>NC_088376.1:181780000-183030000 GCF_037993035.2 Macaca fascicularis | reverse complement strand
TTTAATTTCCCTTCATGTTTTCTCCAACAGATAAATATTTGTTGACTCCATCTGTGCGGAGAGCAAATGAAAAAAGCATAAAGTCTGCCCCTTCCCTCAAGTAGCTTAAACTTTGGTTGGAAATAAAAGGCAGAGACTTTTGGGAATTAAATAAAAATACAGGTGCTCTAGAAATATCCTCCAATTACAAAGATGCCCATAATCTGGTCCGTGAGTTCCCAGAAGGACAGGTGTCACTGGGGGTCAGTCCTGATATAAGACCAAAAAATTTCTTCCCATCTCCCCCCATAATGGTCTATAACAGGAAATATGCCCTTTCTCATTCAATTTGTAGTAGAAAATGCCCACTAATTTACAAATAAGCAGCCTGTTCTTCTTTAAGGAGAGAATGTTCTCATTAGAAATGTATGACCATTTCAAATGGCCGATGTACCTATTTGTGAAGTATGAGACCTACCTGCAGGGGCACACACCCTTCCAAAGGTTTTAAAACAGTCAGTGAACGTCCCTTGTGAGGTTTTAGGAGTAATAATAGTAATTGTTCCAAGGCATATTCCTATTGTTGAAAATATGTGAAGTGATTTTATAATTTTTTAATTCAATTGATTTTAAATTTCTCTTTTTTGTGTTTATATATTTAGGAGGTACAAATGTACATTTCTGACATGCATATATTGCATCATGGTCAAGTCTGGGCTTTTAGTGTACCCATCACCTGAATCACAGACATTGTACCCAGTAGTTTTTCAACCCTCACCACCTGCCACCCTCCCACCTTTTGTAGTCTCCAGTGTCTGTTATTCTACTCTGTATGTCCATGTGTATCCATTGGGTAGCTCCCACTTATAAGTCAGAACATGCTGTATTGACTGTTTCTGTGTTATTTCACTGAGGATAATGGCCTCCATTTCTATCTATGTTGCTGCAAAAAGACATTTCATTCTTTTTTTATAGCCAGTAAATAGTATTCCATGGTGTATATATACATATATACACACACATATATATACACATATACACACATATATATACACCATATACATATATACAGGTATATATGTACACATATATACGTATATATACACATATACATGTGTTTATATGTATACACACATATAAGTGGGATTTAATGTATACACACATATAAGTGGTGTATATATACGTGTATATATACATATACATGTATGTATATGTATACACACTTACTACTTTTTCTTTACATAGTCCTCCATTAATGGACACTTAGGTTAATTCCATAGCTTTGCTATTGTGAATTGTGCTGTGATAAAAATACAAGTGCAGGTATCTTTTTGATATAATGATTTCTTTCCCTTTGGATATATATCCCAGTGGTGAAATTGCTGAATCAAATGGTAGTTCTATTTTTAGCTATTTGAGAAACCTCCACACTGTTTTTCATAAAGGTTATACTAATTTACATTCCCATCAACAGTATATAAGTGTTTCCTTTTTTCTACATCCTTGCCAACATCTGTTGTTTTTAGACTTTTTGATAATAGCCATTCTGACTGATACAAGGGAGTATCTCATTATGGTTTTAATTTGCATTTCTCTGATAATTAGTAATGTTGAGACTTTTTTCATGTTTGTTGACTGCCTGTATGTCTTCTTTTGAAAAATGTCTATGTTTTTTGCCTACTTTTAAATGGAGTTTTTTGGTTTTTTTCTTGTTTCTTGTAGATTCTGGATATTAGCCCTTTGTCAGCTGCATAGTTTGCAAATATTTTTTCCCATTCTATAGATGGTCTGTTTACTTCGTTGATTGTTTCTTTTGGTGTACACAAGCTTTTTAGTTTAATTAAATCCAATTTGTCTAGTTTTGTTTTTGTTGCATTTGCTTTTGAGGACTTGGTCATAAATTATTTGCCCAGGCCAATGTCTACAAGAGTTTTTCTTAGGTTTTGTTCTAAGATTTTTATGGTTTCTGATCGTACATTTAGATCTTTAATCCATCTTGGGTTAATTTTTGTATATGGTAAGAAGTATGAACCCAGTTTCATTCTTTTGCATGTGACTGTCCAATTTTCCCAGCACCATTTATTGAACAGGTTGTCATTTCCCAATATACATTTTTGCTGACCTTGTCAAAGATCACTTGGTTGTAGGTATGTGGCCTTATTTCTGAGCTCTCTCTTCTGTTCCATTGATCTGTATAACTATTTTTATACCATTGCCATGTTATTTTGGTTACTATAGTCTTGTATAATTTGAGTAAGGTAATGTGATACCTCCAGCTTTGTTCTTTTTGCTTAGGATTTCTTTGGCTATTTGAGCTCTTTTTGGATTCCATGTGAATTTTAGGATTTTTTTTCTACTTTGGTGAAAAATGACATTGGTGATCTGATAGAGATTACACTGAATCTATAGACTGCTTTGGGCAGTGTAGTCATTTTAATAATATTGATTCTTCAATCCATGAGCATGGAATGTTTTTCCATTTGTTTATATCATCTACAACTTATTTCAGTTTTGTAGCTTGGAACTTTACTAGTTCATTTGTTAAATCTAAGAGTTTTTTGGTGGAGTCTTTAGGGTTTTCTAGATATAAGATCATATCAGCAGCTAACAGGAAAAATTTGTTTTCCTCTTTTCCAATTTGAATGCCTCTTACTTCTTTCTCTTACCTGACTGCTCTGATGAGGACTTTGATACTATGTTGAATAGGGGTGGTAAAAGTGGGCATCCTTGTCTTGTTCCAGTTCTTAGAGGGAATGCTTTCAACTTTTCCTCATTAAGTATGATATTGGGTGTGGGTTTGTCATATATGGTCTTTATTATGTTAATGTATGTTCCTTCTCTGCCTAGTTTGTTGAGGATTTTTATCATAAAGGGATGCCGAATTTTTCAAATGCTTTTTCTGCATCTATTGAGATAATATGGTTTTTGTCCTTAATTCTGTTGATGTGACATACCATGTTTATTGATTTATGTGTGTTGAACCATCCTTGCATCCCTGGGATAAATCCTACTTGATCGTGATATATTATCTTTCTGATGTATTCTTTGATTTGATTTACTAGTATTTTGTTGATTATTTTTGTGTCTGTGTTAATCAGGGATATTGGTTTATAGTTTTCAGTGTGTGTCCTTGTCTGATTTTGGCATCAGGGTGATACTGGCCTCATAGAATAAGTTAGGGAGAATTCCTTCCACCTTGATTTTTTGGACAATTTCAGGAATATTGGATTTTGCTCTTTGTGTATTTGGTAGAATTCAGCTGTGAATCCATTTGATCTTGTGCTTTTTGTTGTTGTTTTTTGGGGGAGATTTTTTATTACTGATTCAATGTTGCTACTCATTATTGGTCTGTTCAGGAGTACTATTTCTTCCTGGCTCAGTCTTAGTAGGTTTTGTGTTTCCAGCATTCAGATTCAGAAAACAAAGATTACTAGACTTAAAGAAAGAGATAGATGGCAATACAATAATAGTAGCGGACTTTATTTTGCCACTCACAGCACTAGACAGATCATCAAGTCAGAAAATTAACAAAGAAATATTGGACTTCAATTGGACTTTAAATCAAATGAACTTAACAGACATTTACAACAAATTCTTCCCAATAACTACAGAATTATATTATTTTCATCAGCAAATAGAAAATTCTCTGAGGTCAATCACATGTTAGGCCACAAAGCAAGTCTTAGCAAATTTTTAAAAATCAAAATTATATCAAATATCTCCTCAGCACACAGTGGAAAAAGGCTAGAAATCAATACAAGAGGAACTTTGGAACCTATATAAATACATGGAAATTAAACAGCACATTCCTGAACAATCACTGGGTGTATCAGTCCATTTCACACTGCTGATAAAGACATACCTGAGACTGGAAAGAAAAAGAGGTGTGATTCGACTTACAGTTCCAAGTGGCTGAGGAGGCCTCAGAATCATGGTGGGAGGCAAAAGGCACTTCTTACATGGGGGTGGCAAGAGAAAATGAGGAAGATGCAAAAGCAGAAACCCCTGATAAAACCATCACATCTCGTGAGACTTATTCACTGCCATGAGAACAGTATGGGAGAAACTGCCCTCATGATTCAAATTATCTGCCACTGGGTCCCTCCCACAACACATGGGAATTATGGGAATACAATTCAAGATGAGATTTGGGTGGGGACACAGCCAAACCATATCATTCCGCCCCTGGCACCTCCAAATCTCATGTCCTCACATTTCAAAACCAATCACACCTTCCCAACAGTCCCCCAAAGTCTTAACTCATTTCAGCATTAACCCAAAAGTCCACAGTCCAAAGTCTCATCTGAGACAAGGCAAGTCCCTTCCATCTTTGAGCCAGTAAAATCAAAAGCAAGCTAGTTACTTCCTAGATACAATGGGAGTACAGGTATTGGGTAAATACAGCTGTTCCAAATGGGAGAAATTGGCCAACACAAAGGGGCTACAGAGCCCATGCAAGTCTGAAATTCAGTGGGGCAGTCAAATGTTAGAGCTCCAAAATGATCTCCTTTAACCCCAGGTCTCACATCCAGGTCACACTGATAAAAGAGGTGGGTTCCCATGGTCTTGGGCAGCTCCACCCCTGTGGCTTTGCGAGCTACAACCTCCCTCCCAGCTGCTTTCATGGGCTGGCCTTGAGTGTCTGCCACTTTTCCAGGAACATGGTGCAAGCTGTGGGTGGATCTTCCATTCTGGGATCTGGAGGGTGGTGACCCTCTTCTCACAGCTCCACTAGGCAATGCCCAAGTAGGGACTCTGGGGTCTCCAACCGCACATTTCCCTTCCACACTGCCCTAGCAGTGGTTCTGTATGAGCGCCCTTCCCCTGCAGCAAACTTCTCCCTGGGCATCCAGGCATTTCCATACATCTTCTGACATCTAGGCAGAGGTTCCCAAACCCCAATTCTTGACTTCTGTGCACTCACAGACTCAATACCATGTGGAAGCTGCAAAGGCATGGGTCTTGTACCCTCTGAAGCCATGGCCCAAGCTCTACGTTGGCCCCTTTCAGCCGTAGCCAGAGTGACTGGGACACAGGGCACCAAGTCCCTGGGCTGTACACAGCATGGGGATCTTGGGCCCAGCCCAGGAAACCATTTTCTCCTAGGCCTCTGGGCTGGTGAGGGGAGGGGCTTCTGTGAAGACCTCTGACATGCCCTTGAGACATTTTCCCCATTGTCTTGGGGATTAACATTCAGCTCCTCGTTACTTATGTAAATTTATGCAGCCAGCTTGAATTTCTTCTCAGAAAATGGGTTCTTCTTTTCTATCACATTGTCAGGCTGCAAAATTTCCAAAATTTTATGCTCTGCTTCCCTTATAAAACTGAATGCCTATGACAGCACCCAAGTCACCTCTTGAATGCTTTGCCACTTAGAAATTTCTTCACCAGATACCCTAAATTATCTCTCTCAAGTTCAAAGTTCCACACATCTCTAGGGCAGGGCAAAATGCCACCAATATCTTTGCTAAAACATAACAAGAGTCACCTTTGCTCCAGTTACCAACAGGTTCCTCATTTCCATCTGAGACTACGTCAGCCTGGACCTTATTGTCCATATCACTCACAGGCCTTTGGTCAAAGCCATTCAGCAAGTCTCTAGGAAGTTCCAACTTTCCCACATTTTCCTGTCTTCTTCTGAGCCCTCCAAACTGTTCCAACCTCTGCCTGTTACCCAGTTCCAAAGCCACTTCCCCATTTTTGGGTATCTTTTCAGCAACACTCCACTCTATTGATACCAATTGACTGTATTAGTCAGTTTTCATGCTGGTGATAAAGATACACCCAAGACTGGGAAGAAAAAGAGGTTTAATTTGACTTACACTTCCATATGTTGGGGGAAGCCTCAGAATCATGGTGGGAGGCAAAAGGTGCTTCTTACATGGGGGTGGCAAGAGAAAATGAGGAAGATGCAAAAGCAGAAACCCCTGATAAAACCATCAGATCTCGTGAGACTTATTCACTACCATGACAACAGTATGGGGAGAACCGTCCCCATGATTTAAATTATCTCCCACCAGGTCCCTCCCACAACACATGGGAATTATGGGAGTACAATTCAAGATGAGATTTGGGTGGGGACAAAGCCAAACCATATCACTGGGTCAATGAAGAAATTACAATGGACGTTTGAAATTTTTTCGAGACAAATGAAAATGAAAACACAACATGCTTTAACCTGTGAGATACATCACAAGCAGTGCTAAGTGGAAAGTTTATAGCATTAAATGCATACATCAATAAAATAAAAGATCTGAAATTAACAACCTGACATCACACCTCAAGATACTAGAAAAAGAATAAACCAAACCCAAAGTTAGCAGAAGAAAAGAAACAGCAAAGATCAGAGCAGAACTAAATGGAATAGAAACAAGAAAAACAGTACAAAGATGGACAAAATGAAAAGTTGGTTCTTTGAAAGGATAAACAAAATTGATAAACTGCTTGCTAGACTAACCAAGAAGAAAGTCCAAATAAAAATCAAATGATAAAAGGAGGCATTTTTTACAACTGATACCAAGAAATATAAAAGATCACCAGAGACTATTATGAACAACTATACGCTCACAAACTGGAAAACGTAGAGGAAATGGCTGCATGTTATCTTTTTAATCCTCACAATTGTATTATTGAGAAAATGAGTCACATGTCACCATTAAGTGACAAATCCAGACTTTGAGCCTAAGTCTTCCAAGTCCACTGTTCTTTCTGATACCCCACTGGTTCTCAATCTTGGCTACACATTAGAATACGTAGGAAGCTTTTTCAATTTTGCCAGAGCCTGACTCACCAGTAATATTCACAATAGATGGTGGGGGCGGGGTGGGGAGGATAGCAGAGAAACCAACAAAAGTGCTTCCAGAAAAAAGTAAGAAGAATATTTCAGTGATCTATACTGTTACTTCCTCTGAAGTGAATAATTGAGCAGATTTATTAGTAGTTTAAAACTTTGTACACAGAGCTATGAAAATAAAGAATATTATGAAAAGATAAAATAAGAATAGCATGAAGTAATAGAGTTTTGATTTCCCTCAAATACCAAATATCTGGCAATTTAACTTGTAAGTCACTGTCTTATTACACAAACCTTAATAAAATGTAAACTAAAGTATAATGCATTTTGAAGATAATCTGCTTTAAAAATATAAGCTCAGGATTTCTACATCAAGAATCAAGATTAAATTGAATAAAATTATCCAGAAGAGTCATTTCAGGTTCTTGCTAGAGCATAGAGCTAAAACCAGTTAACTGGTATGGAAAACTTGTGGAAACGCAAGTTAACTAGTGTTTAGTTTAACTTGTGAGTTAAAACTAGTTAACTGGTGTGGAAATTCAGAATCATAGTGTACTACTGAAAGGTTTTTTGTTGTTGTTGTTTTGTTTTTTGAGATGGAGTCTCGCTCTGTCACCCAGGCTGGAGTGCAGTGGCGCTATCTCGGCTCACTGCAAGCTCCGCCTCCTGGGTTCACGCCATTCTCCTGCCTCAGCCTCCTGAGTAGCTGGGACTACAGGCGCCCGCCACCGCGCCCGGCTAATTTTTTTTTTTTTTTTTTTTTTGAGACGGAGTCTCGCTCTGTAGCCCAGGCTGGAGTGCAGTGGTCGGATCTCAGCTCACTGCAAGCTCCGCCTCCCGGGTTCACGCCATTCTCCGGCCTCAGCCTCCCGAGTAGCTGGGACTACAGGCGCTGCCACCTCGCCTGGCTATTTTTTGTATTTTTTAGTAGAGACGGGGTTTCACCGTGTTAGCCAGGATGGTCTCGATCTCCTGACCTCGTGATACACCCGCCTGGGCCTCCCAAAGTGCTGGGATTACAGGCGTGAGCCACCGCCCCCGGCCTTCTGAAAAAGTTTTTAATCCCAGCAAGATCTGTTATCATCTGAAAAGTTATTAATGGCAAAAACTGCAATTAGTTTTGCACCCACCTAATACTTAGTTCTATAAATTAGTAACTATTTGTAAAGGATAAATCTATCCTAAATATCCCTAATTTAGATCTGAAAGTGTCTTTCTTGGAATATTTTCTAACTACAGGGTAGCCCATTGGAAACATCTTTAAGTAGAGTGAGTTTAAATGTTTGGTGTAGCAACCCATTTTGCATGTGTTTAAATGTTTGTATACCAACACATTCTTTGAGTGGGGTAAACTATAAGTACTCAAAGAATGTACATTTTTGAGATTAGATTTTTACCAAACACAGTTACCAAGGGAAGTAGGACTTGTGGGTTGTGCCACTTTCATAGGAGAAAAATGCAGGTATTTTGGAGCTAATTAAAGAAAGACAAAACTCAAAACTTAGTCTTTCTAATAACCACTTGGTGTCCCATTTCCAGAGAAAGAAGAGTTCCTTCTCCTTCCTAGGGTGAATTTACTTCATCTGTAATCCATCTTAATTCCATGACTGCTGATTTCCTCTAGAACAGACATCTGTAAGTGGGCCCTCTATACTATGTATATTCAGTCTCCCCTTTTCTCTTCACCATCTCCCCCTCAATCTAAAAACATGCTCAGATTTCCCACTTTGACAAGGGTAGGTGAGAGGGGAGCACCCTCATCACCCCTCTGCCTCCATTCAATTTCCCCGCTAGCCATTTCCCTGTATCTTCCCTTTCATTCCTCCAATGGGATCTGTTCCCTGTCCACTGCCCATTAATTCCTCACCCATGCTTGGCCTCCCACCACTCCACATTCTTTTGTGATTATTACTGTGTTTCTTTCCCACTGGAATGGGAGGCATGTGTATTCCCTGCATCGTACTTGTAAGTATAGAGAAGGTGTGCAATAGTAGTTGTATGTTGGATGGATGGATGGATGGATGGATGGATGGATGGATGGATGGATGAGTGGGTGGGTGAATGGATGGAAGTTCATCGCCATCACAAAGGTTACCTCCAACATCCTCATAGTCACTCCATGGACACTTTTCTACTTTCATTTATCTCATTCCACCTTTCAACAGCATTTAACACCAGAGGCCAGTTTATCCATCTTGAAATTAATTCCTTGTAGGCTTCTATGACCCCTTTTGTTTCTGTTTTTTCTCTATTCTTATGACTGTTGTTTCTCAAGCTCCCTTTGCTGGCTCACCTTGTTTCCATCTCTTAAATGTCCATACTTCCCTGGATTTTGTTCCCAGTTCTCTTTACTTTTCATTTTGTTGCTGGATAATTTTGTTCACCCTTGGTTTCAGTCAGCAGTGTGTTGGAGCCAGCTCCTAAAAACCAGTTGTGCATATCTCTTCTCAACTATTTCTTCAATGGTCCTTGTGTCAGTAGCTTGAAACTGACCAAGGTGGGAGTATTTACACCATGGAAATCAACAAAAGCTGTATATTAGAGCCTTAGTTATGTATTTATTCATTTTTTTCTGAGTGCTAGTTTAAGGGCACACCACTAGCCTCATCAATGACATATATGTCTCCAGTTCCTCAACTTGTGTTTCACATTTTCTGAGCTCTATTCATTATTTCCAGCTGATTCCTAACAAGCTCCTCTTGAATGCCTAAATTGAACTCATTATCTTCTGCCTAAGCAGCCCTCTCCTGCACTAGTCTATGGTTTGGCTAATGGCCCCTCCTGTCATTCTTGCAGAAAGCTAAAATTTCTCTCTCCCTCTTCCACTGTATCTAATTGAGTGGTATGTATATGTCTCCACCTTGTTTCACAGAAGATTTGTTATCTTAACAATACACATAATGGAACAGGACAGAATAATTTCTCTCACAGTGACAGTAAAGGAGGGGATCTGAGTACAGGAGAAATAAGTTCAAGAAGAATAAATGAACTCTGAGTCCACCTTCGCTAGCAGCTGTAGTATCTTAGTCTACATGTCCTAGCTTACTTACTTTTCCCCACACTCACATCATTCACTTTCCACAGTGCTTCCAGAGAGATGAATCTTTTTTTTTTTTTTTTTTTTTTTTTTGAGACAGAGTCTGGCTCTGTTGCCCAGGCTGGAGTGCAGTGGCGCGATCTCGGCTCACTGCAAGCTCCACCTCCGGAGTTCACGCCATTCTCCTGCCTTAGCCTCCCCAGTAGCTGGAACTACAGGCACATGCCACCACGCCCCAGCTAATTTTTTGTTTTTGTACTTTTAGTAGAGACGGGGTTTCACCGTGTTAGCCGTGATGGTCACGATCTCCTGACGTGATCCACCTGCCTCGGCCTCCCAAAGTGCTGGGATTACAGATGTGAGCCACGGCGCCCTGCCACAGTTCTTAAACTGTAACCTAATCTCTTCCCCCAACTAGAAACTTTCAGTAGTTCTCCACTTCCTTTGGCATAAAGTTCAAGCACATACCCAGAGAAAACCTCCACCACAAGATTTTTGGGTTATTCTTTAAGACTTAGCTTCGATATTGCTACTCTATGAAGCCTTCTGTGCCTCCCAAAGGCACTTGTACTGTTTACGTATATCCTTCATATATATCTCAGTTACTGATTCAATTTACAGTTGTTGAATGCCAGTTTTATGCCATGAATTGTATGTAGTTTTGAAGATACTGAGTAAAGCAGTCTTTATTTTTTAAGGATCTCTAGGTAAGGAAGCATATTTAAGCAAATTTTAGAAAGTGTGATAAGCTGTCACTGTGGCAGGGAGGAAAAAGAGGGGCACTGTCTCATAGCACATATCACATTCTTTTGTGATTATTACTGTGTTTCTCTCCCACTGGAATGGAAGGTGTGTATATTCCCTGCATCGTAGTTGTAAGTATAGAGTGAGTGTGCAATAGTAGTCATATGTTGGATGGATGGATAGGTGGATGAGTGGATGGAAGGAAATTGCAACAACTGCCTAAAATTGTTTAGAAGATTATCAACAGACTTTATTTAGAGTTGGGTAAGGGAGGTGCATGAATATGGGAACATATATATCCTTACACTGGATAGGCTAAATCCTTGCCTTGGGAACTTCTCCTTGTGGTTCAGTGAGTCTTTAATCTGTTAGTCTGGAATCTGTTAGAGAGGATCTCAGGGTGTAGGCTTTTCAGTCAGCCCTTTGCTAAACACATCAAAGAAGTCTGTCACTTGATGGTTCATTGCTTTATGATTTGCCAGAGGTTCAGGCAAAAGGTCCCAATTAAAAGCTCTGGGTTGTATCTCATGGTCTCTTGCTCAATGGCAAGGGGAGAGTCCTCAGGGCTTCATCACAGTGCAACCAGTTAATCTGCTAGATTAAAAAAGAAAAAAATGCCATGCTAAAATTTAATAGTTCAGTTTCACACATAGTCCAATTCCCTCCATATTAGACTATGGGCCTCTGTTTGTGTTGATATAAAGATATCTCTAGACTCTAGAACAGTGATTCTCAGTCCTGACTTAAAAACAAAAAGAAAAGAAATACCAGACTCCACCTCCAGAGTATTATTTGCTTGCAATGGGGCCCAAGCATCTCTATTTTTTGGAAGTGCCCAAGTTGATTCTAATGTATAATCAGGACTGGAAACACTGGCCTAGAGTCAAGACCAGAAAACTTTACAATTAGCCTGGAATTTGTTCCACAAAAATTTCTTCCTGCCTTCTTCTGATCCTTCAGGTCTCTATCTAATTATCACCTCCTCAGTAATATTGTCCGGTGACCTTGCTTTTTGTAGGAAGAAAGTCATCCAGAGGGGCTGCTCTATCACCTTGTCCCTCAAAGTATTTACTACAACCTGAAAATAACTTGTGTATTTATTTGTTTTCTTGTTTGTTATGCATCCCTCCTAGTAAGTGAGGAATATCATATATTTATTGGCAGCTGCTGTTGCGTGAATATTGTCAGCTGTAGATCTAGTAATATGTGTGACTGCTGCTAGGCCAAATCAAGGAAGGGGAGAAGGAGCTGGAAAAAACAGTAAAAACAGGTAAAAATTTGATGGGAAATGAAAATTCAGACAATACTCCTAAAAGTGAACATTCTGACCAGACACAGTAGCTTATGACTGTAATTCCAGCACTTTGGGAGGCCAAGGCAGGAGGATTGCTTGGGTCCAGGAGTTCAAGGCCACAGCGAGCTATGATTGTGCTATTGCACTCCATCCTAGGCGATAGCGCAAGACTCTGTCTCTTAAAAAAAAATTAATAAATACTCTAACCCCCATTCCCCAGGAGTAACCACTGTTTACAGTTTGGTGTTTATCATTTGAAGCATATTGAAATGTGTACACAAATAACATACAGATTGGTTTACAAATAATTGAACACTTTAACAAATGTGTTACTCAGTAACTATGTTGTATATAAATGTGTAGTCACAGCCTGTAGTTGCCCTATGGCAAGACACTTGTAAGAGTAGCTCCTTGATTTAATGCCAGCTATGTTTGCCATAAGATAGCCTAGTTACTGGGTGATAGACTTTTTAAAACTGTTCAGTTTCCTTTGAATTATTCTATATTTCACACACACACACACACTCTTCCCAAAAATATCTTATTGTGCCTACTTATTAATGCAGTTTAGTTATTTTAGAGGTTAGCCATCCTCCCAGAATTGACTTAGATTTAAATAGGGTTAAGTGGTGATAAATTTGGTAGTACTAGCCATACCCTCTCACTTTATCTCAGTTCACCTATTTGATAGCATACTATGGCCAGTAGATCAAATCAGACCCTTAATCTGTTTTTGTAAGTAAAGTTTTATTGGGACATAGCTATACTCCTTTATTTACATATTATCTATCGCTGCTTCTGTGATGCAATGTCAGAGGTGAGTAGCTGCAACAGAGACCACATAGCCCACAAAATCTGAAATATTACTATCTGACTTTTTAGGGAAAAAGTTGGCTGACCACTGCCCTAGTTGATCAAAAAGATTATACCATCAATAACCAATCAGAACAAACCAACTGAGCCCAGTGTGTGAGAATGTATTGGTGGTTCTGGGATTTTACGTATTTAAAACTCTGGGTCTGATTGCTTTTCGTAGGGAGAAAGTCAGCCAGAACATTGTTAAATGACAGGGTGGGGAGGGAGTGGGGAGACGTGTTCCATCTAGTTGGGTCTTGTCTTCCTGTCAGGCAGGTCACATCTTCTCCCTTTCTCTTCTTTCCCCTCCCAAAAGAAGCAGTACACATTGCAGATGTGGCCAAGGTTTTCAAAATACCTGTAGGTTGGATCCTTTGAATTTAAACCAGTCTGTCGTGTCTTTGCTGCCAAACCTCATAAATCATTTGGCTGAATAATTAAAGGGCTGGGTGTCTTATTGAATGCTGCACCAGGTGTGGTGAAGCAACTTACCCTCCCCTGAGCTGCTCAGCATGGAAGGTCGGGGACCCTACACGGTGTCGGCTATGAGGGAAGCACAACGAGATATTTGGTTTTCATCTCTAATGGGCTTGTCCATTCCCCCCCCTGCCCCCCGCCATTCTAAAGCTTTGTTGGAAATGCCCCTCTCTGGAGATTCCATCACAAATCTGCCGGTGATGTGTGTCTGGAAAGGTGCGGTGCCACTGCAAGTGGAAAACATGCCCAAAGCTCACTGGGACTGACCACCTCCTGTACAGGCCTGTGTCTCTAATGAATTCTTTCTTTGGAGCTGATAGTGTTGTACTCAAAAGCTGCTGGGTAAGTCATGCACAGACTGATCATGATTTTGGTTTAGAGTTAGGGTCAGATCATCTCTTTTAAGTTATGAATGATCAATTTTTTGTACCTTCAAAACTTCTTGTTGTTCAAAACATTGTCCATACAGAAGATAGGTCTTAATACATTATATCCCATGATACACATTGGCTTTTAGGCTTCTGTGGCTTAGACTGGAGTATCTCTATAATCTCAGGTGTGAATATTCACATTGCCTAGAACCACCAGTTTCTGCCTGCCACTGCTTACTTACTTTTGCAAGATTTGTACATAGGTAAACACTTCTAGTAATTCAGAGTAGGATGGAAGTAGCCTAAAATTTGAGTGACCTAGATAACTGAGAAAAACTAAAGCTGATTTTGTGCCTAGCTTTTAAAACCGAATGCATATCTGTCCATCATATGGGTGTGATTGACCTGAATTTGTAATGATGAAATTACACAGCTGAAAAAGACCTTGAAGCTCATCTAATTGTACATGTGGAAATGGAGCCTGTGGACCTGGAGTGACTTGTCCAAAATGATGAAGCCTAATCCCTTAGGCCTTAGACCAGGTGGCTTGATCTCTAGTTATACATCCCACCCCTACGACTTCCCCTCTAAAGCATGATTTAAACAAAAGGAAATAGCAGGAACTTCAGTTTGGGTTCATATTGCCTTCTCTGATGAGTATGTGTGTGTTCTGAAGCTCTCTCTGCTGTTTGCAAATCAGACATTCTTGCTGGGTTGCATCAGAGTCCAGGCGACAAGACTGATGAAGAAAGGGCAGAGGAGGGATGACGTAATAGATTGTGCAGCATTTACCTGCGAATTATCTCTAGCTATGTACTGCTTGATGTCTGTGTGACTCACATACTGAGGTACTGCCATCCCTGTTATTCAGCACTGTAGCCTCACACTTACCTCACCCTATGTTTCTCTCCTTTTCCTGCCAAATCTGATTAGAAGTACTTTTGTTGTAAGCCCATGTTTATGAAGCCATAAGTGGACTTCGTACCAATGACCATGTGGAGAAAATAAAAGAATGTTAGAACTGGCAAGTTACATATTGACTCAGTCAAACCAGCTTGATGTCTGTCTCAATGTAGTTCAGTAAATACTTACATAGCACCTGCCATATGCCCAGCACTGTCAGTGTTTTCTTCCCTTACGTGGTTGTTTTGTCTTCTCAGCTTCAGTTTAACAGATTCACATAGAATAAACCTGTAGCAAGTGCCTACCATGTGCAAGTGACTATGATAGATGCATTCACATGCATTTTTTCTTTTGAAAACAAAACAACCCTGTGAAGCAGTTACTCTCTGTATCCATTTTGTAGATGGCGTAAGTGACTTAACTAATGTGTGTCAGAATTGGAATTAGAATCTCAGTCCCTTGACACTAAGTACAGTGTTTCTTCCGGTGCCTCACAAGTATCTTTGATTTGTGTACTCAAGAAGTTTTTGCAAGAAAACTAACAGTTTTCTTAAGGTCATCTTCATACTTGATCTATGATCTTCATACTTGATCTAGTGTCTGCCTCTGTTGTTCGTTTGCCCTTCAGATGCTAAAAGTCAACAGCATAGACATATGTTTATTTATTGAACAATAACCATTAAGTTCTACGTTGAAGTTGTATCATACAAACACTAACTTTGCATGAATTCAACTACACCTGCTCAGCAAATGAATATAAAGAGAGAAGGCATAAAAATTTGCATTGTGCAAACAAGTCTTCTCAGGTTGTATTCAGTGAGTCTATGCCTGGGAATGAACCTGAAATGGAAGGTGTATATTGATTTTTCTATACATGTCTGGTCCCACATGCCTCTCTCAGGGTAAGCATCTTGCCTTACTCAGATGATTACCAAAACTGGAGGCAAAATCCACCTTGATTGGGCCTACTGAGAGACAGTATATTGGCTTCCTGTATGATGACTTCCTAGGGGATTTATTTGCAAGGTAATTTTGACATAAATTGAGGGTTTTTCCCTGTCACATATTCTCCAAGAAACCTAAACCCCAAGTAAAATGCAGCTTCCGAAGGATGATACTGGGTTGCATATAATCAAGGAGGGGATTTTTCTTTAGAGTGAACTGAAACTGTCTTGGGCTCAAGAACATTGTGTATAATGGTAGCTGAACATATCTTGTATTCTCTGTGTATTATGCCAGGTTGGAAGGATTAATACTGAGCAGATCAAATATTCCTTGTGTTCATAAGAGAACTGTGTTACCACTGAAACCAAGGGAGGAGAACCAACAGAAGGAAAAATCCAATGAGGTCACCCATCAGAGTGGTAGAGAAAAAGGAATAAGAAAATCCCATAAAATTTAGCTGCAGGTGATGTTTGAAAGAATAGTTGTAGTCAGTTATAAGGTCAAAAGCAAGATACAAGGAATTAAGAAAAATCATCATCATCAGAACAGAGTAGCCAACCAAAAGAGGAGGGCTACATGAAGAGAGAGCACCATAGGTGGGGGTTGAGGACTGAGAACTGAGACTGGGTACTGATAGTACCTAACAGATAGGATTGATGGGTTTAAAAGTGGAAGCACGTAATGTCATCAAAATGAATTCTGGCTTCTGAGCTTGACTGAGATTCTTAATGTTTGAGTTTCCCCCTATGGGGCAGGTGGGGAAAATCTAGCCACTGAGAGATTAGAGGCAGGAGAATTATTGGTGTCTGTTGGCAAGCAGATTCTCATAGCCTCATACCCATTAGATATTAGATTTCACTTTTATTACTTTTCTAAGTAGTTAGGTTCTAATTTGCTTGCAATTTGAGAAATCAAGGCTGGCTCTACAAGGCTATCATCATGCTGGGAAAGGGGGTGCCAGAATGCAGCAGGACATAACCAGAAAGCCAGTAAAGGTTCAACTCTTATGAATAGGAAAGCCAACTAATTCATTCATAATACCAAACCTTGTCTTATTCAAGGAAGTGGAGTTACAACCAGGAAACCTCCCTTTCTTTCCTGTATTTGTATAGCACCTTGTATTGTTTAAGGTTGTTGGTGATAATTTTCTTTTTCTCAGATTGCTCACTTTGTGTTTTTGGCTCAATATTCAGTGTGACTGCTTGACTACTGTCACTCAAACAGGCTGTCTTGAAAAAGGTGAAGCTGAGAGGTTAGGGGGCTCAGATTAGAATGGGATCTCAAAATGGGGTCCCTCTACCTCCACCATATAGGCATCTCCTTGGGTGCTTATTAAAAATGTAGACTCCAGGGTTCCACCTAAGACCTACTAAATATGAATCCATATTTATAGTATTTATAGCATCCCTGAGGATTCTTATGAAGTCTAGATTTTAAGAACCCTGGTTTAGGAAATGTGAGTGTAGTATAATAAACCAAATTTTAGAAGAATAACCTTTTAACAAATTGAATTCCAATCATTCTAAAGTTAAATTGTATTTATAAAATATAGCCAGAAATATGTGTTTTAATGAAAATTTTTAAGGCTCTTTGAAACTCTTAGAAAAATCTAAATGCAAGGCACACAGAAAATGTAAGCAGTCATAATAAACACACTTGGTTATGAGGAAGAGTGTTGTGAATTCAGAAGGTTTGTGTGTTTTGTGGAATTTCTATTATTGCCCAAGAGAGGAAAGGACTGAAAGGAGAGAACTTGGAAGAAGCTTTCCTTGGCTTCCAAGATCCTAATCCTCCAAAATGCAGCTGCTTCCTACCCACCATCTCTTTGCCACAGACCAGCTGTGTCCCCATTCATTCCCACCTCCACTGTTGCTTTTTCAATCCACACATGCCAGAACCAGAATGGAGAATGGTAGAGAAGGGAAAGGCAGTTTGATAGGAAGTAGAATAGAAGTTTTATAGAAAAGAGGTTTCTGGAAAGCCCTAAAGCATTAGACCAGAAAGCCCTTAGCCGTAGACCTCTGGGTCAAGTTTGTTGTAGTTATAAAACTGTGTGGGATACAGGTAGGTATACTGGTGGTTTCTGGGGGTTGGGGCAGTAAGACAGGCTGACCCCATTAAGATAAGCTCAGAAACTAACCCAAACTCTTTTCCCCAGCCCTCATCTGATCTTTGACTCTTATTTAAATTTTGTTTTTGTTGTCTTTGAATTGTTTCCTTTGTACAACTATTTCCCTAAATAATCCCCAGATTTCTTCATGACTGGAATAGTTAGGTACTTCTTTTGAATACTTTGCCAACACCCTTTTTTCCTCCTTCCCCATAATTATCATAACTACTACCCACAAATGGATATATTTGGTTCTGATTTTTCACTCCTTTTCATGAGGTTATCATCTAAAATTTTCTGCCCCAGAATCTCTTTTGAAAAAAAGTATTTTTTCTATATAGTCATGAAGGCTATCATTCAAATCCCAGAAGTTGTAGTTTTACCCTTTTTGTTTAGTGCTATTAAAACTCAGCTTTGGAATGATGAGAATTCAGCTCATTTATCTTACATCTTTTCTTTCCAAAAAAAAAAAAAAATTCAGCTTGGGTTGCACTCAGCCCTTAGCATAGTGACTCCCAGAGTTTGCTACTTAAGTTAAGAAATTAAAACTAAGATCTTACTCTGTTTTGAATCAGATAATTAAATTAATAATTGCGGCATGTCAGCCAAAGTAAACAAGCATTCTTGATGGGTAGAACCATGCATTGTCTTAAGCTATTTGATTACTAAACCACTGCAAGCTTTTAAAATTGAACTATCTCTAATGTGCATTGAGAAGGATAAAAAATAACTTGTTTTAAAAAGTATTTTTGTTTGATCTTGTTCTATGTACTCTTTGTCCAAAACTAGAGCATATTCATCTTTATAAATCTTTCATTACTTACTGGCTTTCTTAGTGCCTTAGCTGGTATTTTCCACATGAGGTTTACACCATCTTGTGGCCTGCAGTTTTCTGACTCGCTTTTTCTTGCATCCTTGGCATTCATTAGCCTATTGGTAAATGCTTGAAATGGGAAGAAAAGGAGAAATCACCTGTCATTTTCTGCTCTTAAGGCTTTTATTACTTTTACTGTTTTCTCTTCATGACCATGAGAGTCAATTATTTGAGTCTCTCAGACATACCCTTTTTATCTTTTATTTTTTGAGATGAAAATATCTTATTTCCTGAAATTTTTAATTTGACTAGAAAGCTAGTCCATGTAGAGGAGAGCTTTGGTGATGTGTCTGCCCACAAAACTGATTTTTGCCATGGCTCACTAATGCATTTTGTGTGAAATACCAAATTCTGGAAATCCTTGCTTGTGTATCTCCCACCACAAAAAAAAAAAAAAGTGAAGATGAAATGAGAGAAATCAAATCATGAAAGATGCAAAAGTCTAGTCAGGAGAAACCAGTAGGAGATCCATTATGTAATGAAGAAGAGAGTCAGGGACAAAACCAACTCTCAGTTAGGTGGCTGAGGCACAGAGAGGCCCAGAACTGGCCCAAAAATTATACAGATTTTGCTCTAATTGCATTTGAAGTTCAACCTTTAAAGTGCCTTAAACCAAAAAAGTGTCACTGATGGAAGCTAGAGTATTGTGTAGGCAAAATGGGCCTTGTTGCTTTGACTGCCACTGTTAGGAATTGTGATGTAGTACTGATAGAAAAAATATATTAGTTATCTAGTGGCAACAGGGAATTGGCCACTGCCAGCCACTGAGGTGGCTACTGGTGTCTGCTAGTGAACAGATTCTTACAGTCTCTCACCCACTGGGTACTGCATTGCATATAGTTATTAGTTTTTGAAATAGTTAACTTCTAATTTTCTTGCAAATTTGGAAACTGAGGGCTCCCTGGGAATTATAGGTTATGGTTGTTTTCCCCAGCCCAACCTTGCCTGGGACCTATACACAAAGTGTTTCCCTCCTCCACTAAGTTGCCGTAACATTTTCCACCTTCCTGATGTTTGTACTAACATAATTACAATAAATTGCCGCTGCTCTTGGAGACATTCTCTTTTCTCACATCTGGGTTTAAAACTTTCAGTAAGGCTGCTAAGCAGTGGGAAGGAAGGAGCCTTTCCATAACTTTAAGGTCATTCCTGATAAAGGTAACTACTCCACCCCTCCTTCCCAATTAGATTCCCTGCCAGCAATAGCATAGACTTGAACCAGTGCCAGATGTTTTAATACCATAAGGACTTGCTTGATAAAGGCTATGCATGGCAAAGAAAAAAAACAGCCAAAGTTTCCCAAACTAAAATTTTCCAGGATTTTCATATGAGTTGCAGCCAGGGTACCCTTCATCTAAGTGTTACCATGTGTTTGCTGTAGTCATTGGTATCCTGCAATTCTCATTCTCCGGGACTTCTAGAGATTAGAATTTAGAGGAAGTGCTGGTGATGTCAAGACGGAAATCTACTCTAGCTGCAAAGAATATAGTCTTTGACAAAAAGAAGGACAATAGCAAAGACAGGGAACAATGGTGGGGTTAATACTATAATCTTTCCAAATAATTACTAAATAATTATAAGTCTATTACACAGCAGCATTCAGCATTGTACTTCATTGTTCCATTAACGTTTTGCATATGTTTGCTGGCCTTGCTTCTCTTACTGTGATAAACTCTAGACTAGGAAGAGTATTGTCTTGCTCTGGCCCTTGTATTTTGCATGGAGAAATAACATAATGTGATCAATAGACAGTTGTTGGTTATCTGACTAGATGCAGCAAAGTGATTTTATTCCTGGGCATGGGTGGGATTCATTAATAATTACAAAGTGCCTACATAGTTCAGAAACTTGGAACACCTATAAATATAGGAAAGAAATTTTTTCTGTTTGACATTGATTTTCAGATTTCATTTGTAATGATAGTTTTAGCCTCAACATCCACTCAAACCTTTATCATAGTTGTTAATGAATAATAAAAATGACTGGTTTGCAGTAGACTCAAAAGAAAAAATAAAACCTCTTTGGCCTTTAAATATTAGAATATTCCCAAATGAGAATTCAAATTGAGTGCAGATGACTGAACTTACTGAGGCCTGTTTCATTTTGATCACTCAAAGCTTTGCCTCCTGTTTGAAGAAATTCTTGGATTTTAACCTACAGTATTACCAAGAATATAAGATCTATCTTCAGTTCAATTTATTTTCCTGTTGTCCTAAAACAAATGGCAGCCAATATAAATTTCCTCATAATTTCACTGAAGGAGTTAGAGTTCGCAGTAGTAGTAATAATAATGATAGCATTAAAGGCAGAAACAAGATTGTCTGCTCCTGTTAGCAACCTGAGCAGTCAAAGACATTAATGGACCATGAAGACTGGATGGCTGTGGTGACTGTGGGTCAGAGCTAATGTACATAGGCAAGCACAGTGTAGGGGAAACTTTCGTCACCTCCACTACACTAGCCTTTTCACTTGATAGACCAAGCTCTTAATTTCCCCAGGTTGTTAATCTGGCACCTTTCATGAACATCAGTGTTCACTTTGGAAAATAAAAACGCAAACAGCCAAAACATCTAAGTGTTAAGGGGAAAGAAAATCAACAGAGGAAATTACAGTAGCACATGATACACTGGCACCTTTTACTTGAGTCATAGGAGGCAAAGATATTTGAAAGTCTGCAGCTTTGACCGTCTCTTCGTAACCAGAGGTCTTGAGAAAGAGGGTGCAATGCATGGTTTAGCTGTAGCCCTGATATGTATACGTGTCCACATTTTCAAAACTGACCCCTTAAAATACGTATGAGAGCCAAGTGGTTTGAAAGTAAATACCACTTTCTTTCACCATTGCTTTTGCTCCATGTTTACCATTTCCTTTCTAACATCAGTAACTGTTTCTAAAGGAATTGGTGTTTCCTGATCTGGTGTAGTTTCTGTTTGTTTTGGATTGTCCATCAGTTGTTAAGATATCTACCATATGTTTTAGAAACTAGTATATTGAGGGTTGAGTACCACACCAAGTTCTCACTTTTTTCTTTCTGTCTCTCTTATTTTTAGGTAAGTCATCTGATTGGAGCCACATTTCAGTTGATGGAATTTTCCATTTGGTAAAGTATTGCTATTCTTATCAAATGATGTAAACTGTCGTTTTTGTGATTTGTCAGTATGTTTTTTTCCCACAACATTGTCCTTAGTAGTATACTGTGTTCTGTATGGAAGGAAGAAAAATCAGTTGGGGAGCAGGGAGATTTGGAAACAAGAGAAAAGGCATATAACTGAGTATATTTACGTGTCGAAAAACACTTGTGAAAGAAACCTGCCTCTTTATAGCTATTGTCCTCAATTTTGCCTTTTAGAGCTCCAAGAAGTAGAGAAGTTATTACTTTTAATGGTATTTAGAAAGGGCCATGCTTACTTCAGAGAATCCAACTAAGAGCAGCAACTTCCAGCTGTGTTTGGTGACAATCTGGCATTCCTCAACATGTTGCTATACATGTTGGCTAAAGCATTCTATATCATCTGAGAGTTTTTCTTTTGCATCATAGTTTAAGTCTACAAATAATTGCCCCTTTTAAAACACAGTTATTTAATAGAAGAAATAGAAAAATACACAATTTAGGAAGTACAAACCCAGGATTCTGTGGTGCAAGGATGGTACCAGGGCTTGTGGTCTGTGGTAATAGAAGATTGAAGCTTCTGATACTGAGCATGACGGAGACAAAGGAGACACTTCATGACAGCAAATTACTTTTCCCTAATGGTTCTGGATCTTTCATTAGCAAGAAGGATGTCTGTATTTGATATACTTTCTGTAAAAGTGAGGTAGGTTATGAATCTAGGAATTCTGTTTTCCTCAGGGAAATGTTTCTTTTTCTGTAGAACTCAACACATGTTGATCTATTGAGTAACAAGCAACCAAAACCTAAAAACCTCCTCCCAGCATCGTACCATGCCCAGCGTGTTTCTTGAGTAGTACTTGCATTGTATGTTTTATTTGAAAGAGACTAACTTAATAAAAAGATATAATTTAAAATACCCAGAGGAATAGTTGGATGCCATATTCCTCCAAAATGGAGTTGGACTCCATTTTCTCTTCCTTCCCTCCATTTTTAATTTTATAAACTAAATACCTGACCATTTATATCTGTAAAGCCTGTTGAGATCATCGAATGTTGGCATTTATTGTGGCTGATTGAGGGAAGACTCAAAATTCTTGAATATTGGATGAAGCAGTGGATAGGATGTCATTGATGTTCTGCCAAAAAAGTTCATATATTAAACCAAAGTTCCTTCTTGGATAGAAGACTGTCCCATCTCTACCCATAGGCTCCACTTCACGGGTCCAAGAGCCCATCAGGTAGGGAAGATCTCTGCTCTGTAAAACACTGTGTTTTGGTTGAATGAATGAATAGAATGATGAGTGGCTGAATTGTTTAATACATAGATACTCTTATCAGACTATTAAAATTCAAGTTTTAGTATCATAATATTAAAAACTTTTAAAAACGGAGAACTTCCACTTTTAGTCACAGTTATCTTGTTTGGCAGTATAAGAGATTATGTAGCTGCTTTCTCGTATTTTGATTCTGATAATTCCCATATCAATTATCATTTACCTGAATTAGATTTCTTTTGAAAACCTTTGTGAGGGAGATGGTATGTGGGAAGCAAGGGATGAATATCATCACTGAGCTCAAAGTATTCAAAAAGCAACCTTAAAAATGTAAAATGAAATATTGTTTAATTCTAAACTTGAGTGGGATTTATAATGTCTTTATCTGTCTTTTATATTCCAAAAGGATAAAATATCTAAAATTATTTCTTCTTTTATATCTTTACACTAGAAAGGAGATTGGTAGGATTATTATTTTGTCAACCAATCAGAAGGCCTGCCAGATATGAGATGTATAAAAATAATTTCAGTGCTGTTTTCCCATTTTCTTTCCTGAGAATCTCTAATTTTCTCATCATATCATTAAAAGCCCAAAACCAAACAAAATATTCTTTGTATTTTTCAAAAAATTGATCATCCAGGGGAAACTCCAGCTTTCTAGTGTAGTATATTCGAACTTTGGGGGAAATCGGGAGCCTTGTAAAGGGTGGAAACTTCTGGGAATAAGAATTTTCTCTAATATTGGGAAGGCTGGGAAAGGTTCTAGTGCTTCAGGAGGATTTCAGATTCCCCCACCATGGGCCTAATTATTTCATAGACTCAGTTCAGCTAAACTACCGTGATAAAAGGCAGACATACATGGTTGCCCCAATTATAAAATCAGTTAACATCAAGTTTTCCAGATTAAATCACTAGTAATGGATTGATTGCTGGATCCAGGAAGCATATTCTTTATTTTATTATTATTATTATTATTATTATTATTATTATTATTATTATTTTGAGGCAGGTTCTCTCTCTCTTGCCAAGACTGGAGTGCAATAGCATGATCTTAGCTCACTGCAGCTTCCACCTCCTGGGCTCAAGCAGTCCTCCCATCTCAGTCTCCTGAGTAGCTAGGATTACAGACTGTGCCACCACACCCAGCCAAATTTTTTTTTTGCTGGGGGAGAGACAGGGTTTTGTCATGTTGTCAGGTCTGATCTTGAACTCCTGGGCTCCAGCAGTCCACCCACCTTGGCCTCCTAAAGTGCTGGGATTATTGGCGTGAGCTACTGTGCCCAACTGCATATTCTAACAGCAGACCATTTCAAGGCCAATGAGGTCGTGGTGGTGGTGGTGGTGGTGGTGGTGTTTGAGATGGAGTCTTGCTCTTGTCACCCAGGCTGGAGTGCAGTGGTGCGATCTCAGCTCACTGAATCCTCCACTTCCCAGGTTCAAGTGATTCTCCTGCCTTGGCCTTCTGAGTAGCTGGGATTACAGGCACATACCACCACGCCCAATTAATTTTTGTATTTTTAGTAGAGACGGGGTTTCACCATGTTGGTCAGACTGGTCTTGAACTCCTGACCTCAGGTGGTCCGCCCACCTCGGCCTCCCAAAGTGCTGGGATTAAAGGCGTGAGCCATCACACCTGGCCGGCCAGTAAGTTTTATTAGATAGAAAGTATGTAGAGAATGTTTGAAATTATATTTAGCAGAAAATGGAATGACCATATTCATTTGTTTTCTTTGTAAAGTAAGCTCTTTCTAAACAGTGAAACGATATTTTTTCCTAGTTTTATTAAGGTTTAGTTGGCAAATAAAAATTGTGTACATTGACCGTGTACAATGTGATGTTTGATGTATGTATACCTTGTGAAATGATAAAATCCAACAAATAAACATATTCATCATCTCACATATTTTGTGGTGAGAAAATTTAAAATCTGCTATTTTAGCAATTTTCAAGTGTACAGTATGTTGTTATTATTAACTATAGTCACTATGCTTCACAATAGATCAACAGAATTCCTGTCTAACTGAAACTGTGTACCCTTTGAACAACATCTCCCCATGTTCCTCTGTCCTGCCCCCTCCCCACTGCCCCTTGCTCCTGGCAACTGCCACTCTACTGTTTGCTGCTATGAGTTTGATTTTTTAAGGTTCCACATATAAGTGAGATAATACAATATTTGTCTTTCTGTCCCTGGCTTATTTCATTTAACATAAGGTCCTCCAGGTTCATCCACATTGTTGAAAATGATAGGAATTCTTTCTTTGTAAACCCTGAATAGTAGTATTACACTGTATATGTGTATATATATATCACATTTTCTTTATCCATTCATCTGTCAATGGACACTTGATTCCACATCTTGACTGTTATGAATAATGCTGCAATGAACATGGGAATGTAGATATCTTTTCAAGATACTTATTTCGTTTCTTTTGGCTATATACCCAAAAATGGGATTGTTGCATCATATGGTAGTTCTATTTTTTATCTTTTTTTAGAAACCTGCATACTTATTTTCTATATTCGCTATTCTAATTTACATTCCCACCAACAGTGTACAAGAGTTCCCTTTCTCCACATCCTCACCAACACTTTTCTTTTGTCTGTTTGATAATAACCATTCTAACAGATGTGAGGTGATATTGTGGTTTTAAATTGCATTTTCCTGATGTCTAGCGATGTTAAACATTTTTTCATATACCTGTTGGCCATTTGGATGTCTTCTTTTGAGAAATGACTTTTCAGGTTCCTTGCCCATTTTCAATTGGGTTATTTATTTTCTTGCTATTGAGTTCTTTGAGTTCCCTATGTGTTTTGGATATTGGATATTAACCCTTTATCAGATTATTGGTTCACAAACGTTTTCTCTCATTCCATAGGTTGCCTCTTCATTCTATTGTTTTCTTTGCTGTGTCAAAACTTTTTATCTGATGCAACCCCATTTGTCTTTTCCTTTTTTCTTCCTTTTTTTTTTCTCTTTTTGTTCCTGTTGCTTGTGTTTTGGGGGTCATATCCAAAAATTATTTCCCAGACTAATATCAAGAAGCTTTTTCCCCATGTTTTTTCATCTAATAGTTTTATAGTTTCAGGTTTTACATTTAAGGCCTTAATCCATCTTGAGTTGAATTTTGTGTATGGTATGAGATAAGGGTCTAATTTCTTTCTTCTGTATGTAAGTATCCAGTTTTCCCTGTACCATTTATTAAAGACACTGTCCTTTCCCTGTTGTGCATTTTTGGCACCTTTGTTGAAGCTCAGTTGACCCTAAAGATGTGAATTAATTTCTGGGCTCTGTCATGTTCCCTTGCACTATATGTTTGTTTTCATGACAGTACCATGCTGTTTTGATTACTATAGCTTTATAGTATATTTTTAAATCAAGTAGTATGATGCTTCAATCTTTATTCTTTTTGCTCAAGATTGAAGTATTTGAGGTGGTTTCATAAGAATTTTAGGACTGTTTTTTCTATTTCTGAAAAATCTCATTGGAATTTTTATAGGTATTGCATTGAACCTATAAATTGCTGTGGGTGGTATGGAAATTTTAACAGTATTAATTTTTCTGATTCATGAACACAGGATATCTTTCCATTTATTTGTGGGATAATACTTTTTACAGATTCTTGGTTTTAAGTTCATTGCTTCTAGAATTCTGATGGTCCTTGAAACCGAATGCTAAGATTATTGAGTAAAAGTTGCTACAGCTACGACTGAAATTACAGAAGAGAAACTTGTTCTTAAGTTTTCTGTGCCTCAGTGTCTTCATCTTTTTTGCTTTCATTGAGCTGCAAGTTCCTTGAAGTTAGGGACTGTGTCTCTGCTTTTGCCCATTTTTATACCTGTAGCACTTGTCACATGGCCTGGTACACAGGAGGCATTCATTGAATATCTGATAAATGAGAGGAGGGACTACTGAATGTAAAATAATCTCTATCACATATGATCATTGTAGGGAATAATGAATGAGGTGTTGTATATGCGTGGAGAACCCAAAAATACTTGCTCAAAAATTGTTTTTTTAAAAACCTGATTCATGCTAATCAAATTCACAAAAAGACAGATTGCCTTATTTTTTTTTTATTTGCTAAAATATTTTCATTGCTTTTATGTTAAAAGAACATGTGCTGACCATAATTTAACCTTTTTCGGATAACCCAAGATTATTATTCACAACACTTCATTTCAGCAAGTGTGATCATCCTTGCAGGCCCTTTTGTGGATTTAGAGGTCTCTTTACCACTCTCCTCAACAGTTTCTGAATGCTGAGCATTGGGGCTATTGAGTCGGCTTTTTTTTTTTTTTTTTTTTTTTTGAGATGCAGTTTTGCTCTTGTTGCCCAGGCTGGAGTGCAGTGGCGTGATCTCGGCTCACTGCAACCTCCGCCTCCTGGGTTCAAGCGATTCTCCTGCCTCAGCCTCCCTAGTAGCTGGGATTACAGGCACCCGCCACCACACCCAGCTAATTTTGTATTTTTAGTAAAGACAGGGTTTCTCCATGTTGGTCAGGCTGGTCTCAAACTCCCAACCTCAGGTGATCCACCCACCTTGGCCCCCCAAAGTGCTGGGATTAGAGGCGTGAGCCACCGCACACAGCTGGGTCAGCTTTTTGTAGCTTTTCTGATTTCTTGGCTGTGAAGACTGGCAGACTTCTGTGAGGTGCCTTCCCGAACCTTCCTCCCTGATGTGAATGCTCCTAATCTTCTGTGACCTTGAAACTAAAATGCTTTGCCATATGAATATGCATATAAAATAAGAGTACACTAGGAAGCTCTTTCACATGTAAAGTCTGTGCAATTCATAAATTGGCTGCTCTTGAATCCTTTTTATCCTTTCGCTTATTTCTTGAATCTGAGTTGTTGTAACATTTTAGATATGCGCAAAGTTGCTATAAACTTATTAAGCAGACATTTCCTTTATCTCTTCTAATAGTGCTTCCAGGAACAGATGCAGATTTCATGACTCCTTAGTCTATGTTATCTAATGGCGAAGCAAGAATTAGTTGTGTCCAAAATATCAATCAGAATATTTCCATCTAATTATAGTTCACAGCTTCCTTATGAATCATTTTATATTTACATAAGATTTGCTTTAATTTTGTTGAACAGTAATGGAGACTTTTAAATGGGTTTTTGTTAGTTGTTCAAATTCCCCAGTTTCTCATATGTGTGTATAATTCTTCATAAAGACTTTTATTGCAGCCTAGTTTTGATATTTCCCTTGTCAAAATGATATTTCCTGAAAATGTTTATCATCAAAAATCAGTATTTATAAAATATGTGATCAATTGTATGTCTGTATCTGATTATCAGTTAAGCTGAAAATGAATTGAGTGCTGGAGAAGAGTCCCATCCAGTTGGTCCATTATACAGCGTGGAAAGCACTAACATGTTACATCAGCAAAGTTTTTGGGGCTCCAATGTAGATTGGAGCAGTGAAGTTAGAAGAGACTTGTAGCACCTCCCGATGACCATGCTGACCACTCCACTAACACAGTTAACTCTCCCATTAGGAGTAACTGTTAGCTCATCACATTTCTTCAGCACCACTTTATCCTCTTTAATCCTCTGTCCTATTTATGTACTCAGACCTACCTGGCACCCACCTACCAAATAAGAGTAAGCACCATAGTAACCAAAGAGTAAAATTCTTGTATATATGCTTTGTGCTGTCGGCAACATGCATCCTGAGATCTTTGCTGAAAAGTCAGTTAATGAAATTTGAGTGTCCTTGGATTATCTGACATGTAAAGTTGTGAGCCAGATGTGGTGGCATGCACCTGTAGCCCCAGCACTTTGGGACAAGCAGCAGGGAGGATCCCTTGAGCCCAAGAGTTCAAAATCAGCCAAGGCAGCAAAGCGAGACCCTGTCTCTTAAAAAAAAATACGAAAACAAAAGAAACATTGATCTTCTCCAGCCGTCGGTGCTCCTGGTTTTCAGGTCTTCAGATCCAGACTGGAATCTCTACCATCAGCTCTCTATTTCTCAAGCCCATAACTACATCATCAATTTTCCTGGATCTGTAGCTTGCAAATTGCAGATTGTGGAACTTCTCAGCCACCATAATTGCCTTGAGTTTCCCAGGCAAAGACTTTGAAACTCTGAGAAATGTATTCAGGAGGATTTTTAAGTTGTGCACAGTGACCAATATGTATGAAAGGTGAAGGCTGGGCGTGGGGGCTCATGCCTGTAATCTCAGCACTTTGGGAGGCCGAGGTGGGCAGATCACGAGGTCAAGAGATCGAGACCATCCTGGCCAACATGGTGAAACCCCGTCTCTACTAAAAATACAAAAATTAGCCAGGTGTGGTGGCATGTGCCTATAATCCCAGCTACTCGGGAGGCTGAGACAGGAAAATTGCTTGAACCCAGAAGGCAGAGGTTACAGTGAGCTGAGATCGTGCCATTGCACTCCAGCCTAGGGGACAAGAGCGAAACTCTGTCTCAAAACAGAAAAAAAGAAAGAAAGATGAAGCAAGCAGAATTAAAGTGTGAGAAATTAAAATGCAGTGTTGTGGCCACAAAGCGTCAGCATATTTTGTAGGTGCTCTGGAGTTGAGAGGGCCCTTCAAAGTCAGATGAGGCTCATTTGTGTTGTCAAAAATGGATAGCCACATGCAGAAGAATGAAATTTGACCTTTGTCTCACTCCATATACAAAAATCAACTTGAAATGAATTAGAGACTAAAACTTAAGGCTGAAATCATAAAACTGCTAATAGAAAACAAAAAAAAATGTTTCTTGACATGAGTCTAGGTAGGGATTTTTTGGATATGATATCAAAGCACAGGCGACAGAAGCAAGAATAGATGAATGAAATTACATCAAACTTAAAAGTTTCTGCATAGCAAAAACAAAAAATCAACAGAGTGAAAAGGCAATCTATGAAATGGAAGAGTATATTTGCAAACCATATATCAGGTAAGGGGTTAATATATAAGACTGTCCTACAGCTCAATAACAAAAAACAAATAAACTCATTAAAAAATCGTCAAAGGCCCTAAATAGACATCTCTCAGAAGAAGATAAATAGCCAAAAGGTATATAAAAAGGTGTTGAACCTCACTAATAATCAAGGAAATATTAATCAAAACCACAGTGAAACATCACTCACAGCTGTTAGAATGACTGTTATCAAAAAGATCAAAGATAAGTGTTGGCAAAGTGTGAGGAAAAGAGAACACTTGTACATTGTTCAAGGGAATGCAAATTAATACAACATTATGGAGAACAGTATGGAGGTTCCTCAAAAAATAAAAATAGATCTACCTTACTATCCATCAATTCCACTTCTGGGCATATATCCAAAAGAAAATCAGTGTCAAAGCAAAAATTCACCTGGTATGGTGGCACATGTCTATAGTTTCAGCTGCTAAGGAGGCTGAGGCAAGAGGATCTCTTCAGCCCAGGAGACTGAGGCTACAGTAAGCTATGATCATGCCATTGCACTCCAGCCTGGGTAACACAGCCAAGGGCTAAAAGTCATAAAAATATGAACTGACAGGAGAGTAACCTCTCAAATCTTACCCTTACCGAAAGGAATAGCAGGAGATTGAAAATTAATAATAACTGATGACATTTAAAAAATAGTCTTTAAGTTCTTTAAAAGTATACTTTTAGTGATTTAATTTCTAGAAAGATTTTTAAAGTAATTTTCTAAAAGAGAGAAAAGTAAATAAGTAAAATTGTTGTATTTTCATGTACTTAAAGACAGTAGTAGATACTTTTTTCCTCTAAAATTATTTCTAGATATCTTGACTATTGCTGTTGACTATCTTTCCATTCCTTTTCTACTTAAAATTCTTCTGTTTTTAAGCAGTATGAATGTAAGCTGATGTATGTTTGTATAAAACTGTGATTCACGTTCTACAGAACTATCATCTTTCAAACTATTATATCAAAATTAAGGAGTAAGATAATTTTTCATCTTATTGTCATCCAACTTCATGACTTATTTTCTTTTTTTAATGTACTTGGAATGTATAGAAGAAAATTCCAGAAAGCTACAGTGACTCCTTTTTTTCACATAAAGGAAGTGGCTAGAATGAGATTGAGGGCAGGGGGGAATGTGGCACAAGGAAACTGGCTTGAAAGCTCTATGTATTATGTGCAATTTTATTTTCTGAGTAATATCACTGATTCAGTAATTACCCTGGGTAGTAGCCATACAAGTTTTCTTGTTCCCTGGAAAGCCTTACTATAATCCAGAACTTTGCTAGCATATCATATACCTTGTAATTTTATTTTCTAAAATTAAGTGGCATTTAATGTCTTAATTTCCCCATGTAACCTTTTAAAAGCCTTGTATCTTCATTTATTTTATTGCTCCCATGCCCTCTTTCTGTTTCACGTAATTCTTTGCAATTCACTTCACTATTCTGCAAATAAATCGTTTGCAGATTTTCTAAAAACTGGATTCTCGCATTTAGGACTTGGTGCCGTGGTTTCTTAGTAGAATACAACTTTACAACCGGAAGTTGCAAGTTCCCCAAGTTCAAAATCTGTACATGTTTGCACTAGAAAGCCAAAATATTCCCTCTGTAGTCACTGAACTTCCAAAAGAAAATAGATGCTGTCAGCCTAGATAGAATTGATTCATTTAGGCTCTAATCATTTTGAAGGCCTCAGATAGGTAGGGCATGCAAGACTTAGCATTGCTTTGGCCATTCTCTTTTGAGGACTACAATTGGGTTATATCTTTTGCCATAAGCTAAAAGACAAAAACATGAATTGACAGGATAGTAACCTCTCTCACCTTACTGTTACCAAAAGGAACAGCAGCAGATTGAAAATGAATAATAATTGATAACATTTTAAAAATAGTCTTAAAGTTCTTAAAAGTGTTGACTTTTAGTGTTGACTTTTAGTGATGTAATTTAAAAATTGCAAAGCGAGTATACATGTTACTATTAACTAAGAACTATTTTATTAGAAAGTAATGAATAATTTTGCTTTTTTTTTTTTTTTTTTTTGAAACAGAGTCTCGCTCTGTTGCCAGGCTGGAATGCAGTGCCACGATCTCAGCTCACTGTAACCTCCGCCCCCCAGGTTCAAGTGATTCTCCTGCCTCAGCCTCCCAAGTAGCTGGGACTACAGGCATGCACCACTACGCCCAGCTAATTTTTGTATTTTTAGTAGAGACGGGGTTTCACCATCTTGGCCAGATGGTCTTGATCTCTTGACCTCGTGATCCACCTGCCTCAGCCTCCCAAAGTGTTGGGATTACAGGCATGAGCCACTGCGCCCAGCCTAATTTTGAATTTTCTTAGTGCCAGTGTGCTGTACTTTTCAAGGCCCGTCAATTGTCTAAGACCTCAAATCCTGATGCAAAATTCCCCAGCTTACTGCTCTCACGTAGAACACACTTGTGCCGATGTCACTGCTTTTCCAGGCATCAAGCAAAACCATTGGAGGTAGTTGAATTTCTAATGACACCCTGTAGAGCTCTCCTTATACATAATAAGTTTATTCTTCTTTGGAGTTGTTAAAAAGTGAGGCTCAAGTTTTTGTGCCCTCAACTTTATCCCCCTTGCTTTATTGCTACCTTCCAAGTTCAGCATCTTCAGCATTTTTACTTCAAGAAATAAGCTTATGATGCACAGCATTAAGCAAGATGCTTTGGGAGAGGAGGACCCCTTCCCAGAATTTCAGAACTGTCCCCTTATAGAGAAAATTCCTGTAATGTTTTCTTTTACTTCCAAAATCTGAGTGCCAGAAAGAACAAAAGAGTCGAGAAAGGAGCTATCGTGAGCTCTTGAATTTGAAGCAAAATCTGTACTGTGACCCCATTTTAGAAGATCACTGGCCCTCCATAGAGCACTACTTTGAACAAATCAGTAAATTTTAAATCAAGTGTCTTGGTTGCTTATATTTTTTAAATCTCAAAAGATCTAAATTCAGATGCCAGTGAAAGCTTTGTAAAGGGAACCTCCCCTTCCTCAGCCTACCCTTTCCTTGCATTCTAGGAACTTCTGGGGGCTTTAGATATTCCCTAAATGATTAAAGAATAGATTATAATTCAATAGAACAGTGATTTGCTGATTAAATGAAGAATAGCTGATACTTTATGAAACTGGTCTTAGAAGAGCTGGGATACTAGGTCCCTTTGTGTTTCTGTGTGTGTGTGTGTGAGAGAGAGAGAGAGAGAGAGAAAGAGAGAGAGAGAGATGAAGGGGGCACCAAGACAGACATAGTTATACCCATCTCCTTTTTCCACAAAGCATTTGCAGTAGCTTGTAACCAGCACACATTATAAAATTTACATAGGGATTTTTAAATTTTTAAATAAAAATAGAGTGAAACCTATAGAAAAGAAATGGTATTAGAATAACGTTGAGTCTCTTGGGAATCCTACAAGTCTTTTGCTTCAGATGCAATTGCAGTAGCATTAAGAGAGAAGTCAAACGTCAAACACAGTTCTATCCTGAAGAAAAGGAGCAGACCTTCCATTGGCGCTCCACTCCACTGCCACCCCAAGTTGAGCCAATGCCAAGTCTAATATCAGCCCTTGGGCTTCACCTGGCCTGTGCATTCATTCTAGTTCCACCATCTCTGCCTTCATGCTTGTTACGGCACAACTCTGCTAGAGTATTCATTCCATTTCTTTGAAAAGACCTGCAGTTCAACAATTGCACATCCCATTACAGAAACAGCATTGAGCATGATTTTGGAAAAATCACACATGCATCTTCTATTGGACCTGAGTATTCAAGACAGTTTCAGACACCTTTGGTTTATTATTCTCTTGGCTTCACACGTACATTCATGGAATGGACATAGATGAGGGATACCCAGAAACTGGCCAGGCACAGGGGAAAAGAAAGTGAGGGAGATTCCATTCTGCCTGACTCAGCCGGGATAGGTAGAAAACCTAAGGATCTTTTTCTTCAGCAGTCATCAGATGTTTCCATCATTTGTTCCCATGGTTATTTTCCGCTGCCCAGTTGTTATTTGCACTTCTTTTAAAACATCAGTGCATGGGCCTCAAGAGGCAAAGAGAATTGAGGTCCTACACTAGAGTCAGAATATTCAAAGTTTTGGACTGAGGTATCACCTCTGAGCTCATGCTTTTTTATTGCACTACATTTGGCTGAAGATCTGACACTAGATGCACCATAACCATCGCAAAGGCCATGCAATCTCTTGCTTTTTAGATTTCCACTGACATTTTTGCTTGCTGTTAGAGTAACCACACCTCTCCATGAGTTTCAGGTGTTTAACCATTTAGGAAAAAGAAGGAAGGGAGAAAGAAACAAATCAGTAGTAAAGAGATGGTGCCTGAGAATGGAAAGATCACAGATGAAAGTGGAGTATGTGCTACCCTCTGGCCCAGGCCAGGTGGCTGGGTGTGGATGGACGTTTTGTGTATCCCCAATGCAGTAACCCTTACAGAGATAATTCTCCCAGTTTAGCCACCACGAAGTATTGTTCTTTGTTTTTCTATAGTGCTTGTCAAAATGCTATGACAACTGACTGGTTTTATGCAAACAGAGCCTGGCTCTCAAGAGACAGTGTGTCTGAAAGTCAAACATGGATGGCAGCCATTGGCACACAGAGGAGTCAGAAACCACAGATTGTTTTCTCGTTGGATGAACAGCTTAAAGCAACGTAAAGTTAATTGAAGAATTCCTTGAAAGTGAAGTCAGACTAAAAGAAATGCTCCGAGTCTATAATTTACTAAATGTGAAAGAACTGTAAGTGGTATGAGACTAAAATAGTTTTTTCGGGGGAAAGAACATTTTTGTAAACAGATCTGGCTTTTATTTTTGCTTGGGCTGTTTTAATTATTTGCTCTAATAATGTAGATCTCCAGAAGAATCTCTAATTAGGTAAGGCTTGATTTATGGAGTTGGCCTCATATAAACCATGATGTCATGGTATGCTGCAGAAAATTACAGGCCTGGTCTCGCCATTGACAACTAGTATTTCTACCTAGAACTACTCTTGCTCTGCATGTCTTACTCTCAGGAAAGCAAAGCATTCTATGTTCTCCTTCACAGTGCACATTGCCCAGGTAAACTCAACATATAGTATTACTCATCAAATAATTGTATCAAACATTTTAAACACTTAGGAGGGAGAAGTAGAAGAAAAACACTAAACACTTAGGAGGGAGGAGTAGAAGAAAAACACTAGAAGTTAAAGAAATCTTTACTTCCTGGGAACCTAGTAGATACCAGCCTATGTTTCTCAGTAGAAGTGGGTTCAGTCCCTCTTCAGCTTACAGATTGGTGAGGATATGCCAGACTATCGAGAGTAGTGTCTGTGTGTGCCTTCCTCCCACAACTCTTCCACACTCCCTCTCCAGCTCCTTCCCGGAAAGGTCTTTCAGTGTCATGGTCGCGTGTTTCATCTGGTTTTAAATAAGAGCCATGGGGCCTCTGTAACATTTCAACATGGTTCTTACTCCCTTTCCCATTGCAGTAGAAACCTTGGTGTAGGGCCAAGGCTTTTCTTTGATTATAGGTCTGCCAATTACAATTTCCTAACATTTTTCTCACATTAATTATACCTTAGTGATTGCATTTTCTATGATTTCCCATTTCAATTTTGTTAAATGTTGACTCCTATAGAGCAGGCTGTAGAAGGAATCCCTCTAGATTTTTACAAATTGTTTTCCTGTCTTCCACAATTGTCTCATTTACATCTGCCCTGATAGTCAGTTTAAGTCACCTGCCTTTATCAAGTCTTCTTAGACTATTCAATGTACTTTTCAAAGAAAGCAACTCTTTTCTTTCATGATTATATTTCACCAGTTTACATCATATTTAATTAAATTATGTAATTATAGTAACAAATCCAATAGGCACAAGCAGGTTTGGGAACAAATACAACTCTAAGCAGTTTGAAGAAATGCATGGGATATACTAGCGAATGACCTTGTAGCCTCTTATTCAGCATGTGTGGGCTCAGTCCTGGTTGAAACACAGGGATAGAATTGGTTAAGTGGAGCTCAGTTATGGAGGCTTCTGAATCTGTGCTCTCCACGCTGCCTTCATTTTATGGAGGGGGTCCAGGGTGGTTACAAGGCTTGCCCAAGGTCAGAAACAAATTTGTAGCCAAGCAGGGTATCCTGACTTTCAAGACAGGGTTTTCTCAGGGCACCAGAGCAGGACTGATATCCTGGGCTTTTAATATGCTTGTCTGACTGCTGCCAAAGGTAAAAAATGCAAGTTTATCGAGTTTTATTACCACAAAATATCTGTCTTGATGCTTACTTTACCCATAGTTTTTGTGTTACTAATTAACACGCATTTTTCTTTGAATTCTTCCTGATAGTAAAACAGACTCTGTTGTTACAGGGAGTTAATCAAGGCCATAAGATTTCCCAATTCTGTCAATGACCATACTTAGCTAAAAGACAGAAAGGCTGAGTGGAAGAATTTTCCTATGCCTATAGTAGGGCTTGTCCTTCTTGCCACTACACAGCCCCATACTGTTTGTGGCTATTTTTGTTGCTCTAAAGGGCACAGGCCTCTGAAACAAAACTGCTTTTGGGTTTGAGCCAGATTATTAGGTTTGTATTTATTTGATCACGTTCACAACCCATATTTGCTGACTTTCCTAACACCAACTTGGGAAGATTTTTTTTAAATCACTTTCCTTCTTCTCTTCCTTCCTTCCAGTGTTTTCTTCCTTCTCCACCCGCTTTCAGAAAGGATTTGATGTTGCCTAGGGTTAAAATAGATAAATAAAATCAAAACCATTAGAATGAATATGAAGGAACGGGGAAAGATGTTATACTCGACTCCCTGAGGTATGGCTTTGCTGTTATATTGAACAATGCATTTGGCTCTGAGCTTCCTGGTAGACAAAGTGAAACAAGTCTTTGGGTTCATGTTATTTCTATTTGCTGAGAAGAAACATATCAGGTCGTCCACAGAGACATTGTTACCAGGCACTTTATTCTAAGCCAGTGATTTTCATGTAAGTGAAGCTAAATAATCATTTATAATAGGGGATTCATATATACATTAGAGTTTGAGAAGCTCTGCTGTAGTCCACCTCCATTTTTTGTTGATAAGCCCAGAGAAGACAAATAATTTGCCGGTTACCAGGCTTGGCAATCATAACACAGGCTTAGAGCCAGTTTGTCTTGGTACCAGCCTGGGCCTCAGAGCTCCTTTGTTTAGAAAGCACAGGTGTAGTGAGATGCCATATTAGCGCTGGTGTGGTCAAGTACCTTACCTCGCTCCCAGGCAGTATGGACACAGACTATGACATGAGTCTTGGGATTTAGACTTAATGAAATCAGAATATGTGAAAGAGGAGTTTTTTTCAAGAAGCTTTTCTTTTTACCACAAGGCTGGACCTCTGTATCAGGATGCTGTCAAATTGCCATGGAGGAGAAATCTAGAAGAGTAGGCCATAGCAGGTGTCCTTTTTATGGCCTGTTTTAAAATACTTTGTCAAAAATGCCCTTCGTTTAGTCAAAATTGTGGGCAAATTTATGTTATATTTTTGCTGCCATGAGTATATGGTAGAACTTTGGGCAGGGGTCCTAAACTCAAGCTGTCTGCAGGAGACAGACAGGCATAGACAGCTATTTATTATTCAGAAGGCCAGACATAAAACAAGGAGCAAGGTCTATAGTGAACCAAAGGGCCAGTGTCCTGTCTCAATGGGGCAACTGCTTCTCAGCTCCTGTTCATTTTTTATCATGTGAAAAATGCAGGTATGTGGATGAGCAGATCTTCCAGTATTTTGAGAGGAGCTGGAAGTCTGGATTATTAAATAAAATCTCCTGATTTTAAATGTTGGCAACTCTTTTCTTCCACTTGTTCAAGGCAGAAACCTTGAGTTGTCCTTGACTCCTGTCTTCCTTTCAAGACCCACATCTAACTCATCAGGAAATCCTGTTGGCTCTACCCTCAAAATATATTCAGAATCTGATCACTTCTTACGGATCTCTATTGCACTACTGTGGTCCAAACCACCACTGTCGCTCTCCAAGATTGTTGCAGTAGCCTCCTAACTGGTCTCACTGCTTCCATTCTTTCTCTCCTGCAGCCAGAAGTATTAAGTCAAATCACATTGCCCCTCTGCCCACAATCCTCCAAAGTCTCCTCATCTTACTCAGCGTGAAAGCCAAGATCCCCCCAATAACCCATGAGACTCTCTGACCTCATCTCTGCAGCTACATTGGCCTCCTGTCTGTTCCTCACATATACCAGCTCATTTCCTTGTGACCTTTGTCCTTGCTGTTCCTTATTTTTCCAGGTATCTCTATGGCCCATTCATCCCCTGCATCCCTTTGCTTAAATGTCATCTTCTCAGTGAGACCTGCCTTGGACACACTATCTAAACTTACATACACGAACACACACATCCTTCCTCTCCTTCTCTGCTTTGTTTTCCTCTCTACCACATATCATGGTCTAGTATACTCCATCAGTTTCTCTTTTATTACCTGTTTTCTGCACTAGAATGTAGATTCCACATGGATAGGTACTTTATATGATTTTGTGTTTGTTCACTGCTGTTTACATCTGGAAATGAACCTCACACATGGTAGGTGTTCAATAAATGTTTGATGAATGAATGAATCTTAAAAACAATTTTTTTTAACTTTGGGCCAAATAAAACTCTTCAATAGGCCAAACCTGGGCTGTACTTCTTTTGGCCTAGAGTCAAAAAGAAGGATGAGTGCTTCTCCAGCAGCTCCTTGTAGCTTGGGAACAGACTTTATGAATGCATCATGATGCCTGCCCTGCTCAGGAAACCACAGATGAGTTCTTCCCTTGCATTCCCACATGTACCCTCCTACTTCCACACTGCTCAACTTCAATACATGCTTATTGTTTTGTGGCTCAACATTGTTTTTCCCAAGGCATTGCTGTTTAGAATGTGGAAAATGTTGTGTGAATTATTTCAGCATCCTGAGTGCACTTTCAAATCTCTGAAGGTAGCACACATTTGAACAGTTTGACTTACTTTCGGCAACACAGAGTTTAGGACTGGGCAAGCAATAAGTGAGAGGAAGACTGTCGCAGAGGGAAAAGCATGTGTAAAGACAAGTGTAAAAATACCCATGATGCTTAGGAAGAGAACAAGTGAAACTAGAGTGGGGAGTGAGAGGGAAAGTGGTTAGAAAAGATGTTGAAGAGTAGACAGGGCCACTTGCAGACCATGGTAAGGAGTTTGAACGCTATTGTTACATCCAATGGGAAGCTGTTAAAGAATTTCTAAGTATTGAAATGATGGGGTTGGATTTATATTGATTAAATTTTACTCTGGCTATTCTGGGAATTTAGGAGACCAATAATAATAATGACAAAGCAAATGCAACTAACATTTATTAAACACTGATGCCAGGCAGCATTCTAATTGCTTTATACAGATTATTTTAGTTAATTCTTACATCATTCTATTGAGTTAAATGATATTATTATCCCAGTTTTGCAGATGAGGAAACTGAGATACACTGAAGCTAAGTAATTTGCCTGAAGTCACAGAGCTAACCTATCGAACCCAGGCTGTCATTTTTCTGCCTTTGCTCTTACTTAGCCCTTAACCTTTACTTCTTTGACTCTTCTTCCAATCCTGGATTCAAAATGAGCATTTAGGAGGTTATTGCTATATTCCAGGCAACAGCTGGTGGTTGCTTGGCCTTTCTGCTAAGGTGGTTTTTCTATCGTTCCTTATAAGTTTAATATTCATTCTTACAGATGGAGTATGATTTAATTCATGTTGGATAATAGGCCTTAGCAAAGACTGAGGTAATACATTTTATTACTAATTATAAAATGTTTCATTGAATGTTTTTTAAAATACTGTGCATTTACCTAGTAGGCACTTAATAAATAAATCTAAATTATAAAATATCAGGCTAAAAGAGACAATGATGGAATAGCATTTATTCCCATTGATGGAAATATTTATAATTTATCCAGTTAGAAAATAATCTCTAGTTCCTTGTCAATGATAACAGCACATTTCTAGGAGTCAGTTCTTATTTTCTTAAGAAGAGTTGACTCTGGTAAGCTGTCATACCAACTGTACTAGATTCCAGACTCATTACTGTGAACTATTCAGTGGTGATTTGTTTCAATATGCCTTTTTACTGAGATGTATAACACACACAAAGACACCTGCACATATAAACATATACATACAGATATATATCCTGTTGATGTTTTGCCAGCACATCAGTCCATTGTTAGCAGTTACTTGAGCACCTAAACTCAATTCAGTTATTTTTCTTTAAAAAAATTTTTTTGAGCCCGGAATGGTGGTGCATGCCTATTGTCCCAAGCTACCCTGGGGGCTGAGGCAGGAGGATTGCTTGAGCTCAGGAGTTCCAGGCCAGCCTGGGCAACATAGCAAGAGCTTGTCTTTAAAAAATAAGTAAATAAAAACTTAAAAATTTTTTCAGACTTATTTGTCTAAAAAGAAATATTTTTTATTTTCACATGTATAAATAAAATATTAAAATTAATTTTAAAATATATTACAAAAAATAAATTTACTTATTTGTACAGAAAAGCGTTGTTTTAGTCACATAACACTATTGATTTTGGTTATGATAATTGTTCAATAAAGTCCCCTAGGCACGGTCTTCTTAATTGTATCCACTTTAGTTACATAAATAAAAAGCTAAATAGTCATTCATTTTACTGTTGCATTTGCAACCTTTGCCAAGTTACTATCACATTAAATAGTGGTTTTGTTTCTAAAAATATAGCCTATATATACATAGACCATACCAGTGTGCATTAATTGGAGTTTATGAAAGACATAGCTTTTATTTGAGCTCAAGGTTTATTCCACCCTAAATAGTCTAATCATTAAAATAAAAAAGCAAATACTGAGCAGTTTACTGACATTCCATAGAAGATAGAATAAGACTCAGTGTGTGAGAGCACTACAACATTTCTGATGGTTTCTTTTTTAAAATAAAAAACAGCAACTTCAAAACTTGAAGTTTTGGTACAACTTCAAGTTGTACCAAAATGAAAATTCAAAATTCTGCTAGACAAACTGATACCAAGAGGGCTTTTGTAGCTTAGCCTGTCACTAGGCTAAGTGACCAAAAGGGCAGGTTCTGAGTCATGATAACATTCCAGGAGATGTCAACAGTCAAAATAAAATCAAACTATATGTCATCTGGAAAGCTGAGATAAAGACCAAGGGATCTTGGAACATTTAGAAGCAGCCCAGGTGTGACATGAGTGAGGACTCTAAGAAGAAAAACTTCACAGCTGTTTGTAACTTTCTCACAACTGTGTCACATTTCTCTAGTGTGGAATGGAAACTATAGAAATGGAGAAATTCAGAACTGGAAAGGACCTCAGAACCCTTGTTTTACAGATAAGGAAATGGAGGCCCAACAAGCACCAAACACTTGCATAAAGTCACACAACTAGAGTTAACGATCGGACTGAAATTGGAATTTAGAACTCCTATTTTCTAGTTTAATATTATTTTCTCTACTCTTTTGGGGCATTTTTACTGTATAGTCATTCGAGTTGTACCAAAATGAAAAGAGCTGGCTTGGGTGAGAAAAGGATCTCTGCCACCAGAAGTCAGTGATTAGGCCAAAGCTAGACAGTGGCTCCCAGACATGCATGTTGGTTTTCCATGAAAGAGGACATGGACTCATTGTCCTCTAAGAGCTTTTCCAACTCTAATTGTAATAAGTATTGATAATTTTTATCATATGTGTAATAGGGTAATGATTCGTCCTCCCTCCTTAAGGCATTATTGCTCATTCTCATTCATGCATGTCTCATCTACTCTAGTCTTTTCTCAGAACCTGTTTTCCTGTTGAGAGCACCTGTTCCAAAGTTGCTTAGTAAGGCAGTGTGACTAAAAAAGCAGGCTAAGACTCCAAGCTCTGTTCACCATTTGGAATCATAAGTAATCATTGTCCCCACAACTAATTTAACCTTGTATATTAAACCAGTATTCAATAACTGCTGCTTTTCCTCTACCATATAAATACAAATCAGCTATATAGTTAGCAAAAGGGAGACTGGTACAGTGAAATCAATCCATTTTCCCTCCCTGCAGCAAGGATGTGGTATGGTAAAAGCTTTGGTCAATTTATAACCTAATAAGGTATAAATGGTTTTTAAAGTACACTGTGGTAAAATGTTCTTTACTGTGCAACTATATAGCTATTCTTGGCTTAGGAATTAAAAATGTATAGATTTGCATTACAAGATAAACTCTATGAGATATGAAGTCTGATTAGAACTATATTTACCACCTGATAATATCTGTGTGAATATAAACATCTCTGTTACCCTCTTCCTAATATAAAATGATCTTTGCCCATTCTGCCTGTATCCCTTTCTCCAGCTCTCAGGTTCTATTCTTTTCTGCTGTGTTTTAGAATGTATTTTCCCAGGCATCAACATTTTTAGACTATGTACTTAAATGTCATATTTATAATAGGGAATTTCCAGAAAACAAGTGATTCAGTCTCATATGCCTAAAGTACCCCATTCTCCAGTGGAAAGCAGGAAGAGTTATTCATTGTATTAGTTATGTGGTCACAATGGAGGCCTGTCTCCATAGGTTTAAAACAATAGGTTTTAAATTTTCATCTAGCAGTCCAATAGAAATGTTTCCAAAATTCCTATTACCCTTGTTTCCACTGATCCTGGATTGATTTGGGAAGTGGGGTGAGGAAGGAGTTGGTGGTAGGGTTCACGTTATTATCATGGTGATCTAGTGAGTGAGTGAAGGATTCCTTTTTTCAAATATAAAGGAAATTGAGAGCCCAACAAGAAAGAAGCCATGTTACAGAACTAGAAAAGTAATTGTCCAGACCTAGCATTAAAACCCAACACCCAAACATGACCTGAGACCCGCATCCCTTGGCTCCTCCTATGTTCTTTTCTTTTTTTTAACTAACCTATTCTCTCCCCTTAAGGAAAAGTCAAGTTAAGCCAATTTTCCTTCTAAGTCTGAGGATCTAGGACAAGAAGGCAAAGACAGGGAGGGAGGACATTGTATCTTACATGTATTTGCCTCACTTTCTCCCAAGGGAAACATCCCACTAGGGCAGTGTCAACAAACTTTCTTTATAAAAGTAAAAATAGTAAATATTTTAGGCCTTGCTGGCCATGTGGTCTGTGTAGCAACTACTAAACTAGATCAGAATCAGCCAAAGACAATACATAAATTAATGAGCATGGCCGTGTTTCGATAAAACTATATTTTGGACAGTTAAATTTGAATTTTATGTATTTTTTTTGCATCACGAAAAATTATTCTAATTTTTAATTTTTTCAGCCATTTAAAAATGTAAAAATCATGCTTACAGGTTTTATAAAGACAGGCTACAGACCAGATCTAGCCCATTAGCCACAGTTTGCTAACCCCTGCCCTATGGGAATAAATAATGAAATGTGAGGAAGATTGTAGGTGTTAAAACATGGAGAAAAATATGATACTTGAAGGACAATTATTTAAATGTGGTAAGGGAAATTACTGATATGTATGCCTCTTTCAGGGAGAGCAGATGGTTGCCTTGGTCCTTGATTCTGTTTTAGGTAATCTTAGTTGGTACTAGGTCAAATTCCAGATTGATTATTTTGATTTACTCTCTTAAGATTTATGAAAGGCAGGTTATAGCTGGCTTTAGAGAAGAAAAGTGGAAATAAGAAGAGGACATGTGACTTAGAGCTTGCCATAAGGTATGCAGAGCCAACAGAACATTTTATTCGAAATGGCAGCTGGTGGTTTCTGTTATCTGTGAATCATTGTGAAGTCTGTCTGAGGCAGAGAGGAGACAGCTAGCCGAATTCCCCTTTAGCGAAAACGATTCATAACATTGTAAAGCTCACAGAAAATGCATTTTATATCACAAGAACACATAAAAATCTCTATTTTTTGACATACAGGCTATACCGACAAACTTTAAAATAAAAAGAACCTGTAAACATAAAACCATAAAGAAACATTTTTAAAAATATATGAATCATTTATGGGCAGTTGAATACAGCTTTTGTTGCTTTGCAGGTAACTCACTTACAACTATTGCATAAATGGTAATGCAGTTGTCTGTAACAAAGGACCATTAATTATGACACTGATGACAATGATAACATAATTAACTATTTTTTGAGCTGCTACTATTTGCTGCCACCTAACATACATTAGTACATTTATTCCTTGCAACAAGCCTGCAAGGTAGGTATTATTCTCCTGTTGAAAATGATGCTGAAGTTCAGTCACACAAACACAAAGTACCAGGGCCAAATTGCAGTCCATATCCCCCTGACATGAAAGTTCATGTGGTTTCCACTCTACTATTACGATTGATGAGACATGGTAACCAAAAAAAAAAAAAAAAAAAAAAAGAATTTAGGAAAACTGTCTTCAACTATATTGCTGGATAGCATTACTTTATAAATATTAATTTTACTCTATGATTACTGTATGGTAATGGAATTATTTTGGCCCCTTAAAACCTTAGAAAAAAATCAAACTAATCGTGCCTTATAACATTTGTGGTTTGTGTATCCATTGACTGTTTGCAATTTCCAGGCAGGCTGCATCCTTGAACTATTCACTGTCTGAACTTGCCCTCAAAGAATTCTTCCTCCTGCCTCACCTCTATGGAGTGGCAGCCAATGAAAAACCCACAAGCTCGGCAGCTGCAGCTCTGGAAGGCTTCCATCAAACCCTCATTCCCAAATCCCCTTTGAAAATCACAGCTCCTAGAGCTTTGTGTTATCTTCTTGAAGGTCTTGACTAATGTTTGTAACATTGTAAAACTTAAGCAAACACTGTCTTCAAGACCAGGATTCCTGAACTTGGACTCTGTGTTAAGTTGCCGGCACCAAATCATTTACTGCCCCTCAACTGCACTATCTTAAATTCTTACCCTGGAAAGTAGCCTGAAAAGCAGATATTAGGATGGGGGCTTTTTAAATGGTCAGTAGGAAATTAGAAAGCTTAATTCGTTTCAGAGAGTGCCTATTTGACAATTCAGAATTGAATTTAAAAAAAAAAAACAAAAAACCTGATATATTGAGAATATGTGGTGACTCAGCCCTGTTCTTGTTCCTGTAAATTTTATTCTTTCCATGAATTGTTTTTAGGATTTAGAGGTCAGGTATCCAGTATACCTGTCTCAGAGGAAACAATATTATTTTCCTAAGTGAACATCTAGTACCAAAGTAGCTGTTTTATGTATAACTGAGCAGTACCAAAATCCCGTTCTTAGCCAGCCTTTTTATATATGAATCATATTATTTAATCCAGATTTATTTGAAACCACAACCAGACACACAATATGGTTATTTGATTGAAGAAACGTGGACGCTATTATTCACCCCACTATGCGTTATTTTGCTTACATTAGTGACCCATTAATACACTTAAGAAAATAAGTAGTTTGCATCATCATCCATTGAAATTGACAAGACTGGATGCTGGTGATTATGGACACTAAATTCCATTGGGGGAAAAGTTCCTGATCTCTGTGTAGCACAAGATTGGTTTTTCTAGACTGTCTCAAAACTATATCCAGGAACTCAGAAGTGGGGGGAAAGCTGCAGCCAGGAGACAAATATGTGCTAATGTACCACTTACTGTCTGGAGAAAATGTACACTCATGGCAGCAGTAAGAAGTTATTTGGTCTGTATTTATTTACAATGTGCAGGCTGCAGAATGTTAGCATTCTGATTATGGCCAGATGTAATGGAAAGAATTCACTAGCATTTTCACACTGGCTTTAGTAAGGAATGCACTTTTTGAATCAACATTGGTTAAAAGGTAGCCATTTCGTTCCAGTGATCCAAAAGGTTCTTTGTGTTGCCTAAATAATAGAGGAAATTATTAGGGGCCTCAAATACCATCTGAATTGACTGCTTTTGGTCACTTAAACATGCTTTCTTATCAGTCAAACTGAGTAGACACATTTTTTAAAAAATTTAATAGGAAATGTCTAGTATTTAGGTAAGACAGTGAGTTTAGATTTATGATAGGAAACCCTCAAGAGTTCAAAGAGCACTTGCTTGAAATAATGTTGATAAAGAATATTAGAGTCAGTTTTCCTAATGGGAAGGAGGGGCATGCTTTAAACCCAGACTTTCTATGAAATATGCAACCTCAAGAGAATATCCACTGTGCTCAGTAAACAGTATATACATATGAATATATTTGTGGTATTTTTTTCCCAGTAGAATATCTCAATCACTGCAGTGGTCCACTTTCCTATTTTAATGTTTGACTATCAGTTGTTTCAGTATCAAAAAACAACTTGGGATGTCAAGGAAAAGCCGTTTTGCTATCTCCATGTAGTCAGCAAAATGCTAGGGGGTTTTCTCCAGATAGCTTGAAGACCTGTTTATCTTATGTTATTTTTTAGGGGTTGATCTGATATCATAAATATATATTCAAAATTGTTATCCAAATTGTATGTGTTTCAAGTTTGTGCTTTCTAGGATGATTAGCAATTTGATGATGAAAGCCATCTACATTTTCAAGTCCCTTAAATCAAATCTATTTTAAACAATTAAATTCATAAATGAATGACCAGACTATGATCATATTCCTCCTTAAATTATTATTATTATTATTATTATTATTATTATTATTATTATTTGAGACAAGAGTCTCACTCTGTCACCCAGGCTGGAGTGCAATGGCGCAATCTTGGCTCACTGCAACCCCTGCCTCTTGGGTTCAAGCAATTCTCCTGCCTCAGCCTCTGGAGTAGCTGGGACTACATGCGCATACCACCACACCCAGCTAATTTTGTATTTTTAGTAGAGACAGGGTTTCACCATGTTGGCCAGGCTGGTCTCAAACTCCTGATCCACCCGCCTCAGCCTCCTGAAGTGCTGCGATGTGAGCCACTGCACGGAGCCAAATTATCTACTTGAATTTTTTAATGCCCTCTGGTTCCTGGTAATCAAATACTTTGACCTTTTTCACCCCACCAAACTATTAAATAAATTGAACCATAGAAGAGGCAGAAACTTTTATCATTCTGATATGCGGGTGTTTCTTGATTACCTTTAAATTTATTTTATTATAATAGAAAAATTCAAATGTAGAGAGAAGTGGAAAAAAAAGAACCCCCATGTGCTCATCACGAGCTACAGCAGTCATTGACTCATGGCCAACTTTGTTACATCTTTATTCCTTTCCCCCTACATTGGATTCTTTGGAAGCACATCACATACATGTAATTTCTATGGATTGTCTATTATGTGATATGAACTTTGTTGGGCTCTGAGGATAAAAAGATGAATGAGACATAGTCCTTGTTCTCAGAGATCTCATCAGATTCATCTGGGATAATAATGTTTAGTAGCCAATGTAATTATAAGTCCATTGTAACATAGAACCAAAAACTAAAAACCCTTGTACCATCTCTACACATTGCATAAACTTAATATAAAAGGAATTATGGTATAATATGAGTTCCTAAATTCAGTTTTATGAAGGCCTTTTAAGGCATGAAAAATTTCCTAGCTCTGTCAACTAAAAGGGTCTAGAATCAATGACACCTTGTAGCAATGAACACATGCAACACATAAAGCTTCTACATCTCATTTCCCACTAAGAGGAACAGAGGCTTCTTGGAGAAGTAGCTGACTGCAGGGCTGTTGGAGGAAAAAAATGATGAGCCTGGAACATCTTTTCATGCCAGGATGTTAGGAAGTCTCAAAAAATGATGAGGACATGTCAGAAGGACACCAGAGTTAGCTTGAAAGGACTCCCACTGGCCTAATCTGAAACAACCTGAACAGCAAAATGATTATAAAATGGAAGGTGACCCCTTGAATAAAATAAGAATTCATGAATTTGTTCATGGTGATAATAGGTAGATACTACATGTGTAAGAAAGAAAAGTTGTTCTTTACAGTAGAATGCCGACTAATAAATGTAGAAGAAATATAGATTAGAAAACCACCATTTTGCAACCATCATAGTTGCAAATAGTTACCTGAATAGTTACCTGATTCAGGCAGGAAGTATCAATGGCTGCTGAAACCATTTTTTAAAAGTTCAGTGAGGAACAGGATATTTACATATCTCAAAGAATTTTCCACAAAGTACTTATTAATAATCATGGGAAATAGTAGTTTTGGAGTAGAGAAGCCTGGTAGTGACACTTTAACCAAGTGATGAAAGTTACTATCATCAATAGTGGAACAAATTGACATCTTGTGCTTCTTGATGTTATGCAGTGAGAAAGATACATTACTTCTATGGTATTCCTGCCCCAAATATGCGTAATTAATTTAATGTTAAGGAAATATCAGAAAAACCTAAACTAAAAGATACTCTTCAAAAATATTAGTATCCTGAAACACATAAATAAAGCTGAGCGATTTCAGATTAAAAGAAACCAAAGAGACATAAAAACTAAATGAGTGGGTTCTTCCGGTTGGATCCTGTCAAGAGGAGGAAATGCAAACAGAACAGAATTGGGACAATTGGTAAAATCTGAATAAAATGTGGGGATGAAACATAATATTGTGCTTACATACATTTCCTGATTTTGATCATTGTATTGTCACTAGGTAAGTGAATTTCTTTATTCTTAGCAAAATACGTTGTAATATTTAGAGGCAAAGGGACATGATGTCTGCAACTTACTCAGATGGTTTAGAAAAACAAATGTGTGTGTATGTAGAAAGATAATAAAATGCAAAAGTGGTAAAAATTTTAACAACTGGTGAATATGGGTGAAGGGTAAAAGATTTTTGTAGTATTCTTGCAACTTTTCTCTTAAGTTTGAAGTTATTTTAAAATTTAACAAAAGATTAAAACAAAGCAAACAGACACACACACACATTGTTGTCTTCACTTTAAGTAAAGCCAACGCAACATGTAGAAATCTGAAAATCATACCCTAAGACAAACTGAGGAATACAAAATTTTTGTCTCCCAACAAAGTTGCTACAGAAATCCTTTTAGCAGTCTTTATGTTCAAATCATAAAATTTATAAATAACATAGAAATAGTGTCCCAAATCCCCTTCTGTAAATTGAGGCACACCTGCATTTGTTTTAGCTCTGTCCTGGTAAGTTTCTCTATGCATCTTGCTTACTTTGGGAAGCTCATTGCATAAAGCTGTGTATAAGTGAATGTTTAAATGCGTTTGAAGAAAATGACAGTGATGATAACTTGACCCCCGGTACAGATTAAGACCTTTAAAAAACTAAAGCTCTACTAATTTATTCCTCACAATTACCTGAGTAGCTTTACAGCCACACTAACTGGCTGTGAATCTCTAGGTTTTCCTTTTTAATTGCGTTTCTTTCTTTCTTTTTTTCTTTTTTTTGGAAACAGAGTCTCGAATCTTGCTCTGTCGCCCAGGCTGGAGTGCAGTAGCACAATCTTGGCTCACTGCAACCTCCACCTCCCAGGTTCAAGCAATTCTCCTTGCCTCAGCCTCCTGAGTAGCTGGGATTACAGGCACCTGCCACCATGCCTGGCTAATTTTTGTATATTTAGTAGAGACAGGGTTTCACCATATTGGCCAGGCTGGTCTTGAACTCCTGACTTCAGGTGATCCACCCGCCCTGGCCTCCCAAACTGCTGTGATTACAGGCATGAACCACCATGCCCGGCCTCTCTTTTCTTCTCATTAAAATATAACTCTTAATAATAAGAAGAAAAGTAATGAAGTAATGAGTCTATTATTTTGAGCCTATCCAAAAAAAAATTGCTTAATTGACAACAGGTAGAAAAATAAATTATTGAATTATCCGAACGCTGATTAGCCAAATTCTTTTTTCACCATTTTTTTTGCTTATAGAGAATTCGAGTAGGGAATGCAAACAGGCAATACTAGTCAATCAGTTGTAGTGTCTTACTGACTGTTTGGTTTAATTTCAAAATTAACAAACATTGTAATTGCAAAAGATTGGAAATAACCTAAATGTACTTCTGTAGGGACTGGAAGTAAATAGGATTATCCATTTATCCAATACTATGCTTCCATAACAAAAACTGGAAAGCTATTTATCAGTTTTGTTGGTTTGTTTCTTTTTAAAGGACATGATCTCAGTCCATGTCCTCCATAGTAGCCTCTAACTCCTGGGCTCAAGCGATCCTCCCACCTCAGCCCCCCAAGTAGCTGAGATTACAGGTGCCAAGCCACGGTGCCCAGCTGCTCCTTATATACTAATAGAGAAAGATCTCCCAGGTGTATTGTTGAGTCCAAAAAGCACAGTACAGAACGTATTGTCTATATTGTATGCTACCATTTGCATGTAATAAAAAGAGGAAAGAATGAATGTGCATGTTTGCCTGCATATGTATAAAATGTCTTTGAAAAATGCACACACAATATTGCTTGCCTAATAAGAATTTTGTGTTGGGAGACAATAATTTTGCGTTAATTCAGCAATAACAGATGTTGGGAAAACTCCTAAATTTAATGCTTATTTATAAAAAGAATGGGAAATTCTGCTTTTCACCAGTGTTGTACTGGTATTGAAATTATCATCATCTAATAATAGTTCATCAAACATAGAGACATTCCCAGACCTTTCACTGTAGTAGTGAAAACCATTATGCATTTTATCTAATTCAGTTAGTCTGCTTTACTTATTAACTTGACCTCAAAAAACTGAGCAACTTTTCTAAGTGGTCTTGGTCACAGTAGTACAGCCGGTGAAGTACATAAGAAGTACAGCCAAGACTCACCTGCTACAGGAATATCAAAGAGCAGAAGAAATATAATCTATGATTATATTTCACAGTATAAAGATTCACAGTATAAAGATTTCAGTGGAGTTCTACCAAAATACCAACTTGGTTTAATACCTAATTGAAAGGAAAAGAGTAATATTTATTTCAAATTAGATAGTGTAAGATTCAGTCTTACAATATGCGGGATACCAGGAGTACCTTGGAAAAGCCAGATACCAAATAAGATCTAGGAAATTTTTAGGAATCCAAAACAGTCTAGAAGAGCATCGTCCCTGGAGTTGATATTTTAATATATCACCAAATCATTTTGCATTCACGATCCCAATGCTTCCCTTAAATTAGATATCAAATGGCATGTTGGCATGTTGTAATTTCCCCCCAATGGTTTTCTTCATAGTTAACAACTGTCTCTTTTTTTTCTTTTCTTTTCTTTTTTTTTTTTTTTTTTTGAGACAGAGTCTCGCTCTGTTGCCCAGGCTGGAGTGCAGTGGCGCGGTCTCGGCTCACTGCAAGCTCCGCCTCCCGGGTTTACGCCATTCTCCTGCCTCAGCCTCCTCAGTAACTGGGACTACAGGCGCCCGCCACCATGCCCGGCTAATTTTTTTTTTTTTTTTTTTTTTTGTATTTTTAGTAGAGACAGGGTTTCACTGTGTTAGGCAGGATGGTCTCAATCTCCTGACCTCATGATCTGCCCACCTCGGCCTTCCAAAGTTTTGGGATTACAGGCCTGAGCCACCACGTCCGGCCTCATAGTTAACAACTTTCTTGATCAATCTACCTTCATTTTATAATTGGATACATGAATTAATCCAACCTGTCTAAATATTTCTTTTTCTTTCTGCACCCACAAAAGTCAGTGAGAAGTAGGAACCTAAGACAATCTCTGGAACAGGTAACCATCTCTTATCACTTACAAGGTAAGATTAAACAAAGAGTTCTCTCTTGTGGCTTATTTGCATAATTCTCATCTAACTCCCTCTTTAAAAAGTATTGATTATTCAAATAAATACTATTTATCCAGGCCATAAACAGTATATTAAAGTTCTCTCCCCGAGAATTATTTATATAGTTCCAGATAATAGCGTTCCATTTTATTATAGATGACTACACAGATGTGACGATGGTTTTAGAAACAGTTTAGGTAGCATCAAGAAACATCTGCACATTTTCCCAGCAGCCTGAGTAACTAGTAGTGATTTGTACAGACTTCTCTGCATCCGCTCTTTACCCCCTTCCTTTTTTCAGCACATCTAGATGATTAATAGACTGAACAGTCCCTTATATATGCATTCTTAGAGCCATTAGGACAATCTTGGTTGACAATACACACATAAGCCAATGTTGTTATCATGAAACACTTCATTTGAATGACTATTACAGGCTGAACAGGATGTCCTATGCCAAGAGGTTGTGACATTTTGAGAGGGTGGTGCTGGGAGCCATGTGGGACTCTTTTCCCATCACAGCCAAGTTAATATTTTCTCAGGTCGTAGGATCATTAGGGCTGCAGAGGGAGAAACTTTGAGTCAGTGGCTGGGTAGATGTCCCTTGAGTCTGGATTATGCATTTGAAAAAATGATTTCTTTGCCTTAGGGAAGAGAGTCTCATTTTAAAAAGAAAAAAAGTTTTTATAACGAGTTCATTTATTCCACTATGAATTTTGCTGAAAACTCTGTCCTGAAGTGTGTCTTTGCTGCCAAATCCCACGCTTTACAGTTAAGCAAAGTTGACTGTATGACCTGTTACATTTTCCTTAGACAGTCGGATGTGATCACAGAAGGGTGCTTGCCAGAGTTTTATTTCAGCTCAGATATAGCTAAATGCAAGAAATCACTTCCTGACACCTTTCTTCTGCCTGTCCCACCCTAAATCACCATTTTTCAAACAAGCTATGGGATCTACAAAATGGCCTACCTGCGTTCCAAGTTAATTTTGAGAATGGCTTTTTATGGCTGGTTTGCAATCTCTTTAGAAAGTCTAAATTATGATGGAAAAAATATGACATCCTAAGCTGTAAGCACTTGAAGATGAATGTAACTTCAGGTCTGTGAAACTAAATGTTTACCTTCCACATGATTTACTGCATCTTTGTACCTTTCCATCCACACTGAGCTTTTTCTTTATGTACATCCCTTCATCTCCAATCTACTTTTTAGTAGCCCTGTTATATCAGTGTTTTGTGATGTTACAAAAAAGCAAAGAATGTGAGGTCAAATTTTCCATTACATACTTCAACAGGAATGCCAGGGAACTTAGCCAAACTAAGGCTACAAAAAAAAAAGTAATAAAAATTACAGGAAAGATGATTCATTAATCAACAATTGCCTTACCAAGAAAATATAATTACTTGTATGTATTTGGTTTGGGGAAGGGGGATGAGTGTAGATAGCCTGGCTGTGGGTGAAATGGAGGTGTTTTATGTCTACGTAGCATGGTTTTAGACCTACCAGAGATCTTTTAAACAGTAAAATTCAGGAGAAAGAATAACTCACGTTGTGCCTTGATTTATCTCACCTTTTTCTTCTTTCAACATGAAAGTATATCACATGCTGACCCCAACTACAATTTTATTTAAAAAAATAATGCCAGCTGAAAACTAGGATAGAAAGGCACAGGCTGCACCTCAGGAACAGTGAGAACAGGGACCATGGCCATTCCTTCCTCTTTCCTCAGCTATATGATCTAAGTCCCTTTTTATTTCATGTAGGTCCCCTTCTGCTCCCTTTCTCTTTATTTTGCCATAAGCTCTCGGTCGTGGTCCCTCCCTAAAACATTGTAATATTAATAGAAATGCTGGAATTTGCCCTTTAAATATAGTCATTGTTACATATTAAAGGATCTACAAAGGGCAAAAATTGTGGCACTAGATGAAAACAATAGCCACTGAAATTTTTTTAAGTCCTCAAGCTCATAAGATTCCTCTTAAACAGAATGATCCAATCACAGAGCTTAGTGCTGTAAAAGTCAAACTCAATATAAACTGATTTTTTTTGTATTCTAATAAGAAGACGAGCCAGTAACAAAAAACATTGGCTCTATGACCAACCAGTACCAGATACAGTGAAATCTGTTATCTGATGTTTCGTTAGCTAGCCTGTGAGCACCATCTTGTAATAAAATTCTCTAAACTGTGATTCATGGTGCTACAAGATCTTTGTGCACCTTTTGACTAATCAAAGACAAATCATATCAGGCTCTTGGATTATTTTATTACTGAGTATATTTTATTTTATTTCTCTGGAAATTGGTAATCCATGTATGGTTCAGACATTGTTAACCAGAGTACATAATTAATCAGAACAATTCCAGCCATGCCGGATGATACTATATTTACTGAAGAATTTTATTGCCTTTTATGGAGAACATGAGGGAGGAATAGAGAACAGGTTTTTTTTCTTTTCTTTTGCCACATAGCTGATAACCCAGTTGCTATAACCGTTTCTTCCACACAAAGGGACAATGACATGAGAAATAAACATTTTAAAGTTCCTAACAATCGAGTACTACTTATGTGAACCTGAGACAGTTCAAGAAAAGAAATGGATTGAAGGAGAGGAGTAGAACCAAAGTTCCCAGACCTTGACAACTAGGGCAAATGTAACAAATCCACATTCATCATGGAAAAATGTAAAGTCCTGCATGTTTGTGGAAGAAAATGACTGCATTTGCAGAACAAGAGTGATAATGGGCTAACATAACCTGTGCTGGTCACAGCCTTCTTTGCTCATCTCTCTTTACCTCAATGTGAAGGTCAGTGACGGACTCCCCTCCCCCACCCCCAGCAGGGAATGTTTTTTGAATTACAATGATGGAGACAAGTATCGTGTGTCTCAAATTGACAAAAATTAATCCCCAGTCCTCAAAGCCCAGAGAGGCTTTCTTCAGGCATATCCAGTATTTCATTCTTTACTGTGTTGTGCCTCTTCTGCACTCTGTACATACAGGTAAGGAAAAGAGAAAATATATGCAGAAAATCATGTCCAATAGGTTTTCTTCCCCTTTGAAAGATTATATTTCGTCTTTTCAAAGTCTCTCTGCCTCTGTTCTTTCCAGCTGTATTAAATATTTGTTTCCTTCATTCTTGAATCTCATTTTCTTGAGGCTTATAGCAGCTCAGCAGTCTCTAAGTTCTCTTTTCCCTCATCCATACTGTGACTGCTCTATTTTTGACAACTTTTGCAGGCCAGTGGGTATTCATTATGTCTCATTTGCTGTGGGAGACAGGCTCCACCCCATCCTACCATACTCCCAGATTTTATTCCTTTTAACCCTCTAACTAGCCATCCATTTGAGTCAGTAAGGACTTGGAGACTTGAGAAATTTACATCCCTGGAAGGTGATTATGATATGTTGAATTTATTTTTTAAAACTTTTTTTTACAAGATGACAAAAAATTGTGTATATTTAGGGGGTACAATGTGATATTTTAATCTATGTATACATTATAGAAAGAGTCAATCAAGCTAGTTATATCCATCACTTCACCAACTTATTTTATTGTGACAAGAACATTAAAAATCTATTCTTTTAGCAATTATGAAATATGCAGTGTATTATTTTGAATAACTGTAGTCATTATGCAGTGCAATAGAGATCAGCTTTTTAAATTCTACATATAAATGAGATCATACATACTTGTCTTTCTGTGCCTAGCTTCATTTCACTTAGCATGATGTCCTCCAGTTCCATCCATGTTGTTGGAAGGACAGAATTTCCTTCTGTTTGAAGGGTAGCTAGTAGTTCATTGTGTGTATATACCAAATTTCTATGATAAACTCAGTCCTGCTTTGCAAGATTTTAAAAGGCAATGTGCTTTAGAACAAGACTCGTTGAGATTTGGGTTCAAATCCTGTGACCTTGAGCCAGTTACTTTCCTCATTTATTCATTTAACAAATTTTGATTGAGCATCTTCTATATGCCAGGCATTGTGATGGGCACAAGAGATGCAGTTGTTTACAAGACTGACATGGTCTTTGCCCTAAAGAAGTTTATATTCTAGTTAGGGAAACCAATGAAAAATAAATATTTAAATAAGCATTTACATCATAGTATAAAGAAGAAGTAACACAGGGGTGATCTATCAAGAGGGGCAGTGAAAACTATTTTTGAAACAATAGGTAAGCTGAGGCTCAAATAATGAGTAGAGTTAGCCAAACAGAGAGTATATAAGAGCACCACAGGCTAAAGGACAGCCTGCTGCAAGACCCCAAGTAAGGAAGGAACTTGAAACAAAAGAGGAACTGAAGAAAGGCAAGCTAGACTAGAGCCCAGTGAAAGAGAGGGAAGTAAAAAGATACAGAGCTACAGTAGTGAAGCCAGATTATACAGGGCCTTATAGGCACTGGCAAGAATCTTGGTCTTTTCTCAGAGCAATGAGTAGCCATTGAAAGATTTTTTTAATGAGGTAAAAACTTGATTTGTATTTAAATCACTCTGATTATTGTACTTCATCACACAGTAGATGAGAGAAGGAAACCAATGTGAAAAAGGCTGGTGCCCTTTTTCAGGTGAGAGATGATAGTGGCACTCAATGGAGTTCAATGGTTCCAAAACAGATTTAGGAGGTAGAGCTGGCAGGACTTAGTGGCTCTGCTTTGGTGACATTGCAGAATAGGAGTGTCTTTGATGACTTCCATTTTTCTGATGTGAGGTGCTGTTTACTGAAGTTAAGAATGTTTAGAGGAGAGCCTAGCCTGGGCGTGGAGAGGACTAGATCCTAAGCTCAGTTTGGAACATGTTTGATCTGAGATGCTTGTGATATGTCCAAGGGGAGATGGTATGCAGGTAATTGTAAAAACAGATCTGGAGCTCACAAGAGATGTAGGCTAGAAATATAAATTGGGTAACAGTTTATAGATTATATTTAAAGCTGTGAATATGACCTCTCTAAGCCTTAGTTGTTGCGTCTATAACTTGGAAGTAATGATCTAGCTGTGCCAAGAGGTCGAAAAGGATGCTTACAGCACACAGTGCGGTATCTAGCTAATAGTAAGCACTCAGTATATGGTAATTGCCATTGTTATTATGTCTAGAAAAATCTCACAGCTTTGTTCTCTTGAGTTGGCACTAAATGACAAAGAGGAGAGTGGAAAAGAGTGAATAAAGGAATGAACATAAATCTGTGAAAATATGTGTATAAAATCAAGATAAAACCATTAGCTTTCATTGTGCTGCTGTGTTAGAATTTTTTTTTTCTAATTTTTAATTCCCAGGCATCCCTCCTCTCACAAACACCTCCTATAATTCTCCCCCTGAAAAATCAGGGGACTTCATTTATCTTAAATGGGACATTTGGACCCAAATGATTTCTGAGGCTGCCACCAGGTTCTTCATCTTGGTGGGTTCTCATCACTGCTGCTGCAGTGACTGATTGATTTGTTGAGAAATATCTGTCTAAATATTCTTCTGGTAACATTATTTTTAGGAAAGCAAAGCCTTTACATTTCCAGACAGCAGCTTTGCTGTGAATGTGGGGAAACCACAGAAAGCTGTAACACATTGCACATGTCAGCAAGGCCTTCTGGGCTTCTTGGCATTCCTAATGATGATAATGATCCCACTTGGTGGAGGCTGACCCTCCCTGCAGCTGGTGTCCTTTCTGCGCAGGGATGAGGTCATTGGGGAAGGGGGAGGAGATGAAGCTGGGGTAGATGAGAGAAGAGAAGGGGAAGAAGCTGTCACATCTGCATTCTTGGTGGAAAAATGGAAACATGTTTGCCACATGCTTGCTTTGTTTATTTTTTTTTTAAGGAAAGGATATGGAGAGGCAAGAGAATAGTGAGGAATTGTAACATGATGACGGCTTGGTTTTCCCCCAAGGCTGCACAGCTATCTGTATTCTCAGTAACAGGCTCATCAAATTTCCCAGGGCACTGATAACCCTATGAATCTAATCTTGAATACTTGAAACTGATCAGAGCCAGGATATTCCAGCTGTTTAGATCTTTACAGTTATGAAAATTCCTAATTCTAGATAGTCCACTCCTCCTTATGCCTTAGATATGTCTTAAAAAGGTAAATTCAGAATTTTCAGAATTATTTTTATATTTGGCAATGTAGTTAAAACTATCAGGTTGTTCATCGATTTCTCAAAGTTGTCACTGAAGGTAAACAACCTTTTTTTTTTTAATTTCCTAATAGTAGCCTAACTAGTAGACCATAGTTTTATCTCTAGAGCTTGTATATACAGAGATTATAAATCTAGAATTCCCCAACTCCCCCCAGGATTTGGGCTTGTGGTTACAATTGGTTGTTGTTGATGTTTTTGTGAGGAGAGAGGGTAGCAAAAGATGGGTCCCGTTGGCATTACAGGGAATGACCTGGCCTGGGCACAATCACAACTAACCACTTGGCCATCTCAGCTCCAGGTAAGTCAATGCTGACAGAATTGAGAAAAATACTCGAAATGCTCTCAGGATGGTTTTGAACCCTTCAAACCTGATAAGGCCAGGTCTGATTAGCCTTCGAATCTTCAATGCTTCAGCCAGGGCCTGATGCATAGTAAGTGCTCAGTGAGTAGTGAGTGGCCAAGTAACCCAGTTTTCCCATTTTCCATGGTTTAGGACTACTGTTGGTAGCCAGAACAAATGACCATGAGTAATTAGCTGGAGGGAAAAAAATATTTCCTCCTAAATCCTGGAGAAAGAGGCTGTTATTTAAGTAAATGTAATAGTTGACTATCAACAGTGCTCCCGACTTGAGTTTTCAAGATATAATGTAAAGGGTACTGTCCTCAGGTTTTGAAAGTCCAAAACTGCTAAATGTTTAGCCATTAAAGTTTTTAACCTTAATTTCCTTGTTGGTAAAATGGGTATAATACTTTCTCTACCTACCTTTCTAGAGTTATTTTCAGGATTAAATGTTTTTAAGGAAGTGAAACTAGTAAGAACTATCAGAGGTAAGTGTTGTTATTGGCTTCTTTTGAGAACAATATATCTTTAAACATTTTTAGAAGAAAAAAATGGTTTTGAATTCCTTGAAAAAAAGGTGCTTCCAAAGCATATTTATTGATGCTATTATTGTAAATCCCACTTTAAGCTTCATGTATTTAAAAATTAATGACAACTCTCTCTTCCTTTCTGGAAAACTTTTATGACTTAACTCCAAATTCTGTGGGTTTTAAAAAACTAAAGTATCTTGTCCTCCTTAAAGAATACCATTATTGTTCATAACCTCTGAAACCAGCGAGGGTCATAAAGCTACTGACTGCAAATGATTAAGTGGCCACAAATAAAAGACTGGTATTACCACATGTAAATTCTTCCCCTGCAGTTTGTGCCTCCACAAACAGTGATTCAACTGCAGGTGTCTGTCAAGAGACAGTAGAGTTTTGTCCTTCTGGAAGTCTCACTGTATATGAAGTCAAAAAACAATGCCCCTGCCACTGTCTAGCTATAGCCTCAATCAAATCATTTCACCTCTCTTAGCCTCTGCTTCCTCTTTTCTTAACTGAGAGAGCATTCAGTGGCTGTGCATCTGGGCCTCACTGCTCTCCCCAGGAGGCATTTGAAAAAAAAAAAAAAAAAGGAAGGCATTTTTGGTTGTCAAAATGACAGGGTGGGCAAAAAATGATAGGATGGAGGTAGCTTCTGGCACTTAGTAGGCAAATTTTCTATGGTGAGCTGAGCATACTCACGAAAGAACGAACTGTACCCCCTATAGTGTAAATATACCCTCCAAGAAATGCTGGACCATAGCTTGTGAAAGTGAAAGGGTTCACAATTAATAGTAAGGTGCTGTCCCAGGCAAGCTGGCATATAGGGACCAACCAGCCACAATCCAAGTCCACTTGTGCTTGCATTGTCTTCCTGCATTCTGGCCCTGTTTGCCCCACAGATAACCAGGTCCAAAGCTCTAGTAAACAGCCCTCAGGGAAGGGGAGAGATAGGTCCAGACAAAATCCTTCCATTGTCTTTATTTTACTGGGAAAACTAGCAATAGAGTTAAAGTTAGATCACTTGTTTAATCCCTTAATTTGGTTATGCTTTAGTCCCAGAGCCCCCTCATTTCTCCCCTTTCCAGACCTTCAGAGCCTTCGGCACTGCCAGCCCTCAAGTATGGCAGCTGCTTGAAGCATTTGTTTGCGGTGGGTTGGGGCAAGAGGAGGAAGAGTAGAGCCAGCTCTTCCCTGCAGCTGTGGCTAACCGAGGCAAGCTGTGACACGGGAGCTCACTCCATCTCAGTCAGGGCCCACCCTGAAGCCATATCTGTGGGTGCAAAGTTATTGTGACACATCGCACCACGCAGTGTCAGGGGAGAAACTGAGCATGGTCATTGAGGTGCCAGGTGATTCTTGCACCACTTTTTTGGACTGCTATTTAGAGAGGGAAAATAAAAGCCAAATCAGGAATCATTTCCACTCTGCTGACATCTCACTAAAGGAAGCAATCAAGTCCGGGTGGGTTTTATGTTTCCCAGCCCCTGTACATGGACAAAGACTGGAATTCCAGATTTTCCTGACTAGCCCTAGGTTTTTCTCCAGTACATTTTCTTTCTGCTTCTAAAATTGTATTTTACTCTTTAAGAAAAAAAAATCTGTTGTGCAGAATTATATAAGGTTGATATGATGGCCTAGACTAATTGCTTAAATATGGGCTTGGACAGTTATGGAAAAGCACTTTTGTTTGTGTCATGGAATTAAAGTTACCACACACACAATAGTCTATTTTCAAACCTAATGGATTACATCTTATATGAATAAAAGAGTATAGCAAAAAAAAGGGGCATAAATTTTTTATGCCGAAAACAAAGTCGATGTCTGAATGTAACTAGAAAAAAACTGTAGAAATGTGTGTCTGACAATTGCAAACAGTTTTCTTTCCTTGTTTTTTCTTTTACCTTCTCTCCTTACTATTTGAAGTTATACCTTTGGGAACACATAGCTTCTCTATGTTATAGAAAAGTGGCAACTATAAATCATGGTAACAAACTATTGTTTCATTTATCATCTCCTTTTGAGGTTTGAGCACACTCAACAAAGATTAGAGGTTAGGCTATTGCTCTTCTAACTTGTTATGAAACCCTAGAGTCTTACCGAACTTACCAAAGGATGAAGGATTAATTTGGGGAGAGCTTTTTAAAAAATCGCTCAGCGTTATAAGGGAGGTTAATATGGCACTAGAGTGTCACAGTTTTAAGAGAGAGTCTTCTTTTTATTGATTAATCTATTTATACCTCACTTCCAAAATATATGCAGTATAGAAAATTAAAATAATTCATTGAGGTAATAAAAATGATTAAAATATAAAGCCAGAGATAATAGTGAGAAACAGGAATAAGTTGACCTTTGAACAACATGGGTTGGAACTCTGTCGACCTCTGCCATTCCTGAGACAGCAAGAGTCCCTTCTTCCTCCCTGTTCTCAGCCTACTTGAAGAATAATGCATAGTAAATATATTTTCTTAACAAATAGTAAATATACTTTCTCTTCCTTATGATTGTCTTCTAACGTTTTCTTTTGTCTGGCTCACTTTTTTGTAAGACTATAGTTTATAATATATATACAACATACAAAATAGTTGTTAATTGACTTTTTATGTTATCAGTAAGGCTTCTGGTCAACAGTAAGCTATTAGTAGTTAAGTTTGAGGGGAGTCAAAAGTTATATGCAATTTTCAACTGCACAGAGGGTCAGTGACCCTAACTTCTGAGTTGTTCAAAGGACCATATACTATGTGATTCTTTACTGTTATTAGAAGTAAATCACAATTTAGCTCTAAGCTTCGTAGTGGCCTAAGTGAAAAGGAACATGCTTTTTCAACCACACAGACTCACCTGTGGACTGAATCTATTAAGGGCATCATGGGGAAGTGTTTGGGGCAAATTTTTAAAATTTGTTTATTTACCAGCATATCTGGTAGTTCAGTTTCATAGATGAATAAATAAAAAGAAGAATCCCTCTTAAAAATATGACACTCTGGTGCCATATTAACCTCCCTTATAACTCCGAGTGATTTTTAAATGTGCCCTCTAATGAGTCAGGAACTTATACTGAGAGACAGTTGGAGCAATATCCAGAGAAAGGCATATCTTTTTTAGATTTATGTGAAATGCTCAGTATGAAAATTTAAAATCTCTTAAAATTGATTATAAACATGTTTTAATGCTAAAATATAATGCTTATCTGATTATGGTAAGATCCAAATTAGATCATAGTCATTTTCATTATTTTCTGTTTTTTTAGAGAAGTCTCTGTAAATTCTCACAATTTGTTTGTTTGTTTGTTTGTTTGCTTTGAGACAGAGTCTCATTCTATCACCCAGGCGGGAATGCAGTGGTGCAATCTCAGCTCTCTACAACCTCCGCCTCCCAGGTTCCAGCGATTCTCCTGCCTCAGCCTCCTGAGTAGCTGGGATTACAGGTGTGCACCACCTCGCCTGGCTAGTTTTTGTATTTTTAGTACAGACGAGGTTTCGCCATGTTGGCCAGGCTGGTCTCAAACTCCTGACTTCAAGTGATCCACCCACCTTGACCTCCCAAAGTGGTGGGATTACAGGCATGAACCACCGCACCCAGTCTCCCCCAGGTTTTGTTAAATGAGCCGCTTTAACTTTAGAAGATAACTCTGTGAGACACATTCTTTGGGAGCATGGAAGTGACTCCTTGTGGAAGAGTCTTCAAGAATTCGATCCAAAAGTGAGCTCTATAATGGCCTCTACCAAACTTATTTTCAAATGTTTAGGTAGCGGTTTCTTCTTGCAAACAATCTTATGCCAACGCTCAATAGAGAAATCACATAAAAGTGATATTTTATTAGTGTAAATTTATTTTTAAACCATCATTTGAATAATATATATTTATTATAAAGACAGTTGTTGAAATCAGTGAAACCCTTTCCATAAGTCAGAAATTTAAATAGATCACAATTCTTCTCTGTCAGTATAGCTTCTTATTTTTTCCCACATTCTGTTTTGTTACAGGTTTTTAAAACTTATTTGGACACCCACCTCAATATATGCTATGCAATTAGATTAATCCAGAAGATTGAAAAAGGAGTAGTAAATAATTTTATTTCAAAATTTAATAATATAAACCAATGGCTTATGTTTCTAAAAACATACATTTTATTATATATATTTATATAGTATAAGTATGTAATTTAATGTAATATATTTTATATGTCGTATTTATTAATATGTGTTATTAAATATATATATTTATAATATGAAGTATATTATAAAATATTTTATGTATTTATACATAAATATAAATGTGATAAATATAAAATATGTCAAGCAGGAAACACATGCAATTTACCAACTCACCCTTAAATGATCTATATTGTTATGTCATATGTGTTATTTGTCACATGTTATTTAGGCTACTAATGGGCATAATTTGTGGTCTGAGAGTTCAGTTCCTTCAGAACTGACTAGGACCCCATGATGCACACTTATAATAGGCAAATGTGTTCAAGCTTTTCTTGACATGTAATTGACTATGGCATATGTGGGCTATACTAATACACTCCATTGGAGTTTATTAAGTGAACTTCTAAGTGAAACTGATGAAGGCTCTCCTCCATTTTCTTGGGCATAGATTAGCAATTCGAGGCTAGTATAGGAAAGAGGAGGGCCTGAGACATGAAGATAACCAAGGAGCAAGTATTAACACTGAGAATCCATGGGTAAGTTAATGCAGTGTTTCTTTCTATAACCAAATTTTAAAATAATTACATTCTAAAATTTTACAAAGGCAAAATGGAAAGTACCTTCCCCAACCTCATGTAAACCAGTTGTTTAAGTATATACTGTATAAGGTTTAAACTTTCTGGATGTGATACGAGATACAGTTATAAATAAATTCATATTTTAAATATGTAAATATCCTTAAATGCCTTGTTATTATTTTCTAGGATTTGTTTTTTCACAGGAATTTTTAAAACCTGTAATATATAATTTCCCCTAAGTAAAATGAAATTTAGTTCATCCCTGGGATAAATGCTATATATATATCTGTGGAGTTGTTCTCCTGCTCTCCCTTTGGTTACCAGCCATTATTTCTTATTTCCATTCTCTCCTAAAACAAGGGTGCTCCTACTCTGTTGACAGTATGCTTCCTGTGCCTTTATCTCTTAAAGCCCATATATTACTCCAATTTGGGGCATAGTTGTAAGTCATTGTATAGTTCACCATAGCAAGCCTTCTGCCCCAGAAGTGTCTTGAAAAGACACAGTTTCCTAGGACTGCCATAACAGATTACCACAAATTGGATGATTTATAGTAACAAGAATATATACTCTCACAGTTCTCGAGGCTAGAAGTTTGAAATCAAAGTGTCAGCAGGGCTATGCTTCCTTCAAAGGCTGTAGAGAAGAATACTTTCTTGCTTTTTCTAGCTTCTGGTGCTTGCCAGCAGTCCTTGGCATTCCTTGGCTTGTGGCAGCATAACTCCCAAATCTGCCGCTGTCTTTACATAGTTGTCTTCCCTCATTGTGTCTATATCCAAATTTCTCTCTTCTCATAAGGATACCAGTCATTGGATTGGGGCCCACCCTAATCCAATTTGATCTCATCTTAACTTGATTACATCTGCCAAGACCCTATTTCCAAATACAGTCACATTCACAGGTTTTGCCAGGTGCATAAATTTTGGGGAGTGGGGAAAATGGGTATTCAACCTGGTACAGGCAGTAAGAATCTTACTACACTCTCTCATTTCCCTGAGCATTTAGGGGTCTACACTGGAGCATTCTATTTGTTTTCACTGCGTTATCTTTCTTACCTGGAAATCTATCCAAAGCCACGGAAACCCTAACTAATCAATTCTTTAGTGACTGCCACAACACATGCTGAGTCTGTATTATTTTATAAAACTGCCTCTTGGGGCCAGATTTTGTTCTCCATTATTCGTGTGCAACTTCCTACTAGAATCAAACTAAATTGCATCCAAGTGTTTCCAAGCATTGACTCTGGCCCACAATTAACTTCTTCCCAAATTCTATACTTTGTTCTTTGTATATCCGGACATTAGGTTTACTTAAAAGTATGTAATATTTTCCTCAAGGCTTTGAAGAGCTACATTATCTCCAAATCTTTTACCACTTGGGCTTCCCTAGTATTGTAAAAGCTGGCCAAGGGTCTCAAACATTTGTGTGCTTTCAAGATAGCAAGTAGTGTTTAACCTTAACTTTAACCTTAACCAATGTTGCCATTGTAGTGTGAAGGAGGTTCAGAGCAGAAGTCACAAACTAACCCAGACATCACATTCCCCCTTTCCTCTTGATATGTTCTCTTTGACTTGCATGATGGTTTTTTGAAAGAACATGAGTTCCTAATAATAGCAAATTTCACAAAGAAATTGAGATATCTGACTTTTCTTGAAAGCTCAGATCTGGAAAACCCAGTCCCACATTCTTGCAGCTGGCCAGAGCTGGTAGTGGCCATCCCATCAGGCAGAGCATGTATTCTTGCCTGCACCATGAGCCAGTTTGACCTGCTTTGTTCATTATGTTATGTTATGTTATGTTATGTTATGTTATGTTATGTTATGTTATGTTATGTTATGTTACCTGCCTGCCCCTGTTGGCATTTGAGCTATCCACTCCTGGCCCAGGACTTGGGAATACAGCGTGAATAATCTTGCAGATGTGGCTCAGAGAAACCATGCTGGACAGTTGGATCAAAGGAGGGCAGATCACTGATTTCCCTTCCCTCTAGGCTGCACTGTCTTTTAGCAGTTCCTACCAATAACCTCAAGCCTTGGGATGAGATGCATACCTTCTATCACCATGCCTCTGGATCCCATAACCTTGCCCCCTTTCTGTCACCGTCACTGGTGTCACAGTTGATGTCAGATGCAAAAACTGAAATGTTCAGAAGTATGAGGTCATTTCAAATTCAGTCTCATGTTATTCTGTTAAGCTTGGATTTCATTAATCACAACATAGTCCCTTCCAGAAACTTCTGAATGCCCTTTCCCAGCTTGCAGAGCCTCTTTTGGGCCTTCTTGCTGATCATCTCTGCTTCCATGCTTTACCCTTTACCTCCTGGCCCATAGTATTTTGTTGTCAGGTCACAGTTGTCTTTCTGGAAGTCTCCTGCCTCAGACTCTTACCAAAGTCCTCATGGCCTGCCCTTCAGAACATTCTCAGCAGCTCCTATCCCAATTCAGGTCTCCCAGTTCTCCTTGTCCTGCTCTTATCAATTTCTTCTTGTATGCATAGGGTTTCCAGTACAGGACTATCATCTCAAGCACTGAGGATCCTGAACAACATCTCTGTTGCTTTCCTTAGTATCTTTAGCATTACTGAACACCTCTTAGATCTGTTATCCCCAACATCATGGGCGCACTCAATCCATCCAGGCGATAGAAAATCATGTTGACTGTATGATCCATGTGGCCATATGCTGTTCTCGGGAATTCCTAGGACATGTTATCACATTGTGACAATCACTATCTAACGCTAGAAAAAAACTGATTTATCTCTCCGTATATATTTGTAAATACTAAAGACTGTCTTTACCTTTATTTTAGAGTTTATAAGAGTAGCCCGTGTTCATTGAATGTGGAAAATATACAAAGATGCAAAGATAAAAATATAAATTACCCATTGCTATACCACCTAGATTAAAAACAACAGCCAGCATTTTGATATGCGCATTTTCACATTTATATTTTAATCTCTTCCTCTCCCTGTTCTTTAGTAGTCAAACATTCTTGAGAGAAGAGTAATTTTTGTGATTACTCTTAAATTTAGCCTTAAATTTCAGAATGTTTTTAATATTATACATATTCTTTCTTGTTTATATTAAATTACCCTTCTACAATATGAAGGGTAGATAGGAAGTTTTTTATAACTACCTTCAAGGAGTCCAAAGATTATCTGTATAGTACCCTCATTTTTCTCATAGGATAGATTGTATTGTGGACAACACAAGTGTGTGGAGTCCAAGCTTAGTCTTAGGCATTTGGAGAAGGATAGCCTACTTGATCTGGTTGGGGAAATAAGACACAGATAAAAGAAGATTCATATTTGCTCAAAGTAGCATGAAAGTGCGAGCTATGGTATACCAAGGTCTTAAGCTGGGGCTTGAAGGGAGGAGAAGGCAGGGAGTAGAGAAGAAAGCTACGTAGGTGCATTTTACATTACAAAAATGGTGGGATACCAAATATTATTACCAGCTGAGGGTGTGGCAAGACTCTGGCTAGGAATCAAGTCTGACTCTCAGCTCTGGGATTCCCCCACATTTCCAGCTGATAAACTGACAAGTCTCCAATGCATCCTTCCATAAACATTGTTACATATTCCAGACCTCCCATCTACTTTTTAAATTTTTATGGGAGGCTTTTTAGAAACTTATAGCCTAGAAATATTTATTTTAAACAAAAGTTATTTCATATTAAAATAAATTTCAGTGGCTGAATGCTTACTACCTGGTGATACAAAGATAACAAAAGTTTATAATCTGCTCTTGTTGAGCTAAATAGAGATATCATTAACATTTTAGCCTCTAGGTCAGAAATGCTTCCAGCACTTACTGGCTTTATCTGCTTGTGATTAACAAGTTTGTCATAATATAATTAACACAGCTAATGTTGAGTTTCTAGGAAGCTGAAACAACCAGGTAGCAGCTCCAGACTATTAAAAAAAAAAAAAAAAAATGGGGCCAGGCGTGATGGCTCACTCCTATAATCCCAGCACTTTGGGAGGCCGAGGCGGGCGGATCACGAGGTCAGGAGATCGAGACCATCCTGGCTAACACGGTGAAACTAAAACACGGTCTCTACTAAAAACACACACAAAAAAAAAATTAGCCGGGCGTCGTGGCGGGCTCCTATAGTCCCAACTACTCGGGTGGCTGAGGCAGAAGAATGGCGCGAACCCAGGAGGGCTTGTAGTGAGCTGGGATCGCGCTACTGCACTCCAGCGAGACTCTGTCTCAGAAAAGAAAACAAAAACAAAAAAAAAAGAAAAATGGGCAAGTGATTTTTCCCACAGCTTTGGGGTAGCTCTGTAAGAGAACTAATGATTGGCTGGCTAGGGCAGCAGATTTTAGTGGAAAGCCCTGGACCTGGAGTCTGAGAAGCTCTGGTGCTGACAGAGCCAGGATTTAGCTGTATAATCTTTGCCTGCCACGTGGCTTCTCTGACCCTCCAGTGGACTAGGTGACTAAAGACCCTTCCCATTCTAATATTCTGTGACTATGTTCTCCAAGTGTCTAATCTTTCTACAGGAAACCAGAAATGCAGTGAGATGTTACTTTAAGGAAAGATAGCATGATCTCTAGGCCAAGCTTCTTGCCCAGCCTTAGGCATGTCAGCTTCAAATACTCATTACATCATCAAGGAAAAAGGCTAATAAAAGCCCAGACCTCTCAAGCTATAGAATCTGCTCATAAATTGGAATGGACAGAGTAGCTGCGGTTTCTCTAAACTCTGAAACATTACATGTTCTCGAGTAACACTAAAATGCATTTTGTGTTCTGCATCTCATTAAAGGTCTCGTGATATGTCTCTGTAAAAGTCTGCTCACCTCCTGCCAACAGGGAATGTCCAGTTGGTTATCTGTCACCAGTTAGTTCAGTTGGTTGAAATCCAAGGCTGTGGGATCAGGCCCCATATGGGACAGTTGGTTTCATGCAGAGAAGCCCCCTGCTTGCCCAGGTGTTTCATAAATGCATGCATTTGGTCACAGAAGGTATAGATGTGAGCATGGCTGGCTCAGCATAACCTATCCCTGCTCCTGGAAAAATCACTCAAACCCTACGTTTTTTTAACAGGGTCACTGCCCTCATCCTTGTTTAGAATTAACAACTGTGAGCACAATGCCGGGCCAACTTCTATGCATTCCTCAAAGATCCTGATGACCTTTAACCCAACTGACCATCTAAATCTTTCGACATTGTGAGAGTCTGATGACAATAGCTAGTTATTAGAGGCTGACTCTCTGTGAGGTACTATGCTAAGTGTTTTGTGTCCATTCTCCCACTCATGCCTCAGAGTAATCCCAGGCAATATGTACAGTTTTTAATTTTCTTTTTGCAGTTGAGGAAACTGGCTAGGGAAGTTACCTAACATTTCTAGGGCTCCACATTTACTGACTGGCAGAACCAAGACTGAGACCCCTATCTATCTGACTCTAGAGCCCATGCTATTACTCTCTATACCCTGCTGCCTCTCTCAGGCAGAAAATTAAGAGGCATCTGAATGGTGTTCTGTGTTCAAGGCACTGAACAGAATTGGGGATTTTAGAAACTGTGATGAGCTCCAACTTACGGAATGAAACTTTGTACAATCAGATGCTTATAAATGGGTATGATTTTCCATTGTTATTCTTTGGAATGAAAAATAGGGTCACCTCTGAAGGTAGGCAGAGAAAACTTGACACACAGTCAAGTGAGGCACATGTCTGTTCTTGGATGCTTCTCCAAGCTTCCCGTTGATGATGAACTCTCTGTCCCGGCAGCTTGAGATACTCACATCCCCAATCTAAAGCTTTGCTCAGCTTTTGCTCCTCCAACTTTCATTTCAGACACAAATCCCTTGGTGGACAAACTGAGAAGTTTCTCTCCACTTTTTTTCTCCTCTGAATTCCCAAGCACCTCACCACAAACTGACTTCATTTTACAGCCTCAAACCCAGAAGCATCAACAGACCACAGGGCCCGTTTTTCCTGACTGTCCCACTCAGAGGCTTTTCAGTAGAAGGAGGATGCTGTATAACGTCCTTTGTTAGAACATTGAGTTAAGCCATGGCTTCTCTTCTGGAGCCAGTTTCATATGTGAAGTTTAAAATAAAGTTTAGTAGTTGAGTGATGTGTTTAGTATTCTAGAACCCTTTTCTTTCTGATCTTCTAACTTGCATTTGAGCGCAAAGGGGCGGTTTGGACAGCATGGACAAGGCATTTGGTGCAAACTCAGGAAAGGGTCCTTGGTAACATCCATCTCTTCTAGTGTTTTTCTTTTTAGATTTTGTAGATAGACTTGAAATGAAGGCTGTCTTTAGGGTAATTTCTCTTTTACCTGGTCCGCACTACAAAGTAAAGCTTAAAGTTTCATGGTTTTCCTTAAAAGAAAGAACAGATTGACTCACTTCACTGTTGACGCAAAAACATATACTTGGAGTTGAAGAGCTTCATTAGATACTCTCGTTTGTTTCTGTCCAGTTTCTGGGAAGCTATCATTTTAAAAATACAATGCCTCTTAATTTTCTCTTTTTCCTTAAAGGGCTTTATAAATCTCTGACATTTGAGGCTGTAATGGGACAAGCCTTCCCTGTGACATCTTTTTTGAGACAATAAAAAATGCTTCACGCCGGTGTCCTTGTCTATGGTTTTCTTTTAGCCTCATCTTCGTGATCATCTGCTTTCATCTGCTTCTTCATTCTAGCCTTTCTTCCATTCATTCAGGAAGCATTTTTTTTTTAGCCCCTGTTAGTAAATAATGGTGTGCTAGGCCCTGAGGAGGTGAGGAGATGAAGACAAAGGCTCTGCCCTCCCAGGGTAGAGGGTGCAGTTCGGAGGCTGAAGATTCAAACAGCGTTAAGAGCCAGGAAGGTTTATGAGCGAGCAGGAGGGGGCCAGGTGCAGGACAGAGTAGTGATTGGGACTGTACGGTAATGAAAAGGACCCGTCATGCCGGAAGAACTCAGTCTTTACACAACTCCATCTGATTGGAACCATCCGTATGTGCCGGCCTAGAATTGTCAGAGCTTCCAGTTTGTCAAGAGAAATCAGAAATCCAGATTTCTGTGTGTATGTGTCATCTCTCGATTTTTAAAACATGCTGACAACTAATTCGTATTCTTCAAAAACATCATGTAGGCCAAACAAAACATGCATGTGGACTGGATTCAACCTCTGAGCCTCCAGCTTGGGGAGTTCTGGCCTGGTTAGTGAGGTAAATCACACATGTATGAAACGATTAATTTAAAATGTAGCCCATATGACTAAGGGTCGCCCAGGCAGTTTTCCTGCTGGAGGAGTGTGGGAAAGGAGGAGGAGGAGGGCTGGGGAAATGGGGGGAAGATGGGATCCAGGTACATGTGCCCTCAGCTGTGCCAGGCATGGTAAAGGGATTTGAGGAAACTGGAGGTGTGTGTCTCATGGTGGGTGGGCTCCGGTGCCAGACTGAAGATGTTGAGATTTAATTTCTATGTCATGAAGAGCCACTAAAGGTTTTTTGATCTACTATTTGAGAAAATAAAATCTATTGCAAGGTAAAGGAGTGAAATACCATGCAAGGAGAAACCATGAGGAAACTCTTGCTTTAGCAGTTCAACTGTTTCCCACTCCACCTCTTTCTATCCCTTTACACCACATCCAAAACCTGTCTTCCTGATGCCCTTCTAAGAGAAGGCGGCTCCCTGGCCTAGCAAGGTAGCTTTAAAGTATGCCAATGCCCTGAACGAAAACAAGAAAATGAAATCAGAGCACAATAGAACAGCATCTCCACCCAAGGAAAAAAAAAAATACATAAAAACTCTTAGCTACCACGTCTCACTGAGTAAAAACCACCACCTAAGAAGCAAATAGGGGCTCGGCGCAGTGGCTCACACCTGTAATCCCAGCACTTTGGGAAGCTGAAGCAGACAGATAGCTTGAGCTCACAAATTTGAGACCAGCCTGGGCAATATAGTGAAACCCCGTCTCCACAAAAAATACAAGATTTAGCCAGGCATAGGGTGTGTGCCTGTAGTCCCAGCTACTCTGGAAGCTGAGGTGGGAGGATAGCTTGAGCCTGAGAGGCGGAGGTTGCAGTGAGCCAAGATCACACACCACTGCACTCCATCCTGGGCAACAGAGCCAGATCTTGTCTTGAAAAAATAAAAAACAAATAGGGCATCTGCTTGAGCCATGCAGATCTATCAGTGGCCTGTATGCCTTTGAAATGGAGGTACAAGCTGCAGAACCACGTCCTCATTAACCACACGAGGTGATGAGATGCAGCATAGCAATAGCCACACCCAGAAACCACACGCTTTGCCCCAAGATTTATTAGCAGGGCTTTCTCTCTTACATGGCCAGTAGATGTGCACATAGAAGGTGACCTTTCATTCTAATCAAGGCAGAAAGGCACTGTTAAAATTTAAAAAAAAAAAAATTTAAAAATAGGAAGGAAGTATACAATTTTTGGATTTTAAAAACTATACTATCTTCCAAATAAACCTAAAATACCAAAAACAAGTGATCCCTCTGTACACAGTGAGTATGTTTGTGCAATGAGAGACTCCTCATCTCTAGACAGCCAGATGCGGTGAGTCCAAGTTGGGGCCAAGCACGTGACTTTCCAGAATCTTCACAGGTGATTGAAGACCCTACACAGTTTTGCTTCGAGATTAAAACTTAAATGTTTGGCTGACTTAGGCAATTCTTGGTTATTCCACGGTGTTAATTTTCCCAGGCCTTTGTTTTACTTTCTTCCTCCTTCTACCCACATTTTCACTATTTTTTTTCTTATCAATACCTCCTGCAGAGAAGAAGAAGAAGAGAAAGAAGCTGGAACTTTTTTAAAAAATTGCTTTACCTCATAATAAGAGCAGTACTAATAATTGCAACACCATTCACAACCACTAGCATTCTTGGGCCTTTTTGCATTCTGGGTGCTGTTCTAAGTGCTTTACGCGTATGAATTCATTTAATCCTCACTACATCCGAGGTATGTACGTGCCGTTATCCTCCCATTCTGAGGTGAGAAAACTGAAGCACAGAGAAGTTAGTGCAATACCCAACTCACAGCTAGGAAATATCAGAGGCAAGATTTGAAGCCAAGAAGACTGATTCCAGAGACTTCACTTTTTTTTTTCATTTATTCATTTATTGTGGTAAAATATATATAATACAAAATCTGTCATTTTAACTGTTGCTAACTGTTCAGTTTAATAGCATTAAGAACATTCACATTGTTATGCAACCAAGACTACTACTCATCTCCACACACTTTTTCATCTTCCCAAATTGATAGCCTTTATTCTTAACCACCGCTCTATATTACTTCCCCAGTAATACTTAGAGATCTGGAAATATCCACTTGTGGTTATCCTGTCTTCTTTTAACAGAAGATTTTGAGCCCTTTAAGCCTTAGCTTCGTTACTTCTCCATTAGTCCCCTGTGTTTTGCATGCCTTGCAGCCAGTCCCCCATACCGGGGTCAGTCACACCAACCTCTCCAGGCTCTGAAGTGCTTCAGTCTTTTCCAAAAGAGCTGTGTGTTGACACATGTGTGGGCAATTAGAGCTACATCACCTCTGCTGCTTCCCTTTTAACATTGATTCTAAGCTGCATACTAATTTCAAAAATCTCAAAACCATAAAAGAAATTTAAAAGCCATATATCTTAGGCTTAAAGAAATAAACTCTTCCTCCAGGCTGAGATGTCATTGTGAAAAAGCTTTGTTCTGGTTCCTCAGCATTCGCCCTATACCGGTCTGGCCCAAGCCTCCTCCCCTCCAGCCTGGATTACTGTGATAACTAGTCCCCCAACTCTCAGTTGCTTGTACAAAGTGGACATCAGGAGACCTGGTTCTAGTCCTATAACCTTGAGCAGCTTGCTTAATCTCTCTGAGCCAGCAGACCTTTTGTTCAGCATGAAAGGAGGATAGAAATGACACATAAAGGCAAAATTTCTAGGAGTTCTCAGGCATCCTCAAGATGGCATTTGGAGTTCATTGAGGCCAAAGTCAGAAGAACTTTGAACTATATTAAATGCCTCTTTGTCATTATTTTACCACTTGGCACCCTGTTTGGTTTTGTTTCGTTTTTACTGCTGAGGTATCAGTACCTTCACCCACTACTTGTCCATTTAAAATCTGCTTGCCCCAGAACTTCACCTCTGGCTCACTTGTTCCCAGATAAGCCCTGGTACTGCTTCTCATTTTTCCCTTTCTCCTCAGTTTAAAAATAAAATTTTAACAGAAAATTTAAAAATTGGTTCCACATTCAGTATTATAATGATCTCAACCAACCATTGAAGGGTCTGAATGACTTATTACTATGTATCTCAATTATTGTATTTTCTTAGTGTAATTATTATTATAGTATTATTATCTGAATAGCTTTTTACTGTAACTCAAAGAATGATGGCCTTAATTTTCTCCAGGTGAATTTACTTAAAAAAAAAAAAAGAAAGAAAAAGAAACTTTATAAATCAAATTTAAAGACTCCTAAGCTTCTCTCCCACCCTGCATAATTAGCAACTAATGTGCAGATCTGAATACTTTCTCATCCAGAGTTTGATAGTCTTTTAAAAGTTATTTTAAGGATTATTTTAATCTGGGGACTTGACTTTTCATTAAATACCACTTTTTAACTGGTTAGTGAATTGTGTGTGTTAGTTTTTTTTCTAGTATGCAAGGTTGCAAGAAAAAAAGTCAACCTGAATAAAATTTCATCAGAACTCTGGACTTCAGTGTACAGAGGAAAACTAATTTTTAAAGCATCTAATTTCTTCTCTCTGTAAAGAGGATTCCATTAAAGAAATAAACTGATTTGTTCTTTGAAGTATAGAGAAAAACCTAATTAAATGTTAAAATCTCGCCACATGTTTACCCCCAAGACTGTCAGGAATACATACTGTCAGCCAAACCCGTTGGTGCCAGTATTGAATGTTCACACTTCAGGTTGGAAAAGTTGCTTCTAGTTCTCCTTTCAAACCTCAACTTTCTGGACCTCTAGAAGCAGGTGGAAGAGTTCTTGTTTTGTTCGGTCTTTGTTTTGTTGCTTCTGGTTTCAGAAAACCCAGAAGAATGGAGATTTTGAAAGTGAATTTGAGGTCTGCTGTAAACCTTCAAGGGCTCTTTCCTGTTAGGATTGTGGGGTTGTCTTCTGGGAATGTATTTAAGATGTGTGGTGGTTTGGGAAAGGGGAGGATGTATCAAAGTAAACATTTCATGAGCTTCTGTTTTGCAGTTTAACTTACTAATAGACAAAACTTCTGACCATTTCCTGTGTATCCTAAAGGACCAATTTGCCACCAGCTCCCCAGTCCCACGGCCTCTCTTTTTCCAGCTAATCCTGACTCCCCCTCCCGCAACACCATTTTTTTTTTTTTTTTTTAACATTAAAGCCACTCATTCAATGTGCAACGGTGTTTGTGTTTGCCAGCACCTTACTGCATTAAGTGTGCTGTGACTTTTTGGCTTAATTTATGGGGTAGCTGGTTTTCATGCTTTATGTTTTGACAAATGCCACCCACTATTATATGCAGAGAACTTAAAGATCCTTTGGCTCTCCAGAGGATAGAAGGCCCTGGAGCAGAGGAAGGGAGACTGGCAAAAGGGCTTGAAAGATGCCTACAGACCTGTTGGAACTTTTGATTTCCACTTGCTGATTTTCTTTAGCTTCAGATTCATTAAGGGCATGTTGGCAAATCATACTTATCTGTAAGAACACTCTAATAAGTTCCGTGTTGCTGTCTACTACATGAGAGTCAATTTGACAAACAGCTAATTTTTTTAAGGAATTCAGCAGTTGGATTTCCACACAGTAAAAAGATCAGTAGAGGGCAGAGATTTGGCTGGGGGCCTGGGGGCAGGGTGGTGGGGCAGGGGGACTAACAAACATGTATTCCTGTTGCTGTCTATGCAATGTATATCTACCAACATACATTAAACACACACACACATGCACGTGTGCATAGCAAAACACTGCGAGGCATTATGTGTGAGATGAGGAACAAGACACAGTTCTTGCTTTAGGGTCAGTCTCATAAGATTGTAAACTACGAGCCCAAATGCCTGAATTATAAGACAGAGTATGAAATGTATATATAACTAATATATACACTGGGCAATCTACTTAGTGTAATGTAACAATGCGGGTTCCCAGGCCCCACTCCAGACTCACTGAATCTGAATCTCTGGGGTACAATCCAGCAATCCATGTTTTAATAAGCTCCTATGTTTTAACAAGAATATCCAGATAATTCTTTTTCCTGCTATAGTTTGAGAACCGTTGCTCTAAATTGCAATTCTCAGGCCAGTCTAACCTTCATGATAGGCATTATTATCCAACTCACAGGTAAGGAAATGGAGAGTCAGAGGGATTAAGTAACTTTGCCTAATATCATCCTGCTAACATTATGGCAGTCTAGATCCAATCCCAGTTCTATTGAACCACATATTGTCTGCATCCTCCATCTACCCCTGGCTGCCTCATCCTAGAAACTACTGTCAACCACATATAAGCCATTTTTCTAAGATTTCGTTCTTGGTCTTCCACTTTTCATCTTACTCTTTCTGCCTAATGAAAAAAGTATTCACTTTAACCATTTTACCACTGCCACAGTGCCCCATAGTTGTCACCATTATAAAGCTGAGGTGCCAATGACACTTGATTTGTTTTCCTTGCTATGTCATCACCAGTCAGTCGATATCACCAGCTGTATTCTTGTATCTAATTAGTCCAACAGCCTCTCAGTTCATATTCAGATTCAAGGTGAAGAATAAAACGTTATATTTCAATATGAATTCAATTCCATCAGTAAATGTTTATTGCCCGGTATCATTTACCTAATACTGTGTTCTATGCTGTAAGGTAGTGGTGCTCAAATGTGGCCCCTGGATCAACAGTATCACCTGGGGACTTTTTAGATATGTAAAGTATTGGGCCCCACACTGGACCTTCTGAATCAGAAACTCTGGGAATGTGGCCCAGCAATATGTACTTTTAAAACCCGTCCAGATTATTCTAATGCACATTAAAGTTTGAGAGCCACTGTATAATGGCTAAGAGAAGTTAGAGACATGGTCTTTACTCTTCAAGAGATTACCGTCTATTTTCCCTTGCCCACCTGTCAGTGTCTGAATTCAAACTGGAATTTCTGATAGCTAAGAGCTGACAGCAATATAATGATTTTGTTTTACCATGTCTGCTAGATTCAGAAATGCCTCCTGCAGCTCTTTGTGGGATCTTTTCTTGTTATTATTTTAATGAGAGTCAATCACTCATTTATAAAACCTCTTACAGAAATTAAAGTGTGTTTCAGTTGACAATTACACTTTTTTATTTCTCCAGGGGTCTCATTTGCAAAGAATTCTTATGGAACTGAATTGTTTTGTTTGTGTAGGCAGTCATTTGCCATGTGGTGATCTTGAGAACAGACTAAATAAATGGTTTGGATGGTGATGTCATGGATAGTGGTGATTAAAGCAAGGATAATGTGGAAGGCTGTACTTCTTAAACCACCCAGGGACCAGACCAACTCCTGAAATCCTGGGTCATAGTTTAAAGATTTTTACATGACCATACCATATTTATAGCCAGTCATTACTTGTTTTCTCACAGGATACTCTGTCTCAAAAGAATATTTGTCTTCTTCAGAAGACACATAAAAATGTGTGTCCCATACACATATTGAGTGAGATTCCTCAGTCAAGTGTGCTTTGTATACAGAAGGGCAAACATGGACTGTGATTAGGTTAACTGTCACAGGGCCACTGAGATGCATATTCCCAGGGCACCAGTCACCTAGAATACAGGAGCTTTGCAACTCTGAAGCCCTGGCTACGTTTCTGATCTTGTTTGTTGGTTGGTTGATTGGTTGGTTGGTTGGTTGGTTGGTTGGTTGGTTGGTTGGTTGGTTTTAAATAGGGAAATTTTAGCTTCACAGTTGAACTAAACTAAGATATCCCTATTCAAACTGAATTATCATGACCCTTTCTCTCTTCTTGCCTTTCTTGGCATTTATACAAGTTATTCTGGCCTCCCTGTGGTGCAGGTGAAAGTCTAGAAACTCATACCTTGAAAAGCAGGTAACTAAGCACCCTGGTGAAGGTTATATATATAAGAAAGGTGGAGGCTTTTGGAATGTCTGTTGAATCCCTGGCTCTGATTCTTCCCATTCCTCCATTAGTATACATGATTGAGGATAGTGAGTGATTTTCAGGTAAATTCACATCATCTAAAATGCTGTCAAATCATCTGAATTTTGCAGATTTGATTCAGATACAAGTTTATTTAATGTAAATATAAGCCCTTAGGGGGAAGGAAGAGCAACTAGAATTCACAAGATTATCTAGATGATTCAATTTTCAGTAGTATACTGGTTTGATAATAAACTGATTAATGATTAACTAGCTTAAAAACTGTACTGCACACTGAGTTGGTGCTAAATATATACCACACGACTTTGAAATAGTCTCTGTGGTCTCTATCCAACCCTTGAGTGAAGTGGGCTGACATTTCATAGAGGCTTTAATGGCCACCCAGGAGGACTCTGGGTATAGTGCAATAGAGAAGCACAGTAGAGAAGCACAATATTAGTAAACAGATGCAATCAAAACTGTCCCTACCCTACCACCCGGGCAAGTCATTCATGTCCTTGTGTCAGTCTGTGTCCCAAAGACCCAAGGCACCTCCAAGAACCTTTTTAAGTGCCTCCACAGCATACGCTTTAAAGTCAAGCCAACCTGAATCCACCATTAATGATGGGAATTTAGGAATAACTACTTCATAAAATTGTGAAAGATTACATGGAGCATATGTAAAACTCCAAGGCAATCAGAGAAATGCACGTTTAATCAAAGAAGTACCATTTTTTTTGCGTGTCAAACTGGCAAATTTTTTAATGGTGATACCTGGTATTGACAAAGATACAGTGAATGAGGAGGTGTACTTGCACACTGCTAGTAGATGTGTAAATGGCCTTTAAGACAGTTTTGCCATGTTATTATAAACCTGGATGGAGGCATAGTGAGATAAACATGAATGATGAAAGAACCTCTGTGTGTGTGTGTGTGTGTGTGTGTGTGTGTGTGTGTGTGTGTGTCAGAGAGACAGATATAGTATCTTTTGACTCAGTAAACACATTTAACTACAAAACATCATCTGAACTAACACACAAGTCTATCTAGATTCTTTAACAGTTTAAATATTCATATATCTTGAGACAGGAATATTAATGTTGGATTAGTGGGTACTGCCAAATAACCCACTGCAAGTTTCATATCATACATAGTATATGTATCAGTTTACTTTTCTAAAACATGAAAAATTCTGAAACAATAGTTTTTTGTTTTTTTGAGACTGAGTCTTGCTCTGTTGCCCAGGCTGGAATGCAGTTGCACCATCTCGGCTCACTGCAACCTCCATCTCCCAGGTTCAAGCAATTCTCCTGCCTCAGCCTCCCAAGTAGCTGGGATTACAGGCACCCACCACCATGGCTGGCTAATTTTTGTATTTTTAGTAGAGACGGAGTTCCACCATGTTAACCAGGCTGGTCTTGAAGATGTTTCTTCTCTTTGTGATTTCAGAGGTTATTTTGTGAATTCACAGGTACCACTCCCAAGAAACTTCAGCTTGCTCTCACCCTCGCCCAGCAGGTGGCACTGTGAAATAGAGGGACGTGACAGTGCAGGGAGCTGCCGTTCTGCTCCACAAACCCAGATAGAATGTTAGCAAGTACCCACATGATTTGGGCACTTCATAATAGATCAGTTGACATACTTGAAAGCCTCATACAAGTCTAGTGCCTCAAACAAGTTTTGTTCATTTAGTTTCATGTATTCTGTAAGCTCCTGCTTCCTTTAAGGCTCAGCAGCGTCAAGTGCTCACATAGTGAGCATTAGCACAGTGCTCTTCCAGCATCAGCAGGACCACCTAGGTCCTTCAAAAAGGTGCAATTCTATTTCTGCACGTGGATGTTAGCTGCATTCTTTCTATCATTTGTAGGGAAAGCCACACTCTCCTCATCCTGGTGTAGGCATTATTACCCCTCCTGCTTGGGAAAAGATCCATTAACTTCTTGAATAAATTACCTAATTTGTGCAGCAGCGTTAACTGAGCCAGCCATTAGCTGCCCACATAATGCTCAGCTGCTGTGTTCTAAGCAGGCAAGTGGTTAAGAGAAAGGAAATCGCTGGTTGTGTGTTCCAGGCCTTTCTTTTTGGAAAGACACTTTTTCTTCTTCTCTGATAGTGGTGTTTTGGATTTCTGATACAGCAGCCAGTGGAATCAATGTCACAGTCTAAAAACTAGTGGTTCCTTCAGGCTTTAGTCTCCTGGGACACCAGACAGTTTATACTCATAAGAACTTTCACTGCTTCTCACAGACATTAATAGTTTCCTGGCACTGCCTATCAGGAAATGTCGTCATGGTCTGGAGGAACCAATAAAAATACAAGTAACCTGTTTTGACAGATCTCTTTTCTGCCAGAAATTTCAGAATTTGTGGTAAGAGGAGGTGGCAGAGTGGAGGACCAGTCCATTTGTGAGGGCATAAGCAGAAATATTTGCCTTACGAGAGGGAGCTGATATCTACCGCTGGATGTGAGAAACAGAAGACTCACACTATCCAGTTCATTTTGTTGGAAACTTAAAAAAAAAAATCTGGTTTCATAGGGTAATTCAAATCTATAGTACATTAAGATATTTTTCTTTTTTTTTTCCTTCTTATTTCAAACATAATTCTTAACTTGTTTGATCCTCAAATAAAAAACTCATGCATTAAAAATTAACAGTATTTGATTAAGGATGTACACGTGGCACTGTCATAAGGTATGCAGAAAGAAGCCGTGGATTTCGACAGTGATACCAAACAGCTAACATGAAGTTCTCTATGCTCACTCCTGTTACAGCCAGAGCATGATTCTGAATTCCTTTAATGTGAGAAACACTGAGTATCATCCCTTGTTAACTGAAGTTAGATTTTGAGGGGAGGTCAGTTGTTTCTGCCTTGCAAGTTTGCAGGGAAAATTGATCACCATAATACTTGAAAAAGAGTGTGATTAGAGTAAAACTAATAGAGATATCTGAAATGATTGTTTGATCTCTTCTAACCAATGAAATTTTAAAGAAAATTTTATACTAGTGCCAATTTTGAGTATTCTGCTTTTACTTAGGACTTGAGTATTAAATAATGTTGATTTATTCTCCCCATCAGTTTAGTTTTCAACTCAAGTACATTTTAAGGTATAAAACTTACAGATAAACCTTGTGCCAATTTAAGTGGATGTATGGGGTTGTAATAAGATACTGCCCATCCCCATCAAAAGTTGTCTGTGAATAAAGACTTCATATCATTGTGAGTTTTGGGTTTCTTTTTTTTTTTCTTTTTTTGAGACGGAGTTTCGCTCCTTTGGCCCAGGCTGGAGTGCAGTGGTGCGATCTCGGCTCACTGCAACCTCCGCCTCCCAGGTTCAAGCAATTCTCCTGCCTCAGCCTCCCAAGTAGCTGGGATTACAGGTGCCCGCCACCACGCCTGGCTAATTTTATATTTTTAGTAGAGACCGGGTCTCACCATGCTGGCCAGATAGTCATGAACTCCTGACTTCAGGTGATCTGCCCGCCTTGGTCTCCCAAAGTGCTGGGATTATAGGCATGAGCCACCACACCTGGCCTGTGGTTTTCTTTGTGTATGATTTTCCTTATTAAATTCTTACTATGTGATGCCCTTTTTTTGTTTTGCTTTAAAGCTGTTCAGTTATACAGAAAAAATTAAGCCAAGTTCTTTTTCTGTTTTGTTTTTTTTTTTTTATTTAAGTTCTAAGGTACATGTGCACAACGTGCAGGTTTGTTACATATGTATACATGTGCCATGTTGGTGTGCTGCACTCATTAACTCGTCATTTACATTAAGTCTATCTCCTAATGCTATCCCTCTCCACTCCCCCGACCCCACAACAGGCCCCAATGTGTGATGTTCCCCTTCCTGTGTCCAAGTGTTCTCATTGTTCAGTTCCCACCTGTGAGTGGGAACATGCGGTGTTTGGTTTTTTTGTCCTTCCAATAGTTTGCTGAGAATGATGGTTTCCAGCTTCATCCATGTCTCTACAAAGGACATGAACTCATCCTTTTTCATGGCTGCATAGTATTCCATGGTGTATATGTGCCATATTTTCTTAATCCAGTCTATCATTGATGGACATTTGGGTTGGTTCCAAGTCTTTGCTATTGTGAATAGTGCCGCAATAAACATACGTGTGCATGTGTCTTTATAGCAGCATGATTTATAATCCTTTGGGTATATCCCCAGTAATGGGATGGCTGGGTCAAATGGTATTTCTAGTTCTAGATCCTTGAGGAGTCGCCACACTGTCTTCCACAATGGTTGAACTAGTTTACAGTCCCACCAACAGTGTAAAAGTGTTCCTGTTTCTCCACATCCTCTCCAGCACCTGTTGTTTCCTGACTTTTTAATGTTTGCCATTCTAACTGGTGTGAGATGGTATCTCATTGTGGTTTTGATTTGCATTTCTCTGATGGCCAGATGATGAGCATTTTTTCATGTGTCTGTTGGCTGTATAAATGTCTTCTTTTGAGAAGTGTCTGTTCATATCCTTTACCCACTTTTTGATGGGGTTGTTTGTTCTTTTCTTGTAAATTTCTTTGAGTTCTTTGTAGATTTTGGATATTAGCCCTTTGTCAAATGAGTAGATTGCAAAAATTTTCTCCCATTCTGTAGGTTGCCTGTTCACTCTGATGGTAGTTTCTTTTGCTGTGCAGAAGCTCTTTAATTTAATTAGATCCTATTTGTCAATTTTGGCTTTTGTTGCCATTGCTTTTGGTGTTTTAGACATGAAACCCTTGCCCATGCCTATGTCCTGAATGGTATTGCCTAGGTTTTCTTCTAGGGTTTTTATGGTTTTAGGTCTAACATTTAAGTCTTTAATCCATCTTGAATTAATTTTTGTATAAGGTGTAAGGAAGGGATCCAGTTTCAGCTTTCTACTTATGGCTAGCCAGTTTTCCCAGCACCATTTACTAAATAGGGAATCCTTTCCCCATTTCTTGTTTGTGTCAGGTTTGTCAAAGATCAGACGGTTGTAGCTGTGTGGTATTATTTCTGAGGGCTCTATTCTGTTCCATTGGTCTATATCTCTGTTTTGGTACCAGTACCATGTTGTTTTGGTTACTGTAGCCTTGTAGTATAGTTTGAAGTCAGGTAGTGTGATGCCTCCAGCTTTTTTCTTTTGGCTTAGGATTGTCTTGGCAACGTGGGCTCTTTTTTGGTTCCATGTGAACTTTAAAATAGTTTTTTCCAATTTTGTGAAGAAAGTCATTGCTACCTTGATGGGGATGGCATTGAATCTATAAATTACCTTGGGCAGTATGGCCATTTTCATGATATTGATTCTTCCTATCCATGAGCGTGGAATGTTCTTCCATTTGTTTGTGTCCTCTTTTATTTCGTTGAGCATGGTTTGTAGTTCTCCTTGAAGAGGTCCTTCACATCCCTTGTAAGTTGTATTCCTAGGTATTTTATTCTTTTTGAAGCAATTGTGAATGGGAGTTCACTCATGATTTGGCTCTCTGTTTGTTATTGGTGTATAACAATGCTTGTGATTTTTGCACATTGATTTTGTATCCTGAGACTTTGTTGAAGTTGCTTATCAGCTTAAGGAGATTTTGGGCTGAGACAATGGAGTTTTATAAATATATAGACATGTCATCTGCAAACAGGGACAATTTGACTTTCTCTTTTCCTAATTGAATACCCTTTATTTCTTTTTCCTGCCTGATTGCCCTGGCCGGAACTTCCAACACTGTGTTGAATAGGAGTGGTGAGAGAGGGCATCCCTGTCTTGTGCCAGTTTTCAAAGGGAATGCTTCCAGTTTTTGCCCATTCAGTATGATATTGGCTGTGGGTTTGTCATAAATAGCTCTTATTATTTTAAGATACGTCCCATCAATACCTAATTTATTGAGAGTTTTTAGCATGAAGCGCTGTTGAATTTTGTCAAAGGCCTTTTCTGCATCTACGGAGATAATCATGTGGTTTTTGTCTTTGGTTCTGTTTATATGCTGGATTATGTTTATTGATTTGCATATGTGGAAGCAGCCTTGCATCCCCGGAGTGAAACCCACTTGATCATGATGGATAAGCTTTTTGATGTGCTGCTGGATTCGGTTTGCCAGTATTTTATTGAGGATTTTTGCATCGATGTTCATCAGGGATATTGGTCTAAAATTCTCTTTTTTTGTTGTGTCTCTGCAAGGCTTTGGTATCAGGATGATGCTGGCCTCATAAAATGAGTTAGGGAGGATTCCGTCTTTTTCTATTGATTGGAATAGTTTCAGAAGGAATGGTACCAGCTCCTCCTTGTACCTCTGGTAGAATTCGGCTGTGAATCCATCTGGTCCTGGACTTTTTTTGGTTGGTATGCTATTAATTATTTCCTCAATTTCAGAATCTGTTATTGGTCTATGCAGGGATTCAACTTCTTCCTGGTTTAGTCTTGGGAGCCCTCCCACGTAGCTGGGATTACAGGCACCCGCCTGTGTATGTGTCCAGGAATTTATCCATTTCTTCTAGATTTTCTAGTTTATTGCATAGAGGTGTTTATAGTATTCTCTGATGGTAGTTTGTATTCCCATGGGATCGGTGGTGATATCCCCCTTATCATTTTTTGTTGCATCTATTTGATTCTTCTATCTTTTCTTCTTTATTAGTCTTGCTAGTGGTCTATCAATTTTGTTGATCTTTTCAAAAAACCAGCTCCTGGATTCATTGATTTTTTGATGGGTTTTTTGTGTCTCTATCTCCTTCAGTTCTGCTCTGATCTTAGTTATTTCTTGCCTTCTGCTAGCTTTTGAATGTGTTTGCTCTTGCTTCTCTAGTTCTTTTAATTGTGATGTTAGGTTGTCAATTTTAGATCTTTCCTGCTTTCTCTTGTGGGCATTTAGTGCTATAAAGTTCCCTCTACACACTGCTTTAAATGTGTCCCAGAGATTCTGGTATGTTGTGTCTTTGTTCTCATTGGTTTCAAAGAACATCTTTATTTCTGCCTTTATTTCATTATGTACCCAGTAGTCATTCAGGAGCAGATTGTTCAGTTTCCATGTAGTTGAGTGGTTTTGAGTGAGTTTCTTAGTCCTGAGTTCTAGATTGATTGCACTGTGGTCTGAGAGACAGTTTGTTATAATTTCCGTTATTTTACATTTGCTGGGGAATGCTTTACTTCCAACTATGTGATCAATTTTGGAATAAGTGCAATGTGGTGCTGAGGCGAATGTATATTCTGTTGATTTGGAGTGGAGGGTTCTGTAGATGTCTATTAGGTCCACTTGGTGCAGAACTGAATTCAATTCCTGGATATCCTTGTTAACTATCTGTCTCAATGATCTGTCTAATGTTGACAGTGGGGTGTTGAAGTCTCCCATTATTATTGTGTGGGAGTCTAAGTCTCTTTCTAAGTCTCTGAGGACTCCCTTTATGAATCTGGGTGCTCCTGTATTGGGTGCATATATATTTAAGATAGCTCTTCTTGTAAAATAAAGGGATGGAGGAAGATCTACCAAGCAAATGGAAAACAAACAAAGGCAGGGGTTGCAATCCTAGTCTCTGATAAAACAGACTTTAAACGATCAAAGATCAAAAGAGACAAAGAAGGCCATACATAAAGCCAAGTCCTTTTTCTAAAAGAAAGGGGTTTGTTTGTTTGTTTTTAAGATACTCTCTTGTTTTTTGGATGGATTAGCATTTCCAAACTTTCTTTTTAAGTTTTTGTAATTACCCCCATTTCAGACATATCACTATCAATCTACACTGGGGAAGTAGAGAAAAGAAGTTAGATTTTATCCTGATTTTCTCTTACTCACTTCATCTCCTGAGAGCTGCATTTGCTACATAACTTGCTGGGTAAGATGGAGAAACTTGTACGTCAAGAAGACAGTAAGGGACAGGGACTGTGACCTCCTGTGTTCTGTGGGGAAGAACTGCCTCAGTAATGCTCAGTTCCTGCCGAGACTGCCATCCTCCCCATCTTACTGTAGCCTGGCCTTCACCTGAGAAAGACAGTCAAAGTAGACACTGTTTCCTCTTCCTGAGCCTGCCTGGATTTCAAAGCATTCACTAAAATTTACATGGGAGAAGAGTGGGGGGCAGAGTTCAGAAAAGCCCAAGGTGTGGGTCTTCTCCTCCTGGTTCCAGTCAGAGCCAAGCCCCATTTTTGATGTCCTTGGGTGAGTGTTGGAAGTCAACTTGTGGACACATCTTTATCCTGGACAGATCTTCCTTGGTCCATTCTCGGGTCTTTCTTTTATTCTGCTCCAAAATTGCTCTTTCCTGGCCAAGACTGCTCCTCCCCAGATGATCCTCGTCTGGCGCTCCCTCCTGACTTTTCACCTCTTACTCTCTTCTTCCTGCCCTGGTCCCTTTTCCTGTCAGCTCTCAAGGCTTACACTTATTGGGCACCCAACTTCATTATTTCCCAAGTGTGAACCAGTGGCCCATCAACCAGGTATCTTCAGGGAGACTTTGCCATATCACCTAATTACATTTTTACAATTTGGTGTCTTGTTCGGCAGACTGAAACTGAAGTATAATGAACTCTCATCTGCAGCAGTTCAGAGGACCATTTGTCTCTGTGGCAAACTAATTAGCACATGTTAGGATAAAACTGTCATCTTTGATGGACTTAAAACTGTCATTCTTCCAGAAGAGAAAGATGGACTCATCACCCACTTTAGTGTGACATGGACCTCATTTTAAGACCAAACACTAGGCAATAAGCTGTGAACTAAAGGTCTACTGATCTTGGCCACTCTAATCTCATGTGCCAAAATCTTTCAGCTCTATCTCCCCAAGCCCAGACCCAAGGATTATTCGCTCAGAAATGGAATGTATGTAAAATTGACAGGGGATTATTTTCTCATTGGCCTCCTGCCCTGGTTCATTCTGTGCATTTCCAAATCTGAGCTCAAACTTGAACATGACTCTGAGAGCTCTCCTTGATTCAGGCTTGGAGCTCAAGAAACAGTTGTCTCTGGCTGACTTCCTGGATTCCCCCCTTTCTAGATGGCCCTTAATGGTGTCTGATTTTCTCTTATGACTGATTTCATCAACTGAGGCATTTCAATGGTGCAATATCTTGCATTGCTTTGTCAAGTTGTGACTCCTTCTCTGGCGTCCAGTTGCAGCATTTTAACTGTCAACCGACCATCACACCCCACTTCCAACCCCCAGCTGGTACAGTCTTCTTTGCAACAATTAGGAAATCTGGGTTGCCTTCCAAAAATATGGGCTTGCTTGAACACAGCCAAAATACAGAATATGTACTGGACAGAGGTGATGAGGACTTATCACCTGATCTCACTTGATAATGTATTGTTATTTATTTTGGACAGCTTGCTAAAGAACAGAGGTTCTCAAATTCTAGGGACTCATGAATCACTTCAATATGAGAAATACTCCTCTGCTTCCACCATAAACTACCCACTTCCTCTAACTTGTCACTGAAAACCTCGCCAGGGGAGTGAATATTGAGGCTGCTTTTGTCACAGGGTAGTGAGAATAAATGATGATAGCATATGTTTGAAGAGCACTTTTAAAAGTTTTTTTTATGTCCACTTCCTTAACATATATCTTGATTAATATCAGAGGCAAAACATAATTAGTTTATGTGTATGTTCATAATAAAATGGAAACCATCATGTTTCTTTCATCTGCCCACCACTTTTTAAGTATGCTGTTATATTATAGAACAGGGGAGAACTAGTACCAGGAGTCACAAATTATAGCCTGTGGGCCAAATCTGGTCTGCCACCTGTTTTTATAAATAAAGTTTTATTGGAACTCCACCATACTCATTTATTTGTGTGTTATCTGACTATTTTCATCCTACAACAGGAAAGTTGAGTTCTTGTGATAGAGATTGCATGGCCTACAGAGGTTGAAATATTTACTATCAAGTCCTTCACAAAAAAAGTTTGCTGGCCCAGGACAGCAAAATGAAGCAAGCTATCCTGTCATGAAAGTATACATTTAAATACAAACGGGGTAAATGTTGTCTACAGCTTCCTAGAAAAGATTGGGGTAGAGGAGATTGTGGGGACTTTTAGGCTTAGGTCAAGAAAACAGAAATCTTGAGGTTTTCTCTTCAGATCCAAAATCAAATAAGGAACTTGGGTCCAGGAAGCAAGAGAAGGAATTCTATGAGTAAATATCTTCATTTAGCACATTTTGTTAGTGCTCCTCAAAGAAGGCCAGGAAGTTTTCCATGCCAGTAATAAATCTTGAGGGAGCCTAGGAAATAACCTACTGATCTGTCTTCTAACATGACAGCCAGTGTTCACTCTACATTCAGATAAAGAGCAGGGTGCGTACTGGGCAAGACCTGTTTGATTCCTCTGTGGGTCTTGGCACCAGGAGGGCTTTATTAAGAACCTTTCCAGTAACTCTTTTTAAGCTTATGTCCCTTTCCTTTTAAAACACCAGAGTTCAACATTCATTACCTTTCTTCCCTTTGATTGCCCACTGAAGTTTTCACAGAAGAAGTAATGGTTTTCCTGTTTCCTTTCCGTGGGGCCATTTTGCACACCATGGTTCTCCTTCCCTTTTTTCAGTCTTGCATGCAAGTAAAAGCAAGTTGTCTTCTACTGTTAACTGCGGGAAAAGGTTTGTGGGGGCCTTTTTTTTCCCTTCCCTCCTCCACAACTGGAAAATATGAGGCAGATCCTGTTTATGTATGCTGTAACCTCAAAAAGAGCTGATACACTGTTGTCATTAAAGAAGAATCCCAAGCTGTTTATCCTGCAGTGAGTACCAGAGCTGTAAATCTGACAGCCCCCCTGGGCCCTCCAGGCAGACTGTGGAGAGCTCTTCACTGCTTTCCCAGGCCAGCTCCGAAATGCAAGGCAAAGGTTTCTGTTGCTGAATCCCTACACTCTGGGAACAGACAAGATGTCAAATGTTGTGGCTTTATTAAAAATCAGGGGCTTTCTTCCCTTGTATTAACTTGTTCTTTGAAATCTGTTTTCCAGAGGGCTTTTCTACTCTAAACTGTAATTTCAATACCTATCTTTATGCTACTTTTTTCTCTGTGGATCTCTTATCATGTTCCAGAAATCATTTTGCAAATTTATTCCATAGCCAGTATGTTTGGCAAAATTATAATAAAATAAGCTTTCTTATTTGTCTAAAAACTAGTAAAAACTATGCTTTAGAAATACATCTTTCTGTCGAAGTTTCGTTCCCAATTTTTTTTAATCTTATTTTCTATTAATGTGCAACATTTGACTTTTTTTTTTTTTTTTTTTTTTTTTTTGAGACAAAGTCTCGCTCTGTCATCCAGGCTAGAGTACAATGCCACGATTTCGGCTGACTGCAACCTCTGCCTCCTGGGTTCAAGCGGTTTTCTTGCCTCAGCCTCCAGAGTAGCTGGGATTCCAGGCGCGCATGACCACGCCTGGCTAATTTTTGTCTTTTTAATAGAGACAGGGTTTCGCCGTGTTGGCCAGGCTGGTCTCGAACTCCTGACCTGAAGTGATCCACTGGCCTCATCCTCCCAAAGTGCTGGGATTATAGGCATGGGCCAACACACCTGGCCTGATTTTCTTTTATAATAATGATTTTTTATAAAGCTATGTTTGTATAAAGCTATTTTAATTGCTTATTTTTTTAGGATTTATTTTGTCTATGTTAGTTCCCTTTGTTTTGGTTTATCCTGGGGTCAAACCCAGATTCTCCTTACAAGGATTACATTAGATAGAGATCGTCAAAACCAGAAATGATCAACCTGAAATACTTCCTGGTCAGCTTTTGCTAAAAGAAGATATACCGATGCAATATGATTACCTTTCAAATAATGGACATCTAATGACACAAGAGAACAATCTAGAGCGTGCTAGTTGCTGCCACAGAAACGGATACAGAGACAACCCACAGTCTGGTTCTCATCCTTGTGTCCTTTACCTTACAGGAGAGAAGGGCTTATGATAATGAGCAGAGATTTCACTTTTTTTTTAGGAAGCTTAGGAGTTAGGAAGACCGTAATTTGTTCTTTAAACATCTGTTGCATTTTTATAAGTTCTCTTACCTTCGAAGCTTCGGGTTTTTGCTTTTTACTTCCTATCCCAATCTTTGTCTTCTTTTTTTTTTTTTTTTAACTGTCTCCTATACCCGCTGATGGCAGACTCTGTTTTCTTTTATCCTCTTTTCTTTAATACACAAGAATTAAATGAAGCAGTGTCTATAATATAAATTCTTGGAAAAATTACACAACATGATAACAACTAATTATAAAGGCAATTTGTAGATTTAGGGAGAATTTCATCCCACAGTGATAGCAACATCGTTGGACCTGAAACCAGGACCTATTGATGACTGACCTGGGGCAATTTATCTCTGAGCCTCTGACTTTCCTTATCTATAAACTTATCTTAAACTCTGCAAGCTTCTTGAGCTAATCCTTCTTGGGTATTAAGATTCAGTTCGGGAGAGCTGAGTTGGAGCCTAGAAATCTTCATTTCTGATAAGCTCTCCAGCCAATAGGCCCTCAGACCTCACTCTGAAGACACAAAACTATATAATCTCTAAGATCCTTTCCTGCCTAAAATTCTGTGATTCTGAGTCTTCTTTCAACTACATGGCTTTGGGCAGGCCTGATGCTTCCTGGAAATTCACTGTTTCGTCTGCCATATGTATAATTAAGAAATATATTTGTTCGTTATCTTGCCCGGAAAACCCTTAAAAATGTAAACAATAATTTTGATCAGAGTTAAGTACCTCTTTTTGTCACTGCTCAGTGGAGGCTTGTCTGTTTCATTCCTTTAATCTCTCATCATATGCTTATCTCTGTAAATATATTTTTCCTCTCTAAAGGCCTCTCAGATGCTTTTCATCTTTCTGAAAGAATGTTTAAAGCCAAAGTCCAGGTGCTTACACTTTTGGACTTAATAACTGAGCTGTTTTTACTCACCGCCCCCCCACCACCCTTCTTTTTCTTTTATCATTGTCAGCATGTGCTGAGCCCCTCTGATGGCCAGCTTCACATCTACTTTATGCTTTGCTATTTCTGTTATATTGCAAAATCCTATCTAATCTGTGGGTTACAATATCTATCCAGTTGCTTTTGACATGCTTTCGAGGTTTCATCCCCACTGAATGTCAGTCTTCTGAGTTATTTTTTCCTGGATACTTGTACTTCATTGTATTTTGCCAGACTGAACTAACGGTGTACTTTACTGTTCATTTTTCTAATCTCCAGGGATCCATGAATATTGTTTGACCTCACCTCTGTTTCTTCTACCATCTCCACCTTTAGTGCCATCTGAGGAACTTATTAATGTAACTTCTCAGATTTCCAGGTCATTAATAAAGTTGTTTAATAAGACCTTTTTATGCAGCCTGGGAATTATTCAGACTTACTCAGTTTTTACAGCTCTGCTATCATTTCTTGCCCACTATTATGTCCTGTATAGTTAAGGATGCAATAGAGAGAAAGATTACTTTTCAAATTACAGCTCCTGCAAGAGATGTCTCTTCCCAGAAGACCCTTTACTGTTCCACATAAGAAATCAAAACTCTCATTTAATTAGAGAGGGCTTTCGGAACAAGGCTGGCCAGGGTACGCTTACATAAGCTTGTTTGCAGATTCCAGTTAGGTCTCCCAAGGTCACAGACAGCTGTGTTTTGCATTTAGCGTCCTTTGAAAGAAGAGTGGATGCTTGGATAGCTTATACTTGACATGCAGAGAACTTAGGGACTGCATACTTTCACATGTTGCTCATAGGTTCCAAGCAAATGGCAACACACCATCATGCAGAAACTCTCTATCTGCCGTTATCCTGTGAGCTCCCAATCTGTGATGCATGGTGTTCTTAAGAAGTAGACTCAGGGAACAACCAAAGTCATTTCTTTCTCTTACAATCTGAGAAGCAAGTATGTTTGTACTTCACTGAGAGTGTTTCAGGACAGCAACCAGATTTAAAAATAAGAGTAGTTACACACGAAAAAGGTGGTTAGCTGTTAAGCCATGGCTGGATTTAGCCTTCAAGGAATTTATAGTACAAAAAGTTAATGCATGGCAGTGTGTATTTAAGATAAGGAGGATTTAAGGAAATGTAGAGGGGAGAAGAGTAACATTCCAGAGAGTGGAATTACAAGATAGCCTTCATCCCCACAAGAATTAACATAGAAAGTAAAACAGTACAGAATTAGATAAATTCAGTAAAAATAATAAGGAATTGGCTGTGCCCAGTGGCTCACACCTATAATCCCAGTGAGGCGGGACAATGAATTGAGCCTAGTAGTTCAAGACCAGCCTGGCAGCATGGCAAGACCCTGTCTCTACAAGAAATAGAAAAATTAGCCAAGCATGGCCGTGCATGTCTGTAGTCCTGCTACTGGGAGGCTGAGACTAGAGGATCGCTTGAGCCCAGGAGGTAGAGGCTACAGTGAGCTGTGTTCGCATCACTACACTCCAACGTGGGTGACAGAATAAGACCCTGTCTCAAAAAAAAATAAGAATAATAAGGAATTATTAAAATAGAAATTTAGGACACCCAGTTTCACTTACTCAGACTCTAAAATGGAATGTCAATAGTTTAACAGCCAGCTAAAACATTATTGTACTAACAATATTGAGTTATCCTATTTATAAGTTAGAATTGGGCTTGCTTTTAAAAAAAAATGATAACAATACATTCTGGTTTGATAACAATTTCATGTCAGTATTTTCGTATACAAACATCACATTGGTGCTAATATATTTAGCCCCACTCAGTTAGAACAACTAAAGAAAAGTAAATTAACTTTTCAAAGTCTTGAAATATATAGGAGGGAAAGTAACAGTAGTTATTGAAATGAAACACCCTCTAGAAATAGAACCTTTACTACCAACCTACTTGCATTTTAACCAATAATTGATAAATCCAGAGAAAATGTAGAACTTTGCCTAGTTTTTTTCTGTTACAGTTCTTACATGTAGAACAATGACATAACACATAAGTAATATAAAACATAATGGTTGTCTTAATTATCTATTGCTGCATAACAAACCACTCCAAAATGTAGTTGTTTAAAACAGCAACAATTTATTTTTTATTGACTAAGTCAAGGGTGTCCAATCTTTGGCTTCCCTGGGCCACATTGCAAGAAAAATTGTCTTGGGTCACACATAAAATACACTAACACTAATGATAGCTGATGAGCTAAAGAAAAAAAAATTGGCCTGGCATAGTGGCTCACACCTGTAATCCCAGCACTTTGGGAGGCCGAGGCAGGCAGATCACTTGAAGTCAGGAGTTCAAGACCAGCCTAGCCAACATGGCGAAATCCCATCGCTACTAAAAATACAAAAATTAGCTGAGCATGGTAGCGGGTGCCTATAATCCAAGCTACTCAGGAGGCTAAGGCCAGAAAATCACTTGAACCTGGGAGGTGGAGGCTGCAGTGAACCGACATCACACCACTGCACTCCAGCCTAAGCAACAGAGTGAGACTCCATCTCAAAAAAAAAAAAAAAAAAAAAAAACAGAAAAAATATTGCAAAAAATCTCATAATATTTTAAGAAAGCTTACTAATTTGTGTTGGGCCACATTCAGAGCTGTCCTGGGCCACATGTGGCCCACGTTGGACAAGCTTGGACTAGGTTCAACTAGATGGCTCTCTTTTCCAAATGAGGTGGCCAAGACCTCTGCGGTAGCATTCAGCTGAAGCTGAAATGCACAAAACGACCCCTCATGATCCGGGGCCTCTCTCCCCAGTCCTCTCAGCATTAGCAGTCTAGTACAGACTCCTTTACAGCATGGTTACTGGTTTACGAGAATGCAGAGGTGAGAGTCGCCAGGCCATTTTGAGGCTTGTTTACACCCCAAAGTGGTAAAGGGTTATTATCGGTGCTTTCTGTCGGTCAAAGTATTCGAAAAGCCAGCCTAGATTCAAGGTAGAGGATATAGCCTTCACCTCTTGACAGGATGAATGGCAAAGAATTTGTAACCATCTTTAATTTCCATATAGTTGCTTGGTAAATATTTGTTGACTGATAGTATGAATATTGCATTTGAACTTCTTTATGTCCTTGGTTGCACTGAAGTGATGTTTATGTTATTATTTTGTAGAAGAGTTTGCTTCACAGTTCATGAAAAATCAAGAGTTATTTTATCATGTCAGCAAAAAAGTAGATTTTTTTATTTTTGGATAGATACAGCCAGTGTCACTTTTGGTTATTAAAAATCTTTGTAAGGGTGTGGAATCAGAGCCCTCTTTCAGATCCTTCTGATTTTCAATTCATTGTGAGGTTTCATTATTTTATGAGATTATATGAATGCTCCAAACATTACATACCTGTATTCACACTTTAGAACAAAAATTAATCCCACAGCAAATCCCAGGTTTGGGGAGTTACTGCCATTTTACAATTTCTATGCCTCAATTACGCTCATGATAACCAAAAAAAAAAAAAAAAAAAAATCAAGGTTTGATATCTGTATTATTTAAAAAAGAACTCACATAAAATAAACATAGATGTTGGGATTTTTTCTTTTTCTTAAAGTTTAAATAATTCATATATGGGTAATGTAATCTCTAACAAAGGTTTTCATGGCATGTTGAGAAACAGTGGTTTGGAGTGGCTAGATCAAGCAACTCAGAATTCACCATATGAGAAATTAAATGCTTCACAAAATTAACAGTGTAACATTGGGTCTTCTGCAGACTCTTTTAACTTTTACTCCATCCCTCTGCTGAAATAAGCTAGCTATTTTTCTTTTCTTTTTTCAATTAATAAAAAATTAAAAATTTCTATTTTTTTAATAGAGACAGGGATCTCACTATATTGCCCAGGCTGGCCTCAAACTCCTGAGCTAAACCATCCACCTGCCTCGGCCTCCCAAAGTGTTGGGATTACAAGCATGAACCACTGTGCCCGGCCATCATTTTTCTTAAAGCTCTCATAACCTAGCTAAGAGGAGGGAAAAAAAATTTAATAACTCTAGGGTTCTGACTTCCCCTGAACAAACTATCCCTTTACAGAGGGTTTCTCAAACTTTAGTGAGCATAAAAATCACCCAGGGAACATGTTAAAATGTAGATTTGGGGGCATACCCTGGACAATTTCAATTTTATAGTAAGAGATGGGGCCCAGGATCTGAATTTAGTACGTGGGGCGATGCAGATATAGGTGATCTGTGGACCACATTTTGAGAAATCCAGCTTAGATTTCCTCCTGCCAGTCTCAGAAAGGCTGAAAGTGGTTAGATATGAAGGAGTGATGCCTTGTTCTCTTCTCCCCACAGCAAGAGGCAGTGAGGATGGCAGAAAGACTTATGTGGGTTCATCAGATGATTAGAATCGATGTCATTTCTTGGTCATATCAGCTAATTCTTTATTTGCATTGGAACTGGAAGGCTTGTGAGAACAGATATGGAATGCTTCACCAGTTAGTTATTACCCGAATAAGGCAAGGACTGCCTTTTCTTGCATAGTCCTATTTTAGGATGGATGTGTACACTTTTCCTGCCATGGTTACCAAAGCAATCCCTCTGAAACCAGCCCATGGTGCTGTCCTAAAGGATGAGTTGAGAATATTAATTGGTTTTAGGTCTGTGTTTGCAGAAGATAAAAAGGAGTCACATATTTATGTCATTATTTATTTAAGAAATATCTGTTGAGCATCTTGTATAATGAAGGTGTTATTTTAGACACTCTCAACAGCCAGTGTTATATCCATTAGTCTTGCTGATATTTCTAGCCCCTTATTTAATGAGCCTTAATTTTTGAAAAGAATTGCAGGACTTCAGACCACCTCCATGGTTCATAATCCTCTCTCAAGACAGGACTTCACCTAAACCACCCAAGAGTCCTTCTAATCTTAACATTTTCAAGAGATAAATCATCTTTTATCTCTCTCTCTCTCTTTTTTTTTTTTTTTTTCCAGCAATAAAGATGGAGAACAAATCACCTTTCATGTAAAACAAATTGTATACCATGGTTTATTATTATCTCGCAGATACCCTGATGGTCAGTTTATGCTTTTGGAAACCCAGCAGAATTCTTTGAAATCCCACTGTCATACTCTTAAGCAAACTTTAATCTTGTTTGTCAATGCTAGTCTCTTTGAGGAATCTGATTATACTTGACAACCCTTATCTTCCATGTATACTTATGTGTAGAAAGATCTCTCTGTGGATAGCTTAGGGATTAACGACTCATGAAGATTCTTTGGTTGGGAATAACATCTTGTAGTTTGGCCTCTGCACCCTAATTGTTGCCACCTTGAAGTCTGCATGCCAGTATAGTGTGATTTTATGAGAGTGTAACAATCATAAAAAGTTCTCTAGGAAGGGATTTTTTAAAATATATCCATCAATACAGGCAAATAATAAATGTTACAATGATACATCACATCTTTTATTATTTTTATTATTAATGTCTTTTCTTAGTTGTTTTAGAGCCGGGTTTCTCATTCTGTTCTGGGTAAGTCTTAGTTGCAGAGGGCTGTCCTGTGCATTGCAGGATGTTTAACAGCATCCTTGGCCTCTACCATGCCAGTAGCACCCTCTGAGTTGTGACAATCAAAAATGTCTCCAGACACTGTCAGATGTCTTCCCAAGACAACATTGCCTTCAATCGCTAACTGTTTTAGAGTAGGAGGCATGGTGTAGTTAGACTTTAGGCTATCTGAGGAAAAACTGTTCCAGTATCTTATGGTATTCCTTCCCCATCTTCCTAAAAGTGCTACATGAGCCTCTGAAAATATTGGCATGTTCCTAGACATTTTTAGTTCAATTCAGTCTTTAAAATGGAATTGCAAAATACAAACAACTCTTTATTTTCCCATTATGTTGTTTATAACAAACCAAGAACATCGTTGCTAAAAAGTCATATATCATAAAGTGTGCTGCATAGAATTCCTAGAATAGAATCTATTTAACATACTGACCTAAGCTGCACGTGTAAAAAGTAAATACTACTTATTACTCATATAACTCCATAGGCAAGAATTTACAAATACAGTATAACAAAAACTTAAAAGGAACTCCTCTGTACTGCTGGGGAGGGAAGTCAAAATTTTTTGTCATCACAGATAAGAAAATTCACTGTTATCATAACTTACAGCTTTAAGACTGGTAGTTAGTTAATGGTTTCTATTTTCTTCTATCAGTGAGAAATTATTCATTTCCAGGAATCTCTTGGAGAAGACAGCCCGTAATATCTGAATGAGGAATGAGCCAGCTTTGAAGACCCTAAACAGCAGTGTGGCATTCATATTTCTGGTCAGAAGAATGCAGCTCTGGGAAACGGGGTCCCACGGGGTAACTATTTTTTGGTTATAGTTGAGCGCCAACAAATTTTATTTAGGAAGACTTTATAGATGCCACACAAACACACCCATTTTTTATACCCTTACTTAAATGTACTATTACCTGTTTCTGTTTCTGTGAGGTCCATGCATGTCACAAAATCTGTTTGTCAGCATGGTAGTCAAAGACACCTTTGTCGACTTAAGACAGCACCTAGTTTGAAGAGATATAATTCACCCCTTGGGTTCATTTTGTGAGAATGGCCTATTGTACATTCCACAATCTGTAGAATTAGCTCTCCTGTGGTTTTGAAAAAAGAACAAATTGAGAACTCTTGCCCTTGTGGTTTTATTTAATGTTTAGAAAACTTCAGGTTTAATCTAGTACTTTGGGATGTATATATTCTACTGGCTATATTTATGAAATTACAATTATTTTGCAGCAATTTCCAGCTCTAAATAAAATCGTGTATGGATTTTATTGTTTAGGGTCAGACATGTTGGCAGTCAGTACCTGACGGGGTCACAGTGAGAGTTTTTTTACTTAATGCCTCAGGATATTCAACATAGGACTCTCCAAAATATTCAACATGAGAATTAACTAAATAGTTTTACTTTATCTCAGGCTTGCTTGCACCTGTAACTGTTTGTTTGTTTTTATCTCGACCAACTAGTTAATTGCCAAAGGATTATTTTAGATAAGTAGCCCTTAAAGTATGTTGTGTGGAACGGCGGCATCAGCATTACCTGGGAACTTGCAAGAAATGAACTTCCTAGATCCAACCCCAGGCCTACTGAATCAGAAACTCTAGGGGTGGAGCCCAGTGATCTGTATTTTAGCAAGCTCTCCAGCTAATTCTAATGCACAGCAAGATTTGAGAACCATTGTTTCAGATCATAATCATTGTGACATTTTCCCCTCTTGTCTCTGATGCCATGAAAAGCAAATGATTTTTGCTTAGAAACGAATACTAGTTGTTTAGTGCATGCTTCTTTATCTTGTTTGAAATATGAGGCCTACATTTAGTGTCACATTTTTTAAAGTGTTAATCAGTCTTAACTGAATTGTGTTTTCAACTTCATAAAAATTTTTTTAACATCACCATTTCTTTGTTTGTTTGTTTGTTTAGAGAAGGGGGTCTCCCTATGTTGCCCAGGTGAGTTTCAAATTTCTGGGCTCAAGCAGTCCTCCCACCTTGGCCTCCCAAAGTGCTAGTATTAAGGCATAAGCCACTGTGCCCGGCCTGATTCTTGCCATTAGAAGTTCCATGGTAGCTTTTGGTCAAAAGTACTAAGGTTGTGAGCATAATTATCAAAATAAAATTTATGTAAGCTGAAGTTGACAGCTGAATTACAAAGAGCATTTCTCCATTGTAGTTAATTTGTGTTATTTCGTCCTTTCATAAAATAATAATAATGCTTGTATTAAAATCTGGCTATTCTGCTACCCCCATGCCAGCAGAAAGGAGCTCCGATTTGTAAAGTAAAGCCTCAGCCACGAGACCCATGTCATTTGCTGCATGTCCAGGCTTCTAGATTCTGCATTTGTGCCCCAGGTAACCAAAAGCTCCATATTGTTATTTCATGTACACGTGTAAATAACTTTAATGGCAGCCTTTGGAATGGCTCATTTTAAAAGTCCCTTTTATCTCCTACCGGCTATTTTTCACTAGCCCATTGAGTAGAGGGGTTTTTCATGCTACCCACATAAAAATATGCAAACATTTATAAGCTTAGGTTCACCAAACTAGTTAATTTGTACCTAAATATGAATCTTGATCAAGGCTGCTTGCAAATTCACATTTTGGGCTCACTTTCAGATTTCAGATATATGGAAAAACTCAAAGAAAATGAATAAAGCCTTTCGATGCTTTGAAGATTTGTTTAGAAGGAATAGCCACTAAAAACGGGAAAACAATACAGTATTATGGGAAGTAAGAACCTTATGATAGCCATGTCTCTTAAATGGAGCTTTATGAAGAGGAACTGATGTGGTTTTACTATGTCTATGCAAGGGATTTGACTGTAAAGCCCTAAGTTAGAGAAATCGTCACTTACGTATAAGCATGAGCATATGGATATTACAGATCAACCTCCCTTTTTCCACTTATTTGTGTTCCTAAAACTGAATATTTATAAATTGCATCATAGTTTTCACTTGGTTCATATTATCATCTCAGAGCTGTAGCTTCTTTTTCACTTGCCTAGGTGGAATTTGGCTGCTAAAATACCTATCCCCAATCAGTCCCAGCCTCACATCAAGTTAGGGAATTATAAATGAAGTAGCCACTATGTAAAGGTAATGTAATGAATCCAAGAGTTATCTCATAATGCAGAAACTCATTCCCTGTCGATGTCGTTAGCTTCAGATTTTTCTGTCATTTGTTGAATTGTGGCCCACTTTTAAATATGTATTTATGGTGCAGATCTCTGCTGAATCTCCTAAACTAAGCCATATCCCCTAAAGTGATGGTTTCCAGCCCAGGCTGCTCAATAGAATCACAAGAGAAATAGTCCTGATCAGTTGAATTAGAATCCCTGGAATATGGAATTGTTTTAAAAGTATCTAAGGTGATTGTACTGTATAACCAGAGTTGATAACCTGAAGTTTGCCAGAAGAGAACATTAATATTTTAGAGCAGCTTATTATGGTAGATAGTGTGATTATAAACTAGTTAAAATGTTTCACACCAAGAGGACTGATGTTTCATATCTTCCCTTCTCCTTAAAGAATTCATTTCTTTCTGCTTCCTCACGTAGGGAAAAATGACTGACTTTTACTTTAATAGCAGGGTCTTTTTATACAAATGTTGCCCATTTGGGACTATGCTTTCTCTAAGTACTTGTAATTTCTCAAAACCATACATTAATCCAAAGTTTCTTTCCTCTTTTGTCTCAGAAGCAAAAATATCCCCATTTCTTCCTCTCTTACCAACCAAGGCCCCTCTGTGTTCCTCTTTCATCCTTCATCTGAGCACAGCTATAAGATGCAGGCAAATAACATCCTCAAACTTACAGGCTTTCCATCTCTCATGAGGGAACAAAGTGCCTTTCCTCCAACTGAAATGTTTCTGAAGTACTCTTCAGCCACTGCAGTGTTCTGTCATTTTTGTCTGTCACCTGGGAATCAGAGCTATGCATGTGGATGATGACCCCCTCCTAAGTGGCCAAATAAAAGAAGTTACATATGTCTTTTATTCACTGTGTTTCTCTGGAGACCTCCACTAGCAGGAAAAGAGGTGGTTACGTTTTCATGAAGAGTAATATACTCCCACGTTGCATTTTAATGGATAACTTAGCTCTGGGTTAGATTCTTCGGCATAAAGGTCACCACTTTTAATACAGAGGACCATGAGTTTAGTCATTGGACAAGTTAATCAAATGGCTGCTGTAGTTCAAAAGTACATCTGCATTTGAATAAAATATGATTCGTGTTAGAGAGCTAAACTTGACGTTTGGTTTCCTCCAGGTAATAAAATAGCTTTTAATGAAATAAACATGTACCTTTCTGCAGCAAACCTGCATAAAGAGCATAGCACAGTTGCATTTCCTTTCTGGCAGTGGTAGAGAGTCTTTGACCTGCCATGGGCTGCTTTATTGTATTCAGTCTCAGGTAGTTAACCTGCTGAGCTGATTAGAAAACAACTCGAAGTCATTCAGTACCGCAGAAGAAAGGGGCAGAAAAGCCACGAAGTTAGTTGTACTTGTTTGGCCATCAAGATCATTGATTATATCATTCCAAGTATTACTACTGACAAATGTCTTGGAATCAGCTGACCCCCTCTAGTTCTAATACCATAAAGGAAAAAAAAAATCCAGGTTCTACTCTTACCTGTGCTTTATCACTTATAACAGTACCTAACTCCTAGTTGATACTCAAATACTTTTTTTACAAATTTTTTTTAGCCCTAAGCTGTGTACCCAGATCAAATACCTTTTTAAGAAAAATTAAAGTGATATTTATTACCCACCAGGCTAAAGTCCAAAATATGTGTCTTCCTATAAATCATTGCAGCAATTTAGTGTAGAGCCTCTTAAAATTTTTGATAAAAATCATTGGAGAGTTGGGAGCAATGGCTAACCCATTTTTTCACTTTTTAAAATTTACATATGGTAAAATTCACTTTTGTGTCTAGGACAGGTCTGTAATTCAGACAAATGCATACAGTAGTGTGATCACCACCATAATCAAAATACAAAACACTTCCATCACCCCCAAAAATCCTTCAGGCTCCCTTTTTAATCAGTCCTTCTCTCTATTCTCAACCTGTAGCAACCGCTGATTTTTTTTTTCTATTCCTCTAATTTCACCTTTTCCTGAATGTCATATAAATGGAATCATAGAACTTTGAATCTGGTTTCTTTCACTTAGCAGAATGTACTTGAGATAATATCCAAATTGTCATGTGTACCACTAGTTTGTTCCTTTTTGCTGCTGTTTAATATGCTATCATACAGCCGTACCATAGTTTGCTAATCCATTTACCAGTTGAAGGACATTTGGGTTATTTTCTGTTTGGGGCAATTATGAATAAAGCCACTATTAATGTTCACGTACAGGTTTTAAGTGAATGTAGCTTTCTTGTGAGTGTTTCTCTAGAGTGGAATTACTGGGCTTTGTTGTAAATGAATGTTTAGCATTTTACAAAGAACTGCCAAACTGTTTTCCAAAGTGATTGTACTGTTTTGTATTCCCCCCAACAGTGTATGAGAAATTGCAGTTGCTCAGCAACCTCACCAGCAATTGGTATTGTCAGTGGCTTAGTTTGGTTTTGTTTTTGGTTGATGGGGTTTTGTTTTGTTTGGTTGGTTTTTTTGTTTGTTTGTTTGTTTGTTTGTTTCTTTTTGGTCATTCTAATAGTGGTATCTCCTTGTGGTTTTAATTTGTATTTCCACAATGACTAATGGTGTTGAGCATCTTTTCATAGACCTATTTTGCATCCAAGTATAGTCTTTAGTGAGGTATCTTTTAAAACCTTTTGCCTTTTTTTTGTTTTATTGTTTTCTTGTTATTGAGTTTTGAGATTTATTTATGTATTCTGAATACAAGACTTTTTCAGATATATGACTTGCAGTTTTTTCCCCCAGTCTTTGGTTTGCCATTTCATTATATTAATAATGTCTTTCACAAAGGAAAAGTTTTTGAAGAAGTCCAATTTATCAGTGTTCTCTTATGGACTCTGCTTCTGGTGTTGTACCTAAGGAATCTTTCCCTAACACAAACTCACAAAGATTTTCTCCTATTGTTTCAACTATAGTTGTTTTTTTTGTTGTTGTTGTTTTTTGTTTTGTTTTTTTTGAGTCTCGTTGTGTCACCCATGCTGGAGTACAGTGGCGAGATCTCGACTCACTGCAACCTCCACCTCCGGGGTTCAAGCGATTCTCCTGCTTCAGCCTCTCGAGTAGCTGGGATTACAGGTGCCTGCCACCATGCCTGGCTAATTTTTGTATTTGTAGTAGATATGTGGTTTCATCATGTTGGCCAGGCTGGTCAGGAACTCCTGAGCTGAAGTGATCTGCCTGCCTCAGCCTCCCAAAGTGCTGGGATTACAGGCATGAGCCACTGCACCTGGCCCCAACTATAATTTTTTAAACTACTTTTGTAGGTTTTTAAAGTGAAATTTGGGAGCTTGCTGGGATGGAAAAGGCAATGAAAGAGAAAAGTTCTCATATGTGTCCCTTAAGACATTCCTTGCCTAAACCAAAAGCTTAAATTGATACAGAAAAAAAAAGTTTCATTTCAGAAGTTAATACAGGTTTTCAGTGTAACACTCAGACATTATGGAATAAAGATACCTAGATCCCCCAAAACTAAAAATAAGGCAAAAAAGTAAGTTATTATTGTCAGAGGAAATATATCAAGACATAGCTAATATATGGATAACTAAATAATTCATTTTCTGATTGAAATTAACTTTTAAAACCTAAATCATTTCAAAATCTTTATATTTGTAGAAAACGAATATTCTGCACATTGATAATTCATAATAAATTGCTGAGAAAACGATTACATTTTCAAAAGTGTCAAAGCACACCATTTTCCTCAGTCTTACACAGACGTCAAGTTCTTGCTCTTTCCTTTCTCTGCTTCTCTGCAGTTTTCTCTCTTCTTTTTCTCCTCATCACTCCCTTGAGTCTCCCATTTTTCTTGCTAATCCTGACTTATATCTTCTCGTCCTTGTGCCTTGTAATTTCTTTTTCTTCATATTTTCCTCTCTTGTCTCTATCTGCCCCACTTTTTTGTATCTTTTAACTCACTACAATATGAAACCAGTTTCTTTCTCTGGGTAGTATTTATCTAGTGAGCTCTTTTTGTCCTTTTTGTGATTTAAATGTTTTTTTGTTTGTTTTTTTTTTTTTTTGTCCTTCTGACTCAAATTTTTTAGAAGCACTAAGTAAGTCACTGTTTGCATGTATTTGAATCACTCATGGTTTACACTCTCCAGAGAGAAAGTATCCTTTGATGAAATGAGGACATTTCCCACCTCTGCTCTGTAAAGCGCCAGTATTAGAAAGCATCAGTAAGGATCATTTTATCCATTTCCCTACCAGTGAAGTATCCAGGAGTAAAAGTTATATAATATAGTTAACATGAAGTGTCTAGACATAGCTACTTTGCTAATACATTCCAACGTCTAGGTCTTGTTTTCAGCGGCTTAAAGAAATGTAGTAATCTTATTGATCTGCTTTCCAATTTTTCTGGCTGTATTTGCCCTACAGGAAGTATTTTATTAATTAGAGTTCAGTTGCATTTTCAAATATTACTACATGCATATCCACACGCGAAACCATCCAGAGATTTACTTGGTTTTCCTGCTCTTTCCTACTTAATAATGCTAGCTAATACTCTTCGAAATTAAATATTTTCTTTGGCTTTACTAACTTTATGCAAGTAATGGATTAACTGAATTTAAAGCCCTAAAGAGCAGATGGAGATGAAGATATGAAGATTTTTCTGCATCCACCTATAAGTCAAAGCCTCATGTCAAGCAAAAAGGATAGGAAGCAGAAATATTTCTAAAACTGAACAATTTAGTTTAACAGACTAGAACTACGCATTTCCCATTATGGTTCTTTACATGATATTTGATAACTGAATCACTTTACTGATGTCTTATCTTTGAGTGAAAAGGTAGTATAATATAAATAAAAATTTCATAGGCATGTGTATGAAGTCAGAATTCATTGCTTGTTAATAATCTGGAAAAGAAGACACCTGTGGCTAACTGAGGAAGATTTAGCCAGGCTTTTTAAGTAGCATGTCATACTAGGAACAACTGGATTCTAGTCTCCATTTTTGCCACCTACTAGTTCAGTGACCTGGAGCAAGTCTTGTCTTCTGTTTCCCAGGCTGCGAAATGTAGGAATTGACTCAGATGATCTCTAAGACCTCCTCTAGTACTGAACAAAATTGAGGGAGGAAATAATACACTCATCTTCCCTACTCCAGCCCCGCCCCAAAGCCAGCTAGCTTTTCTCCTGATAGGAGTGTGTGGAGCCACAGAAAGCTTCACTGACATTTTCTCAAAGCTCATTGCTCCACTGTCTGCGGCTGCCCCTTTTGAGCTCCTTCCGTGGAGGGCTTGTTTCAAGAGCAGTCCCTCCCTGAACTATGAAGCACTCTGTGAATGCCCCTTCTGGTAAGGCCCCAGGCATCTTTGTCCACGTGGGTCCATTGTGCAGCTGTTTGCTATTGTTTTCTTCAAGATTCAAATTTAACTGTCCCAATCTTCTAAGTCTTTAAGATAGTCAAGGGAACATTAGCTCACTGAAAATAATTGAAAACACCTTTTGGAAAAGTGCAGCTGGGAGTGCAAGCATGGGATTCAATCACACTGGTCGTGATTTTTCAGGGAAGAGATTATTCCCCTACCTTATAACATTTTCTAAGAAATTTAGAGAAAGCAATTCCACCTCAGATTTTCTGAGTCATAGTGTTTGAGAGCAAGACTAGGCCACAGAGATGCGTGACTTGCCCAGGACCTCCCAGTGGTAGGTTATGAAACTGTTCTGCGATCCCCTGCCTGGGCTCTTCCTCTGCAACACTAGCCTCCGCCTTTCCAAAGCCAGACAGACCATCCTGGGGTTGCAGTCATGTTCTCTGTAGCATTTCCCATTGCCTTTGACCCTGAGTCACTCCTCTCATGAAATAAGGCTGTAATTAGGACACCCAAATGCTCAAGAAAACCTCTCCATCAGAACTGCACAAGTTGTCTCATCACCACTGTCCTAGGAGCTCTCTGCAGGTATGCCAGTGCTGACAGGCTGACTGGCCTCAGGAATGTGGTATCTCTTATTCTCCCTAGAGCTTGCCTGCTTCATTCCATCCCATGTAGTCTAAAGTGTATTTTAAGAAAACTTGAAATGAGTGCAGAGGTTAAACATTTCAAAGTAGCTTGGGATTACAAGTAATTTTAACCCAAGGTCATTTGGAAAATGTCACTCTTGAAACCGTACCTTTAAGGGGTGTGCATGTATGTATGTGTGTCCATGTTCACCTTCTTCTTCTAAAACAAAATGTTTTAATAAATGAACTTGGTGGAATTTGATTGGAAAGATTCATGTTTTGTAAGGGAAGAAGCAGTGTAAGAAATTAGGTAACAAGAGCAGCCAGTTTTAAATATGCTGATAAATGCTTTGCAGCACAAGTCTTCTACCCTGTCCCCAGCCATAAGCATCATGAGTTACTCTGTCATCAGAAGTGTAGCCATGTTCTAACTTATGTGCCTGACTTATATTACAAAAGCATACTAGCTCCTCAATTTCCCACATAATCTTTGTGTCTGAAGCCACTTGAGTATCCTAAATTCCTGTTTCTGCCATATCTGACAAGAACAAAAATAATATTGGAAAACTAACCGTTTTCTACCAGTATCATTAGGCAGAAGTGAAATCCTTTTTCTAGACATATTTCCAGTATTTTCCTTAAGACAGGATTATTTCCTCAGTGTCTCCTCTCGTGATTCGCAGGTACATTGTTTTGATTCCGTGTTGGGCCTGAGTAAATATTAATTGAAACTGTAAAGGCAGTATATAGCATGGTAGTTAAGAACTCAGGTTCTAGGGTCAGATTTCTCAGGTTAGAATCTTAATGCTGGTCTTTACCAGCAAGTTGCTTGATCTCTCTGGACCTATTTGTGCCACATCTGTAAAATGGGGTTGCAGATATTAATATCTATTTCATAGGGCTATTATGAGCAGTGGCCCTCAAAAATGTACTCTGTAAAGAACTTAGAAAAAATGCATACTTCCTCACACATTTTTAAGCTGGATCTAAAACTTTTTATCATGGTTTTCAAAGTTTATTTTTGTTAGTAGGAGGTAGAAAAGAGTAAATATTCTATAACATTATTAAATAAGAATTTATTGTGATTGAAAATAGTTGGCATGCTGGCTAAAGATATCCTGATTAAAGCACGTGTCCCTGAAACCAGTTGTATTTCCCGTCATAGCATATTTTGGATTCCAGGAGTCTGTTTACCCCAAAGACAATGGTATACAAGACAATGAACTATAATAAGATTTGTTATGGGTGAAAAGTTTGGCTTTTTTTTTTTTAACATGAAAAAGCCGGTATGAATGTAGTTGGATTCTCAGGCAGCTAAAAAATAAAGTACAAGTGGAAGTTAAGGTCTAAAGACAAATATCCTTAAAATACCCTTGCATGTGCATATCTTGTATTTGCATGCCCAGTATGCTTACCCCAGTTGGAAAGCCACTAGTTATGAGGGTTAAATGAGTCAATGCATGTTAAGCTCCTAGAATAATGCCTGGTATGTAGTATGCACTAAGCAAACATACATTATTGCTATTATTATTTTAGGTTCTCTCTTTAGAAAAAAAATATTCATACTTACTCTGAGGCCCTACCTTGTCCTCATGTCTTATCTCCCTGCATTCAGCATCCTTTAGAATTAAGTGACTAAGAATCAGAAGAATCTATTACCTCTGTATTAGGATCATGGTTCTATTCTTCTCACAAGACAAACTCATTCCAGGAGTTAACAGCAGGGACTTTCTGGTCAAATTCCATTCAGTTTGGCTATCTATAAATATGACATTCTCCTGGATACACATAACTTTCACTACCTATGGATCCAACCTGATGCTAAAGTTTCCATAAATTGAGAATTTATGGAGTTTCATAAATATTTTGAAGGAGTAGAGGTTACTGGATAACTGCAGAAATAGAATACAGAATGGAAAAAATTGAAGTGTAAAATTTTGAAAGAAAAGGGTAGCTCATTTTAAACATACTCTATGCACTGGTCATCAGACACTTAGAAATCTCAAAATCAAAACAGGGACCCCTGGCCTAACATATTACCAGATATGCTGAGTTGAGCAGCTTATGTCATTAGATATTAGTTCTGTGTTTTTATAGCTGATGTCTTCTGTAACTTTTTAGTTACCAAAACAATGTATGTTCATTTTAGAAAAAGTCAGATAATCCCGAAGGAGAAAATGAAAATCACTGATTTACTACCACCTAGGGATAAAGATTTTGATACATATCTTCTTGTTATTTTTCTTAAACAAAAAATATATGCTTTTAATTTTTTAAGTAAACTTTTTACTTTGAGATAATTGTGATTCACATGCATTTGTAAGGAATAATGCAGAGTGATTCCACATACTCTTCAACCAGTTTCCTCCAGTGGTAACAGCTTACAGGACTATAGTGGAATGTCACAACCAGTATATTGACATTGATACAGCTTAGAAAACATTTCTGTCACCACAAGGATCCCTCATGTTCACCTTTTATAGCTACAACCGTTTTACTCCCACCCCCTACTCTCTCCTGAAACCCTGGCAATCACTACTCTGTTCTCCGTTTATATAATTTTGTCACTTCGAAAACAGTATATAAATAGAATCATACAACATGTAACCTTTTAGGATTAACTTTCTTTTCACTTATCACTTAGCACAATTTTCTGAAGCTTTATCTAGGACATCTGAGTTTTTTCTAGTTTTTGGCTATTACAAATAAAACCACCATAAAGATTTGTGTACAGGTTGTTGTGTGAACATAAGTTTTCATTTCCCTGGGATGAATGCCCAGGAGTGCAGTTGCTGGGTTCATACGGTAGTTTTATAGAGTGACTGTACCAACTTACATTCCTACCAGCAATGTATGAGTGATCTAATTTCCTTGCATCCATGCCAACATCTGGTGTCATCACTATTTTTTTTATTTTAGCAATTCTGATAGATGTGTAGTGATATTTCATTTTGATTTTCATTTGCATTTCCCTAGCAGTTAATGATGTGGGACATCTTTTCATCACTTGTCATCTGTATATCCACTTGGATGAAATGCTGGCTCATGTCTTTTGCGCATTTTCTAATTGAATTGATTAGATTGTTCTTTATTGTTAAGTTTTAAGAGTTCTTTATATTTTTTAAATGGTTATCCTTTCTCACATATGTAGTTTGGTATATTTTCTCCCAGTATCAAGATATTATTTTCATTCCCTTAACAGGGTCTTTCATGGGGCAAAAGTCTTTTGTTTTGATACAGTCTAACTTACCAATTTTTTTTATGGATTATACTTTTGGTGTTAAGTATAAAAACCTCTGTGTCCAGGCTAAGATCCCAAAGATTTTCTCTTATTTTCTAAGAGTTTTAATTTTACATTTTATATTTAGCTTCATGATCCATTTTGAATTCATTTTTGTTTAAGGTGGTAGACTTGAGTTCGGATTCATTTTTTTCCTACGGATGTCCAATTTCTCCAGCACCATTTGTTGAAAAAGCTGTCTTTTTTTTTTTTTTTTTTTTTCTTTTGAGACAGAGTCTCTCTCTGTCACCCAAGCTGGAGTGCAGTGGCGCAATCTCGGTTCACTGCAAGTTCTGCCTCCCAGGTTCACACCCTTCTCCTGCCTCAGCCTCCTGGGTAGCTGGGACTACATGCCCCCACACCACACCCGGCAATTTTGTGTGTGTGTGTGTGTTTTTTTAGTAGAGACGGGGTTTTATCGTATTATCCAGGATCGTCTTGATCTCCTGACCTCATGATCTGTCCACCTCGGCCTCCCAAAGTGCTGGGATTACAGGCGTGAGCCACCGCACCTGGCCAAAAGCTATCTTTTGTTGGTTGAGTTGCTTTTGCACTGTTGTCAAAAACCAGGCAGGCATATGTGCATGGTCTGTTCATAGATTCTCTGTTCTTTTTCATTGATCTATGTGACTTATCTATCCCTTTACCAGTACATACAGTCTCGATTACTATAGTTAGTCTTGAAATAGGTACACTGATTCCTCCCACTTTCTCTTCTTTTTCAACACTGTTTTAGTTATTCTATTTACCTTTCCCTTTCCATATACATTTTAGGATCATCTTGCCTATATCTACAAAAATCTTGCGGAGGTTTTAGTTGGAATTCCATTAACACTATATATCAATTAGGGATAAATCGATGTATTTGCTGTGTTAAGCACAGTTGGCCCTTCGTACCCTTGGGTTCTGTATCCGTGAATTCAACCAACTACGTATCAAGAATATTTTTTAAAATACTATTAAAAAAATTAAAAATAATACATATTTAAAACCAATATACTACAGTGAACTCATTTTTGACAAACATACCAAGAACACGCATTGAAGAAAGGACAGTCTCTCCAATAAATGGTGCTAGGAAAACTGGACATTTATATGCAGAAGAATGAAACTTGATCCCTATCTCTTACCTAATACAAAAATTAAACCAAAATGGATTAAAGACTTAAATATAAGACTTCAGACTATGAAACTGAAACAGGAAAACATTGGAGAAACTTTTCATGACATTGGTCTGGGCAAAAATTTATTGAGCAATACCCCCCCCCCCAGCACAGGCAACCAAAGCAAAAATGGACAAATGGGATCACATCAACTTGAAAAGCTTCTGCACAGCAAAGGAAACAATCAACAAAGTGAAGATAAACCCATAGAATGGGAGAAAATATTTGCAAACTACCCATCTGACAATGGATTAATAACCACAGTATATAAGGAGCTCAAACAACTACATAAGAAAAAGTTGAATAATCCAATTTTAAAAATAGGCATAAGATTTGTATGTCTTCAAAAGAAGACATACAGATGACAAACAGGCATATGAAAAGGTGCTCAAAATCATTGATCATCAGAAAACTGCACATCAAAACTGTAGTGAGATATCATCTTACCCCAGTTAAAATGACTTATCCAAAAGACAGGCTGGAAAGGATGTGGAGAAAAGGGAACTCTCATACACTGCTGGTGGGAATGAAAATTGGTACAGCCACTGTGGACAACAGTTTGGAGGTTCCTCAGATAACTAAAATTAGGACTACCATATGATCCAGCAATCCCACTACTAGGTACATACCCAAAAGAAATGAAATCAGTATAGCAAAGAGAGATCTACACTCCCATGTTCATTGCAGTACTGTTCACAATAGCCAAGATTTGGAAGCAACCTAAGGTCCATCAACAGATGAATAGATAAAGAAAATGTGGTACTTACACACAATGGATACTATTGAGCCATAAAAAATAATGAGATCCTATCATTTACAACAACATGGATGGAACTAGGGGTCATTATGTTAAGTGAAATAAGCCAGGCACAAAAAGACAAACATCACATGTTCTTACTTATTTGTAGGATGTAGAAATCAAAATAATTGAACACATGTTGATGGAGGGTTGAAGGATGGTTACCAGAGTCTGGGAAGAGTCGTAGGGGGTGGGGAGGAGATGGGGGTAGTTAAGGAATACAAAAAAAAAAAAATAGAAAGAATGAATAACACCTAGTATTTGATAACACAACAGAGTGACTATAGTCAAAATAATTTAATTGTACATTTCTAAATAACTAAAAGAGCATAATTGGATTGTTTATAACACAAATGAAAAATTCTTGAGGGAATGGATACCTTATTTCCCATGATGTGATTATTATACATTGCTTTCCTGTATCCAAATATCTCTCATACCCCATAAATACATACACCTACTCTGTACCCACAGAAAGTAAAAAATAAAAAAATTTTTAATGAAAGCCAATGCAGTATAACAGCTATTTACATAGCATTTATATTGCATCACAGGGGCTCCCAATCCCTGGGCCACAGATCATACCAGTCTGTGGCCTGTTAGGAACCGGGCCACAAAGCAGGAGGTGAGCAGCAGGCAAGCCAGCATTACTGTCATTGCTCCGCTTCCTGTCAGATCAGCAGCATTAGATTATCATAAGAGCACGGAACCTATTGTGAACTGCAGAACTGCACATGCGAGGGAACTGGGTTACATGCTCCTTATGAGAAAGACTCTAATTCCAGATGCCCTGCGATGAACCGTTTCATCCCCAAACCACCAACCACCCCATCCGTGGAAAAATTGTCTTCCACAAAACCAGTCCCTGGTGCCTAAAAGGTTGGGAACCGCTGTTGTATTAGATACTGTAAGTAATCTAGACATTTTTTAAAGGACGTAGGAGGATCTGCATGGATTATATGCAAATATTGTACTATTTTATATCACTGACTTGAACATCCTCAGATTTTGGTATCTGAAAGGGAGTCCTGGGACCAGTCTTCTGTGGATACGGAGGGACAACCCAGGGTTCCAATCCATGAACACAGTGTCTCTCTCGATTTTTAGATATTCGATGTCTTTCATGAGCACTTTGTAGTTTTCAGTATACAAGTCTATATATATACACGTTTTGTTGGATTTATGTCTAAAAGTGAGATTGCACTCTGTTTTTAAAGCTACGTATTTGTGAACATGTACATCATGAATATTTTCTAAACTATTAGGTTACTTTCAGCACCATTAATAGACTCTAATAATTAGTTCTGGATTTGAATATTCTTCATTATTCAGCAAATATCACAAAGACTACTTGGTTATTAAATTTTTCCCAGCCCGGGATTAGGCCTCCGTTTCAACAAAATACTCAGCTAGGATACTTGCTACCTTCTAACTTGCAATGCCTTTGTTGCACTTTTTCTGAATAGCTTTGTGTAATATTTTTACTCAGCAGAAACTCTTATCATTTATTTCATTGGTTTTTTAAAATTTTATCAACAGTGGCATATCTGGCAAGGTAATAGTGATTTTTAATGTTTAGCTAGGCATAGTAATGATACGTGCCACATTGCTGTTTGAAAAATCTAGTAAAACAAGAATAGCAACAAGACCTTAGGTCAGGGACTACTTTGACTCTTGGCTGTGCTGTAATTTGTTATTGCCAACCCACTGGAGTCTGTACTGCTTGCAACACAGCCGGCTGAAAGCGTCCCTGTGATTCCCTCACCAGTTAGCAGATTCACATTTTATGACAGATAAAAAAACAAACTACACGGTACCTGTGTTGGTGATGATAAGCTTCAGTAGAAGGAGGCAACGAGATGTAAAGGAACAAGCACTGTGTTTTAGAGTGAAAAACCCTGTATTTGAATGCCATTTCCACCATTTAACCAGCTCTTTGACCTTAGGCCAGTTACTGAACTTCTTTCAGGCTAAACTTTCTCATCTGTAACATGACAGCTAGAATGCCTACCTCACAGGATTCTTGGAATTAAATAAGTTAGTATATTAAAGTATTCAGCATGGGTACCAGGCAGATAGCAAGCACTCAAGAATTGTTAGCTATAGTTAACTGACTCTATAAGCTTTATTTGTATTATTCATAATTGACCTTTGGCTCTTTTTGCTAATCAATACCAGTACATGCAATGAAGTTATTTTTGTGCATATATTTCTTCCCTACTGGAGTATAATTACCTACAACCCTGAAAACTTTACATGCCTCAGTGTGTAGCATATCCGTGCCTTCCAAAGAATGTTGAATGTCATTGCCATATACAGAGGTGGGAACTCACCATGAAAACAAACCATTAGCAAGAATCTGTTTTTAAAAATGCCTTCCTTAAACTAGGAAAACATTTCAGGGATCTCAAATGGCTTCCTTAAACTAGGAAAACATTTTTAAAGATTCCAACTGATAAGAAAGACTTTTCATTCATTGCCTGGAACTAGATACTTCTCAATTTGGGATTATAAATAATTCCAGTTCAGATGGTGTTGGATTCAGCCATGCATGGGATGTGGAGTAGAGTGGTTCAGGAAGCAGGTTTTTGCTTTCCCAATTGCAGGACTCTTCTTTATATATTAAAAGGGAGTTTTCAAATTTCTGCCAATGATCATTTTTCATTTGTAACCCAGAGGAATTTTGAACTGTCATTCTGCAGGCTTTTTCAGGAAGCTTACATGCAGGATTGAATTAATCAGAGGATACAATATTGGATTTCTGCATTTCTTAGTTTTGAAATTGACTTAATGTGGGTAAAAGACTGAACTTTTATCATCTTAGTACACACACTAAGAGCAATCAAATATAACATTACATAGTTCCTTTGAAAAGATACCAAGAGTCTCTTATCGGTACACCCTTTAAAGCACAGAGATGCATAATCCTATCAGAATTATTCATATGTGCATTAAAAGGTAAGCTATCATCTTTCCAAATTTTTTGATAAGATTTTGTAAGAAACAAGCATACAAGGGTAAGGAAGGTAGAGGAAGAAGAGAGCTGGTCTTGTAGTTAGGATGGTAGGAGAAGCCCCTGCCAGCCTCTAGGTGATATAAAATGTAAGTATTTATTGAGGTCTAATTATGTATCCTTAACTAAGTCATTTAACTTTTCTGAGCCTCATTTCCCTATTTACACAGGGGAATTATAATAATGTTTCTGTCTTCCTAAGGTGATGAGCAAATAAGATTACCTCTAGAAAACTATATAAATGTACCATGTTATTCATTCTGTAAATATTTATTAAATACCCACTGTGTACCAGACCCTGTCCTAGGGATAAGGTTAAAACCTCTCATAAGATATGTTCTGTAGCAGTGGGAACCTAACGGGCCACCAAGGAGAGCCAGACATTTGAACCACTTAAGTATGGTAAAGTGTCATAAGTATGCAGAGGTAGAACATTCCAGGTGTGGTTATGGAACTGAGTTGCTGAGAGTGGGCAGAGGGTTTTGGAGTTGAATTCTGAAGCCACAGTGTTGTAAAGATCATCCATGTTCAAGTTGAGACAAACCACAACTGGGAGGGAATTAGGAGGGAAAAATGTTTGACCCAGTTGTCGAAGTCCTTATTAAAGAAAGTGCAATGATGAGGAGAGGCCAGTAGGTGGCAGAACTGAGGAGTGGGCAAGTGTGGCGTGAGCCGTGAGAGCAGAGGTATTTTGATAACAAGAGAATGGAAAGGAATTGCCTGGAAGCCGCATGGTGGGCTAGGACAGTGCTGCCACTCAGATTTTGGTGTGTGGGCTCTTGAGGCACAAGTAGCCTTCTCTTGAGATGCTCAAGGGTTGTACATCCTGCGGAAAGGGTTGGACAAGAAATAGAACAGGACTTAGAATGAGCAGTCTGTGAAAAGGGTAAATGTAAGAGTCCCAAAATAGCAATATTTGTCATTTGTTGAACACGTATAATGTACCATGTACTGTACTTGACTGTCTTATGCATTATAATATTACCAGACCCTGCAAAGTAATTACTATCATCTGGATTTTATAGATTAGGTCATAAAGCACAGTGAGGCCATATGCATTTAAGGTACACAGCAAGTCCACATTTGAATCATTAAATCCAGTTCTGCCTGGCTGAAAAGCTGTGCTTTTGCATGGTTCCACGTGTCTTCAGAGAGATTCAGAGCACACCATGGGAAGGATTTGGAGGCAAGTCAGAGAGGAAGGGAAGAATCAGAGGGAAGAATGCAAAATTATACAGGAGTGAAAATACAGTAAGTGAGGGGACTATTGACCCTTGAGGCTTCCATTTTTGCTGGTAGCTGAGAATAGCAAGATAATGAGAAATAGCATCACTGAGATATCTGGTGGAGTGTGAGACCTCGCAAGGTTAGTATCGACTTGCTGTATATTCAGGTGAAGTGCTGTGGAGGAGGTGTCCTGGTGTCTTTTGAAGAGAATTCTTTGAGGCAGTTCATGAGGTAGATCAGCTTTTCCTGATTCTTCCATTCCTGGTGGAGTGGTTGACCAAGATTTAGCTTCCTTGTGTGTTATGGGTCAGTTTTTTATCCCAGGTATATAGAGAACAGAGAAGAAAGTGTGTGATGACACTGGCATCTCACTTGCATGCATGTAGGATAGCAGCCAACAGATTTTGAATACCTTGACCACTTTTGTACTTGGAGGCCTCTGGAGCTGGGTGTTACATACTGGAATTGTCATTAGACTATAGTGAAAAATAAACATATGTATTAGCCTCTCCTGAGTGGTGGTAACCAGTTACTTTCTGAGACAGCATTATACTAAGGCTGAGAAAGAATCCCAGGCACAGGTAATGTCCTACTTTCCTTTACTGAGGGACAGTTAATACTACAGCTAAAACGACAGCTCCCCACTGCCTATGAGCTATGAGGAGGAGTGCATTGACTTCACTGACCGAGGACACAGACCAGGACCAGAGACTTTTGTGGGAAGAAGCTTCGATATTTGGTGGGAGGAGCAGTCCAGCTCTGCAGGCAGGTAACAGTGACCTCAGGTAAAGTAGATCGGGTTAGAAGAAGCAAAGACAACCGAAGAGACTCTCACAACCTTGCTTTCAGTGAAGTACTTCCACTGGAATTCTTGATTGTGGTCGAAATAAATATACCCTTCAAAGTGACACATGCACTGTCTGATCCAGTCCAACACAGGAGGGGTTGGGGTGTTAAGAGGATAGCTAAATATCCTTGGAAAGGGGATAATAAGGAAAGAGAAGTGAAAGTAGCCTAAGATGTTCACAGAAGAAATTGGATCCTCATCAGTGTGATTTCTGCTTCTCCACAGGTGTGAAATCTCTCTTTTCTTCAAATCACTCCAGTACTTTATCTGTACCTCTGTTGTGACACTTTTCATATTCCATATTGTTTTATATTTTTTGTGTTTTTCCTACTTCCATTACTAAATTGATAATTCTTAGACGGCAAGGATGATGCCAGGCTGCATTCTGTGTCCTCCGCCATGCTTTGCATTCAGCAGCTACTCCGTGTTTGACTAAATTCATGACCCCAGGGACACTGTGCTTCCTCTGGGTTTGTTCATTTACTTGGCTATGAAAGACAATAATTTGCAAAGCCAACTTTCTCCTTTTTCTGAGGTCAGCGACTAAATTATTTTAAAAGTATTTTGCAGTGCTGTAAGTATATAGGAGAGCGGTTTTCTGTTTAGGGAATGTTGCTAAGCCCTCGCATCAAAAATAGCCTTTCCATCTACCACCAAGTTCTGCCAGGGCGGAGCAGATTGGCAAGAGCAGGTCAAAGGAAAAAGCAATGTAATGCCCTCTGCTCATGGCATTACAGGTGCCAGTGGAGGAAAAAAGTGTGAGGTTGAGGCTTGGAAGGCTGAGTGCTGTAAAAATGAAGCAGACCGACTGTGGGGGCAGAGATCTAGTCTTTGTGAAAGACCTTCCCTGCCTTTTGTATATTTCTGTGCACCCTTTGACTGTAGGCCAGGGGTCTTTAATAGGAAACTGGTGATTTGAAGTCTCCCCACATAAGCAGACCAAGCAGCTTTTTGAAAGGAGCCTACTCAGACCGTGGAGAAGGCAGCAGCTCACAATGGCAGCAAGAGCTATGGGACAGCGAGAGTCAGCCAGACGCACACATGCAGAACCCGAAGTCTTGAGCACAGCAGGAAGTTGGGCAAAGCTGCTCCATTCTAAAGGTTATTATGGCCCCACTGGGGGCTGCCACACAAGTCTTGGCATGAAAGCAAACCAGTGATGGGATAGCTGTTTTAATATTTGCAAAATCTACTCTAGGTGTGAGTTCCTTTATGTGACTGAAGATCTAGAGTCTTTAGGAGTTTGTTCCTCAAAACTTGAATCAGGTTTTTTCTAGGCAAGTTGGAAGCACGGATTAGGCAGGTAACAACAACCGTTCCTCATGTTGAGCAAAAAGGAGGTGTGGGCAGTTAAGGGCCAAAGTTGACATGGAGGAGAGAATATTGGTTGGCAGCACTGCGCTGTATTAGAAGCCATAGAATGGTCCTTTCCAGCAGCTATTACAAACTGCCCCCAGGAAATTCAAACAAGAAAACCTTTGGGTTTCTCTTCACTGGCCTTGCAATAAACATGTTTGTTCAAATAACAAATTGTTGCATTAAGATAGATCTGTCTGTGTTGTCCTAAAGAAAAGAGTCTATGTCCTGTGTGTTGGCAGGATTATCAGTGAACAGCTGATATTTATGTAAATATCAGCCTTATTAATAAGAATCGTGAGCACGGGTCTGCCAAGGTTCGTGACAGCTTGCTTAATCAGCCGCATTAACTCAGAGGTTTTCAGTTATTAGAAGCGTCCTCTAACACGCCTTATTTGCTTAAAGGCCCGGGGCCATGTCACCAAATTGGGGCCTCTAGCCATCCACTGAGGAGAGATGGTTTTCATTTCTCTGAAGTGAAGACAACCGCTATCTGTATGTGTTTGGGTTGGAGAGCACAGATAAGTGTCCTCTCCAACACATTTGCATCTCCAACACTCTACAATGAGAGTGGCCCTCTCTCACCCCCACCGCCATTGCCAGTCATGCCAAGTTACAGGGTAAGGGCTGCAAAGAAGCTTGCTCAGGCAAAGCAACTAGATGGGCTGACTGGTAGGAGGTCCCTTTGCTGGATGGCTCACCCTGACCTCTGCCCGAAGCTGGAATCAAGACCAAGATGACATAGCTGTGGTCACACAAAGCCTGTTAACTACATCAATTGTCTTTATTTATTCAATAACTCTGAGCTACACTTTTTTTTTAACAAGAAATGTGACCCACACTTTGTTTGGGATACTCCAGAAAGATGTAGCAATGTGGTTACCGTTTTATAAACTTTTAAATAAAACTGTTAGCAGTTCACAACTTTGTTTAAAGAACAATGGCTTGGAACATAGGCCTGTGTTCCCAAGACCCAGAGGCCAGTGACCAAGGCAGAGAAGAGCCCAGTACAGATCCGGCTGACCAAGGCCTGCTTTGCATGCCCAGGAATCTAAAAGTTCAGCTCTAGGGCCTTTTCCTGTTTTGCAGGAGTAGCAGTGAATTTGACCCCATTGCTTTGGTGATTTGCATTGATGTTCTCAGCTTGTTAGCTTTCATCAAGAAAAACTTTCATCAAGAGAAACTCAGAAAAAGCAGGGATGAAAACAATCACCCCTGTTATTTTCCCTTACCCCCAAAACTGGCTGAGAATCACCATTTATAGCTTAGCTAGCTCAATATCTAGCTATTGCCATCCTTGTTTCTTCACTTCCATGTTTTTCTACCTCTATAGTTTATTCTCCCTCTAACAGCCAAAACCTCACCTATGCTTTAACTCTAATCTTTCTGTAAAAGTATCTGCCTTTATTTAACTTTCTGCTCATGGCATGATTTATGTATATAAGAGTCTTCATTTACAGATTGTTTCTTTTACTATACTTAGGTGTAGCTATTGTTCTCTTGGCCTAGTCTTGGAAAGGGTGTTCACAAGTAAGCATTGTTTAAGTCTCATACACTTTCCTCTAAGAGCATACAAACATTTATGCCTATATAGATTTCTCTGGCCTGTTGACAAGGCTGATTTAGTAGATAATGTATTCTCCTACCAGAGCTTAAAGTTGAAATAACCTATAATACTGATTTGGGAGTGGCAACATTTGGTTCGTAAGTACTCAGGAAAGACATGAGAAATAGGAATTTAGACTAGTAATATCTTTTTAGACACATGTTTCTCACAACTCAGTTTAGCTCCCTGGAAGACATTTCTTTTGGATCGACTACAATTCATATCTAACAATTTCATAGCTTACAAGTAAGACTATTATTAAAATGTTAACTAATTCTGGGGCAAAAGGGACTTCCAGGAAGGTTCAGTAATCATTGAACAGGTTGGTTAAAGGGCTATAAGATTAACCAAAAACATAGCACTTCTCATGTACCCTTTAAGCAGAATTGACAAGGTATTTCCTAGAGATTAATGACTGTCTGAGTTAATAGGCTGACGGAAGGTCATTAATCCTTACACAAAGGTAGTCTGGAAAGTAGAAATGAAAAACAACTGGTCGGTCAAGCTGATGCAATCCCAGGAGACATTTCAGAAGACCAGTCCCCTTTTCAGAAGCCCATGCTTATTACTGTTGTCACTCTCCTTCTCCACATGGCATACTTCATACTCAGGCTGTTAACCTCCTGGGATGCAAGTAGTTTTTTGAAAGGAGCTTGTAAGTTCTCCTTTTATCAAACAAAAATTTTTTTTTTAATCAACGAACTTTCTTTTCTCACTTCAAACTTAGAAACATCATCATGGAAGTCATTCAAATCACGTAGCTTCTCACCATCAGACAGTGTGGACAGAAAGTTGTGCCTGGGAGTCTGGAAGTCAAGGCAGTCAGATTATACCTCCTAGGGGTTTCAATTAGATAAAATATCCATATGTGCTGTGTATAGCATATGGAGAAAATATGAAATGACTGTCAATAGTAGACTAGGATTGATGAAACAATCAGATACAGATACCACATAGTAAATCAGAAGAGGTTGACTTATCAAATGGACACAGCAACAAGTCAGTACAGTCAGGATACCATTATAAGCGGAGGTACAAGCTTCCAGCTGTGGAATACTCTCCAGGGATTTACGCTTGCAGATGATAATGTCAGACTGAAAGCTGGGTCCTCCTCCAGACCAGCCTAGGCATGACTGATTCTACATGTAACCTAATCTGGATCTGTTCCAAGGACCCCTCACCCCCGCATCTAGCCAGATTTATTAATCTCAGGATTATACAAGATATATTTTGGCCTCAGGGGCAAGAAGGACTCCAGCAGAAATGGGGGTAATGGTGGCAGATGATCTGGAGCCACCCATCTGGAACCTGCACCAAGAAACCCCACTTTGACTCTTTACCCAAAGAAAGGTTGAGAGCTGGAGAATGATTTCTTAGTTGAAAAAGATCTGCCTTCATGTATGGGCATCATTTCTCTAACTGTGTGTCCCTGGTAAGGGCTGTAGGATCCAGAAGCATGTGCATGCTTACCTGGCCTAAAGCATGTTGCCCACCTTCCTGCTGTAAATGTAAGCTTCCTTTTGAATGCTTTAGATGAGTTATACCCCATCTGATTCACTCAAATGGTGTCTGACTGGTGGTTGTACTACTCCTAACCTAACGCTCTGATCCCTGTAGTATGTTTTCATACGTCTGGAAAATTTAAGATGCCAGAGGTTATATTGCTGCTTTTTAAAAATATGCAGAAAGTTAATGAGATAACAGAAGTATGCTAAGGGAAACTCTGAGAAAAATGTTTTCTGGTCAGTAGATGAAGGGAGCCCCACTACAGTGGTGACTGGCATTTTGCCACCAGTGTGTATCTGATCTAAGTCTCAAAGAATAAATACTTGTGGATTTTGTTACACAGCCAAGAGATATAAATTTGGAGCTACCAGTTCAAAATGCTTAGTGCTGCAGGTGCAGGTGAAAATCTTTATATTCTTCCATACAGTTAAAAAAAAAAAAAATCCTTGTTTCACATACAGATTAATTCCACTAGACCTAGCTGGACCTTTTGAGTTTCTTTACAACTGAAATTGCCTTTTAGAGAGGAACTATCCAGATGTAGATGGGAATAGAATAGAATTCTGTGCTGAAGAAACTAGGTTATTTAGGTCATGATTGCAGTTTTATGATGCCATCTGGGAAAATAACGAAGTGCATGTGGGTTTTAAGTAAACTAAAGTTTTTCTCCCTTCAGTGAGCATTATAGCCTCTTTTGACACTTTGTTGGTAGAATTTCTGAACACTTTGTTTACTTTGAGAGTGGTGAATCCACGGGTGTGTCATGATTTGGATTGGAGCTTTCCTTCCGCACATTTGGCAGGTATGTAATGCATCAGTACAGTCTTTCTGAAACTGACCTAACCACTTAACGATAGGCTAGTAAAACTTGCAGTCTTGTGAGTATAAATGCTGTCTTTTTAAATTAGGAAAAAACAAATAAAACCCTGTTGGAAATTCCTTGTTTTAAAAGGAGTAATTTAATGCTCTGCTGTTAACATTCTCCCAAGGTACTATTACATAAATAACTACTGCTAGACAGGAAGAGTCATTTCCCATTCTGAAATAATTTGCACGTTTAGAAATTTCATTGTCTCCTCAGAATCCTGTGGACTGTGAGGCCAGAAATTAACACTTTTTTGATTATGGAACTTTCATTACATGATTTAAATGTTATGGTAGAAGAGAGCAAGAGAATTAAAAAAAAAAAAAAAAAAATTACTTGCTTAGGGCCAGGAAACCTCAGGGAAGGGAAAAGGACGTTTCTACCTTTTTAACATCGGTCAAGAAAATTTCTGGTTTACATTAATAATCAATTTTCTGGGATTTTTCTTAATTCCAAAATCATGAAATGAGGCATTTTAAATTCATACCTGTCCATGGATGTGTAGTCTAGAGCATTGGTTCTTAACTTAGGGGCCCAAAGAAAATACATGATTCAAATGCCAGTTCCTTTTATTTCTAGATGACGTTTCTAGCCCGTGGCTTCTTAATTTGGTCCAGGGAATCCAAAGTTTTGTGTTTGTGTGCAATCTAAGTAGGTCTTATAGCATTTATCAGCCTTTCAGAAGGAACTGACCACATTGTCAAGGCTGATTTTTTTTTTTAGACCCAGTGTATAGCACCATGGTGGGAGTTTTCTATATTAACGATAATGATAATAACAGCCTCTCATTATTGACCACTTATGTGCCACTAACTGTGCTTATTACTTATCAAGGCAGGTACAATTCTTATCTGCATTTTATGGCTGAGGAAACATGAGGCTTTAGAGGGTAACTTGTTGAGGAACACACAGAAATGGAATTAGAAGCCAGTTATGCCATCTGGGAAAATCTGTGCCCTTAGGCATTAAATGCATTGTGGTACATTCTGGTTTTGACTCTGATTTTGTTTGATATTCACGTATTCAATTCAAACAGTCCTCACTGTATTCTAGTGGTTGGGCATTGCTCTGTATCTAGATGCTACTGTGTTACAATTCCGAGATCAGCATTGGATTATAGGACCCACGACAGTGTCTGGCACTCGTTTGTTTGTTACATAACTAAGTAAGCAAATGAACAAATGTATGCCTCTTCCAAACATGGCTTGGGTCTTCTTTTGTGATACACCGCATGCTCAGCACAGTGTGTGGTTGTGGTGGCTGTTGTTTTTGACAAATAGTAGGCTTGCTATAATGTCTATCCGAATACTAAAATCAGATCATATTCCCTTGTAACTGTATATCTGTCAGAAGCCAGCAGCTTCTGGCCAGTTTCGCAACATGACATTTGGAAGGCAGGTACTTGGAGTTGATTGCGTAGTTTTTGGTCCCATGGCTTTTTCAATGCAGTTTGACAGTCAGTGTTATACAAGAACAGAGTTGAGTTTTCTGGGTTCTACAGGATGATCATTTTTAACTGTCTCTTAAAGAAAAAAAAAAAAAAAACACCTATTTCTCTGCCACTAACTTTCTCAGGCCTCAATTCTTCATCTGTAAATCAAGATGGTTGGACTCTATTAGTCATTTTTTAAGGGTTCTTTTTCTTTTGTGTGTTTCAATATCCTAAAAAAAATTTTTTCAATGAAAATCTGCAAGAATTCCATCCAACACCAAAGCAGAATATGCTGGTTGAAGTTTGAAGTGGGATTCTCTCAATATATAGAGCCACACAATAAGGTATGCTTTACGTATCGTAAAATTACCTCTTATATAATGTACAATTCTGCAGATTTTGACAAGCTCATGCAATTATGTAACCACCGTTATAGTCAAGACATAAAGCAGTTCCATCACCCAAGATGTTCCTGCTCACGCTATTGGAGTCGGTTCCTCCCCTCAGTGTCAGCTGTTGACAAACACTGATGTGTTTTCTGTCCCTATAGTTTTTGGGGTTTTTTCCCACAATGTTGTATAAATGAAGTCATTCAGGATGTAGCTTTTTGAGTCTGGGTTCTTTCAGTTAGCATAATGCAATTGAGTTCATCCATATTGTTGTGTGTTTCATTGGTATTGCTGAGTAATTCATAGTGTTGATATACTATAGTTTGATTATTCATTCACCAATTGAACGGCACTGGAGTTGCTTCCAGGTTTTTGCAATTATGAATGAAGCCACTGTAAATATTGTTACCTAACATTCTAAGGTTAATGATATATAAGTTAGCTGCTAAAGTAGATTAAAAAGCATCAAACTCAGGAATCACTGAGGGAAGAGATAGGCACTGCAATCTGCATCTGCAAATGTTTCTTTTATGACCCCCCCAGTGCCACCCCCAAAGAATCCTTAGTAACTTCTCTACCCATACCCACTCTTCAAACTGTTGGCAACCATTTTTGTTCTTGTTTGAAGAAGAAAGATTAGGAGATGTCATCTGAGATAGAACCAGCCCCAAGATAAATCAAGTCACTAATACACCCCTGGTGGCTTTGGGAATATAATATTTTTACATTGATTGGAAGGAAATGCAGTAATAAGTTTTAAAATTTGAACTACTAACTGTACCTGCTTAGAATCTAAAACTGAAGTGGAAAACATAAAGCTTAACCCCACATGCTCCCTGATCAAATGCAAAGGTTCTTAAAATAGCTTCATTTAAAAATGTTAGTAGCAGGCCGGGCGCGGTGGCTCAAGCCTGTAATCCCAGCACTTTGGGAGGCCGAGACGGGCGGATCACGAGGTCAGGAGATCGAGACCATCCTGGCTAACACGGTGAAACCCCGTCTCTACTAAAAATACAGGAAAATTAGCTGGGCGAGGTGGCGGGCGCCTGTAGTCCCAGCTACTCGGGAGGCTGAGGCGGGAGAATGGCGTGAACCCGGGGAGGCGGAGCTTGCAGTGAGCCGAGATCGCGCCACTGCACTCCAGCCTGGGGCACAGAGCAAGACTCCGTCTCAAAAATAAATAAATAAATAAATAAAAATAAAAAATAAAAATGTTAGTAGCAGCTGAAACAAGGAGCTGGTGTCCCTAGTCACAACCTGTCCGTTTAATATCGTGGCTCAGAAGCAGCTGCCTCTGTATTTTTTTGTTTCAGGGCCAGCAACTCTAAGGAGAAGCACAGAAGCAGCTTTATCTAGCTTGCTATCCTCCCCTGAATTCCAGTTTCCTGGTCAAGTGATTGTCCCTAGATCCATCATGAAGATATATGTCATCCATTTCAAGCCACAAATAGAGAAAAAAGTAGCTAAAAGCCTCCAAGGAATTACAACAAACTTTAAATACATGTACAGGAAGTTCCAGGAAGAATGTAAAAAAAAAGAAAGAAAGTCGTGTATTTGCTTGGTCATAGCTAATAATAGACAGTACTAGCTATGTGGCTTAACTCTCAAAATCCATCAGAAAAACCTTCTCTGTTCACTGCTCTGCTCAGCTCTGTATAACTCTCCATTTCCTGTGCTTACCATTTTTCCATGTAGAGTATTTTTTCTTGTGAATTTTTCCTCTTACCCACGATAAACTGCTTCTTCACAACAGCCTACTTATGCTTGCACCGGAAGCAGGATCTGGACTGGGTGGACAATGGTCTGATCTGATGTGACAAGTGTTTTATGTTGCCAGGCTGGTGGCACTAATAGCAATGTAAAATTCCATTTGCATTTTGCAGGTAGGTGGATATACTAATATACTATACCGTTCCTGTCCTAAACAGTCACAAACTTTTTAAAATCTTATCACTCAGAATAATTTTTTATTTCATTACAATAATATTAGGAGTCAGTTCAGAGCTTTACAGCCCAGTTTGCCATATTCTACTTCATCATTCCACCCAAAAAGAAGAAGAAAAAGGTAGCAGCTTATATCTCTTTAAGCAACTAAACTGATTTTTGAAGGGCCAGAAGGAAAAACTCTAGGGTTAGGACCTAGAAAGGCAATGGAGGCAGGAAGAGGGTGGTGGGGGGAGGCATGAAACGTTCCTCTATCTACATGGTTTCCTGTTTGCTAATACCACTTTCAAACAATAGGTCAGGGCTATGAGTACTCATGTTGAAAACACAGAATTTTTCTAGTCCTTTATTTAAGAGATTACCCCATGAGGCTGTGCATTAGAGAAAACATTAGCTGGGCTAGTCCCTTAAATATCTAAAACTTAGTTTGTCCATCTGCTGAACAGGGAACAGTAATACCTGCCTTTCCTACAACATAGGGTCAAGTGAGTAATTGACAATGCGAGTTTCATACACAGTATAAAACACCTTGTAGGTATAAAATGACGTTGTAATAAAAGTCTCCTCAACCAAGATGAGAAGCACAATAGGCCTGCTTTTTCAGTGTGGGCCCCAGTGATTGACTGTCAGATTAAACAGAAAATCTTGAACTACTGTCAGATTTGAACCCTAGACTTCTAAGAGGCTATAATACAAATTTTCTTCTGTCTTCTTTAGACTTCCTGTCCGACCCAATTCTGAAGAAGCAGACGGTATTAGTATGTGAGTTTTTTGTCTAACATCTATAGCTTGCACTGAAATGTCAAATCCCTCAAAGAAGGCTCAAGTATTTACACTCAAATGTGTTTTCCAATTCAATTATTTGATGCTGAGATGGTATCTAAAATTGTCTCCATATCTATGTTGAACAACATGTACAATATACAGATTCAGATCACTAGTAATCAGACTCTCTGTGCAGATTCCTACACTCAGGGCATCTGGAGACCATGTTTGCCTCATTCACTGTTATAGTCCCAGTAATCAGAACAGGGCCTAGCACAGAGTAGGCATTCTAAATAGTTGATGAATGCATGAACAAATGAGCAAACAAACTAAGCTATTACTATAAAAGTGTTCCCCTAATATAACTAAACAAACTTATTGTGTGTTGCTGGTAGGCACTAGTTCTACCCTAAGGAAAATAAAAGCTACTAGCACTTTTTCTTTAAATGTTTTTTAAAGTAACATATTAGAAAGGTGAAGCGGGTATTATTACATTGGTAATGAAAATTTTGCTTTAGGTTAGGACATAGAATAATATGGTTTGTAACTGGAAGAAAAGAAGATAGAGCCCCTTACTTTTAGGTTTGTTGCATCCTTTGACCTGCCTAACTTTTGGCAAGTTGCAATGGCAGTCTCCTACAATAATGCTCTATTAAAGGCACCATCATTTCGATGGCACAATAAAATATCTTCATCTCTATTGCCAGCGCCACTACCTAAGACCAAGTCTTGACTAAATTTATTACTTAAATTTATTGCTAATTTATTGCTTAAATAAAGTTTAAGCAAAAAAGACAATTACACATGAACTTTAATAGAAGGTAAACTCTAAAAATAAATTGTCACTCACTTTTTAAATAATGAATGCTTTTCTTTGCTGCAGAACTTTTACAGAGTATCTTTGTATTGGTTAGTTTAAGAACCCAAACCCCACATTGCTTTGGGAAATTACTTAGAAAATTCTCATTAGAGTAGACTTTAATTACCCAGGTGGAAAGAGCCCATGAATATTATTGCTGCCTTTAGAAATTTTTATTAACAAACAGCTCTTACAGTATTTATGCTGATTTTTAATTAAGCATAATGAGAGTTTCATAATAGTGTCAACTGATAAACATACAGAAATGTTTACTTGGAATATTTGGCTTTGGGAGATAGCAGATTGATAAATCAGAAAATGTCATCACAGGAAAAACATGTTTAACTGTAGCTAAAGGAACATTGCCGTAATTTCAATGCATTCTCTAGCATTAACTACACCATGTTCTCCTTTATGCAAATCTAATACACACGTGGAATATGGTAGTGTAAACAGTGTATTTGTTGCACCTCTTCTATTCCTTCCTGAGATATGAACAGATAATGAATAAAGAAAGAGATGTAGTCATTAATTGGTATGGAAAGAAAAAAGAATAACTGAATATGTCACAACCATTTTAACTGAACACATACCCTCTTCAATGGAGCTCCTATATACACAACTGTGCAGCCACCCTAAACATTGAATAATCCTCCCATCGAGGAGTACAGTGAGCAGAATTTTCTGTGATATCATTTGGCAGCAGCCTAGTGTCATTTCCCATTTGTATCTGGATGTGATGTGCCCATGGATATCCAGTCATCTTCTGTGGGGTGTTACAGAACAAGCTCTTGATAGGTATCTCCCAAGATCTCTCAAAAACCTTACCTCAGAAACCTGCTTCTGTTCTCTGGCTCTCATTCATTAAATCTTAACATCAACAGAAGGTAAACAAACAAAAGAAGAAAGATACAATCTAGTTGCCATTTGAAGATGTTAGTTTCTTCCGCTAATCTTTCCATGAAAAGAGAATTCTTCCTCTGCAATTTAACCTATTCAGTATACTTCTCCATTTTCAACACATTGTGATGATTTTGACATGGCATATTGATCATTCACATCGGCTTACAAAATCAGGCTATTAAGAAGGAAAGCATTTATCCAAACATACTTTTCCTTTAATCTTTGACTATTCATCTTACTCTTAACAGGATAACAATTTAAAGTTTCATTTTGGCTTCCTTTCATGTGTATCACTTTAGTAAAACTTACCTACTGTCAGGATAGTTCCTCTATTTTGCAAGCAACTCTTAGTCATTTTAGCCTAAAAGTCATCATCTGTCATGAGCTCTTAATCATACTACATTCCCTTGCATAATATTCACAAGATCCTACTTCTGGAGAGTGGTGTTGGCCACTCCTAGCTGTTGAAGAACACAGAAACATCCCATCTTCTCAGCAAGGATGGGGACACTTAGCTTACCGTGCAGGTACCGTTGTTGATCACGCCTGGTAATTCCTTCTTCTCATCCCCGCCAAAATCCAACAGTGGAACCCAGGACCAACAACAGCGTTTTCTTCTTCTCTTTTTGGACACCCTCTCAGTTTTTGTTTTGTAGGCTTGAAAGCCACCGAGAGTTTGCACCCGGGGGCCAGTGATAGCTCTGCAAAGGAGAGGCAGTGGAGAGCCCAACAACAAGTGGGCCCAAACACTAAATATTGCCCTCTTTCCTCTCCGGGCAGTGTCCTTCATGCTCTGAAGACAGGCAGCCTTACCAAAACCCTTACCCCACAGCTTGCCAGTCTCTGTGGAAGAAAGGGTCTAACTGGACTGGGCTGCAGGATGAGGTGACCCAAAAGCCAGGAACCATCTGCCCAGAGCAGACAAGTAGAGACACGCACAGGCTGCGTGAGCACGTCTGTGTGTGTGTGTGTGTCTGTGTGTGTGTGTGTGTGTGTTTGCATGTTTGTGCCCAGCAGCTGCTCTCCAGATTAGAAGACACCACTCTTTGGCCAGCAACTCTGAAACACCCTCTTGGGTAATTTTAAATTCATGTGCACATCTTGGCTGAGAGTAGAAACTTCCCAGGCACAACTTGGGTCCCTTTCTTTGCTGTGTTGCTACCCCAGATATACCGTCAACCACAGACAGCAGTGCTAGCACCTGAGGAACAGATGCCCAGATGGACATTAAATTGCACCTCATTTTGTACCCTGCAGCCATGAACCGATGGAAGCCTTGTTTGAGATTTAAGTAACAAGGGCATGACCCCTTCTTTGACACCCATAACTCAAGGCACTGTAAACATTCGCTATTATTAACACTGTGTTGGACTCAAACTGGAATGCCTGCCTGTTCCATTTAGTGTCACGGAGACATGAGGGCAAAGTGCTGAGGAAACTCTAGAGCAACATCAGAATGCATGGTGGTATGTTTATTATTTTTTATTATTATTTGACATTTTGTTTTATATTATTCAAGTGTTAAGAAAAACTTCATGCTTTGGATTGCTAAAATTTGAAGCATCTAATTTTCTTCTTTAAGTAGCATCACTTGTTCAGATTGAGGGGTTGGAGAGAAGGGAGGAGTTTGTTCATTTATTCAACAAATGTCTATTTTGGCATCCCTTATGTATCAGATTATCTACCAGACATGCCTACCACCTGCCCAGTGCTCAAGTCATGCATTATCTAATTGAATCCTCACAGCATCCCTTTAAATTAGTCCTACTCCTGGTGATCAAATGAGAAAACCAAAGATCAGAATAATTTCATAACTTCCTAGGGTCTCACAGATGATAGATAGAAGACTGAGAATTCAAAATGGAATCTGAGTTACTCCAAAGCCCATGCTCTTTATTTTTAATTTTTAACATCAAAATAATTTCAGACTTATAGAAAAGATACAAGAATAACAAAGAATTTCCATATGCTCTTCACTCAGGTTCTCCAATGTTTAACATTTTACACTGGTTGCATTCTCTCTCTCTGTCTCTCTGTCTTTCTGTCTCTCTCTCTCTCTCTCTGTGTCTCTCTGTCTCTCTCTCTCTCTCTCTCTCTCTCTGTTTCTCTCTCTCCCTCTCTCTCTCTCATCCTCCTTTCTACCCCTGTGAGTTTATTTTGGTGTGTGTATATATTTTTCTGAATTAATTTATATACTTTAGTGTGATGATCTTAAAAATATAAGTATACTCTTCTCCATAACCACAGTATAACAATTACATTCAGTAAATCAACTTTACTTTCTAATCCATAGATCCCATTCAGCTTTTCACCAAATGTCTCAATAATATCCTTTATAGAAAAAAAATGTTTTTTTCTTTTGGCCCACGATTATGTGTTGCATTTAGTTGTCTTGTCTCTGCTTTCCTTCAATCTTGAACAGTTCTGTAGTTTTCCTTTTTTTGTGTGTGACCTTCATATTTTTGAAGAGTACATTTTGTAGAATGTTTCTCAGTTTAGATTTGTGTGATGTTTCCTCATTGTAAGATTGAAATTGTGTATTTTTGTGGCAGGAATACTACAGAAACAATGCTGTATTCTTCTTAATCATATCAGGAGTCACATAAATGGAGTTAGTCTTGTAACCAAACCCACTTGCTTAAGGTGATATCTGTTACATTTAGTCACTGTAAAATTATAGTTTTTCCTTTTGCAGTTAATAAATATTTTGTGGGAAGATACTTGGAGACTAGGTAAACATTCTTAGTGTGAAGAAGAGCATTCCCTTCTCCCCGCTTATTTTTTTGTTTCTATCAACATGAGCTCATAAATTGCTGTTTTATTGAATGAGTTATAACTCACTAATATCATTATTTATTTTAATGCTCAAATGATGTCAGATGTGGCCCTCATGTTTTCCTGAGTACTTTCTTACCTTCTGGTAATAAAATGTTCCATAAGCATGTTGTACTTTCTCTGCCCAACTCTGGAATTAGCCATATCTTCAAGAAGACCTCCATCCATTATGGAAAATGGTATTTAGAAACCAAGATCTGGGGATTGTGTGAGCTCATTGCTTCCAGGCCCTTTCAGGTAATAGGCTAGGAAACACACACACATACACACACATGCACACACACACACACACACACGCCTATATCTATTGCTCTATTTATATTAAAGACTATGAGATCACACTGATTGCTCTATTTCCAATCTAACACCATAGAGGCAATCTAGCTTTTAACCCTTTCCATATTTGTAACTCCCTTCCCCAACAGTGAGAATAAGGTGGTTTCTGTTACCTGTTATCCTCAGACTACTTATATATTTGCTTATTGCCCCTGTGGGTAAGGGCCCCTTTGGCCCTTAGTCTTTTTGGCCCTATCATCCCTGATTTCTCAAGGAAAAGGAAAGGAAGTAGTCAAAATTTTTTGAATAAAAAAGAAAAGGAAATGATGAGAGTAAGAGTTTCATGTTCTTTCTATACCATAAATTATCTGTCTTCATGGCAAGGTAGGTATTAGAAATCATCATGCAATCTCTGTGAAGGTGTAAAGATGTCATGGAAACGAAAGTTTAATATAAAGACTGAGGGAAGAGTTCAATTATTTATTCACATAAATAAATAATTGCCATGTGTCAGGCACACTGAAAGATAGACATAGCCCTTGCCCATGTGAACCTATAATCTAGTGGATTATTTTTATTATAGTTGCTATTTATTATGTCACACTTTGGCAACACTACATTAAGTACATTAAGCACTTTATTTATGTTATTTGATTTTAATTCAGACAGAACCCTATGGGAGAAATAGTCTTTTTTTCCAACTTTACAAAAAACAGAACTGAGGTTTTGAAAGATTAAGTAATCCTTCCAACATCACTGAGCTAATTAGTAAGAGACTGGGATCTGCATTCAGTTTAGTCTGACTTCCAAGGCCCAACTCTAAACACTAGGGCTATGTGAGAAAAAAATAAGGTGAAATTATTCATCATGGTGGCATCCAGAAGGAATCATGATTTATAAAATCTTGAATGCAAACTCTCCTATAGAACTGTGCTATCCAGTACATTAACTACTAACCACATATGGTTATTAAGAGCCTAAAGTGTGGCTAATTCAAATGGATATATGCTGTAATTATGAAATACACAGCAGATCTCAAAGACATTAGAAAACAACTAATGTAAAATATCTCAGTAATAATTTGTATATTGATTACAGGTTGAAATGATAATACTTTGGATATATTGGATAAAACAGATACACCATTTTTTTTTCTACCTTCACAATAGCCAAAAGGTGGAAACAACCCAAATGCCCATCAATGGATAGATAAACTGCAGTATATATATATATACACAATGGAGTATTAGCCAGGCTTAAAGAAGATTGAAATTCTGATACATCCTACAATATGGATGAACCATGAAGACATGTTAAGTGAAATAAATTAGGCACAAAAGGACACATACTGTTATGATTCCACTTATATAAAGTACCCAGATTGTCGAATTCATAGAAATAGAAAGTAGAATAGGGTTATCAACAGCTGGTGGGAAGGAATGATGGGGAGAATTGTTTAATGGGTATAGAATTTCATTTGGGGATGATGGGAAAGTTCTGGAAATAGATAGTAGTGATGGTTGCATACCAGTGTAGTTGTACTTTATTTCACTGAATTGCACACATGAAAAGGGTTAAAATGGTAATATGTTCTGTATATTTACTATGATTTTTAAAAATTGGTTTTACCATTTCTAGAAAATTTAACCTAACATACACGGCTTATATCTCTATTAGATAGCATTGCTATAGTATTGTATTATTAATATAGAAAAATTAGTTATTTCTTAAACTCTTCCCTTTTCACATGGCATATTTAAGAGCCTTTGAGATATTAAATGATCCTAAATTAGACTTTTCACCTCTGATCAGTCAGCTTTGAAAGAGTTACAGGACAGCTTTTCACTTACAGTTGTATTAGTGACATAGACTTTTGAAATGAACTTTATGAAACACTAGCCATTTGTTGTTTTAATAGTTCATTTTCCAGTTGCAGAGTATCCATGCAGCCTCTGTTCAAGCACTAACATAATTGTCTCAGCCTATGTAGATCCTAAAATACAATTATCTTAAAATTCCATCTGTTTAAGCTTCCTTGGGTCTATGGATTGATATTAGTTCATCAGTTAACTTTCAAAAGTTGACCCTAGGACAGATGCTCTTTCCCCTTCCTGTGGCCTTTCTGTCACAGCATCTACCCAAAATCGGTATCTGTATGGGGAGGAAATGAGGGACTGTACTGGACTGACTTGTAGGTATCGTCCTATAGATAACTGAAAGAATTGTGAGTCCATAAGCAGAACACATTCTCTAAAGATGTCTTAGTCCCACCCGCTCAAAGGTGACCAAGCAACCAAGCAAAGAAGGGAAATATCAAGAAAAATATTTCTAATCTTTTGGTGATTGTGTTGTTGTTGTTTGTTTGTTTGCTTGCTTTGCTTTGTTTTGTTTTGTTTTTTGTTGACTCTCTGAGCTTCAGTTTCCTCCTCTGTGAAGGTATTGCACTGAAAAAGATGTCTTGGTTCTATTTTAGTACTAACATTATGTGAGTCTGTGAATTAATGACTTTAAAATGATTCAGGAAAGCCTAATACTGTGCTTTTTGCTAGATTTTACAAACAATTATTACTGCACATACCTGCAAAGTGTTGACAGATATATATTGCTAATTCTAGAAAATATGAGGTATAAATTAATTTGTCTATTTATTTTGTTTCTATGAATTATAAAGGAAAAGTGAATTCTTGTAGCAGAGCTAGATCACAGGACATCAGTTCCCCCCAGGCATGCCTACTTTTTCTTGATTCACATCCCAAATCCCATCCTTCCCACTATCCCCTCTGTATGCTGGGTGGATCATGTAATTCTCCATAGTGCTCCCAAGGCACTCAGAGTTTAACCACACTTTACCCTCAATCCCATGTTACTGCAATTGCCAAGCATACTTGTCTCTCCCCCACTAATGGGAAGTTCTTGGAGTGCAGAGTGCACCTTCCACCTTTGCAGTTGCAGCCTCTGGCACATAGTCAATACACAACACATCATAGAATTGATGCATCTTTGAATGGATGAAGCATCTGACCTCTTTAGCCAAGTGAACAAAAGATGACAGTAGCAGCCCTAGAGGAAAGCAACTTCAGAACAGCATCTCACTGAGCTAGAAGGTAAAAAAATAAGAAAATTACACATATTAAACCAATTAGTCATTTTTCAATTCCAGGGTTGTAAACTTTTGTCCTAACAGACATTTTACTAACAGCAAAATTGACAGTTAGAATTTCACGTATTATCCTGTTCTTAATGTTCCTTAAGAGTGGGATTATTTATATGTAAAAGTGAAAGGTCTGGATAATCTAAAAAATAGAGAAATATCTCCAAGTTTACAGGTTTATTTAGGAACTGGTATAATGAGGGGAGCTTCTCTCTTCCTTTGATGCCTACCTTTAGGCAGTGTTTAGGTATTAGACATTTTAGAGCATCATAGTTTTCTCCAGTGAAAATGATAATAAGAGGTTAACTTTTTTTAAAAAATGAGGAAAACATGTTCTTGACCTCTGAAAATTGTTGTTGCAAATAATCTGTACTCTCCAGTTTCCAGGGACTATCTCTTCATGTTCCTCAATAATGCCAAAATACCAGGTGACAGCTGTTTTAGCTCTAAGACATTCCTCGAGTGTCCTATTTTGATGTCATTATGTAATGCTTTTCTTTGGCATAGCTATCATCGTTCAGTAGCCTTGTTGATATATATCACTGCATCGCTTTCTTCCTTGTGTGCCCATATTACTTTTCCAAATAGACACTGGTTCTCTGAAATGTAGAGAAAAAGAGAGGGAAGGGATAATTCTAGCAACATCTCAAATTGGACCAATGTCCAAAGACTGCTCCTTTTGAACAGGAAAATACACGAGTTTGAAGTCTTTTTCCCCCTCTCAGCCTCCTTCTGTCTAAAAATGTTATTTCATTCTAATCCTGTTTTCTGTATTAATTGTACATCTTATAAAGAGGTATTACACCAACCATGCTAGGTGTGGCACCTAGCACTGTGCTAGGCCTTGGTCCTTTAAAGACAAAATAAAATGTTGTCCCGTCTCTGTCACTCAGGAACTCATAGTCTAATAGGAGAGGCAGTATGAAATTCTCATTTTAATAGGCTGGGTGTTCTAACGTAGGGCTGAGTAGCCTGTTTTCTGAGTCTTCCTGAGGTGGAGGTCAGGGAGGCCTCACGGGGTAGGGGTGGGGATGCACCTGTTTGAACTGGACACCTTGGGCAAGGAGCAGTAGGTTTCTGGCAGGAAAAGAGTAAGAAGGAGGGCATCCTAGGCAGAGGACACAGAGTCAACCCAGGCACCCTGGCAGGAAAGCGCAGGATGGCTTCAGCCCTGGCAGCTGCCCCTGTGCCTCAAGGACAGGGCTATGGCATCCAGCTTTGTACTCATGAAAATTGTGTGGCTCAGCTTTAACTTTGATACTCCTGCGTGCCCTGTATTTGATATAAAGCCTTAGATAAACCACTTCAGTCACAGCTTCCCCAAAGTGATCCCTGAATTCAAGCAAACTTTTTTTTTTTTCTTTTAATACTTTAAGTTCTGGGCTACATGTGCAGAACGTTCTGTTTTGTTACATAGGTATACACGTGTCATGGTGGTTAGATGCACCCATCAACCCATCACCTACATTAGGTATTTCTCCTAATGTTATCCCTCCCCTAGCCCCCCACCCCCAACAGGCCCCCATGTGTGATGTTCCCCTCCCTGTGTCCGTGTGTTCTCATTGTTCAACTCCCACTTATGAGTAAGAACATGTGGTGTTTGGTTTTCTGATCTTGTGATAGTTTGTTCCAGCTTCATCCATGTCCCTGCAAAGGACATGAACTCATCCTTTTTTATGGCTGCATAGTATTCTATTGTGTATATGTGCCACATTTTCTTAATCCAGTCTGTCATTGATGGACATTTGGGTTGGTTCCAAGTCTTTGCTATTGTGAATAGTGCCACAATAAACATATGTGTACACGTGATGCTATTGTGAATAGTGCCGCATTAAACATACGTGTGCATGTATCTTTATCATAGAATGATTTACAATCTTTTGGGTATATGTCCAGTAATGGGATAGATGGGTCAAATGGTATTTCTAGTTCTAGATCCTTGAGGAATCACCACACTGTCTTCCACAATGGTTGAACTAATTTACACTCCCACCTCAAGCAAACTTATCCTGGTGCTCTGAGGGGGCCCCTGGTGTCACCTCAATGCATGTTTGTTGATGAAGGATGCTGGGACCTCAGAGGCTGGCCTCCCGGAGGGGCTAGAAATAGGTGAGGCTGCTCTCAGAAGCAGAACCAGTAGCATATGTTACAAGTGAGATATTTCAACACTGCAAGGAGAATCTCGGCAGGTGGCTGCAGCACCATTCCAGGTGTGCTACCTGGGTTGGGACCTGATCCCAAGCAGCAGATAGCAAGAGATATGGAAAGATAAGAATTATGCAAGGAAGCAGAACCCCATGCAAATAAACTAGGTGCTGAGCGGAGCTATATTCCTAACAGAGAAATTAAATGCATGGAGGAAACCAAGGAAAAGTTTGGGCCTATCCCTTGAGCAAATCAGGAGGTGACTGGAGAAAGACTGCTGTTCATGCTGTGTACAAGTACCCAGGACCCACTGCAGGGCTTCTAGAGATCTTCCCTAGGCAGCAAGACAATTCTAGACCTCCCTTTCTCGTGTGGGTGGGCTTCTGGTAACCTACAAGATTTGGTTTTGCTGGCTGAAGAACCACACAGGACACAGTGTGAAGACTCAAGATCTTCCATTTTAGCCACTGGGCATAGTTGGAAACACAAGACTGGCACCCAGGGTACTTCTTAGTTTCCAACAACTCCATGATTTGGCAGCCTAGGCCAGAGCCAAATGGCAAAGTGACAAGGGTATTCCCCCTTAGGCCAGCTTCACAATAGCTCCCCAGGAATATACTGTGCTATTCATTCTTAGTGTGCTGGTGCTTCATGTTAAGTTTCTTTGTAATTTTTCTTGAGTTAAGGAACATCATGCCACGTACATAATAGGAACTCTGCTCTCAACCACAAATAGCTTTAAATTAGAAGGACTAACCCCTCTCCCCCTTATTCAAAATGCATTGTGTGCCAAACCTAGTGTTTTAAAGCAATCGTTTTGAAACGTTCTAATTGCAGCTATACATCAGCTCTCCATTCTCTCAGCTTCTCAAGTCCAGTCAGGGTGGTCCTGGTTAAAATGAATACATGAAAAACCTCTAATAGTAATCCGGATTTATGGTAGTACAATAGTATTTATGGTAGTAAAAACATAAAATATAAAGATGCCCTTCTTTATAAAACATTTATTATTTGCAATTATATTCATTTCATTCATCTATTCAACAATTATTTATTACATGTCCACTATGTCCAGGCATATCTTGAATACTGGGGAGATGATATTTAAAAAGCAGATGTTATTGGTCCGTCCTATCTTGGAATGTAAAGTCTATGGGAAGGATCAAATAAAAACAAGGTAACAAATCAGATAATAAGTACATCTTGTGATAGTGCTGCAACAGAAAGGAAGAGAAAATCGTGGCAGAGAATTGGGGGAGGGAGCGAACCTCAGATGTCAGAGGAGACCTCTCCCTGAAGAGGCGCCATTTAACCTGAGATGGGAGTGATGTGAAGGAGCTAGAGGAGGAAGCATTCAGGTCTGAGAACAATAAGCGTGAAGGCTCTGGGGCAAGAAAGGAGTTTGCATGTTCTAGCACTCCAGGAGGTCAGCATGGTTGGGGTATTGTGGGCCAAAGAGGAGGCAGTGGGATTGAAGGAGGAAGTAGGGTCCCGGTTGGGGGAGCCCTGGGGGTGGTACTAGGGAGTATGGATGTTATTTTAAGTATAAAAAGCAAACTGCTGTGGAGTTTTAACCTGGATGGTTACATGATCCTATTTACCTTTGGGAAAGATCTTTTTGGCCCTCATGTGGAGAATGGAAGGGTCCAAGTGGTTGCTGGGGGTCTAAGTACTGCCTGAACAGGCTACTCCCAGGCTGTGCTCTGGGTGGTCCCAAGGATAGTGACCTGGGAATTCATGGACTGTAGGCAGCCTATCATTAATTTTCCTTCACACGGCTCTTCCTCTAAAGGCCAAAAGTACTTCTTTCTGCCTGATGGTTAACAGAAGAAAAAGTGTCAGAAATGCTGTCTTTCAGATGGGCCAGTAAGGTGGGTCCTGGCCCTAACACTTTGTACGGATGTCCTAAACCTGCTATCATTTCCACTTTGCAGGCTGGTTAAATTTCTGCCAACTTCCCAGTGTTCTTCACCTTTGTTCCTGGTACAAAGAAGGTATTCAGTAAATATTCATTACATTAATTTCACTTGGATTTCCAGTGGTCTGGGTAGAGAGGGAGAATTAGAGATAGCACTGGGCTCCTCTTTACCTCCTATGTGGAGAGGATGTATTTGTCAGGTGGTTACCATGGCTCTTGAAGTATTAGTATTTTCAGTCTATGGCGGATACAGTTCAGAACTGAACAACATGACTCTCCGCTAGAATAAAAGGTGCTGTGTACATACAAAAAGTTTTCTAAGAGCATCTGGTTAGAGTTTGATGTGGCTGAAAATACTGCTTTTTTTTTTCCTGTTTCAGTTACTCGAATGTGGCTAAAAGTGTGCTTTGGAGAGTTTCCAAAATAAAAATTCTGAGGTGAGAGATATTTCAACCCCAACAATAACTTGAAAATTGGAAGTTGGACTAGCAACCATTTCTTCAACTGTCTTAACTCTGTCACCAGCACTATGATGATTCAATTACATGTGAGAAGTCTAGTTTCTGACCATTTAACTGCACACTTCAGCTACAGGCATCAGTCTTTCCCTTCTTTTCTTTCACAGTGAGTAGATTTAGGGGCAGAAATGAGAATGATGAGAGAAAGCAAGAGGCTGGGGAGTACAGGCCTTTCCACTGGCCCCAAGGTCACAGCTGGTGACCCTGACCTTCTTAGCAGCCTCATGTGATTAGGAGCCTGCAGCAAACCAGTCACAGGGTAGGTCCTGGTTCCCTCCCTGTCCTCACAGTCCTCACCACCCAGCACCAATAGCCTTGCTTGAACATCAAGGACATCCTAGAAGAGGAAACACATCCCCAAATGGCAAAAGGCCACATGGACCCATGTGAGAAGAAAGGGGACAGCACTCCTCAGCGAGGTAGTAGACACAAGGGTCTAGGGACAGGACCTGGCACTGTGTGCTGTCTAGTAGCAGCAGCAGCTGCTGCTGCTGCTCTTTTTATTATTGATGTCAATGGTTTGTAAATTGATTAGATGTATATGTGTTCACATGTCAGGTGCTAACTCTCAGATCCCCCTGTTTTCACTCTGTACCTCATCCCCACCAGCCACTCCTGCACAACCCCTCAGGCACTGCTTGATGCTGCCCTTTAAGGAAGGGCTGTTTATTCTGTGTATTTTAGAGCTGCCCCTGTTCACAGAACTTGCGTTATTCCAATATCTCCATTCGGCAATTGCCATTTCTTCTTAGTGCCGCTCCAAATCTCTTTACTGGGAGAGGTCAGTCTTTGGAAGTGAAAGAAATATATAAATGCATCATTCTAGCCACACCATTTATTCCCTGGCTTCCTCCTCTTTCCCATAGGGAAGGTGGTTTTATTATCATGTTACTCTAGTGCTTCTCATGACAGAACGTAACTCAATTTCTTCAGTCATCTTTTGCACTTCACTGAAGAGTCTGTGATCTCAGGTGCTTCGTTTTGTTGGAAAGGGAAGAGGGGGACACATCTGATCCCTCACTCAGAAAAGCAGGAAATAATCATTTTAGTTAGGGGCCTGGGAGACACATCTGTTTGCAAAAGGAAGGAGTTGCTGTTTCTCTGGCTGTCTGCTTCCTTCCATCTTTCCCAAGCCCACCCTTGGAAGTCATAGCTGAGCATCTCTCAGTGAAATAAATGTTGTAGTAGGTCAAGTAATCAGCAGGCAGAATTATGTTTGGGCTGTAACCTAACTCTAATCGCTGACCTCAGAGAATTAATTTCATATGACATAACACCTTAGCTGTGTGCTGGCTTAAAAGTTTCCACTTGTCTCTCTCTTTTAGCTAGATTGCATTTTCTATTTCTGGATTCGTCATGTTGATGAGTCAGGTGGCCCCAGACTCTTCTGTGGATGAAAGGGACATCCTGACTTGGACATATTTTCTACATATGTAAATTACAAAAAGGAAAACTCTGTGTCCTTTTTTTGGCATAAAAGTAAGGAAAACTGGAGGGTTGAGTGAGGAAGGTATAAACTAGCCAGTGTAAATAAACTCTAGCCCTAGGGCATGAATGCAGCAAGATGTACAACAGAGAAAATGGTGCTCTGGAATAATGCTTTTCTATATTAACAACAGCCATTATAAGGAACTTGTGGTATAATGGATCATGTTAATATTTGCCACCAAGTTAAAAAAATTTACAAAATAAGATATAACATCTGAATGATGAGCTGTGTATTCCTGTGCCACAGTGAGTGGCTTTATCTCTTCCCCTGTAGTACATGTGGAAATTGTCACTCTACCCACATCCCTGAGTCCAAGAACAGTTCCTACAACTAGTGGGCTCACTGGGGTCTCACCTGCTTTGACTTCCGTAATGGAATTTGCTACATGAGTTCAGAGAGATGGTATGCTTTTCATGTTTTTTTAAAATTCACAGTGAATTATCTTGTATACTGAAAAGACAGTTGAAAACCAAAATCACCTTTGAAGACCTAGTTTTGTTTAATAATCAAAGGAAGCTAGTGTGCATTATGCCAAGTTGTAATTATTATGAACCTAAAATAGTTGTACTTCTCTTGAGTAACTGATTGTTTTGTCATTGTCATTTTAGCTTATGCATACTATGAATAGTGACCAGGTTTCCTTTTTCACATGGGTTCCTACAAATGTAGAATCAAATTTGTGCCCCATCAGTAGCAAATGTCTAGGCCATTATATCTTTATCAGAAGTCTTGGATTCATTTCAGGTCCAATTCTTATTTTTCTTTCATATTCACTCCCACTTTTAATTTATACAGTCTTCTTTTTTTTTTTTTTTTTTTTGTAACCTTGTAAGCTGCCTTAAATTTTTTTCTAGAATAAAATGATGTATAGTTAACTAAGAGCTAGATATTGAAAACATGAAAGAAGAAAGTTGGGCAGAGAGAGAACTAAGGAAGGAAAGCAGACAGGCAGGCAGCTATGCATGTCTCAGTCACTTAACCTTCCTAAGTCTCAGTTTCAAATCTGTAAATTGCTGACATCCAGCATATTTGTGGGACTCACAGTCATTTTTAAATAATGAACATGAACACACTTTATAATAGAGCTCTGTGTAGCTTTGTTGTGATTATTTTAAAGCCATTTTCAATTGAGGCAATTCTCCATTGCCAAACCCTTGGCCTAATCCTCATTCATCTCTGTCCAGTGGAAAGCACTTCCCTAGAGAGCAGGGCCCACGCTCTTCTGAGAGCTTTCCATGGGTCCAGCCAAGAACCAAAATCCTTACAGCACGTAGAGACAATGTCGTCTCTCCCAGGATGGCTCTAAAACCTCTGAGCCTGACAGAGTTCTGTACCTTAGCTGTTCCAGGGCTAGGAAATCTAATTATCTAGCTGCAAAATAGCTAGCCAGCAAATCCTGTTTACCTCAGAGGACATCTGCACAAAATTCCCCAGTCAGGGACCTTCCACCCCATATATAGTTCCCACTGGGATTTGGGGACCCCAAGAGCATCCCATCTCCCACTTAGAAACTTAAAGGGCCATCATCTCACTGCTTACCTAATCCCACAATTAGAACCTCTTGACAAAGGAGTCTGTGGAATGGAGGGCGTAGAGACAGACCTTGGTGATCACTGTTCAGCTGCTGTTACTAGTGATCTTGTTAGAAATAGTTCTGCTTTCAGGTGAAGGGAAGCAGGAAGAAAGACTGGTAAGTACAGCCAAATAATCCATTATTGTCAGTCTAGCTATCTTCTTAAAGTAGATTCTGATCAGGTAGAAGCCTCTCTTAGGTCCCATCAGTGCCATGATTAAAGCCAGACACCCCAGCATGACAGGAGATAGCACATGAAGGAAGACAAGAATGAGAGTCTGCACTATCTGTGTGAGAATGCTTGCTCTGCCTGCATGACAGCCGAGGAACCTGGACCAGGCCCCGTGCCTTGTCAAGCCTGGGCTATGAAACATGGAGATAATAATGAGGATTAAACTGTCCAGGCAAAGTGCATAGCACAATGCCAGCCCTTCTCACATCTGTGACTTTGCACATGTTGTTCTGGAATGTTCTTTTCCTGGTCTGTGCACTGAAGTTCTACCCTTCAACATCCTCTTGAGACTTGCCTCTTTCTTGCCTTTCCTAAAATACAGCAACAGATCCTCACCCCAGCAGAATGTAGAGTTCTATCCTTCTCTGCACATTTTAATTATTAATTATCTTTGTCATAAGATTTATTATTAGATATTATATTTACTTCATTAAGACACCAAAAAAATCAAATTGATCCTAAAAATAAACTGATAACATATGGTAGAGAGATTGTTAATGTTTTTTGCAATTTTAAACACCATTAGAAATGTTATGCTGTGAAAGACAAGCCAATAGCTAAATGCATATTTTTAATTTAGTTAGAATTTACATTTATTGAGGTACTCACATCTTAAGTGTACTGTTCAATCAGTTTTGACCCAGACCTAGAACACTTTCATCACACCTAAAAGTTCCCTAAGATCCCTTCCCAATCAACCCCACCCCACCCCGCTACTCATACACACAGAAGCAACAACTGATCTGATTTCTATCAGCATATGTTAATGTTGCCTACTCTAGAAGTTCCTATAAATGAAATCATACAGAATGTACTTCATCCTATGTGCTCCTTTCACCCAGTAATGCTTTTGAGATTAATCCATGTTGTTGCATTTGTCAGCAATCTAATCCTTTTATTACTCAGTAGTGTCTACTGTATGAATATGCCATTGTTTATCCATTCTCTCTTGTTGATAGGCATCTATCAGAATTTTTTTATTTTAACTTTTAAGTATCATAGAGTAAAATTGGCCTTTTTTTCTTTTGGCATACAACTATGAATTTTAATACATGTACAGATTTGTGTGGGTGCCACCACAATCAGTATGCAGACAGTCCCATGAAATAACTCCCTGGTGCTTCCCTTTATAGTACCCCCTACCACCCCTAGCCCCTACCTCACACCTGTTCTCCATCACTGTAGTATCACATTGCATTTTAATTGCTTAGACATGTGTCTGTCTTTCCCCCTATATTGTCAGCTTCTCAGAGTAAGAACCACATCTTCTTCATCTTTCCTCCTCAGGGCTTAGCACAGTGCCTAGTACATAGTAGGTGCTCATTAGATTTTTGAGGGATAAATGAATGAATGTCCATGTGACCACATAATGAGTCCTTTCATAATTTCTAGTAGGGAAGGGGAAGAAGAAGGTTGAAGGAAACCAACATTACCTTTGCTCTTTTAAAGAAAAATTTAGGTTCTTTTTTCACAGCAATAATGATTTTATGATTTTAAGAAATTTTAAAGAGTACTCTCTGGTAATTGCTACTTGAGAGGATATGTTAAGTGACACAAAATAGTAATCTCTCCGTAAAAGGAGTTCAGCAAATATTTATACTAAAAATATTACTGCTGATTAAGTTTGGGCTTGAAAATTAAAAAGGAAAAATTTAAACATGCTTCTTTGTCTATTACCTGTTTCTAGCTATGTTCCAGAAGCCTAAAATTCTCCCCCAGAGTCTTTAACATATTTTTCAGCTACCCCTAGCTCTATAAAGATCCTTTACACTGTATTTAGAGAAACTGAATACTCACACTGTTACTTTTGACTGAGGTTTTGGTTTTCTTATTTTTCCCTAAACCAGTGTCATCTTTATCTAAAATTTGTTTTACTAAAGTCATTATTACTATAAGTGATACTTGGTTCTTATAGTGTCTTCCCTAGAGCATATTCAGTTCTTTTCAGCTTCAACTTTACTTTTCTTTTCTTCCTTTCAGTGTTTATTACTGTTTCCTTTTTCATTAATCACAATGCTGAAATGACTTGGTATATATTCTTCTTATCCTCTTAATTTCACCCACCAGGATATTATCTCTTACAAACCGAGCCCTTTGCCAACTCCATGTCACATTTTCTTTAAGCAAATAAATTTTCTCCATATGCTTAGCATATACCCTAGAGCCCTATAGCCTATTTCCCCTTTTAAAACAGAAATGGGGAAACAGCTGTTCCATTCCTATAAAGTGTGTCCTGTTTTATAGATAACCCTGAACAGCTCTATTTTGATGTCTGCAATATTACTTGGTCCTTGAAATTGTGAGTTTCCTGGACCTGAATTTCCCGCTCACATTTGGGAAAGAAAAATTAATTCTACTGGATGTTTCAGTGCACTACGCAGGCCATGAGGTCTTCTCTAAAAGTTTGTTTTGGTAGCTACTGAAGGGCTCATTTCTTCCCTGTAGCACAACAGACTTTTAAGCTGTAAACACTCATATTATGTGGCCATGTCATTGAGTATTTTAGCAGAAGTTGATTGTATATATCTGCTGGATTCTATGCTGCCTCCAGAACATCCTAGGATGAAAGTACACATTGCCCTAAGGTAGCCCACAGCCCAGTAGGGAGGACAGATGCAATGTGATGAGTTTTCGAATACCTGAGCTGAAACAACCACCTAGAGTAGGAACCAGCAGACTATGGCATGTGGGCCAGCTGCCTGTTTTTGTATGGCTTGTTTTGTTGTAATATAGCTATGCATACTCCTTTACATATTCTCAATGGCTTACATGTTATACAATGTGTAGTTGTGATAGAGATCATATGGCCCACAAGCTTAAAATATTTATCTGGTTCTTGAACTTAAAAAATTGCCATCTCCTAGCTTAGAAGAAGGACCATCAAGAAAGTGTATGGTTGGTCACCAAAGAATAGGATAGTAGAGGACATCCTGGAGGATGACAGCATTTTAAGGGGTAGGTGAAAGAAGAAAGTACATGAAGTGATGGGTTGGGAACCAAATCACAGTGTTCCAGAAGACAAAGGAGGACAGTGTCAAAAAGTTGAGAGTTAACATCAGTACCAAATGCCCCAGGGTAATCAAGTGACGTAATGGTTATGATGACCATTTTGTGAGAATTTACTTGTGTGCCAGACTGTGTGTTAAGCAACTTACATTCATTATATCAGGACTCCATGTAACAACCCTGTGAAGTAGGTACTATTATATAGTTTTATAGATGAGGAACTAAGGCACAAAAAAAGCAACTAATTTTTCCAAGCTCACACAGCTCATAAATGACAGAGGTAAGGTTCCAGTCTAGGCATCCTGATTCTAGGGAGCTTATAATTTTAATCCCCATGCTATAGTAATTTACAGTGGCAGGATGGCAGTGGAAGATAGCTTCCAATGAGTGATAATGATGTCTACCACGGGCAATACACTATTCTGAGTGTTTCTCCCTATCTCATTTAATCCTCTCAACAACTTCACTTTATATTTTAGGAAACCAAAGCACACAAAGAGGAACTAACTTGCCCAAAGCCAGCTATTAAGTGGCAGAGGTGTGATGTGAACCAGGGCATTCTGGAAGGACACAGCTTGGTACCTGCCTCAGCCTAACCGCCCTACCTACATCTCTACTGACCCCCATCCAGCCTCAGGCCTTTCCCAGTTCTCTTGGAGATTTTGGCCTAAATCTGGTTCTCACTTCCTTTCTACTCCCTGCACCCCAATGTGATAGCCATTTAGGAAAATAAAAAAGAAGAAAGCTCAGTGTGTTTTTTAATAACATTAAGGTGTAGTAGCAATAGAAAACTCATAGGCAGAGCAATGGAATTATACCATAGCATATGTATAATTTGTGTTTTGATTAAAAGAGTCATGACAAAGTGAGGAAGGGAAGACTCATTTGGCAAGACATTGGGACAACTGATTATATATTTTAAAAGGTAACAGAGTTAGGGCCTCACATTATACTTAACAAAATCTATTCCATATGGATTTAAGTGACATGCTTTTTTTAAAGATTAAATTATTTTAAACACTAGATTATGTACTTTGAAATAGAGATAATTTTTCTAAGCATAACTGCAATGAGAAAATGATATATTTGATCTCATTATAATTTAAAACATCTGTAAATCAAAAGTAATTATAAAAATTAAAAGATTAAGCAGCATTAAAAATTAATCTTGGCTGGGTATGGTGACTCACGCCTGTAATCACAGTGCTTTGGGAGGCCAAGGCAGATTGCTTGAGGCCAGGAGCTCAAGACCAGCCTGAGCAACAAAGCAAGACCCCATCTCTAAAAAAGTTTTAAAAATTAGCCAGACATAGTGGCATGTAGCTGTAGTTCTGGCAACTCAAGAGGCTGAGGCAGGCGGATAACTTGAGCCCAGCAGTTCAAGGCTATAGTGATCTATGATGGCACCATGGCACTGCAGCCTGGGCAACAGAATGAGAGCCTGTCTCTAAAAATGAATACATAAATAATTTGTTAGGATTAACCTTAAAATCAATAGAGCCATACAAGATGATAAGGAAAACATTAAAACTTTCCTTGACAAATGAACAGTTAAGAACATTCTATGCATATAAGAAAATAAAAAGTAAAATATTTAGTCTCATCAAATGATTGCAAATTAGTAAAATGCTATATTATTTTTTACCTATTTACAATATTAGAAAGGTACTATTCAGTGTTTGCTGGGGTGTGATAAAACATACACAGTGTTATACAGTGTTGATGACTTATAAATTGACCCAAACGCTTGCAGAATAGAGTTTAGAAGTTGTTAAGACCTTTTAAAAACATGTATACCTTTTTACAATGCAATTTCTCTTCTGGAAATCTAAACAGAAATATATAAAATGTTACATATAATGATGTTTATTATACTATATTTGCAAAGCCAAATTTTTGAAATAATCTAAATAATGATAGAAGAACAAAGAAATATATTGTAGACAAACCATGGTTTACTATACAGCCACTAAAAATGTTTTTCAAGACTAATGACATGGGGAAATACTGATAATATTAAAGGATAAAACATTTGCATACGATACATAATTCCAGACATGTAAAGCTATGTGTATATATACATAGTCTTACTCATATACACACAGAGACAGACAAAAGTAAATACCAAAATTGGAATGCTGGATATCTTTTACAGTACGATTGTCTTTTTATAGTGGAACCAAATTTTTTTTTTTTTTTTTTTTTTTTACTTTTCTGCATTTTCTAAAATCTCCACAATGAATATGTACCATTTTTATATGAAGGAAAAGGGTAAAAAAAGGTTTTTAAAAATTATGATGCTATCAAATCTGTAGTATGGTGTTGATAAACCAAGTCTTATTTTACTCTCTCCTGTTTGTTTACTCCATTAGACTTACATCTCAGCGTTATCTCACCCCATCATGTAAGACTTTAGGGTTGTGGTTCTCAAAGATCAATCCAAACACAAATCATTATGTGAATATTTTTCGTATAGTTGGTAGTAAGTTGATAGACTAATTCCTTAAGCCCAGTTTATCAATAAGAAATTTGAAGGATGAAGCAATGAAGGACCTTGTCCTAAGCTATACCAAAAAACGCTGTAAGAAAAGGCTTTTTCCCTTGAGAAGCTGGGTGAGAAAATTAAGCATTCTGAGGCAGGGCAGGTGAGCATTATACTTACCTTGAATGATTTACATTCAGGGATACATTATGTATTAATAGTATAATAGGTAGTTGAAGTCTCTGTGAATGCCAGAGGGTACTGTTAACAGAAATACTGTGTTTTTCCATCGTAACACTCCTCTTCCTTGGGGTTCCACTCTATAACAAGGGTGAGTGGACAGCAGGTCTAGATGTCGCCTCATAGGCTTTTTTCTTATGAAATTTCTGTTCAGGGGAAATTATGTAACTCACATACCCACATGTGGGCCACATTCACCTATATTTTTTTGATGTTACCCTATTCCTCTGTACTTCAGCATTCCACCTCAGTCTGGAAATTTTGACATATCCAGGGTATATAGCGTTCTTTTTTTTTTTTTTTTTTTTTTTTTTTGAGATATATAGCGTTCTTAACAGAAGTTGGCCCGAACCAGAAGAGAATCATAAATCACAGCAGTATGACATCATCAATCCACAATTAAGAAAACTGTGGCATAAAGTGGTTTGCTCAAGATCACAAAAATTAAAGCTAAAATGTAGGCCTCTCTATCACTGTTCTGGGAGCTGTTAACAGGTGTTCTGCAGTGAGGGGTTTGGGGATCAAATAAATTCGAGGATGGCCTCATCTCCATTTCCTTACTTGGACTGTAGTAATCCATATTAATATATTAAAGAATCTCTGCAATAAGACAGATAATATTAACAAAATAGATGAGATATAGGGAAAACAAGTATAAACCAGGACTAGCCAAGGCGAACCAGGATATATTTTCTCCCTAGCTAAAAGATAGGATGGGGGTGGAGGGAGTGGTAGAGAGTTACTGACAGATATCTGAACTCAGTTAGGTTTGGGTTTTTTTGGAGGAGGGAGGCTGCCTGCCACATGTAGATGAATGTTAGTTAAATAGAACATACATTATTATATGAAACTGGGCTCTACCCATAAAGCCCAGTGGATTCTAATAACCTGCTTAAAGACCAGTGCCACCAGCAAGCTACTTGATTTGCCTTCTAAGTTTGAGGGCCAATATTGTAAAGAGCAGACTTTGAATCAATATTGTGTAGGTCCAAATCCTGGCTGTCTTTTCTTATTAATGTTGAGCAGGTGCCTCCATTTCTACCTCTGTAAAACAGATTATAACAACAGTACCCATCTCATAAGATTGATATGGGAATTACATGAGTTATTTACAAAGAGCATTTAGAACAGTGCCTTGTACAGAATAAGGGTTATATAAGAGCTGTTATCATTAGAATTGGTTTCTATTCCAAGAGTGAAGAATTTATATAGTAATGCTTCCAAATGTACAAGCATTCAGACCCAAAATGCCACCACCAGCATCCATGGCTCTATTCATTTAACTGTAAAAGTTGGGTAGAAAAGATTGAATTGAAATTGCTCATAGCTTGAAAACTGCCCCCAAATATATAAATGTTCAAACATTTCAAACAAACTAGAAAGGAGGAAGGATTGGGAGCTTTAATACTTGCCTGAAGTTCAGGTCATGTCACCTAGCCCCTGATGTAGACTGATGATTCCTGAGGAGCCTTTCCTCTGTGTGTGTGTGTGTGTGTGTGTGCGCGCGTGCGTGTGTGTGCATGTTTGTGTTTAAGAGACAGGGTCTTGCTCTGTCACCCAGGCTGGAGTGCAGTGGCATCATCACAGCTCACTGTATCTTTGAACTCCTCAGCTCAAGTCATCCTCCTGCCTCAGCCTTCCAAGTTGTTGGGACTCAGATGCATACCACTGCACCTCACTTCCTGTGTGCATATTTAAAAATAAATGAATACAGCATTACTAACCTGGAACAGTCAAATTTTTAGAAAATAACCATTAAGTTCTGCTGACTTGTAGCTAGCAACAGAAATTTTGTAGCATTTAAGCATCCCATAAAAAGTTGAGGCATTTTTCTTTAGTTGTATTTTTCAAATGATCTTTTTGTTCTTAGTACTTTGCCTTCCATCAGAGTATCAGGACCCATGAAGTAACTCCAGCTCAATGTTTTACCATCCTAGTCCAAATTTTCTAGCTTTAAAGTTTTCTGTGGGTACAGGTGACATATTTTATAAACAAACTCGAGATCTGTTGCCTTAGTTAGGAAAATAGGAGCATTATTTTAATGTACATCAGGCTATAGCTGTTGCCACTAAAAATGGCAAAATGAAAGGAGAAAAAGGATCACCCACTCCTCTTTCCAGTTCAGAGTGACAAGAAAACTTCTGATAGAGAGAACCAAATCACAGGGGCTTATATCCAGAAGCATTTGTTTTGTCAAATCTTTTGGAGAGAAGACGAGCTCTTAAGGAGCTTGAGAAATGGAGAAGATAGATCATGCCCGGTTTTTTGCCATATGTTAGACAGCAAAAAGGCAAAAAGGAAGAGATGATAACTGGAAAAAAACAAACAAAACTGGACTGATGCCAATAGAAAGCCTGATGAAGCACCACATGCCCACAGCTTTGAGTGGTCCTGTGTCCCGGCACCTGGACCCCAGGACTGCAGGACTTGAAGAAGCCAGGAGGCTGAGGGCCGAACCTACCTGAGCTCCTCCAAGCAGCTCCCTCGAAGCAACCGGATGCCCTGCAGTGGGCATGACAAGCCTGTCTTGGGTTTGCTGCTCCTCCTGCACTCTCCTTCAGTGAATTCCTCAATTTCATACAGGATCTGCCCCATTTTCCTTTCCTAGTGAAAGTTGTAACTGCTTGCTACATTATCCCCTAAGACAGTCTTGTTTCTTGTTTCTGCCTTCAGAAGATCTTTACAGAGGAGGGAAAACCTGAACTGAAGTTTAAAGGGTAGGGGTGAGGTTTTGATGGAAAAAGAAAGAAGACAAGGATAGAGTGAGAACAGGCATTCTGAATAATTAGAGTAAATGAGAGATACACTTACAGGCCATATGATTATTTGATCATGTGGCCTAATTGACTATAAACCCTTCTTTTCTAGTCATAGCATATCTGTAGTAATTATTTTGAAAAATGTGCAGAAGCAATAAAAGATTGACCTTTCATTGTGTAATACAGAGGTTACACAACCTCTGTGAGTATAGGTGGATTCAGAATTGAGAGCCTCTTCCTCCTTGGCCAGGCTGCTCACTGCCTTCACTGCCTTTTCCTCCTCTTCCCTTCCCTGTGATCTGTGTTGCTGGCATGGCCTCACGGCCTTCACAGAGTTCAGTCTCAGGGTCCTGTTCTTTGGATATGGGAATTGTGTTCTTTCTCAGTGATGCTGGTGGGAGTCTCTTAATGAGCTGGGAACATGGTTCTTGAAGAGTAGTTCCCAGCCCTGGCCAAATAAAACATTCTGGCTCCTCGGGATTGAGTAATTTTAGCAAAACACTTTAGACTGTTTAAGTACAGCTGTGTATCCAGCATTACTTTTCAGTGTGTATAATGTAGCTTTCCCAGAGAACAGCTGATGACCTCTAGAAATATAGAACTTCCCCCACAAAATGATACCAAACTAAATAAAATGGATTTTTAAAAATAGAGCCACAACATGATGATAAAAGGAACAGTTCTACAGGAAGTCATAACAATTCTAAACTTGCATACGCCTAAGACAGCTATGAAATATGTAAATAAAAATTGGTAGAATTACTATAAAACATTGACAAGCTCAAAATGAGAGGGGCAGATGTTAATACACACCCCAATAATTGATAGATAAAACAGATTAAAATTCATAAGCATGTAACTTTTTTTTTTTTTTTTTTTTTTTTTTTGAGACAGAGTCTTGCTTTGTTGCCCAGGTTGGAGTGCAGTGGCATGATCTCGGCTCACTGCAAGCTCTGCCTCCTGGGTTCATGCCATTCTCCTGCCCCAGCCTCCCAAGTAGCTGAGACTACAGGTGCCCACCACCACACTGTTGTTGTAGAGACGGGATTTCACCATGTTAGCCAGGATGGTCTCGATTTCCTGACCTCGTGTTCTGCTCGCCTCAGCCTTCCAAAGTCTTGGGATTACAGGCTGAGCCACCATGCCCAGCCAGCATGTAACATTTTTTAAAACACAAGTTTATGATCACACATAGACATCTGTACCTAACAATTAGAAACTATATACTCAGAAACAGGCTACAGTAATCAAAACAGCATGGTACTGGTACAAACACAGACATATAGACCAATGGGACAGAACAGCGACCTCAGAAATACAACCACACACCTACAACCATCTGATCTTCGACAAACCTGACAAAAACAAGCAATGGGGAAATGATCTCCATAAATGGTGCTGGGAAAACTGGCTAGCCATATGCAGAAAACTGAAACTGGACCCCTTCCTTACAATTATACAAAGATTTACTCAGGATAGATTAATGTCTTAAATGTAAAACCCAAAACCATAAACACCCTAGAAGAAAACCTAGGCAGTACCACTCAGGACACAGGCACGGGCAAAGACTTCATGATTAAAATTCCAAAAGCAATTCCAACACAAGCCAAAATTGACAAAATAGATCTAATTAAACTGAAGAGCTTATACATAGCAAAAGAAACTATCATCAGAGTGAACAGACAACCTATAGATTGGGAGAAAAATTTTGCAATCTACCCATCTGACAAAGGCCTAATATCCAGAATTTACAAGGAACTTAAACAAATTTACAAGAAAAAAACAACCCCATCAAAAAGTGGGCGAAGGATATGAACAGACACTTCTCAAAAGAAGACATTTATGTGACCAACAGACATATGAAAAAAAGCTCAACTCACTGATCATTAGAGAAATGCAAATCAAAACCACAATGAGATACCATCTCACGCCAGTCAGAATGGCAATTATTAAAAAGTCAAGAAACAACAGATGCTGGCAAGACTGTCGAGAAATAAAAACGCTTTTACACTGTTGGTGGGAATGTAAATTAGTTCAGCCATTGTGGGAGACAGTATGGAAATTCCTCAAGGATCTAGAACCAGAAATACCATTTGACCCAGCAGTCCCATCACTGGGTATATACCCAAAGAAATATAAATCATTCTACTCTGAAGACGCATGCACACATGTTTATTGCAGCACTATTTACAATAGCAAAGTCATGGAACCAACCCAAAAGCCCATCGATGATAGACTGCATGAAGAGAATGTGGTATATATATACCATGGAATACTACGCAGCCACAGAATGAATGAGATCATGTCCTTTGGAGGGACATGGATGAAGCTGGAAGCCATCATCCTCAGCAAACTAACCCAGGAACAGAAAACCAAACATCACATGTTCTCACTCATAAGTGGGAGTTGAACAATGAGAACACATGGACACAGGGAGGGGAACATCACACACCAAGGCCTGTTGTTGGGTGAGGGGTGAGGGGAGGGAATTTAGGGGATGGGTCAATAAATGCAGCAAACCACCATGGCACATGTATACCTATGTAACAAACCTGCACATTCTGCACATGGATCCTGGAACTTGAAGTAAAATAAAATAAAATGAAAAGTTTAAACTCTTAAAAAAAACCCTTGAAACATTTTTTTAATTGATTAAAAATCCAGCCAAGAGACTAGACACAGTGGCTCACACCTATAATCCCAGCACTTTGGGAGGCTGAAGTGAGTGGATCACCTGAGGTCAGGAGTTTGAGACCAGCCTGGTCAACATGGTGAAACCCCGTCTCTACTAAAAAAAAAAATATATATATATACACACACACACACACACACACACACACACACACACATATGTGTGTGTATATATACATATGTATTTATGCATACATATATGTGTGTATACATATACGTGTATATATACACACATATATAGGTATACACACACACACACACATATATTAGCCGGGCATGGTGGTGGGCACCTGTAATCCCAGCTACTCGGGAGGCTGAGGCAGGAGAATCGCTTGAACCCAGGAGCTGGAGGTTAGCTGAGATCGCGCCATTGCACTCCAGTCTGGGCGACAAGAGTGAAGCTCCATCTCAAAAAAAAAAAAAAAAAAAAGAAATCCAGCCAGGACAAGTTTCTATAAATAAAGTTCATCAGAACACTGCCATTTCCATTTGTTATACACTGCCTAGGGCAGTGTATAACTAGAACAGCAGAGTTGAGTAGTTATCAGTAATGTTCATATTATTCTGCAAACCCAACACCTACTTATCCTGTGTCCTTTACCTTAAAAGTATGCTGATCCCACTGGGTGCAGTTACACAACTGTATGCATAATCCATAGAACTGTTCAGTAAGTTATTTTTAGTATATGTAAAATATTCCTCAATAAACCTTACTTTAAAAAATAATGATTGAAGCCAACTTCCATTAATTTGTAACATTTGCCCAACATCACACAACTAATAATTGCTGAAGCTGAGATTTGAACCCCAGATATTTTAATCCCACAATCCATAATCCCCCACACTATCCTTGCTTCAAAAGAAGCTGCTTTCAGCTTCATGAAATTTCCTTCTATTCCTCTGTTGTTTTGCTAAGAGGTCTCTTTGATGCTTTTATTTTTAAATCACCCCCCAGAAGTCCCCCACTTCCAGTCCCTGGTCACTACTGATCCTTTTTCTGCCTCTATAGTTTTGCCCTTTCTAGAATGTCAAAATAAATAAAATCATGCATTACATAACTTCTTGGGCCTGACTTCTTTTGCTTAGCATCATGCTGTTGAAATTCATCCATATTATGTTTTCTGTTCTTTTTCTTTCTTTTTTAGAAATGCAGTCTCACTATGTTGCCCAGGCTGGTCTTGAACTCGCGGCTTCAAGGGATTCTCCCGCCTCAGCCTCCCTGAGCACTGGGATTATAGGCGTGAGCCACAACCCCTAACCTGTTGTTCTTTTCCTAACTATGAGAACTAATAAAGACAGAGGAGCAAGGTTGTTCGCCAGGGCAGATATAGGTTTTTCTGAGGCCTGAGCTTATGCAATGTCATGGGCCCTGTCTTAGAAAAAGAATGCAAAATTCCTGATACAAAATTAAGTATAAAAGAAAAAGAAAAAAAACAAAATTTAAAAATTAGGTATGAAACAAGTTATTTTAAATAAGAAAAAAAACAAACAAACAATGCTGCCCCAACCACAGCAATTCTGAAAATTTGTATTTTACTCATCCTCATCAAATAAATAAAAAACATATGGTTTCTTTTCAGTCATATACAGTGCACCATCTACTATATGTATCCTACAGGAGAGACGTTCAATTTCAAATAGGCAAAAATGAGAACCTAATTCTCTGCTTACAGTTTTATATTTTTTATGATTAGAAGAATCTTCCACTGACTAGTTTCAGGTTTCCTATATTCCAAACCTGGTTCCTCCTCCACTTCCCACATGGTTCTAGGGACTGATGCTCTAGGCACATCTGTGTCATGATCTACACCCTCTGGCCTTGCCCACTTTATGTCAGAATGTCTGGTGAGTTAGCACAGGGTATCTAGTGCAGGAAGCCAGCACTAGAACAGCTAGCAATCATTTGATCATAGACAAAAGTGATTGCAAACCACATAAAACTCCCATTAAATTCAAACTAAATGTATGTGCAACTAGCTTCCTCTAAATGGATCCCCAAAAATGCTCCCAGCCATCCAGCACTACTCCCTGGGAGATATGTGGCAGGAGAATTCTGAGTGGAAACAGACAATGGTCTTAACATATTGTGGTGAAGACAGCGGTCTTCACATACTCTTGCACATTTTAAAGAACAATTGACTGTATGATCCCATTGCCAGGGCCCCTCCCAGGGTCTTCAAGGGTTTATGCAAGCAAGTACCTAAAAACCTAAGGAAAATGATGGGAAACTGGATTTCAGATACTTAACCAAAAAGAAGATGAAGGTAGGGATTGAGGGAAAGAGAAGATGTGCAGCCTTCTATTTTCATTTGCTGTTGTTGCCAGGGGTTGAAAAAGGACAGTGTACTTGATGACTCTTCTTTTGGAATAACTTAACCAGTCCCATCTGGCAGTGTCTTTTTTTTAAGTAGACTCTTCAAGGAGTTGGGGAAGAGGCAATGCAGTCTTAGTGACTCCACTTAACTGGCTGAATCAACCACTGGGACTGAGTGGCACAGGCCCAGCTTAGCCTCCTCAAATCCCAGCAGTCCTGGAGGAACCTGAGTACTGGAGCCAACCTGGCTAGATTGGGTCCCCATACTTTTCTTTCAGTATTCTCTTAATGGAAATCACAGAACTAGCCTCCTTCCTTCAGAAAAGCAGTTTTCTCTTTTGGAATCAAAAAACATCACAGACTAAGGAAACAACTACATTATCCAATTCACAGTGATATAAGATGATCTCATTTAATATGTTAAAAGGTATCAGATAAAGTAACTTTTTGGAACAAGAAGTAACTCAGATTTAGAGCATTTTATTAGCAAGGTATTTTAATCTTTCTCGTAGTTTTTGTTGCATAAGTGTCACATACCTTTAAAACTATGTTACAGTCAGCCCTCCATATCCAGGAGCTCCACATATGTAGATTTCACCAACCACAGATCAAAAATATCTGAAAAAAAAAAATGTGTCTTTACTGAGTATGTACAGACTTTTTTCTCTTGTCATTATTCCCTAAACAATACAGTGTAGCAACTCTATACATAGCATTTATATTGTATTAGGTATTGTAAGTAATCTAGAGATAATTTAAAGTATACGGGAGAATGTACATAGGTTGTATGCAAATACTACATCATTTTATATCAGGAACTTGAGCATCTGTGGATTTTGGTAGGTGAAACAGGTCCTGGAACCAGTCCCCTCAGATACCAAGGGACTACTGTATTTATTTTCAACTAGATTGCTTAAATATAGACTGTGTTCTTCAGCTAGCAGATTCTGAGGAATGGAGGAAAACAGAGTTTATATTTTTTTAAGATAATTCATTGATTTTTAAACATTTATGGAGCTGATCCTGGCAATTATTTATTTGTAGGTCATTCTTTTTACTTCAAAGGATTTTTATGAGGATATGAGGAAATTTGGATTAAATGCTTTACATAGAGAATATATGTTACTTCATAATAAAAATGTAAATAAAGCAATAGGTATGGGGAGTCCTTTTTATTTTTAGTCAACACTGGGTCAAGTACTTTGGGTACTCATATGTACTCTCAGAGAGTTTACAGTTCAGATGGAGAGAAAACCTAACGTTTATGCAACACCAGTACACATTGTAAGACAAAGTAAAATTATGTGCCTATTTACAAGGTACAGGCTACCAACAATGTAGAAAGAAGTACAGAGGCAAAAGGAAGAAGGAGAGACATAGTTTCCCATAAGGATCCCAGATGAAGATGGGTTGGAGAATATTGAGAGAAAGGAGCCCCCATTGATAGAAGCCAATATAAGAATTTTCACAGAACTAGGGGTAGCCTTTAGATTTCTTGGGATTTTTTATGTACACAATCATGTTGTCTGCAAATGGAGGCAGTTTGCTATCTTCCTTTCTAATGTATATGCCTTTTATTTCCTTTTCTTATGATATTGCACTGGTTAAAAGTTCTAGCACTGTGTCAAATAAGACTGGTAAGACCTGACATCTTTGCCTTGTTCCCAACCAGGAGCAAAGCTTTGGCCTTTCATTATTAGCCATAATGTTGCTGAAAGCTTTTTTACATGCTGTTTATCAATTTCAATTCTTTTAAAATTTGTTGACGTTTTATGACCTAGAATATAGTCTGCCTTGGTATACCTTCTGTGACACTTGAAAAGAGTATGTATTCTGCCGTTGTTGATTGGATTGTTCTATAAATGTTGATTATATCCTATTGCTTGATAGTGCCACTCAGTTCTATATCTTTGCCGATTTTCTATCTAGTCATTCTCTCAATTTTTAAGAGATGACTGTTAAAGTTTACAAGTCAATTGTGGATTTATCTATTTCTCATTTTATTTCTACCAGTTTTTGCTTCACATGCTTTGTAGTTCTACAAAGCGTGTAGAGCCTGCTGTTTGGTGCATACACATTTAGGATTGCTATGTCTTCTTGACAGATTACCCTTTATCATTATATAATGTCTTTCTCATTCTCTGGTAATTGTCTTTGCTCTGAAGTCTGCTTTCCCTGAAATTAATATAGCCACTCCTGCTTTCCATTGACCAATATTTTCATATTATGTCTTTTTTCATTCCTTTGCTTTCAATTTGCCTGTATCATTATATTTGAAGTAAGTTTCTTATAACAGCATATAGTTCGGCCATATTTTTAAATTCATTCTGTCAATCTCTGTCTTTAAATTGGTATGTTTGGGCTATTTACATTTAATATATTCATTGATACGTTGGGGGTTTAAATCTGTGTATGTGTTTTTTTTTTTGTTCACTAATTTTTGCAGCTCTGTGCAGGGGAGGAGCAGGGTTTGGTCCTCTATCTTCCTATGGATTACTTGAACATATTGTAGAATCCCACTTTGATTTATCTTGGTGTTTTTGAGTACATCTCTCTATATGGCCTTTTTAATGGTTACTGAAACTATTAGTGTGGATTTGGCCTCATTACTGCTGGGTGATGTAGAAAGTCCTAACTCTCCACTAAGCCTCCTCTGACACCATCCCAGTGGGAGAGGAAAGATATAATTCATTACAGCCAGGAGGGGATGGAAGTCCAGGCTTCTCATGTGGTCACCACTGATACCGCAGTGGTGGTGGTGGTGGTGGTGGCAGTGGGGGATGGATGAGGGCTCATTACCACCCTCTGGGGATAAAAATCCCAGCTCCCAGTTTGTCTCTGACATCACCCTGGTAGGAGATGGAGCCTTGAGGGGTCCATCATGGGATGCCTCATTACACTCTGTCAAGGGTAGAAGTCTAGGCTCCCCATTCTGTCTTTGGTGGTAAGGATGAGGTCGTAGTTTTTTCTGTGGTGGTGGCTGCAGTCAAGTGGTTATTGTCTGAAAGGTTTTAGTCTTACTAGGCTTCCTCTTTCTTGGTCATTTTGGTAGAGAGAGCAGACTTTTATTGGGGCTTTTTTGGTCTGCTTCCATTGGCATTTCTAGGTAGCTGCCTTCTTCAGCTCTTAGTCTGGGATAATGGGGCAAAGAGATAACCCAGGGAGTTTGCCATGGAATTATTCTTGGTCCCTAAAATCCCTAGCTGGTCTGCTATCTTCTCTCCACCTGTCAGAGTCTTTCTATTTTTCAAAATACGTAATGTCTAGGATTTTTCACTGTACTTCGCCAGAGGGAGAGGGAACAGTGTAACTACTACAGCTATCTTCCTAGAAGCAAAGATCCTATAAATATTATTTAATTAATGACAATTTAATTGTTCATTTTCAAAGGCCCTGTTAATCTGCCTGCTATTTTTCAGTACCCCATTGGGTAGGCTTTTTTCCTCATGCTGCACACTTAAAAGTATACATATTAGGCTGGGTGCCGTGGCTCACGCCTGTAATCCTAGCACCTTGGGAGGCCGAGGCAGGTGGATCACCTGAGGTCAGGAGTTCAAAACCAGCCTGGCCAACATGGCAAATCCCCATCTCTACTAAAAATACAAAAAGTAGGCAGGCATGGTGGTGGGTGCTTGTGATCCCACCTACTCAGGAGGCTGAAGCAGGAGAATTGCTTGAACCTGGGAGGTGGAGGTTGCAGTGAGCTGAGATTGTACCATTGCACTCCAGCCTGGGCAACAGAGAGAGACTCCGTCTCAAAAAAAAAAAAAAAAAAAGTACACATATTAGTCAGGGTTCTCCAGAGAAACAGAACCAACAGGATTATATAAAGAAAGAGATTTAGTCTAAGGAATTGGCTCATGTGATTATGGAGGCTAGCCAGCCCAGCCCTAAGATCTTCATGGCGAGTTGGCAAACTGGAGATCCAGGAGAGCTGATAGTTTAGTGCTAGTCCAAAGGCCTTAGAACTAGAGAAGATGATACAGTTTTAGTCTAAACATGATAGGCCTGAGATCCAGGAAGAGCTGATGTTTCAGTTCAAGTCGAAAGGCAGGAATAATTCTCCCTTATTCAAGGATGGGTCAGTGCTTTTATTTCAACCACTTGGATGAGGCCCACTCACACTATGGAAATTAATCTGCTCTATTCAGTCTATCAATTTAAAAGTTAATCTCTCTAAAAACACCCTCACAGCAACACCCAGAATGTATGACCAAATATTAGGGCACCCCATGGCCCAGTCAAGTTGACATATAAGATTTACCATCACAGTATGCAAACATTTAAAAGCTCGGGCCTACCAAACTGGTTAAGTTGGACCTAAATATGAACTCTGACAGAACATGTTCACAAATTCACATTTGAGGCTCACTTTGAGATATACAGAGAAACTCAAGGGAATGAGTAAAGTCTTTGATAGATCAAAAATTTGTTTAAAGGAAGCAAACACTAAAACCTGAAAGGCAGTGTGATATTAGGAGAAATAAGAACCTTCTGGTCACCGTGTTTCTTCAGGAGAGCTTTATAAACAGGAAAACTGTTAAAACTTTTATTTTTCCTGATTCTTAGGGTAAGAATTTATTTTTTCTATTGTGGAAAGGTTAAAAAATTGTAACTAGGAATTTCTCATGACCTGTAATCCCTTTGTCACAATCTTAACATGTCCCCCTGGGGCCAGCATCTAATGTCAAGGCCTGGCTGGTTCTGGGTGCAGGCATCACTTGCTGGGGATAGCTTCGGACTCAAATAGACTTTAGTTCCCAGGCGTGTGACCTTGGGTAAATGGCTTTACCTCTCTAAACAGCAGTCTTTTTATCTAAGAATAGAGGGATTTCATATCTGTAATCAGTAGTTATACTGTAAGAATTAAATAAAATAACGTCTATGAAGCGTAGTGTTGAACATGTAGTAGCCACTCAATAATTCTCGCCCTGACCACTTATTATCATCATAAGACAGCCTTTTGTCATTGTAAACTCTTAATAAATACCATTTTTTAAAGGCTGCAAAACGTCCTCTTGTATGAGTATTCTATAATAAAACATTCCCTCCTAAGGTGACACATCTAAGTAATCTTTAATTTTCCAGTTTTATAAATGAGATTGCCATCTTGGTGCTTAAATATCTGTTTCACTTTGGATCATTTCCTTAAGTGCAGCTTCTTTGAGGCAGAATTAAAAAGTGAAGAGATAGAACCTTCTAGAAAGGTGGTACCAAGATTGCACTAGCAATGAGAGAGAGAGAGAGACTTTTCTGACTTTCAAACTTTATGTTTTCTAGAAGCATCAGATGGTGAAGGAGGAGGAGACACAGAAGTGATGCAGCAGGAGACAGTTCCAGTTCCTGTACCCTCAGAGGAAACCAAACAGGTGAGGGGTCACTGTGGGAGAGCCACCGCTGTTAAATTCTGAAATCAGCCTTTTCCTCCTCTCTGTTGTTGAACTCCCCGTGTCCTAATATCGGTGGTTGGTGGAATTTAAGAGAGCCTTTTACTTTCTTTCCGTTTGAAAAGGCCATGGGCCATGCTTCCTTCATTGTAAACCAGCAAGGTCTGTTTTTTGCTCTAATTCTTTTTCCTCCCCGCCTTTTTTTTTTTTTTTTTTTTTGAGACAGGAACTTGCTTTATCACCTGGGCTGTAGTACAGTGGCACAATCATGGCTCACTGCAACCTTGACCTTCTGGGCTCAAGCAATCCTCCCACCTCAGCCTCCCAAGTAGCTGGGACACCACAGGCATGCGCCACCACACCCAGCTAATTTTTTTGTTTTGTAGAGATGAGGTTTCTCCGTGTTGCCCAGGCTGGTCTCAAACTCCTGAGCTCAAGCAATCTACTTGCCTTGGCCTCCCAAAGTGCTGGGATTACAGGTGTGAGCCACTGCTCCTGGTTCCTAATGTTTTTTAACTATATAAATGTATTTCACAATAATGATATCTTAGATTCTTACATCACATTTTTGCCAAAAATTCAGCCTTATGCTTTTGGGTACAATTCCTAAAAGGAGACAAATAGCATAGATAGAGAAGATTATCACACACTCGAGTGCATGATTACAGCACCAGGCCATGCTGCCAGCAGGCTCCTGGGACCTTATTTCTACCCAGCATTATGGTCTGTCATATGCATTCTTAACAGGGGATCTGTGGTCTTTGCATTATCAGAATTGGCCATTTGGATAATCTTTTTTCCTAAACCTGTGACCTTTTACTGCCTTTTAAATCTTCCTACTGATGTGAGTAATGCTACTCACATCCATTTGTAGCTTTTTCTCCTTGGGTTTCCATCAAACCTGATTGGTATTTAGTTTGGTGCAAAAGTAATTGTGGTTTTTGCCATTACTTTTAATTTAAAAAAATTACTTTTGCACCAACCTAATAAATCTGTGTGATTTGGGCTTTTTGGGGTTTTGTTTGTTTGTTTGTTTTTGAGATAGAGTCTTGCTCTGTTGCCCAGGCTAGGGGACAGTGGCACAATCATGGCTTACTGCAAGCTCAACCTCCCAAACTCAAGTGATCCTCCCACCTCAGTCTCCTGAGCAGCTGGGACCACACTAGCTAATTTCTTTATTTTTTTGTAGAGATGAGGTCTCACTATGTTACCCAGGCTGGTCTCGAACTTCTGGGCTCAAGTGATCCTCTTTCCCTTGGCCTCCTAAAGTGCTGGGATTACAGGCATGAGCCACAGTGCCTGGCTTATGTGTGAATTTTTAAAGGACTGTCTACTACCAGTCCAAAGTTACTGTATTTTTCATTGCAACAATTTGGGGTCTTATTCTTATTGTAGGTGCTTTAAACTCATTACACCAGAGTGTTATTCTACCCAAAGTTTGTGACCCAGCTCAGGATAACTGTAAGAAGCAATTTAGTGTAGTGTGGCTTAACTTGCCCACCCAAATGGGCAAGTTAAATTTCTCTGTGACTCAGTCAATGGTAAATGGTAATAATTATGTCTTCCTCACAGAGTTGTAATGATGATTAAATGAGTTGGTATTTGATAAGCACTTCAAACTGGTTATCAAAGAGAATCACTGAAGTGTTAATTATTATAGTTATAGTTAATAATTATAATCTTTTTTATTTTGCCCATTATTTTTTCTTCCTGGGAAGGGATATGCAGAAAGGTATACGTGTTTAATATATAATCATCTTGGTTTTTTTCTCCAACCATTAAATATTTTGCTCAAAGGCCCTATACTGGTTTTAATTTTAATCATTCTTCTGGAAACCTACAGGGTAACACATCCTTAGCTTTTCAGTTTATTTCCTCAAGGTGGGGTTTAATTTTTCCGTAGCTTATCCCACTAATCATACCATAGCCATGCCCTCTTTGACTTTTGCCTCTAATCAATGTCTGCCTACAGGACTTATTTGCACGTATTCTTCTTTATACTCCATTGGCTTTCGTTTTTTCTTGGTTTCCCCTTGATTTTCTTCTTGTTTGTTCCTTGCTCTTTCTGGACCCATTGGTAAAACAAAAAAAGACCTTTTATTGAGCAGTTAATACTGTCACTGTATAAAGCACACTGTACCATATAATCCTGACAGCATCCCTAGCATTACAAGAGAGACAGGTTCTGGGGGTCACAGCCCATCTGGTTGGCTGTGAGCCAGGCTACGAGGATACTGTTGCTTTCACTTCCCTTTTTACCTGTCCTTTCTCTTTCAGCTGAGGAAAACTGGATTAACTATGTTCTAATGTGTTTTGTTGGTCACATGCCATTGCTATTTTCTGCCAAGCAAAAAAATAATTACAAAATCTTAAGCTGTTACTGCCCATTTTAATCACCTTTCTCTTGCTTTAATTTCTTTCACCACCAAATTGCTTTGAAGAGTCCAAGTCCTTGGTAAGCAAAATGCCCTAACCCCTTTCTCCAACCCTATCCTAATTTCCCTGGCCAGAGAAATATCCTTTTTCTCTGAATTGACATGAGAATCTGCGTGTGCCCCTCTGCTTCATATGAGTGTTGCCCATCTTGGTCCCTGCTTATCCCCAGAAGGCTCACCTCAAGGACAGATTTTATCTGTGCGTCTCCAGAGCGCCTGGCATGGAACTTTGCCCTTAATTGGCACTCATTATTTGTGAATGAAGGAATGAATGACCATACCGGTATCCCAGTTTTCTCATGACTCTTCCCATCTCAGCCCTTTGTCCAGCTTGTGAGCCATCAGCTCCCTGACACAGCTGCCTGCAGAGGTCTTTTGGGGCCTTGTGATGCCCTATCCCTCCTCCAGCCACATCCCTGATTTCCCAAAACAATTCCCTCCTTGAAAGGCTCCTCCACCTTGACATTCAGGGCTGGAGTCTGTCCTCTCCATCCCTGCCTGCCCACACAGTCACCCAGCTCCCCTGTGGCCTCCTTCGTCCTCTCTCTGCCACTGCTCTTCTCCCTCTGGAACTTATCCCACCACCCCAAGGATGACTTACTTGTCAGGCATACTGTCTGTCCTTTCAGGAGTCCTTCTCTAATTGTTTACACTCAGAACTTGAGTCTCCAGCTGGTTCATAAGTCACTTGGGCCAGGGTTTCTTTTGTGTCCACTATAGTACCTAACACAGTTTGGGGCTCTTATTTGGCAGATATGGCCAGATGTGTGTTTTCTAAATATAACTGCATTTTTTCTGGATCAATTTTTTAAAAATTTTATGCTGTATTTAAATTTTAGATTTGTTTCAGATTTGTTTAAGACTGTGCTGTTCTTTCAGTTTGTCTTTATGCTTGTACAGGAACCACTTGGCATGATGCTGTCAGCTGTAATACACATTTAGGCTTTAATATCACCAGGCAAGAGCATCTGTCAAGATAGATGATGTTCCCTCCTTTGCCGTAGCTGGGCCTCACATTTGTGTCACTGAATACATTATTGCCTCTAGTTTGTTCATATTTTAGGCAGCAGATTTATAACTTTAAAGTTTTTAAATCCATGCAACTACCTCATCTCTAGCAACCATTTCACATCTAAATAATCATCCTTGGCCTGCTTAATAATGTGAGTATAAAGATCTGCCAACAGTTCTTTTTTCCCTAGTAATCACTTCCAAAATAAATGATGAGTTCCCTACTCCTAGAGATTGCATCACCCTCTTCCCTCTTCAACATCAGTCATTTCAGAGCCAGCCCTAGTGACTTTGTAATTATGGTTCCCAGAATATAAACCCTTACAAAGGATTTTGTGACTTTTCCTTGATGCTTCCATGATGTCAGTAGCATTTCAGTGGTTCCATGACCCATCTTCTCCTGCTCAGAGACCACAGTGGACTTCTTTTTTCTTCGCTGTCCTTTTGTTTATCTCCTTTAATCATAAAGGAATCTTCAGCAAGAGTGTTTCTCCCTTTCCCTTCTTACTTTCCTTTCTCTACTGTTGTATTTTCTTGCTACTGCTTTATTTGAGCATTGGTCATTTCATATTTCTTCCACTCTTTATCTCCAAGATTATGCTTATCTATTGTTGAAAGAAAACAGGACTATGTCCTATTCATTCTCTGATTCACCTTTTTCCTTTTCATTATGTTTTCTCAGTTCTGTTCTTTGTATTAATCTATTGTTTCATTGACAAATTGCCCAAAACTTAGCAGCTTAAAATAAAACAAAAACATTTAGCATCTCTTATCAGGTACCAGCCAAGTTGTGGGCTGGGGCTGGAGGCTCATGGGGAGAGTTTACCTTGCAGCTCGCTTGTGTAGTTATTGGCACGTCTCAATCTCTCACCATTTGAGCCTCTCCACAGGGTTGCCTCACAGCATTGCAGTTGCCTTTCCCCAGGCCGAGTGATCCAAGAGGGAACCAGCAAAAGCACCCAAGACAGAAACCACAATCTTTTTATAGTTTATTCTGAGTTAACACCTCATCACTTCTGCCATATTAAGCAAGTTAGTAAATCCAGGCCACATTCATGGGGAAGAGATTACAAAGAGATTACCAAGAGATCGAGATCTTGAGGAGCTATCCTGGAATCTGGCTACCACACTCTTCCTCTGGCCCCTCAATGACTTACATCCCTTCAATGTGCAGAATATCCTCACCCCTCCAAGGATTGCAAAGTCTCATCCCATTGCAGTGTGAGCTAAATATCCAAAATCTCGTCATCTAAATCAGGTCCAGGTGCAGTTGGGGCTCCTCAGTTTTAATTCCTTAAGTACAGCGCTTTGAGTACATTTCTTCTCAACCTATGAAACTAAAGAGACAAGTTACCTCTCCCACATGCTCAACACACAGTGGTGGGACAAGTGTAGTATAACCTTTATTGACATTTCTATTCAAAAGGCGGCAAATAGGAGGCACATGGAGTCATTGGTACACAGCATTCTGAAGGCCATCCAAGCAAGTATCAGTTTATTTATTAAGGGTCGAGGCCTAAGAGTAATTCTCCGTGGTTCTTGGCTCTGCCCTTTTAATTATCCTTCTTTTTCTTCTTTTTCTATGAAAAGCAGCATATGTTTGCAACTGAGCATCTAATGCAGCCTGCTTCTTGACAGAATTCTCCATGTCCAAAGGCCTCTGCTCTCATTGTTCTCTGACTCTCTCAGCCCAAACTAGTGGTATTTCTACATATATACCTCCTTTAAAAACTGTGGGTGTCACCTGTGATGCTTCTGGGTGTTTACTCCATTAGGCAGAAGTCATACCCGTAATCTCTTCTCTACCTTGGGCCCTTGCTGAGAGAATATGAGGCAATATCCCTTAAGCTTCCTAGAGGCATCTTGTTTGGGAAAATCTGTGAGCACACCCCTAATTTCTTTAAAGTGCTCCTGTGTGACTGAATAGTATTCTGAGGCACCATCTTTGTTTCTTCTGAGGTCTTAACAAATGGTTTTAAGTCGCACCCTTGATTTCATCTTTAATAGTCCTCTCAATTTAACTCCTTCCTTTTTCATTCTACTGTAAGAGCCAAGAAGAAATCAGGTGTCCCCTTCAACACTATTTGAAAATCTCCTTACCTAGATTCCCCATGCCAGTAGACACATTTTCCATATAATTTCAGAGAACTGTATTGCTAAACTTTCTACCACTGCATAACAAAGAGTCCCTTTCCTTCAGTTTTCAGTAAGATTCTTTCTTCAAGCCCTCACCTTCCATGTCTTCAAAGTCCAAAATTTCATAGTGTTGTTCAAGCACATTCTTCATCAATCACTTTACTTTTGACACATTTCAGAGTAGTTTGCAAAATCAGTACACTCACCCCAGATACTTCAGCATGCCTATCAATGACTAATGTTTAATATTTGTCTTAAAGTTTGTGTATTTTCTTTTGAGGTAAAGTTAATATACAATAAATGTACAAATGTCAAATATACCATTCAATGAATTTTGACAAATAAATACAACTGTGTAACCCAAAGCCCAATCTGGATTAAAAAAAACCAGGATCATCACCCCCAGAATCCTTTCATGCCACCTGGGTCAATCACCATGCTAAATTCCTTGCCCCAGAGTCAACAACTGTTCCGATTTTTTTTTCTAAAAAATTAATTTTGCCTGTTGTAAAATGTCATAGAAATGGAATCATACAGTTACATGCTCTTTTGTTTAAGGCTTCTTTCATTCAACACAGTATTATTTAGATTCCTCCATGTCAGTGTATAGTATTTCATTCCTTTTTATTGCTGAGCACATTAAGTCTGCTAGGGCTGCCATAACAAAATACCATAGACTGGGTGGCTGAAACAACAGTTCTGAAAGCTGGAACTCCATAATCAAGAGGTCTACAGGTGTGGTTTCTCCTGAGGCCTCTCCCTTCACTTGCACATGGCCTTCTCACTGTGTCTTCACATGGTCTTTTCTCTGTCTATCCATATCCCTGCTGTCTCACTGTGCCTCCACGTGGTCTTTGCTCCGTCTGCGCATATCCCTGCTGTCTCACTGTGCCTCCACGTGGTCTTTTCTCCGTCTGCGCATATCCCTGCTGTCTCACTGTGCCTCCACGTGGTCTTTTCTCCGTCTGCGCATATCCCTGCTGTCTCACTGTGTCTCCACGTGGTCTTTTCTCCGTCTGCGCATATCCCTGCTGTCTCACTGTGTCTCCACTTGGTCTTTTCTCCGTCTGCGCATATCCCTGCTGTCTCACTGTGTCTCCACGTGGTCTTTTCTCCGTCTGCGCATATCCCTGCTGTCTCACTGTGTCTCCACGTGGTCTTTTCTCCGTCTGCGCATATCCCTGCTGTCTCACTGTGTCTCCACGTGGTCTTTTCTCCGTCTGCGCATATCCCTGCTGTCTCACTGTGTCTTCACGTGGTCTTTTCTCCGTCTGCGCATATCCCTGCTGTCTCACTGTGTCTTCACGTGGTCTTTTCTCCGTGTACACATATCCCTGCTGTCTCACTGTGTCTTCACATGGTCTTCTCTCTATCTACACATATCCCTGCTATCTCACTGTGTCTTCACATGGTCTTCTCTCTATCTACACATATCCCTGCTGTCTCACTGTGTCTTCACTTGGTCTTTTCTCTGTCTATGCATATCCCTGCTGTCTCTTCTTCTTATCAAGACACCAGTCACATTGAATTGAGGCTCTACCCTTATGACACCTCATTTAACTTTAGTTGCCTCTTTAAAGGCCCTATATCCAAATATAGTCACATTGGAGGTTAGGGTTTTAACATATGACTTTCTAGGCAACACAATTCAGTTTAGAACACTGAGTAGTAGTCACTTATGCAAATGTACCGTTTTGTTTATCCATTCTTCTATTGATGGACACCTGAGGCTATTTCTTTTTTTTTTCTTTCTTTCTTTTTTTTTTTCAAGATGGAGTCTTGCTATGTCGCCCAGGCTGGAGTGCAGTGATGCGATTCCCGGCTCACTGCAGCCTCTGCCTCCTGAATTCGAGCGATTCTCCCACCTCAGCCACCCGACTAGCTGGGATTACAGGCATTCGCCATCAGGCCCGGCCAATTTTTGTATTTTTGTAGAGATGGGATTTCACCATGTTGGCGAGGCTGGTCTTGAACTCCTGACCTCAGGTGATCCATCCACCTGGGCCTCCCAAAGTGCTGGGATTACAGGCCCCCCAGCCTAGAGCTATTTCTTGTTTGGGACTATTATGAATAAATCCACCACGAATATTCACATATAAGTTTCTTGGGGAATAGTTTTTAAGCTTTTTATTGTATTTTACATTTTTAATTGACACGTAATAATTCTGCATATTTCTGGAGTACACAGTGATGTCTGTATAGTGTTCACATCAGGGCAGAACATAAATTTTTATTTCTCTTTAGTAAATACATGACACTTGCTGAGTCATCTTCAGTTTCATAAAAAAAACTGCCAGATCTTTTTCCTAAATGATTGTACCATTTTGCACCCCCACCATCAGTGTGTGAGAGTTTTGGTTGCTGTATATTCTTGTCAACATTTGGAGTTATTGGCCTTTTAATTTTGGACATTTTGGTAAGTGTGTATTGAATAACTTTTACCATGTCCAAAAGAAACTAAAAGCCACTTCTAAGTTGTTTTTATCTTAATAATGAACATGCTTGTTTTGTTATAAAATGGCAATGTAAATTTTTTTATTCTTACCAACCTAATAATCATACATATCTTTTTTTAAAATACCAGCTGGGCATGGTGGCTCATGCCTCTAATTCCAGCACTTTGGGAGGCTGAGGCGGGTAGATCACTTGAGGTCAGGAATTCAAGACAAGCCTGGCCAATGTGGTGAAACCCTGTCTCTACAAAAAATACAAAAATTAGCTAGGCATGGAGGCACACGCCTGTAATCCCAGCTACTCAGGAGGTTGAGGCAGGAGAATCACTTGAACCCGGGAGGCGGAGGTTGCAGTGGGCTGAGATCATGCCACTGTACTCCAGCCTAGGCAGTCTCAAAAATAAAAATTTTAAAAATTTAAAAATCAAACAATATTACTTATTTACTAAGAGAAAAATTCAGCTTCTCTAGCTTTTTTCCTTACTTTTCTGCCTTATAGTTTACACTGGTATTTCTTGACTTAGCGATGTCTGATGTAATCTACTGACATCCTGACTTAGCATATGAGGACATAGTCCTCCCATCTGTTATACTTCCTATTCCCTCACCAACTGCTACCTCCCCTGCCAACAAGATACCACATTTTGGTCAAAACAGTTGTCACTATTACATCATTATGATGATGGAAATATTGTTCAATGCTGAGAGAAAGAAGCTATAACCATCCCTCCTTTCTTATACAACTCTTTATTTTCATGGCATTAATAGTTGCTTCATTTCTTTATTTGCATGGCTTTCTGTGTTCCTATTGTTAATTGTTTTCATATGTTCCAACATCTCTTCCACATGCCCATGAATAATATTTTCCATATGTTCAAATAGGCCAGTCATTTTGTTTTGTTTTGTTTTCCTGCAAAACTCCGTATTTCTATTTCACTCCAAATTGGTTATTCTCCAGGCCCACTAAACAATTGAGACCTCTTAACTGTCATCCTAGGATGCCCCTTCAGTGCCCTCCTGGGCTGGACTCCTTTTTAGCTAAATCCCATAGCTTCCTTTTGTTTGGTTTCACCCTTTGTATTCTGAAATACAGCCTTCAGTATCTGCAGGTAGGATGTAAATTTTTTGAGACTTCATATATCTGAATATGTCTTTATTCTACTCTTACACTTGATTGATACTTTGGCTGGGTATAAAAGTTTAATTTGCAAATAAACTTTCTTCATAATTTTGAAAGCATCATTCCATTAAGTTCTAATATCCATTATTGCTTTTTAGAGATCTTGGCACTATTCTTTTTTCTGATCCTTTGTATTTTGTATGTTATATTTTGGAGGGGAATATTTTAGAATCTTCTTTGCCCATAATTTTCTGAAATTTTATAGTGATGCTCCTTGGAATGGGTATTTTTCATATTCATTGTACCCTATACCTAACGGGCTTTCAATATGGAGTTTCATGTTCAAAATTTCCTTCAGGCAGCACAAGTTTGTCACATATTACTTCTTTTTTTTTTTTTAATTTTATTTTGTCATGTGTTATTTCCTTGATGACTCCTTTTTAGAGACAAGGGTCTTACTTAGTCACTCATGCTGGAGTGCAGTGGTGCAATCATAGCTCACTGCAACATTGAATTCCTGGGCTCAAGAGGTCCTCCTGCCTCAGTCTTCCACGTAGCTAGGAGCACAGGTATGTACCACCACACAAGCTAATTTTTTGTGTATGTGAGGCGGAGTCCCACTCTGTCACCCAGGCTGAAGTGCAGCGACACAATCTTGGCTCACTGCAACCTCTGCTTCCCGGGTTCAAGTGATTCTCCTGCCTCAGCCCCCTAAGTAGCTGGGATTGCAGGTGTGCACCACCATGCCGAGCTAATTTTTGTATTTTTAGTAGAGAAGGGGTTTCACCATGTTTGTCAGGCTGGTCTTTTTTCTTTTTTTTTTTTTTTGAGATGGAGTCTCGCTCTGTCACCCAGGCTGAAGTGCAGTGGCGCGATCTCCACTCACTGCAAGCTCCGCCTCCCGGGTTCACGCCATTCTCCTGCCTCAGCCTCCCGAGTAGCTGGGACTACAGGCGCCCGCCACCGCACCTGGCTAATTTTTGTATTTTTAGTAGAGACGGGGTTTCACCATGTTAGTCAGGATGGTCTCGATCTCCAGTCAGGCTGGTCTTGTACTCCTGACCTCGTGATCCGCTCTCCTCAGCCTCCCAAAGTGCTGGGATTACAGGCGTGAGCCACCATGCCCAGCCTTTTTGTTTGTTTGTTTTTTGTTTTTTTGGTGAGACAGTCTCGCTATGTAACCAGGGCTGGTCTCAAACTCCTGGCCTCAAGCAGTCCTCCCACCTTGGCCCCACAAAGCACTAGGTTTACAGGCATGAGACACCATGTCAAGCCCCCTGCTGTTTTATGTCACCTCTTTTTCTATAATACTATTTATTGGAAAATTGAATCTCTTGGGGTGGTTCTCTGATTTTCTCACCACTTTTTTATTTTCATTTTTCATCGCTTTCTGGGAGATTGCCTCTACTTTATCTTCATGCCTTCCTCATATATATATATATATATATATATATATTTTTTTTTTTTTTTTTTTTTTTTTTTTTTTGAGACGGAGTCTTGCTCTGTGGCCCAGGCTGGAGTGCAGTGGCCGGATCTCAGCTCACTGCAAGCTCCGCCTCCCAGGTTCACGCCATTCTCCTGCCTCAGCCTCCCGAGTAGCTGGAACTACAGGGGCCCGCCACCTCGCCCGGCTGGTTTTTTTTTTTTTGTATTTTTTAGTAGAGACGGGGTTTCACCGTGTTAGCCAGGATGGTCTCGATCTCCTGACCTCGTGATCCACCCGTCTCGGCCTCCCAAAGTGCTGGGATTACAGGCTTGAGCCACCACACCCGACTCCTCGTATATTTTTATCCCACCTTTCTTATTTGTTTTAATGCTTAACTGTCTTTCCCATTTTTACAGCATCTTGTTCTTGTTTCATAGTTGCAAAATCTTCCCTTATCTCTCTGAGGATATTAATTATCATTATTTTGAGGCACCATCCCACTTTTCTCTAGGTTCATTTTTCTTTTTGTTATTTATTTGCTCTTGTGTTGGAGACTTTCCTTAGATGACTGATGAATCTTAGCTATCCATTCTTATTGAAGAGAGATACACTGAAACATTGATGAGTGGGGTTTGTCGATTAGTGTATTCATGGTAGGATGATAGGATAACAAGATGGATTTTTTACTATGGAACTCCCAAATGTCACTCTCTGATGGTATTTCTTTTAGGCCATTACATTTTTCCGAAGAGGCATTCAGTTGTCTCCTGCCTGCAATATATAAGCATGGAATAGGGGCAGGAAATGGAGACAAGCCTCTGCCTCTGCCCTTTCTCCCCTGGCCCAGCCTCGATCCTCTTGATCTCTTAAGAGAATAGATCTCCAGTTGGCTGGCAGGACAGGCAAGGTGAAAGGAAGCAGTAATGGGATAGTTGCTTGGCTACCAGGGTAGGAGATACCACCTAGTAGGGGACGGGGGTAGCTAATCATTCTAAATATAAACTTTCAGCCAATCTCTTTCTTTTTAACCCTTCACTCTCTGTAGTACTTTGTGCCTCCAAATACTGGACCTTCTCAGAGTTCAGCGAGTCAAAGACTCACTTATTGTTAGCTTCTACCCCTTCTGAAACCCAGATGCTAGCTTTCCCTCTGTGCCAAGTCACTTTTCTCCAGCTCCAGCCACTTTCCATTTTCCAAAAAGTTGTTGAAATCTCTCCATTACTGTTGTTCTTTCTCCTGGTTTCTTGGGTTTTACATAGATCCTGCTCAACAGGTCCTTTTCAATGCCCTTTATTTTCAGTTTACTGGCATTTTGAGGTTCATTTGCCATGTTTAACCAGGAGAATCATTCTTAAAGTAATTTTTGATAATTTAAGGAATTGAAAATATGCTCTAGTTGCTTCCCTTAAAAGCCACATTTTTTTTAGGGGAGTGTGATTCTTCAGACTGTGTATTTAAAATTGCTACATTTCATATAAAGAAATGACATTGCTTATCAACTGTCAAAGTCACACAGTTTTGGAATTGATTTCCAGAAATGCTTAGTGGCTTGGCTGGATTCTTCCTACCCAGCCTCCCTGAGGTAAACAGCAGCATTCATAAGACAGTTAACTAAATGTAAGAATTTTCAATACTGTGGATTTGAATTTCTCCATAAAGTCATCTTACCTCTATGGAAATTGACCCCATAAAATTGGCCTCTTCACTGGCACCCTACCACAGCCAGCTAAAGTAACTAGTCTCCAAAACCAAAGATTATTTTGCATTTCCTTTAGGATGATGTAAGAATTTGAACCTGTCATTTACCTGAAGCAATATCATGGCTAAAGCAGTTCATCGAGCATGTTTGTTTTTCCTTTGCATGATTCAGAATTACATTTTTGTTTTTTCTCCCAGAATTAAAGAGTCCATATTCTTAAAATTGAGCTTATTTCTAGATTTATGTCATGTTTTAGTTAATTGGCTTTGTAAACCTAGCACAAATACAACCAGTACACTAAACTGGGTTCCTCGAGAACACCTCCATACGCTAAATAAGAAGATGAAACAGGTTTCTAAATACGCTTCCCAAAAACCTTGATACTGGTGGAGATAATACAGTATAGTTTAAGGGATCTGCTAATCATATCCCGGCCTTTGCCTTAGGAACATGAGCTGAGCACTGGCCTGGTTTGTAATTGTACTCTTATGGCCATCTGGCAGCTTCTGTGACATATTAGTGGCCTTGGCACAGTTTCTAATTGGCATGTACCAGCATCAAATTGGCATGTATCAACATTCACAAGACAGTTTAACTTTCTAAATAAAAGAAGCCATATCTCTCTTTTCTTTAGCTATGATGCAATTGCTCTTTGCAGGTTTTTTTGTTTTATCTGAAAGGAAACTAAAATTTCAAGATTTCCCATGTCACTTTAATCCTGAACTTTTTAAATCTATTTCTGTAATAACTAAAAGCGAATCTTGAAACTGCTGGTCTTTGGCCCCATGTCTTGAAGAAATTATGTAGTATTATATCTTTCTCTCTGACTTCAGGCCATAGACATTCTCAATCTGCAGGCTGTCTGCAAGCTTTCATAGAAAGATTCATCTGTAATCATTTTAACAGAGCCAGTGGAGACAGGATTGCTTCAGTTAGTAGCTTATCAGTTTAAACTGCATATTCTGTGGTTGGAATGGAAAGTTAATCAAGGAAAACTCAGAATAAGTTTTCACTTACATTTTATATCTTACTTGGCAACTTGTTTGACAATGTTGCATAAAAGATCCAGCACAGGAAACATTTTATACTCCTGCTTATGATTAATAAATATGGAATCTGGGGCATTCTATTTTATAAATCAAGGTCTTAGTCCAAATTTCCTGTTTTTCTACATTAGAAAAAACCCTCAGGGTAAAAATAGCACTAAACTGTATCGGGTACTCAGGGGTCAAGGCAACAGGCAGAACAGATTACTGTAGATACTGTGGTGCTGAGACTGTTATCAGACTAGTAGCAAAGACATTCATTTTGTCGTCATTATAGTAAAGGCATTTGATGCAGCTGGTTTATAAAAACGTAAGTTAATATATCCCACTTTGGATTTTCTATGCTTATTGAAAAGAGGAAAGGAATGAATAATACAAACCAATAAACCAGTGACTTGGAAATGTAGGCTCACACACAGCTAGTTCATGGAAAACCCTAGTCACTCTAGTCAAACACTGTCTTACCACATCTTAATTGTAATCACATCGATTTCTGCTGTATTATACAAGCTCAGTCACTGTCTTCAATCTCCAATACCCTGCACTTCCACACCAAGCACACATATATACTCACTCACACATATATCTTTGTTCAAAGATTTTCCAGTCTTAAGTCATCTGCACTTTGACTTTCTCAAATTCTCTCACCCCAGCTGCTGCATAGTAACCTACAGTAGATCTTCCAGCATCTCTCTTTCTGTAGAATATTACCAAGATACTCTGAAGAATACATGCATGGCAGAAAGTACTTTGGGGTTCATACCACTAATTGACACTTTATCATGAAAAGATTAAAATGTTCTCATTTGTATTTCTTAATAGCCTAAAGAATGTTTTTTGATACAACCAAAGGAAAGAAAAGAGAATACCACCAAGACCAGGAAGAGGAGAAAGGTAATATTAATAATTTCTTAAATTTGTATGGCCCCACATGGTTTCCATCACATTTTTATATGTCATACTTCCATGAGGCAACTATTGTAATCCCCACCTAAGAGATGCAGACATTGTAAGATTCCTTGAGGTTTGGTGACTTTCCGAAGGTCACTACTAATAAGTGTTTCTGTTGGAGCTAAGAATAAATTCTTCTGACTCCTATTTCGGTCTTGTGGAGTGCCAAATCTCTTTGTTACCCACCCTATGTTTTCAGTGTGGTCAGATGTCAGACATAGGTTTCTAATTCTAGAAGGAGTCCAGAGCTATCCTCCCCCAGCCCTTCTGGCTCTGTCCATGAAAAAAAATATACCAACCTCCTTTTTGTACTCATTCCAGATTTGAAGACCTTATACCTTAAAGTATGACTAAAAAGAAAATAGTAAGCAGATGAAGGTAGTATGAGGCACTTCTGACTAATTTGGAACCATAAATTAAGTCAAAAAAGCTCCCCTCCTCTTGCATTTTGATATTTGCCAGTGAGCATAGGAAAGACTTTCTCCTATACATACTTTTTTATGGCTCAGCCTTGGAGAAAGTATGGTTAGCTATGACCTTCTCCCACAGTTGTGAAAACAGCGGTGTAATTCTCTCCCTGCCAAGAGGGGTCTACTCCTGAAGTCAGCCGAGGAAATACGATTGGGATTAGAGGAAAGAAGATGGACTCAAACCAATTACTTAACAGCAAGCTTTTAGAAAACTAAGAGTGTGTGTGCATATGTTTTCTTTTCTTACAAATGGTCAAATAGCAAGATGGGAGATGCCAAATTGGCTGAGGTTTGGCAAGTCCTTAAAGAAGTGACTTTAACTTCTCTTTGATAATTTGTACACTAATGGCCTTCAGGAGTGTTAAGTTCTTGGTGGCTCAAGGTCAAAACTCTAGCTAGATAGTTTATCCTTGACTGAGGTCACGCTAAAATGTGCTCACTGATGACATATTTTTAAAAGTTAATTCCTTTGACAAAGCCTTGACCATTCTTGACAAGTGTATAGAAACGAGGATATTGTAGAAGGAGGGGAAAAAGTTGGGATCAGGGGTGGGGAACGCTCATTCTGGATCTTTGATGGAACATTAGAAGAAAGTGAGAAGGGAAGCTTATGATGGAAATAAATGAATGATTGTGGGTTTCTACTACACTGCAGGCATTCAATACATGCTACACAAATGAATCCAAATCAAAATCGATGTTGGAAAGTATTTCCTGTAATATTTTTTTCTACTTTCCATAGGGCCACTTTAATACTGTCAGCTATCCAAGACCTGAGAATCAAGGGTGTTAAGTCCCCTCCTCAGTAGGCTCCTATGCTCAGATTCCTACTGTAGGTTTTACACTAATGCCAGAAATCCAAACTAAGACTCAGCACCTCACAAAGCAGGTTAGGCAAGAAATTCTTAAAATTCTAATCCTACAGGAATATAAATCATCTAGGGCTAAAAGAGAGCTTTCCATAGCAATGAGATTTCTTTACTTTTAACAGAAAATAATACCCTAGTATGGAGACGCCTGCAAAAACATAGTTCTCCTGGAAGTCATAGACCAAGAGTTGCAGGAAGCTTTCTAGATCATTTTTTTCATTTTTCAAAGCAATAGTTATATCCAAGAAGTATTTAGTGAATTTTCTCAAATGTATTTATTAACACCCACATTCACACTTGGCTAACATCAAAAGCTATGTGCAGTTTAAATGCCAGAGGAATTAACCTATTCCAACCAAATGCCATTTTAAAGTATGTCCTCCCATTTTTCTTCCTTCTCATATCTTAGAAGAAAATTACTGATGTTCTTGCAAAATCAGAACCAAAACCAGGGTTACCTGAAGACCTACAGAAGCTGATGAAGGACTATTATAGCAGCAGACGCTCAGTGATTGAATTAGAAGAACTGAACCTGCCAGGTATAGCCAAGCTTCAATTTTCCTAATGACAAGGAGCAAAACATAACTGTCTATTATGGTTAGGTGTCTCAAGCAGTCAATTAACATATTTTCTGGCGGGTGTGGTGGCTCATGCCTCTAATCCCAGCACTTTGGGAGGCCGAGGCTAGAGGATCGCTTGAGCCTGGGTGTTTGAAACCAGCCTGGGCAATATAGTGAGAAGTCATCGCTATTAAAAATAATAATAATAATAATTGTTTAAAGAGACATATTTTCAGGCTGGGCATAGTGGCTCACGCCTATAATCTGAGCACTCTGGGATGCTGAGGCGGGTGGATCACTTGAGGTCAAGAGTTCGAGACCAGCCTGGCTAACATAGTGAAACCCATCTCTACTTAAAATACAAAAATTAGCTGGGCGTGGTAGCACACACCTGTAATCCCACCTACTTGGGAGGCTGACGCAGAAGAATCACTTGAACCCGGGAGGCCGAGGTTACAGTGAGCCAAGATCGCACCATTGCACTCCAGCCTGGGGAAGAGTGAGACTCCATCTCAAAAAAAAAACATAATATTTCTTTCCTCAATCTAATAGTTTTAACTGATAGATTATATCAAATAGTTTTAGCTGATAGATTATATCCTTACTGGATGCTAAACAGTATTTTTCAAATCTAATACTAAGATTTGTGATAGTATTTTTTTTTTCAAAAGGCTAATTGTTGGGTGTGCATTTTTTTTTAACAGACTATTCAACGAGTAGGAATTCGTCATGAGGATAGAAGTTAAAGTACACATTTAAAAGTATAGTTGTGAAACACTGATTTACTCAACTCTTATAGACAAGAGCTTTAGCCTTAATAAGTAATTTAGTTTTGTTGTTGCTCTTATCATGGATTTCTAGTCATGGTTTTTAGAATAGTATTTTGGGTTGCAGGCCAGACTCTTTCAAGCAAACTATCAAAAGGTAGGAACAAATTCTGCATGTTTTGCAAGGCTGACACTTTGCCTCAAGGGATTCTTCAGCCTACTAGAGTTTTAGATCCTCTGCCTTGGTGTATTTATAATTAAGCTAAAAGATACTGCAAGATGTAAACAGCTAATTTTTTAAAAATATGTATTTATTTTAGAGACAGTGTCTTGTTGTCTCGTCCAGGTTGGAGTGCAGTGGCACCCTCGTAGTTCACTGCAGCCTCGAACTCCTGGGCTTAAGTGGATCCTCTCACCTCAGCCTCCTGAGTAGCTGGGAATATAGCCATGTGCCACCACACCCAGCGTAAACAACTACTTTTAATTAATTTCAAAATTATGATGCATCCTTTAACTCTTTTAGGCAGGCATGGGAGAAATAGATGCTGTCATAAAATCAAACCATAAAAAGTTTGGGTACAACTGCTTCAGATGAGCTATTTATAGACTACTAGGGATATCTGATATTGCTTTTGGAAAAAGTAGAGGGTGGCTTGATTTCCTTTTTCCATTACAATTTTATGCTTTCTAGAAGCTTGAGAAGCTGAAAAACAATCTGTTCCCTGAATTTTTATAATTCTTTTGTGATATCCTTTTTTAAAAACACACATTGGGTCTGGAGACATGAGTGCCCTGTCTGTTTGTTTTCCAAGGAGATTACCCTTTAGGGAATTGAAGGAGTGCATTTGCACATGAGCAGGATCTGGACTTTTAGACTTACTAAGCCCAGACAGTTCCAACAGCAGTTAGAATCCACTCTTCTGAGCACACCACTGCCTCTGCTGTGAAAACTGTGTCCTGACTGCACTATCACAGGAACTATTCTAACAAAACCACTTTTGAAGCTTTAACTGAAGTTTGATTTTTACTGTGACTCAATGGTCAGTTTTCCATTCTAGTTCTTTGTTAGAGCAACTGAACTTACGAAGGATTTGTGAGCAGTGGGACCACTGCTGTTTTGTAACCTCATGGAACATCATAAACCTTGCTCCTCTCTAGAGTTATAGGGAGTCAAAGCTCAGAAGAAACTTTTAAGGAGTCATTTGAGTTCCATAGTGAATTTGTTTGATATTATTGTTTTATTAGAGTTCAGTAATATAGTTAGGCAAGAATGTGTGGTCATGGGTTGGTTGGGGAGGAAAGAAAATATGTTTGAAATAATGTTATAACCAAAAAGGACAGGTTTTTATTTTTAGTTTAAAAAATTAGGCCATTTAAGACACAATAAACTGAGACATCAGAGGAAGGTTTGGGAGAACAGGCACTGGTCACTACACTGATGAGACCAAGAACAGAGAGGAGATTTAAGCTAGATGTGGGGAAGGAGATACAGTGGGTTATTTAGAATAGGCTCAAGGAGGGACATAAATACCCTTATATATACACATATAAAGTAGATATAAATAATAACATATTGTTCCTATTTAGTTTGTCGAGCTTCTAACTTGGTTTTGATTTGAGGTTGTTTGTGTCTGTAGGGCACGAACATGTCTTTTCAATTAATATTGTGCACTGTACATTGTTAATGTCACACACACGGGCACCGAATTAGGATTTCAAGGCTGGAGTCACCCGGAGCTAATTAACCTCTCTGCTGTCTCCTGAGAGCTGCAGTGTGGTTTAGATTAGTGATTCCTAAATGCCTATAGGCTAGCTGCAACTGAATCACCCAGGAACTTAAACATCAGATCCCCAGGCCCATCCTCAAGAGATTGTAATTCACTATGCAAAAGAGACTCCATCCCAGGAATCTGTACCTTCAGTTCTCCAGGTGAGTCTGATCATATCCAGACTTGGGACATTATAAAGACCACCAAAGGCTCCACAACAATACAGGAGAAAACAGCTTTGAATTACTCACTTAATGAGTTATATGTGCTGGGTCACAACATAAATTTCATTTTGGTCAGTCCAGCCCCTGTTTTATTTTAATGTGTTATATTGTTTTTTATTGTATTGTTATGTCATGTTGTATTTTGAGACATTATTACCATTCTTCCCTAATCCAAACTCTATTTTCATATGATAGGCATTTTAAAATATATATATATATATTCTTATAAAATACGTCATCCTGTGTATGTATATACATATTAAAGTGTATCTAAAATGGCTCTGTGCTAATGCTTTCATTCTGTTTCTTTCTTCATTTGACACTTTTTCCAGATAGGACTCTGTAGTTTTATGCATGTCTAGTTCATTGCTTCTAAATGCAACATAATATTCCAGCGTTTCCATCTGTCACATATACTCATCCATTTTCCCAGGTATGGACACTTAGGTTGCCTCAAGCACCGTGGTATCACAAATAATGCCAAGATGCATATCCTTGTGTGTGTACCTTAATAGACCACGCAAGAATTTCTTTCTATTATTTACTTTGAGTTGAAGTGATAGAATTATAGGGTATATACATATTAACATTATTACTTTCCAGAATATCTATACCAGTTTACACTTCCACTTACAGTTCACAAGAGTTTCCATCACTTTGCATTCTCAACAACACTTGGTATTATACATCTTGCTAATAGTTGCCATTCTAATGAGTGTGTAAAGTGTGATCTCATTATATTAACATGCACTTCTCTGATAACTAGTGAGTCTGAACATCTTTACATAGATTTGTTAGCCACTTCATTTTGCATTTGTGTAGTCCCCATTTTATGGATTTGGAAAATAAAGGTGCTTCATTAATCTGCTGAGTGATATAAGAAGCTCCTATTTCACTGCTCTAAGAAATTACGGGCAGCTCCGTGACAGGTTAAAAGTTTACTTGTTGCTGCTGCTGTTATTTTAAATATAGGCAACACTTTAAGATATATAATGGGCCCCAATTCACTAATATTTTACAACCTTATACATCACTCATAACTCACATATAATCTATTTTGATTGTGTGTGTGCATTTACAAAATTCTCTGTATACCATGTTTATCGTATTTCTAGACTCCTGTTTCCTCAAGGCCAATGATTTGACTCACAGTCTTTCCTCATACCTAAAAGAAAGTAAGTAAACTCTGATTTTAATCTATTTAAATTTATCCTTATTTTGCTCTGGCTTTGGAAATTTAGGTTTTGGTCTCGTTTTTGTTTTATAATACATTAGGCCATTGTTGCTCCAGGAATCCAAAGAATGGTGTTCTAGTCCCAGGTCCCCCACCAATTTGCTGTTTGACTTGAGATGAGTCACTGAGTACTCCCCTGGACTTAATTTGTTATCTGAAAAATAGGGAAGATGGACTATGTGATATGTGTTCCATCTGTGAGATTCTGAAATTCTATTTGCATGTTTAGAACTCAGACCATGGCTATAGTGAAGCCAATCTAATTCTATCTTTTCAAAATGTATTTTTTGGGAGACTGGAGAAGGACAGGGTCTCACTCTGTCTCCCAGGCTGGAGTGCAGTGGTCTGGTCATAGCTCAGTGGAGCCTCAACCTCCTGGGTTCTGACGATCCTCCTGTCTCAGCCTCCCAAGTAGCTGGGACTACAGTTGTATGTCACCACAAGCAGCTAATTTTTTTTTTTTTTTTTGATTATTTTTGGTAGAGACAGAGTCTTCCTATGTTGCCCAGGCTGGTCTCAAACTCCTGGGCTCAAGAGATCCTCCGCCTTCTGCCTCCCAAAGTGCTGAGATTACAGGCGTGAGCTACTGTGTCTGGCCCTTCAATATGTATTATATGTAGCCAGCAATAACTAAATTATTCATATCAACTGGTCATTTATTTATGGCCAGCAATGAAACAGTTTAGATATAGAAAGTTTCCATTCTTCTTTCAAACTACAAGCAATTCTGATGACACTAAACTTGAGTTCATAAACCTTTCTTAGCGTCAAATTCAGAAAATGTAAATCTAGGTAATAATAGAATCAACCTCACTAGATTATGAGAACTAAAAAGAAAATCTATGTAAAGTGCTTAGCACCATGTCAGTATTTAGTAAGTGTTTGCTGTTTTTAAATGTTTGTTCCATTTTATATCTTATGTTGAATTTCCCTTTAAAATTTAACATGACTGAATCAGAATTCATTTCCTATTTAATCAACATTGTGAAGTATCAAACATAAATTAAAATATCAAAAATGTAATATTCCAAATTTTTTTACTTAATTTTAAAATTAGTCACATTTAGGGACTTGGCATGTTTGTTTTGTGTTATAAATTAATGATACTTCATTTTAATCTAATATTTACAATAACCAGAAAATTGAATTATAATTGTAATTATAATGAACCATGCTCACTGTATTTTATTTTGCTTAAACACTCAACAAAGAAGAAATACTCAACTTGGGAGGTGGGCCCTGTTTTGCCATTTTTCAAATAATTGTTTTGTGGTCTTTTTTCCAGTCTGTCCTAAGTGGGTAAAACTTAGGAAAAACCACAGTGAGAAGAAATCGGTCCTGATGCTGATCATCTGCAGCTCAGCCATCCGAGCCCTGGAGCTCATTAGGTTGGAAGGTTCACCTATTCCGTATCATAAATGTTTTCTGAATAACTGATATATGCCAAACTATTACGTTCTATGTGCTGGAGATGTAGCAATAAACAAAACAGAGTCCCTGCCCTCATGGAATTTATATTTCAGTGGGGGAGACAGATAATAAACAAGTGAAGATACATCATAACATCAGGTACACCTATATGTAAGGAAAAAATCAAGCATGGCAAAGGGATATAAGTAGATCAGGACTACTTTTAAAAGGGTGGTCACAGAAAGCTTCTCTAAGGAGATGACAATTTGATCAGAGACTTGAACAAAGTGAAGAAGAAAGCCCAGCAGCTATCGGAAGAAAAGCATTCCAGGTAGAGGGGAGAGTAAGCACAAAAGACCCCAAAGATAGGATGCCATTGTAGGATTTTGAGGAGTTACTTGATCTGAATCATCATTTTAAAGGTTCCCTTTGGCTGCTGTGTGGAGAGCACACATTATAGAGAGCACAGGTGAAGCAAGGAGATCATACCCCAAACAACCAGTTAGAAGAAAATATCTGACTTAAAATAGTAACAAGAAAAGACAGAAGCCAGGCACAGCAGCTCATGCCTACAATCCTGTCACTTTGGGAGGCTGAGATGGGAGGACTCCTTGAGCCCTGGAGTTTGAGACCAGCCTGGGCAACATAATAAGAATTATAAATTTAAAAAAAAAGAAGAAGAAAAGAAAAGAAAGAAAGAAAAAAGATAGAATACCACAGAATACACTTATCAAAACTTATGTACAGACAGTATCATCTAAGGGATGCAGAAAACTTGAACAAACAAAAATGTATACCATATTCTTGAATAGGAAAACTCAATATTGTAAGCATGTCTGTTTTACTTAGGATAGCCTACAGATTTCACACATTCCTAGTTAAACTCCAATAGAGTTGTTTTTTTTTTTTTAACTGGTTAAACAAGTTCTGAATTCTTATGGGATAATATACAACTAAAAATAGGCAAAGAAATTCTGAAAAATAATACTAATGAGACGATTATATCACTAGAGATTACAAATTATATATACATATATATATATATACACACACTCTCTGAAGTCTCAATAATTAACAGTATGGAACTGGCACATGCATGACAGATCAGACGAGTGGAATAGAATTGAAAGTTCAGGAACAGACCCAAATGCATATGAAAATGTAGCACATGCCTAAGGTGACAAATCAGAAATCAGTAGGGAAAGATGGATTGTTTAATAAACGGTGTTGAACAACTGAGTAGCCATCTGGAAAAGCAAAGTTGGATTCATATCTCACTGCTTATAACAAGATAAATTCCAAATGGAACAAAAATTTAAAGGTAAACATTATGTTTTAGGCCGGGCGCGGTGGCTCACACCTGTAATCCCAGCACTTTGGGAGACGAAGGCGGGCGGATCATGAGGTCAGGAGATCGAGACCATCCTGGCTAACACAGTGAAACCCCATCTCTACTAAAAATACAAAAAAAATTGCTGGGCACGGTGGCAGGCGCCTGTAGTCCCAGCTACTCGGGAGGCTGAGGCAGGAGAATGGTGTGAACCCAGGAGGCGGAGCTTGCAGTGAGCTGAGATCACACCACTCACTCCAGCCTGGGTGACAGAGCGAGCCTCCCTCTCAAAAAAAAAAAAAAAGATTATGTTTTAAAGATAATTTGTCAGTGCTTTACTAAGTGCTTTCATGTACTTTTTCATTTACTGTAGTTTTTGTAGAGTAAACAAAAAGGCTTCCACTGGTCAGTGGTAACATTCAGCTTTCAGAGAAGAGCCGTGAGAGTCAGACGAGATTTGCTAGGACCAGCTCTCTCTGAGAGCCTGGCTCTGGGTCAGGCTTTGACAAGAGACAAAACAAAGGAAAATCCAAGTCATGAAGAAAGAGGAACTTGGTCAAATAGACTAAGGTGCAAATCTAGACACTCAATAGTTATTTACATCTGTTTTTTCTAAATGAACTAATGTAATCACGAATTTAGAAAAGTAGTTGTTAAACTTTAATAGTCCTTCAAACCCTCCTTTCTCCACTGAAGTGGAGACACACATTAAATTGTATCACATTGTGCACATACATTAACTTGTAGCATATAATCTCCCAGTGAAACACTTGTGTTTCTTTCCATTTTTTCTGCTCTAAACATAATTGATCTTGAAGATTCCAACTGCTTCCGGGCAGCTGTATTACCAGTCCTAAAATCATGGGAATTCACATTGACTTTTGAGTGCTTTAAAAACTACCTCATTTCAGCTTCAGATGCTAAGGGCAAAGAGTTTGGCCTGGAGGTGGACTCTTAAAATAAAGCTATCAAATTGATTCGAGCTTTTGTTGTACATAAATTCCTTACTGAGGACATAAAAGTACTATGTTGTCACACTTCATTTACCAATTTGCAATATTTTTTTGTGTCCCCAGTAATACTGTGATCCATTTCAAGGTTAGGTGATTTGCAGAAGGTGATTTCTGAGTAGGCACAACAAGCCCTACTGATAAAGACTAACATTTAAGAAATCGAACTTTTGTGAGAACATCTGTTCTACTGAGAGCCATGACTTACTTTAAATTGTCTTCCTGGTTAACCTGGCCATGGAGAAAGCTTATGTGTAAGTAAAAACTTGAGGCAACAGAACTTGTAGAGCATGATTCACTATTTTGCAAACTCATATGTTTTTACTGGTCAATATTTCTCAAAATATAATAACGATATATGAAGGAAACTAGTAAACCCATGTTAGGTCATCCTCAAATATAGGTGATATATAGAAATACGTTCAACAAATGAAAAACAGGTTGTGAAAACAGAAGCAAGGAAAAAGTAAAGAACAGAAAATTAGGTGAAGCCAGCTAGAAATGGTGCTCAAACTCACGTCCATAAAGCCCCGTTCAGTTGCAACAGTGGCCCCAACTGGGGGCCTGCACTTTCCAACAGCCAGGATCTGTTGGGAAATACTATCAGTTGTCAGATTGATGGCATTCTGTGGGTTTAAGAAGAAAAAAAAAAGTTCCCTGAGAAATACAGTTTTTCCCTCTGTGACATAGTGATAGCAGCATTCTCAGTGTCATCTGTACAACAAGAATCCTGGACAGATAATGTTATGTGGCTGTTTATAGAACAGCTGTTGGTGCCAGCTGAGGACCTGATGCCACAGTAGAGGTAGAAAGGCAGGCATGTCAGGTGCCACCAGCGTCGTCTCCACCCTCAGAGCTGGTGGTCTGGATTGATGTGGATAGATCTAGCTTCTTGACTACCTAGAAACTAAGTGGACTGCCTGTCCTGCTGGTGTAAGCCAGAGACTGTAAAGCGACAACTCAAAGGCTAAGTTTACCCCACAAGTATTTGGCACCTAAAAAATTTTTGAATGACTTGCCCATATTTAAAATCAGATTGCACATATAAAAATCTAAATTTCTGGCTTCTCTAAAAATCAGAGGATCTTAGGCCCATAATCTCACATCCTCATAACTGGCAGAGCTGAGCACTAGTTGACCCCTGTACAGGGGGCATCACTCTCGAGTGCCCCTCAGTCCTCACACCCACCTCCCAGATCACCTCATTTACAATAACCCCTGCCCTCATAGCTTTAATTCCGCCAGTCCTTTGTGTCAGTGGTTTCTTCTTACTTTTTTTCCTTCCTTCTTTGCTTCCTCTTTCCCTTCTTTCCTTCCTTCTTTTCTTTCTTTTGGCTGAAGCTCCATTTCCACCTATAAAATTTTATAGAGAAGTTTAGTCTACAAAGTAGATAAGAAAGGACAGCTCTGACAGAAGGATAGAAACCCGCCTTCTTCCCCCTTTCCATCTCATCCCCCGGTTTTCCTCATGGCCACCACAGGCAGACCTTTGTAGATGCCCTTGGCTCCACAGAGAATGGGCTGACATCACCGCTCTAAGATATCCCTTGCAACCGAATTTTGTATGAGAACTGCTCTGCACGGTTGGAAATGAATTTTCTGCCAGGGACCTGAAATACTGGAATTCTGTATTACAAGTGAAAGGCAGATCATGTGTTTCAGTAATCAAGGAAACCTAAGTAAGGTTGACCTTGTGTATGGCAGTGTGAAGCCAACACAGATAAGTACCTGAATAAAAGGCTACCCCACTCTCATTGCAAATGCTGGCTAACCTGCAAATCTCAGAATTTGTGTGTACATATGTGCATATATACACACATATGCACACATCCTTTGAATAAAGCAAGACATAATACTTAAGTAGTCATCGTGGCCTAGAATGAGTTGGTTTTCTTAAGCATTCACCTACTTCTTTTCATTAGGTCGATGACAGCATTCAGAGGAGACAGCAAAGTTATAAAATTATTTGCAAAGCACATAAAGGTAAGCAAGGGCCTGTGATCCCTAAAGGCCTCTCCCAGACCTCAGCTTTTTCCTTTCAACCTCTTCTCCTAATCTCCTTAGCAAGTATTTTATTGAGTTCCTTCCTTATGTAACATTTAACCACTTTTCTAGTTTTTTAAATTCTATGCCTCCACATATCTACCTCCCCCCTACAGCAGTTGCTTCTGCCATGCTCCGTCCCTGAGGCTTGACCCTTTGATTCCTTGAAGATTTAACTTTGAGATAAAGTTAAGAAATTGGTGTAAAATTGCACTTTCTTAATGACTTCCTTTTCTTCTCTTTCCTCTTGGAACAGGTCCAGGAGCAGGTAAAGCTGCTGGAGAAGCGTGTGGTGCACCTGGGTGTAGGAACTCCAGGGAGAATTAAAGAACTTGTTAAACAAGGTATGACAAGAGGGCAGCGATACTCTTGCCCAGGGCTGGGAGTTTGCCTTACCCACATGTGAGTCTCAGAAACTAAATTCAGGATATACAGAAACCAGACCTCTGTGTTAATTCAGGAAGTGGAAACTCAGCCTTTAATCTCTGAAGCCAACCAGCAAGTATAGCACATTAGGGAATGATAAGAGCTGTGGCAAACTGAAGTACATGTGCCCACCTAAACAGAGTCCAATTCCAGCTGCTACAAGCAGGTTAGTGGGTCACACGGCCTTCATTCCACCAGTGCGCGGCCACTGCTTCAGTTGAGTATTCCCGCTCACTCCACAGAGTCTCGGGGAGACTCCCATTTTGAGGGCTGGTATATAAAACATACTAAAACAAAACATAGTTTCCGTGAATGTAATGCGGGCATTCCATAATTGTTCTTCCCAAATGTGTTTCTCTTTGAGTGCTTTACAGAAAGTATTCTAGACAATATCCACTGGTGAGTTTTTCTAGTTTGCCGACTTTCTCAAAGCCAGTAACCTGAGAACCTGCTAACCTGCTAATTATCTTATTACCTCTTCTACCTACCAGGCACATTCAATGATTTCTTTTCAATAATTATTTCCAAATTACTTATGTATTATCTAATAGAGGTTTTTTTTAAATAACTGTCTGGAGCTATTCTCAGATTATTTTATATACCTAAAAGTAATGTGCTCATCAGTGTAGTAACTCATTATAGAGATGGTCATTTGCCAGGGAGCAACCAAAAGCTAAAACTACTATTGTTTCTCTCCAGATGAAAATCATCCAGGGTTACTTGAACCCACTATATGCAGAGTTTTGTACAAATACCAACAAGTAACAAATTTGGCTGCCCCTGACAAGGAAGGGAAACAACACTTTTGAGTTCCTACTTGTACGCAGTGCTATGCTTGACACCCTTACATATGTTATCTCATTTAGCACTCACAGCATCCTTACAGGCCAGCCATTTTATTTCTTATGAGAGAGAACTGAAGCTCAGAGGGTTATGTCACCCTCCCCAAGGTCTATCACTCCCAGCTTTCCTGGTTCTACAGCCTTTTCTCCTCAGGGAGCTCCTGATCCAGCTGAAGAACCAAATGTACATAGACTGAGATCGATAGCATGAGGCAGTAAATGCCAAGAGCCAAATGAGCACTTCTAAGTGGTACAAGAGTTGAAATGAGAAAGAGATAGTTATGCTGGCCTGAATCTGCAGAGCAGGGTCTTTAACTGATCTTTGAAATGTGGAGAGGATTGAAATAGGCCGGGAGGGTCAGGGGAAGCATCCATGAATGGGAGAACAGCCCAGTGAGATTCTCAGAAAGCAGGCACATACACATGTTATATCACAAGGAATTAGGAGGAGGCAAAACAGTGTTGCAGTTAAGAGCCCCTATGATGGACTCAGACCTCCAGATTCAAATCTTAGGTCTAGCAACTTACCAGCTCTGTAACCTTGGCAAGTTACTTAACCCTTCTCAGCCTGTTTCTTTGTACGAATGACCGGGATTGTAATAGTAGCTACTTTAAGGTTTGTTATAAAAACAAAATGCCAATAAAGAGCTCAGCGCACTGTCACACCCTAAACACTTAGCAAATATTAGTTACTTATTAAAGAGACCAACTTTCTTGCTTGGAGACTTTGTGGGCTATAGTAGCAGTTGATGCAATTGGAAAGAAATTTGAGGAAAGCCCTTGAACAGTAAGCCAAGGAGTTTGGATTTTTGTCTTGTGGACATCCTATGGCATTTGAAAGTTAAGAGGCACCAAGGCCTTCTATGAGACACAGATTTGGGAGTGATTGACTGGGTATCAGGAGAAGCTAAGGATGGACTCTCAGGTTGGTTCCTGTCTCCCTAGCAGCTTTTAGCTAAAGATTCACCACCAGTCCCTCCTGGCATCCAGATTTTTTTATGTGTCACCAGACTTCCCCAACCCCCACCCCATGCAACAGGATTACTCTTCTCTGTATTTAAAAGAAAGAGAGGAAGAGAAAAAGCAAAGCTATCCAGACTATTGAAATCAGATCTCTACAGAGTTGTGAGACCTCAATATGCAGGCTTATTTCAGGTGGAAAAATCATTTAAAGGGCGATGTATTTTTACAATATTAATGAAAATAATTTTTACTTCTGATTCTAATTGGATGAATGGTTTAATATTCATTAACCACAGGTCTTTGGCTACATACAAAGTGTTTAAAGAGAATAGTCCCAGCACCCTAAAAATGGGAAATCTAACAGAGTGACACCAGTAGCACATATGTAGCTGTTTATGACTTAATAAGATGTTTATATGTTTATATATAAGGAGAGTTTTCAGACATTGAACAATATCCCATGACATTGGTATGTATACAATTACAGACAATTGTATTGTTTTAATTTAGTAATGAAGGGGATTTTCTGACTGTAGGAGCCTTTGGAAAATGCAAAAATGTACAGAGAAGAAAACAAGTCACTTTAGAGGCAATCTCTTGTTAATAATGAATATATTTCCTTTCAGTCTTTTTTCTATACATTTGTATGTTTATTTTTATATAGCAGAGATTGATTATACTGCATTTCATAACTTTATAACCTACCTTTTTCACTTGCTCTATCTCATGAGGACTTACTTTCCTTGTCATGAAGCACGTTTAATTTTTCATTTGTATAGCTACGCTATTTACAATATTCTATTGTAAATTTATTTTTTTGCAATTCTATTATGGTAGACTTTGGGTTGTTTCTAAATTTTTGCTATTATAAATAATATGGCAATGATCATTTTTGCAAGTAGCTATGTTTATGTTTCTGATGCTTCATTGGGATTGGTCATAGAAGGAAATTTATTTTATCAAATACAAGCATTTTGGCCAGGCACCGTGGCTCACGCCTATAATCCCGGCACTTTGGGATGCTGAGATGGGCAGATCACTTGAGGTCAGGAATTCGAGATCAAATAAAAGCATTTTGAAGCTGTTATATTATGCTCAGTTTCATTCCAGAGAGGCTGTACCTATTGCTTTCCTGCCAGCAGTTATATTAAGGGAAGACTGATGATCAACTCATTGTCTTTTCCAGTTCACCATTTTTATTTTAATTTTGCAGAATGTTTTTAATAACAGGCATTTGAATTATAAACAGCATGAACAAGTATTAGGGGCAAAGAGGAAAATATTTAAATACCATGAGGAAAAGCTGAGGGGAAGTGCCGCGGGAGAGAAAGGCTGTAGGTACTGTTAACACGAGAGACGTGGAACAGCTTGGAGCAGAGGCAAGAACTGACTGTATGCCCAACTGTGAGACATCTGAGGACCAGACAATCCCTGAGGTCCCCTGCAGCCCTCACAGTCCATAATTGTCTTGTAGACAGACAGGAAAACAGTGAATGGAGTAATTAAGTGATTTACCAACCTCATCAAAGGATAGCTGAATAGAGCCTACTCATCTCAACTTCCTTTTCTGCCTAAAATGAACCACCCAGCCCTGTCCTCATCTTTCTCCCCACTCACCTCCTCAGAGCCATGCAGACTCCGAGGACTCAACTCCTCTGAAAGGCAACTACCCAAAACTGCAGGATTTAGCTTAGCAAATGCCTGTCAGGAATGAGACTACAGCCTCTGGATCTTCATGAAATGGAGGCTTGGCCAGCATGTGAGCATTTGAGGAGCTTAGCAAGAGCAGCTTGTCTGCTTTCCTCAGAAGCAGTGATGAGTTGATAAGAAGAGCACGTCTCAGAGTGCTGCGTTTGTTTCCATCAGGGAAGGGCAGCACTTAATGTGCAGAGATGAGTTACCGGGGGAGAGGACAACATATGGGACAAAAAGTAACCCGGAGAATAAAAAATCATTTTAATAAGCTTATGTCATGAGGTCTTTACTGCAGCACCTCTCTCCCTGTCTCTTTCAGGTGGCTTTAATTTGATCCCCTTAAAATTTCTGGTTTTCGACTGGAACTGGAGAGATCAGAAGTTGAGGAGAATGATGGACATTCCCGAGGTACCACGTAACCAGCAGTTGCTTTTAATCATTTTTTCTCTATTTGAACTTGAGTTCAAACACAGTAATAAAGTCTTTGACATGAGGAGCCAGCACATTTTAGATTTTGAAATGATTTCTATCTTTTCTAACTCTGAGCTAACTATAATTATAGAGGCCACCTCCTCCCCTTACACATAACTGTATCCTTTCCATGTGTTTCATGGGAATCGGCTCTGTTGCTCCTTAAATGACCAATGGCCTCTCCTCACTAGGGACCATTTTGAGAAACAAGAAGATCTGAAGGACCTGCACTTTTCCTGTGCCTTTCTTTGTAGACACACTCGTCTTTGTCTTTCATTCTTCTATGTGCACTTTTGGCTCGGGTTGGGGAAGCAGGGGTACAAACTTGCCTCTTTGCCAGCATCTCCACATCCCCAATAACCCACTTACTTAATTTAGAAAGATATTTTGATTTCATGGGGTGGGGAAATTTTTTGATGTCTCAGTGGATTACAATTGAATGATTGAATGCCTTTATGGGCACAGTATTAGCTCATTATATATTTTTAAAAGCAATCCATTATCATCATAATGTGAAAAATTGACCTTGCGACCTACCATGCTGTCATGGGGCTAATTTTTCAATCTAGCCTGATGCTTCACAGTAGCTGTTAGAAAAAAAAAAAAATGGTTACCAGTCACCAACCAAGAACAAATCATGGCAGTAACTATCAAAGAGGCTTGGAAATACTCTTCCAAACATGCTGAATGAATTAATTTATCACATAAAACTGTATCTCCAGTTGACCAAACCTGATTATAATTCATCAGTGAGTTATTTCAGACATCAGTTCAGGTTAAAAAACAGTTTGCTCAGTTACACACACACACACACACACGCACACACACATACACAGTTGTGCATTTTGTCCCCTGAATTGACTGGTTTCTTAAAACTGGTTTAACAACTTTGATATCAGGCATGAGGCCACAGTTGATTATTTCAGTTATAATATTAAACTGACTAATCTACTAAGTTTCTAATTCTAATAATGAGAAATATCCAAAAACATCTTTTCACCCATAGTTATTTTTATTCTGTTGCTGTCATTCTTAGCAGTTATCCTAAGGCAATAAAATCCTATACTGAACTATCGTATATAATATTGTTTACAGAAAGCACACTGTGGAGTCCTTGAAACACCTTTAAATAGCATTTTATTTTGAATGGCTGCACTTTAATGAACCTAATGTTTTATATAGTACCTCTTCCTTCATTTATATAGTACCTCTTCTTTCATTTATATAAATATTTTAATTCTGCCAGGCATGGCGACACACACCTGTAATCCTAGCCCTTTGGGAGGCTGAGGTGGGAGGATTACTTGAAGCCAGGAGTTCGAGACCAGCCTGGGCAACAAAGCAAGACCCTGTCTCTACAAAACAATAATAATAATAGGCCAGGCGCAGTGACTCACACCAGTAATCCCAGCACTTTGGGAGGCCAAGGCAGGCAGATCACTTGAGGCCAAGAGCTCAAGACCAGACTGGCCAGTATGGCAAAACCCTGTCTCTACTAAAAATACAAAAGTTAGCTAGGTATCATGGCACATGCTTCTAATCCAAGCTACTCAGAAGGCTGAAGCATGAGAATCACTTGAACCCGGGAGGCAGAGATAGCAGTTAGCCAAGATCACGCCACTGCACTCCAGCATGGGCAACAGAATGGGACTCTGTCTCAAAATAATAATAATAATTTTTAAAATTTCAACTCGAAATCAAATGTGTGTTAGGACTTTTGCCCTCTCTGATTCTGGCCATAACAGCTGGGTAAATACCAGGGAGTCCTGATGGTTGAATTTATTCACCAAGACCATTTTTGCTTGATCTTAATCTTTTTTTTTTTTTCCTTTTCTCTCATTTAGATAAGAAAGGAGGTATTCGAACTTCTGGAAATGGGAGTGCTCAGTCTGTGCAAGTCAGAATCTTTGAAACTGGGCCTTTTCTAAGTCTGTGTCTTAATGAAGATTCCAGTCTTCACAGTAGAAGTTGCATCTTATTTAATGACTCTGATATATTGCCAGCACTCAGTAAATATCAGCAAATAGTTTATGTTAACTGTGTCAGCAGATAGATCGCTGGAATGTGGGGATTCTGAAACAGGAATGAATCTGTCCTTTTGACAACTCTCTTATTTAATAAAGTATCACCGGCTTGTGTGTGATCCTTGTTGAGCAGACCGAGTTTTTCTGTCACCAACTGGCTTCTGATGTAACTGTTCAGGAGAAAGGAAAGAGCAGCTGGGTGACCTCAGGCAAGCCCCTTACCTCTCTGAGCCCCATCTCATCAAAGTGGGAATGTCTCACAGCAGTGTTGAGGGTTCCAGGAGATGGTACATGGGGAGCAGATTTGTAAACTCTGAGGCATGGTCCCAGCAAAAAGGGTGGCAAGTATATTAGTCCATTCTCACATTGCTATAAGTAACTACCTGAGACTGGGTAGATTATAAAGAAAAGAGGTTTGACTCACAGTTTCACAGGCTGTATAGGAGGCATGGCTGAGAGGCCTCAAGAAACTTACAATCACAGCAGAAGGTGAAGGGGAAACAAGCACATCTTCACATGGTGACAAGAGAGCAAGAGAGTGAAGGGGGAAATGCTACACACTTTTAAACGACTAGATCTTGTGAGAACTCACTCCGTATCATGAGAACAGCTTAAGAGCAAGGGGGAAATCTGCCCCCATGATCCAATCACCTTCCACCAGGTCCCTCCCCCAACAATGGGAATTATAATTCAACATAAGATTTGGGTGGAGACACAAAGCCAAACCATATCATTCCACCCTGGCCTCTTCCAAATTTCATTTCCTTCTCACATTTCAAAACACAATCATGCCTTCCCAACAGTCCCCCAAAGTCTTAACTCATTCCAGCATTAACTCAAAAGTCCAACTCCAAAGTCTGATCTGAGACAAGGCAAGTTCCTTCCACCTATGAGCCTGTAAAATAAAAACAAGTTAGTTACTTCCAAGATACAATGGAGGTACAGGCATTGGGTAAATGCTCCCATTCCAAGTGGGAGAAACTGGTCCAAACAAAGGAGCTAAAGGCCCCATGCAAGTCCAAAACCCAGCAGGGCACTCATTGAATCTTAAAGCTCCAAAATAATCTTTGACTCCATGTCTCATATCCAGGCCACGCTGATGCAAGGAATGGGCTCCCAAGGCCTTAGGCAGCTCTACCTCTGTGGCTCTGCAGGGTACAGTCCCCATGGTTACTTTCACAGGCTAGTGTTGAGTGCCTAAGCATATCCAGGTACACAGTGTAAGCTGTCAGTGGATCTACCATTCTGGGGTCTGGAGGATGGTGGCCCTCTTTTTACAGCTCCACTAGGTGGTGCCCCAGTGGGGACTGTGTAGGGGCTCCAACCCCACATTTCCCCTCTGCACTGCCCTATAGAGGCTCTCCATGAGGGCTTTACCCCTGTAGCAGACTTTTGCCTGGACATCAAGGCATTTCCATACATCCTCTGAAATTGAGGTAGAAGCTCCCAAACCTCAACTCTTGCCTTCTGCACACCCATAAGCCCAATAGCACGTGGAAGCTGCCAAGGCTTGGGGCTTGCACCCTCTGAAGCAATGGTTCAAGCTGTACCTTGGCCCCTTTTAGCCACAGCTGGAACTGGGCAGCTGGGAAGTAGGGTGCCATGTCCTAAGGCTACACAGAGCAGCTGGGCCCAGGGCCTAGCCCACGAAACCATTTTTCCCTCCTAGGCCTCTGAGCCTGTGTGGCAGGGGGATGCTGCCACGAAGGTCTCTGAAGTGCCCTGGAGGCATTTTCTCCATTGTTTTGGCTATTAATATTCAGCTCCTCTTGTGCAAACTTCTGCAGCTAGCTTGAATTTCTCCTCAGAAATTGGGTTTTTCTTTTCTACCACATGGCCAGGCTGCAAATTTTCAAACTTTTGTGCTCTGCTTTGCTTTTAAATATAAGTTCTCTTTCCTTATGCAAATGAGCATAGGCTTTTAGAAGCAGCCACATCACCTCTTGAACACTTTGCTGCTTAGAAATTTCTTCCGCCAGATACCCTAAGTCATCTCTCCCAAGTTCAAAGTTACACAGATCCCTAAAGCAGGGGCACAATGCCACCAGTCTCTTTGCTAAAGCATAGCAAGAGTGACCTTTGCTCCAGTTCCCAATAAGTTCCTCATCTCCATCTGAGAACACCTCAGCCAGGACTTCATTGTCCATATCACTATCAGCATTTTGGTCAAAACTGTTCAAGTCTCTAGGAGTTTCCAAACATTCCCTCATATTCCTGACTTCTTCTGATCCCTCCAAACTGTTGCAACTTCTGCCCATTACCCAGTTTCAAAGTTGCTTCCACATTTTTAGGTATCTTTATAGCAATGTCCCACTTCTCTGGTACCAATTTTCTGTATTCCTCCATTTTTACATGGCTATGATGAACTACCTGAGACTGGGTAGTTTATAATGAAAAGAGGTTTAATTGACTTCCAGTTCCACAGGCTGTAAAGGAGGATGGCTGGGGAGGCCTCAGGAAACTTAAAATCATGGCAGAAGATGAAAGGGAAGCAAGCACATCTTCACGTGGCAACAAGACAGCGAGAGAGTGAAGGGGGAAGTGCTACACACTTTTAAACAACCAGATCTTACTATCTGAGATCTCATTATCTGAGAACTCACTATCTGAGAACTCACTATCTGAGAACTCACTATCTGAGAACTCACTATCTGAGAACAGCAAGGGGGAAATCCGTCCCCATGATCCAATCACCTCCCACCTGGTCCCTCCCCCAACACTGGGAATTACAGTTCCACATGAAATTTGGGTGGGGACACACAGCCAAACCACATCAGCAGGATAGTGGTAGAAAGAGCATCAGGTGAATTTGGCACTTCGTAAACATATAAAAAGACAACAATATAATCACAGTTATCTTACTCATTATTTTTTTTTTAATTTTCTATTTTGAAACTTCAGGCTTAATAGAAAAGTTTAAAAAATGGAGAATTCCCATATCCCCTTCCCTGAGCTTTCCCAGTGTTAACTTCTTGTATAACCATAATAGAGTTATCAAAACTAAGAAGTCATCACTGGTACCGTATAATTAACTAAACTACAGAGTTTATTTGGATTTCTCCAAATAAACTGATGTCCTTGTTCTATTCCAGGATTCATTTTAGGATCCCACATTGCACTTACTTTGTTGTTGTGTCCCTTTGGTTTCTTGAGACCACTGACAGTTCCTCAGTATTTCCCTGTCTTTTCATGACCTTCATACTTTTTTGAAGAGTATCCATCGTGTATTTTGTAGAATGTCCCTCAATTTGTATTTGTCTGTAATGTTCTCATGATTTGATTGAAGTTACACATTTTTTGACCAGAATACTACAGAAGCGAGTATGTCCTTCTGGATTTATTATATCAGGGGTACATAATGTTAATATGTCTTATTACCAGTGATGTCAACCTTGATCACCTGGCTAAGGTGGTATCTGCCAGTTTTTTCTACTATAAAGTTATTATTTTCCCTTTGTAATTAATATCCATTTTAGGGGCAATACTTTGAGGCTATACAAACATCTGTTTTTCCTCAAACTTTTGCCTGCTAATTCTAGCAAACATTGGTATTTCTTGCCTGCGACAGCCATTACTGTAATGGTTTTTCTATTTTTCTCATTCCTTCAACATGTGTTACATTTATTACAGAATTCCTCTTTAAGAAATAATTATCTCTTTTCCCCCATTTACTTGTTTGTTCAATTGTTTATTTACATCAGTATGGACTCGTTGATACTCATTTTATTCTATGAGTTATAAGGTAATAGTATTGTTTTTTATTTGTTGCTCAAATTCACTTACTTTTCTTACTCATTTAAATAATGTTGATTGGTTACCCACTCTGTGCCAAGCACTGTGTTTACAACTTTCATTTATATATAAGCTGTCATGTTTAATCACTGAAATAGTCCCAAAGGAAAAAGCGTTATAAGTCACATTGTATAGACAATGAAACTAAATCTGAGAAGGGACATATACTAGTTTAAGTAGCAGAACCAGAAGTCAGACTCAGGTCTCCCATATCCACTTCAAGACACCCAACTTATCTGGAGACTGAAGCGTATACAGCAAACAAGAGATAAGAAAGCAAACAGATGCCAGTACTGATATATAAAATTCAAATTTTGTGAAATTGTAAATGAGCCTAACAGGCTAGCAAGTCAAAGTCCAGGAAATCACACAGGCCTGCACACCAACAACTTGTTGCTCATGCACTTTGCACCTCTGTGGTCCAAAAGCCAGAATACTGAGAGGGACTCAGAGGAAAGAGGAGTAGGTTCCAGTCTGCAGGATTCCCACTAGAGCCCAATAAGTTATAAGAAAAACAACTACTACAGAATGAACATTTAAGCTATCGCTAAACTTAACTCTATCATTTTCATCCCTTTAGCCCTAAGAAGTGAGATATTCTTGGGCGATGGTAAGAAAGAAAATGGACCACATACCTTCTCAATAGAGGCATTTAACTTCCTGTCAAGTGACATGTCCTAGATTAATATGGGGAAAAAAAGCCATCAGGTATGATTATTATCAGAAGAGAGATCTGCAAATTAAGACACTGCAGTCTGTGCTGTCAGAATTCAGACCAATCTGCCAAGCTGCTATGAATTCACCAAAACATGAGACTATCGTGAATATTACATGTGTATATCCATATAATGTATGTGTATATTTAATATATATTTTTATATTTAGCATATATATTTTCATCCCAGCAGTTAATAGGAAAGACAATGAAATATAAGGCAACCCCAAATATGCAAATGTCTGCTAATGCCTGAGAAGGCTATTTAAATGAAGACAAGTTAGAAATCACTTCAAAATTTTCCTTTTTTTCCTTTTTTTTTAAAAAAAAGATGGGATCTTGCTCTGTCTCCCAAGCTGAAGTGCAGTGGTGCCATCATAGGTCACTGCAGCCTCAAACTCCTGGGCTCAAGTGATCCTCCCACCTCAGCCTCCCAAAGTGCTGGGATTACAGGCATGAGCCACTGCACCTAGACTTTGACATTTCTAGTGATACCACAGTATAACTGCTGTTAACAAATTGCTGTATTGGTATCAATCTAGAACAGTGATTCTCAAACATGGGCAATAGAGGCCAGGGATGCAACTAAACATTTTACAATCTTACAGGACAGCCTTCACAACAAAGAAACATCTGGCCCAAGATGTCAGTAGTGCTGAGAAAAAGAACCCTGTTCTGGAAATATCGAAAGGCAATGCATATAAGGTATATTTGCACATTGAAAGTAGATTTATTTAGAAGAGGGAAATAGATGAATATAAAAGTACCTGGAGAATGTATATCTAGCTGTCTCTCAAGAATATTGTCCCAGAAATATTTGTACTTATTACCTGTGATGGCTAATTTTAATGTGGCAACTTGGCTAGGCCATAGGATACCCAGATAGTTGGTTAAACATTATTCTGGGTGTTCTGTGATGGTATATTTGCATGAGATTAACATTTAAATTGGTAGACCTGAGCAAAGAGGATTGCCCTTCATAATGTGAGAGGGCCTCGTCCTGTCAGTTGAAGGCCTGAATAGAGCAAAAGACTGACTCTCCCCAACCCCCCAAGAGAATTCTACCTGACTGCCTTCTAACTGAAACATTGGCTCTTCCTGGCTCTATGGCAGCCTGGTGGCCTTCAGACTTGCATTGGGACATCAGCTCTGCAGATTTTGGGGTTGTCAGCCTCCATAATCATGTGAGCCAATTCCTTATAATATACACATATGGTCATATAATCTCCTACTGGTTCTGTTTCTGTGGTGAACCCTGAGTACTACACCACCTGTGAAGCTCCTTTTAGTCTGGGATTTGGGTTAGTTGGTTTTGTTGTTTTATAAACTGTCTAAGAAATACTATTCTCATTGGTTTTTTGCTGTAATTACCCTCTTGCTAGGCATTATGTAATATAATCCCATCCAATCCAATGTTGGAATAAGTATTTGAATCACAAACATACCCCAATGTTGTGTAGGTCAACCCTGTTCTTATAATCTAATCTCATAGCTTTTTACTGCCTTTTAAACCCAAGCTCTTGACCATGTTTATTTAGTAAAACAAATGGTAAATGTTAAAGAGAAGTGTTCACTGCCATCTTCTCACACAAGGCTGTCTGACACCAACAACCGTACTAGTTGCCACCTCCAAATTAGATTCAAATGTCATGCTGAAAATTTCCCATTGGTATTTTGCTCTTTACACAGTTTGTAAGTGGAAAGGTTTAACTCTGAATTGGAAACTTCCTAATGTAAGCATTTGCATCAATTTTGTATTCTTTCAAACCAGGTACATTTGCCAAAGTCATTACTTTCTTTGATACAAAAATAGTCCAGGATGGCTTCTCTGTCTAATGTAAATTAAAAGGGAAGATTAGATTAGAAATTCACCTGCTCCCTAATTTTAAAAATTCTAATTCTAAATCTTAAATGCCAGTTTTAAAAAAAGTAATTATTAATTACTAATGGCCTAAGGAAAATAATGTTAGTGGATTTCTAACAAGGGAAAAAACCCAAAACCAGACCTAATACTGTACTTCAATGTTGAACATCTCACTGATTATCTTCCTCTTCCTTTCTCTTGCCTCATTCAGGCTACTCCAAAGCATGCACTTAAGAGAGGTTAGGAGGAGATGTTTTTAATCTGCATTTTCTACTAGAGTCTTTTTTATGGATGAAAAAAAATTGGAAGCTGCTGAAATGAGACATCTGTGTTCTACAATTCCCTGTTTGCTGCTCTCTTCCTCATTATCACAAATAGCAAAGTTAGCTATGATCTGAGAGCATTTTTCCAATTTAGTTTATATTCATGTTAAGCCACAGCCACATTTGGAGAAAAGCTGACAGCCCTAACTTTTATTTTTTTGTATTAATCTCCAAGGATCTAGGCAAGTTCCTAAAGATAAATCCATTTCCACCTCTCAGGAAGGGCTTGCCTTGAATTACTCACCAAATCCCAGAAATAGCCCATCGTGATTGCTTCCTAGTGTCACCAGATGTTGGTTTCTGCAGACCTTGCCGGGGACTATCCATCCTAGGCATGACATTTAGCACAAGAACCTTTTTAAGCCTAAGTCAGTTATACTCAGTAATGGCTGGTTGGAGAGAACTGAGCTCCCGTTAAATACCAGGTCTGGTTAAGGAATAATCCAGGAAGCAGAAAGACTTTGCAACTTCAAAGGAAGGGTTCACATAATTCATTTCACATTACCATTATGTGGTATGACTATGAGTAAAAATGTTCTAAATGTCCCAAAAGTATCTGAGTCACCTGCAGGACCAAAATGGAGGAGACACCACAGCATTGCCTGTCCAGATTGCCAGACAACTCTGCCCTGAAGCAGCAGGAGTTACCCGCCCACCGGCTGTATTTCACGGCCAGGAGAGTCCTCTTCGTCTTTTTCACAACAGGAATATTCTGCCTTTGTATGGGCATCATCCTTATATTGTCTGCAAGGAGCACTCAGGAAATAGAGGTTTGTCCCATCTTACGTTCTGAATGCAGTTTCTGAGAATGTTCAGCTTTGGCACCATACGTGAGTATGGTCAGTTTGAGAACACAGCCCCTCAAGAGTGTCTGTATAAGACGGGAACATCCTTCTTTCTGCTGGCAGTCACAGATGGTGACAGAGTCCGTGTAGAGTGGCTTCGTTCATCCCTGCTCCCTCTTGAGGGCAGTTACTCTCATGCCAGTGAGCTCAGACATATTTGTGTACAAGGGACTGACAAAATTAGAAGCTTTTTTTTTTCCTTTTTTTTTGAGATGGAGTCTTGCTCTGTTACCCAGGTTGCCGTGCAGTGGCACAACCTTGGCTCACTGCAACCTCCACCTCCCGTGTTCAAGCAATTCTACTGCCTCAGCCTCCCTAGTAGCTGGGATTACAGGCACCTGCCACCACACCTGGCTAATTTTTTTGTATTTTTATTAGAGATGGGATTTCACCATGTTGGCCAGGCTGGTCTTGAACTCCTGACCTCATGATCCACCTACCTCGGTCTCCTGAAGTGCTGGGATTACAGGCGTGAGCCACCGCGCCTGGCTGAAGCTTTTTTCTTATGCTGGCAGGGAAGAGAGCAAGTGACTAATAGAGGCAGAAGGAGAGTCAAGGCCACATGACTGCCAGAGACCCATGAGTCATATTGATAAAAAGAGCAGTGTCCAAGATACAGATCTTCAATAATGCCTCATTTTCAAGCATTGTGTCTTTCCCTTTGCAGATGAACTCCCTCTGAGATCCAGGAAAGACAAAAGCCCAAGTCTTTCTGGCATCTTAAGGATATTTAGCAAAACTAAGTTCTACTCAGAGTGAGAAAAGCTGATGCTGAGGGCAGACCTCTCAGGAACAAGCCTTTTGCCAATTTAACAAGCTGTTTGAGGATGAGAATCCCCGAAGCTGGTCTAGAGAGGGAAGACAAGAGCTAGTCTAAGGCTTGATTGGCCATGCCCATATTCAATCTAATGAATTAAGTATATGTTTCATCCATATCAACTCCAGGCAGATTTCTGGACATCCCAGACCACATGAGCTCCACTATGAAAGAAGTAACCATGGAAAGCTGATCTATTCCCTCTCCCCACATGGCTACTGGCAAAATTAAGATGAAGGCCAAGTCTACCAACATTAGTTTACAATTTTTGAGTGTCAGCTGGGTGCGGTGGCTCATGCCTGTAATCCCAGCACTTTGGAAGGCTAAGGCGGGTGGATCACCTGAGGTCAGGAGATCAAGACCAGTCTGGCCAACATGGTGAAATCCTGTCTCTACTAAAAATACAAAAATTAGCCAAGCGTGGTGGTGCATGCCTGTAATTCCAGCTACTCAGGAGGCTGAGGCAGGAGAATCACTTGAACCTGGGAGGCAGAGGTTGCAGTGAACAAAGATTGCACCTCCGCACTCCAGCCTGGGTGACACAGCGAGACTCCATCTCAAAATAAAATAAAATGTATGAGTATCTGAAGGTGCCTAAGGGTTCTGTTGACTATGCAGAAGAGTAAGATGAGGAAGAATGGATTCGTGCCCTCAATGAGCTGAGAACAGAATAGGTAAAATAGTATGTAGTAAGAACAGAGAGCTTAGCTATGGCTGGCTGTTTACTGCATCACCACCCGCTTCCTTGCACATTGCCCAGTATGTGATAGGCACACACTTATTGAAAGAATGGATTAGGGCAGATAGTGCAGAACCCAAAGAGGAAAAAGTCTTTTCAGGCTCTACTCCTCCTCCCAAAGCACACTGCTCTGTTGCCTCTCTACTTAACATTTTTTCCTCCCCACTTCCAGCTCCCAGAGCTTATCTCCCTGGGAATTAAATGACAGCCAGACCTCCAGTGTTACATGTAAACCCCCACCAGCCTCCACCATGTGGCAAAGGCAAAATGGCAGGAGGAGATGAACCTTACCTTGCTGAAGGGCATAGCAAAGGAATGGGCTTACAACGTTGATGTCCATTTCCACAGAGTTCATGCAATTTACTTTTCTACTTTCTTCCTCACCAATCCCTTTCATTCTGGTTCTTCCTTCCCATGTCATTCTTTCTTCCTCCCTTGCAACCCTGCCCCCCACCCACCCATTGTGGAGTGCAGCCTTCACTAAGAGGTACCCATGCATGAGAAGGTGACCTCATTCCATACCAACTATTGGCCATGGCCACTCCGCAAACAGAATGCTTTTATCTCATGAAATCTACAGGCATTCTCCAACTAACTTTGTTTCTTTAGTTGCTTCAGATAGGACTGCTTCTGACACTTCACTTTTATACTCAAAAACCAGTGTTTCATTTTATTGGGTGATAATATAGAGTACACACTCCAGGCCAATGTGATCAGGCACAGACATCATAGAAAAGACTTCTGAGCCTTTCTTCTCACTTAGCCCTGGGGCACAAGGATGTTCTCTCTCTGCAGTTCACTTTAAACAAGAATAATTTCTGCCTCTCCAAAATTCTATGAGAAGCAGACTGATCATTGCTCCATCTCATAGCTATTCATGTACAAGTCCACTCAAGCAGCAAACTGAGGATACTGTCATTGCATAGACAATAGATAAGGGATATTTTTTAGGCAAAAAAGCACCATGGATATCAACTACTCAAAAATTATTTGATCATGAAATATTTTCTTGAGTACTACATGGACAGAACTCACAAGAGGAATTCATGAAGTAGCATGTATACTACTACAGTGACCTCACAGATCAATTAATTGCTGCATGAAATGATGTTGATGGGCAAAATGTGGGCCCTAGAGGTTAAGCACTTAACTCAAGGTCAGAGATTGGCTGAACTAGAACCCCAGTTTCCTCAGACACCATTCAGTATGCTGTCTCTCCATTGGGATACGGCCCTGTTCTTTAATGCTTTTTATAAATTGAAATGTAGTCCACCAACAGAAATGGCATAAATATTTTCAAAATAATAGTTCAAGTCTTGCTGTGTATTTAAAGAACGATTTAGCTACATATAAGCATCTAAGTACAATGAAGTGTAGCATTTTCACTAATCTTCAATTTAGTGTTCACACTTCACCTTTGGGCTTCAAAACCCTTAGTAGCTTTACAAGTATGCAAAATTCCTTCTGTCTTCCTTGTCTTCCCTTCAAAGGAATCCTAACTTCTACTAGCACCTTACCAAGGAGAAAGCTACTCCCTTGCTTCCCTGCTCCTCACACTCCCATAATCGTCTAATCACTCCTCAACACAGTGAGGGCAAGGCAGAAGCAGCCCACTGCAGCACCCAGGACAGCCCCAGGGCCCCTGAGATGGACATTCTTGCAGATCAGGCAGAAGTACAGCCCCGTGCACACCCTCCGGAGCCTCTCCTCCTTACTCTTCTAGCTGCATCTTCACAGAACTCAGTGCCTCAGCCAGAGCTCACAGGAGCCACCCATTTGGGACATACTACCCTTTTTTTTTTTTTTTTTTCCTTTTTTTAGAGAGTCCATTAAACTATTTTTCACAGAATTTTACTTTTAAAAAACAGAATGCAACAGCATTTTAGGACCAGAATAATTCAACATATGTCAATAATCTTACATTTTGGAAACACTTCTTTTTCTGTTTGGTCATTTTTAATAACTTCCTCTGGATGCCATGTAGAATAATTCACTAGTATAAATATTTTCCATACAATAGAATGGAAAAACAGTGAAGTGACTTCCCCATAAAGTTGATTAGACTCAGGCTGTAAGCCTAGTTCTCATGAGTCATTGACTAATACCTTCCTAGCAACTGACACCTCTTTATGATCGGGGGTAAAGCTTCATCACAACAGGTTATATAAATATGCAACAGAAACACTGAACTCTGGGCCAGTGGCAAAATGCTGCCAGTCCCCAGATAAAAGACTGTGGGAAGGCCCGCACCTCCTGAACATCCCCAGAAACACCGGCCCTACACATGGGCTGCCGCATTCATGTCCCAGACTATGCGCCTGACCCAGACAGGCGGAGACTTGGGTGGACTCCAGATTTGAATTTTAAGATATGTACCCATGTAACTTTTTAATTAATCATTTTTTTCCTTGCCTGACAGATTAATTACACAAGAATATGTGCAAATTGTGCAAAACTGCGGGAAAATGCCTCTAATTTTGACAAAGAATGCACCTGCTCTATTCCCTTTTACCTTTCAGGAAAAATGATGGTAGGTGAAATTCAAGAAACTTCAGTTGACTTTACACTGATCTATTCCTATGTAACACTTAGAAGTAAGTTCACAATTTCCATGAAATGCTTTCCAAAACTGAAAATATAAAAAATAAAGCAGGATGGTGGTGGTGAATCCGAAAGAGTGTTGAGTTCATATCCCCTCCCTCCTTTTTGAGTATTATTCTCCTCCTTTGTTTCTTTGTTTCTAAGTTGCACAATTCTTTACCTTTCCAACTTTGTAACATAAATCTCATCTACCAAACAGGTTTTACTCTAAATATCAGCACAGGGACTGTGTGTGAATTTACATTGAATTGAACCACAAATTTTATAGTGAGAAAATTAATGGGCTAAGAGGTGAAGTAACTTGGCTAAGGTCACACAGTAGGTTGGTGTCAGGGGTCACACACTTGGGGAAACCTTCCCTGGGTCTCCCCAAGTCATTCCACATGTGCAATTACCTAATTCCCAAGGGGACAGTCTGGCTGTCAGGCACTGTGAGAAATACCAAAGAAATACTGAGAGAAGTCCCCACTCACGGGTTGATTTAGGTCTCATGTTAGTCAAGTCCTCTGAGAAGCAGATGCCAAGACAGGGTTAGACATCCGAGAGATTTACTGGGCAAAGCCTCTGAGGGGAAATGGGGAAGGAGCAAGAGGAGGTTGGGAGAGCGCTGATCCTTAGAAAGGGGAGGGGAGGGGAAGAGAGAAGGAAGGAGGGAGGGGAGGAGAGAAGTGAGGAATATTTTTCAGGAGGTGATGAGTCTGGTTTGGAACCAGCTGAATTTGAGGTGGGAGCAGGGCTTGAGGTAGAATGCTCAGTGAGCAGCTCAAGAGAAGGCCGCCCTGTACCTAGATTCAGCCCATGTAGAGTCACTTATGAAGGGGAAGGATGGGGGACCAGGTCTGTGTGGAGGATGCTGCAGGGGGAAAGGTGCAGAGTCCAGAAACAGAACAGGACCTTAAAGTACATTTGAAGAGTTGAAGGAAATCAAATTTTTCATTTGATTAAGTCTTGACTAACAAGTAAGACTGTGAAGGCCATGAAAAGGCTCCTCTCAGATCTACTGCAGGGAGTGTAATTGAGGGATATCACCAGCTGCTGTGCTCTGAAATCACTGTGTGTTTGCACCAAGGTCATGCTTCCACGGCCACCTCAGCCAGTGGCTGAGCACAGCAGGGACATCGAGGTAGGTTCTTTCCTGGGAGTGGGGACTCTTCTGATGGATGTCTTTGGGGATTTCCTGTCAGCCTTGCTGAAACTTTAAGAATGCATTGCAGTCTTGGCCCTTCCTCCCTCACTCTCTTCACCCTCTCTCACTACCCTCCTTCCTTCCTTTCTTCTTTCCTCTCTCCTTTTGTCTTGAGGGCTCAGAATGCTAAAGTTTTTGGAAAAAAAAAAATCCAAAAGGGCTTCAATTCCCATCTGTCAATGTCCTTCAAAACTAAAACAGCAAATGAAGTGTTACCAGCTGCTAACCATTCCCTTCAGGCAGAGCCTTCTCATAAAAACCCAACTAAACTACTTAGAGCAATCACAGGGCCTTCAGCTCGGCAGCTACCATGCATGACACTGGGGAACCACAGCAATGAATCCACGCACACTCTGTCTTAAAATAAGCAAAGAAACCCTGCACCAAGTGCCACTGAATTTAAAGAGAAGAAACACCATAAAGTGAATTGTGCCTCCAGGGACCATCAAGAAGATGATCTTGGAGGCCTCGTTCAGCTAAATCTTGGACAAAGAATCACTGAAAAGAGGTTATGGAAACGCCCCAGTCCCTAGTGTGCCGAGTATTCTGTGCCTGTTTATTTTGTCATTTACGTGAACATATAACTCTGATTAAGTAGAATTCTCTTTTTAGCTTCCAAGAAAACGTATGGTAAGTTCCATTCTGTGGATTTCATATTTTCTATCGTCATGGGTCAACAATAGAGGTTCCTGCTTTGGATGAGGAAACGTAATGGGTCCTTCCCACTAAGCCTGGCTTGCTTGCCTTCATGCCAACACTCCCTGTTGACTACGATGCAGCCTGCTTCTTCGCCATGGCCCAGCATCTCCTTTTTCAGTGTTCCAGAAATTATTCTCTTACAAGTGACTGAGCTCTTCAGCCTTTCTTGCATTCTAAAGCTGGCCACATTTACCATGACTTTCCTTCCCTATTTACCATGGGTACCACCTCCCATTTTCCATACTCATCTTAAAGAAGATGCTCTTAAGGTCCTTAGGAAATAAGGCCAAAGCCTTTCCAAAATGCTGTTTTTGCACAGGGTAAAAGAATCAATGGACTCAGGGACTTATAAAGGAATGCTTTTGTACTTCTAGCACTGAATATAGCACCTAACACATGGGAAGCACTTAATAAAAGTTAGGCTTTTATATTTTTGGATTCAGGTCTTCATTATTTTGGAGGTATGGAGTGTATTCATTTTAAACAGCTACATGGGACATTTCTATATGTGCTGTTAGTAAAATCTATGAATATGTTAAATCCATATGGATATTTCCATATGTGCTATTAATAAAATCTGTATCAAGTCTGTCTGGAGAATTTCCAGGGCCTTAATATATTACCATAAAGGTAGAACCATGGTGGTAGGTAGTGGCTGGGCAGCCTTACTTACATGGCAGCATACGTGAAAGACACCTCTCTCCTGACAACAAGGCTACTTATTGCTAGGGTGAAAATCACCTTCTTTCTTTTGGATCAGTGAATTATTCCATCTTTTTCTCTATAACAAATAGTTCACCATTTCTTAAGCAAGTATTATGTGCCAGGTACTGCATTAGATCCTAGAGATTTAAAAAAACAAAAATTCTAGGCCGGGCGTGGTGACTCACGCCTGTAATCCCAGCACTTTGGGAGGCTGAGGCTGGTGGATCACGAGGTCAGGAGATGGAGACCATCCTGGCTAAGGCGGTGAAACCTCGTTTCTACTAAAAATACAAAAAATTAGCAGGGTATGGTGGCGGGTACCTGTGGTCCCAGCTGCTTGGGAGGCTGAGGCAGGAGAATAGCATGAACCCAGGAGGCAGAGCTTGCAGTGAGCCGAGATGGCGCCACTGCACTCCAGCCTGGGCGACAGAGCGAGACTCCATCTCAAAAAAAAATAAATTAAAAATAAATAAATAAATAAATAAATTCCTAGAGTGGGACTGCAAGCAGCTTCCAGTCTCATGCCTTTCACAGGCTCAGTGTACAGATGCACCTAAATATGCTCAATGGCTTGAATTTAAAATTCTTTTTCATGGATTTGCTGTAAAATCACGTGATTTTTGCTGTCAACCACAACCTCTAAGCAAAGCATTTTTCCTCATATTTCTGGGAAATGACAACATTTATAAAACCAAATTTTATGTATTGAAAATATGCTTGATTATAAAAATTTTTCAAAGAAAAGAATGTAGCAGCCCTTAAAAAAACATGCAAAAATAGTTATTTAGTTATTCCAACAATTCTGTATAGACCAGGATTTCCCACTGTAATTTTTTTCTTTTTTTTTTTTTTGAGATAGGGTCTCAGTCTGTCACCCAGGCTATAGTGCAATGACACGATCATAGCTCACTGTAACTTTGAATTTCTGGGCTCAAAGGATCCTCTCCTCAGCCTCTGGAGTAGCTGGAACTACAGGCACATGCCACACCGGCCTAATTTTTCTTCTTTTCTTTTACTATAGAGACAGGGTTTTGCTACATTGCCCAGCCTGGTCTCAAACCCCTGGCCTCAAGTGATTCTCCTGCCTTGGCCTCCCAAAGCACGGGGATTATAGGCGTGAGCCACTGTGCCCAGTCCCAAAATTGATTTTTTTTAAATGATTTATTGGGTTTCTATTTCCCATAAATAGGCTTTGAGTTTCTATCAATTTTTTTCTGTGCTTTTATTTTAAAATTTCCTGTCCATGTTTATTAATATTCCAGTTAATTTTTCTTACTCTCCTCTTACTTCTTTTCTTCCACACAGGGTAATGTTTATATGTACTACAAATTGTATGGCTTCTATCAGAACCTGTATCGATATGTTCGATCCAGAAGTAATAGACAACTGGTGGGCAAAGATGTAAAAGTAAGGCTTGATTTAATCTGGTATAATATTCTTTCTTTTTTTTAAACCAAGTGGATTTTTCAGTCTAAAAGAAGAGATGGAAGATAAACTCAAATGCTACAAAACAGAAATGCTGATTTCATTCTTGTGTAAACTGAAGGGACTGGGTATTCAGGATAACTGTTATTGAAAAGTAGCACTTTCCCTCTTTAGAGCAGTGATGTGAATCTTGTCCAACTGAATGGTGATCCTTTCATGCACCATTTTGATAGCAACCTTGAGTAGTTAGTCTCAGCGTGGCTGAGCCTAACTACCATTGTCCTTCCTGTCATTGGGGCCTTCAATCCAGCCTACTTTAAGGAAATTAGTCTCTATTCGATTGAGTAAAAGCCTTTTGCTTTAATCGAATACCTTTTAAAACCTATGATTATACATTTTTACTCTTGGTAGATGATACTCAGCGTGCGTAAGAAAAGCTAGAATGAAATTTTTTTCCATAACAACATTATTATACTAAAGTGATTTTTAGCAACCACTCTTTTAAAAATGTATTTGGTAGTTGTGTGGATGGATTCCCTGTGATAAGTCATGTAGTTGTAGACTCATGATTTTTATACTTTTCTGAATGTAATACTTCAATATTGCCGAGGCCCTGAGTGATTGTGTGGAACAAAGTCCCCCCCCCCACCTCCACAACCCCATTAGATAGTGATACAAGTGAAAAGTAAGTTGTTACTGTTTTAACCACTAAAATAAAATAAGCTACATGTCAATAAAAAGAGGTTTTTAAAGTGTACTTCATTATAGGTTTAGCATGATATATAGCACAGCCAGTAAGGTAAAGTTCCTTCTTGCAGACATTTTAGGTATGCTATGTAAATGAGGAAAAAACACAGAGACACACATCCACACACATACGTATCTCCAAAACACAAAAATTTCCCAGTCTAAGTAAACCAGAAGCCTAGGAAAACCAGGCAGCAGTCTGTAATCTTAGTCACTGCCAATAAGTCATTGGGGGGGTGATTTACATTGCCAATGTTCTCACTTTTAACATTCTAAGAGAGTTTACCAAAAGCATGTCTCATTGCTGTATCCTCTTGCATCCAGGCTGTTGAGGACTGTGCCCCATTTAAAATGTCCGACAATAAGACCCCCATCGTTCCTTGTGGTGCTATTGCCAACAGCATGTTCAATGGTAGGTGACTTTTCCTATCTCTATGGTGTACCCTTTCATGAGTGTGTAACAACCTAAATGTCCAGAAATTCACCTCTGAAGCTAACTGGCAGCTTTTTGTTTTGTTCCATTTTAATTCGGTAAACATCATCTGGACTAAGTCAGAGCACTGACTTACAGTATGTCATTTGCAAATAATTCCTCTCTTGCCAAACATCTGAAGGAATAGTCAAGGAACATGAGTTAAATGGAGCTTAAGGGTATTTTTCAATAATTGGCTCAATTTTGGCAGGAAAAAGAATGGTCTTGTGATTCCAGCATCCATGGCATGTAGGCGTGTTGAGAGTCTGCAAAATCCCTGATTTGTCAGCTGTGTCTGGTTCTGCATTTCAAAGGGTGGCAAAATTGCTAGACTGCATCTCTAACATAATTTTTAATTTCCTTACAGACACCATAATTCTTTCACACAACATTAATTCATCTGTACAAATCAAAGTGCCAATGCTAAAGAGTGGACTTACGTGGTGGACAGATAAGTATGTCAAATTTCAGAATCCAAGTTCCAAGAATCTTGCTGATGAATTTAGAGGTAAGATCCATACAGTAGCTCAATATACTTATCTCTTAATGAAAACTTTGTTTCTTACATGTGGAGAAATGTTTATGAATCCTCCTTCTTTATCTCCTTGTTGACTCCTTTTTGTTCTAACTCTCCCTACCACGAACATCTCTAATGCACACCTATCAAAAACATGAAAGGATTGATGCCCTGGTTTCTTCCAGTTTTCATTAGGGAATAGACAATGGTTTAAGACACTTACTGCTTCAGCTATAATAAGGATGAACATGTAATTTGTTGTCCAAACTGGTACCCTTTAGAGAGTGAAAGGGGGCACTTGAATAGCTATATACTTACTTAAAATTTTTATATCTCAATCAATAAATTGACATAATATTGATGGACTTATAATCCAATTAAAAACTATTTTCTTAGGAGGCCAAGATAGGCAGATCACCTGAGGTCAGGAGTTTGAGATTAGCCTGGCCAAGACTGTGAAACTCTGTCTCTACTAAAAATACAAAAAATTAGCCGGGTGTGGTGGTGCATGCCTGTAGTCCCAGCTACTCGAGAGGATGAGGCTGGAGAATTGCTTGAATCTGAGAGGTGGAGGTTGCAGCAAGCCAGGATTGCGCCACTGCATTCCAGCCTGGGTGACAGAGTAAGACTCTTACAAAAAAAAAAAAATTCAAAAATCAAAATAGCATATACATTAAACCCACTTGAAAAAAAACTACTCCAGTTATTATCTTAACATTAAAAGATAACATAAGCTGAGTCCTGGGGGGGGCTTCAAGATGGCTGACTAGATGTGTCTGGTACTTGCTTGTTCCACAGACAGGAACCACAGAGAGTGAGTAGGTAATCACTCTTGGAACTTACAAGAGAATACTAGAATTCAACAGAGAAGTGATGGGAGGCGTTACCAGTGGTGAATCTACAGGGGTCTGCAGCAACTTGATTGTTGCCTCCTCTAAGGAAAGAATTTGGCCAAGGGGCATAAGGCAGAGGGAGAGACCAAGGCGGCAAGTTTTAGAGCAGGAGTGAACGTTTATTAAAAAGTTTTAGTGCAGGAATGAAAGGAAGTAAAGTACCCTTGAAAAAGGGCCAAGCACGCGACTCAAGAGATCCAAGTGCCCTATTCAGCCTTTGACTTGGGGTATATATACATTGGTGTGGTTCTGGAATTTGCATCTCTCCTCCCTTGATTTTCCCTTGGGGTGAGCTGTCTGCACGCACAATGGCCTGCCAGCATTTGGCGGGGTTAGACGGCGGGGTGGGGGCACACGCACCATGGGTTTACTAAAGTTGTGCATATGCTCATTTGAGGCTTTTTTTCCCTTACCAGTCAAATGTTCCCAGAGGAAAATCAGGTATCAGTTAAACGCCTCCATTTTGCCTCTTAGTGCACATGCTTGAGCCTGCTCACCCAACTCCTGAGATTTTATTGAGAAGCTGATGATCACCAGCTTCAGGTGTTGTCTACTAGGAGCCTGCTGGTCCCTGGCGCCAGCTGCAACTGATTATTATTTTACAGAGACAGTTTAACAACCACCTGACTATCACCTGACGGTCACCTGACATTCCTGGGTTGGGTGCCTCTCCTGCCCTGCCCTTGCCTGCCTAACTACCTACTCTAACAGATGCACCAAAAGCAAGGAAGGAGAGAAAGGCAGGCCACCTGTTTGGCTGGGATCAGTTGAAAGTCTGGGGAGGCCTCCTAGTGAGGGAAAAGAGTAACTGGGAGATCTCCAGCAGTTCATATTCCCACTGCTGACTCCTACAACCCTAGCCATGGGAGAGTCCCTTGACCTTCACGGCCATGAGACTAACACAGGGAGCTCCCTGGAAACCACGTGAAGGCATTACCCCAGAAAGAGAACTCATGCTGGGTCCCACCAACTCCAACGTCCTAAGCAGCTGCAGCACAGCACCATTTTGAGAGCTCAGCCCATACCAGACTGCATCCTGGGCAGCTGCCTGAGCCTGCTGCCTGGACAGCAACAGGAGCCACAGGTAGCAATCTGCCCCAGCAGAGGGGCAGCCATGTGTTTTCAAAGCCTGGATGACAAAGAAAAACAGGCCAGGTGCAGTGGCTCATGCCTGTAATCCCAGCACTTTGGGAGGCTGAGGTGGGTGTATCACAAGGTCAGGAGTTCAAGACCAGCCTGGCCAATATAGTGAAACCCCACCTCTACTAAAAATATAAAAAGTAGCCGGGCATGGTGGCGGATGCATGTAATCCCAGGTACTCGGGAGGCTGAGGCAGGAGAATCGTTTGAACCCGGGAGGTAGAGGTTGCAGTGAGCCAAGATCACACCACTGCACTCCAGCTTGGGCAGAGTGAGACTTCATCTCAAAAAACAAACAAAACAGAAAAAAACAACTCTGCCTTCATCACTAGAAAGGCTACAGCCCAACATATGGCCTTGGGGTCACTCCACTCTGGCCCACTGCAGTCAGCATCTGCCTGTACCACTGGGGAACCTGAGGGCATTGCCCAGCCTGGCTACAACCCCTGCAATACCTGAGCACATCATCCAGGAGCCTGGGAACCGCAGAGCCCAGCCCACCACCAGTGGCACATGAGTACTCCTCCCAGCATCTGAGGTTAGGCCCACACAACCTGTTGCTACCACCACAGCTGGCACCCACCCACATATGCCACCTACACCTCTGGCAACTGACTTGCCCAACCTATGCTAGCTACCACCAACACCAGCAAGGACCACTGGGGTCCCAGAGGGTTGTCCCACCACTGCTACTGCCATTGTCCACATCACATCCACTGCCTAGACACTCAAGAACCCATCAATCCACCTGGCCCACCACTGCCATTCCTGGCACCCGAGCAAGCCTTCTGGAGACCCAAGCAGCAGCCTGCCGGGCTTCCTAATACTAGTCACAGTGTACATCATGGGGTCCAAGGACCCCCATGCTCAGTTCACTGCTGCCACCACTGGGGCCCAAACACTGGCCTACCTGGTGCCCTAGTTCCCAGCAAAACTTCACCACAGCCTCCACTAACAACCACACTCTGAGCCACAGAAGAAATCACTGATACCATGGATGCTGTTTAAAGCCAAAGAAATCAAACACTGTAACTGCCCAAAGGGTCTTCCTGCCCTTCCATAAACAAAATTGACTCACTGAGACCATGTCATTGCAGTAAAGCAAGATTTTAGTTGATCTGAGGCCAGCCACACCGCACGGGAAATGGAGTTATTACTCAACTCAATCTCCATGAAGGCTCGGAGGTTAGGGGTTAGATGGTTTGGTAGGGGTAGGTAGGGTAGGGGACATACTGATTGGTTGGGTCAGAGATAAAACCATAGGGAATCAAAGCTGCCCTCTTGTGCTGGGTCAGTTCCGGGATGAGGGCCACAGGACGGTGTGGCAGGTCCAGGTGCGGCCATCCAGTTGTCAGAAATGCAAAAACCTGAAAAGACATCTCAAAAGGCCAACCTCAGGTTCCACAATAGTGATGTTATCTGCAAGTAACTGGGGAAGTTGCAAATCTTATGACTTCCAAATAATGGCTGGTAATTATTTAGAATTCAAGCCCCTCTCATCCTCCTAACTTGGCAGTCTTTCATTAGTTTTGTAAGTACAGTTTAATTTTGAGAAAGGACTATTATCACTCAAACTATAAACTTCTCCCAAAGTTAACTTGGCCTACGCCCAGGAATGAGCTGGGGCAGCCAACCTGTGGGGCTAGAGGCAAGATAGAGTCAGCCATGTCAGATTTCTCTTACTGTTATAATTTTGCAAAGGAGGTTTCAAAACTATCCTACTGCATGCACCCAGAATCAACGCCAAAGTGCCCTACCCAACCAACACCATAGACATATCTTTTAAAAAAATCCTCCCCCATAAAAGCAAAATTTAAAAATTGGAAGACGTGACTGTTATATCAAATGCACAGATATCAATGGAAGGATACAGAAAACATGAAAAACCAAGGAAATAGGATACCTCCAAAGAAACACAATAATTCTCCAGCAACAGATCCCAATCAAAAAGAAATGTGTTCGGGAGTATGTTAATTTGTTCAGTTTCAAGAGTTCCTCTTGGAACTGATTTCTAGTCTTATTCCACTGTGGTCCAGGAAGATACCTGGTATGATTTCAGTTTTTAAACGTTTATTGAGATTTGTTGTGTGGAAGAGACAAAAACAATTGATAAATCACTAGCTGGACTAACCAAGAAAAGAAGAGAGATGCTCCAAATAAGCGAAATCAGAAATGCAAAAGGAGACATTACAACTGATACCACAAGGAAAGAAAAGATCATCTGAGACTATTACGAACAGCTAACAAACTTTTATGCTAACAAACTGGAAAACCTAGAGGAAATGAATTCCTGGAAACATACAACCTTGTTTGAACTAAGTTTCAATAAAGATTCAAACTTGTTCAAGTTTGAACTAAGTTGAATTAGGAAAAAATAGAAAACCTGAGCAGACAAATAATGAGGAGCAAGATTGAATCAGTAATAAAAAATCTTCCAACAAAGGAAGAGCCAGGATTGGATGGATTTACTGCAATATCCTACCAAATGTATAAAGAATAACTAATACCAATCCTCCTCAAACTATTCCAAAAAACTGAAGATGAGGGAACTTTCTATAACTCTCTAATTCTGCAAGACTAGCATTATTACTCTGATACCAAAACCAGACAAGGATCCAACAAAATAAATGGAAACTATCGGCCAATATCCCTGATGAACATGAATGCAAAAATCCTCAACAAAATACTAGCAAATCAAATCCAGTGGCACATCAAAAAAAAAAAATACACCATGATCATTACACATTCTATGCATGTAACAAAATTTCACATGCACCTCATAAATATGTACAAATATATCAAAAACAAATAAGTAAAATGTAAATCTTATTTTTATTTTTTATTTTTAGTTACCAGCTCTTACACAGAAAAAGGTGACTTTTTACAAATTTAAAAAATAAAAGTAAATCTAAAAAAGGGATAACAAGCAGAATAATTATTATTCATACATACTCACATGCTTTAATGAGTTTATTGGCCATATCTGTCTTCATTACGTACCTGTGTATTTTTCTAATGAATTTATATATTTTTACCAAGGCCTTGTTAATTTTTTCACAAAATTGTAACTTTTTTTTTTTTTTTTTTGAGACAGGGTCTCACTTGGTTGCCCAGGCTAAAGTGCAGTGGCTCAATGACCACTCACTGCAGCTTTGACCTTCTAAGCTCAAGCTTCCTCCCACTCAGCAGCCACCCCAAGTCGCCGGGACTACAGGAACATGCTGCCACGTCCAGCTAATTTTTTTTTTCCAGACAGAGTCTTGCTCCATCGCCCAGGCTGGAGTGCAGTGGCGGGATCTTGGCTCACTGCAACCTCCACCTCCCGGGTTCAAGCAATTCTCCTGTCTCAGCCTCCTAAGTAGCTGGGAGTACAGGCACATGCCACCACCGCATGCCACCACCACACCTGGCTAATTTTTGTATTTTTAGTAGAAACAAGGTTTCACCATTTGATCAGGCTGGTCTCGAACACCTGACCTCAGGCACCCACCTCTGCCTCCCAAAGTGCTGGGATTACAGGCGTGAGCCACCACACCCAGCCCCCACCCAGCTAATTTTTAAATTTTGTGTAGAGACAGGGTCTCACTATGTTGCCAAGGCTGGTCTTGAACTCCTGGCCTCAAATAATGCTCCTGAGACAAGGATTTGAATGTAATAAATAAATAAATAAATAAGCAATCCTCCTGACTCAGTCTCTCAAAGTGCTGGGATTACAGTCATGAGCCCCCATGCCTTGCCTGTAATCTTTTTTAAAGTCTCATTTAATGGTTAATCAATTGGAAATTGTTTACATCTTTAGCTGATTCTTTTCCTTTGACCCTAACTTCCTTTATTGAGAAATGTTTATGGCCAATTTTACTAAATGGAGGATATTCTCAATTCTAATTTTTTTATGGAAGTATGTTACTATTTTAACCCAAATATTGACATAAGCACTGTCTTTTTGACTTCCCGTAAGTTTTTTTTCTCATTTTGGTTCTTTGGAGTGCACCATGAAATGTAGATAAAATCCTGCACCTTCTCAATATAATATCATTCTGACACAGAAAATTTTGTCCAATTGGAAGTACAGCCAAGTGCAGGGGCTCGTGTCTGTAATCCCAACACTTTGGGAGGCAAAGGCAGGAAGATTGCTTGAAGCCAGAAGTTTGATACTGGCCTGGGAAACGCTGTAAGATCCTGTTTCTATAAAAACAATAAATAAATAAGAGCACTATCAAAAGAGTCTTCACATACGTCGAGATATTCCAAAGCATAATTACAGAATTTTAAAATTAAATCTTATACATATTTTGAACTCCCATTATGTAGTATATTCAATGATTCCCTTGCTCTTTTAGGGGTAAATTTCAATGCCTTCTTGTTTGCAAGTGTGGTTTTCAATAATTACAATTCTCTAAATCTTCTAAAACGAGAGTTTTTGGTATTCCATATTTCAGATACTTTGTTTAAAGATTTTCAACTACTTTGAACAAAATGCAACCAAAGTTAGAGGGCTTATTTACAGAAAAATCTCAGGGTTGTGGTAGGACACATGGTTTGATACAGAAAAAAGTTATTTAGAGGTTCAAACCCTTCTAAAATTCTGTCTGGTTGATGATGCCCAACAATGAGAGACCACATATAATACCACATTGAAGTATTTGTTTAATTTAACATGTGTCATTACAAAAATTTTGCAGAGGAAAATTCAGTTTTTTGGCCAGATGCGGTGGCTCGTGCCTGTAATCTCAGCACTTTGGGAGGCTGCGGGGGGGGGGGGGGGGGGCAGATCACAAGGTCAGGAGTTCGAGACCAGCCTGGACAATATGGTGAAACCCCGTCTCTACTAAAAATATAAAAATTAGCCGGGCATGGTGGTGGGTGCCTGTAGTCCCAGCTACTTGGGAGGCTGAGGCAGGAGAATCGCTTGAACCCGAGAGGCGGAGGTTGCAGTGAGCCAAGATTGCGCCACTGCCCTCCAGCCTGGGCCACAGAGTGAGACTCCATCACAAAAAAAAGAAAAAGAAAAAAATTCAGTTTTTCTAACTGTTAATACACAAAAATACTTGAATTTGTACAACTACAGCTCTTCTTTTGATTAACAAAATATTGTAGCCTGTTGGGATACAATTGTGAATTATGTATGTACCATGACTAATTTTAAGTATATTTCTTCTCTGTCAATTTCTCAATTTACTAACAGCATTATCTTTACTCTGATGTTGTGCCCCACCAAATTTGCAGTTATGTTGTCTCTACAGAACCAAACAATTTAAACCTGACTGTTGAATTCTGTTTAAGGGGTTTTGGTTTTTGGTTTTTGGGGTTTTTTTGAGGCAGAGTCTCTGTCTGTTGCCCAGGCTAGAGTGCAGTGACACAATCTCAGCTCACTGCAACCTCCACCTCCCTGGCTCAAGCTATCCTCCCACCTCAGCCTCCTGAGTAGTTGGGACTAGAGGTGCGTGCTACCACACCCAGCTAACTTGTTTGGGGGTTTTTTGTTTGTTTTTTATAGAGATGGGATTTCACCATATTGCCCAGCCTGGTATCAAACTCTTGGGCTCAAGTGGCCCACCCTCCCTGACCTCCCAAAATGCTGGGATTATAGGCATGAGCCACTACACCTGGCCAATTGTTGAATTTTGTAACTGAACTTATAGTAACGTTGATAATAATGTCAGAGTTTTCATCATCAAAGATTGAACTTCTAAAAGGTTTGCTTTGACTTCATGAGGAATCAAACCAAAAATCAAATCGTTATTATAATTAACCTATTTGATTTTTCTATTTGAAGTATCTGAATACATTCATATAAAATTGACCTCATTTAACTATTTACAAATTATTTTTGCACTAAGCCAACACATTAAAAGCTGCTCTTTGATTACAAAACAAGAAAACATCAACAACCTGTAGCCAGGCACAGCTGTGCACACCTGCAATCTCTGCTCTCGAGAAGGAGGTTGGGGAGGAGGGTCGCTTGAACCCAGGAGTTCCAGTCCAGCCTGGGCAACATGGCAACACCCCATCTCTAAACAAACAACCTGTAGCCAGGCACAGCTGTGCACACCTGCAATCTCTGCTCTCGAGAAGGAGGTTGGGGAGGAGGGTCGCTTGAACCCAGGAGTTCCAGTCCAGCCTGGGCAACATGGCAACACCCCATCTCTAAACAAACAACCTGTAGCCAGGCATAGCTGTGCACACCTGCAATCTCTGCTCTCGAGAAGGAGGTTGGGGAGGAGGGTCGCTTGAACCCAGGAGTTCCAGTCCAGCCTGGGCAACATGGCAACACCCCATCTCTAAACAAACAAAACAAAACAAAATGTCATAAAAAAGTGAAACTAGAAGGAAATTCATTTGATCTAAATGAAAAGTCATGCTCACACAATGACATATAAGTGCAATTTCTACAGATTGTTGTCTTTGGACACAATCTTTAAAAAATAAGCATAAACTTTTGAAGTAGATTCTAATGTTCTTTGGCAGATGTATATCTTTTGATTTTCACATGGTCATTTGAGACCACTACGGTGCCCATGGTGGGGGGTAAATATCAACCAATTTTTGCAAGTATAACATTCAATCATCTTAAAAAACTGTACTGAACTTTACACGAAATACGTGTTTTCCATTTTTTAGCTCTTCACAGTGAAAATGAATTATTAGCAAATAAGAAACTGTTACCAAATACAATAGTTATATAGTCACACCATATAGTAAGTAACAAGGCCAGGTGCAGTGGCTCACCCCTGTAATCCTAGCACTTTGGGAGGCCAAGGTGGGTGGATCATCTGAGGTCAAGAGTTCGAGACCAGCCTGGCCAACGTGGTGAAACCCCATCTCTACTAAAAATACAAAAATTAGCCAGGCATGGGGGCAGGCACCTATAATCCCAACTACTCAGGAGGCTGAGGCAGGAGAATTGCTTGAACCTGGAGGGCGGAGGTTGGAGTGAGCCAACTTCACCCCAGCCTGGACGAAAGAGCAAAACTTCATCTCAAAATAAATAAATATAAAACAAAATAAAGTAACAGAACCACTGTTGCAAGAGAGTTCAAACTACTCTCAGCAGGACTGCTCAGTATCTAGTTCCCACACATGCATCATGTATCCATAACCTAACCCATAATTTTCCACGTTTCTCACTGACCCCATTGATTTGCAGCCTGGCAGCTTCGCACATCTCATAGGCTAACACAGAAAGAAACTATTGCCTAACTGGCTGGAATGCTTAACAGCTTGCATGGGTTACAGGGATATGTTTTATTATGTTTTGACTGGAAGGGTCTCTGGTTGACTTTCATGTATAATCATATGTAAAAGTAAGCATTCCATTCACTGCACATGGACATCTCACACATTACTAGCTAAGATCATGGCTGGATGCTGGAAGGATGAAATTATATGTACCTTGTGTGGGATACAAGCTAAATCAGATGAGATAATGAACAACAGACATAAACTGGGACTGTGCTAGGCAAACTGATATATATGGTCACTGTATCTATAATTGAATTACTGTTTTCAAAAGGGACTTGGCCACATTCTGTAGCATTTTCTTACCACATAACCGTAGGCCTATACACGAAGGGTCCTTAGCTTTCTCTCATCTCCTGCTGCACTTTGTTCTTACCTCTATTGTAAGAGTTACCACATTATACTCTAATTATCTGTTTATATACCTGTCATGCCCACAGCCTGTAATCCTTGAAGAAAGAGATTGGGTCTTTTGCAGTTTTGTATAAGACATGCTTAGGAACATAGATTCAGGCCCTCTTGAATCTATGCTCCCAAGAAAAAAATAATTTTATTAAAAAAAGAAATGCTTATAGATGAATAAATGGATCAATACAAATGACCCGAATGAACTTAGAAAATGAAGTTGATGTCTCTTAGACCATACTTTTCATACTCTCTGAAGACATGGGATGGCATAGAAGTAGGAGTTGGTAGGGGAGGACATGCTTGAACCTGCATTTTTAACAAGCCCCCTGGGTGATTCTGATGTCAGTGGCTCATAGGACACACTGCCTTCAGTCGTGAGCTCAGGCCAAAGTAGACAGAAGGTGAAGTCCACGGTGCAGGTGCCAAAGGCAATTTCAATTTTGATCAAAATTCTTCTAGCATCAGTGATTGAGGTCTTGGGAAGAGCCAAAATAAGTAGACTGTACAATATTTGCAGAAGATGCTCCAGCAGAGGATTATTTCTCAAGGGAATATAAGTGTAGAAACATATGTCAGCAGATTAACCCAACAACACTCCACATATACTTTTACAAGCATCACAGCCCAAGCTTAGAAAACAGGTCTGGGTTTCTTTTAGAACATAGTTTAGTCAGTAGTCAGAGTTGAGAAAGAGTGACTCCCTATTTAGCATTCTAGCATCCTACAAATAGTAGAACTGGCTTTATGGAAGTACAATTTTCATTAAGCAATTTACTCTTTCTGGCTAGCTCTTTACAATTCTTAATGGTTTTTGTCATCAGATTTAACTGGAACCTTTCATCCCTTTATCAAGCACGTATTTAATACCTACTATGGGCCAGGCACTAGACTCAATGCTAATGAAAACACAGATGAGGATGACACTGTTCTCAGGTCTCCTATAGAGTGGGAGAGACAAACATGCCTCCTGCTGTAAAGTGGGAGGTGTGAGAATGACGGTAAACCCAACGGCTCATCTCCTGGAACCACCCTCCACCCTGTGCTTCCAACAGTTCTGCAGCTCCCAAACCTACCAGGCTTCCTGGCTTGAGAACAGGCTCACAATGCCTTTGCTTTCCACTTCTTCCCACTTACCAATTTCTCCTCTCTCCTTCCAGCTTTAGCTCTTAGATGTAGTGCTGCAGTGAACATCTATGTAACCCAGTCTTCATGCCATGATTATTTCCTTAGAATACATTCCTAGAAACAGAATTTCTGGGCCAAAATGTATGCAAAATATTAAAGCCTTCAATGCATGTTCCTAGATTGCCGAAGAAGTTAGTGCACCTATCTGCTCTGTACAAGAGTTCTCATTTCTGCTGCCTCTTCAATGGTTGTCACTTTTTTGTTGTTAAATATTAACCAACTTTTAGATGAAAATGGTATCTTGGTTTAATTTGCACTCCTTAGATTACTAGTAAAATTAAATAAAATATATTTCCCAATAAAAGTTTTAAAGAGGTATTTCCTATGTTTATCACTGAATGCAACCACCATGATCATTTTGTTCTATTTTTTTAAATGCTTTATATGTATTGAATGTAGTTGAAGACACAGTATGCATATAATTTGATAGTCCGCTCTTTTTTTTTTTTTTTTTTTTCTTTTTTGAGACAGAGTCTTACTCACTCTGTCGCCCAGGTTGGAATGCAATGGTGCAATCTCGGCTCACTGCTATCTTCACCTTCCAGGTTCAAGCGATTCTCCTGCCTCACCCTCCCAAGTAGCTGAGATTACAGGAGTGCACCACCATGCCCAGCTAATTTTTGTATTTTTAGTAGAAATAGGTTTCACCATGTTGGCCAGGCTGGTCTTGAACTCCTGACCTCAAGTGATTCACCCACCTGGGCCTCCCAAAGTGTTGGGACTACAGGCATGAAGCCCCCACACCCAGCCAATATTCTGCTCTTTATTAACTTAATGAAAATATCATGATCATTCCTTTAGAATCTTTAAAGCCATTATTTTTCATGGTTGCACACTCAGGTAGCTAACACACACATACACACTTTTTTTAAAAGTATAATTTCTATTTCTATTTCCTCAAGAATGCAGAAGTTCTTTCATTCTCTACATTCTAAAGAAAGCTGAAGAGAATAGATGATTTTTTTTCTCTATCATATCACTTATTTTCTTCCCACAGGAACCACAAAGCCTCCAAACTGGCCCAAGCCTATCTATGACTTGGATAAAAAGGATCCAAGAAACAACGGCTTCCTCAATGATGACTTCATTGTGTGGATGCGGGCAGCTGCCTTTCCCACTTTCAAAAAACTGTATGGTCGACTCAATCGAACACACCATTTTATAGAAGGCTTGCCTGCTGGTAATTACAGTTTCAACATAACCTATAGTATCCTTTCATAGCACTTTTCTTTCTGGAGATGAAAGAAAACCTGGCTGCTGGTTGTTGAGATTCTATACTTTTCTATTTTCCAATCAAATCTGTATACCAAAAAAAAAAAAAACCAAACATGTGTAAGGGAGGATAAAATTCTCCTATTCCCTCCCAGGGGTTAAAGCTGGGACTGACAGATTAACAACAGAAAAGCATATGAATGTTATGCCTTCACATGTACATGTGAGCCCTTACAAGAAAAATGGAGACTAAAAACAGAAGTGACTAAGTCTAAGTGCTCATATGCTAGGCTGAACAAAGAATGGTAATTGTAGAAACATAACTAGGAAGATAAAGGTTAGTTTAGCAAGGCTTTGTTTGTTTGTTTGTTTTTGGTTTTGGTTTTGCTTTTGTTTTTGTTTTTGTTTTTGTAGAATTCTCTCAGTCTCGACTCTCTGGGAGGCCGCGGCAGGCAGATCATGAGGTCAGGAGTTTGAGACCAGCCTGACCAACATGGTGAAACCTGGTCTCTACTGAAAATACAAAAAAAATTGCCAGGCATGGTGGCACACGCTTGTAATCCCAGCTACTCAGGAGGATGAGGCAGGAGAATCGCTTCCTCTTCCCAGAGAACCTGGGAGGTGGAGGTTGCAGTGAGCTGAGGTCGCACCATTGCAGTCCAGCCTGGGTGACAGACTGAGACTGTCTCAAAAAAAAAAAGAAAGAAAGAAAGATTAAATAATACCAGGCCTAGAGATCTGTTAAAAAAAACTGTGAGAAGCATGCCAGATAGGATGGGAGGAGATGGAAGACTATGAAAATAGGAGTTTGATAAGTAAATATAGACTAAAAATTACTAAAACTGAGCCTACAGAACCTTTTATTCTAGGGAAAAGTATCACAGACCACAGGAGCTCTGGACTCAAGGGACAGGTCCAGTTCATCCAAATCCACGTGAAGTGTGCGACAGGCTCTACACTGAAGATGCCATGTTCCTCCCTCCCTTAGGCACAAAGCCAGCATGTGGGAGATGGTGCCCTAACGATTAGGGATATATGGTCCAACTTAGGAGACATATGCTTATTTTTACTTTTATTTACATATTTACTTTTGAGACAGGGTCTTGCTCTGTTGCCCAGGCCAGAGTACAGTGGTGCAGTCACATCTCATTGCAGTATTGACCTCCTGGCTTCGAGTGATCTTCCCACCTCAGTCTCTCAAGTAGCTTGGACTACAGGCACTCACCACCGTGCCCAGCTAATTCTCTCTCTCTCTCTCTCTTTTTTTTTTTTTTTAAGAGATGGTGTCTCCCTTGCTGCCCAAGCTGACACATGCTTAAATATGAGTCTGAATTTTTTCACTTAATGTAAAAATACAAATGTAGCTCTTGATTTGAGAACAAACAGAACTTAACTTTAGCATGGCACCAAACACTACCTTTAAGAAATTATATATTTAAATGCAATTTACACTAACTCTGTTCTTTAGATTGAATTTTAAAGTCTCCTCCTGATTCTCCCTGAGGTAGCATTCTCTGGAGGCGGAATCATTCCAGGGCTTTTACATGACTTTGAAATTGCAGCCCAGTTAGCACCGCTGTGTTCATCCTTCCCAGGCTCCTGGCTCGTTGTTCAATGGGACCCCTAATGGGTCAATTTTAACACAAAATTGTCCACCTCCTTGGTTTCTTTACCTTTCAGGGAGGCTGAATAAGAAATTCTTGGGGAGAAGGGAATGACAGCATGTGCTCCAGTTCCCTGCTCCAACTTTTATTCCTTTCCATCCTAGAACAGGTGTGTGGACATCTCCATCCGGACAGGGAAGTGGGCGCATTTCTCAGTCAGAAAGGCCCCCACTGATGAGATGCCATCTCTGCCTCTCAACTTTTTGTCTTCTTTTGTTTACTGACCAGGTGGAGCTATGCCTTCAGTTAGTTCCTTTAGCAGGGTGTCTAATTCTGTGAAAATGAAAATGAAAGCCACAAATTGCCTCTCGTGGAGCATTATAGGTACAGATCAAAGAGTAAACTCTTTGAATAAGAATTTCAGCAAACTCCTCTCTCCCTCAAAATTATTATTATTATTATTTTATTTATTTATTTTTTTGAGATGGAGTCTCGCCTATGGCCCAGGCTGGAGTGCAGTGGCGAGATCTCGGCTCACTGCAAGGTCCGCTTCCCGGGTTCACACCATCCTTCCTGCCTCCTCCTGAGTAGCTGGGACTACAGGCGCCGCCACCACGACCGGCTAATTTTTTTTGTATTTTTAGTAAAGACGGGGTTTCACCGTGTTAGCCAGGGTGGTCTCGATCTCCCAACCTTGTGATCCACCCGCCTCGACCTCCCAAAATGCTGGGATTACAGGCGTGAGCCACCGCGCCCGGCCTCCTTCAAAAAAATTTAAGCAGAGGTTGAAAGTTGCTTAAAACTAGTCTCTCAAGTTAGGCCTTCTGATTCTGTCAATTTTGGGGCTGCCTTACCATTAAAGCAGTTATGGGTGCATTCAAGGAGCAGGAAAAAACTTCATGCACTGAGATACACAATGTGTTAGGATGACTTTGGGGTTGGGAGGATGAGGGAGGGGCATGTTCCCAATAACAGAGACATTCTGTTTCTCCTCTCTGGACATGCTCTCCCTGGGTGACTACATTCACAGTCATGTCTTCATGTTAATCCCTCTCAAATGAAAATCTGTGTACGTAGAACTTCAATGCTAAGCTTCAGGACTATACCTGCACTACCTGGGTAGAGCTCTGGTGTGAGTATCATCCAACCAGACTAAGAAAGTGCCTACCACTTCTAAGGGGAAAAAAGATGTTCTGTGTATGAGGAGAAGACCCTCTCATAGAGAACTGAGGGAGGGAGAAAACAGGCAGATGGGTTGAGGTGGCACCCAAGAACCTGGTGACAAGGAGGAATTCTGACGGAAAAGGAGAGACAGAACTAGTTCCCTACTAATTTTCCTTGTGCCTTTAAATAGCACGTTGCCAAGTGATTTGAGGCCCTTTAATAGCTTTGCTGGGAAATGCCTCTGTCCTGTGCCGTTGCTATGAGAAGCCTTTCTTTGTTTATTAGTTTGGTTTACAAAAGGCACCAGATGTTTTAAAACCTCAGGCCACATGTATAATCAAAATGACATCATTAGAATGCTAACGATAGCAAACCCACTTCAAACACTTTCTCCCCAGCATGGGGATACTGGCCTTGCCAAAACCCAAATGAATGTACCACCTTTAGTTCGACCACCAAAAATGTTTTGTGATCTTTTTGTTTGTTTGTTTGTTCTTCACTCCCCTTAAAGAATTTTCCCTGAGGTAGGAATTCAAACCTTAGCCTATTAAAGGACTATAGCCTGCCTGGGTCTCCTGATTCATATTTAAAAATTTACGTTTGTATTCTTTTAATTTCCTTGGGTTTGCCAAAGGAAATTAAATATATTTGTTCATTATTCAGTTGTCTGTAAGTCATTCGGATCTGTGTCAGAATCTCTTTTGTAGCTTACAACTATGTAGAGGGAAGGCTTGTTTTCATTTTCATTCCAGCAAGATACAGGGCAGTGCTTGGTAAAGATTAAGTTGCACCATATGAGATTAAATATTTCACCATTTTTTACCAACAAAAAAGCGCAATTTTATATACGTCAACCTAATATATTCAGTATACGCAATACTACAAATGTGAAGTGTTGCGACAGATCCTTAACAGGTCTTCTTAGACTTCCCAGTGACCAGGTTCCAAGGAGAAAAATCAGTTGTTCTCTCCACCCTGACATGGTGTGGGGGTAATAGCCTTTTCTTAGGTCTTGCCTACACAGTGACAGGAGCTATAACATGGTTGGCCTCCTTTGCCATGATGGCAATTCACATCACACTGAAAAACAAGCAAATGTCCTTCTTCCATCAGTAAAGTCAAGCTTTAAAAAGAAAAGGAGGAAACAAAAATGGACAGTGAAGTAACAGAACCAAAGATGTCTGAAAGGCTTGAAATGACTGGAATGTTTCAACAAGGGGAACTAGATTGACTGAACTAAAATCAATTTGAAATAGATAATGAAGAGAATTTTAGAGTTAAAAAGAAGAAGGAAGAAGAAGAGGGGAGGCATAATTATATGTAGTAAAATGTCCTTGGTATGGGGAGAATAAATCACTCTTGAGCTCTAGACCAGTTCTCCAGTATTTATTTGAAGTCCTTGAGCCTAAAGGCAGGTGAACTCCGTAAGAGAGTGCCATCACCAGAAAAGAGCAAGCAACCTGGGGTGCCCACGTTTAGGTGAGTCCTAACCATCAGATCAGGCTCAAACCATGAGTCTTCACTGGCTATCTGAAATTTTCTTTTTTCTTTTTTTTTCTTTTGAGATGGAGTCTAACCCCGTCACCCAGGCTGGAGTACAGTGGCACAATCTTGGCTCACTGCAACTTCTGCCTCCCAGGCTCAAGTGATCCTCCTGCCTCAGCCTCCTGATTAGCTAGGATTATAGGCGTGTGCCACCATACCCAGCTAATTTTTGTTATTTTATGTATCTATTTATTTGTTTGTTTGAGACAGAGTCTTGCTCTGTCACCCATGCTGGAGTGCAGTGGCGTGATCTCAGCTCACTGTAACCTCTATCTCCCAGGTTTAAGCAGTTCTCCTGCCTCAGCCTCCCGAGTAACTGGGATTACAGGTGCATGCCACCACGCCTGGCTAATTTTTGTCATTTTAGTAAAGACGGGGTTTTTCACCATGTTGGCTAGGCTGGTCTCAAACTCCTGACCTCAGGTGATCCACCCGCATCACCCTCCCAAAGTGCTGGGATTACAGGCTTGAGCCACCGTGCCCGGCCTAATTTTTATAATTTTAGTAGAGTCAGGGTTTCACCATGTTGGCCAGGCTGGTCTCAAACTCCTGACCTCAAGTGATCCACCCGCCTTCCAAAGTGCTGAGATTACAGGTGTGAGCCACCGCACCCGGCCTGAAATTATTGTAGCCACCCCAACAATTGTTGAACTAAATTGAGCATCAGGATGATTTTTGAAAACTGATTTTTTTAATGCTCTCCCTTTTCTATAGAGTTAAGTCTTGTTTTTTCCACTAAGAACAGACCAAGCAAAGGTTATGACAATATGCTTAGCACTCAAAATACAGCCATGCACCAAAAAGAAGGGCCAGAAACTTTCCTAAAGTTGGCCAAGAGGGAAGCATTGAAAGTGACTGATTCTCAAAACTGTACTCAGCATGTTGAAGGCACAACAATTCTAGAACTTATGTTGGGATGACGTGTTCTAGAAGACAAATGATGGTGTAGATTTATGATACTTGAATTAATATTTTGAGGAAGGTTCTCAGGGTCTCTCTTAAAAGGCTTTAATTCCTGCCAAAGGTCCCTTATGGGAGACTGGATGGAATGCTTAGTGAATCTGTCAGGACATGAAATCCCACATTTGTGTACCTAGCTGGCCACAATATTATACTTTTTAAGACATTTTTATGTTAATTTTTTAGAGACGGGGGAAGATTTACTCTGATGATTCTAGGAGCAGAATTGTCATTGTTAAATAAAAATATATTACCAACACATGTCCACCTCTTTAGGAGCCAAGAAAGCATTTCTTTGTTGCAAATTTCTGCATTTGTCACATTATCGAGCACTTTTCTAAAATATAAAATAATTTTAGGTACCAACTATGAAATTTTAGAATCCTTCCCCTATCTCACCTTCCATCTGTAACCAATTACCTCTGACCAGGTATGGTAGGTAGAATAATCGCCCCTGCCCACCACCGATGATGTCCACGTCCTAATCCCCGGAATGTGTAAATGTTGTATTAAATGTCCAAAGATACTTTGCAGATATGAATAAGGACACTGACAGAAGGAGATGATCCTGGGTGACTGGGGTGGGCCCACTGCAATCACAAGGGCCTTATAAGAGGGAGGCAGGAGATAAAAGGAGTAGCAGGAGACGCAACAACAGAAGCAGGAGGTTGGAGTGATGTGAGGAAGCGGCCATGATCCAAAGAATGTAAGTGGCCTCCGGAAGCTGAAAAAAGCAAGAAACAGATTGTTCGCTGAAGCCTTCAGATGCCCTGCTGACACTTTGATCTGATCTGCAGAAATGTAAGAGAATAAATTTACCTTGTTTCAAGCATGGAGTGTATGGTAATTTGTTACAATGGCAATAGAAAATGAACACATCAGAGGCTGGCAATGCTTTAGTCATCTGAGTAATTGCTTCTGGAGCTTAGGTAATCTATCCAGGGCAGAGCACTAGGAAGGGACAAGGCTCACACATCACCTAGGCCCACTGACTTATGATCCTGGGCTCATGGCCTCTTAGTCCACACTCCTCAGTTATGGTACTGGTTAGGAAAGGCAAGAGCACATTTGTTACCTCTCAGCCTTGCTTGTCAGCTTAGGGGATGCTGGATTAGTCAGAGTTCTACAGAGAAGCAGAATCAATAAAGTGCAGACAGGTGTATGGACAGGATAGATGATAGATAGATAGATAGATAGATAGATAGATAGATAGATAGATAGATAGATAGATTTTAAGATATTGTGGAGGCTGGCAAGTCCAAAATCTCATGGGAGAGGCCTCTCAGGAAAGACTTGCAGTCCAAATCCAAGGCAGTCTGCTGGACAAGCAGGAAGAGCCAATGTAGATGAAGTCTACAGGCAGTCTGCTGGGGAGTTCCTTCTTACTCTGAGGTCAGCCTTTTGTTCTATTTAGGCTTTCAGCAGATTGGATGAGGCCCACCCACATTACGGAGGGCCATCTGCTATACCCAAAGTCCACTGATTTAAGTGCAAATCTTATCCAAAAATACCTTCACAGAAATATCCAGAATAATGTTTGACCAAGTATCGGGGCGCCCCATGGCCCAGCCAAGTTGACATAAAAAATTAACCATCACAGCTGCCAAGAAGGCATCTGCATCCACCAAGTGGTCTAACATTTTCCCAACAAAGCATTTGTCATTTAACTTTATGCTAGAATCAGCTTAATGAAAAGGAGCTATACAAAAACACAAGTCATATCCATGAGAAGCTAAACTCTTCAAGAAAAATGCATGGCCAGAATTTATGACAGAATGTAGATTGTTCCACTCCTTTTTTCTCCTTCTCCACAAGTCAGTGCATCCAAAGCAGTTTATCTTTGCAGGACTCTCACTCTGCTGTGCAATCTGGGAGCCATCCTCCTTAACCCTGATAGAGGAAAAGCACTGTCATTCACAGTTCACTCCCTACCTACAATGGGAAGCTTAACTTCTCTGGTTTTCTTTCTCGCCTATTCTTTCTCTTCTCTTCCCCTCTCCCATCATCTTGCTCTTGTCTCCTTCCTTTTTTTTTTTTTTTTTTTTTTTCTGAGACAGGGTCTCACTGTGTCACCCAGGTTAGAATGCAGTGGTGGGTTCATCGCTCACTGCAGCTTTGACCTCCCAGGCTCAAACAATCCTCCCACCTCAGCCTCCTGAGTAGCTGGGACTACGGGCATCCACCACCACACCCAGCCAATTTTTTCTTCTTTTTTTTTTTTTTTTGGTAGAGATGGGGTCTTTCTATGTTGTTCAGGCTGGTCTTGAACTCCTTGGCTCAAGCGATCCTTCTGCCTCAACTTCCCAAAGTGTTAGAATTACAGGTGTGAGCCACTGCACCAGGTCCTCCCTCCACTTTTCTAATTCTTCATCCTTGTGCTTTTGTGAACTGGTTGGTGAAAATTTGGAAAAATCAAAAAAGTAAGTGCTATTCTACCCTTTCTCCAACTCCGGCAACAATGCTGGAGATGAAGAGATACAAAGTGAGTGTGAGATTGAGAGAGAACGAGAATCAGTGAGAGATTCTGAACGTGTAAGTGTGTGTGTCAGCGTGTGACTGGTTAGAAACTCATTGGGGTTTTGAGGTGCTTTTATTTTGGTGTATATTTTAAGTGCAAGGGCAAAGGCAGTAAGGTATAAAATGGGGCAGGATGAAATTACAGGTGAATGAAAGTGTAGACTTGACCTTTACTTGAATTGTACTTACTAAATCCCTACCTTGTGTGACAAGTGCACTATGTTAAGGATACCAAAATGAGCCACCTGGGCCCCTGTTTGGAAGGTACTCATCATCTCACACCAACCTTTGTGTCCTTTTGAATCCACTCGTACTCAGCCCACACAGTTGTGCATGATTCCATACCCTCCTCACACAGGTTTCTCTCAGTTTCCCGTATGTCAGTCTGCTCCCACTCCCAAAGACAGAAAAGGGAATGCGCTCACAGGGTAGCACCAGGCTTCCAACTCCCTCTGTATTATCCCAGAGCAACGAAGTCCATGCAGAGGTGTTCAAGTGGATAGAAACCTCTGACTTGGACAAAACAGTATCTTTCCCAGCCTGCAATAAGCCCTTCTTGAGGACGGCTGGTTTTTCATCTGGTGTGTTTCATGGAACAGGCTTTATTAACCAAATTTTAATAAGAGAAAACCAGCTTCAGACAGCTGCTGGTGGTTTTCCTTTGCAACGTGTCCAACAGAATTGCACAGTGCTGTGGCCTGTGGCTGTCAACATTGTTGTCTCTGGATGTTCGGAAGTGAAAGGGCTGCACAGCAGATTTCTGCTGGCTTTTCCACTGGGTTAGAGAGAGGGAAGCCCATGTCTGAGAAGGGGGTTTCTCAGAGCCCGAAAATCACTCAGGCACTCAGCCCAGGGTCACCTTCATTAGGACTGTCTCATGATTCCATTGCTAAATCTGCTTTGGTTTGGCAAATATGAAGTATTTATCACTACTAAGCAAGTTCCTGAAAACTTCATTCTCCATTACCTGGTGACAGTGTCGATATTTCATTAGAACTTCTTAGTTAAATGTATTTTAGGGCGTTATGGCCCCTTTAAAAACATCTGCATGCCTGCCCCCCCTTAAAGCTGCTATCTGGTAAAATGATTAGAAGAGAAGGAGATGAAATTATGAGATTTGGATTGCAGTGACTCAGAGAGTAGCAAAGCAGCTCATTTAGAAGGGGAAAAAAGCTTAAACTTCACTGCAAAGGGTCAGGCTTGTACAATACCCCCATTCTAATTCTGCGGTGGCTGTGAAGTGATTCAGAGCTACTCTGACAAATGTAGGAACTTTCAAAGTCTGGGGAGTGAAATATTGTCTAATAATGAATCTTCCTTTTTTGATTAGTGTGGAACCTGTATCCTGCTTCCAGAGGCAGGACTCAGTTTTCTTATTCATTTTCACCACAGTTGGAATGGAAAAATTGAAATCATTGCTCTAATGGCAAGAAACATCTTATGGTGCTCAGAGCCAGCAATCAGTACAGACAGGCACAGACAGGGGCGCCTTTTGCTCCTTTTTTGGATGGAAAGAGCTTCACTCCACCGAAATAGATGATTTTCTAGTGGAGGCTAACATTGTAATAATAACATACTCTGATGGGCTTTTTTCTTTTTTCTTTATAAGGATTTCTCAGTTTTATGTCTATAATTGACATCTATGGACCAGCTATAAAAATGTATTCCTCAGCCTAAGGTGAGGGACTTTCGAGAGGTCCAGGAGATCCCAATTGGTTTGTGGAAACTCAAGCTGCAGAACTCCAAGAAGTAGGCGAGGGTGGGAGAGACAAGCAGGGCCTTTATCTAGGGAAGGTCAGCAAAACTTTTGGATTTCCGTATTTCTCCTAAAGGTGAAAAATGAGGTAAGAAAACTGAAGGGGAGAAGGGAGACATGAAACAAAAAGAATTAATGAGGATTGAGCCCTTTATGTGCCAGCCCAATTAGAGGTGCTTTACCCACATTACTGCATTTAATCCTCATAAGGGAGTGAGGCAAATCTGTTGCGTCTCCAGGAGTCACTGTCCTCACCTTCCATCCCTCCTGTCCCAGCCCATGTCACATGATAACAGTTAACTGCTAGAGAGCCACTTGGCCTTCATGTCAACAAATGGCCAAGGGACCCAGTTCTGACTATGGGACATAACACTAAGTCTGTTGGGGGAATTTGGAAAACAAGCTTTCCTTCAAGACAAAAAAAAAAAAAAACAAGCACACATGAGAAGAGCTCTCTTGTCACCTGAGCTGCTCCCGGCTCCCTACATAGCAATGCAATTGTCTAAGGACCCAGTACTTGGAGCTGTAGCAGCCCATCTTGCAAGTAAGACACCAAAAGTTTTCATGTGAGGACAGTGGAATGGAGGATGATAAAAAGCTTTATTCGGGCCGGGCGCGGTGGCTCACGCCTGTAATCCCAGCACTTTGGGAGGCCGACGCGGGTGGATCATGAGGTCAGGAGATCGAGACCATCCTGGCTAACACAGTTAAACCCCGTCTCTACTAAAAACACAAAAAATTAGCCGGGCGCGGTGGCGGCGCCTGTAGTCCCAGCTACTCCAGAGGCTGAGGCAGGAGAATGGTGTGAACCCGGGAGGCGGAGCTTGCAGTGAGCCGAGATCACGCCACTCACTCCAGCCTGGGCGACAGAGCGAGACTCCGTCTCAACAACAACAAAAAAGCTTCATTCTTCATGACATTCTTGAGACCACTGATTCAGCCCTAGAGCCATCTACTTCTGGATGTCTTTTTGTGTGAGATAATAAATCTCCTCATTATTTCAGTCACTTTTAGCTGGATATTCTACTGCTTGCATTCAAAAGCATTCTAATTAACACAATATGACTATTTCCATTTTACTAAATTTGTTTCATCCAACAAACCAAGAAAATTAATTCATTGACCACCAGAGTAGAAGCAAAAGACAGTTGGTTTATAATTTCTCTGAAATAATATCTGTACAGTCCTTTAGTTTTTAGCTTACTACATTTCGTCCTCACTGTCCTTCATGTATAGATAACACATGATGGTCATGAAATGACCATGTACCACAGATGGTAACCTTATTTCCTATTATTTCTTGTGGCATAGGTGCTAAAAGCTTAATCCCAATCATCAACCACTAGCCTTAGAATGTGGCCAACACCCTTCTCCACTGAGAAGTTAGAGACAGATAGAAGTTTAGAGGCTTGTACTGTGAGGCCAGTCTAACATATGAACCTTTGATTATGACCTCCTACCATGATGATTATGATATCAGGTTCACAGTTCGGGACAATTCTGCAGAACAAGAAGGATGTTGCTCAAAATGGTTCTTAGCAAAATCATCAGTCATATTTAAGCTTTTAGTCACAGATATATTACACACTATATGACATTTTCAAAAAGACAAATGAAGAAGATTAGTGGTTGCCAGAGGCTCAAGGTAGGAGGAGGATGTGACAAGAAAGAGATGGCAGGCAGGAGTTTTTTGGGAGTAATAGAACTGTATCCTGATTGTGCAGCAGTTACGTGAATCTACGCATGTTTATTCCTTGAACTGTATACCAAAAAGAAGTCAATCTATTGTAAGATTTTTTAAAATAAAACTAAATTCATTCCATAAAACCTGGCTCCTAGGCATTTGTTAATTAGTCCAAATTGATTTATTTTTTTCCTTCAATTGTTAGCAAGAACGAAGGGAATAGTATAGTTAGTTACTGCTGGGCTTAAGAACACAGTAGACAGGTCAGGGAAGGAAAATATCTAGCAATATCAATTGCTGCAATTGACAAGTGTTTGGATTCACCAACAGGCATGGAAGAGAATAGGGTTTCATGAAACAAAACTGTAACTTTTAAATTGCTAGGGCCTCGTCCAATAACTTTTTGGGTTGGGAATTGGAGCCATTTCCTGGTTATAGAAGCTCAGGGTTTGTGATCATCTCAACTGATGCAGAAAAAGCATTTGACAAAATTCAGCCTCTTTCATGATTAAAAACAATAACAACACAACAAATTAGAAATAGAGGAAAACTATCTCCACACAATAAAGACCATATATTAAAAACCCACAGCTAACATCATACTCCACAGTGAAAGACCAAAAGTATTTCCTCTACGATCAGGCACAAGAAAAGGATATCCATTTTCACCACTTCTAATCCTAGAAGTCCTAGCCAGAGCAATTAGGCAAGAAAAAGAAAAACATCTGAATTGGAAAAGAGGTAAAACGCTCTCTGTTCACAGGTGACAAGATCTTATATGTAGAAAAGCCTAAAGAACTCACTGAAAAAAACTGTTTAAACTAATAAATTCAGCAAAGTTGCAAAATACAAAATCAATACACAGAAATCAGCTGTGTTTCTCTACACTAAGGATGAACAATCCAAAAAGAATATTCAGACAACAATTCAACTTACAATAGCATAAAAAACAATTGGGGTCCCAGGTGTGGTGACTCACACCTATAATTCCAGTCCTTTGGGAGTTGAAGCCTGGGAGTTCAAGATCAGCCTGGGCAACATAGAGATACCCTGTCTCTACAAAAATTTTAAAAAATAGCTGGAGGGCTGGGCACAGTGGCTCACGCTTATAATCTCAGCACTTTGGGAGGCTGAGGTGGGTGGATCCCTTGAGGTCGGGAGTTTGAGACCAGCCTGGCCAACATGGTGAAACTCCATCTCTACTAAAAATACAAAAATTAGCCAGGTGTGGTGGTGCATGCCTGTAGTCCCAGCTACTCAGGAGGCTGAGGCACAAGAATCGCTTGAGCCTGGGAGGTGGAGGTTGCAGTGAGCTGAGATTGTGCCACTGTACTCCAGCCTGGGCAACAGAGCGAGACTCTGTCTAAAAAAAAAAGGAAAAAAAAATTAACTGGGCATGCTGGTGGTGGCACACTCCTGTGGTCCCACCTATTCAGGAGACTGAGGTGAGAGGATCACTTGAGCCCAGGAGGTTGAATCTGCAGTGAGCCATGATCCTGCTACTGCACTCCAGCCTGGGCAATAGAGCAAGATCCTATCCCTTCCCCCCACCAAAATATATATATATATATATATACACACACACACACACACACACACACACATAATATAGACACATATCTAATATACACAAACACACATATATATATAAATAATAATTTAGAGTAAAGTTAACAAAAAAGGGGAAAGACTTTTACATTGGAAACTATAAAATGTTGCTGAAAGAAACTAAAGAAGACATCAATAAATGGAAAGAAATTCCATGTTATGGACTGAAAGGCTTAATATTGTTAAGATGTTAATACTACCCAAAGCAATCTACAGATTCAATGCAATGCCTATCAGCATCTCAATGGCTTTTTAATTTTTGTAGAAATGGAAAAATCTATCCCAAAATTCATAATCTATCCCAAATAACAAAAATAATCTAAAAAAAGAAGAACAAAGTTGGAAATCTCATATTCCTGATTTCAAAACTTACTACAAAGCTATAGTAATTAGAACAGTGTGGTACTGGCATAAAGATAGACATATAGACCAATTGAATAGAATACAGAACCCATAAATAAACTCTGGCATATATGATCAAATTAATTTGTGACAAGGGCCAAAACCATTCAGTGGTGAAAGAACAGTCTTTCAACAAATGACATCATGAACATCATGAAAACTGGATCTCCAGATGCAAGAAAAAAAAAAAAGAAGAAGAAGTAGTTGGATCCTTACCTTATACCAAATACAAAAATTATCTCACAATGTACCTAAACATCAGATGTGAAAGGATGAAACTCTTAGAAAACTCTGGTAAAAGCTTCACTACATTGGATTTGGCAATGATTTCTTGGATATAACACTAAAGGCAGAAGCAAAAAAAGAAAAAATAGACAAACTGGATATCATTATAATTTACAAATCTTGTGCATCAAAAGATACTATCATCACTCCCAACAAAAGTGGATTCCATCCATTGTACAGGTTCAACAAAACAAGATGTACACTGAGCCTGACTCCCTGTGGTGAGCATGAAAGATGGTGTCATTTTCTTGTGGGCAACAGCTATAAAAGCACTTCCTTCATTATAACCCAAAGTGCTAGAATTTCAAAATAATGATCACCTGCAACTCTCAAACAACAAAACCATTAATGATTTCCCAAACAATGAATAGATAAAATGTGCAGTACTTCTTAGAGGACAAAATAATATTATATTGATTATGCTACTTAAATTTTCAATAATCCCTACAATCTGATTTTTGCTTTTAAGAATTTACATTCTTCTTGAAAGCAGATTTGAATTCAAAATTTCTATATTATTCAGTCAAACAAATTCTTCCTACAGAAATAAAAGAAACGGTAACTTTAAGCACTTTTCAGCTACTGAGACAAGATAAAATATCCAGAGGATACAAAATATTTTACATGTACTTCCTGCATTTGTAGAGACCCTCATCCTTCAATACTTGTGAAATGGTGATGGGGTCAATAGCAAAGAGTTCTCGAGGTAAATTCTGGAATTCTGTATGACATAATTCAAATGTATCCATTTGTCAGAATCAACTCTCTGCATTTTCAGACAAAATTCAGTTAATGTCAAGTTGAGGCAAATGCTAAACCTCGGCAATTTAAATTTTGAAAAATATTCCCAGCCAGATGCGGTGGCTTACACCTGTAATCCCAGCACTTTGGAAGGCCAAGGCAGGCGGATCACTTGAGGCCAAGAGTTCAAGACCAGCCTGGGCAACATAGCGAAATCCTGTCTCTACTAAAAATACAAAAAATTAGCTGGGAGTGATAGCACGCACCAGTAATCCCAGCTACTCGGAAGGCTGAGGCAGGGGAATTGCTTAAATCCAGGAGGTGGAGGTCTCAAAAAAAAAAAAAAAAGAAAGAAGAGAAGAGAAGAGAAAAAGAAAAAAAGAAAAGGAAAAGAAAAGAAAGAAAAGAAAAAAAATACTCCTGCCTTGGGGAATCAGGATGAGGTAGGAAAGTACAGTTATTAAGTCCGTAGGTTCTCAGCACAGACTGCCCAAGTTCAAATCCCAGCCCTGCCATTTATTATACAAACTATGTGACCTTCAAGAAGTTATTTCTCACTAAACCACAGTTTTAAAAGGTAACAACAGCACAGTACAATAGTCCTCCTTATCTGCATGGCACATGTTCCAAAGCCCCCAGTGGATGCCTGAGACCACAGATAGTACTGGACCCAACTGCTGTCATTTGGAGCGTGTTTCAGTTCATGTCTTCCACTCACAAATTTAATGCCTTTTCCATCTTAGGTAAGCACTTATCACATACTGTGGCCATAACTTTTGCAGTCTGAGGTGCAACAGCAAAACTAACACACATTTCTCTTTCTTTTCTCTTGACAAAAATGGATAAAATTCTTACTGTGGATTTTAGCAACCTCCGCATACTATTTTTTTTCGTTTCCTTATTTAGTTGAGAATGTTCAGCTTTTCATTTAAAGCAAACACTTTACAGCTTCTCTTTGGCATATCCGAATTGCCAGCATCACTACTCTTGGACTTTGAGGTGATTATTAAGTAAAATAAGGGTTACTTGAACACAAGAACTGTTGATACTGCGACAGTCAATCTGATAACCTAGAGGGCTCCAAGTCACTGTCACTAATGGGTGTGTAGCACGGACAGCGTGGAGATGCTGGACAAAGGGATGGTTCACATCCCCAGCAGGATGGAGCAGGATGACCTAAGATTTTGTCACACTACTTAAAATGGCCTGCATTTAAAACTTACGAATTATTTCTGGAATTTTCTATTAATATTTTCAGACCACAGTTGACCTCAGGTAACAGGAACCATGGAAATTGAAAACCATGGATGAAGGGGAACTATGATAACTGTCTCACAGAATTGCTAGAAAGGTGAGAAATGCACCAAAGCACTTAGTATCAGAGTAAATGACATCTAGAAAGGGCTCAACACATACCAGCAATTATTACTTACCTGGATACTTTTCCATGACCTTTTGTAAACCATGTTGCCTATAAATTGCACTAGAGATATCCATTGCATATCCCATTGCCTCATACAATTTCAATTGCTAGTCAAGCCCACATTTAATCCTATAATGACAAACAAATATGAAGTTCGATTTTCTTTAAATAAAATCACATCACAAAAGCAGAATTATTACTAAAACAACTCAGCCTCTGGCATAATATTTTACAGATTTTCATAGGCTTTTCCCAAGGTAAATTGGTAATTCTTCATCATAAAAGCAGTCGCTATAGCAATACTTCAACTGACTCCTGCATGACTGAAAGAGACCTTGAAAATAAAATAGCAAAATAGCAACAATTTTAAAAAATCTAGCTGCCTATTAATGGTAAAGTTCAGGTCTATATCGTGACTACTTCTACTCAGATAAATCCTCTGCCTCTGAAATATGACCAATGGTGTAGGGGAAAAAAGACACAATCAACTGAGTAAAAACGCGACTCACAGAATGGGAGAAAATGTGCACAAACCATGTATCTCATAAAACATTAATAGCCAGAATATATTTTTTAAAATTCCTACAACTCAGCAACAAAAACCAAAACACCCAGTTGAAAATGAGCAAAAGGACTTGAAAAAAAATCTCCAAAGAAGTACAAACTGGCCAATAAACACCTGAAAAGATGGTCAGCATCTAATGATAAGAGAAATGCACATCAAAATCGCTATTAAATGCAATTTCACATCAATTAGGATGACTGTTATTTAAAAAAACAAAAATAACAACTTTTGGCAAAGATGTGGAGTAACTGGAACCCTTGTGCATTGCTGGTAGGAATGTAAAATGATGCCGCCACTAGGGAGAACAGTATAACAGTTCCTCCAAAACTTGAAAATGGAACTACCATATTATTCAAGAATTTCATCCCTATGTATATACCTGCTCATGTTCACAGCAGCGCTATTTACAATAGCCAAAAGGTAGAGACAACCCCAGTATCCACTGAGAGATGGCTGGATAAACAAAATGGGGCATATACATACAAAGGTCTATTATTCAGCCTTAAAAAGGAAGTAAATTTTGACACATGCTACAACAGCACGGATGAACCTTAAGAACATTTTGCTAAGTGAAATAAGCCAGTCACATAAAAACAAATGCTATACAATGCCACTTATATGAGGTACCCTAAAATTCATAGAGAAAGAAAGTGGGACAGAGATGATTACCAGGGGCAGAGGAAGGGGAGAATGAAGAGTTGTTTAACGGATGTAAAGTTTCAGTTTTGCAAGCTGAAAAGAGTTTGAAGGTGGACAATGGTGATGGTTGTACAACCATGTGAATATACTTAATGCCACTGAACTCTACACGTAAAAATGGTGAAAGCGGTCCTGGGCTGCGGTGGCGCGGTGGTCGCCGTGATGGTCACAGGACTTGGCGGCTGACCCCCGGGCTAGGAGAGGGCCCAGTGCCCCAGATCTCGGTGGCTACTGCTGGAGCGCGGCCTGCACCATGGCCACCTCCGCCGCCTCCTCGGAGCATTTCAAGAAGCTGTAGGATCTCTTCCACGGCCTCCAAGAAGACCTATAAGGGGTGCCCGAGCGGCTGCTGGGAACGGCAGGGACCGGAGAGAAGAAGTTAATCAGGGATTTTGATGAAAAGCAACGGGAAGCAAATGAAACGCTGGAGAGATAGAGGAGGAGCTACGTTATGCACCTGTCTTTCTGTAACCCCATGATGTCTAAGTTTCAAAACTACCAGAAGGACCTCGCCAAACTCCATGGGGAGGTGAGCAGCACACCTTTGACAGCCACACCTGGAGGCCGAAGAGACATGAAATATGGCATATATGCTGTAGAGAATGAGCATATGAATCGGCTACAGTCTCAAAGGGCAACGCTTCCTCAAGGCACTGAAAGTCTGAACTAGGCCACCCACAGTATTGAATGTTCTCATCGGATTGCCACGGAGACTGACCAGCTTGGCTCAGAAATCACAGAAGAGCTGGGCGAACAATGAGACCAGTTAGAATGCACCAAGAGTAGACTGGTAAACACAAGTGAAAACTTGAGCAACAGTCGAAAGATTCTCCGTTCAATGTCCAGAGAAGTGACAACCAACAAGCTGTTGCTTTCCATCATCATCTTACTTTTGCTCGCCATCCTGGGAGGTCTGGTTTACTACAAATTATTTCATAACCATTGAACTTCCTATAGGGAAGGGTTTGTGGACCAGCACTTTGACTTTGTGAATGCATGATGTTAGGGATGTGGATGGAATAAGCATACTGCTGCTGGATGTGGATGGAATAAGCATACGGCCTAACAGTTCAGGGATGCACTGTGTAGCTGGACTGTGAGAGAAGGGAGGAAAGATGGAAAGCCACTTAAATGTGAAGGAACAGCAACAAGACCAGTATGATATACCAAGATAATAAATGCTGTTTATGACTTCTTTAAAATAAATGGTTAATGTGGGAAATTTACATACTTACCACTTAAACCATTTTTATGTGTAGAGCTTAACCGTTTAGTACTTTAACCTCCGACAGACACTCAAGTTCAATGTGCCATGCCTGGAGTTTGGAATGGCAGATATGAAAAACCCTTTTTGAGTGGGTAATTACATGTGCACTAACCATTTGAACAAGCCAAATATCAGTAAAGAAGATGGCATGATGATGGCTGCAGCTGAAAGCGGCAGCATCTTCTAAAAAGTTAGGACAGCATGCTTGTTTATGTGAGGTTCCTGTCTTGCTAGTTTCACTGGAAATGAATCGTCTCCCTATCAATGGAGAGTTTTATTAACTTGGGTTTATTCGGTTCACTAAAATAGTTCCATTATTTAAGCACTCAAAAAGTTCTTTAGCCAGAGACATCTTACGTCACTACATCACCGAACAGAACTCTGTCAAGGATGCTCTGTAGATAACTTTTTAGCACAAGGAATTCATTCTCCTAAACACATGGGAGCCTCCACATGGCCCTTTAAAAGACACTGACCTCTTTGAAATTAGGACTGCAAGATCTATGAACTGGGGGCAACTCCCAGTTGCACAGATTCCTCTGAACTCTGGTTCTCAGAAAGACTAAATGAAGGAATCATCGGAAGACTCAAAATAGAATCTGTCACATACCAATCCTATGAGATAATGCATGATCTTGCAGAGGCACTAAGAAGAAGGAAGATGGATAATCTGAGGCTGTGTTTAACGTGGTTTATTGGCTTCTATGGACTCAAAGACCATGGAAACAATCTTCTTCTTCCATAAGAATTTACTTCATATATATGTATTTATTAACCTGAAAATAATGGTTAAATCCTAGGATCAGGACTAGTACCAGTAGAATGAAGAAGTTCCTGACTCCCTGACTTCCTTCCAGCCAGATGAGATACCATCAGTCTCTCAGCCAACACAGAAACAGTCTGCATTTCAGGATGTTCATCTTTGACCTCTTTTGCATTGTCAGGGATTTTTAGACAGCCCATAGCTTCATGCAGGCTTCTTTGGCTCACACTAGTGAGAGTTTCCCATATGGACTAAGGTCAGTTTTTGACCTCTGGAATCCTCAATATGCTATTCTCAAGGCAGCTGCCTTCTTCCTAGTGTCTTATAAATTAGCTGTGTATTTTCTGGGATCAACCATATCCTTGGAAAACTGACTGCAGCTCATCCAAAGACAGCTGTGTGAAGATTTCAGGAGCAATAACTCAAGACAAAGGGTCCTCAATGGTCACCAGAGCCCCAAATTTGGATAAGGTTTCACTTGAATATTCATTGGTTTTAGCAGCTTGGCAAAAGTAGGAAAGAACTCCTAATTCCATGGGGTTAAATATCCTCCCTGAAACTAAAATGGAAAAGATTAACTGCCTCATGGAAAGGATTCTGTGATAAATCTGATGTCCTGGGGTCACTTTCCTAATAGCACCTCCTCTTCTCATCACTCATCTCCCCTGTGTGTCTCTTGAATAATATCACTCTCGAGGATTTAATAAAGATTTCTCTGTCAGCAGCCCAAGTCAAAGCCTCTAGAGAAGCTGGTATATTGTTTGAAAAATCCTGGTCCCTCAGTCCCGATGAAGTATAGGAATAAAGAGAACGTAAGGGAAAAGACGTCTACTGGGGGCACCCTGAAGCCAATAGTATTATGTGTTTAGAAAGGATTATGAGACATCAGACCAAGAGAGATATTTAAATAGACTAGGAGTTACATGCTATTAGCAATTATTGTTAATTTGGTGTGATAATCGCATTGTGGTTATAGTAGTATTTTTATAGTTTTTAATTAGCGATAGATAAAGGGATAACTAGTTTCAATGCATTCCACTTTATTGACATTAGCAGATATTGAGCTTTTTATAAATTGAAGGTTTGTGGCAATTCTGCATGGAGCAAGTCTATCAGCGCCATTTTTCCAACAGCAGGCACTCCCTTCATGTCTCTGTGTCACCTTTTGGTAATTCTCACAATATTTCAAGCTTTTTCATGATTATTGTATCTGTTATGATGATCTGTGATCAGCCATTTTTGATGTGACTATTGTAGTTGCTTTGGGGCAACACAAACCATGCCCACGTGACAGTGAACTTATTGAATAAACATTGTGTGTATTCTATCTGCTCCCCCAGTTGGCCATTCCCTCATCTCTCTCCCTCTTCTCAGGCCTCCCTATTCCCGGAGACATAACAATAATGAAGTTAGGCCAATTAATAACTCTACAATGGCTTCTAAGTGTTCAAGTAAAAGGGAGAGTTACATGATTCTCACTTTAACTCAAAAGCTAGAAATGATTAAGCCTAGTGAGAAAGGCATATTGAAAGCAGAGATACACTGAAAACTAGGCCTCTTGTGCCAGTTAGCCAAGTTGTGAATGCAAAGGGAAGTTCTTGAAGGAAATTAAAAGTGCTACTCCGGTGAACACATGACTGAGAAGAAAATGTAATAGTCTTACTGCTGACAGGGAGAAAGTTTTAGTGGTTTTGATAGAAGATCAAACCAGCCAGGACATTCCCTTAAGCCAAAACCTAATCCAGTGCAAGGTGCCAACTCTCTTCAACTCTGTGAAGGCTGAGAGAGGTGAGGAAGCTGCAGAAGAAAAGCCTGAAGCTAGCAGAGGTTGGTTCATGAGGTTTAAGGAAAGAAGCTGCCAGGCGTGGTGGCTCACACCTGTAATCCCAGCACTTTGGGAGGCTGAGGCAGGCGGATTGCTTGAGCTCAGGAGTTTGAGACCAGTCTGAGCAACATGGAGAGACTTCTTCTCTACAAAAAAATAAAAAATTAGCTGGATGTGCTGGCACATGCCTGTAGTTCCAACTACTCAAGAGGCTGAGGTAGGAGGATGGCTTAAGCCCAGGAGGTGGAGGTTGCAGTAAACCAAGATTGTGCCACTGCACTCCAGCCTGGGTAACACAGCCTGACACTTGTGAAAGAAAGAAGAAAAGAAACAAGCAAGCAAGCAAGCAAGCAAGCAAGAGAGAAAGAGAGAGAGAAAGAAAGAGAGAGAGAAAGAGAGAGAAAGGAAGGAAAGGGAAGGGAGAAGGGAAGGGGGAAGGGAAGGGGGAAGGGAAAGAGGAAGGGAAGAGGGAAGGGAAGGGAAGGGGGAAAGGAGCCATGTTCAGAACATAAAAGTGCAAGGTGAAGCAGGAAGTGCTGATGTAGAAGTTGCAGAAAGTTATCCAGAAGGTCTAGTTAAGATAATGGATGAAAGTGGCTACACTAAACAACAAATTTTCAGCATAGATAAAACAGCCTTCTATTAGAAGAAGACACTGTCCAGGACTTTCATAGGTAGACAAGAGAAATCAATACCTAGGTTCAAAGTGTCAAAGGACTAGCTGGCTCTCTTGTTAAGGGCTAATGCAGCTGATGACTTTTTTGTTTTTGTTTTTGAGATGGAGTCTCACTCTTTTGTCCAGGCTGGAGTGCAGTGGCATGATCTCGGCTCACTGCAACCTCTGCCTCCTGGGTTCAAGCGATTCTCCTCCCTCAGCCTCCCAAGTAGTGGGGATTATAGGTGCCTGCCACCACACCCAACTAATTTTTGTATTTTTAGTAGAGATGGGGTTTCGCCATATTGGCCAGGCTGGTCTCGAACCCCTGATCTCAGGTGATCCACCTGCTTAAGTTGAAGCCAATATTCACTTATCATTCTGAAAATTTTAGTGCCTTTAAGAATTATCCCAAATCTATTCCGCCTGTGCTGTATAGATGAAACAAAAGACCTACATGACAGCACCTCTGTTTACAGCATGGTTTACTGAATCTTTAAAGCCCACTGTTGAGACCTACTCAGAAAAAAAAATCACTTTCAAAATGTTATTGCTCATTGATCAATGCTGCTGATCACCCAAGAGCTCTGATGGACATGTACAGAGATTAATGTTGTTTTCATGCCTGCTAACACAAACTCCATTCTGCAGTCCATGAATCAAGGAGTAATTTTGACTTTCAAGTCTTATTATTTAGGAAATACATTTTGTGACCAGGCACAGTAGCTCACGCCCGTAATCCCAGCACTTTGAAAGGTTGATATGAGCAGAGTGTTTGAGCTCAGGAGTTCAAGACCAGCCTGGGCAACGTGGTGAAATCCTGTCTCTACTAAAAATACAAAAACTAGCTTGGTGTGGTTGCATGCACCTGTAGTCGCAGCTATTTGGGTGGCTGAGGTGGGAGGATAACCTGAACCTCAGAGGTCGAGGCTGCAGTGAGCCATGATGGTGCCACTGCATTCCAGCCTAGATGACAGGAGTTAGACCCTGTCTCAAAAAAAAAAAAAAAAAAAAATTTTGTAAGGCTATAGCTATCATAGATAGCAATTCCTCTGATGGATATGGGCAAAGTAAATCAAAATCCTTCTGGAAAGAATTTACCATTCTAGATGCCATTAAGAACATGTATGATTCATGGGAGAAGATTAAAATATCAACCTTAACAGGAATTTGGAAGAAGCTGATTCCAGCCTTCACAGACGACTTCAGTGGAGGAAGTAACGGAAGATGTGGTAGAAATAGCAAGAGAACTATAATTAGAAGTGGAATCTGAAGACATAACTGGGCCGGGCGCGGTGGCTCAAGCCTGTAATCCCAGCACTTTGGGAGGCCGAGACGGACGGATCACGAGGTCAGGAGATCGAAACCATCCTGGCTAACACGGTGAAACCCCGTCTCTAATAAGAAATACAAAATACTAGCCGGGCGAGGTGGCGGGCGCCTGTAGTCCCAGCTACTCGGGAGGCTGAGGCCGGAGAATGGCGTGAACCCGGGAGGCGGAGCTTGCAGTGAGCTGAGATCGTGCCACTGCACTCCAGCCTGGGCGACAGAGCGAGACTCCGTCTCAAAAAAAAAAAAAAAAGACATAACTGAATTGCTCCTGTCTCATGATAAAACTTGAATGGATGATGAATTGCTTCCTATGGTGAGCAAAGACAATGTTTCTTGAGATGGAATCTACCCCTGGTGAAGGTGCTGTTAACATTGTTGAAATGACAATAGAGGAGCTAGAATATTACCTACACTTAGTTGATAAAATAGTAGCAGGATTTGAGAAGACTGACTCCAATTTTGAAAGAACTTATACTGTGAGTAAAATGGTATCAAACAGCATCACATGTTTTTCATGAAAGGAAGAGTTCATTGATGCGGCAAACTTCTTTGTCATCTTCTTTTAAAAAATTGTGACAGCTGCTGGGTGCGGTGGCTCATGCCTGTAATCCCAGCACTGTGGGAGGTCGAGGCGGGCAGATCACGAGGTCAGGAGTTCAAGACCAGCCTGGCCTGTATAGTGAAACCCTGTCTCTAGTAAAAATACAAAAACTAGCCTGGCATGGTGGCACATGCCTGTAGTCCCTGATACTCGGGAGGCTGAGGCAGAAGAATCGCTTGAACCTGGGAGGCAGAGGTTGCAGTGAGCTGAGATCACGCCATTGCACTTGAGCCTAGGCAACAGAGCAAGACTCTGTCTAAAAAAAAAAAAAAAAATTGTGACAGCAACCCCAACCTTCAGCAACCACCACCCTGATCAGTCTTCAGTCACCGACATGGAGGCAAGACCCTCCACCAGAAGAGTATGACTTGCTGAAGGGTGAGATGATTGTTAGCATTTTTTTGCAATCAAGTATTTTTTAGTTAAGGTATATACATTTTTAGACATTGTGCTGTTGCATACTTATAGATCACAGTATAGCACAAAAATAACTTTTGTATGCAATGGGAAACCAAAAAAGGTGTGTGACTCATTTTATTGTGATATTTGCTTTATTGCAGTGGTCCGGAACCAAATATGCACTATTTCCGAGGTGTGCTTGTACTGAAATATTAATGGCGAAATGATGACATTTAGAATTTGCTTTACAAAACTGCAGCAGGCCGGGTGCCGTGGCTCATGCCTGTAATCCCAGCACTTTGGGAGGCTGAGGAGGGTGGATCACTTGAGATCAGGAGTTTGAGACCAGCCTGACCAACATAGTGAATGAAACCCCGTCTCTGCTAAAAGTACAAAAATTAGCCAGGTGTGGTGACAGGCGCCTATAATCCCAGCTAATTGAGAGGCTGAGGAAGGAGAATCGCTTAAAGCCAGGAAGCAGAAGTTGCAGTGAGTCGAGATGGTGCCACTGCACTCCAGCCTGGGCAACAGAGCAAGACTCCGTCTCAAAAAAATAAATAAATAAAAATTTCAGAAAAAACAAACAAATAGAGAAATGCTGGTAGGGTAATTGATGAAATACAATTGGCAAAATGTTGAGACTTTTTGAAGGTGGACTATTGTTACCTGGGGGTTCATTATACTATTTTTCCCCCATTTTTGTATGTGTTTTAAATTTTCTATTATAAAAAGTAGGAGGGAAAAGTTGGAGAAGAGGGTGCCAGCAATGCTAAATTCACTCAGTATTTCACTTTGAAAAGAACAGCTTCACAAAAATTAACTCAAAATGTATCGTAGACCTAAATGTAAAATGGAAAACTATAAAACTCATGTAAGATAGCATAGGAAAAAATCTAAGTGACCTTGGGTTTAGTGGTGATAAATTTTTAGACACAACATCAGATCACGATCCATGAAAAAATATTGATAGTTGGACTTCATTAAAATCTAAAACTGCTGTCCAGGCATGGTGGCACATGCAGCTGAAGCGGGAGGATTACTTTAGCTCAGGAGTTCGAGACCAGCCTGGGCAACATGGTGAAGCTCCATCTCAAAAAAAAAAAAAGGATGCTCAACATCAGATGTCATCAGGGAATTTTAAATTAAAACAACAATGAGATGTGACTATATAACTCAGAATGGCTAACCAAAAGCACTATGCAACCAGATGCTGGAGAGCATGCGGAGCAACAGGAACTCTCATTCATTGTTGGTCAGAATGCAAAATGTTACAACCCCTTTGGAAGACAGTTTGGCAGTTTCCTACAAAACTAATCTCACCATACTACCCGGCAGTTGTGCTCCTTGGTTGCCTAAATGAGTTGAAAACTTATGTCCACACAAAAACCTGCACATGAATGTATATAGCTGCTTTAGCCATAATTGCCAACACTTGGAAACACCAAGATGTCCTTCAATAGGTGAACTGATCAACTGCGGCACATTCATACAATGGAATATTACTCGTTCCATTTATTCCAATTCAGTAATAAAAAGAAACGAGCTATCAAACCATGAAAAGACACAAAATAAACTTAAATGCATATTGCTAAATGTAAGAAGCCAATCTGAATAGGCTGCATCCTGTATAACTCCAACTATGTGACATTCTGAAAAAGACAAAACTATGGAGACAGTAAAAAGATTAGTGATTGCCAGGGCTTTGGGGGAGGGAAGAAAGATGAATAGGTACAGCATAGGAGATTTTTTAAGCAGTCTAGGAACCCTCTGTATTTTCCATTCAATTTTTCTATAAATATAAAACTTCTCTAAAAAATAAAGTATATTAATTTTAAAAGGAAAAAAAGCTGCTGGTAATGCCTGTCTGCATGAAGAAAGGGGCCAGGGACAGATTTGCCTCCTCTCAATGCTGTACATTACATGTGTGGCCATTAAGTGGGAATACATCAGAGGGTTTACAGCACATTGAAGTTTCTCAAAATTAGGTCCAAGAACTACATCTATCAGAAGCAATTGAGTTGCTTGTTAAATGCAGATTCCTAGGCCCTGGGCCAGAGCTACTGAATCAAAATCTCTAAGAACAAGGCCTGGAAATCTGCCTTTAGAATACCCCAGTGATTCCTATGCACGTTAAGGTTTGAGACTCATTAGTATACACTCTACCAATCTGCTCAACTGTTAGTCTTTTATTTTTGCACACATGGAGGAATAAAGAGAAAATGTCCACTAAATTCTTCTCAAATACACGCAACAAGCATATGAACAGGAGGGCTTAGGATGGAAAGAGTAGGATGGACACACCACAGGCTGATAAACAACCGGCTTGGAGAAGCTTCTGAGCCTAAGTGGAGAAGGAGGACAAGAACTAGAGGTAAGCTATTCACTCTCCACACCATGTGACAGCTAGGTTCATTTGAAACAGCAATTAAGCAATACAGAAGATCAGACAACATTAACTAAGTTGGAAAACAAAGGCATATGAACGAAAGTCTTTCAGAAATAAGTGCAAGGTGTTAGAAGTCATCTAGATTGAAGACAGAGAAAAAGTGACAAGAAATATTTCAACTGATTCTTAGGAAGGCTGCTCTGCAGAAGCAAAACAAAATAAACAAATCCAAAAAGGTAAGGAATGCCAAAAAATAGGAAGGAAGGAAGGAAGGAAGGAAGGAAGGAAGGAAGGAAGGAAGGAAGGAAGGAAGGAAGGAAGAGAGGGAAGATAAAAAGGAAACAAGGGGAAAAACCTGAAGGAGAAACCCTGAAAAGGCAAAAGTTGAGCCTGATGGAAATAATGTATCAGAAATGACTGAGGCCAGGTGTGGTGGCTCACCCTTGTAATCCCAGCCCTTTGGGAGGCTGAGGTGGGAGGATTGCTTGAGCCCAGGAGTCCAAAGCTGCAGTGAGCTATGCTCAATCACACCACTGCATTCCAGTCTGGGTGACAGAGTGAGACCCTGTCTCAAACAAACAAACAGAAAAGAAGTGAACCCAAGTAGGAGATAGCTCATGAGCTTTGAGTATAGGAATCATCAGTGATTTTCAGAAAGAACTGTGAAAACAGGCCAAAAAATTTTTTTTTCTAAAAACTAAAACAAATACCCAAAGCAAAGAAACAAGAATATAAAAGACGAGCATTTTCTATCATAGATACTACACTCATATATTTTCCAGATTATGGTTTTCTTTCCACTTAAATAACTATAATTGTAACCTGAGACTGAGGTAACAAAATAAAATCAAACTGCAGAGAGAGGGAGAATGAAGTATCTTTCTCCTCATTGTGCTATATCCACTTGTATAACAAAGTTCTTTTATGTTTATACAATGCTTTATTAGAGCTATTTTAGCACTTATAGCCAGATATGTACATATCTGACTCTTTCACTAGCCTGTGAACTATTTAAAGGCAGACTGGCTCTTACTTACCTCTGAGTTCCCTTTCTCGGGTACATAAAAGGTATTTTGTGAACATGTTTTGTTAATTAATTAAACAAGACCTCAGAGTCACACTCTCTGATGGAAGTAGGGTTCTATAAATGAGGGTAACAGAGCAAAATCCCATCAACTTAAAGCAAGTGGAAGGGGAGACTGAGGCAGTAAGGAAGATTAGGGTCAGCAGCTGCAGAGAGTGAAGAGGAAAATGACATGTGGTCATTAGAATTCCCAGCATTTCATCATTTTTGTCTGATTAGCAGAACAGATCCAGAACTGTACTTGGTCCGCTAATAACCACAGCCATTTTTAGTACAGACTTTTCCCTTCCTGTCTTCTAGCCAACATTTATCTTATTCGCACCCCTTCCCACCAAAACAAACAAACCAACACACCATCTAGAGTAGAACTACTTAAAAGATTCCATACAGTCAGGTGTAAACAAGTTAGGCAGTAGACATAAAAAGAAATCAGATGAATTCTGTTCTAAGTGTTTAGGTAACTAACTGCATAGGAAATGAGATTTGCATTTCAAGTGAGTATATATGCTGCTTGCTAAATTTTCCTGGCCTGTGTTAGAGCTTCTCCAGGTTCTATGAATTAGAATTTTGTTTCTGTTGTCTATAGAACTAAAGAGCATAATTAATATTTCTGCAAAACACTTAAGTAACATTAGAAAATTTTAATTTGACCTGTTTATTAGGCTTACTTTTACTTAGACTAAGAAAGGCATAGTTTGGTTAAGGCCACCCCAGAGGGTAACAGCAATCTGAAGAAAAGCTGCAAGTAGTGAAGCTTTTGTCATCTTAAGTTACTTTGTCATCTTAAGTTACTTTGAAAAAGACAAAGACATTAGGAAAATAAAATTGGAAAATACTGTGCATTTGAAGATTTTTCGTTTACCAAATTATTTTGTGTATATTAAATCTCAACAGAGAAAATACCAAGTGTTGGCAAAGTACATAGCAAACAGATATCTCATACATTACTTGTGGGAGTATTAACTGGACCATCTATTTCGAATAATTGTTTGGTGATATCTACTAAAGCCAAACATATGTACAAGCCATGATTATGCAATCCCACTTATAGGTATATATCCAAAAAAAGGCATATATTTATTTTTTAATTCATAAAGCCAGAAGGGAAAACTATTTAAATGCCTATCAACAGAGAAGCTGAAAAATCGATTATTGTATTTTCATAAAATTGAATACTATACAGCAAGAAAAAGGAACAATCTATAACTGCACAGAACAATATGGTTAATCTCACAAACATAATGTTGAGCAAAAGAAGTCAGGTATAAAAGAGTACATACTGTGTGAGTCCATTATATAAAGTTCAAACACCAACAAGATCTATAGTGGCAGAGACTGGGATACAGAATACGCTTTTGGCAGGGGATTAGTGATTTGAAGGGGTATGAGGGAGATTTCTGGGATGCGGAAACATTCTCTTTCTTGTCCTATGCCTTCATTATATGGGCATGTTCAATTTTTGAAAATTCATCAAGCTGGTCACTTCTGATGTGTATACTTTTCTCTAAAGTATAGGCCAAAGATATCTTGTTTTAGTCTCAGTTGCTACACAAATCCTAGGAGGTTGTCAAGAAAGCTACAATGATATCTCCATTTTATACAAGAAAACGGTGAGGTAAACACAAGATAAATGACTGTTTCAGAGTACTTATTTTTCACATTGTTGCCCAGCTGTAAAACAGATCTTTATCCACTTGAGATCAAGAAATGTTATGCTTTGTATTAATTGTACATTTCTCCCCCTTTGCAGCAAGCAGTGCTTTAGAATAATAAATTACTAATTACACTAACATCTCATACACTTCACCTCCTGGGTTCAGATAAGCCTCCCACCTCAGCTTCCCAAGTACCTTGGAGTTTATGTGCTATGATGTCTGACTCATTTTATTTATTTATTTATTTATTTATTTATTTATTTTTTGTAGAGACAGGGTCTTGCTTTGTTGCCAGACTGTCTTGAACTCCCGGCTTCAAAAGATCCTCCTGCCTTGACCTCTCAACATGCTGGGATTACAGGCATGAGCCACCGTGCCCTGAACATTCTAGTCTTTAAAATGTCTCTTTTGTCACTGAAAAGCCAGTAATAAGTAAAATCATGTTTTGGGGCCAGATGCAGTAACTCATGCCTATAATCCCAGCACTTGGGAAGCCAAGGAAGAAGAATGGCTTCAGACCAGGAGTCCCAGACCAGCCTGGTCAACATAGTGAGACTTTCGTGATGAAAGAAAATGACGAACTCAGGGATTCTAACTCCCGGCTTCAGAAGCAGATACTGAGCCTCAAATCTTCTAAGATTGCCCTGATTCAGAGTCTTATCCCCTTTAGAGAAAGAGCTGAAAAAATAAAATTAAAAAAATAAAAAATTAGCCAGGCATGGTCGCACACACACATCAGTAGTCCCACCTACTAGGGAGGCTAAGGCAGGAGGATCCCTTGGGCCTAGGAGTTCTAGCCTAAGGTGAGCTATGATCATACCACTGCAATCCAGCCTGGGTGACAGAGTAAGACTCTGTCTCAAAAAAAAAGTTCTAAAAATTTTAAACAACTGTGTGATGGTTAACACTGAGTGTCAACTTGACTGGATTGAAGGATGTAAAGTATTGATCCTGAGTGTGTCTGTGAGAGTGTTACCAATTGAGATTAACATTTGAGTCAGTGGGCTGGGGAAGGCAGACCTACTCTTAATCTGGGTGAGCACCATCTAATCTGCTGCCAGCAAATATAAAGTGGTCAGAAAACTGTGAAAAGGCTAGACTGGTTTAGCCTTGCAGCCTACATCTTTCTCCCATGCCGTATGCTTCCTGCCCTTGAACATCGGACTCTAAGTTCTTCAGATTTGGGACTCGGCCTGGCTTCCTTCCTCCTCAGCTTGCAGACAGGCTATGGTGGGACCTTATGATCGTGCGAGTTACTACTACTTAATAAACTCCCCTTTATATCCTATTGTATATATCTGCATTTAATGTTGCAGCTCAGGGAGTTAAAAAAGGTTCTAACAGTTTATTTGCTTGGTTAGCTGAAATATGGATGAAAAGGTGGCCCACTGTGAACGAGCTGGAAATGCCTGATCTCCCTTACTTTAATGTAGAGGAAGGGATCCAAAGGTTTAGGGAGATTGGGATGGTGGAGTATATTAGTTACTGGTGAAGATATACCCTTCACCAGTGCTTTGCAAAATAGATTTGTGAGGGCAGCACCTGCATTTCTGAACAGCCCTGTAATTGCTGTTCTCTGTATGTCAGATCTAACAATGGGAACCTCAGTCACTCAACTACAAAATTTAAATACAATGGAAATAATTGGATGCCAAGATGGCAGGGGCCAAATGGTGGCACTCAACTGTCAAAGGCAAGGTGGGCATAGCTACTGTAATGAACAGCAGAGGCAAAGCAGCAATCAGAATAGTCTGACTCATGTAGAGCTCTGCATTGGCTGATTAGTCATGGTGTTCCTAGAAGTGAAATTGATAGGAAGCCTACTGCATGCCTACCTAATTTATATAAGCAGGAAACTTCTAGGTCGAATGGACAAAAGACTAATTTGAATTATGAAAACAGCGAATCATGGCTCCTCAATCAATTTCCAGACTTCAGGCAGTTTACAAGCCCAGAACCTCTCGAATAAATGGGAGGCTGGTCCCCTTGAAGAAGGACCTCACTACACTACTGACTATTTATGCTGTTAATCTTTCTCCCATCCTTCCCCAAGAAGACCTCTGGGCTTTTTCCAGGGTAACTATGTATTGGGGAAAGGGAAATGATCAGACACTTCGCGGACTACTGGACATTGGCTGAGGTGATGTTGATTCCAAGGGACCCAAAACGTCATTGTGGTTCTCCAGTTAAAGTAGAGGCTTATGGAAGTCAGGTCACTGATGGAGTCTTAGCTCAGGTTCAACTTATGGTGGGCCAGTGGGTCTCTGGACTCATCCTGTGGTCACTTCCCCAGTGCCAGAATGCATAATTGGGATAGACATACTTAGCAGCTGGCAGGACCCCCATATTGGCCCCCTGACTGGTAGAGTGAGAGCTATTATGGTGAGAAAGGCCAAATGGAAGCCATGAGAGCTGCCTCTACCTAGAAAAATAGTAAATTAAAAACAATGTCATATCCCTGGAGGGATTGTGGAGATTAGTGCTACCATCAAGGACTTGAAAGATATAAGGGTGGTGATTCCCACCATATCCCCATTCAACTCTCCTATTTGACCTGTGCAGAAGACAGATGGATCTTGGACAATGACAGTGGATTATCATAAGCTTAACCAAGTGGTGATTCCAACTGCAGCTGCTGTACCAGATGTAGCTTCATTGCTTGAGCAAATTAACACATCTCCTTGTACCTGGTGTGCAGCCACTGACTTGGCAAATGCCTTTTTCTCCATTTCTGTCCATAAAACCCACCATAAGCAATTTGCCATCAGCTGGCAAGGCCAGCAATATACCTTTACTGTCCTACCTCAGGGGTATATCAACTCTCTGGCTTTATGTCATAATCTTATTCGGAGAGACCTTGATTACTTTTGACTTCCACAAGCTATCACACTGGTCTATTACACTGATGACATTATGCTGATTAGACCTGGTGAGCAAGAAGTAGCAAACATGCTGGACTTATTGGTGAGAAATTTGCATGCCAGAGGATGGGAAATAAATCTGACTAAAATTTAGGGAGCTTCTACCTCAGTAAAATTGCTAGGAGTTCAGTGGTGTGGGGCCTGTTGAGATATTCCTTCCAAAGTGAAGGATGAGTTGCTGCATTTGGCCCCTCCTACAACCATGAAAGAGGCACAATGCCTAGTGGGCCTATTTGGATTTTGGAGGCAACACATTCCTCCTTTGGGTGTGTCACATTTACTGAGTGACCTGAAAGGCTGCCAGTTTCAAGTGGGGTCTAGAACAGGAGAAGGCTCTGCAATAGGTCCAGGCTGCTGTGCAAGCTGCTCTGCTACTTGAGCCATATGACCCAGCAGATCCAATGTTGCTTGAATTGTCAGTGGCAGACAGGGAGGCTGTTTGGAGCCCCTGGCAGGCCCCCATAGGTGACTCACGGTGGAGGCCTCTAGGATTTTGGAGCAAGGCCCTGCCATCTTCTGCAGATAACTACTCTCCTTTGGAGAGACAGCTCTTGACGTGTTACTGGGCTTTGGTGGAAACTGAACGTTTGACTATGGGTCATCAAGTCACCATGCAACCTGAACTGCTATCAGGAGCTGGGTGCTTTCTGACCCATCTAGCCATAAAGTGGGTCGTGCACAGCAGCATTCCATCATCAAATGGAAGTGGTATACACATGATCGGGCTCGAGCAGGTCCCATAGGCACAAGTAAGTTACATGAGGAAGCGGCTCCAATGCCCATGGTCTCCACTCCTGCCACCCTGCCTGCACCGACGGCCTCATGGGGAGTTCCCTATGATCAGTTGACAAAGGAAGAGAAGACTAGGGCCTGGTTCACAGATGTTTCTGCACGATATGCAGGCACCACCCGGAAGTGGACAGCTGCAGCACTACAGCCCCTTTCTAAGACATCCCTGAAGGACAGCGCTGAAGGGAAATCCTCCCAGTGGGCAGAACTTCTAGCAGTACACCTGGTTGTGTACTTCGCATGGAAGGAGAAATGGCCAGACTTGTGATTATATACTGATTCATGGGCTGTGGCCAGTGATTTGGCTGGATGGTCAGGGACTTGGAAGAAGCATGATTGGAAAATTGGTAACAAAGAAATTTGGGGAAGAGGTATGTGGATGGACCTCTCTGAGTGGTCAAAAGCAATGAAGATATTTGTACCCCATGTGAGTGCTCACCAACAGATGACCTCAGTAGAGGAGGATTTTAATAATCAAGTGGATAGGATGACCTGTTCTGTGGATACCACTCAGCCTCTATCCCCAGCCACCCCTGTCTTCGCCCAGTGGGCCCATGAACAAAGTGACCATGGTGGCAAGGGTGGAGGTTACACATGGACTCAGCAACATGGACTCCCACTCAGCAAGGCTGACCTGGCTACGGCCACTGCTGAGTGCCCAGTTTGTCAGCAGCAGAGACCAACCCTGAGCCCTCGATATGGCACCAATCCTCAGGGTGATCAGCCAGCTACCTGATGGCAGGTTGATTTTATTGGACCTCTTACATCATGGAAATGGCAGAGGTTTGTCCTCACTGGAATAAACACTTACTCGAGATATGGGTTTGCCTATCCTGCACTCAATGCTTCTGCCAAGGCTACCATCCATGGACTCAGGGAACGCCTTATCCACCATCATGGTATTCCACACAGCGTTGTCTCTGACCAAGGCAATCACTTTATGGCTAAAGAAATGAAGTAGTGGGCTCATGCTCATGAAATTCACTGCTCTTACCATGTTCCCCATCATCCTGAAGCAGCTGGATTGATAGAAAGGTGGAATGGCCTTTTGAAGTCACAATTACAATGCCAACTAGGTGACAATACTTGCAGGGCTGGGGCAAAGTTCTCCAGAAGGCCATGTATGCTCGGAATCAGCATCCAATACATAATACTGTTTCTCCCATAGCCAGGCTTCACGGGTCCAGGAATCAAGGGGTGGAAGTGGAAGTGGCACCACTCACCATCACCCCTAGTGATCCACTAGCAAAACTTTTGCTCCTGAGATCGTACATAATCTTCAAATAAAGACAATAATAAGGTCATAATTACACCTAACATAATACAACTATCCTTCATACAACTGGAGATGCATCAATCCCCAATCCAAATACTATTACATAAAGTTAGCAGTACTTAAATGCTGATATGAAGTCTATAAATCTTATGTCACACGATAAAGAAAAAGGAAATTAAATGAAGATATTTTCTTAGTACAAGTGTATACATGCATAAACAGGTTTTTAACAAAAGGAGGAGGAAATACTCATGACAGTTACAGTCCTCGTTTCTGCAGCTGGTCACATGGTTGTAACTGGTATTGATGACTACTTTCTTCTACTACCCACTCTGTATTCCCTTTGCCTTCAGCAAGCACCTCAACAGGCCATGGTTTTTTTCCCTGATGGAGTGACCCAAACCTTCACTCCTAAAGGGTCTGGGTAGTCCTGCCTGGATTGGGCTGTTGTAGTTTCCCACTGACCTTAATCACAGGGTATGGTAATACTAAGAGACACCCTAATGGTCTCCTGTATTCCATGCATACTCTTCCTTACCTCCATTGTGGCGTAGTGGACAGATTTCATCTTAACAGACCGGGTAAATCACCCCAGCTAACACTGTAACTCCCTTCTTAGCCTGTTGGCTTAAAGGTAGGAGGAGCTGTGTATAGGTTCAAGTTGACAAGGGGTGGACTTGTGATGGTTAATACTGAGTGGCAACTTGATTGGATTGAAGGACACAGAGTATTGATCCTGGGTGTGTCTGTGAGGGTGCTGCCAATGGAGATTAACATTCGAGTCAGTGGGCTGGGGAAGGCAGACCTGCCCTTAATCTAGGTGAACACCATCTAATCAACTGCCAGCAAATATAAAGGGGGCGGAAAACCATGAAAAGGCTAGACTGGCTTAGCCTCGCAGCCTACATCTTTCTCCCCTGTTGGATGCTTCCTGCCCTTGAACACTGGACTCCAAATTCTTCAGCTTTGGGACTTGGACTGGCTTCCTTGCTTCTCAGCTTACAGATGGCCTATTGTGGGACCTTGTGATCATGTGAGTTAATACTACTTAATAAACTCTCATATGTATATTAGTTCTATTAGTTCTGCCTATTAGTTCTATTAGTTCAGTCCCTCTAGAGAACCGTAATACAAACTGTAAACTCACAGTAACACAGTAACTATTTTCATATTATATTCCAGGTGAATTAGTATGTTTATGTCACGGTAATCCTAAAATAGGTACTTTTTGGGTGACATTTTATTTATTTTTAAATGAAAATAGCAATATTATACATGCTGAAATATTTTTAATAGAAGTATATAAAGTAAAAGGAAAAGTACTATACCTTTCACATCCATTCAAGAGTAATCACTGTTGGCCAGATGCAGTGGCTCACACCTGTAATCCCAGTACTTTGGAAGACTGAGGTGGGTGGATCATTTGAGGTCAGGAGTTCGAAACTAGCCTGGCCAACACGGTGAAACCTCGTCTCTACTAAAAATACAAAAAGTAGCTGGTCCTGGTGGCACATGCCTGTAATCCCACCTACTTGGGAGGCTGAGGCAGGAGAATGCCTTGAACCTGGGAGGTGGAGGTTGCTGTAAGCTGAGATCACACCACTGCACTCCAGCTTAGGCGACAGTGAGACTCCGCCTCAAAAAAGAAAAAAAAAAAGAGTAATCACTATAAACGCATCCACCTTTTTCCTTGTATACTTATACATACACACCTATAATTTTGTCTTGTTTTACTTCCATTTAACGTTGTTATAAACATTTTCCACATTTTCATATAATTGCTATTTCAAAGGCTACATATCATTCCTTTCTGTGGATACAGTAATCAGGACTCTTAATTGTACGTGACAGAACTCAAACTGGCTTAAGGAAAGCAGAGGCTTATTGACTCATATAATTGGGGTGAGCATAGGGGAGATGTTAGATGTGGCTAGATTCAAGGTTCAGATGATGTTTTCAGGAATGTGTCAGCTGAGTCTCTGTCACTCTTCATCTCTTGTCTCTGCTTGTGTGTAGGCCTTATTTGGTCTAACTGCAGCCAGGCTTTCTGCATGTGGCTGAGAATGTCAGGGTTATATTTTTCCAGTTCTAGACTCTAGAGGAAAGAGGAGGTCTTCCTAACCAATTCCAAAGGAAAAGTCAAAGGAAAGGACTTTCACTGACTCATCTTTAAACCAATCACTGTGGGCTATGGAGATGGGACAAACTGGTTGATCACCCTAGGTCATGTGCCTACCCATACATTTAGGAAGGGCAAAGGAAGTGATAGGGAAGAAACAGCTGAGCAGTACCGTTCACAGATTCTAAATCCTGGACTTTGAGATTGTTTCAGTATTTTGGCTGGGACTGGTAACACTGGGAACATCTTTACGGCTATTCCTCTTACTCTTATGGGATTACAATGCCCTCTGTATCTGTGGGTTCCACATCAACAGATTCAACCAACCATGGATCAAAAATATTTGAAAAAATTAAAACACAGCAAGGCAGCTGGCTGTGATGTCTCACGCCTGTAATCCCAGCACTTTGGGAGGCTGAGGAGAGTGGATCACTTAAGGCCACGAGTTTGAGACCAGCCTGGCCAACATTGTGAAACCCCGTCTCCACTAAAATTACAAAAATTAGCCGGATGTAATGGTGCATGCCTGTAATCCCAGCTACTTGGGAGCCTGAGACACAAGAATCACTTGAACCCAGGAGGCAGAGGTTGCAATGAGCTGAGATTGAGCACTCCAGCTTGGGCAACAGAATGAGACACTGTCTCAAAACAACAACAATACAACAAAAAATAATGCAAATAAAACAATATAGTATAGAAACTAAATAGCATTTACATTGTGTTAGGCATTATAAGTCATCTAGAGATGATCTGAAGTATATGAGAGGGTGTGTGTAGGTTATATGCAAATATGACACCATTTTATATAAGAGACTTGAGCATCTGCAGATTTGGGTATCCACTGGAGGTCCTGGAACCAATCTCCCATGGATACTGAGGAACAACTGTATTTCCTTATGAAAAATTCTTTGGAGTAGAATATCTGGAACCAGGGGTATCACACATTCTTGTGGTTCTTGCTACACATTGCACTTATTGTTTTTCAAGAGGATTGTGCCAAAGAAATAGCTTTTAAGAAATGAGACCATATGAAAATTCTGAAGTCCATTTATTAATTCAACAAATATTTGTTCAGCACCTACTACATACCAAGCACTATATTTACCCAGACCTGCCACACAGGGAGTCAGCAGGGTCTAAATCCAAATTCATATGTGTGATCTGTCTTTAGCAAGATGACTACGTGTACAGAGATAAGTTCTGTTTAAAAGTCATTAAGGATGCTTGTGGGTGGGGCAATGGTCTTCAAAACAAATTTTTTTGGAGAAAGGCTCTCAGACTGTTGCCCAGGCTGAAGTGCGGTGGCATGTTCATAGATCACTGCGATCTCAAACTCCTGGGCTCAAGCTATCCTCCCAGTTCAGCATACCGAGTAGCTAGGAGTATAGGCGTGTGCCACCCTGCCTAGCTAACCTTTTTAAATTTTTTGTAAAGATGGGTCTCACTATGTTGTCTCAAACAATCCTCCTGCCTTGGCCTCCTAAATTGCTAGGATTACAGGTGTGAGCCACCCCACCCGGCCAGGCCAATAGTCTTGATGTGAGTCTATCAGTTATCAACTTTCCTAAAATGATGTCAGCATTTTTTGGTTGTCCAAATGATTTATTTTCATTGAGAAACTTTTTTTTCAAATGAACTGTACAGACACAATCTAAATTGTAATCTGAGTCACCACCAGCCACCAGCGAGTCTCTTCATTTTTCTGAGCTTCAGCTTGCTCATCTCCAAATGACAATGCCTGCCAAGCACTCAGCTCAGGGACACCGAGGGGATCAAAGGCGATGAATGAGGGAACAAGGAGACTAGTTACTTAAAGAGTGACAAGCAGGTTTTGAAGAGCCAATGCGGTGAACATGATAGGAAGTTTAAATACTGAAAAAGATAATTTGTTAAACTGTAAAGTATGATATGAATGTAAGATACTATTACAATCAAGAGAGGTACTGCGAAAGTCAGTTCTTTTTTTTTCATGTAAATATGGTACAAAATTATAACCATGGAATATAAAGCTGGGTTTTAAAATTCTGTCACAGCCGGGCGCGGTGGCTCACGCCTGTAATCCCAGCACTTTGGGAGGCCGAGGTGGGCGGATCACGAGGTCAGGAGATCGAGACCATCCTGGCTAACATGGTGAAACCCCGTCTCTACCAAAAATACAAAAAAAAATTAGCCAGGCGTGTTGGCAGGCAGCTGTAGTCCCAGCTACTCAGGAGGCTGAGCCAAGAGAATGGTGTGAACCCGGGAGGCAGAGCTTGCAGTGAGCCGAGATCATGCCACTGCACTCCAGCCTGGGCGACAAAGCGAGACTCCGTCTCAAAAAAAAAGAAAAAAAATTCTGTCACTACCTTTACAAAAAGAAATAAAGAAAAAAACATTCTGAAAATGCCTCTTCCTTCAACCAGGATCTCTTGGTGTATTATGACCACTTTATTAAATATGGAGATGGAATGATGAGTTAATAAAAACAAATGAATAAATTTACATAGACTTGCTAACTTCCCTCCAGATTTGAGTTTCATAAACAAGAATGTATCATGTAAGTCATGAATAACAGGGCATGTGAATTGTACTTAGGTTTTAACATTGACTAAATGTTTTTAGAGCTAGAGCCATAGTTTTTTTCCCCCATGAGTGAACAACTTTAGAGATCATTTAGTTCAACTCCCTTGTTTTACAGACTGTTTTGGTTTCATTGCTTGAGCAGAAACTTTTAATATATGCTTCCATGTGGTTACTACCCATATATTTTAAAAAGACACGTTTCTTTAGTCCTCCTTCACTATATTGTGGCTATTTTTGAAAGGTACATAAATAGAGAAACCATTAGAACTATTATGGAGTGGTCCAGCTTGCTTATGAATACATTTCATCATGTAATCAATCACAAGATTTAAAAGTATTTGGCATTTACAAGGAAAGATTCATAAAATGCTTCATGAATGAAGGCCTCATTTATTTCTAAAATGCATTCATGGTTATTGAGTTCCATAATAAGTAGTAGTGGGAATGGAAATTCTGGAATCTCAAATCTATTGTTTTTCAATTTTCAACGTATGTTTTAAACACACACCTACTGCTGGGAACTGTGAGCTGTCTTCTTTCTGATGTTTGCCACATCATTACACTATTAACAAAAGGTTTCAGTTGACTAAAAGCCAAATTCTAGCAGAAAGGAAGATCAATTAAGCACTTAATTATAATTTTCTGTTAAATGGCATTTTATTTAACTCATACTTTATCATTTTATCACCAGTTTTAGCATATGCAAAATTAGCTAATTTTGTTATTGTGGTGAGAAATAGAAGCCATATAGAATTCACAGGCCTCCTGAGTGATGCCCGAACACAGTACTATTTACTTACTTTATTATTTTTTTTTTCCTTTTTCCAAGACAGCATCTTGCTCTGTCACCCAGGCTAGAGTGCAGTGGTGTGATCACAGCTTACTGCAGCCTCAACCTTGCGGGCTCAAGCAATAGTCCCACATCAGCCTTCCATGTAACTGGGACTACAGGCATGCACAACCATGCCTGGTTCATTTTTTGTAGAGACAGGGTTTCATCACATTGCCCAGGCTGCTCATGAACTCCTGGGCTCAAGCAATCTACCACCTGCCTTGACCTGTCAAAGTGTTGGGATTACAGGTGTAAGCCACTGCACCTGGCCCACAGTACTATTCATTAAGTTGCCACTGACCTCAAACCAAGGTAAGAGAATAATTAAACAATGACAATCCAATGTTTGAAGAGAAAACAGAAAATTACTGAACTAATTGTCTTCCCTATGATATTAGATACATTCTTTAGAAGTAAATAAATAAAGCAAGTGAAAACTACAGTTTCTGTCCCTATTTTTATTGAAGTATGGCATAGAAGATCATTTTCTTCTCCTTCAGCTTTGATCACTAAATTGTTATAAGCCCTTGGGTAGTTGACAATACTTAATTCAGACAGAGCTACAATGCTTGGCACAAAGTGTACAAGCTTTAGAATTGAAGAGACCTGGGCCTGTGTTGGTTCTGTCACTTATTTGATCCCTCATTTAATTTTTATCTCATCATCTGACACATCATCTATGTGTCAGGCATTGTCTGAGAAGTGGAGCTAGAAAGCTATAGAAATTAATCAGACATAATATTTTCCCTTAAGGAAGTTATATTTAGTGGTAGACATAGTCAAGCAACAGATAAATCTATAAAGTAGGACTATTAAAACCCACAAAATGAGAGTACTGTGAAGATTAAGGATTAAGTAAGATGAGGCCAGGTGCAGTGGCTCATGCTTGTAATTCCAGCACTTTGGGAGACCAAGGTGGGTGGACTGCTGGAGCTCTGGAGTTCAAGACTACCCTGGGCAACATGGTGCAACCCTGTCTCTACTAAAATACAAAAAATTAGCTGGGCGTGGTGGCGTGCACCTGTAGTCCCAACTACTCGGGAGGCTGAGGCACAAGATATAGCTTGAGCCCGGGAGGCAGAGGTTGCAGTGAGCCAAGATCACGCCACTGCACTCCAAGTTGGGCTACAGAGTGAGACTCCATCTCAAAAAAAAAAAAAAAAAAAAGGATTAGTGAGATGACATATATAAAGAACCTGACACTGTATCTAGCCTGCAATATACATGCAACACATTTCTTTTTTAAAAAATTCAATTACAATTTTTTTCAGTGCTAAATAAGTTAATGCCACTGTGCTGGGGGTTGAACAAGTTAAGTTACGGCCCAACCCTCAAGAGTTACCATACAAAAGTTGGAGGGAGAAGAGTGGAAGCAGTCGTTTTAAGTATTTAGATATTTTTGGCACAGATAGCACAGGATAAATGTCAATAATCTATGAGTTAAGTGCCACGTAAGTAGAATAGGGAGACAATAAAACTGGATAAAAAAGATTGCAACAGTAAAAGACTTGATGAAACTGGCTGTTACAGAAGTGTTGTTTATGCTTCAGAAGATTTACATAAATTACTCCAGTAGAGCTCACTCATGCAAATTTCAGAGGAAAGAAGGCAGGCTATGGGGTAACTCAGACTTAGAAATTACTCTGACAGGCAGATAAACTTTCAAAAGATTATGAGGAGCAAGCGAGGGAAAGATTAAACTGCTAGATCCTTAGTCCAAACTACTGAACCTTGACAGAAAGGCAAGAGAAATCAGAAGAAGGTGACAAGCTGTCAAGAGGAAGGGGGACAGATGGAGGAGGTCACAGATGGAGGGAGGAGCATGTTCAGTGCTCAGAGGGAAAATGAAGAATAACAAAGGGCAGAAGTTTGTAATCAGAAAAAGGGAATTCATGATCTTGAGATATAACTGATAAATGTCTTCAGTGGCCCTGAGCAGAGTCATATTAGTGGTTGGCTGTGGAAAACATGAGATGTGCCACTCAGGCTCCCCCTTTCAAGAAGGGTTTGCTACCCAACTTTAAGAAGTCTAGTTAACTGACAGATTCCAGCTGTTAGCTCCTTAAAACCTACTCTGCATTAGAGCTGAGGTTGTACTCTTAGTAGGGTGGTCCTCAATCAATAACTGAACAAGGCGGTGGGTACAAGGAGCTAGCCATTCCCACCCATTGTGGACTCCTACAACTGTTCACCTCTGCAGAGATGCTCCCTACTGGACTAGCAGAGAAAGCATTGTATTCTGACAACTCCCTGCTCAGTCCTGCCTATTTCTCTTCTTTTACAGGTATAAATTCCCCCAAACACCTCTGGTACTCCTAATTCCATCTCACCATCTGCTTGCCAAAGAACCCACCTGTAGAATTTTAGTTCTGTCACATACATTATTGTATGTCTATTTTCACACTGCTATAAAGAACTACTTGAAACTTGGCAATTTATAAAGGAGAAAGGTTTAATTGACTCACAGTTCCACAGGCTGTATCGGAGGCATGGCTGAGGAGGCCTCAGGAAACTTACAATTATGGTGGAAGGTGAAGGGGAAGCAAGGAACCTTCTTCACAAGGCAGCAGGAGAGAGACAGAGCAAAGGGGGAAGTGCTACACTTGTAAACAGTCAGATCTTGTGAGAACTCACTATCATGAGAACAGCATGGGGATATCTGCCCCCATAGTCCAATCACCTCTCACCAGGTCCCTCCCCTGACACGTGGGGATTAAAATTCCACATGAGCACTTTGGGAGGCCGAGGCGGGCAGATCACGAGGTCAGGAGATGGAGACCATCCTGGCTAACACAGTGAAACCCCATTTCTACTAAAATACAAAAAATTAGCCGGGCGTGGTGGTGGGCACCTGTAGTCCCAGCTACTGGGGAGGCTGAGGCAGGAGAATGGCATGAACCCGGGAGGCGGAGCTTGCAGTGAACGGAGATCGCGCCCCTGCACTCCAGCCTGGGTGACAGAGCGAGACTCCATCTTAAAAAAAAAAGAAATTCCACATGAGATTTGGGTGGGGGCACAGTCAAATCATACCATTCCATCCAAGCCCCTCCCAAATCTCATGTCCTTCTCACATTTCAAATCACAATCACGCCTTCTCAACATTACCCCAAAGTCTTAACTCACTCCAGCATTAACTCAAAAATCTGAGTCCAAAGTCTCATCTAAGACAAGGCAAGTTCCCTTCTGCCTATGAGCCTGTAAAATAAAAAACAAGTTAGTTACTTCCAAGATACAATTGGGATACAGGCACTGGGTAAATGCTCCCATTCCAAATGGGAGAAATTGGCCAAAACAAAGGGCATAGAGGCCCCATGCAAGTCCAAAACCCAACAAGGAAATTAAATCTTAAAGCTCTAAAATAATCTCCTCTGACTCCAAGTCTCACATCCAGGACATGCTAATGCAAGAAGTAGGCTCCCCAGGCCTTGGCAGCTCTGCCTCCATGGCTCTGCAGGATACAGTTCCAATTTCAGGTCATTTTTTTTGTGAACGCATATGAGTGTACATTTTTATAAAAAGATAGGTTGGGCAGGGTGTGGTGGCTCATGCCTGTAATCCCAGCACTTTGGAAGGCCCAGGCAGGAAGATCACGAGGTCAGGAGTTCGAGACCAGCCTGGCCAACATGGTGAAACTCCATCTCTACTAAAGATACAAAAAATTAGCCTGGCATGGTAGCGTGTGTCTGTAATCCCAGCTACTCAGAAGGCTGACGCAGGAGAATCACTTGAACCCAGGAGGTGGAGGTTGCCGACATCATGCCATTGTACTCCAGCCTGGGCAACAGGGCAAGACTCTGTCTCAAAAAAAAAAAAAAAAAAATAGCCAGGTAACCTGTTGAATGCTTTGCTACTTTGAAGTTTCTTCCACCAGATACCCTAAATCATCTCTCTCTAGTTCAAAGTTCCACAGATCTCTAGGGAAGGTGTAAAATGCAGCAAGAGTGACTTTTGTTCCGGTTGCCAATAAGTTCCTCATCTCCATGGGTGACCACCTCAGCCTGAACTTCATTGTCCATATCACTATCAGCATTTTGGTTAAAACCAACAAGCCTCTAGGAAGTTCCAAACTTTCCCTCATCTTCCTATTTTCTGAGCCCTCTAAACTGTTCCAACCTCTGCCCATTACCCAGTTTCAAAGTCACTTTCACGTTTTTAGGTATCTTTATAGCAGTGCCCCCATTCTGCTGGTACCAGTTTTCTCTATTAGTCCATTTTCACACTGAGACTGAGTAATTTATAAAGGAGAGAGGTTGGACTCACAGTTCCACATGGCTGGGGAAGCCTCAGGAAACTTACAATCATGGCAGAAGGTAAAAGGGAAGCAAGGCACATCTTACATGGCAGCAGGAGAGAGAGAGAGAGAGCAAAGGGGGAAGTGCTATACTTTTAAACCATCAGATCTCATGAGAACTCACTATCATGAGAACAGCATTGGGGAAATCCACCCCCACGATCCTGTTACTTCCCACCAGATCCTTCCCCTGACATGTGGGGATTAAAACTGCACATGAGATTTGGGTGAGGACACAGAGCCAAACCATATCAATTATCTCATTTTATCCTTATAATAATCCAGGTGATAGAGATGGTAAGAACATACATGCTTCACTTTACAAATGGAAAATCAGAACTCCAGAACACTTCAGTAACCTCACTGTGCTTACACACCTAGTTTGTACCAAAGCTGGCACAAACTTCCTCCAAATCTTTTCTGAGCCCACAGAGTTATTTACCTGGGGGATGTTAAAAGGAATAATGAGTGACAGCAACAGTGCGAAAGGAAGCCACAAATGGGTATCTGTTAAGCTTTGTAGAACTGACATGAGGTTGGAAAGTAAAAACACTATAGTAGAGAAAAGCAATCAAGAGGAGGATTATAAACGATAAAAGTTGTTTGTATTGGCCGGGCAGATGGAGGCTCCCAATTCCCCTACCTGTGAGTTGAATTTGGAAGCCAGATTGAGCAGGACTGAATTTCTGAAATGAATCTGAGTGAGAATAAACCTCCCTAGCAATGTCAGACACCAGGACAAACCAGGTTTAGGGAGCAAGTCTTTAAGTAAGAACCATATCTGACTGACTCCATCCAGTGGGGAGACATCCCAGGGCAAAATCCCATGTGCTTGAAGTCCAGTGTTGGGATAGTGAATCTTTCTCCTCTTAAAAGTTACTGATGCAGTGGCTTATGGCTGGCAGAGTTCAGTACTTGCTAAGAGAATACCTCATGTGTTTATGTCACACAAACGAGTATGTCTGGACAATGTGACAAATGTAGCTAAGCCACAGAAATCGTTTTCTATACAATATTTCAAAATTTGAGATGGTAAAAGAATAGGAATATAAAACCAGAAGTACATAATGCTTGAAAGCAGCTGGTAAAATACAACAGGTGTCCGCAGATTCAAAAGCTATTCTTGATTTTAAAAAAAGACTCCTGAATAGTCTTCCTAAAAGTGCATTCTTTTCTAAGTTGTCCCTGACAGGTCCCAGGGTCGTTTAAGGGACAGAAGGAGCTTGGCAGCCAACTTGCTCCAATGGCTTCTCACTGGAGTTACATGAGTGCCACCTAGTGACACTTGTTAAAGCTGAAGGGGGCTGGGATAGACCATCTAGCTCAATTTACCTCATCTGAGGAAACTGAGGCCCCAATATCAGAGATAACTTAAACAGGGCCACACATCTACCTGGCTAGTGGCTAAGACTAGAAATCAGGCGACTTGTTTCACGGTTTCCTCAACTGGAGATAATCTCTGGAGTTTGGGAGTCCGGAGTCCTGCCTACTAGACTGTGCCAGAAAATAAAGCCTAAACCTTTCAGGGTCTCAGGTTACCCAGGCACTAAACTCATAAAATAATATTTGTTTCAAGTCTTTGAGACACATGAGTGTCAGAGAACAGAACCTAAAAGTTGGTAAAAGTGCCCATAGGCATTCAGTCTGCTTTCCTCCACCATGAGTGACTGCCCCTGAAGCAGGTGTACAAGTAATCACATTATTTCCTACAACCAAGTGCTCTGGTCCAAAGTCATCAACCTTAATTCAGGGGCAATGCATCAGTTATAGCCTTTTTAGCACCTTCTGTGGGTGTAACACCATCTTAGAGATCAGTTGTAATAAAAGTATCATTGGAACCAGTCAAGTTTTGATTTCCAGAAGTCAGATGTTCTGCAGTTCTCCAGTTCGAGTTTCTATTTCAAGATTAGTCTAGGCCAGTGGTCCTCAATGCTGCCTGCACATTAGCACTGCCTAAGAAACTTTTAAAACTCACCTGTGCTTGTGTCTGACCCTAAACCAGCAGAATCAGAATTCCTGGGGGTGAGGGTCCCTTATCATTTTACGTGTGTGTGTTTTTAAGCTCCTTAGATTATTCTGAGGCTAAAAGGATTGAAAAACACAGTGCTGGGCTGAGCTTCTGCTGAGAAAGAGAATAAAGAAATAAATGTAGGAAAGGTGGGAGGTAGATAAGACCATTCCCTCTAAATCCTGAAACAGAACTTGGTCTATACTCAAGTGCTCAATAAATGATTGCTGAAACTTGTCCAATGTGAGGTGCTACGATGAGAATGAAGGAGTTCACAATCTATTCATGATTTTAGGATTCTTTATGGCCTCATATAAGAAACATTTACAAAGAACCACAAGTAAACTTAAAAGTAGGAGAAGCAGGTAGTCATGTCCATATAGATCAAGAAGAAATGTTTTAAAACCTGAACACTATTCAAGTCTACATTACTCTCTGCTTTCCTTCTCCTTTCCCGTTTTTAATTTCTTGATTCCTCCATTCAACTCACATGTCATGTATGAGATGTGATAAAGGGCACGTATGATAAAGGGACTGGCTACATTCCAAAAGGCTTTGTTGTCATTCTCTGAGGAAGAGACAACAGAGCTGAGCACTGAAGTAAGAGTAGGAAGTAACTTGATGCTATGTGTACATATGTTGGAGTCCAAGGGTGTGCAGGGCTGGCTGATCTTTCAAGACAGAAGAGACAGCAAAAGCCACATGTTGGGAAAGAGTATGGCTTATTCAAGGAACACAGAGGAGACCAGTATAAGAGAAAGAAGAACATGGTGTGGAAAGGGACTAGAATGTCCAGGAGGGTCTTGTCCATTTGCTTTCATATATATACATACCATGTACCACTCCCTCTCACAATTAAGCCTGTCACATGTTTTTCTGCCTTGCTTTGACCTGCTATTACTATCTCACCTTTAGTACCAGTGACCTACTAACATCCTGAAGAAAATCTCTAAGTGATTTTTCTAAAATTCCAAGCACTTTTCACTTTTTTCTTTACTTTTCCTCTTTTTTTCTTTTTTTTTTTTTTTTTGAGACAAGGTTTCACTCCATTGCCTAAGCTGGAATGCAGAGGCAGGATCTTGGCTCACTGCAACCTCTGCCTCCCAGGCTCAAGCGATCCTTCTGCCTCAGCCTCCCAAGTAGCTGAGACAATAAGTGCATGATACCACGTCTGGCTAATTTTTGTAGGTTTTTGTAGAGACAGGGTTTCTCTCTGTCACCCACACTGATCTCAAACTCCTGGACTCAAGAGATCCGCCCACCTTGGCCTCCCAAAGTGCTGGGATTACAGGTGTGAGCCACTGTGCCTAGCCCAAACTTTTTTTTTTGTTTTTTGTTTTTTTTTCAGAGACAGAGTCTTGCTCCGTGACCCAGGCTGGTGTGATCTCAGCTCACTGCAACCTCCGCCTCCCAGGTTCAAGCGATTCTCCTGCCTCAGCTTCCCAAGTAGCTGGGACTACAGGCGTGCACCACCACGCCCTGCTAATTTTTGTAATTTTTTTTTTTTTTTTTTTAGTAGAGATGGGGTTTCACTATATGTTGGCCAGGCTGGTCTCAAACTCCTCACCTCAGGTGATCTGCCTGCCTCGGCCTCCCAAAGTGCTAGCATTATAGGCATGAGCCACCATGCCTAGCCTCACCAAACTTGTATTCATATTACAAATGTAATACATGCTCATTGGAAAACAAAATTCTAACAATTTATAAACACATAAACAAAAGTTCCCCCTAAATTCTACCCACTAAAAATGATCACCATTAACAATTCCACATATATTATTTAATTGCTATTTGCATGTTCAAATATCATCTCAATTTTTTAGAAAAAATGTGATAATACTAGGCAGCGTTCTGTAACTTGCTTTTATAAATTAATATATCATAAATATATTTCTGTGTTAGCATCCACAGTTTTACCTTATTCTATTTTAGCATCAGCATGGTATTTCATCATAGAGATGAACCATTCAATAACGGACAATTAGCCTGACTCCACGTTTTTGCATTTACAAGCCAAACAAAACATCAGTGAGCATCCTTGTATATATTCTTACTCGATTGTATAAATATTTCTATAAGTTCTTGGAAAAGCATGTTTCAAAAGGTATGTATATTTTAATTGTAAGTATTTCAAAATTTCCACCCAAAAGTGTTGTATCAATTGACCGCCCATAAATGGCATATGAGAGTGCCTATTGCCATTCTCTGTCTCTGACTGGTAATCTCTCATCTTACATAAATAATCAAAACCAAAATTTACCATGATTCGTGTCCTTCGACCCAATCCATTTCCTGGGCTATAACCCTGTTTCCAACTTTATTTTCATTATGTTTTCACATGTTTGTTTTCTCCACTAGATATGAGATCTTTGGGACCAGGTTATACCTTTCCATTTCCAATGCCTGGCATTATACCTGATACACAACTGTAATTTGCTGTAGGAATAAATGATTGAATGGATTATATATATATACACACACACACACACACATATACACACATACACACATATATAAGTACAAACCCTTATAGAGCATTTACTACGTGCCAGACATTGTTTAAGCACTTCTACTAACTCATTTAATCCTCCCAACAATCCTATAAATTATCAATGAATGAATATGAAATCCAAATTCAAGTAAATCAAATGGCAATAATTGAGGTATGTTTAAGGGGCAGCAGCAGCAAAAGGCAGAAATGAATAACTCTGTTTGGGAGAGAGGGTTACAGAGGAAACGATGCTCAAGGCTTGTAGCTAGGAGCAACCAGCTGAGGGACTGAGTAGAATTAACAAAGCAGAGGAAATAGTTTTAAAAAAGACAAAAGTCATGGAGCAGCAGGGTATATTTTAAGCCTTGAATACAGAGTGGCTGAAGTATATTTTATAAAGAAAGATGGGGGCTGGGCGTGGTGGCTCACGCCTGTAATCCTAGCACTTTGGGAGGCTGAGGCGGGTGGATCACAAGGTCATGAGTTCAAGACCAACCTGGCCAACATGGTGAAACTCCGTCTCTACTTAAAAAAAAAAAAAAAAAATTAGCTGGCTGTGGTGGTGCGTGCCTGTAATCTCAGCTATGGGGGAGGCTGAAGCAGGAGAATGGCTTGAACCCAGGAGGTGGAGGTTGCAGTGAGCTGAGATCACACCACTGCACTCCAGCCTGGGTGACAGAGCAAGACTCCGTCTCACAAAAACAAAAACCAAAAAGAAAGATGGGAAAGCACTTAATGAGACAGATTATGAGAATACTGTATCAGTTATAAGAAATTTGGATATTCTTTCAGGGAGTGGGGAGTCATTGAAGCAATTTAGGTAGATTTTCATTTTAGAAAATGTGCAGCAAGAGGCACAAATTCAAATACCTTGGAGAACCTAGCAAGTAACAAAAGGGGTCTGGTTTGAAGTAATGGGAAGTCTTGCGGGAAGCACAATGAAAAGTGTATAAAGACACCGAAGTTATTAAAAACAACAACAAAATAAAAACTGCTAAGTAAATTCAGCCTCAGGATTGCTGGTTTGAACCTCTGGGGTAGAGGAAGTGCTGACTGCATGGGGAAGAGCATAGAAGAAGTAGAGACTAATTAAGGAACCCCTTCATGTAAAATATAACCAGGACAAAAACAAGAGAAAATCTGCAGAAGGGAACAAGAAGCCAACTTAAAAATATTTAGGAAGGGAAAAAATCATAGGCCATGCTGACCGATGGGAAGAAAGACAAAGAAGTCAGACTAAGTTCCCAGTTTCTGGCTAGATGACTGGAGATTTAATGAAAAAATTCAACTCTATAGAATTGGCAGGTAGATGTGCACACAGTCTTTGAAATTTAACAAAATAAAAGTAAATAATAAAGAAAAATTAACAAAAAGAAATGGCAGGTAGAGATTGTCAGGTAGGTAGACAAAATGAGTTTAGTTTTCAAATGTTGAGTTCGGAATATCTGTCGTCCAAGTGCAAGCTCCCAGTAGATGGCTGGATTTATATATGCAGAGTGCCAAAAAAAAAAATTTCTTTTGAATATCTATCTAAATTGAAGGTAGACAAATAGGCTGAAGACAAATGGGCTTTCTCTCTGCTGACAGATTATCACAGAATGCTTTGAAAATATTAATAATTTTTAAAATAATAATGTTTTTTATGGCAACATTATTGTTATAGTAATAATGGGTTGGAAACGGAGATACAGGAGTTACCAGATTATAGGTGAGAATTAACAACAGAGAATTTATTATTGTCCCGAAAAAAAGTGTGAGCAAAATTATAGAGAATAAATTCTTTAAACTTCTGGATGCTTTTGTATCTGTAGTCATTCTTTACGTTCATGATATCCTAAAATTCTTTTTGTTTACTTTTGTATTTTTCTTATGTAAATTTGAGATGTGAAAATGACAATGACAAGCTGTACAATTTAGCTAGGGTATTAGAGAAATCAGCTTGTAAATAACATATTCAGATAAATTGTAACATATACCTATATTTTTAACACACTTTGTCAAAAGCATATATCATATAATTCCATCCAGTTACCTTAGATGATTCCTTGCTAATGATTTTATTTGGCAACACATAGATATACCAAAAAGGAAGGGTGAATACAAGTGTATAAGGCAAATAGAGATAAATTATACATCAAGAATAGCACTGCCATTGTCTGAAGGATTCTGTTTTCAGATTGTGCCTGTGTGTGTGTGTGTGTGTGTATGTCCTTACAGCTGTTAGTTCATGAAAAAGCAGGAAGTTCAGTTTTAAAAACTAAGGCTAGTTCCAGCTAACATGTTGTTTACTATTCCTATTTCCAACCAGGAATTACTCAACCCCAATAAAAGCCTTTTGCCTGGAACATTTGGGAACGAAATTGGTATGAGCAAAGGGTTAAACAGACTCCCACATTAAAGCACAAACATCTCAAACCTAAGAATGGGTCAATCCCTATCCAAATGTTTATTTTGGGTCCAACTACAAAACCTATTTAGAGTCAACTTCAATTAGCGAAGACGACTACTAGAAGGATAATGGAGAAATAGAGTTTCCAGCTCTTTTTTTTTTTTTTTTTTTTTTTTATCGTTTTGCTCAACATTTTAAAACAAATTAAAAGCAGATGTTGAAATTGCAGCCAACTGTTCACTTGTCATCTGTGAATGGGAATTAACTTGGTTTTGTTCATCATTCAATTAAATGTTAAGCTTCAGTAGTTTAAAGAGCCTGGGAATGCAGGTCCTGATGGGATTTTAAAAAGGCAAATAACTGAACTAATTTTCATAATTGTGAAAACATTTGTCCTTGTAAGGTACAAAGGGAAATTCTTGGGAAAGTTTAGAATTCTGAAACTCTCACACAATAGCTGCAAAAACAAAAATCAATATTTTGTTATTTAACAAGAACTCTTAGGCACTATCTATGCGTTCAGCCTTGCATTTGGTGCAGTGGAGGCTACAGAGGAACTTAAAAACAGTTGCCATTCTCAGAGTTAAAGAATACAAGATGCTGTATGATTCAGTGCCCAGATGAGAGTGCCTGTTGATGGTCCTAAACTAGGTGAGAGGCGACAGAATGTAAGAAGGGTTGAGATGATATAAGCAGGAATCTCAGGGGCAAGTTTCACTGAACAATGAAGAATGTGTAGGATTTAATATCACTTCATGTAGCAGCCAGCCTCTGAGATGGCCCCCAGTGATTCTTGCCTTTGGGTATTCAAGCCTTTGTTGTGGTTCTTTCCCACATTGAATAAAGCTGACCAATAAGATACTGCAGAAATTACGACTTCTGAGGGTAGGTAATAAAAAAATGTTGTCGCTTCAATCATGGTCTCTGTTGAACTCTTACTCTGCGGGAAGCCAGCCACTACGTCAAAAGAATGTTCCAGCAGCCCATGGAGAGGCTCATTTGGGGAGGATCTGAGGCCTCCTGCTAACAGTCAACACCAACTCATCAGGCATGTGAGTGAGCCACCATGGAACTGGATCCTCCAGCCCCACTGAAGCCTTTAGATGACTGCATGACTGCAACCCTGGCCAACATCTTGCCTCCAACCTCAAGAGACCCTAAGCCAGAACATCTAGCTAAGCTGCTTCTAGATTCCTGAATGCACAGAAATTGTGAGTTAAGTATTTATTGCTTTAAGACATTGAGTTTTGGGGTAATTTGTTGTGTAGCAGTAGATTAAAACATCTCAGGTCTTTGTCTTCACCTAAGAATGCACAAAAGTCAAGAAAAGGCTGCACGAATATGGAATAAATGATCAAGAGCTATGATCATTTCTCCATCTCTTTTTAACAATGGTAAAATAATATTTCAATGAAAACTGAATTAAATTCTACTCACATAACAACTATGACCATGCAGATGAGTTCATAATCCTTACCTGTCCCTGAACCCAACCAGCCATTTCTATATAGGTGAATAGTTTAATCCATTACAAAAGTACTTCAGAAAATTCCCTAGTTCATTTTACAAACATTTATGGAGATTCTACTGTGTCGCAGGCATGGTAGAAATTAAGTACATGTAATACAGTATAAATGACATAATTATATGGCTCAGAACACCAAATAATAGATGCAAAATCTTTTTATGTTCTCTACAATTTCATTTAAAACCAAGACATTTTAATTTTATCGTTATGAGAAATACATTTTGATTTGATTTTATCCAAGGATAATATGAAATAATACACCTTCCCATTAGAATGTGGGATCTACAATTAGATGCACAAATGCAGGTAGGGGATACACCCTAAGATTTCATAATGAAATCCTCTCTAGTTCTTGAAAAGTGTTTTTGTTTTGTTTTAAGCAGAGGTCCATTATGAAAATTTAACAAATTCTACTTGAGGGAGTGAAACCTGTCTCAGAAAAATAAAAATAAAATAATAACAAAGAAAAAGGAGTCAAAGACCTTCCAAGTTTCAAGTACTACTTGGCCTCTCAGCTAGATTTCTAGAGTTATCACTAGAGGAAAAAGGATGTCCGAGGTCTTGAATATCATGACCTTGGAGCAAATACTGAGTAGAACTTACAACAGGTTGATGAATAAAGAGCAAATGGGCAGGGCATGTTGCCTCACACCTGTAATCCCAACACTTTGGAAGGCCAAGGTGGCTGGATCACCTGAGGTCAGGAGTTCGAGATCAGCCTGGCCAACATGGCAAAACCCCGACTCTACTAAAAATACAAAAATTAGTCAGGCATGGTAGCACACGCCTGTGGTCCTGGTTACTTGGGAGGCTGAGACGAGAGAATTGCTTGAACTTAGGAAGCAGAGGTTGCAGTGAGCTGAGATCATGCCACTGTACTCCAGCCTGGGTGACAGAGTGAGACTCTGTCTCAAAACAAACAAACAAACAAACAAACAAACAAACAAAAACAAACAAAAAAACCAAAGACACAAATCCCCAGAAGATACTATCGCTAAACAATTTCGGTTGAAATCTTGTCCCCAATGGGTTATACATCACTAAGATATTGACCCTGTCTAGACCTGGCTCCCTAATTTGTGAGGACTAGTACAAAATTAAAACCAGTGGCTCCTTGTTCCCAAATTATTAAGAATTTCAAGATGGCAACACTAGACTGTGAAATTAAGCACAGAGTTCTTCTAAGCATATGGTCTCATGCTATTGCATAGACTACATGTCCATGAAGCTGGCTCTGGCTCCATTAAAGAACACAGAAGTCAGAACTTTCCACTTTACTTTGACAGAATAAAGAACTGTTTAAAAATGTCAAGTGACATATTTTTAATGGGAAAATATTCTACTAGAGACTATAAAGCAGTTGCTGATTTAATTATACTCAAAATGAATCATAATTGAGTACTAGAATCTTCTTAACCAGTGAACAACTGCTTCTCATGTCAATGACTGAATAGGTTTTAAAACCATTTTTTGAAAAGTTTCTGAAAACCTACTGGCAACAATTGAAGGGACCCAGCGGAGGTCCTGAATATTAGAATGGTAATGTGACCTAGATTCACGTCTTTTATTCTTTTTGATAGAAGGCATCTAAAGTCTCATTCTATGTTAAAAGAAATGTTCCCTAACAGAGGACTGAACATTACAGAGATCCAGACCTTGGAAGTGGGTGCAGTACCATGCAGATCTGTATTATTGCCTTTTAGGGAAGAGAGTGAACATGTTTTTGGTTGTAAATGAGATAGCTGTACTATGTTTTGTATTTATTTTAATAAAAAATAGGCTTTAAAATTATGAAACACTTTCCATACCTAAGTATAGACTCTGTAAAGAATACTGGCCACCTATGTGGCCACCTTGGGCCCTTAAGAAAATATTAAAAATTTAATGCAAACTCCTCCCTTTCCCTGAATGTAACTGCCATTCCGAGATTTCTATGTATCATTCCCCTGCATTTTAAACTCATATGGATCTATTTTTAATATACTGTCTTTTAAACACCAAATATAAATGATACCATACTTTACCTATCCGTCTGCAATCTGTTTTGCTCATTTAACAGCGTATTTTTCAGATGTATCCATATTGTTACATGCAGTACTACTTCATCACTGTTGTTTTCAGGGCTTGCAAAAGCATTTCTTTAGGTCCATCCTCCTGAGTGTGTGCTCATCCCAAGGCCCCGGTGGTGGCCAAGTGTCCGCCCATGTGGTGTGAAGGGGAAGTGGAATGGGAAGAGAAGGATTTTGGCAGCTCTCCTTTCCTGGAATTCCAGTCCTAGAATTCTAAATTCGGACTTGATCTTTCAGACTGTTAGGAAGATATATTTAAGTTACGAGGCTAGAACGTATCTCCTTTAGTATTTAGCTTGATTTACAACTTTTAAATATTCAGACAAAAAGTATGCGGGCCTTCACTTATACTTTTGACGGGGCCTCACAAATAGGGGTGGTCCTGCCCCTTTCCTTACGTCCCACTTCTTTCTGCAAATTAAATTGCTACAGCAGGAAATTACTGAACTGTGGCTCTTCTCCTACGTCCGCCTTCCCTGTGTCAATTCCCATTTCCCTGGGTTTCTCAAATAGTTAGGACTCTAAATTCTAACTTTGTTAATTTCGACGCCAAGCTGGAATGAAGACGCTAACTGGACGCCAAAAAGAGACGCTGTTACCACACAAGGCCTCCAACTGGGACGGCTCCCACCGAGCTCCGCCCACCCCGCCCCGTCCGCGGCACCGTGGCATCCTGGGACATGTAGTCTTTGGAGGGGCAGCTGCCTCCACCAAGTCTCCTCCCCCAAGACGCTGCCTTTCGGCCTCGGGACGCCGTGACGCTACGTTCCTGCAGTCCCTTGCCACCTCCCTCTTTCTTCCCGTCTGGGGAAGCTCAGTGCTGGACTTCCGAAGACCTTTTACGACATTGGGTCTCGGAGTTGGTCTCAGCGCGGGATCCACTTTTCGGCAAAGTGACGTGGACGTCAACAGCAATGGCGGAAGGAGAAGAGGTCCTGCCGCTGCCAACGTCGAGCGGCGACAACTGGTGAGTGAGAGCCGGGGCTAATTCCCAGTGCCCCTTTATTCTTCCTTCTCAACATCGTGCCGGTCCCCGAGGAGCCGTCTGGCGTCGGCATAGAACGGAGAGGCCGGTCCTAGGCGAAGTCCGGTGCCCTGCCCCGCCCCCTCTGCCTGCCGGGTGCCCCCTGCCTGCCAGGTTCTACCCGAGGGACTGGGGCGGGACTCCCAAGGAGAGGGGTGTCATCCAGGTGCTGGGCCTCAGAACGGTCCTCCCATGTCGTCCGTCAGTCTCCAAAGTGTGCTGGAGAGGGTGGCTTCAGGGCTGGGTTTGGCCGGAGTCCCTGGCTGTGGGAGTTGGAGTAGGCTGAAGACGGAAGTTTGTTGGATGCAGATCTGAGGCACTAAAATACAATATGAAGAAAAGACGTTTTGAAATGACCACTGCGAACTTTGCTTGAGGGTTCAGAGGTTGACCCCAGGAGGATCCCTTCCACGTAGCTGGTATACTTTTTTTTTATTCCGGCTGTTATCTCGTTTTGCATTCCAACAGTTTTCATCATGCGTCTCCTTCACGCAAGTCGTTTCCCCTACTACCACGTTTCTCACAGCTCGATTTCTGAGCTTTGGATGCAGTGTGGGACTTTGCTCTTGCTGCACCCAAGCTTTTGCATGCTTACCTGATTTATAGTCGGGATGGTGGGGGAGGACCGCCAATAATTTTTTGGTAAATTGCTTACCCAGTGTTAATCTTTGGGAAAGGCTTCTACTTTTGAAATGGTTGATCTCACAGTACGTTGTTATCTTCTACAACATCACTTTTGAAAAAGGGACCTTTAGAGGCTTGTCTAAGTTTTACAGTTGATCTAAGTGTATTAACCACATGTATTAGTTTTGGCTTTACTTGTTCGTTATATTCTTTGTGTACAGCTCATGGGCACTTTAAAAATAATACAGGACATTCATAGACCTCGACTTTAATCCCAGAGGAAAAAAATGGAAATCGTTGAAAGGGATAGATAATTAGTAATTAAGAAATTGAGCTCTCCATTAGCAGACATCAAACATTCCTTAGCGCTGGGCTCTCCAAGGTGTCAGAGGAACACTTCATGGTGATCTAGATGTAGTTTTTGTTCTTCAACTTGCTTATGTTGGAGTTGGGGAGGTATAACAAGGTAAAATTAATCTCATTCTTTGTGAGCGTGATTAAAAGTATTACGAGAGGTCGGCAGTGGGGGCTGGGGCAGTTGGAGTCACTGGGGGAAAGCTTCATGAAAGCAGCAGCATTTCAATTAGGCTTTGAAGAATGAGTAGGATTTAAACCCCAGGGCTGTCTGATAGAAGCCACATATTGTAATTTAAAATTCTCCAGTAGCAGCATTAAAAACTAAAAAGAAGCTGGGCGCGGTGGCTCACGCCTGTAATCCCAGCACTTTGGGAGGCCGAGGCGGGCGGATCACTTGAGGTCAGGAATTCAAGACCAGCCTGACCAATATGGTGAAACTACGTCTCTACTAAAAATACAAAAGTTAGCGTGGCGTGGTGGCGGGTGCCCGTAATCCCAGCTGCTCAGGATGCTGAGGCAGGAGAATCGCTAGAACGCGGGAGGCAGAGGTTACAATGAGCGGAGATCGAGCCACTGCACTCCAGCCCGGCGACAGTGTGAGACTCCGTCTCAAAACAAAGAAAAACGAAAACTGAAAAGAAACAGGTGAAATCAGTTTTAATAATCTATTTAACATACTTCAACATGTAATTAGTTTAAAAATTATATAATTGTACATCTTTTTTGTGCAAAGTCTTCAAAATCCAATGTGCATCTTACATCTACCTTATATTTCAGTTTGGTCTAGCCACATTTCAGATATTAAATATCCACACATGGCTTGGGGCTAACATATTAGTGCAGAATCAGATTAAGAGATGGAAAAGGCCTCTGAATGGAGTAACAGCATAAGCCAGGGCGTAGACAAGGCAACTAATTTGTTTTGAGAGTAAGAATGAGAACTACCTGGTTGGAAAGAAGTTGCAGAAAAATACGTCTTTTTGCTTCTGGTATCCGGCAAGAATGGCAGGAGAAAAAAGAAAAATAGGTCTGGAAAAATAGTAAAAAAAGTTTTTAACTAATTAAAAGAACCTTTTATCAGTGACAGACATTACAACACTTTTCAGAAAGTGACCTAGTTGATTATAGCCTGAAGTTTGCTGTTTTGGAACGGTGAATTGTATCATAACCTGGCCTTCACCAGCTCATTGAGTGCCGTGAGGGGAAATGTTTCCACAGTTAAGGTGCCTCTGGGGAGTTCTTAGGTTTGAGGGATTGTGAGCATGTTCCTGGTTCGCAGGGGCAGAGGACATGGAGTGAATGTTTACTAGAGACAGCACTTGTTCTCTTGTGGGATTGCTGTATCTTTGGTGTGTGTTTGTATTTTTGCTGGTTTTATTTTCATGAATGGAGGAACACTGACATGGTCAGTGATTTCTGTTTTCCCTCCATCCTCTTCTAATCTTTCTCCTTTTTCTCCTAGCACTCTCATCGTCCCCCCAGAATAGGGTTTGAATAGAGTCAGGAAGACTTTGGGATTGGGAGCCATAGATTCAGTAAAGCCTGTGTTCTTAGAGTGCTTGGTGAATGGGTTATAGAATGGGGATGCTTTACTCTTTTTTTATTTTGTTTTAAGAAACGAGGTCTCGCCATGGTGCCCAAACTGGCCTCATACTCCTGAGTAGCTGGAGACTACAGGTGTGCCCTATCCGTCCAGGTGTTTTACGCTCTCTTTCTCTTCCCTTCCTCTCCCTCCCTCGCTTTCTTTCTCTCTTTTTGAAGCAAATGTTTTTAACTCCGTCAGATGGAATTTTTTCCAAAATACATCGTATATCTTACTGCCTAGCTCAAACTCATCTTAATGACTTGAGTCATTCAGTTTACAAATGTAATTTAAGGATAAAACTACATGCCTGTCCTCAAGGAATTTATGGTCTAGATACAGGAGGTGTGTTTGAGAATGTGGATTACTTTTGTGTTACTGTAATATGGTGAGACTTTTGGGGCCTATCTAGACAAATTGTTGCTATGCTAAATGACACAGCAGTCCCTTTTCGAGATTGCTTTTTGTAAGTTTTTCCTATTTTCTTTTTTTGTTGTCAGTAGTATCTCTTAATTTGTTCCTAGTCTGTGAAACTAAGTCATTGAACTTGTTAAAATTGTATATACATTCTTTAAAAGGCTCAGGATGGACCTTGAAGATCTTAAAAGTATGTGGACTCTATGACATTGTTTTTGCTGATTTTCAGTTATGTTCTAGTTCAGTGCTTCTCAAAATTTAAATGTGCTTTGGAATTATCTGGGGAGCTTGTTAAAATGCTACCCAGGTAATTGTAGTTGTGATTCAGTAGATTTTGAGGTGGAACTTGAGATTCTGTTTCTGACTAGCTTCTGGGTGTTGCCGATTATGGTGGTTTATGGACCACACTTTAGTTATCAGGGTTCTAGATTATATGTATATCAGAATGAGTAGGTCAGAGGAATTTGTGTATGTCACATTGTATCACCTTACAGGTTATACTAAAATACGTGTAATTACATGACTTATCGTTGCTCTTTAGATAATGAACTTCTCAAGGGCAGTGGCTGATAAAAGGCAGGCGGCTCAGTAAATGTTTGTTGAGTGAATGTACGCATGAATGAATAAAGACTTTCATATAATTATGTGCAATAGCATACTAAGCTGTCATTTCATACAAATTTCCTGACTCCAGTGTTTTTGTGAGCTGTGGAATTGTCTGTTAGTATAATGCTTATTCTTTATGGAAAGCCAGAGTAATCAGAAAATGCCTCGGCTTTCAAGCTCTCTGGGATTCAGCCATGTAAGCTCAAAGGGTGTGCTGAAATTTTTGTAAAAATGCTTATAGTTAGTTTGAAGTGATTTGAATTTAATTTTAAAAAATTAATATAAGTTGTGAGAATCTGGATTTGTAAAATTAAACATGTTGAATTGTTACAGTGAAAAGATTGGTAATTACCCTTCTTGGTATTGAAGAAAAATAGCACTGGATTTGAACATATATTCTCATTTTCCAAGACTTTCTTCCTGAAATAATGTCTAAAGATCTAAAGTCATAACTTAAAAATTGTTTTGGTCTTGCCGTTAATTATATAACTGTTGAAATTGGGAGTTTAATTAAAAAATGTTACTTAATATTCAGCTTTTAGTGTTTTTTATTGCTAAACTCTTCTTAAATTATTGCTAAACTTTTCTTAAAATTGTAAAAATATCAATTCCACAAGAATCTTCTATTGTTGTTAATCTGAGATGTGAGTAGCAATTGTTTGAGAATAAGAAGTTGTTTTTCAAAGTTTTCTGTACTCTGTAAATAGTACTATCAGTGGTCCCTGTTTAATAATCATTAAAATATGAGAAAAAATTTAAATATCATTTAAGAACTAAGTGTTTGAAATTTCAAATATGATATAATCAATAAAGAAATATGTTAAATACAAAAGAAAAAGTAACTTTGTTTAAGAAGAACATTGTCTACTTGTGAAATTGGGAAGGCTAGATACTACTTTAGAAGAAATGAGAAAATGAACTTCATTTGTTGAATTGGGGTTGTGATTTGACAGTTGATTTTGTAAACTATAATTAGAGGGCAGGCAAAGAAATGAAAAAGACATACTGTTTACATTAAAGTCTTTAATTATAATGTAAATTTTATAATTTTTAAAGATAATTTTTTTTTTTTTTTAAGACGGAGTCTCATTCTGTCACCCAGGCTGGAGTGCAGTGGCATGAGCTTATGATCTTGGTTCACTGTAACCTCTGCCTCCTGGGTCCAAACGATTCTCCTGCCTCAGTCTCTCAAGTAGCTAGGATTACAGGCATGTACCACCATGCCCGGCTAATTTTTGTATTTTTAGTAGAGATGGGGTTTCACCATGTTGGACAGGCTGGTCTCGAACCCCTGACCTCAGGTGATCCACCCTCCTTGCCCCCCACAGTGTTGGGACTATAGGCGTGAGCCACCACGCCCAGCCTAAAGGTAATTCTTAAGTAATAATTCACTTCTAGGATTTTGTTTCCTGTGGATGTTTTAATATCCATAATTTGAGTTAGCGATTGCTTTTTGCATGCTAAATAAATGTATTTCAGTTAATTCATTTTTATCTCTGTGTACTCACTGCAGAGAGGGGACAAGTGCATTCCCTATGTAAGTATAGTGAGCAATTCAGAGCACCCAGTTAAATATACTGCAGTATGCAGCCAACTTTTCAGAAGAGTCTTCTGGACAGAATTGAGAAAATATGCTTGACAAAGCATTTCTGCTGCATAGTGCTGAAATGTGGATTCTTTTTGGTATAAAGACAGTGCCTTTTCTCATGTGTCCAAAAGCAAAATAGAGTTTAGCAAAAACATTCTCAGTTCAGCAAACATTTGCTGAATAGTGGTTATATTCCAGCTGCTGTGTAAGGTTTTAGAAAAAAATTTGAAACCATTTTAAGACCAGGAATGTGCGTTGTGGTGCCTTCCTTGGACACTTTAATTTTTTCATCATTTTATCTCTAGGAATACTGTGTGAAAATAACTTCTGAAGATATCTAAATGCTGGTATTTTGGAAATTACAGGCTCTAGCAGAAAAGAATAGGATTAAACAGTTTGAAAAGGGGCAGGGCTTAAAATGAGTTCGATATTGAGAATTACAGATGGAAAGCAAGTAAGTACCTTCCACTGAGCTCATAAAATCAAATTCTTTCTTGTAGAAATAAAGAACATAAGAGCCACTTAAACCTATTTTCTGAAATTTACTGTCTAGTTGTTTTAAGGGTCTGCCTAACTTTTTAACCCGAGTTAAGAAAATAATGTCTAATTACATCATTTGTTGCAAGCCTTCATCTGTTTTCTTGATGCTTAAAGGAGTTTTTTCTTATCCTTTAGCTGACATTGCATTTGATAGTTGGGTGGGAATCTTGTAGTGTTTGCTTCTTTTTTAAAGTAGTTGTTACATTAAACTAGTGTTATGGTGGTATTTAATAATTTTAGCAAGGAGATACAGGTTGAATATGTCTTTGGAATGCTTGTATTATACTTAACCGGTTGAGCATCCTTAATCAAAAATCTGAAATCCATAATGCCTAAGTGAACATTCCTGTGAGTATCATGTTGGTGCTCTAGAGTTTCAGATTTTGGAGCATTTTGGAGTTGGGATTCTTGGATTTGGGATGCTCAACCTATATAAGAAAATACTATACATTTACATAGAGCATTACTCTTTATATATAATGCTTATATAAACGTTTCATTTTGATCTTAAAAACAGCTCTATGAGAAAGCATAGTTATGCGTTGGGTGTGGTGGCTCATGCCTGTAATCCCATCACTTGGGGAGGCCAAGAAGGGAGGATTGCTTGAGCTTAGAAGTTCGAGACCATCCTGGGCAACATAGTGAGGCCTCGTCTCTACTAAAAATAAAAAAATTAGCCAGGCTTGGTGGCACACACCTGTAGTCCCAGCTACTTGGGAGGTTGAGGCAGAAGAATTGCTTTAACGGGGGAAATCTAGGCTGCAGTGAGCTATGATCACTCCACTGCACACCAGCCTGGGTGACAGAGCGAGACTCGGTCTCATAATAATAATAATAATAATAATAATGTACGTGTGTTATTTTTCCTTTAAACAGTTTCTAACCTTTGTTTTGAAGCCTCTGTGCATCACTTTGTGATGCAAAAGATTTTTTCGTCTCATGTATGTGTGCAATTTGAATACCAGAAATCCTTTATTTTGTGAATTCCATTTAGATTAATAACCATCAGCATAAAATTCAGTGAAATCCTCTTATGAAAAAAAATCTTCTCTGATGGTTTCAGTCCAGCTTAAAAAAAAAAACCCAATATGTATTTCTTTGTCGAACTATGATCCCCATTGGCATAGTACCTTTGAGAATTGTCCATATGTTGCAAAGTGTTGTCACTTCATTTGCTATAGTTGTTTCTTTATAACAACTATGTTTCTGAAGTGATAGTTTCAAGACAAGGAATGTTGGTGACACTTCTTTTATCGTTACACTTTGGATAAAGTGGAAATTTGTAATAGACGTAGGTAGTATCTCTCTCTGACTTCTTGCTGTTTTCATACCACTCTCTGTCTTAGGCAAAAGATACACTCTATTTTTAGTTTCCAAATGCTGGGGGTAAGAAAACAAGGATGCACTTCATAGTGCCTTAAAAATACTGAAAAGTCACCCCATATATATAGATAGAAGGGAACAGTGTTGAGGATTTTTGTTTTGAGAAAGCATGGAAGAAGAAAGGATTTAGAGTACTCGCTGAAGTTGACTGCTCATTAGAGAAATTACTCTCCAATTTTGTAGTCAAAATCTTACAGCAAATGCATTGCAACATTATACATGTAGTTATGAGAAACCTTTTTGTGTCTGTCTTTTTATTTTTTACTTAGGCAACAACTGAGTTTTTTTCTTAGCAGAGAAAGGGGCACCATTGGTACCGTTGGTGTAATTTGATCTACATGGATTGTAGATCAAAAATAAATCTAAGATTTAAAACACCTGTTCCATTTGTAGTTAATTTTAGTAGCTTATAAAATAACATTTCTGTGATCTCTATCTCTTTTTGTCTATTGCATACAGTGATGAAATACTGTAGCTGTTAAGTTTGGCTTGTCAAGCCAAGAGGACTAGATTTAGCACCTTCTTTACTTGGCCCAAGATCATGATTAAAACACAAATTCTAGGGAAGATTACATTATTCATAAGGGAATCTCCCAAAGCTGTTTTTGTGGATCTGGTCCTAATGCAAAGTTTTACAGTTTTTTTAAAGCTGGTGAATGGGTGTTTTTCCCCTTGGCATATAAATTTGTAACTTGTTAAAATGCTTGTAACAAGCATGTCTGATTCTGACACAAATCTAGATAACTTCACAATTGTCAAATTGTATCAAATTGTGTTCTCTCAAGACTTTAAGTTATCAAGTTCTTTTCTGAATGTGCTATCATACTATTGAAATACTTGGAAAGTTTTGATGGTTTGAGGTTGGTGTTTAAAAATAAGTTGCACAAGACATACTGTGGTCATTGAGCTCCATGCGCATCTACTGTACAAGTGAATATGTAACAAAGTTATTCTCTTTTCATTTCTACCAAATGTCATACAGAATATTCAAGAGCTAATTAAGGAGTTTTGTTATGGTAGTACTTTGTAACCAGCGTCCTAACAATAGTAGCAAAATAGGTTCAGACAAAGCTTTGGTCCTGATGTCTCATTACCTGGGCATTAAGAAACCCCCAGAAATGTGGTGGCACAAATTAAGCCATGAAACCACAATTCAATACATGCAGCTTGCCACTGCTTGCTCAGTGTTCCACAGTTTGCTAGTGCTTATGACTAATTAGCTGTTCACTTTAGAACATTTTTAAATAATTGGTCAGAAGCTTATACCTGATTAGGATATATACATGGACAAGCTGGGCTGTCAAGGTTTAATCTGTGCTCACAGTGGTTTACATTCTAAACAAATATGAATAAACTGCACCTCATAGGCGCTCTCACACCTCTGTTCAACAGGATTTAGATGATAGGACTTGGACTAGAACCTTGGAATAGCCATCTGGCATGTAAGCTACATAAGAGCATTGACTTTTTTTTCTGTACTGCATCCCCAGTGCCTCACACAGTGGGTAGCCTGTAGTAGGTGCTCAATACGTATGTGTTGAAGGTTTGAATAAAAGAATACTTATGTCAGGGAAGGAAATAATTCAGAATGTGGGTTAGGAAAGCAGAGGAAAATCTAAAAGAGGGTGTTTTAAGGAGACAGTCAAACTTTGCAGTGTTTGTAAAGGGGACGAGAGCTGAGAAAGATGACTAATGACTTCTGAGAGCACCTTTAGTAGAGTGATGGAGGTTTTGGGTGAATGAGGGCATTTAGCTGAGTCGAGACTACTGTTTTCAAGGAAGTTGAACTGTAAAGGGAAGGAGAGAGGTGACTTTTTGATGGGAAGTAGGTTATATTTATATATAGGACCCTTCAAGTAAGTAAATGTGAAAATTTTAAAGGAAAGGAGATAATCACAGGTTATATTTTTGAATGCTAGAAGTACTTTCAGTGAAGATTTCTGAGTTCTTTTTTTTTATCTTGGCTCTGTTTAATACTGTTAGCAGACTCACAGGTTTGAATAATATCCTATGTGATAGAAATAACATATTTAAGATGTTTACATGTCAGGCTTTGGGCTTTTATTGATTTCCCAGTAGTGTAGCTTTTGTTTTTTTATTTTAAGAAAACAATAATGAATCTTAGACCTTGATCACTTTAAGACACAAAATTAATTTTTTAATGTGGTAACTGGATTTTCCTTGTAATTTCTCTGTACTCTGCTGTTAAGTGTAGAGTGATTACATATATTATAGGCCCTACTTGGTCCTTTTAAAACTGCTAGTCTTCATTATTTTTATAATTACAGAAAAGGATTCAATTTTGAGAATTTTGAAGATTAGTAAAGCTGACTTAGCTTAGTTGATAGACTGAGAGGCTTCATGAATTTAAAACATTTTTTTTTCCAACCCAGAAAACATTCTATTAATATCTTAGTGTTTTAGTTTTGGTTAAGAAAGAAGGTGGAGATGATACAGAGAGTGGTCCCTATGGAGTGGTGAGGATCAAAGAGGGATGAGAAGTGGAAGGGGGTTAGCAAGAGAGGGAAGAGATAAATTTAAGATGAGGGAAAAGTTGTTACATATATTGTCAAGAATTATTTGTGAAAGGAACAACCAAAAGTTTGGTAGCTGGATGGAAAGGGAAAGTGTGGGGACATTTTTGTGGTGAACATTGCTATTTCTAATGACAATTTTTGAGCATATTGTCTCGGAGGAAAGAGCCAGTAGAAAATAGACTGGAATAATAAGTTGCTTATGTTTATTTGTTTGTTTTTGGAGGGGGGCTGAGATCAAAGGGAAGAGAAGCCTGCTGGCCTATATTTTCTCTTTGGAGTCATAAGTAAAATCACGTGAGGTAAAGTGGCCGGGTAAGGAGTCTGAAGTAAGTGGTGAATAGGAGATTCCCAGGCACTATTGTTATATGATAGCATCATAGAGTTGTCTTATTTTCCCAAGAAGCCCACAGTGAGTAGAGTATAGGAACAAAGAAGGCAGACTGGTTAGATTAACCTAATGTTAGGAATTTGCAACTTTCTGAATGTAACAGAAAGACCAAGGAGTGAAGAAGTCAAGAGTGTTGTCAAGAATATGCTTTAAGTTTTGGGCCATGGAATCAAGACTGAGGACATAAAGTGAAGTCACAAGAAGACTCTTCTAACTAATCCATGCCACCCTTCCATCCTTTACCTTTGTCTCCATCCACAGAGAGTGTAGGGAGGATGCTTACTCCCTCAAATTAATTATTTTCTCCACTCAAAAATTGAGCCACATATTTTTATATCTTTTATGTTACTTCCAAGTTTATCATACTGAAAACTTTAAAAATACAGTTTGTTGTCAGCTGTAAGTTGAACTTGTTTAGCCTGTTTATACTTGCAATATTAAGTACTGGAGAGCTAGAATGAAACAGTTTAAAGTAGCACATATGCCACGTTGTTTCCTACTTAATGGTTCTGTAAAGTATCCTTTCTTAAGTAGCAGTTACTTAATACGCTAAGCAAAGAAGTAATATGTTTGAGAACATGCAGTATTTCATTTTCCCTTCCTGCCTTAGATTGCTAGGGGTAATGACCTCCAGAGATGACACAAACAAGTGGGAAAACATTCCATCCTCATGGATAGGAAGAATCAGTATTGTTAAAATGGCCATACTACCCAAAGCAATTTGTAGATTCAGTGCTGTTCTCATTAAACTACCGTTGACTTTCTTCGCTGAACTAAAGAAAACTATTTTAAAATTCATATGGAACCAAAAAAGAGCCCAAATAGCCTAGGCAGTTCTCAGCAAAAAGAACAAAACTGGAGGCATCATGCTACCTGACTTCAAACTACACTACAGGGCTATGGTAACCAAAACAGCATGATACTGGTACAAGAACAGACACATAGACCAATGGAACAGAATAGAGAACCCAGAAATAAGACTGCACACCTACAACTATCTAATCTTCAATAAACCTGACACAAGCAACGGGGAAAGGATTCCCTATTTAATACATGGTGTTGGGATAACCGGATAGCCATATGCAGAAAATTGAAACTGGACCCCTTTACACTGTATACAAAAATCACCTCAAGATGGAAATCTAAAAACTGAAAACCCCAGAATAAAACCCAGGGAATACCATTCAAAATTATATTTTCAGTACAATTGAGTTTATTATAAATATATATGTCTATAAATATATATGTCTGTAAATACACACGTGACAAACTGAAAAGTAATTAACAAAAAGTGATTATCTCATGGTAATGGAATTGTGGTTGGTTTTTAATTTTTTTAACGCATTGGCAAAATTGTCTAAAATGATTATTAAAAAGTCATTTTAAGAAAGTAAGCTGTTGTTCAGTAATAATAACAAAAGTAATAGTATTCATGGATTCTGTTTATTAAAGAATTATGTAGCCAAGCATTGCACTGAATGTTTTGTGTTCAGAAACTTATTTAAGCATTAACTGACCCTATAAGGTAAGCACTGTGGTGCTTTTTCCTTTTATAAGGTCACATGGCTGTTGAAGGGCCAAAATTGAAACCCGGATCTGACACTGAAGCTCAAATTTATGAATTTTTATAATACATTAGAGTTGATTTTTTTAATTGTGGTAAAGTATACATAATGTAAGAAGCTTACCATCTTAACCATTTTTCAGTGTGCATTAGTATTAAGTACATTTACATTGTTGTGCATATAATCTCTAGAACTCCTTTCATCTTGCAGAACTGAAACTTTGTATCTGTTAAAGAGCTCTGCATTCTGCCATCCCTCTGCCCTGGTAACCTCTATTCTACTTTCTGTCTCTCTGAATTTAACTACTCTAAGTACCTCATATAAGTGGCATTGTATAGTATTTGTCTTTTTGGGACGGATTTATTTCACTTACCGTAATGTTGTCAAGGTTTACCTATGTCGTAGCATGTGTCAGAATTTCCTTCCTTTTTAGGCTGAATAATAGTCCGTTATAGCTGTACATAAAGTACACCCCCCCATTTTGTTTCTTCATTCATTCCTCAGTGAATGGACACTCGGGTTGCGTTCACCTTTGTGCTACTGGGAATAATGCTGCTGTGAACATGTGTATACAAAAGTCTCTTTCAGACTCTGCCTTCAGTTCTTTCAGACATTCCAGGATATGGAATTGCTGAATTGTATGGGACATTTATTTTTAATTCTTTGTGGAACTGTCATACTGTTTTCCATAGTGGCTGCATCATTTTGCATTTCCACTAACTGTTCACAAGAGTTCACAGCTTTGTCAACACTTGTTATTTTATGTTTTTGAAAGTAGTAGTCATCCTAATGAGCGTGACGGGTTCTTTGGTTTGGTTTTATTGTTTTTTGTTTGTTTGCTTTTTGAGACAAGGTCTTGTTCTGTAGCCTGTGTTTTGAGACAGGGTCTCATTCTGTAGCCCAGGCTGGAGTGCAATGGTGTGATCTTGGCCTTACTACAGCCTCTGCCTCCTGAACTCAATTGATCTTCCTGCCTCAGCCTCTTGAGTACTTGGGACTACAGCCGCACACCACTACAACTTGATATTTTTTGTAGTTTTTGTGGAAACAGATTTTTTCCATGTTGCCCAGGCTGGTCTCAAACTCCTGGGCTTAAGCCATCCAACCAGAAGTGCTGGGATTACAGGTGTAAGCTACTGCTCCTGGCCTGGTTTGGGTTTGGTTTTTGAGTGAGGTTTTAATAGACTTGATCTTTAAATTCTTTCAGACCTCTTGAAGAATAAATAATTAATAAATAATACATATGTATCATACACTTAACCAGTTGAACTACTGATACTTATGTTCAAAATTAAGGTAATTATAATAACCAAAAAGTTGAAAAAACTCAAAAGCCCATTATGTGATGGATGGATAAGTAAAATATGGTATATTCATATACAGTGGACTATTTGGCAATGAAAAGCGTGTACTGATACATGCTACATTATGGATAGATGTTGAAATGTTATGCTAAATGAAACCAGGCATAAATGCCACACATTATATGATTCCATTTATATGAAATATCCAGAATAGGTAAAATATGTAGAGACAGAAAGTAAATCAGTGGTTGGTAGAGGCTGGGGGCAGGATAGGAGGTGCTGGTGGGGAGGAATAGTGAGTGACTGCTAATGGGTATGGGGTTTCTTTAAGTGAAGAAAGATACTTGTTTAAAAAAAAAAAGGGGATGAACTAAGTTTTGTTTCTTGTTTTTGTGCCCTGTTTGGCGAGAGAGTGTGTACATTTAAACAGTTTTCATAAATTTTGAAATGATGGGAAAAATAAGTTTTTAGAACATGGTTGGGAGGAAAACCAAATTTAGAAAAATGTTAATATATAGTCATTTTTTGCTAGTGGGAGATTTTCTGTAACTTTTTAAATTTTAGGAACAAAATATATGTAATCCAATTGCTTTTAAAAATCATAATTTTTGTATGATTCAATATGGTTTATTCAGAAAATTACAAAATTTCTAATAATGAATTAATTATAGAAGCATTTGGAAATGCATATTAAATTTGGTAGTGCTTGAAAATTCGTGCTTCCTTCTCCCATACATTGTGCAAATGCTTCCATATGTTATTCACCATTTGGTGGAAGAAGAAAAATCCAATTCATTTGCTAGCTTGAGTATAAACATTAAACTAATTCCATGTAAATCTAGTGACATTGTTTGCTCATTGTAATTCTGAAGCAACTTGGGCTACAATGCTTAGAGTAGGTGATTTTATCATACAACATCAGGTGAGGGGATATTCTGTTATGTTTTATTTAGGTTTTGAAAATATGCTATTGATAGATCATGACAGGAACCTATGGTATTATACCAACACATGTTAATAGTTTAAAAGTCACAGAGTCAGGAGGAGGTGAGTTTCTCCTTCCTTCCAACCTCAGAAGCATTGGATTTGGTCTGTCCTGAACTTTCTGAGCAAAGTAGATAATTTTGCTTATTTTTTGTATTTCTTAGAATAAATGGACAAGGCCTGTACTTTTCTGTTTTAAAACCTTGTCTGGATGTCCAGTGTAACTGTACCAACCTTTAATTTGTAAGGTCAGTGAGAAGCTGCTGTAAGGTCTAAGAAGACTGAACAAAACACAGTCCACCTACTCATACCACACCAGATATGGATTTTGCTTTTGTGTGTTAGAATTGTATTACTTGTTTAAAAGTAGAAACTTGGTTTAGGGGAAGAGGAGAGAGCTAAATGCCATAGAATTCTTATCTCTGCTTGATCCTTCTATGAATTATTTACCTTAACAATTTTCAGCTCTTTACTACTTTTATAAGCACATTTATATTGTCGAAGGTCTAGTAACTGTACCTTTGGATGCCTTGTTCAGAAAATCATGTTACTTTTAATTATTTAGGTTTGTAAGAAGTATCTTTTACTAATTAAGGTGTAGCATTTTCTGGTCTTCGAAGGAGCCCTTGCTGATGGTTCTACTGCTGGAGAGCACATTCGTGGTTCCCTGGGGACAGCATCAAAGAATCCAACAGCAGCTGTATCAACAGAGATGTGCTTGTACATTGTTATGATTTAAAAAGTACTTTGAGGATTGGGCATTTTGCAACAAAATACAAGCTTTGTTCTCGGGAATAGTAAGGGATTTGGCAAAATTATTTCAAAAAGAAAAGAAATTTGCACTAAAAAGTGAACAATTCTAATTCTTCATCTAGTAAAATAATTTCATTTCAGTAAGTAGTGTTTTTAGTCCCTCATTATTTGATACATTTGACTGTTTAAATATATAGTATTTTTTCACCAAAGATGCCATTAAATTTTCTTTGTTTCATGGTTACTAACAGCCTGCCTTGTACATTTTGGCCAGAAGAGAAGAGATAAACCCCAGTGTTTATCAGCTGTAGACCTGAACTGTCTCTCAACAGTAGACTTGAAATCTTTTTCTCTACCTCTCCCTTCCAACACTTCGGTGACCATATAGCAAAAGAACTAAGTGTTTCTTGTGTGGTCACTAGTTATCTTCTGTTCATATGAATTTGTAGTAGCTTTGTCAAGGAACCTTTCAAATTCAACAAGTACTTTTCTGTTGAGTATGATCCTATGTGATTACATTTTCATGTAATTCCTTTCCCTTAGGAGAGCAACATTTTATGAAATATGTACATTTAAACTAATATTCTTAGATGCCTATCAATGGGGAGGTTTTCATTGTCTTATTGAAAAAAATGAAGAGTGGGAGTAATTTATTTTCTTCAGAACCACAAAAATGGGACAAAAATCCTGATTTCCTGATCCTAGTGAGATGAACTGCCTTTTGGACTGCTTCAAGGAATGTTATAAGTTGTCCAGGTCATGAAGCTCTTAAAAATTTGTACAGATTTTTAATGTGTGCCGAAATCGTAAACAGTGACTGAAACCTCAGTTTTTGAAAATTCCTAAGGAATTGAGTGATTTTTTGTTTCTTTTTTTTTTGAGATGGGGTCTCACTCTGTTACCCAGGCTGGAATGCAGTAGCGCCATCTCGGCTCACTGCAGCCTCTGCCTCCCGGGTTCAAGCAGTTGTCTGCCTCAGCCTGCCAAGTAGCTGGGATTACAGGCACCTGCCACCACGCCCGGCTACTTTTTTGTGTTTTTAGTAGAGATGGGGTTTCATCTTCTTGGCCAGGCTGGTTTTGAACTCCTGACCTTGTGATCCACCCACCTTGGGCTCCCAAAGTGCTGGGATTACTGGCGTGAGCCACTGGGCCCAGCCAGAATTGATAATTTAACTGGTTATTTTCTGGCTAGAAAACAATATATACCTTTGTAAAAGTATTCTTTTAGTTATTTTTACCTTATACAAATGAAATTAAATTCATACTTTTCTCCTAAACATAGTAGACCGAACAAAACTGCTTGGTAATTTACTTGATGATTGTTGCGGGAAGTCAGGGACCCCGAACAGAAGGACCTGCTGGAGCCACAGCAGAGGAATATAAATTGTGAAGATTTCATGGACATTTATCAGTTCCCAAATAATACTTTTATAATTTCTTTTGCCTGTCTTACTTTAATCTCTTAATCCTGTTTTCTTCATAAGCTGAGGATGTACATCACCTCAGGACCACTATGACAATTGTGTTAACTGTGCAAATTGATTGTAAAATGTGTGTTTGAACAATATGAAATCAGTGCACCTTGAAAAAGAACAGAATAACAGCGATTTTTAGGAAAAAAGGAAGACAACCATAAGGTCTGACTGCCTGCGGGGTCAGGCAAAAAGAGCCATATTTTTCTTCTTGCAGAGAACCTATAAACAGACATGCAAATAGGGAAGATATCACTAAATTCTTTTCCTAGCAAGGAATATTGATATTAATACTCTGGGAAAGGAATTCATTCCTGGGGGGAGGTCTATAAATGGCCGCTGTGGGAATGTCTGTCCTGTGTGGTTGAGATAAGGACTGAGATACACCCTGGTCTCCTGCAGTACCCTCAGGCTTACTAGGATTGGGAAACTCCATCCTGGTAAATTTTTGGTGAGACTGGTTCTCTGCTCTTGAACCTTGTTTCTTCTGTTAAGATGTTTATCAAGACAATATGCGCACCGCTGAACATAGATATCAGGAGTTCTGCCTTTTGCCTTCAGAAGCATGTGATCTTTGTTCTGCTTTTTGCCGTTTGAAGCGTGTGATCTTTGTGACCTACTCCCTGTTCATACACCCCCTCCCCTTTTGAAATCCTTAATAAAAACCTGCTGGTTTTGAGACTCTGGTGGGCATCACGGTCCTACTGATATGTGATGTCACCCCTGGTGGCCCAGCTGTGAAATTCCTCTCTTTGTACTCTTTCTCTTTATTTCTCAGCCAGCCAACACTTATGGAAAATAGAAAGAACCTATGTTGAAATATTGGGGACAGATTCCCCGGTAGATGATGTGATATTATTCTTTTTCTTTAATATACCAATAGATCATTTTTCCCCTCTAACATTTATTTAATACTTATTTTAAGCTAGGCACTGCTCTAGGCATGATATTGATATAGTCATTTACTAAATAGTCTCAGGCTGCAGTGTTTTGAATTCTTGACTGAATTGAGCATAATGTTAAGAACATGAATTCAGGAACCAGACTGTTAAAATTTGAATGCTGGCTCTACTGCTAATATGACATGTGACCATAATATGACATGTGACCATATACCATAATACTGGTAAACACCTTGAAAGAATAGTAACTTTTTAATACCAATAAAGTTATTTCTTCAGTTGTCCCCTAAATGTCTATAACCCTTCTTTGCCTCCATTTTTGCATCTGTATGTGGGGCCGGTAATGTAACCTACCTCATAGGGATTGTTATAAGGATTAAAAAGAACACATAAAGTGTTTGAAATAGTGCCCCACACATAGTTGCTATGTAAAGTCATTACCACTGCTAGGAACACTATTATTACTATGACTTCACAGTGCTGTCAGCCAGCTTACTCCATCTCCTCTTTAAAGTAATCTAGGAAAAGACAACGAAACTGGTTAGAACTAAGGGTAAAATGAGAGTAAATTGACTATATGAAGCCTGAGATTTCCCACCAAGAAAACATGTTGTGTATGCCTTGGCATTACATTTTGGCTGCTGAGAACTTTTGTGTCTTAGACAAGCCTTTAATAGGCCATGCTTATAAATGAATCTTGAATAAGAAAAAAGTATGAAGTAAAGTTTATTTTAATAAATAGGACTTGTTTTTTAGGGAAAAAGATCTTGAAGAAGCTCTGGAAGCAGGAGGTTGTGATCTTGAAACTTTGAGAAATATAATTCAAGGAAGACCACTGCCTGCTGATCTGAGGGCCAAAGTTTGGAAGGTAACTAGAAACTAAAATGAATAAAATATAATCACTGAAGAATAATATTTTTAAAAGTTTGTTGCTTCAGCTGTCTTAGTTGCAGAAAACTTTATTATCTTATGAGCATGCCACATCTAGAAGATTTATCAAACAGTAGCTTATTAAAATGTGTGTTTCTGTAGTGTTTGGTATATTTAACAATAATGGTTTAGATTTTGGAGTGTAATATGTGCTTTTGTAGGCATTGGAAATGGTGTTTATGGGGCCAGGCGCAATGGCTCATGCTGTAATCCCAACACTTTGGGAGGCTGAGGCGGGCGGATCCCCTGAGGTCAGGAGTTCAAGACCCTCCTGGCCAACATGGTGAAACCCCATCTCGACAAAGAGGCTGAGACAGGAGAATTGCTTGAATCCAGGAGGTGAGGCTACAGTGAGCTGAGATAGCGCCATTGCACTCCAGCCTGAGTGACAAAGTGAGACTCCATCTCAAAACAAACGAAAAGAAGTGATATTTATGAAAATTGTTTCGTGAAACAAGATACAATCAGTGAGTAAAATAGGATGTATATTTGCAGATACAGATCATAGCAATGTTAAAAAAAAAAGAAAAAGTATGCCTCTGGCTGTTGGGGTTATAGGAAACTTTCCCTTTGTTTTCCTCTATTCAGCTATTCACCAGTGCGTGTGTATTATTATTCTTTTTAATTTTGAATTAAGATGTTGTTATGATTATAAAAGAAATACATGTATTTGTGGAAACATATATGACATAACAACCACAAAGGTTAAAATAAAAATCTGTTATCTACCACCTATAGGTAAAACACGTAAGGTCTTGGTGCTTACCTTTTTACCTTTTTGCCCTATGCATATACGTAACAGAAATGGAATTAAAACTGTACATAGCATTCTGAACATTTTATTATAGAAGTTTAAGTACATGCAAAAGCGTAGAACTTGTATAATGAACTCCCATGTGCCCATAACCCAGCTTTAACTGGTATCAACATTTAACCAATGTTGTTTGATTAGTATCCTCATCCTTTCCTCCACATCTGACTCACTGGACTGTTTTAAAGCAAATCCTTGCTAGCATACTAAAAGTCTGAAACATTTAAAAGAATGGTAATTCCTGGCCAGGTGCAGTGGCTCACGCCTGTAATCCCGGCACTTTGGGAGGCTGAGGTGGGTGGATCACCTGAGGTTAGGAGTTTGAGACCAGCCTGGCCAACATGGTGAATCCCCATCTCTACTAAAAATACAACAATGAACTGGGTGTGGTGGCCGGTGCCTGTAGTACCAACTACTTGGGAGGCTGAGGCAGGAGAATCGCTTGAACCCGGGAGGCAGAGAGGTTGTGGTGAGCCGAGATCATGCCACTATGCTCCAGCCTGAGCAACAGTGCGAGGCTAAGTCTCAAAAAAAAAAGACTGGTAATTCCTTAACATCATGAGATAATTTCTTTAGTTGTCTCATACATGTGTTTTTATAGGTGATTTGTCTAAATTTGAATTCTAGTAGGCCTACCTGTTGCATTTGGATATGTCACTTAAGATTCTTTAAATCAACACAGTTTATTTTATATTTTTAAAAAAACCTTACAAAACAGCAAAAACATTTTCTCAATTTATTAAATATTCTTCTGTATAATTTTAAAATATATATGGCACAGATGTACTTTTTTTTTGCTTGTACATTCTGTTGTTTTTACATTTTAAAAAAACAGGAAAGATGATTGCTTGTGTAAATTTACATATCTAAATATATAAATATTTTGGGTAATTTATTGTATTCCCTAAATCAACATGAAGAAATATCTAATGTAGGAGAATTTAAAATAATTCTGCTGGTTGTGACATGGCTAAATACTCAACATTTGGTGGAGTATAGATACCTTAATTGTAATCTTTATTATTATTTTTAAATTCGGGCCTTTAATTATTATAGCATATTTTCCAAGAATGAGGAATAACATATGAACTAGTCGCTTTTTAAATCTTTCTTCCAGATTGCTCTGAATGTTGCAGGAAAAGGTGATAGTTTGGCATCATGGGATGGTGTTTTAGACTTGCCAGAACAGAACACTATTCACAAAGATTGCCTGCAGTTTATTGGTAAGTTTAATAATCATTTTCAAGCAGAGTTAAATTTTGGAAATAATTTTTGGGTTGAGGAATCACTCTTCAGAATTATTTTCTTATAATTTCAGAATATGAAAAAGGCTTGTAAATAGCTTTAGAACTTTTCTTTTGAAATTCTTATGAAATATTGTCTATTGATTTTAAGGGAGCCTAGTTTTGACTGGGTGCAGTGGCTCACGCCTGTAATCCCAGCACTTTGGGTGGCCAAGGTGGACAAATCATTTGAGGTCAAGAGTTCAAGACCAGCCTGGCCAACATGGCAAAACCCTGTCTCTACTAAAAAATACAAAAATTAGCCAGGTGTGGTGGTGGGCACCTGTAGTCCCAGCTACTTGGGAGGCTGAGGCAGGAGAATCGCTTGAACACAGCAGGCAATGGTTGCAGTGAGCTGAGATCGTGCCACTGCACTCCATCCTAGGCACAGAGTGAGACTCTGTCTCAAAAAAACAAACATAATAACCTAGTTTTTACTGTTTCTTTTGCATTATATGTTAGATTTTTCGTGTACATTTATGGGTTTGTTGTAGTCTTGACTTTGATTTTTGTATAGTTAAAGATCTGTATGATTATATACAGCCCTCAAATTAAAGAGGAGCTTTGTTGCACAAGTTTATCTATAAATCATAGTTTGTGGTCTGCTGTAGAGAAAGTATTATAAATTGTGATTGAATAGGTTTCCAATCACCCACAATATCTATTTCAGTTCACAATGTAGATCAATTTAGTTTATTCTTTTAAATTCATCTCTAGTGCTTTGTTGTATTTTTGTTTCTCTTTCCATCATATTTTAGTTAAATTATTGGCTTGATAGGCCTATGTGTGGTAAGCACACCAGAAACATTATTCGTGGTGTGGACAAAAGAAAGAGAATTTGGTAGTGGAGAATGAATTCCTTTCCCTCTTCTTGCCAGAGTTATAGCAACAGCTGCCCATCATGGGGTAGGTGATCATCTGTTTAGAAAACAGTTTTGCTTCCCAGGAACACGGGCTATGCCTATCTTTGCCTATCCCTTTAATTCAGATTGGCCATTCTTATGTTTGACATATATATAGGTCAGGTATTACTAAGTGCTGGTGTTTAGTAAATACTGAATGTATAGAAGTCTTCTGTTTCTTTCCCTTCTCTCTCAATGGACTAGGTAAAGAAAACATGCTTAAGTGAAACTGTATTCTTAATTTTCTTTAAACAACTGTCTTAAAGTTAAAAGACTGTTAGAAGGCCGGGCACAGTGGCTCATGTCTGAGGTCAGGAGTTCGAGACCAGCCTGGCCAACATGGTGAAACCCTGTCTCTACTAAAAGTACAAAAATTAGCTGGGTGTGGTGGTGGTTGCCTGTAATCCCAGCTACTTGGGAGGCTAAGGCAGGAGAATCACTTGAAACGGAGGTGGAGGTTGCAGTGAGCCAAGATCGTGCCATTGCACTCAGCCTGGGTGACAAGCTAAACTCTGTCTCAAAAAAAAAAAAAGGGGGTGGGGGGAGCTGTTATAAAGAGTTTCGACTGTGTGTTTTCCTTGGGTTTTGGATCTGTGAACCAATGATTGTTAAGTGTAAGGGAAAATATACTTTCATGTAGTTTCACTTTGTCTTTCTCTAAATGCGCTAACATAGTATTATATATTTGTAAACAAGTGTTATGTCCAATAACAGCCTCTAACAGGCCCTGGGTAACTTTATTTTTAACATTTATTTTCTAGACCAGCTTTCAGTGCCAGAGGAGAAGGCAACAGAATTACTTTTGGATATTGAATCTGTAATTACCTTTTATTGTAAATCACGTAACATTAAATATAGCACATCCCTTAGCTGGATACATCTACTCAAACCATTGGTGCATCTTCAACTGCCACGCAGCGATTTATACAACTGCTTTTATGCCATAATGAATAAGTACATTCCCAGGTAAAATATGATTTAGTTATTGTAGTTTTTTAAAGTGAATACAGGTCTGGTTTGCCTTGAGCTAAAGTTGCTACATTTACTTTGGCGGTAAAGTAAAAGGTTCAAATAATTTTGAAGGTTGTTTGAGCCATAATTATTATTTTATTTTTGTGGTTATAAACGTTTTTTAAAAGATTCTTTAGTTAAAAATGTATACTTTTGAAACAGTGGTTATACTGGGGTTGGAGTTGGGGAGAAAGTGGGGAGATCTAGGTCAAAAGGATACAAAATAGCAAATAGGTGTGATGAACAAGTTGAAAGACCTAATATACAATGTGGGGACTCCAGTTAATAATAGTGTGTTATATTGAAGATTTTTGCTAAATAAGTAGATTATAGCTGCTTTTGCCACAGAGGGGTAAGTGGGAATGTGAGATGATAGGTACATGATTTTGTTCCACAGTAGTAACCATTTACTATGTATGTGTTTTTTATAACATGCTGTATTATGCACAGAAATTTACTTTTAAAAAAGAATTTAAAAATTAAAAATTTTTAGAGTTTATATATATAATTCTTCCAGTTTATTTGGTGGTATTCCTATTTTAATTTATTTGCCTATAAAATAAAAACATTACAATGTCCAAGTGGAAAGTAAAATTTTGGAGGTGCTACCTTATTGAGCTTGGAAGGAAATCCTAGAAATATAGGCACTGAACAAGTAAATTGAGGTATGCTAAATGTTAGAAAGGTGAAATATAGAGTGCTATGGGGATGTGTAATGGGGGTGACCTAACTTACCCTAGAGGTCACGGGTGACTTTCCCATGGTAAGTAGCATTTAAGTTGAGACCAGACAGATGTGCAGGTGATTGTGATGGGGATTGTAGTGTGGGGGTCATGGTGGCTCATGAGGCCAGAAAGAATTGTTGTAGTTCCCAGTGCAATAGATCAGATAGTTAGAATTTTAGTACCAAAAGAAACTTTAGACGTAGTCTAGACTAGTGGCTTGGCTGTACAACCTTGAATGCACATTAGAACTATTGAGGGAGCTCTTAAAAATCCTAATGACTATTTGCATACATGAGTAATTAAATCAAAATCTCTTGATGATGGGACCTAGGCATCAGTTTGTTCAGAGCTAACTAATTTCAGCATGTAGCCAAGGTAGAGAACCACTAATCTGGACCTTGATAGTTAACTGACTCTTATTTTTTACTACTTTCTATGTGATATCACAATGTATGAGGTATAAGTGTTTTGTATGGTTCTCTACCCTGGTTGCTTGTTAAAATCAACTGAGGCACTTTTTCTTTTTTTAAATAACTACTTTATTGAGATATCATTTACATTCCTTAAAATTCACCATTTTAATATGTAAAATTCACTGGTTTTAATTATAGTCACAGAGTTGTACAGCCATAACCACAACCAATTCTAGAACATTTTATCACCCCAGAAAGAAGGCCCATACCCATTAGTAGTCAACTTTCCACTTTCCCCCAAAATGGGAATGATCGGTATGATTCTCTATATAAGGAATCATACCTTATATGTTTTTTGTAACTGCCTTTAATGTTTAGCATTATGTTTTCTAGGTTCATATTGTACCGTATCATATTTCATTTTTTTTGCCAAATAATTTTTTATTGTATGCATATACCACATTTTATTTACCTGTTCATCAGTTGATGGATATTTGGATTGTTTTCACTTTTTTACTGTTAGGAGTATGAAGCTGTGAATACTCACATACAAGTTTTTGTGTAGACGTGTATTTTCACTTTTCTGGGATGTGTGCTTACAAGGGGAATTGCTGGACCATATGGTAATTATGTTTAATCTTTTCTGGAATTGCCGGATTTTTCCATAGCAGCTGCATCATATGTTCTCACCAACAGTCAGTGGAGATCCCAGTTTCTCCACATCCTCGTGAACATTTGTCTTTTTCATTATAGCCCATCCTAGTGAGTGTGAAGTGATATCTCATTATGGTTGTTGACTTGCATTTCCCTAATGGCTAATGATGCTGAGCATCTTTTTATGTGTTTATTGGCAATTTGTATTTTTTCTTTGGAGAAATGACTCTTCACCCAAAGTACTTTTAAAACATACTGGTCCCTAGAGTTTTGTTTTTGTTTTTGTTTTTGTTTTCCCCAATAAATATTTTGCACTTCTATTTTTCCCCAATAAGCCTTTAGAGTTTCAAATATAAGTGGACTGCAAAGAGCGTTGGTATAGATATTTTTAAATCTCCCCAGGTGACTCTGATGTGTACCAGGATGGAGAATCTCTGTGCTACTTGAAGTCATACTGCTTTATGTAAGGAAAACAGACTTAAAGATACCAGAAAACAAGGCTAAGGTCATGGCAGAGCCAAGACTTGAATTCCTATTTAGGGATCATTCTGTTGTACTAGGTCTCTCAACTGGCTATATTTTAGCACTTCTCATGGCCACCTCTTGCTCTAACAGAGCTAGCAACAGCAAGATACAAGATGTCCCAGCTTTGCCTCTAGAGAATGGTGGTGATGGTAGTTAGGACTAGAGGGGAAAGACTTTTGCATTGTACTTTGTAACATACTGTTGTCAGGTTCTCTAGTTATTGCTTCTATGACTTCCATATGGAACAGCCCTCCAGCCAGGATCAGCATTAATAGCCCTGGAAAGAACCCTGAGCCCCACACAATGCTGCTAGAACTCCATTTTAACATATCTTCTTCTTTTTTTTTTTTTTTTTTTTTTTTGAGACAGAGTCTCACTTTGTCGTCCAAGCTAGAGCACAGTGGCACAATCTGAGCCCACTGCAATCTCTGCCTCTGGATTCAAGCGATTCTCATACCTCAGCCTCCTGAGTAGCTGGAATCACAGGCGTGTGCCACTATACCCGGCTAATTTTTGTGTTTTTAGTAGAGATGGGGTTTCACCATTGGCCAGGCTGGTCTCGAACTTCCGACCTCAAGGGATCCGCCCAACTCGGCCTCCCAAAGTGCTGGGATTACAGGCGTGAGCCACCCCTCCCGACCTAACATATCTTCTTCTCTTTTTTTATTTATTTATTTAGACGGAGTCTCGCTCTGTTGCCAGGCTGGCGTGCAGTGGCGTGATCTTGACTTACCACAACCTCAGCCTCCCGGGTTCAAGCGATTCCCCTGCTTCAGCCCTCAAGTAGTTGGAATCACAGGCATGTGCCACCACACCTGACTAATTTTTGTGTTTTTAGTAGAGGTGGGGTTTTACCATTTGCCAAACTGGTCTTAAACTTCTGACCTCAAGTGATCTGCCCGCCTCAGCCTCCCAAAGTGCTGAGATTACAGGCGCGAGCCACCGCACCCGGCCTTTTTTCCTTCTTTTTTTGAGACAGGGTCTCACTCTGTCATCCAGTCTGGAGTGCAGTAGCACAATCTCAACTCACTGCAACCTCCATCTCTTAGGCTCAAGCAGTTCTTCTGCTTCAGCCTCCCAAGTATCTGGGTTTACAGGTGCATGCCACTATCGCCTGGCTAATTTTTGTATTTTTAGTAGAGAGTGTGTTTTACCACTACCATGTCTTCTTATAACAGATTCACATATAAGATGGCAGAATCCTGTCAAGCACAGTGCCTTGTAGTTGAGAGCAGCTTTGCAGTGTACAGCTGTTAAATGAATAGATGCTGTTGCAATGGCTGACTCCCAGAGATGCCCCACTTTTTCAGAAGACAAGATCATGAACTAGGCAATTGTTTCTATAGTGTATGCCCCTACTCACTGTGTATTCTGCCTTAGCATTCTTTTGCCTTGTATTTATACAGTAGGGTAAGTATTAAGACTAAGGAGGAGGTAATCTTGCCAGTATGAATCTAGTTGTGTGTCTGGGCACCTGAATTGCCAGCCTGGGGCCTTGTCTGTAAAACTTCCTTCCACCTGCAGTATCAGAAAGTGATAGATTGAGAGTCATGCAAATCTTGGCATTGACCTCACATCTTAGATTTTAGAAATTATTTTTTATTCCCTTTCAATTACATTGTAAGACTGGTTTTTTTTTTGTTTTGTTTTTTGTTTTTTTTTTTTTTGCTTTTTTGATACAAAATCTTCCTGTGTTGTCCAGGCTGGTCTTGAAAACCTGGTCTCAAGTGATCTTCCCTCCTCAGCCTCCTGAGTAGCTGGGACTATACATGCATGCCACTCTGCCCTGCTTAAAACACTCCTTATTGGCCGGGCGCGGTGGCTCACGCCTGTAATCCCAGCACTTTGGGAGGCCGAGGCGGGCAGATCATGAGGTCAGGAGATCGAAACCATCCTGGCTAACACAGGGAAACCCCATCTCTACTAAAAATACAAAAAATTAGCCAGACGTGGTGGCGGGCACCTGTAGTCCCAGCTACTTGGGAGGCTGAAGCTGGAGAATGCGGGAACCTGGGAGGCAAAGCTTTCAGTGAGCTGAGATCACGCCACTGCACTCCAGCCTGGACGACAGAGTGAGACTCTGTCTCAAAAAAAAAAAAAAACAAAAAACACTCCTTGTTAATACTGTCATGTTAAAACTGTGAGGCCACTGCACTCCAGCCTGGACGACAGAGTGAGACTCTGTCTCAAAAAAGAAAAAAAAACACTCCTTATTAATACTGTCATGTTAAAACTGTGAAGCCACTGCACTCCAGCCTGGATGACAGAGTAAGACTCTGTCTCAGAAAAGAAAAAAAAGAGGCCGGGCGCGGTGGCTCAAGCCTGTAATCCCAGCACTTTGGGAGGCCGAGACAGGTGGATCACGAGGTCAGGAGATCGAGACCATCCTGGCTAACACGGTGAAACCCCATCTCTACTAAAAATACAAAAAAAAAACTAGCCGGGCGAGGTGGCGGGCGCCTGTAGTCCTAGCTACTCGGGAGGCTGAGGCAGGAGAATGGCGTGAACCCGGGAGGCGGAGCTTGCAGTGAGCTGAGATCCGGCCACTGCACTTCAGCCTGGGCGACAGAGCGAGACTCCGTCTCAAAAAAAAAAAAAAAAAGAAAAGAAAAAAAAAGAAAAAAGAAAACACTCCTTATTAATGCTGTCATGTTAAAACTGTGAGGCCACTGCCCTCCAGCCTGGGCGACAGAGCGAGACTCTGTCTCCAAAAAGAAAAAAAAACACTATTAATGCTGTCATGTTAAAACTGTGAGGCCATGTGCAGTGACTCACACCTGTAATCCTAGCACTTTTGGAGGCCAGGACAGGCAGATCACTTGACCCCAGGAGTTTGAGACCAGCTGAGGCAACATAGTGAGACCCTGACTCTACAAAAAAATTTTTTAATTAGCCAGGCATGGGGGTGTGCACTTGTAGTCCCAGCTACTCAGGAGGCTGAAGTGGGAGGATCACCTGAGCCCAGGGAGGTCAAGGCTGAAGTGAGCCATGATCCTGCCGCTGAACTCCAGCCTGGGCAATAGTGAGACCCTGTCTTAAAAAAAAAAAATTAAAAAAAATTTTAAAAACTGTGTCATTCATTTCATTGACTTTTTTACATGAGGCCTTTTACTTCATTTTCTTTACAGTTTGCTTTTTTAGAGATGGTACCCCTACAAAAATACCACTTGTTGAAATATCAACTTAGATATGGAAGGGGGCAGTATAGCATAATGACTTAATGTCCAGTTTCTGTGTACAAGTCTTAGCACCATCACTTCATAGCTATTTTACCTTCAGTGAGCTGAAGTGAGCTATTTTACCTTCAGTTGAGCCTCAGTTTTCTCATCTGTAAATTGGGTGTAGATTTCATAGGTTTGTTTGATAAAATGTAAGATAAAATGAGTAACTTTGTAAAATGCTTATTACATTGTCTGGCACATGGTATTTCCTCAATAAATAGTTGACTTTTATTATGATGACCTGTGCTTTGACCTGTTTGTAAGTTTTTGCTGATTCATTAGATACATTCTCGCCTCCTTCCCTTGTAATAGTAGAATGTTTGGGAGGCCGAGACGGGTGGATCATGAGGTCAGGAGATCGAGACCATCCTGGCTAACACGGTGAAACCCTGTCTCTACTAAAAAATACAAAAAAAACCTAGCCGGGCGAGGTGGCGGTCGCCTGTAGTCCCAACTACTCGGGAGGCTGAGGCAAGAGAATGGCGTAAACCCGGGAGGCGGAGCTTGCAGTGAGCCGAGATTGCGCCACTGCACTCCAGCCTGGGCGACAGAGCGAGACTCTGTCTCAAAAAAAAAGAAAAAAAAATTGTAGAATGTATTTCAGTACAAACGCTGAATGGAGTAAATTTATAGAACTGAGGAATTAGTGAAGCCTACTGGTCTAAATGAAGATTGAGTTAGTCAGCACCTTGTTAACAGTAACACCATACTTTAACCAAACTGTCTGGAAGTAACTGTGTTTGTAGTATTGCTTTTTGTTTTTAACTGTATGGGTTAAAAAGTAACTACCTCTGGCCTAGCATGGTGGCTCATGCCTATAATCCCAGCAATTTGGGAGGCCAAGGAGGAAGGATCGCTTGAGTCAAGGAGTTCGAGACCAGCCTGGGCAACATGAAGAAACCCTGTCTCTACCAAAAATACAAAAATCAACTGGGCATGTTGGCATGTACCTGTAGTCCTAGCTGCTTGGGAGGCTGAGGTGGGAGGGTGGTTTGAGCCCAGGAGGCAAAGAGGTTGCAGTGAGCCGAGATCACGCCATTGCACTCCAACCTGAGCAACAGAGCCAGACCCTCTCTTAAAAAAACAAACAAAAAACTCCCCCAAAAAACATGTAATTATCTCCCTATATCCAGTAAGATGCACTACCAAAAATCTAGTATCTTTTAAGAGATTTTTTCCATGAAGTATTCTGTTTGAGTTATCACAAACATGGACACAAGAAAATGAACTAATGTGAGTGTAATAGTATCTTAACAAATCCTCTGGGCTTGAAAGATTTTCTAAGAGTGCTACTTATGTGGGAGTTAGAAGATAAGGCTTCTGAATTCGAGATCAGGGACTGAGCATGGAAGGAGGAAGTAACTGTGCTTCCTGAGGAGTGAGCCTAGTTCATGGACCACATCTGGACCTGCTCCAAGGGTTTGTCATCTCTGGGCTCAGATGCTTGGGTTCCTGGGTAGACGGACAGTATTTTTCAGATCAAGGCTGTGGGTGGCTACTGTGACCTGTGGCAGAGGAGTCTTCTTAGAGCTGAGCAGGCTGAAATGCTTCCTGAGCTGATGACTAGAAACTAGGAAATCCATGACCCAAAATTCATCTGTAGGTGCTTTGTGATTATTTCTAACTTTTATTTTAGGTTTAGGGGTACGTGTGCAGGTTTGTTATATAGGTAAATTGTGTGTTACAGGGGTCTGGTGTACAGATTATTTTACCACCCAGGCAATAGAGTACTCTTTCTACTTTTGAAGTCTCTGGCAGGAAAATGTGGTATTTGTTTTTAAAAAGGCTTTTGATAAAAATGTTAATGTACATGTTTGGTGCCTTATACTTTAAAACAACATTCAGATTCATTTTTTCCATTTTGCTCTCACAATAACCCTTTGAAGTAGGACAGTTATTGAACAAGACGAGTATTTTGGCACCTTCTGGAATTTACTCTGAGGAGTTGGTACTTGGGCCACTTCAACAGTTTTTAAGGCCACTATTTCTAAAATGTTCACCTGCCCATTTCAGACTTGTACCTTTGCTAAAGGACATTTCTAATTGAGTATATAAACTGTGGCGCTAACCTGAAGCCTAGTTTTTAGAATTTCCTCTCTTTTGGCAGAGAAGGAAGGACTCTCCAGATCTCCTTTTGGGATCCCAGCCTTATCAAAATAACCTAAATTTGTTTTCAGTGATCCCTGTAGTTCTCTCACTTGAGTGCTGCCTGGGTTCTGTGAGAATCTCCCTAGAGTGGCTTTAGATCTACTGTTTCTACAACTTTTGTCAAGTCAGGGACATTGAAAAAGGTGTTAGCAAGAGACCTCTGCCTGCTGCTGTCAGGTGGGCTTCCAGTGAATGCTGTGGAGAGTGTAGCAGGAAGACTGGTTACTGATGTGATTATTTCTGATCTATTAATGCAAAAAAATTTTGCTTCTTGTCTTCTAGGGATTGTTCCCAGAAAGGGAGACCATTTCATCTCTTCAGGTTGCTCATCCAATACCATGAGCCTGAGCTTTGTTCTTATCTTGATACAAAGAAAATTACTCCAGACTCCTATGCACTCAACTGGGTAATAAAGTGAAAGTAGGAACATTTAATGAAAAATAGATTTATATAAAGCTATACTTAGGTGGGTTTTTTTTTCAAGGAAGAGAAAGAAAAGTGCTAATTATAGATCATTTTTAAACCAAACGGGTAAAATTATTGGCATTTAAAAATAACTTTTTTTGCTCTTCAGTTGTGTTCAGATTATTTGATATGAAGTTTACTTTTATTGTTTTACATGTATTTGTAAATGTAACTAATATTACAACTAATTACAAGTAAATATTACAACTACTTATATGTAATAAATATGAATATATACATGTAATATATGATACATATATCCACTCAATTGAGAACTTTGTTTAAATTGTTGATGGTGTGTATAAGAATTGGTATACAGTCACGAGGAAAATAACTTAAGGTTATCAAGTGGTTAATATAAAAGAATATAAAGTATAACTCAGCACTCTATTGTTCTGTATTTGTATTTTCAATGGGAAGTCTTACTTTAGGTCAGTGGTCCTCAAAACTTTTGGTGTCAGGACCCTTTACACTCTTAAAATTTGTTGATAATCCATATGGATTATGTTGAGAAGAAGTTAAAACTAGACTAGGCGCAGTGGCTCACGCCTGTAATACCAGCACTTTGGGAGGCTAAGGAAGGCGGTCACTTGACTTCAGAAGTTTGAGACCAGCCTGGCCAACATGGCGAAACCCCAACTCTACTAAAAATACAAAAATTAGTCGGATGTGGTGGCGTGTGCCTGTATTCCCAGCTACTCGGGAGGTTGAGGCAGGAGAATCACTTGAATCCGGGAGGCGGAGCTTGTAGTGAGCCGAGATCGTACCATTGCACTCTAGCTTGAGCAAAAGAGTAAGACTCTGTCTCAAAAAAAAAAAAAAAAAAAAAATTTAAGGAATTTTAAATGTTTATTAATTTATTTAAAAGTAATTATAAATTTATTACATGTTGATATAAATAGCCTTTTTAAAAATAAAAAACAACTATTTTCCAAAAGAAAATAGAGTAGTGGCATTGTTTTATATTTTTGCAAATCTCATTAATGTTTGGCTACATCAAAGATGGATTTTCATATCTGCTTTTTTTTTTTTTTCTGCTTTTTTTTTTTTTTTTTTTTTGAGATGGAGTTTTGCTCTTGTCGCCCAGGCTGGAGTGCAGTGGCACGATCTTGGCTCACTGCAACCTCCACCTCCCAGGTTCAAGCAATTCGTCTGCCTCAGCCTCCCAAGTAGTTTGGATTACAGGTGCCCGCCATCATGTCCGGCTAATTTTTGTAATTTTAGTAGAAATAGGGTTTCACCATGATGGCCAGGCTGGTCTCAAACTCCTAACCTCAGGTGATCCGCTTGCTTCAGCCTCCCAAAGTGCTGGGATTACAGGCATGAGGCCACCACACCTGGCCCATATCTGCTTCTTTATTCAATCTGTGTTAATATCACATATCATGTAGCCATTGGAAAATTCTATTGTTCATTTTTGAGGGAATAAATATGAAAAAGGCAGGTAAATTCTACATATTTTTGTAACAATAGTTTTGACCTTACAGATCCTTTGTAAAGAATCCTGGGGACTTCTAGGAGGTCCCGAGACCACACTTTGAGAACTGCTCTTCTGGTTAACTTGAAGATCTTTCTAAAACAATGATTGGGTGCTAGGAGACTATATATTCATATTGTTTTATTATGTATTGCTTAACTTTTCTTCAGGAAGAATCCCATTTCTTCCGGTTATTAACTGTGTGATCTAAGACAGCCTCTGAGCTTCAACTCCTCATCTGCAAAGTGGAAATAATAATAGTACTGTACCTACTTCAGAGGATGATAGGATGAGTTAACAATCAGGAAATGGGTAATTGGAGAATTCTAACTGGTTTCACTTCTGGGCTCATTAAATCTCAAACCTCAGTAGCCTGTTCTTTAATTCCCTCTTGGCCACAGTCTTGTCACTTTTTTTTTTGTTTTTTTTTTTGAGATGAGGTCTTGCTCTGGTCTCTCAGTCTGCAGTGCAGTGGCACAGTCTTGGCTCACTGCAAGCTCCACCTCCCGGGCTCAAGTGATTCTCCCACCTCAGCCTCCTGAGTAGCTGGGACTACAGGCATGTGCCACCATGCTTGGCTAATGTTTTAATTTTTTTGTAGAGACAGGGTCTCACTGTATTGCCTGAGCTGATCTCGATCTCCTGGGCTCAAGCAATCCTCCTGCCCAGGCCCCAAAGTGCTGGGATTACAGGTGTGAGCCAAGCCTAGTCTTACCACTTTGAGTTAAAATGAATAAATACCTATAAAACTGTAGCTTCTCTGAGATTCATATGTTGCCACTGAATCTACTTTTATGTTTAAGAAGTGAACTATTTCTCTTAAGCATTTTAATCATTAGTAGTGGTCTCTCTGCCTAGGACATGCCATTTCTGATGCCAGAGCTCTGAATTAGTGCTGGTAGCTGGAAGTTTGAACTGAGTGGTTTCTCTTCAGCTGATATGCCAGATAGTTTATTCTTGCTACTAGTATCATGTCGATGAAATAGAATTTGTTAAATATCAGGAGATGAAACAATTAAAGAGTAATTCCTAAACCACTGTGAGTAATGCAGTGGTAGCTTTAGTTGAGCTAAGTGAGCTTAAAGATGACTGTATATTGCTATTCTGTTTGTATGTACCTCTTCTAATCTGTGTTTGTAATCGTAATTTTTAAAGCAACCACAAAAAAACATTAGTAGCATTATGTATTTTAAAAGGCTTGTGGTCACGTGTGATGGCAATGACATAGGCTGTGGAGTCTCAGGCTTTTTCCTATTCCCAGCACCACTCACTAGCTCTGTGAGCTTGAGAAAGTAATCCAAGTTCCTCACCTGAAAAAAACGGGCGAGTAATTGAAATCTACTTTCTCACCTGCAAAATGGGAAGAAATGTGTTTACTTTCCAGGCCTGTTGTGAGAATTTAAGTAAGAGATATTTTTAATGACATGTGATAATAGTTTAGTATTAGTTTAGTATTGCACAAAGAGTGCACTAAATATATGTGTTCCCATTAATTCTCTTTAGCCATTAAAAATGTTTTAAATTTAAACCTGTAGAGGAATTATTTCTGTATATAATGAAAGTTGAATGATCTAAAAATATTACTTCATGCAACTTAAAACACAATTGGGTTGTAGAGATGCTTATAAATTAACAACTCTTAGCTCCTGAGATATATCGAAGGATATGAATGTTGTTTATTTTATTTATTTATTTTTTGAGACAGAGTCTCACTCTGTCACCCAGGCTGGAGTGCAGTGGTGAGATCTCGTGTCACTGCAACCTCTGCCTCCCAGGTTCAAGTGATTCTCCTGCCTCAGCCTCCCGAGTAGTTGGGACTACAAACACGCACACCATGCCTGGCTAATTTTCGTATTTTTAGTAGAGACGGGGTTTCACTATGTTGGCCAGGTTGGTCTCAAATTCCTGACCTCAGGTCATCCATCCACCTCACCCTCCTGAAATGCTGGGATTATAGGCGTGAGCCACTGTGCCCAGCCTAATCTCTTTCAAGTGATGTACAAGTGAGCTTTGGGAGCAATTCATATTTATATTATGATTAGAGTTTTATTAGCTGCTCTTAAATTACCATGTTTGATCCTCACAATTACCTTGTAATTTAAATACTGTGCTGTTATTATATTGTAATTATTTTAGTTACTCTTATGGAGCTCAGACCATAATTATGTTAGTTATGCTATGGCAAAGATATGTGCTGGTTACTTTAGGTATTCTTTTCACAATAGTAGTAGAAGATGGGTAGCAGTATTCCTCTTTTTTACAGAAGTAAAAATGGAAGCTTTAAAGAGGTTGACATGTCCTAAGTCACACAGTTAATAAGTGGCTCCATTGTCCCTTGAATTCACATGTTTTGCCTTTGGATTTCATACACTAAGATTAAGGTACGCATTAAATATCAGGTGCAGATAATTTGATGTACTGTTTCTTATTCATTTGCTTTAATACTTTTAAGAGAACAAGTCACCTCCAGTGGTTTATGTCTCTCATTTCATTTCCTGATTACAGCTTGGAAGTCTTTTTGCATGTTACTGTTCCATTGAAGTCACTCAGGCAATATGGGATGGATATCTACAACAAGCAGATCCATTTTTTATTTATTTCTTAATGTTAATTATCCTTGTTAATGCAAAGTAAGTATCTGGTTGGTTAGTTGTTTTTTTTCCCCCTTTTCTCAGGGTGCTCTGTTAATATTTAACTCAAATTGATTTGATTCCCTTTTACAGAGAAGTTATTTTAACACAAGAGTCAGACAGCAAAGAAGAAGTTATCCGTAAGTATCATTTAATGTAGCGAAAACATTTTGGGTCTCCTTATCTGTGTAAGTTACTCAGTTTCCTCATTCATAAATTTAGGAGATTAGAAGAGCTCTGAGGCTCCATTCAACTCTCAAATTATATAAACACTCTCCAGGTACAGACCTTGAAGACGATTTTCCTTTATTTTGCCATCTTCATTCATTCCTTCATATTTGTTCACTCTTTCATTGCTTTCCATATACTATTCCTTTGGTTTCACTGTTCAAATAGATCGCCCTCCTCTGTTCCTCTCTACCCATCCATAATTTACCTTTCAATACTCAGTTTATATGATATTTCAATTGTGAAACTTTGGTTCTCCTTTTGGGTTCTCCCCACCATATTCCCCACATGGAGATAGTTACTTCCTCTCTATATTGCCTGTCACTTTGTGCTATCTGTATAGTAATGTTTATCTTATTACATTATAATGATTTATTTTTATTTTTTTCATACAAGACAAAGTTCTTTTAAGTCAGTAACTATTTCTTAGATATTTTGTATGTTCAGGGGCCCTGGCACTTCTTCATATATGTTTGTTAAATAAATCATAGAATTCTAATTAAGGTTAATGAATTTGATTTGATTGCCTGACACCATCCTTCACTAACAAGAGATTTACATTAACAGTTTCAGCTCACTTGGAGAAATCCACTTTTCCACAAGACATTGTAAAAGCACCACTGTTGAGCCTATTTGCATAGTATTTATGATGAAGATATTTCAGCTCTGATACATAAACAATTTTAATGTTTGCATTTTTCACAAACTACTAAATATTATGTCTATAATCATGTTTCAGAGTTCTTGCAAAATACTCCATCCAGTCTGAATATAGAAGATATAGAAGACCTTTTCTCTCTGGCTCAGTATTATTGCAGCAAAACACCAGCTTCTTTTAGGAAGGTATAAGACAAGAAATGATCAACTATTTTGCATTTCACATTTTGTACATTGTTTAATTACTTTGTATTCACTTTAGTTAAAATACTCTAGGTTGTCAATTTTTTCTGTTTCTTTATGTGTTGTAGTTTTGTTTGGGTTTTTTTTTTCCTCTCCATAAAGACCCTCCCTAGTGGAGGAAGAGACTAGTTAAAAAGACAGTAGAAAGCATCTTACCTCTCTTCTGATTATTGTTATTTCTGATCATAAGAAAATTGACTGTGAGATATTTGCTAAATTAGTGTTTTCTTGACTTTAAAAATTATATTACAGGGCTGGGCATGGTGGCTCACGCCTGTAATCCCAGCACTTTGGGAGGCCAAGGCAGCCGGATCACAAGGTCAGGAGATCGAGACCATCCTGGCTAACACGGTGAAACCCTGTCTTTACTAAAAATACAAAAAATTAGCCAGGTGTGGTGGCGGGCACCTGTAGTCCCAGCTACTTGGGAGGCTAAGGCAGGAGAATGGCGTGAACCTGGAAGGTGGAACTTACAGTGAGCCGAGATCACGCCATTGCACTCCAGCCTGGGTGACAGAGCTAAGACGCTGTCTCAAAAAAAAAAGCAAAAAATTCTATTACAGTAGTAATCCAGTGGAGGAGGTAGAGTTATGCCACTTTTCTCTGGAGTGCAGGTTTCTACAGTGTTAGTGATGCAGAGCTGTCTTATAATGAAAGGTCATTTAGGCCCCATAAAGACTTAGACCCTTAGACCAGACAGGTGCTTAATAAAGGACACCAGATTAGAAGTGTGAGTGATGTGAACTCCTGAAAAATGAAACTCTTAAGAAGCAAAAGCTAATAGTGGAAGAGGCACAAGTTTTTAAAGCCAGCAGGTTTGTATGTGACTTCAGGTGCCCATGAGAGCATTATTGTCTTTTTTTTTTAAAGCATTCTGCCATAATAATTTCTAGTTGGTACTCGTCATGTCACTGAAGTGTCAAGATAAAGTTAAATTATGTTTAGTACACTGTGTTTTAGAAAGCAGGTAAAGGAAACCTTTTATGATCATTTTCCCTTAAAAATAACTAATTTTAAAAGACTTATTTCTAGGGACCAATTTCAACTATTTTAATAATTTTCTTATATAGAACTCTTCAGTCCCTAACAATGCTGGATAAGTCAGATGGTAGGACAGTAGTTTAAAATACTGAATGAAAAAGACATCTTATTTTTTTTCTCTTTCAAGAGCTGCACCTTTTATTCTTCAGACATAGTGAATCTGCACTAGCAGTTGTGAATTAGAGCAGGCTGTGGATCAGTATTTTAACTCATTTATGCAATCGATTTCTGCCACATATTTGCTTTTATTAAGATATGAAAAATTGTAAGTAACTATTTTTAAAATTCAATATTAACTACAGGTGGTAGTATAGAAAATAGCTATTTAGAATGTGTTTTTTTTTCTTAGTCTTTCATTTTGTGTGAACACTAACAGGGACTTTATGTGACTTTTTTGCAGTTCTTAGCATATAAAATTTGAGATTAGTATTAGGTTTTAAAAATCACAACTCAAGAATATTATAATTTTACCTGTTGTGGTTTAATTAGAATATTTTTAGGAAGAAATTTCGATTTTTTTCCATAATGTTTAAAAATTTCCCCTCAAACAGGATAATCACCATCTCTTTGGTAGTACTTTGTTGGGAATTAAGGATGATGATGCAGATCTGAGTCAGGCTCTTTGTCTGGCCATCTCAGTGTCAGAGATCCTTCAAGCGAATCAGCTACAAGGGGTAAGTAAAGGAAACCCAGTTTGTTAGGGGACTGTTCATTTTAAATACAAGGAACCAACTTCCTCCCTGTTCAGTGATTCCCACAAAATCAATTTACTGCAACAAGGTGGCTCTTTTGGCTTTTTGAATGATTGTGTTAAATGTTATGTTCAGAGGGTCATTTTAAAACTTGTCAGCTTGTGTGTTGTTTTAATTGTCTACAATTAATTATTGTTGACATTCTTGACACCAGTTTTTGTAAATCGACATATCTTTTTTCATATTTCAGTAGAGCGACTGAATGTGGCATTGTATAAAATACTTAAAAGGGTGAATTTAGCATTTAACAGTTTCTGGTAGTTTACAGCTAATTGAATTACATGGTTTAGTTCGATACAACTTACAGCAAACGAGAATTGTGAAAATGTAATTTTCTGCATGAAAATCTAGTAAGTCAGTTTGACTGATGATGGTTTTTAATATATAGTCTTTATTACTAGTAGTGCAACAGTTAACTGTGGTTGTATTTGGAAGGTGTAGTGTATTTCCAAGATTGAGGGCAAGAAAGGAATGGACGTGGAAAGATATCCTTTTATGGTAGATCTTTCTTAGTTGGATTTCTTACTGTATCTGTGCTGGTTATTAAGAATTTTCAAAATACAAGCATCTCGCTTTTTACTTATTCAGACTAATATTAAAAAACAAATGAAAACATGTTATCCAGTTTAAAGAGACCCACATGAACTTCTCTAGTTAAAGCTGGTATTTCAGAACATTCTCCCTTCATCCCACCCACACGAAATAGATGTTTAGTTCTTATGTGAATTGAGCTGTTGATAAATTTGCAGATTTATTTGCAAAAAAGGAAAGCATATCTAAAGTTATGTTTATAACTATGTAGTGTTTACATGGTACATTGTCAAATTCCAGTATAATTAGTTTTATAGCTCAAACAGGCATTCTCCTTCTGTGTATTTTAAGACTTTCCAGTAAAGAACAACATCTAAAAAAGAAAAATGTTTTAACTGTTAAAAACAAATAAAAGTATTTAGGACCTTCAGGTTATTTTCTATACTAACTAGGTCCTCCTAATTCCATGTGAGATCCATGTTTTCATAAACTTATTCCCTTCCTTTGGTTAGCTGTGAATATTATATTGTGCAATGTGAACCTCATGGGAAATTCCTATATATCAAATGTTGTTTCCCTTTTAGGAAGGAGTCCGGTTCTTTGTGGTGGATTGCCGTCCTGCAGAGCAATATAATGCTGGGCATTTAGCAACTGCTTTCCACTTAGATTCAGATCTGGTTAGTATAAATGCTGATTAATTATTCTTAAAGTAACTTTTTTTCCTTTAGTTCATAAATAAATGTATAGGTCCCAGACTAGGGAATTTTTTCTTTCTGTTTAAGAAGGCAGTCTCTGCCCTTACAAGAAAAGTGTTGCTGTCAGGTTTCCTTTTCACCCACATATGCTTTTGTGTTGTTTGTTTGTTTGTTTGTTTGTTTCGCTCTTGTTGCCCAGGCAGGAGTACAATGGTGCGATCTCGGCTCACTGCAACCTCTGCTTCCTGGGTTCAAGCTATTCTCCTGCCTCACCCTCCTGAGTAGCTGGGATTACAGGCACCCACCACCACGCCCGGCTAATTTTTTGTATTTGTAGTAGAGAGGGGCTTTTGCCATGTTGGCCAGTCTGGTCTCAAACTCCTGACCTCAGGTGATCCCCCTACATGAGCCTCCCAAAGTGTTGGGATTATAGGCGTGAGCCACTACGTCCGGCCCAGATACCCTTTTGGCATCATAAAGAGTAGCTGAAACAATGCTCACTATGGCTTAGTATTGCTTACCATTGTTATGTCAGTAAATTCTGAATTTAGTTTGAGCTACATAGTAGAGCACTTAGCATAGTGGACTGCACGTACTAAGGATTCTTCAGATATCAGCTCTTACTGTAATTGAGTAAGAATTCTGTAGGCTTTATAGTGTGAACCATTTTTAATCATGAGTATTTATACATATAATAAACTAATATTTAATAACGATAGTATCTGGCTTATAAGTACTTAGTTATTAAAACTACTATCCTAGGTCATTTAATTTGAAGAATGGTAAAGTAAATAATTGTCAGAGATGTATAGAGCCGTTGGTAAAATTGAGGCTAACGTCATTTAAGCCATTCTGGGATCATTAAAGCCTCAGGGATGGGGAACACAGGAGTGGGATGAGAAATCTCTTAGCTAAATATTAAGTCTACCTTTCCCCTTGCTAACTTGTCTTAAAAATTTAATGCTGAGACTGAAAGGGTGTGTGAAAGGGCCTTGGTAATATTGAGAGAAAACTAACATAAGAAATCAGAGTTTTGGATATTGTGAGAAAGGCCATCTTAGCTCATCCATATTCTATAGTTGAACTCTGTACCCTTCTCTTCCCTTGATTCCTCTGTCGTTCCTATTTTAACAGTTTACTCAGGTGATTCATGAATACTTAAATTAATTTTTTTTTTTTTTTGAGACAGAGTTTCTACTCTGCCACTCAGGCTGGAGTGCAGTGGCGTGATCTTGGCTCACTGCAACCTCAGCCTCCCAGGTTCTGGCGATTCTCCGGCCTCAGCCTCCCGAGTAGCTGGGACTGCAGGTGTGTGCCACCACATCTGGCTAATTTTTTTGTTTCTAGTAGAGGAGGGGGTTCATGTTGGCCAGGCTGGTCTCGAACTCCCAGCTTCAAGTAATCTGCCCACCTCGGCCTCCCAAAGTGCAGGGATTACAGGCATGAGCCACCATGCCAGGCTTGAATTTTTAAAAAATTTTAAAGAATATTATCAACTTACTTAATCTTGCAGACTTTTAATATCTATTTACATATTTCTTATTTTGCCACTTGATTTTTAACATAACAGTTTCTAAGAGATCTTTTGATATAAATACATTCTTTCTAATGATGCATAGTCCATGGTACATGTAGGTATACTATAATTTATTGCCTGATTGATGTATATGTGGGTTATTTTTTGTTTTCTTGTAATAATGCTGCAGTTATACATTTTGTACTTATGCAAATATTTCTGTAAAATAGATTCTTAAAATTGTTTTGTTGAGGTGTGTGGATATATACATTTTACTAGAGACCACCATATTGCCCTTTAAAAGGGTGGAACCCAGCTACTCTGGAGGCTGAGTTAGGAGAATTGCTTGAACCTGGGAGGCAGAGGTTGCGGTGAGCTGAGATCGTGCCACTGCACTCCAGCCTGGGTGACTGAGGGAGATTCTGTCTCAAAAAAAAAAAAAAAAAAAAGATGGAACCGGCCGGGCGTGGTGGCTCAAGCCTGTAATCCCAGCACTTTGGGAGGCCAAGATGGGCAGATCACGAGGTCAGGAGATCGAGACCATCCTGGCTAACACGGTAAAACCCTGTCTCTACTAAAAAAATACAAAAAAACTAGCCGGGCGAGGTGGCGGGCACCTGTAGTCCCAGCTACTCGGGAGGCTGAGGCAGGAGAATGGCGTGAACCCGGGAGGCGGAGCTTGCAGTGAGCTGAGATCCGGCCACTGCATTCCAGCCTGGGCGACAGAGCGAGACTCCGACTCAAAAAAAAAAAAAAGGTGAAACCTTCTTATGTTTCAGAACTGTAAATGAGAATGCCATTGGTATTATTGGACATTATCAGTCTTTTCTCATCTTACCAGAGTGATGAGTGAAAAATAGTTGTAATTACCAATGAGGTTGAACATTATTTTTTGTGAGTGTGCTGTTTATATTTGCTTTTGTTTTTTACAAATTGCTTTTCTATGTGGTCTGTCCATTTTTCTGTTTTTCACCATACTTTTTGTGTATCTCCATTAAAACAGTTTTTAAACATCTTTGTAGTCATTGTCGTACTTGTTTCCTTGAGGGTAAGAAATGAATATTTCATCTTTGTGTCTCCATTACCTGGAATAGTGCCGATAAACAAATGCCTTCTGTTATTTCTGACTATGCTCTAAGAAATACATGGCTTACCATCTAAGGGGAAACTGAAAAATAGAGCTTGTTTTGATCTATAGTTTTATACTCTTTCTGTCTTGATACCTAAGGACACAGTTGCTACTTGTTATGTAAGAAAAAACAGGAACAAAACAGGTTTTCTGTAGTAGAGAAGTATTTTCTTTGCGTCAATCTTTGTGTGAATGTTCAATTTTTGTTCTATTGTATTACAGATACATTTATAAATATTTCTCTTATCCCAGGGGTTTTATTTATAAGAGTCTTTTTTTCCCCTTCATTTTCGTTGTGGCTCTTTAAATATTGGGGTTTTTCCTAAAAAAATTTCAAATTTACAAATATATGTGAAACACAGGCTTGTCAAGTTTTTAACTTTAAAAAAATTGTCTAGATGCTCCAGAATCCATCTGAGTTTGCACAGTCAGTAAAATCCTTGCTGGAAGCGCAGAAGCAATCCATTGAGTCTGGCTCCATAGCTGGTGGGGAGCACCTCTGTTTTATGGGCAGTGGCAGGGAGGAAGAAGACATGTATATGAACATGGTCCTGGCACACTTTTTACAGGTATGCTGACATAAATTATTTCAGTTTTGTTTGGTTAATGTTATCACCTTTAAAAAATTTGCATAGATAACTTTTGGCTTGTCAGATTTATCTGTATTTTTCTTGGTTTTGTGACTTGTTAAGGTCTTCTCCAGATTTTTCTCATATGCTTATATGATTTTTTTTTAATGTTTAACTCAAACCATCTGGAATTTATTTTGTGTAAGAAGTAAGGTAGGAATTAAAAATTTCTCCAAATAGCTTACAAATTGTACAATTTGAAATACCACCTTATTAATATACTGAGTTCCTCTATGCATCAAGATCTATTTCTGGATTATTATGTTACATTGATCTTTTATTGTTTTCTGTTTATTATTGTTTTTTTGAGCTGGAGTCTTCCTCTGTCACCTACGCTGCAGTGCAGTGCGTGATCTTGACTCACTGCAACTTCCGCATCCCTGATTCAAACAATTCTCCTCCCTTCGCCTCTCGAGTAGCTGGACTACAGGCATGTGCCACCACACTTGACTAGTTTTTGTTTTTGTAGTAGAGACGGGGTTTCACTATGTTGGCCAGGCTGGTCTCGAACTCCTGACCTCAAGTGATCCGCCCTCCTTGGCCTCCTAGAGTGCTGGAATTACAGGCGTGAGCCACCGTGCCTGGCCTATTATGTTACATTGATCTTTATGTGTATTTATGTCCTAGTACTTTTTACAGTAGCTATATAATTCATCTTAATATCTTCATTTGAAACTGAATAAATGCATGTACACATTCATTCACAACACCTAGCCATCTTTCCTTTTTGTGTTTAAATATTGTCTTCAACACAACTAATTTGAATTAGTGATTTTATGCAACCTGCTTCTCTGCTTTTTTAAAAATGTCGCTCAGTGATGGCTTGTTTTGTATTAAAATAGTTACTTACTAGGTATTCTTTAGCAGTTAATGTGTTGAAGTCCTTACTTTGTATGGTCCTGAGCTGTGGAATCAGCAAGATGGTAGGCCTGGTAATCCACAAGCCACTCAATTTGGATTCATTTCTATTTATGTTGTATTTTACTGAGAATCTGGTTTGAAAAAATTAAAGACGAAATCCTTGAAAAGCAAAATCAGAGAAGGAAGAGGATATTTGGGAGAGGGATTGTAGGATAATTTTAAATTATATTAAAGGAAAGAGTTTAGAAGCATAGGAAATAACACAAATAAGGAACCAAACTCGTTTCACTCATAAATTTAACTGGTCTATTCTAAACATGCTTCAGGCCAGGCAGGGTGGCTCACACCTATAATCCCAATACTTTGGTAGACTGAGATGGGAGGATCACTTGAGCCCAGGAGTTCAAGACCACCCTGGGCAACATAATGAGACCCTGTCTCTACAAAAAATAAAAATATTAACTGCGTGTGGATGTGTTCATCTGTAGTCCCAGCTGCTTGGGAGGCTGAGGCAGGATAATTGCATGAGCTGGGAGATTGAGGCTGCAGTGAGCCGTATTCATGCCACTGTACTCCATCCAGCCTGGGTGACAGAGCGAGACCCTATCCTCAAAAACAAAATAAAATAAAATAACGCTTTAGTGTAAACTATACTGTATATTGTGAGGGCTGTCATAGGGCAAGAGTTTGGAATATTGTGAACTTTTTTAAATTATTCAAGTTCTTTGTGTGGTTTTATAAATTTTTCCCCCAATTTTTATTATGGAAAATTTCAAGGAAATGGAAAAGTAGGGAGAACTGAATGCCATAAACTCATTATATAGACATAACCACATCATTATCATACTTTATTAAAAAAAAATTTAGTGTTCAAGTTTCCCTGATTTTCCTAAGATCTAAAACAAGACGGTGACATTTGGTTGATGTCTTTTAAGTTTCTTTTAGTTTATAGGTTCCTTTTTTAAATTGTTTTCCTTGCATATTTTTGTTGGGAAAAGCAGTTAATTTGTGTTATAGAGTTCCCCACATTCTGGATTTTGCTGATTACATTCACATGGTGTCGTTTATCATGTTCTGTCCCTGGTATTTCCTGTAAGCCAGTAGTCTAAATCTAGAGATGTTCAGACTTCTTTGTTTAGGAGAAGGAGGTCCTGAGGGGGTGATGCCTGCCTCTTTTAGATGGTAAATACTATTTAGATATCTTTTTAGTGTTCCTCTTTTTTATTGTTGTTTTTATTACTTAGATCCATTATGTTTTTAGTAGTTTGCAAAATGGTAACATTCCCTTATTTCTTCATAATTAGCCATAATGTTTCTTTTTATATTATCTTTTAATAGAGGACCCAAATATTTTGAAAGCTTTTAAAAATCACTCTCATTACATCCTAAAATACTGTTTAATTTTGGTTTGAACATTGCACTATTGAAACAATAATACAAGTAAAATCAAGACTTGTTAATAGCCTTGAAGTTGTCCCCTTCTTCCCACCCAAGCACCAGACCCTTACAATATGTAAGGTAAATGGATATACCTCTCTGTGCCAAAGTCCAAAATGTCAAGGAAATAAGAAAGCCCAGAAATTTAATATATAACTTGATATTGTATTTATCAGTGTTTTAGAACTAGCTGAAGTTTTAATAAAGTCACATTTTTGGAAGAATTTAAATTTTCTTTTCCATTACAGAAAAACAAAGAATATGTGAGTATTGCCAGTGGAGGATTTATGGGTAAGATTTTAATTTATTAGTTTTTTTCCTCTGTGTTTCAGAAGAAATTGTATTGATTATCAATAGAGTTGATCTGGAGTGATCACATTAGTTAATGGGTAGACTCTCTTCATTCATTCAATGTTTTCAGAAAAGGCAAGGCCAGGAGGACTTACAGATAACAGACAAACGTAATAGGCAGTTGAAATGAGTGACTATTTGATGTAAGACTATTTTAATAGATTTGTTTCCAAAAAATATTTTTGTAAAGATGAATGAAAAACTGTCCATATGATTGCCTCTGTGGAGAAGGAGGATTAAATGATGGGAGGGGGAAGGAAGAATTCAAGGAATACTTTTGATAGTATACCTTTTGGACTCTTTAGGTGTTTTATTATTTTATTTTTGAACTACTTGAAGGTATTCTCTGTTTAAAAAATGTTAGCTAAGTGGAACAAAATAAACTGATGTTTTCAGAACTGCAGACTAATATTTGATAATCTAGGAAAGTAAAATAATTGGCAAGATCTCTGCAGGCAAGTATTGAGAATTTTACTTTGCAGGCAGAGTAATAAGATTTTAAAAGAGCCTGTCTTACATTAGAAAAAGAGATTACAAAAATACTGAGCTGTAAATGCTGGGGAAAATCAATGATCAAATCAAATCAATATATAAGAATCACATGCTAACCAATTGTGCAACTGAAGCTCCAAAAATCAAATCAGTATATGTTGAGAGTAATGGAATCTTAGGCTTTAATCGTGGGAGTTAGGCTGTAACTTAGGATTTTTGGAACATTAGGATGTATTTCCTCTTGGTCTTTGTTGATATTAACAAGGATTATGATTATCTTCTATATATCATGACCTGATAACGACTTTTGAGGTTCATACCCAGAGTGATGTACAAAAAAGGTTATTTTAATAAGTAGTGTTAAACATGTATTGGCCCTAGGCTCAGTGTTATTTATTAGGAATCCTGGTAATGATATAAAACTTGATTATTAAGCTTGTAATTCTCAAAAGTGTCTGAAAAGCATTTTTTTAATAGTGTAGCCCAGATTTTGGAAATGTTTTTAAAACCATGGATTATTTATTCACCAAGAATAATATCTCTTTCTGTAACTGTTAATGCCTAACAATGCTTCTTTATTATGGGAGAGATTGATTGATGTCTCCTTATGGTATAACAAAAGTCACAATCGGTTTTCTATTAATCCTTTATGTCATAAAAATGTTGCAGAAATTATCTGTTAATACTTGAAAGATTTCCTTCCAAAGAAGAAAACATAAAGCCTATACAGTTATCATCACCTTTGGCGTCACTTAAGAAATGTTGTCCGTGTACAGAGGGTTTTAGAAGGAAGAAGAGGAAGGTTTGCTCTAGCTTGGAGGCCTTTTCTCCATCACAGACGTGCAGAAAGAAATACCTGTGATTATTTCCTTCGGTCCTTTTTTCTCAGCTGTGACATGTTTATTATATTTCGTTGGTAATGAATTTTTCCAAAGAGGGTTGATATTTTAGGTTTTGTTGTTGTCGTTGTTTTTAATTTATCTTAAGCACTGCAGCAGCACCTGGCAGACATTAATGTGGATGGACCAGAAAATGGATATGGCCATTGGATTGCTAGTACCTCAGGCTCAAGGAGCAGTATCAATTCTGTTGATGTAAGTGTATGTAGAGAGTACGTTACTGGATTTGGATAAGTTCCCAGAAAAGGTGATTAACTACTAAACCCCCACCATAACAGAAATGGAGTCAAAACATTTTAAACACATGCCATGAAGAGTCATAGTTTTGTGAGATTAATGAAATGATACAGCAAGCCTTTATTGTGAGATTAATGACATGATACAGCAAGCCTTCACAGCTAAACTAGGTGGGAGCTCTTGAAGTTCAGCTGCTGAATTCAAATTTCTCCCTGTCCATCTGTAGTTTGGTATCACGTAGTGACAGTTTTATGCTCTAGCTTAAATATCGATGGGGACAAATCTGGGTCCTATAAATAGCTGGGACTCTTAAGCAAGCTGATTCCAGGCATCTCCCAGTTAGTTTTTGCCAGAATACTAGGGCTCATAATCATCTCGTGCACATTGTATCTGTACCCATCCCCATCACAGACTTAAGTGATGTGAACTTGAGTCTATCCACATTGGAGAATTGGTCAGGCAGAGGAAGACAAGAACCAGTTTCCAATCCTATTTGATTTTTAGTTATTGAGATGTGTGTTACTACCCGGTTTTGCTACAGTGGATAAATCTGTTTTTCTGTTCTACTTTGGAAATATTTGGGTAATAGGTCTTTTGTGCTTTTCCAGTACTTCAGTATTTCATGTTAGTTGAATTAGATGTCATTAAATTATTTTCATAAATAATGGTCCTCATCTACCTAGTGATTATTTTTTAAAACAGAAATAGAAGGGAAACTGCAGTACAAGGGCATGGTTAGTAGCTTGGGCCTACAGGTCTGACATACCTGGGTTCAGATTTCATCTACAACTCACTTTCTTCATGATCTCCAGCAAGGTCTTTGAGCTGTGATTTCTCCACCTGTGCAATAGAAATGTTAACAACATAACTTTCTTCCTAAGGATAACTTGAGGATTAACTGTGGAAGTAAATGGAAAGTATAGTACCTGTCACCAAATATTTAATAGTAGTTATTATGAAATTGTAACTCACTACCTGTGTTAGTTGAGGTTTATCTTCGGCCATGCAAATCGAAATCAGATTATTTTCACATCAGCAGATAAGGCTTGCCTGAGAATCTTATTTTTAACTTGATACTTATTTTTAACTTGATGCTCTTTGTGTGAAATCACCATTTACTTAGTAAATGTTTGCTGTTTTCACTTACAAATAACTAAATAGTATTTCATCGTCTGGGTATATTATAATTTATTCAGTTCTCTATTATTCAGTATTTACATAGTTTCCAGTTTTTTTCTGTTACAAACAGTTTAATTTTTGTAGTGATAAATTTGCATATGCCATGATTATTTAGTCCTGGAAGTGGAATAACTTGATTAAAATGTTACCAAAGTCCTTAGACTTCTGCATTATTATCAAATGGCTCTCCAAAAAACATTCTAATTTATATTCCTGTTCACATCACTGGATAGTTTTTCTGTTGAAGCTTTTATATTCAGATTTGAAAAACGCTGATTGAGGCTATTTTAGAAATTATCTTAAAGCGCATTCTTTTCAAAGTACCAAAGAAGTTTTGCAGTTTAATTTGGCTTTGAATTTAGATACAGAAATAGAAACATAGTTTTTTGTGTTGTTAATGACATTTCTTCTAAAAATAAAAGTAACAGATGTTCATTGTAGCATCATATATAAATAAGAAAAGTATAAAGAAAACAAAATCACCTGTAGCTGTTCCAGAGATAATTTTGCCATTCATATTTTAAAGTATTTTCATCAAACCCTTTTTAGTGAATGTGTTTCTTTATTTTAAAAGTAGTGATCATAGCAAACTAGAATTTTATTTTCTGCTTTTTCACTAAACATATGAGCATTTTCTAGCATTTTAAAATGCTATTTAAAAATAGTATGAGTTTGTAATGGCTGTGTAATTTTCCATCAAATAGTACCCAAATTTCTGGGCACTTCCTTCCCATTAATTCTAAAGAGGAATTAATTGGCAAAAAAGAGGATCACTTTTAAATGTTTGACACCCATCACTGAATTTCCTTCTAGGAAGGTATATGTGAGCAGTCCCATGAAACAATTTAAGAATTATACTCACAGCTATGCACAGTGGCTCATGCTTGTAATCCCAGCACTATGGGAGCCCGAGACAGGTGAATCACCTTAGGTCAGGAGTTCAAAAATTAGCCAGGTGTGGTGGCAGGTGCCTGTAATCCCAGCTACTCGAGAGGCTAAGGTTACAGTGAGCCGAGATCGTGCCACTCTCCAGCTTGGGTGACAGAGCAAGACTGTCTCAAAACAACAACAACAAAAAACAAACAAAAAAGAATTGTACTCGCATCTCTTACATTTGGTACATCAGGATAACTTTTCTTCAGAAAATAAAGGCCTCAGTGGCAGTGTCTTTAAAAAGCAAGCATTTACAAGGGATAAATATTTAAAAGTTTAGCTACATGGATAGTAGTTTGATTATACTTTTGCTTAATTTTTGTAGACTAGTCTAAGAAAGGTTAATAGTTTTAACTATTTCCTATTGAATAAATAAGGTAATTTCAGACTCCACACACATATGTGCAAATAGTAGTTTGATCATACTTTTGCTTATTTTTGTAAACTAGTCTGAGATAAGAAAGGTCAGTAGTTTTAACTATTTCTTTTATAATAAAGAAGGTAATGTCAGACTCCACACACATATATGTGCAAGTATATCCTAATTTTTTATTCTACCTTCTATTCTTTTTCTTTTTCTTTCTTTTTTTTTTTTTTTTTTGACACGGAGTCTCACTTTATCGCTCAGACTGGTGTGCAGTGGCACAATCTCAGCTCACTGCAACCTGCACCTCGCAGGTTCAAGCAGTTGTCTGCCACAGCCTCCCGAGTAGCTGGGATTACAAGTGCCCATCACCATGCCTGGCTAATTTTTGTATTTTTAGTAGAGATGGGGTTTCACCATTTTGGCCAGGCTGGTCTTGAACTCCTGACCTCGTGGTCACCCGCCTCGGCCTCCCAAAGTGCTGGGATTACAGGTGTGAGCCACCGCGCCCGGCCTCTACCTTCTATTCTTAAAATGATTTCACCTAATGAATTAGTTTGCAGCTGCCGCAACAAAATATCATACCACAGACTGGTGGCTTGACCAATGTAAATTTATTGTCTTACTGTTCTGGAGACTAAAAGTCGAAGATCAAAGTATTGGCAGGTTTAGTTTATCCTGAGGCCTCTCTCCTTGGCGTGTAGATGGCTGCCTTGCCCTCTGTGTCCTCACATGGCTTCTTCTCAGTTTTCATGTGCTCATGTCTTTGTCTCTTATAAGGACACCAGTCAGACTGGATTAGAGACCACCTATAAAGACCTCATTTAACCTTAATTATGCCTGTAGAGGCCCTGTCTCCAAATACAGTCACGTTCTGAGATATACTGGGAGTTAGGACTTCAACATATGAATTTGGTGGGATTGCAATTCAGTCTATAGCATGTAGATAACGGTTAGCAGTAGTATGTCTTCTAGTCATTTAGAGAGCAGTTAATCCATCTGTCTTCTTTTTTTAGGGTGAATCTCCTAATGGCTCAAATGATAGAGGAATGAAATCACTAGTAAATAAAATGACCGTGGCTTTGAAGACAAAATCCGTTAATGTCAAGGAAAAAGTTATCAGTTTTATAGAGAATACATCAACTCCTGTGGATCGGTGAGTTGTTTATATAGTATGAGTTTATGATGAATAATTAAAACTAAAGAAATAATGTCTTACAGTAAGTAAATGTTAGTTGAATTGAATGTGTTCCAGAAAAGGATTATAAAGTACATTTGCTATTAGATGATTTCATCGTTTTCATTAGAATTGCAGGAATGTGCTTTATATCCATAATTATTCTTACTACTCAGAGATGCAAATAATGTATCTGTCACATCATGCCATTCACTAAAAATAATTTATGTCCCAGTATGTATTACTTTTCATATAGTAGCTGCTTCCCAAATGTCAAATGGATGGAGAATCATCTGCTGAATTCAGTGATCTCATAGTAAGAACTTCTTCCTCTGCTCCAAGAATTTAAAACCTAGAAAATCTGGTCATGCTAAATATAGCAGAAACCCACCTTCTGATGTTTAAGATCAGACTTTCATAGAATTTCGTTTACAAGGCCGGGCGCGGTGGCTCAAGCCTGTAATCCCAGCACTTTGGGAGGCCGAGACGGGCGGATCACGAGGTCAGGAGATCGAGACCATCCTGGCTAACACGGTGAAACCCCGTCTCTACTAAAAAAATACAAAAAACTAGCCAGGCGAGGTGGCGGGTGCCTATAGTCCCAGCTACTCGGGAGGCTGAGGCAGGAGAATGGCGTAAACCCGGGAGGCGGAGCTTGCAGTGAGCTGAGATCCGGCCACTGCACTCCAGCCTGGACCACAAAGCGAGACTCAGTCTCAAAAAAAAAAAAAAAAGAATTTCGTTTACAAAACCCCATTTCCTTGTAAATTACAAATGAGGGACGCGGTTAACAACTGATAAACAAGTTTAAAAATATCTGTTTTATGTATCTTGTTTCTTATTGTAACTGAGGATACATATTTTTCTCCATGTATGAGTCTGTTTGATCCTTACTGTTCCTAGAGTTCAAAGCTAGTCTTATAATTGCAACACAAAATTTGTTTTTAAGGAAGCCTTATATTGGAAATGTGTTATAATATTTGGTTTCGCTTTCATGTCTTGCAGTATCCTGGGAAAACTGACGTATTTTACTTTAAGAACTGAATGTCAGGGCTTTGTTGTCTGTCCCTTTATTAAGTATAGTGTATATGCATACAAAAGTACATTTTTTTGCATTTAGTTAATAGCTGAGAAGGTAATAGATTATTTTCATTGATCCAAAAAATTGTACTTTATCCAAAGTGGTCAACTGATAATTACCAAGGTGTTTTATCAAGCCTGAAAGACTTGTTTATGCAGTAAAGTTATGTCTGTTCTCAAAAGCTAACCCTTTTACCTTTTGTTGGTGCTTCTAGGTTGGAGGACTGTTATTGCTACATTTTGTAGCATGAACATTTGCAATTTTATTTTAAAATTTATTTGTTTTATTTTAAAATGGACTGGTGATAACTAAGTCAAAAAGACTGCTGCCTTGATTTACTTGTAATTGGCTTTTCTTTGTTCTCCTTTGTACTTGGGATGATGGAAACATCTTTATAATGTACACTTTGGGTGAGAAAAACTGACTAAACTGTACCATATTTTTTGTTTTAAAGCTGTTACATTTTTTTATAATCATTTTGTTCTGTCCTCTGCCTTGATTTGCTATAGAATGTCTTTCAATCTTCCTTGGCCAGACAGATCATGTACAGAGCGGTAAGCCAATGAGTAGAGCATTTTTCTTGAACCATCCTTTTCCTTTAATATGCCTCATGCCATCTATAAGCTTTATGCTGTCTTGGCTCAAATTTCATGCAGCTATTTCAAATGCTAAACTTTTCTCATTCTGCTTTTAGGAGTGTGTCATATTGTTTGATATACTTTTCTTTTGTTTTTTGCTTGATCATTTTAATTTCTTTTCCTGCATGCTTGTTTGTATCACGCATTCCACAGATGAAAATTAAGTTTGTTCAAAACCTGCAGTTTTTATTCTGAGACAGGGAAAGGTGAAACAAAGAAAGCATGTGTGTGGTCACGAGTTGGCAGGTTATTTGCTTTGGTGCTCATTTGCTTCTATCTCCTGCCTAGCAGCAGAGAAAATTATAGCACCTAAAAATAGGCACCATTCATGGTTCAAAATTTTTGTTAATTAATGTACATTATGTAATTTTATATTTTTAGATTTTTCTTAATAAGATGTATGTATTTAGGTTGAGTTAGCATATATAAATCTAAGGAACTACAGTTCTAGGGTTCTGCCTTTGGTTTTTGTTGAAAAAACAATTACGTTTTTTTTCTAGGTGGTGGATTACTTTAATGTATAATATGTCACTTCTCTAACCCAAATAAAATGAGGTGTCTCTCATTAAAAGACAAAATAAGTTTAAGGTTTAAAAATCTACTGGATCTTCAATTAGGATAACAAAAGAACTTTACTAACTTGACTCTGTGTGACTTTACAGTTCTTATACTCACAGAATTTTTCAGCAATTTAATTTAGAATATCAATTACAGCAACACCTACAAACATTTAAAAAGAAATTCTGTAAATCCTAAGTGGGCCAGAAAAAAAAAAAAAGAAATTCTAGTCATATTTTGAATGTAAGTTAAGCTTTGGAATAATGGAATGGAATTTGTCTCAGGTCACTTCAGTATTCTCAGTGACTTGAAGTAGCATTTTAAAAAATAATACTTCATTCTCTAAGACTATACTTTTGGCCGGGCGTGGTGGCTCACGCCTGTAATCCCAGCACTTGGGAGGCTGAGGCGGGCAGATCACGAGGTGAGGAGATCAAGACCATCCTGGCTTACACGGTGAAACCCTGGCTTACACGGTGAAACCCCCGTCTCTACTAAAAAATAAATAAATAAATACAAAAAAATTAGCTGGGCATGGTGGCGGGCACCTGTAATCTGAGCTCCTCAGGAGGCTGAAGCAGGAGAATGGGGTGAACCCGGGAGGCGCTGCTTTCAGTGAGCCAAGAGCGTGCCACTGCACTCCAGCCTGGGCGACAGAGAAGACTCCGTCCCAATAATAGTAATAATAATAATAATAATAATAATAATACTTCACTCTCTAATAACTTATGTTCTAAGAGTTTTGATTTATTGTGACTATTCCTACACAATGCCAATTACAGGACTTCTGCTAATAATTTTACCTAGCACTACTTTAAAGGAAATTGCTCCTTTTAAAATTATAATCTGTTTGTGAATCATCCTTTCCATTTTATTCTGTTATAGGACCATTGAATTAGTCTAATTTTTTTAACTCCCAAGTTCCCAAATTACTAATTTTTGTAACTTAAATCGTCTCTGATCCACAGTTAGATGTATTTGTTTAGAAAAGAGAATCTCATGAGAAGTTAGAATGAAGTAGGTTTCTTTCTAAGCTCAGTAAATTAAAGCCTACTCAAACCATACTAGAGATGTTTCTGTTATTACCATGGCAAAAAAGTATAGATACTATGCTTTAAAAAAATAGTCCAGCTGTTGAATTTTATTCATTTTTAGCCAGTCTTTCCAGAAATGTCTCAATAATTCTTAGCATTCATGGTTATAAAGACTTTGCATTGTATTATAAATCTTGATCAACAATTAATAATTTGGTTTTTAGGATTGTCTCTTTACTCATACTTTCTGGTTACTTGGTTATCTAGTTGTAGCAAATGCTTATTTGCTGTAAACATTTATCTTTGTTACTTTCTATGTTATGGCAGTTTAATTGTGCTTTAATATTAGAGAACTCATAATCTAATCTATCTAAAATTTTACAATCTAGATGGCATCAAAACATTTTTAGATAAAGCTCTTACCTCTTTCTTTTGTAAGAAAGCTGAATCTGAGTTTCAAAGGCATCCAAATTATATCATTTTCTATCTCTCTCTCATGAGCATAGTTTGGTAATTTATAGGACAGTTTTACATTAGATATATTTTAACATAAAACCAAATGATTATGTCACTTTTTGTTTAACCAGACTTTAAGCCTATGTATTGATTAACCTAACTTGTAATTTCCAATGAATATTTGTTATACACTAAACTCTCATTATGTTGAAGAATGTTATTTTGGAAGAAGTAAATCAACAGAATTAGGCTACAAAAAAATGTTTATTGATGATGTATATTTAAAATTATTTAAAGTATGGATTTGATCTCTATCTTCTGGGAAAATTGAATTCTAAACCTAAGTAAAGGCCAAGTGTGGTGGTTCACACCTGTAATCTCAGCACTGGGAGGCTGAGGTGAGAGGATCATGGGTGCAAGAGTTCAGACCAATCGGCAGCATAGCAAGATCCTGTCTCTGAAAAAATAAAAAAATTAGGCGTGTGGTCCTGCACCCCTGTGGTCCCAGCTGCATGGGAGACTGAGGCAGAAAGATTGCTTGAGCCCAAGAATTCGAGGCTGCAGTGAGCTAAGATTGTGCCACTGTACTCCGGCCTGGGTGACAGAGCGAGACCCTGGCTCTAAAATAATAATAATAATAACTAAAGGCATGTAACTTGATTTTTTTTCTCACATTGGAATATCTCTTGAAAACAGAAGATTCTGAGTGTTTTCATACATGACATGCACACACCCCAAAAAGCTAGAGTCTTCCTTTGTAGTAGGTAATTTTAGCTGATCCTTATCCTACAAGTAAAACAATGCTTTTCCCCTCCGAAACACATGTAGTATTTTGTTGACACATTTTAATTTTACCTCTTAGTTTATTTGGGATTACCCGAAAATTAATAGGATATTAATTTTTATGTTAAAAAGAGAGGCCACACTTCCTGTAGACCGAATCAAGCTTGAGTTTACATGAGTTTACATGAGTTTACTTGAGTTTACATGAGTTTACATGAGTTTACATGAGTTTACACGCTGCTGCCTTTTGAAAAAGAGGCAGATTCTTTTTTTTGCCTTGAGGTGGAGTTTCACTCTTGTTGCCCAGGTTTGAGTGCAATGGCGCGATCTCGGCTCACCACAACCTCTGCCTCCCAGGTTCAATCGGTTCTCCTGCCTCAGCCTCCCAAGCAGCTGGAATTACAGGCATGTACCACCATGCCCAGCTAATTTTGAATTTTTAGTAGAGACGGAGTTTCTCCATGTTGGTCAGACTAGTCTTGAACTTCCGACCTCAGGTGATCCACCCTCCTCGGCCTTCCAAAGTCCTAGGATTACAGGAGTGAGCCACCGCGCCTGGTGGAGGCAGATTCATTTTTATGGCTTATATTTGCACAACAAAAGTAGAATCTTCATTTCTATTGAAACAAAAGTAACAGTAATAAAAAAAATGGAAGATAACCCTTAAGACCCTTGCACTTATATGAGAAACCTTAACCACTCATGCTGGAATTTGAATATTTGGTGTCAGTAACTTATTTTACCTAACAGACATGAAGGTAGTACCAGGCGTTGTCCTAATAGTTTTACAATAAAATTAACCGATTTAGTTCTCACGATAACCCTGACAGGTAGATATTGTTAGCACTATTTTACAGAGGAGGAATCAGAAGCACAGAAATCTAAATAACTTGCACAAGGCCAAACAGATCTAAACATTAGTTTTAATATGGATATTAAAATTGTTTAAAATTTAATTTTTACATATTTAAGAGCATTCAGTCTACCAAGGCCTTATGCCACTTTTGCTAACATAATTTCTTTATCTTCTTTTAATTTCCTTAACATAGCTCTCCTAAAACTATGGCTAGTGCACAGGGTTTTGCGGGGGATAAGGAATATTTACATTTTGTGTGAATATTCAAATGATGCTTGGTAAAAATCTTTGAAAACTTCTTAAATGATTATTTCTTCCCTAAAATTCTTTGAATATAGGCATGTGAGCAGCAGTGACAGAGTGGGCAAGCCTTACCGTGGTGTAAAGCCTGTTTTCAGCATTGGGGATGAAGAAGAATACGACACAGGTGTAGTAATACACTTAGCTACAGATGGCTTTGCTCAGTCATCAGGAGTGATTACAGCAGTCATTCTGGGAATAGCCAATCAACTGCTTTTTTAAAAAACAGATTCTGTAGAAATAATTGGAGAATCTGTGGCTTTCTATTAAGAGTTTGGTTTTAGACACCTTGAATTGTACCTATTAGAAATCCAAGCAGAAATGTTAAGTAGAGGCAATTGATTATAGGTGCCTTCAGCTGAGGAGAGAGGTCTAAACTGATGATAATTTGAGGGCTATCAGTGTAGAAATAGTATTTAAATCCAAGTGATGGGATTGAAATTCCTTTGATCAATCACCTAGGAGATTGAGAGTTGTGGGACTAAAGCACTGAAAATTACAAAATTGGGGATAAGTTTTTTGAAACTGGAGGCAATATCCTAAAGGGCCACAAGATGGTGATATTGTATCAGGGAAGGTTGTCTTCTCTGTGGTTATGTTTTTTAAAAATAATTTAGACCAGGCTCGGTGGCTCACGCCTGTAATCCCAGTACTTTGGGAGGCCGAGGCAGGCAGATCACTTGAGGTCAGGAGTTCAAGACCAACCTGACCAACATGGTGAAACCCTTTCTCTACTAAAAGTACAAAAATTAGCTGGGCATGGTGGTGCATGCCCGTAATCCCAGCTGATTGGGTGGCTGAGGCAAGAGAATCGCTTGAACCCAGGAGGCGGAGGTTGCAGTGAGCCAAGATCGTGCTACTGCATTCCAGCCTGAGCGACACAGCGAGACTATCTCAAAAAAAAAAAAAGAAAAAAATTTAGTCTTTGGTTTATAATTCTACTGCCCAGTTCATCCTAATTGAGCAATCATAACTAATATTGGTTAATATGTGTTAGGTAAGCAGTCATAACTAATTTTGGTTACTATGTGTATTGAGTTAGGGAAAAAATATATAAATGTGCAGAATGAGGAAAAAAGACTCCCAAATCTCACCTTGCTTTTTCCAGTTAGTAAAACTTGTTGCATATTTCCCATTTCAGCTCGTGTATCTCCTCATTCTCCTTCTATCATATAAACATACCGTACTTTATTTAGTCCGTCTTCCAGTTGACACTGGTGGTTTCCCAGGGTTTTTGTTTGTTTCAAATGGCAATGGATCTTTATATAAAGATATATATGCAGATTAGCTTTTGATGAAAGTATATTCAGAGGGTAAATTCTTAGCAGTCAGATTGCTAGTTTATGGGGAATCACATGTGACATTTTAGTAGATACATGAAATCACTTTCCAGAAAACTTGCACAGAGGTAAATGTGATATTTCTAATTGTTTTCTTTTCTTCTTTTTTCCCCTCTCTATTGCCATCTTCTTTCTGTTATCTGTCTCTCCCTTAATATCTCAACTTCTTCCATTAACAAAGGGGAGAGGGAAATGGATGAATAAATTGTGGCATATTTACATTTATCATGTATCTACATACACATATTTACAATATGGAAAATTGGACCATAATGAAAGTGAGAAAATGAACTATGTGTATCAGTATGTATGAATTTCAGATGTTGGGAGTAGGGTAGCAGTTGCGGAAGAATGCAGTTGAGTAGTCTACTTTTTATATACATTTGGTTTGTCGAATACTACTGTATATTATTTAGGGATATGCATACATGCATACATGTTACAGCAAAGACATATATGGAACTGATAACACCAAATTCAGATAGTATTTCTTGGTGGGGAAGGGAGGAGAATGTGAGTAGGAAGAGATACATGAGAGGTTCACTTTTGTGTAAGCTGGAGTGTAGATACGTGCGATTTCCTTTTTCATTATGTCTGTATATTTTGCAGTATTTGCTAAAAAGCAAAGGACAGAACCTATAATTATTTACCTTAGAGACTGTATTTTCCCTTTCTTAAATTAGAAAATATAATTATTAATTATATTAATATATAAATATAATTAGAAAATATAATTATTTTATATTTCTCTTAGGGAAAATAACCCTAGATTTTTACTTATTTATCCCAGGATTGATTATTTTCTTTAAAATCAAAAAGCAGCAAGATAAAAAGAAATCTACCATCTTTACCCTCAAGATACTGCGTATTTAACAATTCAGCCATCTCTTTACAGACTAGTCAGATCATAGTTAGGTTATGCATATCAAAACAATTGAAATTCCCCAAATAGTTTAATCTTTAAAAATGTATTCTTAATATTTACACTTGACTTTGTTACTGTATGAAAGTGATGTTTGATAATAATATTTCTATATTAATATCAGTGGCATAAGGAAATAGAGTAGCAGGATTAGAATTGGTTGTGTTATTCTTTTTTTTTTCTTTTTTTTCTTTTTTTTTTGAGACAGAGTCTCACTCTGTCACCCAAGCTGGAGTGCAGTGGCACAATCTCAGCTCACTGCAACCTCCTGGGTTCAAACGATTCTCATGCCTCAGCCTCCCAAGTAGCTGAGATTACAGGTGTGCACCACCACGCCCAGCTAATTTTTTGTATTTTTTAGTAGAGACGAGGTTTCACCATGTCCAGGCTGGTCTCGAACTCCTGCCCTCAGATGATCTGCCTGCCTTAGCCTCCCAAAGTGCTGTGATTACAGGCGTGAGCAACTGCGCCCAGCCTGTTTGTTTTTTAATCCATATCTTCAAAATACTACTGAAATTTTTTTAGACTGTTAGAGAATGTATCATTTTAAAAGTTGGTAATATCCATATTTAACACTTTATATTTTTTATAGATGAAATTGACAGTTCTTCAATGTCAGATGATGATAGAAAAGAGGTTGTAAACATTCAGACTTGGATAAACAAGCCAGATGTCAAACATCATTTTCCTTGTAAAGAAGTAAAAGAAAGTGGACACATGTTTCCCAGGTACTTTTAAAAATGTCTTCATCAGAAGTAAAATTGAATTTAGGGAAGTTAATACAAAACTGAACTACAGAAGAACCTTTGTTTATCCTAGTACAATAAGTTATAATTTCCTTCTGTCTACTTATATAATAGGTCTTGAATTATAACAGTATTTCTTATATAATTTTTATTTTGAAAAATTTTATACAAAAATGTTGAAGGAATAGTACATTGAACACCCTTATGATTCTTTGATCAACTGTTAACACCTTTTAATACCACCCCATTTCGTATGTATATATGTACATATACATGTATATGTACACTTTTGTCAAACCTTTCAAAAGAAGGCTACAAATGTGACACTTCACCCCTAAATGCTTCAGCATAAACCTCCCAAGTATATGAGCATTCTCCTGCACAACTTCAATGCCATTACCCCACCTAAAAATTTTTGTAAATCCATCATTTGTCATACAGATCATACCCCAATTTTTCAGTGTTCCCAAAGTATCTTTTGAAGTGTGTTTTTTCTTTCTGATCCATGATCCAGTTCATGGTTCACACATTGCATTGCCTGTTACGTGTCTTTAGTCTCACGCTGTGTGCAGCAGAACTCATCCCCCCACTCCCTCACTTCCCTTTTCTCTTCATGATGAATGAATCCTTTGAGTCCAGGTCAAGCATCCTGCGGAATGTTCCACATTCTGGGCTTGTCTGATAATTGTCATATGGTATTACTGTACATAAAAATGTGAAAGTATTAAAAAGAAGCTGAGGTACAGGGGTTGTGGGTGAGTGTTAATAATACTATGCTCATTTTGCCTTCAGGATCCAGTTACAGAGTATTACAAAATATGTAGGGAAACCCAACAATTGCCTAGTGATCTTGGATATTAGATATAGGATATGGTGCATTGAATGAGAATAGTTTATGAATATAGGTAATAGTGTTAAAAATCTGAAAAGTAATATACTCCTTTTCAATAAAAGATATATTATTGTAATGATTTCTATGTTGTATGGAACTTTGTATTACATTTATTATATTACTTTTAAATCATTGCAGGATTATCTGTTAATAAAATATTAATTTTGCATACAATTAAAAGCCTTTAATGTGTAGTTTACTTGTTTATAGATTAACCTCTGTTTGTATCTTTTAACTCAAATAATTTTATTTAGAGTTGAACATTTTTAATAATTGGGGTGGTTGTTTCAAAACAACACCTGTTTTGAATTACATTTACTTAAACTTTTTTTTCTTTTAATGCTCTTTTTGTCTCAAGTCATCTGTTGGTTACCGCAACACATATGTATTGTTTAAGGGAGATTGTTTCACGGAAAGGATTGGCTTATATACAGTCTCGACAAGCGCTGAATTCTGTAGTTAAAATTACATCCAAAAAAAAACATCCTGAACTCATTACCTTCAAGTATGGAAATAGCAGTGCTTCAGGAATAGAAATCTTGGCAATTGAAAGGTAAGATTTTCCTTAGGATGATATTATCTGAATTACTGCAGTTCACTATAAAGAGTTTGTTTCTCTATTTTGGGGAATGGATGGTGGAATAGGATAGGTGAACCACTTTTAGTGTTTCTTATTATCTCTTCCTCCCCAGTCCTTAGCCATATGTGGTTTAGCCATTAGCACATGATTTGAGTAAGTGCCATAGCAAATTTCATAAAGCTTCTGACGCAAGGATCCTTGTTGTTAATCTACACCAGTGCTGCACTAATTGCTGGCTTGCAGTGAAGTAAGAAACTTGTTTTAGAGTATGTCAATATTTTTATTTTCCTTCACAGAAAAATTCTTGTTTTGACAAACTGTCAGTGAACTAAGCAGTGTGCTGGGTGATATAGGTAATTTACACCCTGGTACAAGCCCCCCACTTTATCTCATTGTGGTCACTAACAGTTCACAGACTGGCCCAAGGGCTGTGGACCACACTGATATTGATACTAAACCATTTTTAAATCTATAGATAAAAATATGAAGCCCAGAGGAGTTGAATGACTTCTCAGATCCTGACACTTAGTTTGTGACAGATCCAAATATAGCCTTTCTGACTCCTGATTTGTGGTTTATTCCACCTTGCATCAGTTCAAGTTGTTCCCCTCCTGAAATTTAGGATTACACTTCTTGTTTACAGGAGTGCTTGGATAAAGAGTAAGCTTAAGGTCATATCGGAGCACTTTTAAATAATCAACTTCAATTGGAAGGGGAAATTACTCAGTTTCTTTGATCTTGTACTGACAGGTAGCAAACATCATGAATCTGTACTGTTTTATGTACTTTGTTAAAAGAAAATAATACCCGATTTGTAAAAACAATCACTTTGTTGCTTTATGTAAGAATAAATATTTACATAGTGATATTTTCAATTAATAGAAATATAAAGAATATTTCATTCTAATTCTCTGTTAACACATTGATGAGTATCATCTCAGATTTTTTTAATGCATATGTTATTTCTTTATTAAAAACTAGATAAATGTGATACAGGCTTGTTTTTGTGTTCTGATTTTTTAAGAAAACAGTATAGTGTGATATATTTACATTTTAATAAATATAAATTATTATTTTTTTTTTTGAGACAGAGTCTCTCTCTGTCGCTCAGGCTGGAGTGCAGTGGTGCGATCTTGGCTCACTGCAAGCTCTGCCTCCCGGGTTCATGCCATTCTTTCTGCCTCAGCCTCCCAAGTAGCGGGGACTATAGGCGCCCACCACCACACCTGGCTAATTTTTTGTATTTTTAGTAGAGGCAGGGTTTCACCGTGTTAGCCAGGATGGTCTCGATCGACTGACCTTGTGATATACCCGCCTCGGCCTCCAAAAGTGCTGGGATTACAGGCGTGAGCCACCGCGCCCAGCCCAATAAATATAAATTCTTAATTTTTTAATGGTAGATATTCTGTTATAAGGATTTCTCAGGAGATTGATTTAACAAGCCTCATGTTGATTGGCATTTACATTATTTCATATGTTTCACTATTAATCTTCTAGTGGGCCTTTAAAAAAATGTATATTTACATAGTTGTCCAATTCATCTTCTCAGGATAAATTCCTGCAAGTAGATTCAGTGGGTCTCTGAGGTATACACATTTTAATATCTACTGATAAATTAATTTTAACCAAAGGATATTTGAATTATGACTTTGTCATGCATAGTAAAAGTTGAGAATTATGTTTTAAAGGCTTTCCCATAAATTTTGCTAAATAAATTGAAGTTTATTATATATAGATCAACATCTTTTTTTTAATTCAGAGTTGTGGCAGATAGTCTTAATAGTGGAAGATAAAGTAACTAGATTCTCCCTCTGCCTTTCTTCATTGATATTTATGGTTTCTATTCTGCCTTGCATATGTAACACTTACAGATGATTTATACAGTGGAATTGTTAGGTTTTACAGAAAATGCTGTGGAAAAAAAAACAAAAAAACAAAAAAAAACACTATTTTTATTCTCCAAGAAAATGGACATTTAATCTATAGTGTCGATATTTTGTAATAGTTATCATATGTCTTTGTCTTTTTTAAATATTTCAGACCTTACAACACCATTTTATTATGTACATAACCCTCTGTAAAGTTTGGATAACTACACCTATTTTTTATGTAGGAATCTGTTTTGGTGAACTTAAATTACTTGCTTAAAGTCAAACTATTAAGTGTTGGAATTGTCATTGTCTTTGGAATTGGATACCAACAATTTGTATGTGATTTCTGTAGCTAATTGAAGGTACATCTGTATTGGGGAGTGGAATATTACATTTTTTATCTTGTGTTTTATCTAGCTATTACCTATATTTAATAATGGCTCAAAGAATTTTAGCTTTACACTGTATGAAAAATGACACTGCCTTTGCATTTAGGTTTTCTCTCTTTCAAAATAAGCTTTGGATTATGTTCAAATAAGCTATGGGAGTACATAGGAGGCATTTCTGCTGGCTTTGTGGGTTAGGGAAAGCTTCCCATTGGAGGCGACCTATCAGCTGAGTCTTGAAGGGAAAGCACTGTATTAATATATATATGTGTATATATATATATGTATTTTTTCCCTCCCCTTAGGTATTTGATTCCAAATGCAGGGGATGCTACTAAAGCCATAAAACAGCAGATCATGAAAGTTTTGGATGCTTTGGAAAGTTAATATAAAAGAAAATTATATAAAAAGAAATTAAGACAACCAAGAGAAACATGGACATATACTTCCTGGTGAATACTAACTGGAGACCTTTCATTTGCTCATGGGGCTGCTTAAATAGCAGGTCTAAGAAAGCATAAATTATTATAATCAATCTGTGGACAGTAAACTTTTTAAAAGTGTTTCTTTTGCATTTTGGTTTTATAAAATGATGTATTATAAAGGTCAGTTATTAAATTACTTTGAAGTAACTGACCCTGTGCCCTTATGGACTAAGTAAGGATACAGAATGCAGTTCTGTTTTGAAGAGCTGTTTTAAGGGAACATGCATCACTTTCGGGTTCAAAAACAGCTGTACATGTACATATCTGCAGTGTCTTCACTGAAAATTAGAGATAGAATTAGTTGAGGAGACTTCCTTAATTGCTAGATTGTTTTACCCACTGAGCAATATCAGAAACTAAGAACATAAATAATTCATTCACTGTTTCTGTTCTTCTTAAGAAGAGTGAAATCTTTTTAATGGAATGGTTGAAGATTCCTGCCAACTCAAAATACAGTACAGCTAGTAAAATGTTGAAACATCATTTTCTAAATCACCTTTGCTCCATTAGCTAATTATTTGGACACTAAATGCTTCAAAGATAAGAAACTTCATCCTAACGATTTATAAAGAGCAGTTGAAAGCATTTAAATAAGTAGGTAGGCTGTTAAGATTAACATTTTGGGGACAGAATTGTGTCTGTAAAAATGTCGTTGGTTTTTATTACAAGTGGATTATTTGATTTATATTTTAAAACAAGTGTTTAAGCCACATTGATTTGTCCTCATTGAGGATTATGGTCTGTAACCACAGTAATATCCACTTACATAAATGCCAAATAATCAGAGAGCTTATAAAGTACAATTGTTTTTGTCATCATTTTCTGAATTTCTTTCTCTTCTTTTGGTTTTATCCTCTCATTGAAGTTCCAGTGGTTTGAATTTGTTTTTGGACACATTGTCTTAATGTACTGAAAATTGCTCTGCTGTGGTTTTGCAGAGTTCTTCATTTCATGTATAGTGGTCCATATTAGACACATTTGGTAAGAGAAATCCAGGAACACATTTAGGGCCACGGAATGATATTTTGTAAAATCCATTTGGGAAGTTGCAATACCCACAATCTGACGTGTCCTAAAATTTAATGGATTATCTCTAAGGGGTTGATGGGAGAAATATTTAGATGTACCTGGTTAACAGCCAGTCATTTTGATTTACTTATGGAAATCAAGTGAATAGAAGGCAACATAATTCAGGAAATCTTATTCTAATATCTAATAAAAACAGTTTGAGTGGTTGAAGACATCTGCATGAAATTGCACCTACGTGCATTACTTGGTATAACTCTCCCCTAAAACTGTTGTATTGCATTTTTTCCCTTTTCTTGGCACCCCTTTAGAAATGTGCTGAAGTCTCATTTTTCACCCATTTCAGCCATGGGACATTTTTCATAATATTATTGTAAAGATGTTTGTGTTAATGTTTATAAATTACAATTGTAAATAAATTAATACAGTTTGCTCAGAACTTTCTTCTTAAAGACACTGTCTCTCTCTTTCTTTTCCCTATTTGCAAATCTCTTAAGACCGCAAAATTAGAGAATTGAAGGCATTTAGTAAGTTACCTACTACCGTGAACTACACAGTTATAGGATTATTTATGACTATTAAACGAAAATACATTTCATTGAATGTTCTAGGCACTTGTGTAGCTCATCCTCCCTTCACTGGCCCACTGACCACAGAGCGGGGAATCACTCTGGGGTGGCCACCTCTCATGGGCTTTCATGATTGCACAGGTTGCGACTTTAGGAGGTTGTTATTTTTTGTATTTTCAAGAGAAGGAAACCAAGGCTCAAAGAAATTGAGTGAAAAGAGAAAGTATTCCTCTTATCTCCACACTCCCTGGAAATTATTTTTGTCTATGAAGGTATACAATTATTTCTCGTGTATAGGATTGATGCCATTTGCTCACCATTAATAAAACTTGGTCATTATGATAAATTTGTATTGACATACTCAGCCGTTTTTGTCACTGTGTTTCACACAGGACCTTTAACTCCTTAGCATGATACTCTGACATTAGACTAACCAGCTGTAACTTGGCAGTCCTAGTTAAAATTGATAGTTTGATGTGGGGGACCCCAACCCTGTAGGTTGAATGAGTAATGAATGTAGTATCTCAGTTTGAACATTAACATCTTGAACTTAACATACTTATTGAAGTATTCACATGCCTTAAAGTTCCCCCTTTTCAGTAGTTATTGGAATATCCACAGAGTTGTGCAACTCTAGTTCTAGAACATTTCGTCACCTCAGAAAAACAGAACAAATCTATACCTATTAATAGTCACTCTCCTTTCCTCTTCCCTCCAACCCTTACCAAGCACCATTTTACTTTCTGTCTCTGTGGATTCCGGACATTTCATTATAAAAGGAATCATACATTGCCAGCTTTTTTCACTTTTAATATACATATTTTGTTTTTCTAATTTTTAAATCACATCTAATTCTTCAAAACATATATATATATTTTTTTTTTTTTGGGTGGGGGGCGGTGAATGGAGTCCCAGTGTGGCGCCCAGGCTGGAGTGGAGTGGTAAGATCTCGGCTCACTGCAACCTCCACCTTCCCTGTTCAAGCAATTCTCCTGCCTCAGCCTCACGAGTAACTGGGACTACAGGTGTGTGCCACCACACCCGGCTAATTTTTGTATTTTTACCAGAGACAGGGTTTTGCCATGTTGGCCAGGCTGGTCTCGAACTTGTGACCTCAAGTGATCTGCCCGCCTCAGCCTCCCAAAGTGCTAGGATTACAGTCATGAGCCACCATGCCCAACCTCAAAACATAATATTTTAAAGCTTCATTTGCATTGTAGCATGTATCAGAATTTCATTTTTTGTGGCTGAATAGTATTTTATTGTATAGATATAACTCATTTATTCATCAGATGGTGGACATTTGGGTTTCTTCCACTTTTTGGCTTTTATGAATAATGCCCTGTGAACATTTGTGTACAAATTTTTGTGTTATACGTTTTCAGTTCTTTTGGATATTTACCTAGGAGTGGAATTACTGAGTTGTATGTTAATTCCATGTTTAACTTTTCGAGGAACTTCCAAACTATTCCACTTTACTTCCCCACTGGCAATATGAGTGATTTCTCCACTTGCTTGCCAATACTTGTTACTGTGTCTTGTTGATTATAGCGATCCCTAGAGTGGCCACTGGGTACACCCGCAAGTTCACTAACTGGGCAAGGAAAAACAGGTTGCCCATTTTTCATATCAGTGGAGTTTGATGGAAAGAGAGGCACATTTTTGGAGTTGTTATTATGTGTCAGAGACTGGAGAACATTGATTAAGGAAGCATTTTCATTTTCCTGATTGATGAGAAAAGAATTCAGCTATGGTCACTTACCCCTGCGAGAATGTTATGCAGAGTTTTATGTGGCATGCAGTGTGTTATGTAGTGCTTAATAGAAATATTTTTTTTACTGAGGACTTTTAAGGATCAAGGACTTAAATCTAAGATCTGAAATTATAAAAATTCTGGAAGATAACATCAGAAAAACCCTTCTAGACACTGGCTTAGGCAAGGATTTCATGACCAAGAACCCAAAAGCAAATGCAATAAAAACAAAGATAAATATTTGGGACTTAATTCAACTAAAGAGCTTTTTTCATGGCAAAAGGAACAATCAGCAGAGTAAACAACCCACAGAGTGGGAGAAAATCTTCACAATCTACACATCTGACAAAGGACTAATATCCAGAATCTACAGCAAACTCAAATTAGCAAGAAAAAAATCCCATCAAAAAGTGTGCCCATGGAATACTATGCAGCCATAAAAAAGGATGAGTTCATGTCCTTTGTAGGGACATGGATGAAGCTGGAAACCATCATTCTGAGCAAACTGTCACAAGGACAGAAAACCAAACACCGCATGTTCTCACAGGTGGGAATTGAACAGTTAGAACACTTGGACACAGGGTGGGGAACACACACTGGGGCCTGTCGTGGGGTGGGGTGAGGGGGAGCGATAGCAGGAGAAATACCTAATGTAAATGATGAGTTAATGGATGCAGCACACCAACATGGCACATGTATACATGTGTAACAAATCTGCACATTGTGCACATGTACCCTAGAATGTAATATAATATTAATATTTGGGCTCTTAAGTATAATAATAAAAAATTCAGGACATATAAAAAGTAAAATTGTGTTCTACCACAAAAGAAAGTGTGCTAAGGACATGAATAAACAATTCTCAAAAGAAGATATACAAATGGCCAAAAACATGAAAAAATGCTCAACATCACTAATGATTAGGGGAACGCAAATCAAAACCACAATGTGATACCATCTTACTCCTCCAAGAATGGCCATAATCAAAAAATTAAAAAATAATATATATTGGCATGGATGCTGTAAACAGGGAATGTGTCTATGCTGCTGGTGGGAATGTAAACTAGTACAACCACGGTGGAAAACTGGAGATTCCTTAAAGAATTAAAAGTAGAACTACCATTTGATTCAGCAATCCCACTGCTGGCTATCTCCCCAGAGGAAAAGAAGTCATTGGCTGGTCGTGGTGATTCACACCTGTAATCTCAGCACTTTGGGAGGCTGAGGCAGGTGGATCATCTGAGGTCAGGAGTTTGAGACCAGCCTGGCCAAAAAGGTGAAACCCTGTCTCTACTAAAAATGCAAAAATTAGTTGGGCATGGTGGTGGGCGCCTGTAATCCCAGCTATTTGAGAGGCTGAGGCAGGAGAATTGCTTGACCGCAGGAGGTGGAGGTTGCAGTGAGCTGAGATCACGCCATTGCGCTCCAGTCTGGGTGACAGAGCAAGATACCATCTCAAAAAAAAAAAGTCATTATAAGAAAAAGATAACTTGCACATGCATGTTTATAGCAACACAATTTGCAATTGCAAAAATATGGAACCAGCTCAAATGCCCATCAATCAACAAGTGGATATATATATATATATATATATATATATATATATGTATGTATATATATGATGGAATACTATTCAGTCATAAAAAGGAATGAATGAATGGCATTCGCAGAGACCTGGATAATATTGGAGACTATTATTCTAAGTGAAGTAACTCAGGAATGGAAAACCAAACATCATACGTTCTCGCTCATAAGTGGGAGCTAAGCTATGAGGATGCAAAGGCATAAGAATGAGACAATGGAATGTGGGGACTCGGGGAAAGAGTGGGAAGGGGGTGAGGGATAAAATACTACAAATTGGGTGCAGAATGTACTGCTCAGGTGATGGGTGTACCAAAATTTCACAAATCACCACCAAAGAATTTACTCATGTCACCAAAGACCACCTGTTCCCCAATAACCTATGGAAATAATTAAAATAAAATGAAAAAAAATAGACTCCCACAAATAATGGGCAGTGGTTTTGAGCAAAGTTTCAAAGGCAATTCAATTGAGAAAGGGTACTCTTTTCAACATATGGTGTTGGAACAACTAGATACCCACATACAAAGAAATTAACCTCACCCTTTATATCTCAAACCTTATACAAAAATTAACTCAATGGATCATACAGTTAAATGTGCAGTGTAAACCTATAAAACTAATAGAAAACAGGAGAAAATTTTCATGATTTTGGGTGAGGCCATAGTTGTTAGACATATGAAAAGCACAATCCATAAGAATGAATCACGTCTATAATCCCAGCACTTTGGGAGGCTGAGGTGGGCAGATCACGAGGTCAGGAGTTAAGAGACCAGCCTGGCCTGCATGGTGAAACCCCCTCTCTACTAAAAATACAAAAATTAGTCGAGTTTGGGGGTGTGCGCCTGTAATCCCAGCTACTCGGGAGGCTGAGGTAAGAGAATCGCTTGACTCCGGGAGGCAGAGGTGGCAGTGAGCCGAGATCGCGCCACTGCACTCCAGCCTGGGTGACAGAGCGAGACTCCATCTCAAAAAAAAAAAATTAATTAAAAATAAATTTAAAATTTTTGCTCTGCAAAAGACACTTAATAGAAGGGAAAGACAAGCTACATACTGGGGGAAAATACTGTACTTGCAAAACATACCAACAAAGGATTTGTGTTCAGAATATACAAAAATTTTCACTACAACAATAAAACAATGGGGAAAAGAAGCATTTCTTCAGAGAATCATGGGTGGCAAATAGGCATGTGAAAAGATCATCATTAGCTATTGGGGAAAAGTAAAAACCACAATGAGATGCTACTACACACCAGTTAGATTGGCTAAAATTAAAAACAAAAAATGACAATACCGAGTGCTGGTGAGGATATGGAGCAACTAGAACATTCATACATTGCTGGTGGGTGTACAAAGTGGTATAGACACTCTAGACAACAGTTTGGCAATTTCTTATAAAGAAACATACGTTTACTATACAACCCAGCAATCCCTCTCCTAGGTATTTACCCTAGGGAAATGAAGACTTAAACATCCACGTGGAAGAGTTCATGGTCATAACTGCTCTACTGTGCCACCTCTTTGCTGTTTGCTGTCCTGGAAACAGTAGGCCAGAGCTAGTGGCCTTCTCAGTACTTGCTTTTCTCTTCAGGTTGCCAGCTTTACTGCACAGGTACCTGTCTAACCCACGTGGGAATATTAAGTTGGTTTCCCAACATTAAGCAAGTTGTCCAAAGTTACATGGTGTGTCAGCACTGTTTTGAACTCAGGTCTCCTGATTTGCAGAGAACTGCATCAGAAATTTAAAAATTCTATGTATCTATGCATGTATGTGTATATTTAGATGCATACACACTATTTGACTCCTCGCTGTACACAGTTCTAACTCAATATGATAATTCCCAAGTTTGATCCTTTGCTTTCTGTAGTATCATACTCTTTCCTTCTCGGATTGCATCTACTCATAGATTTCTTCTCTTATTCTCTGCAAATGACTGCAGTTCTGATTTTCAGCCCCTAATTTCTGACTGCTGTTAGCATTTGCATATTGTGGTGTTACGAGGTATACACACACATACATACACACGTTTTCAAGCACAGTCCCTGACTCCTACAGCCCTGTTAAGTCTTTTGTTAGAATGCCAGGTGTGTTAGGCCTCAGGGGCAGGACCCAGGCAACAGAATCTCTCCGCCTCTCCTGCTCTCCTTTTCACCTGCCCCAAGGCAGGACTCTAATCTTGCAGACGCTGGGTCTTAAAACTCTCCTGAGAGCTCCTGCGCTATGCCTTGGAGGAAGGAATGCTGATGACATGAAGTTCCCATAGAAGCCCAAGAGAACTGGGGTTGGAGAGCTTCTGGATAGCTGACCACGTGGAGGTTCTGGAGGGTGGTGTGCCCAGGAGGGCCTGGAGGCTTTGTGCCCCTCCTCCCATACCTTGCCCTACACCTCTTCATCTGTAGCCTTTGCAACATCCTTTATAATAAACCAGGAAACATGTTTCCGTGAGTTCCGTGAGCTGCTCCAGCAAATCATTCAAACCCAGAGATGGGGTCATAGCAACCCCAACTTGAAAGTGGTTGTCAGAAGTTCTGGAGTCCAAGACATATGGCTGGTGCCTGGTGTGTCTTCCTCAGGTAGACGGTGTTGGAACTGAGGAGGAGGATACCCAGCTGGTGTCTGCTGCTTGGTGGTAGGGAGGAACCCCCTCACATTTGGTCACGGAATTCTTCCGTGTTGATGATTGCTGTGATAGTGATGTAAGAGCAGAGGAAAAACACGGAGAGTTTTCCTGGAACACATATCCACCTCTCTCCCAAAAACTGAGCTCATGTTCCCGCAGACTCAACTCATGCTATGAAGCGGCAGCTGGAGGAATGCTGACGGAAAGGAGAGACCAGTTAGGAAGTGCCTGTAGCAGTCTCCCCAAGGTGAGCAAGGCCTACCTGTGGATGGTGGTGGTGGGAACTGAAAGGAGGAATCAGGGACATTTCAGGAGAGTAAGAAGAGCCCTGTCCCTTACCAGAGGCGGGGAATGAAAGACTCGAAAGTCACTGAAGTGACTTAGATTTTCTTGGAGGGCTGGAAAGCAGGGAGAATTAGAAAACTGGGCATACATTGTGGTGCCTGTAAGTGCTGGGCGGAGAAGCTCTTGGAGGTGATACACTTAGCTTCACATAGTTGAGTTTGAACTGATGTTAACACATGTACATAGAGATGGTGGCAGCTGGAGATGTTGAAATAGGTCCTCTGGAGTAAAAATTAAAATCTGACTAGTAACAGCCTGGAAATGGTCATTAAGCCTGTGAGACATGGGTAGAAATGAGAATAGAGACTGAAAAGGACACCAGATTTTTAGCTGGGCTTTCAAGATCCATTTGGCCTGGTGGTTTTGGTTTTTGGCCTATTTTCATATGTCAGATGAACAGGAACATGGAGACAAGGCAGAGCTGCTGCAGAGAACGGACAGTGAGGGGAGTGGTGGCGGGCAGGACTGCACAAACTTCACCCTTCAGCCAGATTCTTCTTCCATTACCTCTAAATCCTTTTACATATAGGTGAGGAAAAGGTCCTGAGGGTGAGGTGATTTGCCCTAGGTCTTAACATCCCAGTGTCAGAGCCAGAACCAGAACCAGAACCCAGTGACTAGTTTTTCCATTATGCCCAGAAAGTTCTAAAGAAAGGTGTAAAAAACACACTTCCATTTAGCTTTTCCTTCTCTAGGAACACCCCTAGTGCCCAGAACACCCATAGTGCCCAAGTCAGCAGTTTCCCTGCATGTGACAGAGGGACAGTACCCATAGGCTTTTGGTCTTGAAGGCCTTCTCCTGGTCCTGCTTCTCTCTCTCTCTTTTTTTTTTTTTTTTTTTTTGAAATGGAGTCTCACTCTGTCGCCCAGACTGGAGTGCAGTGGCATGATCTCGGCTCACTGCAACCTCCGCCTCCCATGTTCAAGTGATTCTGCTGCCTCAGCCTCCTGAGTAGCTGGGATTACAGGCATGTGCCACCACGCCCAGCTAATCTTTGTATTTTTAGTAGAGACGGGGTTTCACCATGCTGGTCAGGCTGTTCTTGAACTCCTGACCTTGTGATCCACCTGCCTCGGCCTCCCGAAGTGCTGGGATTATAGGCGTGAGCCACTGCACTCAGCCTGGTCCTTCTCTAATGGCTCCTTCCCAGGCTCCACAGCCCCTTCTTCTTCCGCATGTGCCTTTCACACTCCGCTTGTGTGTTCTCATCCAAATTCAGAGCTTCCTCTCAGTTAAAACTGCTGAGGACTCCTAAGTCAATTTCCGGCCCAGACATCTTCTGAGCTTGAGGCTTTGGTCCAGTTGCCTACTGGGCATCTCCACCTGGATGCCACGGCTCATGCCTAAAAGGCCAGCACTTTGGGAAGCCAAAGTGGGAGGATCACTGGAGCCCAGGAGTTTGAGACCAGCCTGGGTAACATTGTAAGAATCCATTTCTAAAAAATTGAAATAATTTGCATTTTGAACAAGCACTTCAAATAACATGTCCAGCCAGGTTTAGGACCACTATTAGATACAATGTCATGCCAATAAAATTGGAAGTCTAGATGAATTTTTTTTTTCACAGGTTGTCCGTGACCAAAGGTTGACCCTGAAACCTCATAGGTTAATGAGCATAGCAGAAATTAAAAGGTTTTTAAAGGTCTTCCTGCTACAAAGCCAAGTCCAGATAGTCTCTTAAGCTGCAGAAAGACCATAACTGCTACATATTTCCCCCCAATTTTTTGTTATGAAAGCTTAAAATTTTAAACTTCTACAAAGTTTTAATCTAGTACCATGAACAGCTGTATCCTCCTCCTAGATTTAATAATTAACATTTTGCCATATCTGCTTTATCTTATGTATTTTCTTTTTGCTGATGATTTTCAAGTCAAACATTCTGACAGTTCATCCCTAAATACTTCCTCATTTTCTAAGAATAAAGACATTGGCACAATCACAACATATAGCACACAAAATAATTCATAAAGCATCGAATATCTCGTTCATAGTTAAATCTCCCTAGTTGCCCCCAAAATGTTTTTATAGTGTTCTTTTACAAACCAGGATCTGTTTCAGTATAAACTATTCTGGGGCATTCCAAAAGGTGGTAAGTTTTGGAATTTTGTTCCACAAGTTTGACAAGGCACAAAACCACAAAACACGAAAATTAAAAAGCAATCTAATAAATAAAAATGCAAAAATCAGAGTCTATAGGCCGGGCTCAGCGGCTCATGCCCATAATCCCAGAGGCTCACGCCTATAAATCCCAGCACTTTGGGAGGCTAAGGTAGTAGGGACTTGAGCTCAGGAGTTTGAGACCAGCCTGGGCAACATAGCAAGACCCTATCACTACTAAAAGTAAAAAACTTAAAAAAGAAAGAAAGAAAGAAATAGAAATAGCCAGGCACGGTGGCATGTGCCTGTAGTCCCAGCTGCTTGGGAGGCTGAGGACGGAGGATCACTTGAGCCCAGGAGGTCGAGGCTGCAATGAGCCGAGACTGCTGCACTGCACTCCTGACTGGGTGACAGAGCGAGACCCTGTCTAAAACAAAACAAAAAAGAATATTAGCAAAGAGATGACAGTGTATTCGGGGACTGACTCGTTGAGAGCCTCGCGTTGAACCCTCAGCATCTTTCCCGTTGGTCTAGCAGGCTTGTAGTCAGATCCTACAGACGTCTCGCGTGCCTAAACCAACCAGGGTCATTCCATCCCCGTCACAGCGACTTGTTCAAATAGCTCAAGCCTATCAGCATACGATGTTACCCTGGCCACAGAGTTGATTCAACCAGCTAAAAGTCCTTTTGCGGAGAATCAGCAAACGCTACAAATCAGGGCTTTCGTCCCTGAAAAGTTCGGTTGTTAAACATTCACCAGCACACCACCTCGACTTAGGCTGTTCCCTTTTGCCCTTTGCCTTTCGAGGCATGCTTTTTCCGGACTGTGGTAATTAACCATTTCTCGTTGGTCCGTCCTGGTGTTCCAGGCGCACTGGAATGAACGCAGACCCCTCTACTCCGGGCCGGGCCCGGGAGGAGAGGTGGGGCGTGGCCTCTGACGCGGGCCCCGCCCACCGTAGCGTAGCCGAAGTCCGCCCGGACTCCAGCGCTCAGCCGGCGCCGCAGGTGGTGCTTGTCGGGAGAGCCATGGCCAGTAAGTGGCGCGGCCGCGCGCTGCAGCTCGAGCTCGGGCCGGAGGGGAGGCTTTGGAGCGGCGCCGGCGGTGGCTTGGCCGGCTCAGCCCCCCGCCCCGCGTCCCCGCCGTGCGCGGCCTTCCCTGATGCGGGCATTCGCGTGGGTCCGGGATCGCGCGGCGGGGCGGCCGGGCGCACTCCCGGGATTCCAGGCTTCCGGGGTGGCGGGCGAGGCCCAGAAAGCACCAGGCCGCCCGGGCCGCGCCGGCACCCGCCGCGTCCTGCTTGAGAGAGGCTGATGGACGTGTATTTCTCCACGGTGTGGGCCGCGGTGGTAGGATCCGACTCCCTTGGGTGTTTTCAAGTTGCGTGACCTCCTCCAGCACCCCCTGCACAAAGGTGCCCAGGCGGTTCTTCCTTTACCCCCTCACTTTCCAGCTCCAGATTTTGACTTGGATTCTTGCTGTGTCACTTACTTTGTTCAGTGACTTTGTGCAGCTTTCTCCCTGCAAGCCCCGTTTTTTTATCTGTAAAATGATGTTAATGATACCTCACAGAAGTTTATGTGTGAAGGACCTGGCACATTGCTTTAAATTTTATTCCCTTGTTGGTTCCTTCGCTCACAGTGTTTTATTCTTTTTTTTCCTCCCCTTTGTTGGGACTTCGTTGTTAGATGATGATGAATATTAGGGCAGCCTTAAAAGTCACTGTGTCTCCACTTTACAGATGAGACGGAGTGACTGGCGTCTCGTCCTTAGCATGAGGAACTGCCCAGTGGCGGCGTCTCCCTGCTGCAGCACGCCTGTAGAGGGGGTCATTTGCAGAATAACAGGCAGTCCTAAGCTTAGTTGAGGACCCCGCCCTTGTGGGTGAGATGTGTGGGAGAGGAAGCCATCAGCATAGCCATGGTGAGCTTTATCTTTCCCACCCTCAGAAGAAGAGACATGGCCAGGCACGTGGCTCACGCCTGTAATAGTAACACTTTGGGAGGCTGAGGCACGAGGATCGCTTGAGTTCAGGAGTCAGAGTTAGAGACCAGCCTGGGCAACATGGCGACACCTGTCTGTACTAAAATTAAATACAAAATTAGCCCGGCGTGGTGGCACGCCCCTGTAGTCCCAGCTTACTTGGGAAGCTGAGGAGGGAGGATGGCTTAACCCTGGGAAATGGAGGGGAGACATTTAGTGGATTTGTCTGCTGTGCTGGTAGCAGCTCAAAATATCTGTTTGCCCCAGAATAATCCCAGCTGTTATTTCCTGTTTAAGTTTCCTTTGTATTCCTTCAGATTCTGTAACTATGTAACAGGCTGCCTTCAGGGTTAAATTTAGTGCTTCTCACTATATTTAGGATAGATGGAGGAATGGGACATCTGAGTTTTCCTTTTAGTTAACCCTGAGCCGAACAGGCCCTCATCAGAGGCCAGGTTTATCATCGTTGCCGCTTCTGGAGACATTTGCATTGTTACAGGAAACACCCAAAGAGATAGCTCTCTAATGGTAGGATTTTCAGACTGGAGCAGAGGTGGGATGGGGAGTTTGGGCAGGCCATTACTAATAATTCCTGAAGTTTCGCAGAGCTTCAGAGGTTATGATGTGCTTTGGATCCTTTACTGCGGCGTCCCACCAGACCGTGAGCAGGAACTATGTATCCATCAGGGTCCAGGCAGAACGTGGAGACAACACTAGTAACTGGAACAAGGAAATTTATTTATTTATTTATTTTAGAGACTAAGTCTAACTCTGTCGTCCAGGCTGGAGTGCAGTGGCATGATCTTGGCTCACCGCAACCTCCACCTCCCAGGTTCAAGTGATTCTCCTGCCTCAGCCTCCTGAGTAGCTGGGATTACAGGTGCCTGCCACCACACCCAGCTAATTATTGTATTTTTAATAGAGACGGGGTTTCACCGTGTTGGCCAGGCTGGTCTGAAACTCCTGACCTCAGGTGATCCACCTGCCTTGGCCTCCCAAAGTGCTGGGATTACAGGTGTGAGCCACCACACCCGGCAGAAAATTTTATATTAAAAATTATTATCTGGCCAGGCATGGTGGCTCATGCTTGTAATCCCAGCAGTTTGAGAGGCTGAGGCAGGAGGATTGCTTGAGCCCAGGAGTTCGAGACCAGCCTGGGCAACAAAGTGAGATCCTGTCTCTACAAAAAAATTTAAAAATTAGCCAGGCATGGTGGTGCATACCTGTGGTCCCAACTACATAAGAGGCTGAGACATGAGGATTGCCTGAACCCAGGAGGTGGAGGCTGCAGTAAACCATGTTTGTGCCACTGCACTCCAGCCTAGGCGACAGAACAAGACCCTGCCTCAAAGTTAAAAATATTAGCTCATGGAAAGTGATTTTCATAAAAGCTAAAAGGGAACTCTAAAAAACAGAAGAAAAGCAAATAGATGTCTAGCTACCACCTCCAGGAAGGAATAAGCTTGGAAGAGCCGCCAGCCTCCTTGCTCCAGGGCTGAGCACAGACCTTGTCAGGGCTGGCTACATCATTTGTGGGGCCCAATCCCCTTGTTCAGAGAGCAAGGAAAAGTGCTGTTAGCTTTTCCTCCTGCAGTATCTCTCTCAACCTCTCATGGTGTTATTTGCTGTTTAATGTCATGTTCTCTTGGACACAGGAATGTTTATGGGGTAAGTGCAGACTTTTACAGGTGCCTGGGACCCCTGTCCTGTGAGTAGGCATGTGTGCAGCTCACGGGCTGCCAGGGCTTCCCTCTGCCAGCAGCCGGATCAATGTGCTGTGACCCAGCCAGTAGTGGGGAAACTGAGACAGACATCTTCCCTTCCCACGAGCTGGGCTGCCCATGGGAAGCACGTGAGCAACTTCCAAGGAATTGCACTTTCTGTGCTGGGACATGCTCAGTATATGGACTGGAGATAGGCGAGAGGTCCAAGAACAAATAGTAAGGGACAGGACCATATTCAAACCCAGTCTTTTTACTTTAGCCATATTCTCATTTCATTCCCTACACTGCATAGTAAGAAGCTGGTTCGCTCTAGATTCTTGTGCTTGGCATGGGACTTTACCCATGCATATTGCTCTATCTCCAGATAGACTTTAGCACTATTGACATTTTGGACAGGATAATTCTTTGTTCTGGAGGGGGTTGTCCTAGGCATTGTAGGAAGTTTGGCAGTATCCTTGGTCTCTATTCATTAGATGCCACTCATACCTCATCAGTTGTGGCATCAAAGGTGTCTTCAGACTTTGTCAGATGTTCCCCAGGGGACATAATTGCCTTCCATTTGAGAACCATGGCTCTGTCTGAATCCAGCAGTTCAAGCTTCTGACAGCTGTTTTCTTTTGTCTTTGTCCTCAGCTTTCCGCCTGGCCCTCATCCAGCTTCAAATTTCTTCCATCAAATCAGATAACATCACTCGAGCTTGTAGCTTTATCCGGGAGGCAGCAACGCAAGGAGCCAAAATAGTTTCTTTGCCGGTCAGTATGGGGGCAGCCATCCTGTTCTGGGCTCTGTAGACCCAGCAGAACAGTGTTTGCTAGCTCTGGTGGTCCTCTTGTATCCTGGGGTCGAGCAGTGTCCTTTGGAGCCCATAGATTGTTTTGTGTTTAACTGGAGGATGACCTTAGCAAGGGTCTTTGTAAGGTAGGATGTGCCAACACGGTCATAGGTCTTTAGCTTTTGGATCTTCCTCTTTGTTCAGATGAAGCAGCCAAAATCCTAGTATTTCAAGGGACATACGGAAAACTGAAATACTCAGTGCTTAGACACTTTGTTCCTTATATAATTAAGTCTTTATAGGACCAGACCATGTTGGTTTTAGCACTGAGCCTCCAACATTTTTTTTTTTTAAATGAACTCTGGGAGAGCCCATGTGACTTGTCTCTTCTAACCCACTAGGCTAGCTTTGTAGTCTTGCCTGTGACTACAGGCTGTTTACCCTTGAGATGTCAGTGTTTTTCTTATTAGCTGTGTTTTAACCCTTCCACTGAAAGCAGAGCTAGAAGCAGCAGCTATGGCCTCTTACAGCAGAACTGTAAAATGGATGGGTGTTTTGATCTTTTTTTTTTTTTTTTTTCTCTGTCAATATTTTTCTAGGAATGCTTTAATTCTCCGTATGGAACGAAATATTTTCCTGAATATGCAGAGAAAATTCCTGGTGAATCCACACAGAAGCTTTCTGAAGTAGCAAAGGAATGCAGCATATATCTTATTGGAGGTAACTTCATACCCACAAGGTATAATGGCCTAAACATTAAAAACATCTGAATGAACCAGGTGTGGTGGCGTGCACCTGGATTCCCTACTTGGGAAGCTTCAGTTTGGGAAGCTGAAGCAGAGAGTTTCTTTTTTTTTTTTTTTTTTTTGAGGTGAGGTCCTGCTTTGTCACCAATGCTGGAGTGCAGTGGTGTGATCATGGCTCAGTGCAGCCTCACCCTACCAGGCTCAAGTGATTCTCCCAACTCTTAGCCTCCTGAGTAGCTGGGACTGCAGGTGTGTGCCACCATGCCTGGCTGATTTTTGTATTTTTTTGTAAAGACGGGGTTTCACCATGTTGCCCAGGCTGGTTTTGAACTCCTAGGCTCACGCAGTCTGCCCACCTTGGCCTTCCAAAGTGCTAGGATTACAGGCGTGAGCCATCATGCCAGGCATGTTTTTTGTTATACTAATAGAGGATTGAGAAAAAAAATTTTTTTCCATAGAGGCCACATACATAAAGGTAACTTTATTTTTGTGGTTTTGGAATAAATGTTTAAAGGTTTTATTTGCTTAAATAAAAAATAAGCATAGAAAAAGTTCTATAAATATAGCAAATAAAATGTTTTCTGTACGATGATATATTAAGAATGAGAAATGAAGGCAAAGCAAGAAGCCTGGAGATGAAACTGCATTCAGTGATGGAGAGGCTTCTGACTTCACATTCTCATCTTTTGGGATACAGTTTTGTTGCAGGACCTGGTGAATTCAAGTTAAGCAATGGGAAATTTTTCATTTTGCCCTAATGTTAGAGATTAAGTGTTGCTCAGGATCATGGCTGAATTTCAGGAACAGTTTGGTTATTTTTTAAGCCTGTCTTTGGCATCTAACCTAATCATATCCCAGCTACACTCTGCAGTTTATCTCTGAAAGATCATATTCAAGAAGGACCAAAAAAAAAACCATGATTAAATAACCCATAGAAGGGAATACTTATTCTGTATTGTAGAATGAGGTGTTGCCTTATTCTAAAAACAAAATGAATAAATAAACCGTAAAAGATGGGTTCTTTATTTTTGGAACCAAGTTATCAGGCTTTTATCCCTTTCTCACACAAGAATTGTTCTATTCTTTTTCTTATGGTATATTTCTTCTCTCAATGAAAGGCTCTATCCCTGAAGAGGATGCTGGGAAATTATATAACACCTGTGCTGTGTTTGGGCCTGATGGAACTTTACTAGCAAAGTACAGAAAGGTAAGTAGGAAGTGTGGCAGAATAATTTGTTATCTTTAAGCCAGCAACAATGTGTGGAAAAAAAAAAGAATTTGCTATGAAGTCCCCTAGTTCCTCTCATTATATCATACATGTATTAGGGTTTTAACTGATTGGCATAGGTGGTTATTCTCGGCCATCTGCATTTTTATATAAATTTTAGACACAGCCTGTCAATTTCTGCAAAGGAACAACCTATAGTAATTTTTTTTGTTGTTTTTTTGGTTTTATTTTTAGACGGAGTCTGGCTCTGTGGCCCAGGCTGGAGTGCAGTGGCGCAATCTTGGCTCACTGCAAGCTCCGCCTCCTCAGTTCACATCATTCTCCTGCCTCAGCCTCCCGAGTAGCTGGGACTACAGGCGTCTGCTACCACACCCAGCTAATTTTTTGTATTTTTAGTAGAGACGTGGTTTCACCATGTTAGCCAGAATGGTCTTGATCTCCAGCCTCGGCCTCCCAAAGTGATCTGCCTGCCTCGGCCTCCCAAAGTGCTGGGATTACAGGCATGAGCCACCGCGCCCGGCCAACCTATAGTAATTTTTATTAGTATTTCATTGAGTATATAGAGAACACTTTGGGAAGAGTTGCCATCTTTTTAGTATTAAATGCATATACATGGCCAGGTGCAGTGGCCCATGCCTATAATCCCAGCACTTTGGGAGGTCGAAGTGGGTGGATCACCTGGGGTCAGGAGTTCAAGACCAGCCTGGCCAGCATGGTGAAACCCCGTCTCTGCTAAAAATACAAAAAATTAGCTGGGTGTGGTAGCAGACGCCTGTAGTCCCAGCTACTTGGGAGGCTGAGGCAGGAGAATGGCGTAAACCCGGGAGGCGGAGCTTGCAGTGAGCTGAGATCCAGCCACTGCACTCCAGCCTGGGCGACAGAGCGAGACTCCATCTCAACAACAAAAAAAGATTTAAAAAAATATATATAAAATTGGCTGGGTGTGGTGGCTCATGGCTATAGTCCCTCATGGCTGTAGTCCCACCTACTTGGGAAGCTGAGACAGGAGAATCGCTTGAACTTGGGAGGTGGAGGCTGCAGTGAGCCAAGATCGTGCCACTGTACTCCAGCCTGGGCAAGACAGAGCGAGACTCCGTCTCAAAAAAAAAAAAAAAAATGCATACGTTTAGAATCATTAAGTCTTCTTGATGAGTTAACCCTTTTATCATTATGAAATGTCTCTTTTTTTTCTTGTAATACCTTTTGTCTTGAATTCTGCTTTATCTCTGCTATCACTGTAACCACCCCAGGCTTCTTATGCCTACTGTTTGCTAGTACATGGTTTTTCCAGTTCTTTGTTCTCAAGCTATATGTGTTTTCATATTTTAAGTGGATCTCTTGTCAACAGCATATAATTGTATCTTAATTTTTTCTTTATTCTGACAATCTGTGTCTTTTAATTGAAGTGGTTAGTCCATTTATATTTAATGCACTTATTGATATGATTGAATTTAGGGATACAGACATTTTGCTTTTTTTCCCTTTGTTCATCTTTTCTGTATTATTTTGGATTAATTGAATATTTTTTAGAGTTCTGTTTTAATTTATTTTTTTAGTTATACCTCTTTGCTTTTTTTTTTTTTCTTCCAGTTGTTGCCCTGGGAATTATAATATGCATCCTTAACTTTTCATAGGCTACTTAAGAGTTCATATGATATAACTTTATGTGAATTTTAAGAACCTTATAATGGTATAAGTCCATTTTTCTACCCCACTGCCCCTGCCCTTATTCTTTATGCTATAGTTGTCATTTGTAGTCCATGTATATATGTTATAAATCCAACAAAACAGTAATACTTGATTTAAATAGTCATATGTATTTTAAAGAAATTAAGAAGAAAACAATCTTTATGCTTATCCAAGTATTTATCATTCCTGGTGTTTTTCTTTCCTTCCTGAAGATCCTTCTTCCATCTGGTATATCCTTCAGACCGAAGGCCCTCGTTTAGAACTTTTGTACTGAGGATCTGTTAGCTAGGAATTCTGTTCGTTTTTCTTTACGAATATGTCTTTACATTGTTTTCATTCTTGAAAGATATTTTTGCTGGAATAGAATTTTGGATTGATAGTTTTCTTTTTTTTTTCCCACTAGTAGTTGTTATCTAGTCTTTTTTTTTTTTTTTTTTTCCTTCCCTGATGAGAAGTGGGTAGTAATTTGTATTGTTCCCTGGGACATAATTTGTTGTTTTTCTCTTCCTCCTTTGAAGATGTTTTCATAATCTTTAGTTCTTAGTATTTTGACTTTGATATGCCCAGATGTGGTTTCCTTTGTCTTTGTCTTCCTTGGTACTTCTTGAAACTGTAAACTTAAATCTTTCACTGTGTTTGGGAAGTTTTTTTGACACTATTGTGTTAAATATTTTTCTGTTCCTTTTTCTTATGGAGCTCCAGTATATATACATTATATTTTTAAATATTTTTTCAGGTCACCAGGCTCTGTTTTTCTGTTTTTGTTTTTCCAATACTTTTTCCTTCTCTTCTACAGATTAATTTCTGTTGATCTTTCAGACTTATTCACTGTTTCTTCTGTCTTGTTCAATTTCCTGTAAGCCAACACAGTGACATTTTAAAAAATTCAGATATTAAAATTTTCAGTTCTGAAATACCCTTTTGTTTCTTTTTTATAGTTTTTAGTACTCTACATTTTCTGTTGGTTCATTAAAAGCATATTTTTCTTTACACTCTTGAGCTTAGTCAGTTTCTATAGCTGCTTTAAAGTCTGATAATTATCACATCTGTGTGCCACAGAATGAGACTCTTAGGCCTTTAAAAGGCCTTTGATGTAAATAAACTCATGTCTAAACAAACAACAACAACAAAATTGTAACATCTGGGTCATGGCAGGATCTGTGTTCATTTGATTGCCTTTTCTTTGCAGTTTGAGTCACACTTCTGTTTCTTTGAGTATCTACTAATTTAAGATTGTATAGTGGATTATATGTTGTAGAGATTCAAGATTCTATTATAGTCTTCCAAAAAGTGTTGAATATTTTGTTTTAACTGATGGTTAACTTGGTCGCACTCAAACACCAAACTCGCATCTTCTTTGTAACGTGGGCAGCAACTTTAGCTGCTCTGTTCTATCTGGTTGTTCTGCCCTACTTCTGTTTAACTCAGTGATCAGCCAGAGATTTAGAAAGATTTTATATGTAGAATTTAGGGCTCTTGACTCTTTGCTTTCTCCATTTCAGGATTTCCTCCCTTGGTTCCAGCTCTGGTTTTCAAGCCAGTGTGATTATGGGTAATTTTCACCCCACTTATCACAGCAGCTAAGACCTTGCTTCAGGGTAACAGTGGTAAATAGAACCGGGAAGTTCATCCAGGGCTGTTCCCTGCTTCCACATGTTTGTGTTCTTCTCTTCAGGTTTTGCCTGCTTTGTTTTGGTCATTCTTCAGTGCTTTAAGTAGTTGTGCCTTTTATTTTGCCCAGAGTTCATAGTTAACTACAAGAGAGCTGGTCTGATAGGAGCTACTGTGCACCTGCTGGAAGGACAGCCAGCACTGGGCTATTAACCCAACTCTTTGAAATACATCTTTTTAGTATTAAGTTTTCCATCCCATGAATGTGGTATATATCCTGACATTTATTACGCTTTCTTTACTTTCTCTCAATTTCTTTTTATAGTGTTTTGGGTATAATTTTGTATAACATTTGTGAGATTTATTCCTCATTGGTGTTTTTAGATGCTTTTTCATTTTCTGTTTTGTTGTTGTTGTTGTTGTTTTGTTTTTTTTTTGTTTTTTTTTTGAGATGGAGTCTTGCTCTGTTGCTTAGGCTGGAGTACAGTGGTGTGATCTCGGCTCACTGCAACCTCCACCTCCCTGGTTCAAGCCGTTCTCTTCTTTCAGCTTCCCAAGTGGCTGGGATTATAGGCACACACCACCATGTCTGGAAAATTTTTGTACTTTTAGTAGAGACAGGGTTTCACCATGTTGTCCAGGCTGGTCTTGAACTCCTGACCTCAGGTGATCTGCCTGCCTTGGCCTCCCAAAGTGCTGGGATTACAGGCGTGAGCCACCATGCCTGGCCCATTTTCTGTTTCTTGCTAATATATAGAAGTAGAGCAAGTTTTTAAAATATTGACTCTGTGGTGAGGCACGGTGGCTCCTGGCTGTAATCCCAGAACTTTGCGAGGTAGAGGCAGGCAGATTGCTTGAGTTCAGGAGTTGGAGACCAGCCTGGGTAACATGGCAAAACCCCTTCTCTACAAAAACTACAAAAGAAATTAGCTGGGGTGGGGGTGGGGTATGCCTGTAGTCCCAGCTACTCAGGAGGCTGAGGTGGGAGGATCGCTTGAGCCTGGGAGGACAAGCCTGCAGTGAGCCAACATCACACCACTGCACTCCAGCCTGGGTGCCAGAGCACGACTCTGTCTCAAAAAAAATTTTTTTTAATGAAAAAAACTTACAGCAACCTTGCTAAACTCACTCATTAATTCTAATAATTTGTCTGTAGATTTTTTAAAATTTCTAGGTACATAATTATATCATCTGAGAATAATGACAGATTTCATTTTTTCTTTTCAGTTGTTACAGTTTTTACTTCTTTTCTTTTCTTTCTTGCTCTGTTTAGGCTCTCTGGTACCTGTACCAAGCAGGTGTCCTTGTCTTGTTCCCAATCTCAGTGGGAGAGTTTTCAGTATTTCATCATCAAGTATGATGTTTGTTTAGGTGTTTTGCAGATAGTCTTGATCAGATTAATAAAGTTCCCTTCCTAGAAGTTTTTCTTTCTGTTTTTTTTTTTTTTTTTTGAGACGGAGTCTCTCTCTGTCGCCCAGGCTGGAGTGCAGTGGCGCGATCTCGGCTCACTGCAAGCTCCGCCTCCCGGGTTCACGCCATTCTCCTGCCTCAGCCTCTCAAGTAGCTGGGACTACCGGGGCTCAGCACCACGCCCGGCTAGTTTTTGTATTTTTAGTAGAGACGGGGTTTCACCATGTTAGCCAGGATGGTCTTGATCTCCTGACCTCGTGATCCGCCCGTCTCGGCCTCCCAAAGTGCTGGGATTACAGGCGTGAGCCACTGTGCCTGGCCTCTGTTTTGTTTTTTAAATCGGGAATGGCTTAGAAGTTTACCAAATGCTCATACATCTTTTGAGATGATCATGTGATTTTTTCTTCTTTATTTTGTTACTTTAGTAAAATCGATTGATTTTCTAATCTTAAACAGCATTTGTTTTCTTTGAATAAATCCAATTTGGAAGTGATGCATTATTCTTTTGCTGAATTTGGTTTGCAGAATTTTTACCTATTTTTAAATGCCCACCCACTTTCCACCTCTCCTGTCAATTTGTCAGTTTGATTCTGATAAGTCTTTTTTTTTTTGAGACAGAGTCTTGCTCTGTCACCCAGGCTGGAGTGCAATGGCGCGATCTCGGCTCACTGCAACCTCCACCTCCCAGGTTTGAGCAATTCTCCTGCCTCAGCCTCCTGAGTAGCTGGGACTATCGGCGTGCACAATCACCCCCGGCTAACTTTTCTTCTATTTTTAGTAGAGACAAGGTTTCATCACATTGGCCAGGCTGGTCTCAAACCCCTGACCTCAGGTGATCCACCCACCTTGGCCTCCCAAAGTGCTGGGATTACAGGCGTGAGCCACCATGTCCAGCCTGACTCTGAGAAGTCTTTATTTAGTGCATATATATATATATATATATATATATATATATATTTATTATTATTTTTTTTTTGAGATGGAGTCTCACTCTGTTGCCGAGGCTGGAGTGCAGTGGCGCTATCTCGGCTCACTGCAAGCTCCGCCTCCCGGGTTCACGCCATTCTCCCACCTCAGCCTCCGGAGTAGCTGGGACTAGAGGCGCCCGCAACCACGCCCGGCTAATTTTTTGTATTTTTAGTAGAGACGGGGTTTCACTGTGTTAGCCAGGATGGTCTCGATCTCCTGACCTCGCGATCCGCCCGTCTCGGCCTCCCAAAGTGCTGGGATTACAGGCTTGAGCCACTGCACCCGGCCTAGCGTTTATATTTTTAAAAAGCAACACATTAGTTACCTGCCATGAGAAACCTAGAGGTTGATTTGCATACCACATATAAAATAGGGGTTATAAAAGGTACAGCATCATTTTTCCAGTTCCCTGTGGTAGAATTCATTTTGATAAGGTGTCAGTCAGCTTGTGGGGTGGATTATGAGCAGTCTGGGGGTACTCTTCGCATAGTTGATCTTAGAGCACCTTCTGTATCCACCCAGGGAAAGATATTGTCGTTACTGCCATTCCATTTTACGTGCTGGAAAAGAGGTAATCAAATCCATTATTTGTGATGCAGATCCATCTGTTTGACATTGATGTTCCTGGAAAAATTACATTTCAAGAATCTGAAACGTTGAGTCCGGGTGATAGTTTCTCCACATTTGATACTCGTATGTACCAGATAAGTTTGCCTCTTTAGCAATCTCAGTAGAAGACAATCAGGTATTTCTTTTTTGTCTCTCTCCAATTTCTTCACATAACCTAACTGAAAGACCGTTAAGTGAGAAAGGCAGAGAATTATCACCGATCTAGAAAGTTCGGCCTTATTTGAGAACTAAGGATTTGACACGATTTTGCCCTTTGAGTTGATTGTAGCCTCCTGTTATGGCTTCCAGAGTATACCTATTAGGCCATGGTTGAGTACCTCCCATCTAGATAATAAGCATTCAGTTAGAATGCACTTCTCATCTTTACTCTGCTGATGTAAATGATGTCTTTATGAGATGAAGTCCAAGTAGGAATGAGCTCGTCCATGGTCTCTGTCCTCAGGTCCTGTGTTAATTTATCCCTGTCAGTGTTTTGTGATCATTAAGTCATGGAGGGGCTCCTCTGCCACACCACGCTGTAGGGAGTTAACTTTCCACGTGTGCGTTTTCTGTTTGGAAACAGCTTACTGCAGAGTGGGTCTGGGCATCTGCTACGACATGCGGTTTGCAGAGCTCGCACAAATCTACGCACAGAGAGGTGAGGCACTGCAGCAGCTGTGTTATGTGGGTGCTTGGAGGCTTGGTTCTAGGCTGGTCTAGGTGGGATCCTTAGTCAATAAAAGCTGGGAGGGGGCTCTTTCATCTCTCCATCACCAGCCCTTTCACCCCCTTGAGGCTTCCCAGACTTTTGCTGCGTGTGGATAACAGGGTTTTTCAGGGATTGTGATTAAACACATCATGTAAGGTAGGAGCTATGCTCATAAAGGTCTGGTCTACCCTTGAGTCCTTCTTGTTACTGTGTTCGGAGAGTCACTTGAAGCCCAGTAGAAATGAAGTGGATTTCACCACTCAGTACCCCTAGACACTGGGTGGAGTGGAAATGTAGTCTGTGATATTTCGGTCCAGACGAGGAGAAATGTGCCAGTGTCTGGGAAGAGCCAGTTCAAAAGATGTGGGTTCTAGTTCCAACTCTTCCCTTTAATTGGCACAGTGCTTTGGTGAAATGATTTAACCTCTAGAGCAGTGTGGTTCTCAGTTTAGTCACAGGAATGATATGAGGAGTAAGAAGAGAGAACCTATAAGCCCCTCGTGTGGTACTCAACAAATCCCAGCATCCTTACTAGACTGCTTGAAGCTACTTCCAAATAGACTGTCACTTAACCAAGTGAAGCGGGTGGAAATGGTTTGACTGCCTGCTCAGAAGGGGGAGGTGCATGGGCTCTGGGGTCAGTAGTCTCTGTTGAGCCATATATCAATAAGCATTAGGGCAACTACTCTGCCCCTAATTTCAGTTGAAAAGAATTACAAAAAGTGATCATTGGCCATGTGAAGCTGACATATGGAGCTGAGAGAAATTTGTTTTTTTGTTTCTGTTTTGTTTTTGGGTTTTTTTGGGAGACAGAGTTTAGCTCTTTCACCCAGGCTGGAGTACAATGGTGTGATCTCAACTCACTGCAACCTCCGCCTCCCAGGTGATGCACCCGCCTGGCCATAATTTCGAGGCCAGACTGGTCTCGAACTCCTGACTTCAGGTGTATACCCGCCTCGGCCTCCCAGAGTGCTGGGATTACAGGCATGAGCCACTGCGCCCAGCCAGAGCTGAGAGAAATGTGAATGACAGTTCTCTACCTTATTTTTGTTTGTTTGTTTTGAGGCAGGGTCTCACTGTCACCCAGGCTAGAGTGCAGGCGTGATCCTGGCTCACTGAAGCCTTGGTCTCCTTGGCTGAAGTGATCCTCCCACCTCAGCCTCCCAAGTAGCTGGGACGCCACCACACCTGGCTAATTTTTAAATTTTTTGTAGAGATGGGGTCTCTCTGTGTTGCCCAGGCTTTCTGTACTTTTTTTTAAGTGAAGTTGATGCCGGTGGGCTAGGGGAGGCCCCCAAACACCAGTAGGACCTTGACCCCAGCCATGTCCATGCTGTTGACACTATTGCAAGAAGGAATTCAAGAATGAGTCAGAAAATAGTGAAAGTATGGAGATTTATTGCAACTATCATGGCACTGTTGGGTGTGTGATTTAGTATGTTAATGAGCTTATAATGAGGATAATGAGGTCCTAGGTGAAACCTAGGTCAAATCCAGCACCATATTGAGTCCACTGGGTCTTAGCCCTGGTTTCTCAGGGTCTTAGCCCCTAGCTTATACAGCCATTTCAACAGTTGCTTTTTGCTAGTCATATGAAACTGCTGCCTAGAATTTTCTGTTCTCTTGCAACCATCCTGTATTATTTCTGTCTCAAGGTCACATGTGATTTTGGTCATCAATACCACTTTTCTTGTGTGTCCATATGTGTGTGACTTTTAAAGGAATTCAGAGCCATATCTTAATTGCTGCTGGCACTGTCTGACTTGGCTGACATCTTCTTGTGTTTGGGAAAGTTTGAGTTCAGTCCCTGCTGGCTAAGGAACAGTGGGGAGGACTGGTGGTGCTGGGTGCTCACTGCATCCACTGTCCTTTGGCTTTTCTCTCCACAAGGCTGCCAGCTGTTGGTATATCCAGGAGCTTTTAATCTGACCACTGGACCAGCCCACTGGGAGTTGCTTCAGCGAAGCCGGTAAGAAAGGAACCATATATTCAAGCCTCTCGGTATGTCCTCTTTGTGGAAAGATTTCCGGTTGGGTGGAGGTGCCAGCCTTCCTGATGTGGATTCTGTCCCTGACTTAGGATGCCCTTGTATCCAAATGCGGTTGGAAAGGATGAAGCTGTAGGGAGGACTTCTACTGCTGGGCACTTTCTCCTCAGAAGCCACAGTACTAACCTCATGGATTTTGGAAACTGTCCTTTTTTTTTTTTTTTTAAGAGACGGGGTCTTACCGTTGCCCAGGCTGGAGTGCAGTGGTATAATCATAGCTCATGACAGCCTTGAAATCCTGGGCTCAAGAGATCCTCCTGCCTCAGCCTCCTGAGTAGCTGGGACTACAAGCATGCGCCACCATGCCTCGCTAATTTTTTATTTTTTGTAGAGATAGAGCCTCACTCTGTTGACCAAGCTGGTCTCAGTCTCCTGGCCTCAAGTAATCTTCCCGCCTCAGCCTCTCAAAGTGCTGGGATTACAGGCGTGAGCCCCAAGCCCTGCCGGAACTGTGGTTTTGGCATTTCAATATTCAGTGTGTTAGATGGGTAGTGATTTCATTTTTCTGTGATTAGATGTGGATTGTTCCCTCTTACGTCAGTTCCAGCAACTTTTACAGAGAAATTGAGAACCACGGAGCTTATGTCTTCAGAGCCCCAGCAGCCAATGAAAAGGCAGGGATTAGTTTAGCTTGACCTAGGGAGAGATCTGTGGTCTGTACCCAGCTGATTCTATGCCATTCAGATCAGGATGCTTATCCTACCCCCTCCTTCACACCGTCCTACTAGTCCTGACGGTACTGTGCCAAGAAACTCACTAGAAGCTCTTGTTCTTCTAACCTGTAACTCCAGGGCTTTGCACAAGCATCTTTGGCAGGTCACAGGTGCCTTTCCTTAGTCTTCTAAGGCTGAGAGGTGGTAAAGGGCAAGTAGCACAGGTGGACGTAAGATGGAAGGGAAAATGAGTGTGACTGTGTGTGTGAGTGTGTCTGTCTGTCAAGTGCTCTACAGCCCATGAAATGCTGGTCAGAGATGATGGTTTTCTTTAGGATTTTTAAAAGTTGAAGTAATACAAGAAAGTGTACTAATTTTAAGCATATAGGTTGGTAAAGTTTTGTGTGTTCACCTGCCACCAAGATGAACATACAGAACATTTCCGGCCCCCGAGGATGCTCCCTTTTCTGCCCCTTTCTAGTCAATACTCCTCCCTCTGCCTAGAGGTAGCCGCTCTTCTCACTTCTAGAGATGGTGGTAATTTGTAATGGAAAGGAAAGAGGTTTTAGCTGCTTGCATGGTGGAAGATGGGGGTAGGGGTATAAGATGCCATGAGTATTAATGAAGGTACAGTTTTGTCAAAAGAAAGAAAAGTTTCTGGGATACTGACATGACCCAACATGGGTCCATGAAGTCTGGAGGGCTCCCAGGGGAGGTGGTTTGATGTACCTGGACTGCGAGCTGCCATTTTTGTTCTATTTGAGGTGGTGGGACTGCCACCATGGGCACGGAAGCACCATGCGGCCTGCAAGGTGTATTGCTCTCATGAGGCCACTCCCGTTCTCTCCGGCCACCTTGACTTGCTTTAACCAGAGAAGCTCCTCTCTCATGTTAGCTTACGGCGGGTATCTCAGCAGCGGCACTGTTGACATTTAGGTGTGTAATTCTTTGGGGGCTTATCCTGTGCACGGTAGGATGTTTGCAGCATCCCTGGTCTCTACCTACTCGACGTCAGTAGCATCTCCTTAGTCATGACAGTCAGGAAGATCTCCAGACATTGTCAAATTTGGTGGACAACATTGCTCCTTCTTGAGAACCACTGGCTTATGCAGTAATGTAACTTTAAAGAGAAGGTTCCATGGCTCTGGCTTCCTTCTACATCTGAGTTAGCCTGAACTGTCCTATTTTTTAAAAGAAGGATCTATCTACTTGGGTTAGAAAAATGTCAGATTTATAATGTATAATTTACCTCTTCCCTGTCTGTTGACTACAGGGCTGTTGATAATCAGGTGTATGTGGCCACAGCCTCTCCTGCCCGGGATGACAAAGCCTCCTATGTTGCCTGGGGACACAGCACCGTGGTGAACCCTTGGTGAGTGAGGCTAAGTGAGAACAGGCTCAGTCGGAGCTTCAGAGGTGGCTCATTGGCAGATGGGTGTTCCAGTTCCTGAGCAGCCAGGCGCCCACCTCTCACTCCCATTTCCCCACATATCCTGCCAGCGTTCTGTCTGTCTCTGTGAGGAGCTTCCACTTGAAAACCGTGTGGAAAGGAATCACCCTGCTCTCACGATCAAGCACTTGGCCTCAGCCCTCTCCTGAGCTTCTGGTGACCTCCATTGTCGGTCATACTTGGATCCCATGGGGAAGCAAGGCAGCAGTGACAGGCAGGTTGTAGTAAGAGACTGACATTTTTGGTTAAAATTTAAGTTGGCTGGCTAGTCCCAGGGTAGGAATGAGTTACAGGGGGAGGACTTTGCTCCCAGTATAATGGCCAGAGGAGCAGTAAGGATGGGTTCAGTAAGTGAAACTATGACCCTCTCCCCTACAAAAGGGTGAAGCATTTGATTCCTCAGTGGAGCCAGCACGTAAGCCTGCCCAGACACGGGTACAGACATACGCTCATACACATTCCTTATGGTCTACATTTGTACAGTTTACATCGTACTTTCACACACATGGTCTCAACTTGAACTCCCGGGAACTTGTTCTTATTAAGCCCAGTTTATAGATGGTAGAATTACAGAGCTGAAGTGGCTAGAAATAGTGTTTGAATCCAGGACATCTGCCTTCAGAACTTGGATGTGTTCCACACTAGTTCTCTGTTCGAAAGCACGCACACACACTGGTATGTGTGTCTACATTTCCGGATGAGTATACCAGTAACAAGACTGAGAAGAGTGAAATATTGCTGTGGGGTTTCTGAGGGCTTCTCTCTTCTGCCTTTATAGGTAGGGCTCAGCTCAATGTGTGTGGTGGGGAGGCCTTGGAAGTATGACTTGTGTGAGATTCCAGTTGGCCTCCTGCATATTAGGCTTGAGGAGGGACATTGAAGGACTTAAGTTGCCTTGAAAATTTTCTTGAACTTGCATCAAGTTCCACTGTCCAGAGATCTTTGAAGGCCAGGGCAAATGGGGAAGAATCAGAAAATAATTCAGTTACATGTCATAAATGGTGGTGCTTGTAGCTCATTTGTGCCAAAAGTCTGTTTGTGGCTATCAGGTAAACAGAATCAGTTGTTATGTCAGATTATTTTGGAGAAGCTTCATTTCTCTAGATAAGGGTTTGAACCCTTGCTCTGGGCCAAGAGACTAAGCACTGAAGCCAGTTTCTTTCTTTCTTTCTTTCTTTTGTTTTGAGATGGAGTTTCACTCTGTCGCCCAGGCTGGAGCACAGTGGTGCAATCTCAGCTCACTGCTGCAACCTCTGCCTCCCAGGTTCGAGCCATTCTCCTGCCTCAGCCTCCGAGTAGCTGGGATTACAGGTGCACACCACCATGCCCAGCTAATTTTTATATTTTTAGTACTGATGGAGTCTTGCTTTGTTGGCCAGGCTGGTCTCGAACTCCTGACCTCAAGCGATCCACCCACCTTGGCTTCCCAAAGTGCTGGGGTTATAGGCATGAGCCACCGCACCCTTCCTGGAGATAGTTTTACAGGTCAGCCTTACCCTGGATTTATGAAGGAGGGTGGCTGTTCTCTAGTGCAGGGCTCCTGCCAGTGCGAGGTTATCCTCCATCCCCCACACCACTTCTACCCAGTCTTCAGAGGTTGAACTCTTTTCCCTCAAATCTGAACTGAAGCCCATTAACACAGGGGTTCAGGCATCACAGCCACCAGGGGACAGACCCCAGCAGATCTGGGGCCCTGCCTAGGCCCAGCTTCATCACGCTTACGTAGGGTAGCAGCCCAGGCAGGTATGAAGACAGGTCTGGACTGCCCTTGTAAAGGGGTCCACTGAATTGCACTCATGAGGGCATGAGATGGAGCTTCCCGTTGGTTCTAGGTAGCTCTATTCCCAGATCTTTATAACCATCAGATAACCAGCATCTCCTAGTGGTTTGCAGTTTATGAAACATGATCCACAATTTTATCACTAAGCCCTCACAGAGCTTATTTCCACTTTATAGATTAGGAAATGGAGATTTAAAATACCTTGCTATAAGGTCACAGAGTTACCTAAATGATAGGACAGAAATCTGTACCACTACCTTCTTGTTTTCAATCTCATGCTTTTCCCTTTGGCCTGTGAGCTTGGGAGGAAAAAACAGACCTTGAATATCACCAAACATCAGTGAATCCACTCATTCTCTTCTGCATCTTTTTCAGGGGGGAGGTCCTAGCCAAAGCTGGCACAGAAGAAGCCATCGTGTATTCAGACATAGGTAAGATTTTCCCAGATATGGTTTAGGTCTCTGATGTCCCCATTGTTCTGAGGCCAGACTCCGTAGCTGGGAAGTCCCTGTCATTTGTAGGGGTTCCTTTATGCCCCTCCTCATTGATCTCTGAGGATATTCTAGGGTCTGGTTCTCTGGCCAAGCCCTGGGGAGTATATCAGCTTGAGTTTTCTTGGTTTGGTTTGAAAGGATGCCAGGCCATCTGTGCCCCTAGATAAGACCTATGTTACTAAGTTACTCACTAAGACTCTGGTGGTTTATACAGTGTGGGGAAGAAATCCCCTTGGTTAGTGAGGAGTTGCAAATTATTAATAGTGTACTTTCCCGTTTTTTGCAGACCTGAAGAAGCTGGCTGAAATACGCCAGCAAATGCCCGTTTTTAGACAGAAGCGATCAGACCTCTATGCTGTGGAGATGAAAAAGCCCTAAAGTTTATGTTTCTAATGTGTCAGAACAGGAAGATATGATTCTACAGCATAATCAACTCCCTATTAAATTCTTTCATGAAGGTTTTTGTTTTTGTTTTTAAACTCAGCCTGGTCCTTCCTAGGTTCTCTATTGAGATGACAAAGCCTCATTATGCTGACATTTTCCACACCACATTAAATCGTTAAGAAGGATGTAGCCTGGAGCCCGAGAGCAGAAACCTGGGCTGGTTCTGAAGCTTCTTCCGTACTTAAGTTGCCTCCAAGCAGTTTGTGAAAGTATCAGATCTTGGTATCCTGGTGATTGAGTCACCTAATATAAATATATTTATGTCATGAACCTCTTATCCCATTGCTGGAGCTGGAATCTTCATCATGTAGAAAACGTGGTCTGGTGCTATTCTTTTCCAAGCAGTACCTTGAAGTTCCATTTTTGGTTCATGAGTAGCTACAGGACGCAAGGTGACACATCTTTGGTGTTTGCCAGAGAAGTTGGCAGCCCCACGCCTCTTACCAGCCTTTGGGCTCTTCAAATTTAAAAAGGAGCTGCTCATCCAACCTCAGGCCCTCCGGGTCTTGGAGGAAGGACTGGGTCAACAAAGAGCCCCATGGGAGAATGGCAGTGGTGCCATTAGTGAAGGCAATTTAGTATGAATCTCTGCAAAAGATTTTTTTGATAGCGTTGAGTGTCCGAAAGTTCCATTATTTTTCTTTTTTCTTTTTCCCCAGTAACACTTTCTAGCTCCACAGATAAACAATCACTGAACCTAGTAGTTCTTAGACAGTCTGGTTTGAGAATCCTTTTGTGGTTAAAAATTAGGGACTGAGCCAGGCGCAGTAGCATGTGCCTGTAGTCCTAGCTACATTGGAGGCTGAGGCAGGAGGATCCCTTGAGTCCACAAGTTTGAGGTCAGCCAGAGACTGACTCTCTCTCTGTCTGTCTCTGTCTGTGTCTCTCTCTCTATATATAAATATATGGAAATATATATATATATACTTCTGGAAAACAACACTGTGTACTGAGAACAAGAGAAAGACAAATGACTTTTTTTTTTTTTTTTTTTTTGAGACGGAGTCTCGCTCTGTCGCCCAGGCTGGAGTGCAGTGGCCGGATCTCAGCTCACTGCAAGCTCCGCCTCCCGGGTTCACGCCATCTCCTGCCTCAGCCTCCCGAGTAGCTGGGACTACAGGCGCCGCCAACTCGCCCGGCTAATTTTTTGTATTTTTTTAGTAGAGACGGGGTTTCACCGGGTTAGCCAGGATGGTCTCGATCTCCTGACCTCATGATCCACCCGTCTCGGCCTCCCAAAGTGCTGGGATTACAGGCTTGAGCCGCCGCGCCCAGCAGACAAATGACTTTTTAAAATTAAGTTTTAAATTTACAATTGATGCATAATTTTACTTTAAAAAAATAAGTGTGCAATTTGGTAAACTTTGACATATACAGCTGTAAACCACTCCAATCAAGATAACATATTTACCACACCCAAAAGTTTCCATGTGCTCTATTATAATCCCTCTGGCTAGTCCTCTGTCAATCACTGATAAATTTTATTACTATAGATTAGCTTGCATTTTCTAAAATTATATAAAAATGAAATCATGCCATTTGTGCTTTTTCTCTGTCTTCTCTCAAAATTCTTTCACTCAAAATTACATACTCTGTATGTCTTCTTTCACTCAAAATTACTTACTTTCACTCAAAATTACTTCTTTCATTTTTAGACAGAAGCAATCAGACCTCAAAATTACTTGGAGATTCATCTGGTGTGTGCATTAGTAATTCATAATTCATTCCTTTTTTATTGCTGAGTAGTACACAATTTGTTTATCCATTTACCTGCTGTTGGAGATTTGGGCTATTTCCAGATTTTGGCTGTTGCAAAAAAGCAACCTCACAGATCCTTTTAAAGGTGCTTTCAGGTAACCCTAGTGACTATGGTACCACTGCTCTCTATCCTAGCAGGCACACTGAAATAGTTAAACCTTGCAATAGTGTGAAATCATTTTCTTTTTAAACAATGTATTTCCTTATTTTTACATATTTTACTCTAGTCTCATGACAGATTACATTTTCTTTTTTAAATAGAAAGTCTTACTGTAAAGCCCCCATCTGTATAAAAAAATGAAAGATCTGGTTGATGTGGATGTGTGGAACCCAGGAACCCTCTCTTGGATTTTCTCTTACTCCCCAAAAAACTTCCTTTCCTCCAAAGAGCTGCTCAGAAGTTTGAAAACCAGTGGACAAGCCATCCTAACTGTCTTGATGCTACAGAAGCAAAGACGCCGTACAGAGATGTAGCATTCCTGTAACAGGTAAGGCAGGTGGATGCTAAAACTCTTTTTTTTTTGAGAGAGAGTCACGCTGTTGCCCAGGCTGGAGTGCAGTGGCATGATCTCGGTTCACTGCAACCTCTACCTCCTGGGTTCAAGCAATTCTCAGGCCTCAGCCTCCTGAGTAGCTGAGACTACAGGCATGTGCCACCATGCCAGGCTAATTTTTGTGTTTTTAGTAGAGATGGGGTTTCACCATGTTGGCCAGGCTTGTCTTGAACTCCTGACCTCAAGTGATCCACCTGCCTTAGCCTCCCAAAATGCTAGGATTACAGGCGTGAGCCACCGCGCCCGGCCTAATTTTTGTATTTTTAGTAGAAATGGGGTTTCACCATGTTGGCCAGTCTGATCTTGAACTCCTGGCCTCAAGTTATCCACCAGCCTCGGCCTCCCAAAGTGTTGGGATTACAGGCGTGAGCCACGGCACGCAGCCTTTTGTTTTTATGTATTTCATTAAATGAATTGTCCTTTTAGTGGCATATCAGGTGATCTTGCCTTCTGGTACTCTTGAAAAATATGAAAAGAAACCAATGAAGTAGGCATCTCCTGTAATTAGTACGTAGCATTTTATTCTTAGAAAATGTGTGGTGCCCTGGCCCTGGATTTTACCTCTTTGCAAAGTGGTATCTGAATACAATGAACACTAGATTCCCACTTGGAGTGGAAGAACATTGCAATTGAGGCCATGGGTAAGTTTTAACTGCCACACCCCTGTACTCTCGGACTTTCTAATGAATTAGACGATGTTTTATTTTTGTTTTTGCATAACATTTTGAAGTCTGCTATCACAAGTTGTGAACCAATATCTCTTGCAGTTTAGGTAAAAGGCAGAGCATTTAATGACTTCACATTTAAGTGAATTCCTCACAGGGATGATGACCTCTGCTGAAACAGGCCAGGATGTGCAGTTTGTGGTGACAGTTCTACCTGACTTTGACCTAGCTGTCTGAAGCTGAGAGCTCACAGATAATGAGTGCTGCATTGGTTGCAAATGAATAAACAAATAACATTATGGGGTTTTAAATGACCAAGGAGTAGATTGTGACATCGACTGGGTATTTAGGGAAGGACTCCTTCCTGATACCAAAAGTTAGGTCTGTGCAAAGTATACCAAGTGAAAAAAAAGTTCAGACAAGAGTTTAGGTTTCAACATAAATGTTGTTCATTTGATTATGAATCAACTGTGAAGTAAATCATTGAACAAGAAGCACTATGTACTATCTACTGTTGGCACTGGTGTTAAGTCTTTTGTGCTACTTTTTAGGCATTGCTGTGTAAGTTTTGGTGGCGCGTGGGTACAGTGAAGCCAGGAGGGATAAAAAGGGAAATGACGCGTGTGCTACAGGCTAAGTAGGGGCTCTTCCTTATGCCTCCTAACCACCTGTGTGACAGTTTCACATTTCCTATCAAATGACCTTCATTCATTTCTACTTGCGAAGTTTGGAGACTAAGAAAAAGCCAGCTGTTGGAAGAGAAAGCACTTTAGGATAAAATGGTCTTGTTAAAATCACCCATTAATAAGTTCAGCCCCTGATGTACAAATAACCAAAACACATACATACAAAGATAGTGCTTCTTGTTCAATGATTTACTTCACAGTTGAGTCATAATCAAATGAACAAGAATCTGCAAGAATAGAACATGGAGGGCAGGCTCCAGGAATTCCAAATGTCATCCTAGCTCTTCCTGAAGCATATTGAATCCTCCAAGTATACCCCGTTGTGCTAACTAGGCTTTAAGTCTTTTGTTTGTAGATTCATTCTCAAGGTTTCTCCCTCAGAACAAAGATCATGCCATCCTCTAAACTACTCTGATTTTTTTCACCAAATTTCTTGGTTTCTTTCACTTGCTTTTCAGACCCCCGCAGCCAGATTCTACCCTCATCTTTCCAATGACACTCTTGTGGCAGATTATACTAAAGACCAATTTGTAGACCTGTCCACGTGGCCTCTCTCAAACTCAACACCATGGATGTGACGTTCATACTGCCTCTCTGACCACTTAACATCGTCCCTTAGATGTCAAAGGTCCTTATATTAATAGTTTTATTTTTAGCTCCTTTACATTTTACATTTTGTCCTGAGTCATCTCAGCTACATGCATGGTCTTAAATATATGCTGATAATTCTCATTCACGTAGCTCTCCTGCTGGCTTTTCCCCACTCGTTTAAGAACAACTTCACTTTGCTGGACTCCACCTTGAGTGTCTCATTTTCCGCTCACACTCATGCTGTGCCTTTACTTAGATTTGTTGTGGTTGTTTCCCCACAATCTGGAAAGCTCCTTACCTAAATCCTATTTATTCCTTAATGCTTAGCACAATGTATTACTCTTGTTTGCATGGCACATTGTACTTCTGTTTTAGAGACTACCTTCCTCTGAAGCATATGGCAGGTTCATTTACTATCCAGCCCACCACAACTCAGTTTTTGAGCTCCTCTGTGTTCATCTTTTCATGGCCAACCCTCACCGTCATGAGTGCTTAGTAAATGTTGAGTTGGAATGAATTTATTCCTACAGGTTGCACTTGTTCTCTCGCCAAGTTTTCAGGCCAAATAATTCTGGAATGATTTCCTTACCTTAAGGGAGTCTGATCTGGGAAGAGCCTGGGACGTGATGTAACTTCATATGCTGTAGAGCTGAATATTCATTTACTTAAGATCTTAGCTCTGTTAGAAAGCAGTGTTGATTCAGAGGCCGGGCACGGTGGCTCACACCTGTAATCCCAGCACTTTGGGAGGCCGAGACGGGCAGATCACTTAAGGTCAGGAGTTCGAGACCAGCCTGTCCAACATGGCAAAACCCCATCTCTACTAAAAATACAAAAATTAGCCAGGTGTGGTGGTGCATGCCTGTAATCCCAGCTACTCGGGAGGGCAAGGCAGGCGGAGGTTACAGTGAGCCAAGATCACACCACTGTACTCCAGCCTGGCCAACAGAGTTAAACTGTGTCTCAAAAAAAAAAAAAAAAAAAAAAAAAGCAGTGTTGATTTAGAGCTAAGGTCACCTGATGCTCAGGCCAGTAATATTTCTCCCTGCACCATGCTCTTGTCCACAGCAGACACTGTAATGCTCTACACTGGTGAAAAACTAAGCTTGAGATGCACAAAAGAACACATAGAGATGGGAGGTCAGTTCTCCATACATTTTGTGAGTAGAGGCGTTGGTGTTTTGTTCCAAACTGTCCAATCGAGAATGTCCATACAATGACCGCTTTGGAAGATGGAGACTGTCTTCCTCTGGAGCATAGGACGGGTTTGTTTACTATCCAATACATTTAAAAAAGTGTTTCCCTCTGAGGCAAAACTCAGGCCAGTTTGCTTGTGGCCTCATTAGATGTGGGCTGTGGCGCAAACCCACTGCATGTGCAGTGTCTACCTAGATCACCGCGTGTCGCTCCCATGGGATCTGGGGCTCAAGCTCATGTTGCATGCTGTGTTCTAAATAATTAAGTCTATTGTCTGACCCAGGAGTCTCATGTCTTCTGCCAGTGTTCAGGAAACCGAGTTTTCAAGAAGGGCAAAATCTTAGGCCTTTTACAGCTGACACAGAGCAATATTGAGAAATACAATCAGGTAAAAGTTATTTAATACAGCAGTTCATAATTTAGGCCACGGATCATCTCTGCAGAGAATCCTACCATGCTGCATTCCTGCTTTAAACCTTTCATCCTCTAGAACGATGCCCAAGAGCCAATGTTAGTCATGTCTTCCTGTATTTGCTCTAGGTAAGCTGTTTCAAAGCCTTCCAGGACAACTTTTGCACAGTCACGTTTATCTTTAAGCACCAACAAAAGAAATGGAGAAATTTGAGCCGTGTGTCCTGGGCTCTGAAAGGCAGCAATCATCTTAGCCCCTAGCATACGCCATGTTCAGCTTCCTCGCCTTGGGCAGGTACCACAGCTACTTCAACTCCAGTGATCAGCAGGCCCTCCAGCATGAAGACCTTTGAGAAGGACCTGAGACTACTATAGCTCTCAGCTCCTAATATGATTTGTACACTATCACCTTGAAGTAAATCAGACTAGTTATTTTCATGCTAAGTTTGAAAACAGTGCCTTCTTTTTGATGCCTCTTGTAGGGTATTGGCAGAGGGATCTCAATTTTTACTTTATACCTGAAGGGCAGCTTTTTGGTCTGATAATTATAGTGTAATCATTCATATTTTAAATCACAAATACCCCCACCTCTTGATGCAAACTTCAGTCTGTGGCGTGAGTGTACATTCACTGCCTAAACCACCTTTGGCCAAAATTTATGTGTATATGAAGTCATTCTACTTTAGCACACTCAAAGGAATTCCTTTAAACCATTTATCTGCTTGTACACAATAGCCAAAGGAATAGTCCTTTCTATGGCTGATGTAATAAACTATCACAAATTTAGTGGCTGAAAAAAAGTTATTCTCTTACACTTTTCGAGTCCAAATTCATGGGGCCAAATGAAGGTGTTGGTAGAGCTGTGCTCTGCTCTAGGCCAGGATCCGTTTCTTGCCTTTTCCAGTTTCTGGTAGTTGCCAACATTATTTGGCTTGTGGCCACATCACTCTAGGCTCTGCCTCTGTGGCAACACTGCCACTTCCTCTTCTGTCTGAAACCTTCCTCTTATGTAGACATTTGCGACTGCATTTTAAGGTCACCAGATCATGCAAGATAATCTCCCCTTCTCAAGACCCTTCATCACATCCGCAAAGCCCATTTTTTGCCAACTAAAGTAACATTCACACGTTGCAGGGATAAGGATGTGGCTATCTTTTGGGGAATCATTACTCATCCGATCAGCGTGGTAAAGCTTGCAAGTAAATTAAAATTTTGTCACTTTGTTCACAAATCAATTTAGCAGAAGATGGGAACAGGACTAATTATAACCCGTATCCCCACAACAACTCCTAAGTTATTTCCTTATAAATACAAATGCCATACAGGACAGTCTTGGGTAATTATTATTCTATACTCATAAGTTTCTTGGTTTGGTTAGATTATATTGCCCTCCTGTTTATAGTCTTACGATAACAATTAGTTGACTTCTACAGGTCCAAACTGCTATTTAAACTGCAATTTGAGTTCCCAGAGGGCAGAAAGTTCTGTTTGAATTGTTTTACAGCCAAAGTTGCTTTTTATTGTTTTGGGATGTATTCTCTACTTACACCACAATTTTCAAGGATGATTATTTCAGGTATGCTTTCTGAGACTCCATGTGGTTGACAACTATGATCAATCCCACTGGTGAAACCAGATTCGAAATAAACTTATCCGCAGGGTCCATGTCTGATTGGCAACCTTCCAGGCTGCTGTGCATGTATGGGTAAGGTAGAGGCAAAGAATGAAGTAAGTTGGCTCTACCAGCTCTCTGTGGAGCCTTGTTTCACAGTAGGAGGGGTGGATGCTCTCGAGAAACTCCACCATTCATACCAACAAACTTATTTTGCTTCATATACTAACATTTCCAGTATATTCCTATTTTCAAAGTTATTTTGAGTTGACAAGAGATTCACTGTGAATTTACCCAATAGCATAATAAATGAATAAACTACCTTTTCTTGAGACAGAGTCTCACTCTGTCACCTAGGCTGGAGTGCAGTGGCGCGGTCTCGGCTCACTGCAACCTCCGCCTCCCAGGTTCAAGCGATTCTTCTGCCTCAGCCTCCTGAGTAGCTGGGACCACAGGCGCCCACCACCACACCCGGCTAATTTTTTGTATTTTTAGTAGAGACGGGATTTCACTGTGTTAGTCAGGATGGTCTTGATCTCCTGACCTCGTGATCCGCCCACCTCAGCCTGCCAAAGTGCTGGGATTACAGGCGTGAGTGAGCCACTGTGCCCAGCCTAAACTACCTATCTATTTAAATAATAGATAGAAGAGCTTGAATGTCATATTTATTTGGTGAATTTACATGTGAGGTCATTTACAAAAGAAAGATACAGACAGATGCAGCTTTCAGTGCGTTTCAAATATTTTCACAACAGGCAATAGTCCATGAGAATTTGGAATGACAGTATAGAATGGCACATGCTTCAGTTTCCTTTGTGTTTCTCTACCCAACCCCAAGGTGAAAGAAGGGAGAAGAGTAGAAGAAAATGTCAGTGTTAATGTAAATACAGCCATGCAAATAAAAACTTTCTTAAAGTCAGAGATCATCCAGAGATGTAGAACATTTCTGTATTCGGGGCCTATCAGAAGGTGCATAATTTAAAAACAAAATGCAGAGGTCTCAAACTTTCCATCATCCAAATCATCTTGAATTATAATAACCGCACCAACTAATTAGTGGTCTCCCCAATATTTTCCAAAGATTGACTTTGAAAGGGAGTCATTTCTAATAGTTTCTTAAAAAGATAGCATTTGTGGACAAATCGTTTTGGTTTCAACAGAATTAAGCACCCTTAAGGGGTGTAAAAATGCTCCTTTACTCCCAACAGTGTAAACCATAATTATAATTCCTTCTTAAATAAACCTCTCCCCATCCTGAGTATTTCAAAACAAAAGACCACTGAAGAACACAACCCTTCCCTCACCAGAAAAATCTAGCATATAAGCAAAAGGCTGGTCTATAAAAGTGGAAACTGGAAATAAATCTTAAAGTGATTTCTAAGTAAGGAGGCAGAGTAAAGATAAAACACTGCTGTCAGTATCCCTAGTGAAAACCTGGACCTGGGGGGGTAGTTAGTCCTTAGAGATGAAGGTTAGCGCACTACAAAAAAAGCACTCTACATGTCCTCAGCATCTTCAAAAATAAGTGGCTCAAAATTCCTTAAGCACATGTAGCCTTAGTTAAAGCACTAAACTTGTTATTTCAGGAAATACTATGCTCTGGCTCCAAGTCTTACATCCTTTTTGACCCTTTAGCTACATTTTCTTCACTAGAAATTTTAAGCTATTTCAATACTCCCATATATCACACTTACTCTACCTTTATTTGGGTTATACATACAAGCAATCTGCACTTTGATTTTTTAAAAGTTCTAAAATTTTTTAAAGAGATGGGGTCTCACTATATTGCCCAGGGTGGAGTGCAGTGGCTATTCGCAGGTGCAATCACCATGGCACATTACAGCCTTGAGCTTCTGGTCTCAAGCCTCTTGCCTCAGCCTCCCAAGTAGCTGAGACTATAAATAGTATATACAATGCCACTGTACCCTCTATCCTACGCTTTTAAAAGCACACCATTAAATAGTACTAATTATTATAGAAAATAGTTACAGACAATTATAAACACACTTCTGTTTCATCTTACCTCTTTGTCTGGTCCACTCCCCCATCAATACTCAGTCTTCCAGCATATATATCAATTAGAATATTTTGCATCTGCATAATTTACTGTAAGAAAATCTGCTGTTGTGGACTTTAAGAAGAATGTACATTATCCATTAGAGTGGAAAGGGGCCAAGAGGATTAGTAAGTGCCACTGAGTTTCTAAAACTCTGCAGAATCAGAGGCATTGTGCATGCTGACAATGGTTTAAAGGGTCTCTCAATTTTACTTTAATCCCCCATTGAACCTTTGTTTCTTTCAAAAAATCAACTGAAAGCGGTTAATTGAATATAAATCTATTTTACAGCATTTACTATGTTAATTTAAAAATCAACATGCTGTAAAATACTTACATACATTATTCACACATATATATAAAGACGAAATCATCCAGAACATAATCAACTCCCAACCCCCATTACAAAAAAAAAAAAATCAACAAATCAGTTTTTATTTGCATGGCCAATTATCATTTGTACTCTTTGCAACTTTATTTAAATATCCCTTTAACATGTTCTAATCTTTTGTTGCACAGGGAATAAAAGCTGCAAGACTGCAAACTTCCTTCAACAGCCACACCCACAACACCTAGACATGAAACAGATGTAACAAATAACAACACCACAAACAAATACTAATTTCCACCATTCAACACAGTTCATGACAGTGTCTTTAGGGTTCAGTTGAAGAGGGGGTAAACTTTTAAAAAGAGGGTCAGTCTGCTTTCCCCCTATTTTATAATGTTGGTGGTTTTAATCCGTATTTCTTTGCAACTTCTGTCTGGGCATGGGCGGCATCACAAAGTGAATACAGATGGGCCATCTCCATTTCCGATTTGGCCAGGTTAATAGCTTTGTTGAACATGTCAATGGCTTTCTCCATGTTTCCTCTAAAAGAACAAAATTTTTAAGTCTCAGATTCAACAAGCACTTCACAATATTCAATGAAGGTTGTAAGTGATGCTACATGAAGTCTCACCACTAAGTTTCTACTATGATTCTGGTAAAATGCTTCTTTTATAATAAACAAGAGTACCTACCACATTGAGAGCACTCAATGAATGTTAACTACTATTACAAATATTATGTGTTTACATTATATCTCTTGTATTCTGTATTTACTGATAAGAACAGTGAGACTACGGAAATTAATTGGCTTATCTAAATATCACAATTCCGTCTGGTTCCTAAATTCTGCATGTTTCTACCATTAACATGAGACTCCTTTGGAAAGCAGTAACATAATCTCAGGACACTAATGACGTGCAAAGGCCTCCCCTTCACAGACTGATGTGGGCCCCCCTCTTTCCGCTTCATCTCTTACCAGCACGTCCCCAACCCCAAGCACCTCTACTCTTCAGGCAATCTATGTGAGTTCCTTGATGTACTGCACACTCATACCTACATACAATACTCAGATTTATGGCCTCTGCCTGATTCTGGTCAAATCCACAGCTATCTAAGAACCGTTTTAAGTAACTAGTATTAGCTACATCTATATGCAATCCTACAAAGAATATTAAGTCCCTACTATATATACACACACACACACACACACACACACACACACACACACACACCTCTACCTGCATATATAGTTTAACTGGCATACATGTTAGTAAGGTACATTTTACTGGCATATGTGCCAGCTAGACTCTGTATATGCCAGTAAGAAGTACCACTAGGGTGACTATATTTAATCCCCTATTACAATATATGGCAACGTGATAGACTTATTTTTAAAAAAACTTTTTTCAAGATTTCATGTTCTGGCATTAGGCCAACAGCAAGCAGCTCTGCAAAATCCTAGGATAATCTGCGATTTCATTTATTCAGATTCACTTATTTAATTGTAAAGGTAAGGTTCAGAATGTATTTTTTAAAAGTTCAATTAACATGTGAACAAAATTCCATCAAACCCTAAATCAGAGGTCTTTAATTAACCCAGGATCTATGAAAGCCTTAAATTAAAAGCAAAGTGTTTTTGTGTGCATTATTCTAAGAAGAATCCACAGCGTTACTCAAAAAAGATTAAGAACTACCACCCTATCCTATTCTAGTACAAGAATATTTTATTCACATTAACAAATTAGCAATTAAGAAATAATTTAGGCTGGGTGTGGTGGCTCACACCTGTAATCCCAGCACTTCAGGAGGCTGAGATGGGCAAATCACTTGAGGCCAAGAGTTTGAGACCAGCCTGGCCAACATGGCAAAACCCCATCTCTGTTAAAAATACAAAAAGTTAGCTGGGCATGGTGGTGCGTTCCTGTAGTCCCAGCTACTTGGGTGGCTGAGGTACAAGAACTGCTTGAACCCGGGAGGCAGAGATTGCAGAGTCAAGATTGCACCACTGTACTCCAGTCCGGGCTGGAGACTCTTTATCTCACAAAAAGGAGAAAAAAAAAAAACAAAAAACACTTAGTATTTACATGCCACTGTGGGTACAGAATGGTTCAAAAGAAACACAATTTTTTTTTTTTTACCAGCCTATATATATTCTGCCTATTGTAGAGCAGGGAGAGGACTACAGGAGGGGCTGAATGATAGGGAATTAAGAAAACTCATGCTGCTTCCTGACAAGTGATAGTGTCAAGATCAGTGACTTTGGCATCAGTGATATCAGAGCTCAAACCCTGTCTTCTCTGTTGGCTTACTGTGCAACCTTGTAAACCTAAGCAGTCTGGGCATCAGTTAAACTAGGGATCACATAATCTCCACCTTTATTAAAGATGGGGGTGAAGATTAATTGAAAGAGTACTTAGAAAACATCTAAAGTTCAGTACTTGCCCTAGAGTAGGAAACTCTAATGGCAATGCCAATATTAAGATGGTACACAGTAAATCCCATGTATAAAATAGTTGTCACCTTTTAATGGCGGATCTTAAGAGCAATTCTGGATAAACATTTACACAAAATAAGAGGTTAAGGACAGAGCCGCAAAAAAGATTCTTATCCAACTCTGATTTTAGAGAAAATTCAGGGGCTCTGAGTTGATGTTGCAACTTGCCCAGTTATTTGGCGGATGCTTCTTTGTAAGAGGCTCCAGAGTTCCTGGCAACTTGGCTACCAATCCTTCTGTCACTGCCTAAGCACATTACAGGCATTTTTTTTCCCCCAACAGGAATAAAAAGGAAAGAACATAACAGACTTTAACATGTATGTAACAAGAACAAAAAGCTAAATATCTATGGAGCTGCCACACGTTTCCTAATAACAGACTCCAGAAGTTACCTTTGTACTTCAATAGTTCCCATGGTTTCATAGGCAAAATCACATTTATTGTCAATTTCAATAGCCTTGCTGATAAGTTCCAAACCTCTATCCAGATCTTGCTTCCACTGAAGTTGAAGTAAACTGCAAATGCAAAAAAATAGTCAGATATGACCATGGCCCAGTATCAGTAGAAATACACATGTATTAATATGACTCAATTTCTACCTTCAATGAACTTATAAGTTAACTTACAAGGAAAAACAAAACCTAAAGCAATATATAATCAGCATCAAATTGTGTTTTTTTTTCTCAACTTATATTGGTTTTCTAATCTAAGTTCCTTATTACAAAAAGGGTTCAAGGTCTACGCTCTATTACTAACTTATCTTGCATCCCTTATTTTTCACTTTATATAAATTTAAGTGAAATTTCTTAGGCTAATTCAAGTACACAAAGGCCACGAACACTTGTGTATGCTTCCTATTTTGATATAAGCAACAGCTGACAGGATATTCAGTTTAAAATTAAAACCCTTAACATAGAGCAAAAATAGTACGTTAATTTTTCTTTCTTTTTTTTTTTTTTTTTTGTTGAGACACAGCCTCACTCTGCCGCCCAGGCTGGAATGCAGTGGTGCAATCTTGGCTCACTGCAACCTCCACCTCCCGGGTTCAAGTGATTCTCACTCCTTAGCCTCCTGAGTAGCTGGGAATCGGGCATGTGCCACCACACCCGGCTAATTTTTTGTAGTTTTAGTAGACACTGGGTTTCACCATGTTGGCCAGGCAGGTTTCGAACTCCCAATCTCAGGTGATCCGCCTGCCTTGGCCTCCCAAAGTACTAGGATTACAGGTGTGAGCCACTGCGCCTGGCCTCCTTAACTAACTTCTGTAAGAATGAAAAGACATCCAGGAGCATTAAGAAGTTTGTCAATTAACTTCTCTACCGCAGTCCCCTTCCTCAGTGGCCAAAATAAATACATTTTATTACTATGCAAGAAATTCATTATCTCATTGGAACAACCACAAAAATACATACCCTTTATGAACATATGTTGTGGCATTATCTGGTTCCAAATCAATACATTTATCATACATTTCATCAGCTTTACCAAACTGTTGTTGATCTGTTAATGCCTATGTGAGGAGATACTTCAGTTATATTAAGGTAACTGTCAACCTAAGCAGTTAAAAGTGTATTTATTATTCATTATAAAAATTTACTTCATTTATTCATTATTACAAAATTATCATGTTTTGGGGATACAGACTGATTTACATTTTACAACTTAATTGTTGGAGTTTCAGCAAGTGGTTACCTGCCATAGCAGATAATCTCTGGTAAACTGTTCAATACAGATAATCCCATTCTTAGTGACAGCTCTAATATCACATTCTCATAGGTACAGTCACATCATTTATTCATGATTTATCATAATATAGCTCAAGGGAATTTTTTTTTTTTTTTTGGAGCCAGAGTTTCATTCTTGTTACCCAGGCTGGGGTGCAATGGCATAATCTCTGCTCACTGCAACTTCCGCCTCTTGGGTTCAAGTGATCCTCCTGCCTCAGCCTCCTGAGTAACTGGGACTACAGGCACGCAACACCTTGCTTGGCTAATTTTTGTATTTTTAATAGAGATGGGGTTTCACTATGTTGGCCAGGTTGGACTCGAACTCCTGACCTTAGGTGATCCACCCACCTTGGCCTCCCAAAGTTCTGGGATTACAGGAGTGAGCCACCGTACCCAGCCAGGGAATTATCTTAAGGGCAATATTCATCTGTAGGTATAAATTAAGATGTATGTGTTAAATGTCTTCGGAGCTATTTCTTTGAAATTATTGATTTTTTAAAAAGCAGCTATAACTGCTTCAACTAATACATCTCCAAAAATAATTTCCTAATATTATCTAATACCTAGCCCATATTCGGTTAACCCCAGTTATTTATAAGATGACTTTTAAGAACTATGTGAGTCATTATTTTTGGCTGTATGGCTCTTAGTCTTTTCATATCTAAAATAAGCTAACTTAAATGTTTTAAAAATCTCTTAAAAATATCAAAGAAATATAGTCAGCACATCTTTGTAATAAAAATCAGAAAGATGTAGAAAGTAGAAATATTTTTATAGCTTCCACCATTGTGAGCATATGCCTTCCTGATACATTTATCTATCTCTATTTACCTCCCTATTTGTTTTCTTTCACATGGTTTAGTTCATTTAGTATACAATTTTCCCTTTAATAACAGGCAGTGCTATATCTTGCTTTGTTAACTTTAATGTATTTTTAACTTTTAATGGCTGCATAATATACCATTAAGTGAGTGTACCACAATTCTGAAAACATAATTCAATCTTCTGTTGAACATTTACGATTTTCCCCAATTGTCTGTCATAGTTAACAATAATGTAATAAACACTTGTTTTGAAAACAAAAGCAGCAGCTATAATCAGCTATCTTTTTTTTTTTTTTTTTTTTTTTTTTTTTGAGACGGAGTCTCGCTGTGTCGCCCAGGCTGGAGTGCAGTGGCCGGATCTCAGCTCACTGCAAGCTCTGCCTCCCGGGTTTTTACGCCATTCTCCTGCCTCAGCCTCCCGAGTAGCCGGGACTACAGGCGCCCGCCACCTCGCCCGGCTAGTTTTTTTTGTATTTTTTAGTAGAGATGGGGTTTCACTGTGTTAGCCAGGATGGTCTCGAACTCCTGACCTCGTGATCCGCCCGTCTCGGCCTCCCAAAGTGCTGAGATTACAGGCTTGAGCCACCGCGCCCAGCCGAATCAGCTATCTTAAGGCAAATCCCACAGCTGAAATGTAAGGCATAGTTCTGTGGATATCAGACTATGCTCAAACTGTAACTTTGCGAGTTGGCCAGCATCTAAACCAAAGCTTTGAGGGCCAAAAAAGTTACACTAAGTATATAAACACACACATACATACACGTACTGTATGCATATATAAAGTTACATATACCATATAGTGAAGTTAAAATTAGAAAACAGATCAAAGAAAAGAAATCTGAGTGCAAAATGACTGTAATAATGCTAATGCTGATGAGAAGACAGCTCATACAAACCAAACCTATCTTGAAGGCAGAAGGGTAATAGGGAAATATGCTATTGGGAAAGTTCTGCAGAAGAGTTGTTCCCCAGTAGCGGTTGCTATTCGGTGGCCTTTGCTCTTCTAGATGCTTAGAGAAATCTGCACCAAAAAAGCCCTTCTGAATTCCATGACAATGATGAGGATGTTGCTGTCACTTCCCGGTTTGTTACCAATTATAAGGCATAAACTCAAGTGTACCCATTCATAGGATTAAAATGTACACTTCAATGCAGTTATATATAAGACCTACCTCTAAAGAACTGATCCAACACAAACCAATTTTCTCATAGTTCCACCCTCAATAAACCCTTAAAATCCTTGTGAAATTGTTCTTATAACCTGCCTAGAGATACCATGAAGGAAATTAGAAACAAAGCAAGCAACCTTAAGAAGGGTTTAAGGAGAGGGGTCAACCAGGGATGGTAATACACATATATATATATTTTGGAAATACAGTCTCACTCTGTTGCCCATGCTGGAGTGCAGTGGTGCAATCTCAGCTCACTGCAACCTCTGCCTCCCAGGTTCAAGTGATTCTCCTACCTCAGCCTCCCCAGTTGCTGGGATAACAGGTGTGCACCAAACCACACCCAGCTAATTTGTATATTTTTAGTAGAGATGGGGTTTCTCTATGCTGGACAGGCTAGTCTCAAACTCCTGGTTCAAGTGATCCGCCTGCCTCAGCCTCTCAAAGTGCTGGGATTGCAGGCAGGAGCCACCACACCCAGCCAGGGGAGGGTAATTTGTTATTGTTTCCTATTTCTATGCTGTGGAGAAAAACCCAACATGTCTTTTGTAATTAAAAAGAAAAATAAAGTATATAGAGCATCAGTCCCCAACACTTTCCCAGCACTTCTGGCACCACAGACCGGTTTTGTGGAAGACAATTTTTGTATGGATGGGGGTGGGAGGAGGAGGGATGGTTTTGGGATGAAACTGTTCCACCTCAGATCATCAGGCACCAGAATCTAATGCTGCAGCTGATTTGACAGTGACAGGAGGCGGAGCTCAGGTAGTAATGCTTGCCCAGTGCTCACCCGCTGGGCGGCCCCATTCCTAAGAGGCCTCAAAGCAGCTGTACCGCTGATACAGTGTTGAGATGGCTAGTTTATGCAGATACCAAAACCAATTTTCAGCTTTAAGAAAGAAAACTGAGTCATTCAGAGGTCATTTATTTGAGGGGAAAATGTATGACCATGACCTACAAGAAGCTAATCATTTTCATTTAAATGGATGATTTAAAACTAAGAAGTTTTCAAGAATTTCAGACTACAATAAGAAAGTTAAAACAATTCATATTTAAATCCTGCTTTTCATACCTTCAATCCTAAACCAAGAGAGTTTCAAGAATTTTAGATAAAGTAAAGATAAAATAAACTATTACAACAACCTAGCCATATAAAAAGGCAGTGACCAAACAGAAAGAAATGCCTTTCTGTGGATATTTTCTCCACCAACTGCATACAGTAAATTTTCCTAAGGCAATTACTTTTTGCAAAACCAATCCAAAAGAAGAAAGGACAGAAATTTTTGCCTTAAGCTTCCCCATATTGAGTTTAGGGCCATCATTTCCAAATTGTGTAACAAAGGAGCCTCTTCTGAGGTGATTCAGGACCAACCAGGAGCCATGAGAATCAATTAGGAACAAAGCCACCTGCTTCCAAAGAAGCTGCAACCATGACAGCACTGTTTTCTGATTTCCACACTGAGATGTAGCATATATATGCAGTTATTTTTTAAAAATCTGAAAAAAACATTTACCTGGGCGTATAGTGCATAGCCTTCGGCACACCTTGGAAATTTCTTTATGACCTCTTCAAAACCTTTCATAGCTGCTTGGATTTGTGAAGAGTTGTTTCCTGTATATGCCTGGCGGTACTATAAAAAAATCAAAACAGGCCTGTCAAATCAAGAACTCAAAAACTCATGGAATGTTATCATAAACATACAAAATTACATAAATATTTCCAAAAAACAGGTGATTTGCTAACATAATCTGCAGCATCCAAAAGGGTTCCAAGTAGGTATCTCAGCAGCAGAGAGCCAAAGGTTACGTACAACTACGACTCCATGGCCACTATACAATTTCAAGATGTTCAATACTGTAGAAGAGGGCATACTAATTTGTAAGAAGTGAACTTTGCAATAAATGAATTTTAAATCTAGTAAAATTTTTGTCATTTTTTTCATTTATAATATATATTTGTGACACAATTTCTTCCTTTAAACGGAAAATTCTTTTAGGACTCTAGCCATACAGCTAACTGGAAGTACCTTATTTTACTAGAAATGCACTTAAAAAAAAATGCAACCTTTTGAGCTTTATGTTTCTGAATATTAAGAAATAGTTCTATGAAACACGGGTGAGAGAGCAAGTTACATGATGTCATGTTTACAGAGTATTTCCTCAAAATGTTTTTCTTTTTGTATTGATTTATGGTGGAGAAGCAGGGAGACCAGTTCTGTTTAGGGAAGTATAAAATCAGGGACAAACATCTATCAAGATGAACCCAAACAAATGTCTAGAGAAAAACAAGAGCTAGGTATTAACCAGCACCTTTTTTCCTCAGTAGTTATCCTTTGGGAAAGAAAGAAAGAGAAGACTTTGTAGACAATGAGATACTCATTTTTGTTGACACTGGAAAATAAAAGTGATGTTTAGGAAAATAGAAGAGATAGTAGTACCTACCAATGCAAAACATTTCTGTGCTTGTGCCAGAGCAGACTCAGGTCTTAACCTAATACACTCATCAAAATCTGCCACTGCTTCTTCAACTTGATCAAGGAGTATTTTCAGCTAAGAAAAAAATATGTAAATAAATGTAATTCAAATAGGCCCACCAGTTAAGTATGTTCTGTATCCCATCTCTATTATTACAGCTCAGCATAATGCTGAGCATGCAGTAATTATTCAATATATAATTACTTTCTAGAAACAGTGAATTTAAAAATCTTGAAATTTAAAAGGCAAGATTCCAAAACATAAAAATGGTATCCAACTTTTAGAAAGGACTACAAGCCAACCATTTCTGCACTGCAATTCTGACCACTATTAAGCAAGAAACCCCTTCTTCTAGAAAACTAAACATCCTGTACCTTCTAATATCAAAGCAGGTTAGACATCAGATAATTACCTTTCAAATGAATCTTCAGACACTACCAGTAAAGATCAAAATGTCAAGAATTTTAAGAGGTTATCTCAATGCTTAACATCCTTCCGAAAGAAATAGTCATGCATAATTACATTTCAATCAACAGACCGCAAGATTGTAATACTGCATTTTTACTGTACCTTTTCTATGTTTAGATATGTTTTAGACACACAGATACTTACCGTTGTGTTATAACTGCATATAATATTTGGTACAGTAACACGCTATACAGGTTTGTAGCTTAGGAGCAACAGGCTACAACATACAGCTTAGGTGTGTAGTAGGCTATACCATCTAGGTTTGTGTAAGTACACTCTATGATGTCCGCACAACAAAATCACCGAATAATGCACTTCCCAGGCAGGACACATGACGCTATTAGGTAAAATTCTCCACTAGAAAGAACTTCAGCTCTTCTGTTATTATCATGCATAGCCCACACTTTCTACCATAAAGCATTCCAAGAAGCCATGTTAAGCCCACTATAAAGCTATGTTTTCCCCACCTGAGACAGTAATTGTAAACTGTTTCTTCTCTATATATTTCCACTAAAAAACTAATATGCCTGTTACAAAACTTGAAAAGATAAATACACTTATTTTTACGATTTGGACAGTCCAGACTATTTCCTTATATAGCAGGAAGCTCACAAAAATCATCCTGTTGATTCTAGAATTAACTCAGATTGCTTACTAAATGTTATTAATGTTTTACTCATTGAAAACCTATGAACCAGAAACACCAGAAGAACAAACTTGAACTGGTAAGCCAATAGTTTTTGCCTTCCTTTACTCTTTTTTCGTAAGTAAATACCAAAATTAAACAAAGGCCAATTCAAACTGTAAACCACTGTGGTACTTTGTTCACAACTATCAGAAATTATATAAGAAAAATCAAGAAAATTATACAAGAAATTCTCAAAAATGGTATCAAATAACTCAATCTAAAAGTCAGACCTCTAGGTAAGAAAACAGACGTACCTGTCCTCGGTGGTGATAAACATCTGCATTCTGAGGGTCGATGTCAGCAGCCATGTTAAAATCCTGGGTGGACAGCAAAGGCTGCTGCTGTTGCATGTACATGCTGCCTCTTTTGATGAGAGCATTTGCTCGAAGCTATATACCCCAAATGAGGAAAGGTTCAGCATTACTTTTTTTTCCTCCAATCTAGTTTCTTTAAATAACAGCTTTTTTCTATCATCCACATATCACAAAGGTCACCCTTTTAAAGTATGCATGTCAGCTGTTTTTAGTATATTCACTAAGTTGTATATTGATTACCACTATCTAATTCCAGAACATTTTCATCACCCTTAAAAGAAATCCCATACAAATAAGCAGTCACTCTCCATCCCCGCTCACCTCCTACACTCTTCAGCCCCTAGAAACCACCAATCTATTTTCTATTTCTACGGATTTGTATATTCTGGATGTTTCATATAAGTGGAATCATACATTATATATAGCCTTTTGTGTCTGGCTTCTTTGATTTAGCATGTTTTCAAGGTTCATCCATATTGTAGCATGTATCAGTTTTTCATTCTTTTGTTATGCCTGAAAAATATTCCATTGTACAGGTATCACATTTTATTTATCCATTCATCAACCGATGGACATCTGAGCTTCTTTCACTTTTTGGCTACCATAAATAATGCTGCTATGAACATTCATATACAAGATTTTTTAAAAAGTTTTTAAACAAAGGATGAGATTTTGCTGTGTTGCCCAGGGTAGACTAGAACTCCTGGGTTCCCAAAGTGCTGGGATTATAGGTGTGAGCCTCCACACCCAGCTCTCATGTATAAGTTTTTGTGTTAATGAATGTACTAAATTCTCTTGGGTATATACCTAGGAGTGGAATTTCTAGATCATACGGTAACTTTTTGAGGAACTGCCAAACTAATTTCCAAAAGGGCTTTCCCATTGTATTAATACATTTCCACCAGCAATGTATGAGGGTTCCAATTTTCCACATCTTCAAAAACACTTATTATTATCCACCATGTTTTTTATTAGAGCCTTATTGTCTTTTTGATTATAGCCATCCTAGGAGGTGTGAAGTGGCATCTCACTGTGGTTTTGATTTGCATTTCCCTAATGGCTAATGACGCCATCTTGTCATTTATATATTTTTTGGAGAAATGTCTATTCAGATCCTTTGCCCATTTTTAACTTAGGTTGTCTTTTTATTGTTGAGCTCTTAGAGTTCTTTATTCTGGATACAAGCTCCTAATCAAATACATGATTTGTGAATATTTTTCCCATGTTGAGTGATGTGTTTTCTCTTTCTTGATGGTGTCTTTTCACACCGAAGTTTTGTTTTGTTGTTTTGAGACAGGATCTCTGTCACCCAGGCTGGAGTACAGTGGCACAATCACGGCTCACCGCAGACTCGACCTCCCAGGCTCAGGGGATCCTCCCACCTCGGCCTCCTGAGTAGCTGGGACTACAGGCACATGCCGTCATGCCCAGCTAATTTTCAGGCATGAGCCACCACCCCCAGCCAAGCACAGAAGTCTGATCACGTCCAATTTATTGTTTGTTTTTTTTTGGTTGCTTGTGCTTTTGGTGCCATATCTAAGAAACTACTATTTATCTAAGGTAACAAACATTTAGTCCTCTATTTTATCCTAAGAGTTTTATAGTTTTAGCTCTTAAACATTAAGGGCTCTAATCCATTTTAAGTTAATTTTTGTACATGGCATATGGTAAGCATCATTACTACTTGCCATTAAAAGTCATGTGATCATGAAAACAATACGTTTCTTTAAAATTTTGTTCAAAGCAATAGTACATACATATAGAACAAATAATATACTCCATAATTGTAACAAAAACATATAACATATAACAGTTGTAATCATCAGGAAAATCAGCAGAATATTAAAGATAATATTATGAGGGTATCTTCAATTTGAAAATCTCATTTTGAAAGAAACTTTCAACAATATTTAGGTCTTAAAAACAACTGGCCGGGCACGGTGGCTCAAGCCTGTAATCCCAGCACTTTGGGAGGCCGAGACGGGCGGATCACGAGGTCAGGAGATCGAGACCATCCTGGCTGACACAGTGAAACCCCGTCTCTACTAAAAAATACAAAAAACTAGCTGGGCGAGGTGGCGGGCGCCTGTAGTCCCAGCTACTCGGGAAGCTGAGGCAGGAGAATGGCGTAAACCCAGGAGGCGGAGCTTGCAGTGAGCTGAGATCCGGCCACTGCACTCCAGCCTGGGTGACACAGCGAGACTCCGTCTCAAAAAAAAAAAAATAAAAAAAAATAAAAAAAACCAAAAAAAAAAAACAACTATTATATCCCCCCAAATACAGCAGATGAGAGAGGCTACAGAGTTCATGTAATGTAATGAGGAAACAGGTCAGAGATGTTAACAAACTAATAAGTAATATAGTGAATTGGTGGTTAAATTCTGTTTTGTTACACTGAATAGAATGTAACAATTCAACAGATACCCCTGAATCTTAATTATGAAATGCATAATACACAGCACATTAAGAATACTTAGAAAATGTTAGGCTGTTCCAACTGTACAACTGCAAAACTTTTGGCATATTTATACATTCTATTTTTAGAACCTTTTTTTCATGTAACATAAAACCTTTCTGAATATATTAATGTGTTTTTATTAAGTGTTTTATACCTGGTGCTACAAATTATACGTTACTTACAGCATTATCTACAGAATTGCTATATCACTTTTACCACTGCCCAAATACAGTCCAATACAGTAGGCAGTGGCTACAGGGAGAAGATGAAACTACCAGATGATACAGGGAAAAAAAAGTCCTTTCCTAAATAAAGATAAATATCATTGATATTTATATTTTCAGATTCACTGCACCAATTACGTTATTATTAAGAGTAGTTTCTTCAAAAACAAAAACAGCCCTTCGAAGAATGGCAGTTGAAATGCTTTAAAAAATCTGGCAAAACATAATGAAAGGCATCACCTTCTATTTAATAATTTCTTCACACACATTTTTTAATGTACCTTCACATTAGCTTCTTTCAAACTGATGACTTTATCTAAATCTGGTTTGGCCGCATTGGCACTGCCAATAAGCAGGTAGAAGGTAGCTCGTAGTAGTAATGCTTCTGCCATGTATTTGCCTTCAGCATCTATTTCTTTTGAGCATTCACTTATGATTTTATCGTAGTTTTCTTCTTCCATATACTGTTTGGCCTTTAAATATCCAGAACTGAAAATAAAAACAAACATAGGAAATTATTTACTAAGAAAAAATTAAATGTGCCCGGGTATAGTGGCTCACGCCTGTAATCCCAGCACTTTAGGAGGCTGAGGTGGGCGGATCATTGAGGTCAGGCGTTCAAGACCAGCCTGGCTAACGTGGTGAAACCTGTTTCTACTAAAAATACAAAAATGAGCTGGGCATGGTGGCGTGTGCCTGTAATCCCAGCTACTCAGGAGCTGAGGCAGGAGAATCGCTTGAACCTGGGAGGCGTTGGTTGCAGTAGCCGAGATGGAGCCACTGCATTCCAGCCTGGGTGACAGAGCGAGACTCCATCTCATAAAAAAAAAAGAAAGAAAAGAAAGAAAAAATTAAATGTTAAAACATGCCACATTTAGCACACCTGAGTAAATTAAGCAATTGTCTATTTGCCCTTAACAAGATAATCAGCCAGTGTGGGATGGAGCTGGGGTGGGGAAAGGGTGGTGTGGTTAAAGAGATTAGGATTTTTGATGTAGATGGGGATTTTCTTGAAACCTTGGACAAGGAGTTTTAAAAAGGAAGCAGCAGAGTCCTGGGTAATACCTCAGCTCAGACATTTAGATACTGAAAAGATGAGCTAATGAAAGAGAGACTGATCTGCAATATGGGTAAGGATCCTGTCTTATTCACCTTCCTATCTGAAGCACATCAATGGTACTCAACAGTGTTTAACGGTTAACAGAAGGAACAGGGAACTAGGAAATAAGTGAGTTTAGAGTCACAGAAGCTAAGGCAAGAGGTGTGAGCAGACCTAGAATAACTGAACTTATTAAAGAAGCGAATTCAAAGTACGACTCTTCCATCAATTAATACTTTAAAAAACATCCTTCTCTATGTTTTAAAGAGCAGTGAACACAGTATCTCTTATTATTCTTCTAAGATGATGACTTTTATGGAGATGCTTGTAGAAGTAATCTTTGTATCTGAAATTTGTACTAGGTGTCATGAGGTACATGAGATATCTTCCAAACATAAGGCATTGTAAATTAAAGTACATTTTCTTATTTCAGTTGTTATATGTGTATAGAAAAAACTGGCAAATGACTTAAAAGTTACGTCAGGCCAGACGCGGTGGCTCATGCCTGTAATCCCAGTAGTCTGGAAGGCTGACGCAGGAGGATCACCTGAGCCCAGGAGTTCAAGACCAGGCGGGGCAACATGGCAAGACCCCCATCTCCATAATTAAAAACAAAAAAAATTGGCCAGCCATGGTGGTGTGCACCTAGAGTCCCAGCTACTTAAGAGGTTGAGGCGAGAGGATAGCTTGATTCCAGGAGTTGGAGGCTGCAGTGAGCTATGATCGCACCACTGTATTCCAGCCTGAGTGACCCCCTCTCTCTCCTTTTTGTTTTTTGAGACAGAGTCTTGCTCTGTTCCCCAGACTGGAGTACCGTGGTATGATCTCAGCTCACTTCAACCTCTGCCTCTGGGACTCAAGCCATCCTCCCACCTCAGCCTCCCCAGTTGCTGGGACTATAGGTGGACACCACGATGCCAAGCTAATTTTTGTTAGTTTTCTGTAGAGATAGGGCTTCTCCATGTTGCCCAGGCTAGTCTCAAACTCCTAGACTCAAGCAATCTGCCCACCTCAGCCTCTCAAAGTGTTGGGATTACAGGCATGAGCCACCATGCCTGGCCTGACCCCGTATCATAAAAAAATAAATTAAAAAAGTTATGTCAGTGAAAAATCTTTTAAGCTCTACCCTAACCTCTCCTGAAATTACATTCAAATGTTGCCTACATTCTAGTTTTGTTTCTCAGCTCACCAGGCTAAGAAAACACAAACAGGCCAGGCGCGGTGGCTCACACCTGTAATTCCAACACTTTGGGAAGCCGAGATGGGCAGATCACCTGAGGTCAGGAGTTCGAGACCAGTCTGGCCAACGTGGGAAACTCCGTCTCCACTAAAAATACAAAAATTAGTTGGTGTCGTGGTGTGTGCCTGTAATCCCAGATACTAGGGAAGCTGAGGCGGGAGAATCGCTTGATCCCAGGAGGCAGAGGCTACAGTGAGCCAAGACTGCGCCACCACTGCACTCCAGCCTAGGCAAAAGAGACTCCGTATCAAATAAAAAAAAAGAGAGAGAAAAGAAAGAAAACACAATGATTTAAATCAGATTAGAAGTAATGTCAACTTACTGAAGAACATAAGTGTTAGTTATTTATAAGCATGATTTCTACACCTCGCAATAACCTCGTAAGGTAAATATTACTAGCTCCATTTAAAGGATGATAAAGCTAAGGCTCACAGTAAACTGGCATTTAAAACTTAGGTCCAATTCCAGTTAGTGTGCTGATGATAGCTAGCTACATCCTACCATCTCTCAATAAAGCTTTTAGAATAATGGTATTAAATTCATTATAGCTTTTGTGGGACAAGGACTATTTCCTAACCAGAAGAAGAAATTGTTTGCCTAACAGTCACAAGGAGCTAACATGACATCTTGAACACTTACTTCCCAACTACAGTCTTCTCAAAAATTGTGTATCAATGAACTAAAATTTGTACACTGCAGTATAATTATGCATAGTATCTTCTCTTAAAAGGTCACCAGCAATGGTAGAAAAATTGGAAGATAAAAATCAAAAGCAATTTGTTTCTTCAAACCCTGCAATATGCTGCAGATGCAAAACCCAGTTATGCTCAGCTACTAGAACAGTATTTCCTTTTCTTCCTAACTCATTAAAAAATATCATGTTGATAATATCGTACCTTCTCTCAGGGAGGAGAGCTACCCTTGACAGAAAAATACAAGTATTGACAAATATGAATGGAATAAAGCAGGCTAGATGACTTATATGACATTATATCACTAGGTGTCCAGCTAGAAACATAGTATCCTGTACTTTTCAGCTCTCTACAGACCCCAACAAGAAGCCCTCCAAATAGGCATCTTCCTAGACAAGCAGAAAAAACCTTGAAAAAATTCACTCTTTGGACATCCCTAAAAGTATCTCAGTTTACAAATTAAAAACTTCCCTGTACTAGAACATCTGCATGTCGAGCTATACAGTAATTTTCAAGTTATTGCCTCTATTCAAACACAGTCAGTCACTGGATTCAATGGGAGTCCTCTTGAGAAGATCACATAGGACCTTGAGTAAAAGCAGGGCAGAATCCTGGCAGTAAAACCTTGAGTCACCAGAGAAGTAACAGACATATGCTAGAAAGAAAAGTCTTTTTATAATAATAATATTATATAATTTTAAATTATATTTCTGTCTATCTCTATCTGTAGATAGACAGCTGCTGTGACATGGCTCAGAACCCATCTGGGCCCTAAGGAATATTCAAAGCCACCAGAACACCACTAAGCAGACACTATGCTTGACATACTTACTTTTCTTTCACTTCTAAAGCCTCCCCTTCCTTGTCTTTATCTTCATCAGACTTCTCTCCTTTAAGCATGGGCTGGGAAATGATATCATCCGTGAAAGAACTGAAGTAAGATTTGATAAACTGTGGAGATGGCATCAGAGGTTCACGATTCTGAAATTTAGTCATGTTCAAAGACATCAGAATGGGAAATACTAACCAAAAAAGCAGGTACATTGTAGAACACTAAGAATAACTGTCATAAAAATTGGATTTTCATTTTTCAAATAACTAAAATTAAGCTCCAAGCCACAGAACAAAAGACAGTGGAAAAGGTGAAGCTGCCAGTCCCAGCTGGTCAAAGCAGGTTTTAAATGAGAGCCTTTTCCCTCTACAAAGATGTAAGATCACATCTTACACAGGTGCTGAAAATGTTAAGTCCATTTACCTTGGGCTTTCATCTAAAGATCTTTATTACAGGTAAGTGCCACTGAAAACCATACTGAAATCACATTTCCTGTTTTGATTATTTATTTGACACATAGCAACCTAACTCACAATTATGGGAGAATTTTTTTCCTCCCAAAACACAATTATCATTATAAAGTTTTAAATAAAGTGGGAACAACACACCCAAAGGGCTCTCATAATGTATTTTGAATCCTTTATCTACACAATTCAGCCCAAACAGTTTAATGGAAACACAGAATTTTAAATTGTATGTGTAACAAATATCATTACTGTTATTTTGGTAATGTCTTCATATTCGAAGGAAGAAAAAAAGGAATTGGCTTTGTAAGTAAATTATCTAATCTAGGATAGATCAATGTGGGATCCAAAGAGAACTAAAAAGGAAACCTAAGAGAAAACCCATATTGATCTGTGGGCACTCTCTGGGGAGAGATTCAATTTGTTTTTATTTAGGATAATAAAATATTTTAAAGTCAAATGGTCACCTATCAAGTGATAAAAATGCCTAACTTTAGTACTTTATACTAAAGACACTCTGAGAAGAAATACGTAGTGGCAATCATTTACCATTTTAGGGGAAAAGCTTAAATAGAAATTTAAACAGCACTTACTTGAAGCTAGATAAATCACTAATGTTTTTTAGTTTCCTATTTCAGCTTAGAAAAGCAGCTATCACCTCCCTGCGTTCTATATAGGGTTATAAATTTAAAGTGAAAATAAACTGTTACAAGAAAGGGATTTAAGTATCAAAGGAACACGATATAAATTCTAGATGTACGTCATTAAACTTTTAGTATCAGTGTTCTCATCTCTAAAATGGCAATAGAAATACTTGCCTTATTTATCTTATACGGTTGTTATAAAAAATCAAAACAATAATATAGAAGGTATTTTGTGATTTACAAAGTGACAAACAGATTAGAAAATGTGGAAACTGATCTGTAACCTATGTAAATATACATTATTTTACATTTTCTTACCATCCTGCAATCCAACCAGTCTAATTACTCCACACTATGTATAAGGAAACTAGGTTCCTTTGAGGTTGAATTTATGGACTCTACCATGGTGTTTTACAAAGTGATTTCGAGACACACTAGTCTTATGAGATGCTCAAGAGAAAAAAAAATTCATAGTTTAAAAAGACTGGGGCCAGGCGCAGTGGCTCACGCCTGTAATTCTAGCACTTTGGGAGGCTGAGGAAGGTGAACTGCTTGAGTTCAGGAGTTTGAGACCAGCCTGGGTAACATGGTGAAACCCTGTCTCTACTAAAGTACAAAAAATTAGCCAGGCGTAGTGGTGCATGCCTGTAGTCCAGCTACACGGGAGGCTGAGGCATGAGAATTGCTTGCACCTGGGAGGCAGAGGTTGCAGTGAGCCAAGATAACAACTGCAGTCCAGCCTGGGCGACAAAGAAAGAAAAAAAAAAAAGAGAGAGAGAGAGAGAGACTGGGAATCACTTCAGCTATACCCCTCTTAAGAGATTCACGACACGCCTTAGTAGATTATTAAAGTCCTGCAGTGAAGAAACTTGTTTTAACTGTTTCACTCAGCTAACATCCAGAGATGTAAAATTAAAAATACAGATTACTAAAATCAATTCAAGAAAAAAGCAAGTTATTATTAAAGGAAAAAGAAACAATTACCTCGCTATTACTGGGATTTAACAATGAATCTCCAGTGATGTTTACTGATGCAAAGAGAGTATGTAAGTACTCTCTTTACTTACATCTCACCTTGGGCAGTTAACTATAGCATGCCTTTTATACACAGTAACAGTCAGTCTCTCTCACTAAATTTTAATTCTGTAAGGGCAAAGGCCATGTCTTTGAACCCATCCCTCCAAAATGCCAAACATGTAGCTTTGTTTAATAAATGATTGTTGAATTAAACTACCTGTTAATAACAGCCTAAAACTAATGCCAACTTCCACAGTATACCTTTAAAAACTTAATAATATAGAAAAATATTTTTCTGTAAAGGGCCACATAGTAAATATTTTAGGCTTTGGAGTCTATACAGTCTGTCACAACCACTCAACTCTGCTGTTGTATCTCAAAGGCAGCTGAAAACAACATGTGACTGAACATTTATAAAAACAGGTAGCAGACTGGATTTGGCCTATGGGCCACAGTGTGGCAATCCCTAACAGAGATGAATTCCAATATTCTCCAGGTAGAGTACTGGATAGAGCATATATTCTTACTGAAGAAGGACAAGCCATAAAAGCCCAAGATAATAGGAAGAAGAAATATAGCCCAGTTCTAATTGCAGCTGTTGCCATTACCACTATGCCTAAGCTTAAGCAGCATAAACTTAGAAAATACCCCTCACAATGTACATAGTACTCCCTCTATTCCCCAAATCAGATAAATTTACCTTATATTTTTCTTTGGCTTTCTCTTTTCCAAGGAGTTTAAGAACTTTATCGGCTAAAAGCATGCTTTGTTGATTTTGGAACCCTTCTAATATACACACAGCAGTGACATCTAGAAATGATGAAAAACACAAGGGTAAATATAAAATTACTGCAAAGATGGTCAGTGGCAACAAATGGGTACAATGTAACTACAGAAAGCCAAACTAAATTCATGGCCAAATGGGACTGTTTCATTTCCAATTAATTGATTCTTAATACCTAACTTTATATTCTCTATGACCAAACTGAAAGCTCAGAAAGTCACTCCACTTCTCTGGGGTTTGCTTTCTTTACCTGTGAAATGAAAGGGGCTATGCTGCATGATTTCTGATGTTTCTCACCACTCTAACATTCTATATATAGAAAATAAAACAAGGAATCCAGGAATATTCTCTTCTGGCTAGCAACTCAGGCATATCAACATAGTGTGGCTCTTTCATGTCTGGTGTTTTTTATAGGCCTGAGTTATTCCTTGTCTCCAAAGCCATCTTGCCACAGAGCTCTCAAATAAATCTGCCTCCATACCTTTTCATCTGGTTATGTCACAGCTCAAGATGCATGCAGAGGTTTGAAATTCAAAAGATAATTCGTTCCTTAACCTCTCAGTCTTTCATTCAAAGCACTCAAACAATGACGTCTCTTCTCTTTCTGAATTAAATTTCCTGTAATTCCACATCCTTGCTCCACCAAACAAGTCAATCTGCTGTTATATTCCCCTGATAACCATGGCTAGAGCCAATGTCAATGTCTTTTTTTCCCCATCCTGTTTCTTCTACATGACACTTCAATCACCCTCCTCTCTGCCAGTTATTATGTTAGTAACTTCAAGGTCTGGTTCAAAACTCAGGATTCCCTTTTCTAAAACAATACTCTTTCCACATACTATCAAAGTATGTGCCACCACAGAACCTCAAATTTTGCTGAAATGTTCTCTAAAATACCCTCATTTGGGAATCTATACTTCTCTTTTCAGAAAGGGGCCTTTTCCTTTTACTGATGCTTTTAAAGCAGACTTAAATATGAAATGGAAAGAACTTTTAGACTGTAGAAAATTATACTTTGGTTTTGCTTCATGTCACCTAGAAGAATGTACTTCAAAGGCCAGAGGTATACTGTAATTGCAGCTTGGGAAGCAGCGAAATGACCAATCAGAGATCACAGAATATTTATGGCATTTACTGAGAATGACAAATTCACTTTGATGCTTTGTACCAATTACATCAATTCCAAGTAGGTGTAAATTAGGTATAAAACAATTTCCAATTGGGTATAAAATAATGTTTGAAAATGCCGCGGGCAAAACACAATGTTTTCTTTAATGATTCATCTCAAAGCTATGTTTATACATATTATAAACATAGCTCATGTTTATACATATTATAAACATAGCTCTCAAAGCTGTATTTACACCTATTAAACGAAATATGTAGAACCTTAGAAACACTATCACTTGCTAAAACCTCTTTTCTGATTTCCTTATTCAGAGAATTATACTAACGCTGATGAGCTGCTAAGTTTAAAATGTGTAGTAAACTCGTAATCTTAATACTCATTTAATTCCATAGTTGAGAACAGAGACAATACTTAAGTATCAGCAGTCTTAATTTAAACTAGAAGACACAGTCTTAATTGCAAAGGAATCCAACTTTTAAAAACAACTGATTCTTGCACTCACAAGGCACAGTTTCATACACATTTACCAATGACTACAAAATCTTAAGTAATTTTCATATGTAAACACAAAATGACCCTCACCTTCTAAACATTCCTTCTTATTGTCTAGCTTCTCATGGGCTTTTGCACGTCTAAAGAGAGCTTTCACATATTTGGGATTAAGTTCAACAGCCTTTGTACAATCTTGTGCCACTTCTTTCCATTTTTGCTGTAATTGAAAGTATTCCAAAAAAGTCACACTGAAGAAAGTACTGTTCAATAGAAATCAGTTCAAACTTAATAGGCTGAGTATTAAAAGTCCTAGAATAAAAAAGTAGTCCTAATAGAAACAAAGAGTTAACATCTGCAATACATTACAAAACCACATATAAATATCAAAAAGTTAAAGAAATAGCCTCAAACTGTTGAGGAGAATAGGGTCACCAGAAACTTTCCATACTATGTAATTTTATAAAATCTGAAATATACTTAACTTTGGAGTATATCTGTAGTCAGCAAAACTATAGAATTTGTTCTTTAAAAAGTTTTGCAATTAATGGAAATAAAAACAACATCCCATAATTTTGAAACAACTTCAAAAAATATATTAGGTTTATTTGAGTAGCATTAACTGAAACTTTAAGCAAATAAAGAGAAACAAAAGGAACAGAAGAAACAACCTAGAGTACATACCAACTGTTCAAAGGCAGCAGCTCTGTTTTGATAAAATGTAGAAAGATCGACATTCTTCTCTGTAGGACACAAGCTAATAGCCTCAGTATAGCACTGAATAGCTTGTTCATATTTTCCTGCTTTGAAATATTTATTGCCTTTATTCTTGGCTGCTTGGGCTCTATCAAGAGAGTTCTGAAATGAGAAGAAACAATGTATCAAACACTAATCGACATTCACAGACTCAGACCACAGTAATTAAACAATAAACTGATAAAAACAGGAAGACAGAATGGCTGTTTATAAGGTAAGTTGCTTCATACAAGTATCTTCATGGAATAGATTCTAACTAGTAGGATTGTTGAGTCAAAAAGCATATTGTGGCCAGGCATGGTAGCTCATGCCTACAATCCCAACACTTTGGGAGGCTGAGGCGGGCAGATCACTTCAGGCTAGGAGTTTGAGACTGGCCTGGACAACGTGGCAGAACCCCGTCTCTACGAAAAATACAAAAACTAGCTGGGTATGGTGGCACACACCTACAGTCCCAGCTACTCAAGTGGCTGAGGCATGAGAAATGCCTGAACCCAGGAGGTGGAGGCTACAGTGAGCCAAGATCACACCATTGCACTCCAGCCTTGGTGACAGACTGAGACTCCTCTGTCTCTGCCCACCCACCCCTCCCCGCAAAAAAGCATGAGAGGTGCCCTGCTATATTGCCCAGGCTAGTCTCAAATTGCTAGGCTCAAGCAATCGCCCTACCTCCATGTTCTAGGCAGATGGGATTATAGGTGCACACTACCATGCCCAGCTAAAAGACACACACACACACACACACACACACACACACACATATACACAGAGGTATATACATATATACTTTTTTCTCTCTCTCTGTCACCCAGGCTGGAGTGCAGAGGCACAATCTTGGCTCGCTGCAACCTCCACCTCCTAAGTTCAAGTGATTCTCCTGCCTCAGCTGCTCCTGGCTACCAGCACGCACCACCACACCTGGCTAATTTTTTTTATTTTTCAGTAGAGATGGGGTTTTGCCAGGTTGCCCAGGCTGGAGGTTTATATGTTTTTAATTTCAAAAACAATCAGACTTTTTCAAAAAGGCTGTAGAACTTTAAAGTTTTTAAAGGATTTAAAGTGTGCAAAGGATTTCTAGGAAGCTCTAAGTATCTAAGCTCAGAATATTACATAGCTACTTTAAGCTAGCTAGTGTCAACCAGAATGTATATTTTAAAACTGATGTGGGAAGATGAAAGGAACCAAGACAAGCACATATAAATTAATAGATGAACTTAAAATCTTCCATTTGTCAGTAGACTTAATTATCTTCCAAAAGCTTTGAAACATAAGTTTAATTTCAAGGATACATCATGTTTCAGGACTATGAATACGTGCCAGGACTAACAGAGACTGCTACAGGACTGACAGAGAAACACCCACAAAACACCCACAATAAAGCAAAACTAGGAATCCCTTATGTAGCTGTAGGCTCTAGGGGGCAATCATCAGGGTGATTGCTAGAAAACTTGCATTTGAGACAACCTCAACAATCCTCCCACTCCACTGGAGAAAGCAGAAATCACATTAGAGTAGGGCTGTGTCATTCAGGAGTGAGGATCTTCTACACGAGAGACAAGTGGCTGGGTACCATGGCACACACCTATAGTTTCAGATACTTGGGATGCTGAGGCAGGAGAATTGCTTGAGCCCAGGCGTTTGAGATTAGCCTGAACAACATATTGAGACATTGAGACCAGACCCTCTTCAAAGAGACAAGTGACAGTGACAGGGCATACCATACCTTGCCTCTGTTTTTAAAAAGACCACACAATCAAGAATTGCTAACAGTAAGGGAAAACCAACCCATACAAAAAGAGGCCCCCAACTCAAATAGAAAAGCAGTATCTGAGAAAACAAGATAAGCCAAGCAAACAAAAAATTTAGTTTCAAAAAAATGAGAGGCTATCTTGCCATCATTTAAAAATGGGTGCTTTTAAAGAGCACCGATTAGAAATTTTGAAAATGAAAAATGATTATTAAAATTAATTCAGCAGATTGGCTGTATATTAAAGGAGAAAGCCGAGGAGCGAATTAACAAGTAGAGAATGGGGGAAACCTGACAGAATGCCATGGAAAGAGAGGATAGGGAGATGGGAAGTTTGGAGAAATGAAATGACACGAAGTATAAATCTAGAAGTTCCATCATTTGCCTACCTGGAGTTATAAAACGAAAGGCATAGAAAAAAAAAATCTAAGGAATCAGAGAAATTCTTGGAGTTGAAGAAAAATGACACACATTTTTAGACATTATGGTGAAATTTCACAACAAAAATCCTGAAAGTATTTAAAAAGAAAAACAATCCAGTGCCAGACTGTCACCAACATTTGGTACCAAAAACCAATTAAGTAACAATTTCAAAATTCTAAAGCAAGATTATTTTGTAACTAAAGTCTTATACCTAGCTAAACTAACATTTAAGGTTGAACACAAGAACAGAAATAGAAATGTACAGCTTCCTTACCACTAAAAATAAACCCCAAATAGGGAAATGACCAACACAACAAAAAGCAGAAAGAAAGGAAAAATAAGAAACAAAAAAGCAGAGTAAACATGGCAGTAATCGCTAAACATGTAAATAGTAACAATAAATGTGAGTAGTTTAGATCCCTGCATTAAAAGACTTTCGAATTGTTTAAAACCAAAACTAACTACCTGCTGCCTATAAGGCATGATGTAAAACCAAATGACACTAAGGCCAAACAATTTTTTTTTTAAAGGAATGTAAAAAGTTGTGGAAGGTGAATACTAAACAATAAAAATTTTAAAAAGGCAATATAGACAAAATACCATTCAAAAGCATCAGATGATGTCCAGATAGTTTTACTGATAAAAGGTTCAATCTGCCAAAAAGGCACAACAATCATGAATCTTCAGGTATCTAATAAAGGTTTAAAATAAACTCAATCGGCTGGACGCGGGGGCTCATGCCTTTGGGAGGCCGAGGCGGGTGGATTACCTCAGGTCAGGAGTTTAAGACCAGCCTGGCCAACATGGTGAAACCCCGTCTCTAAAAAAATAGAAAAATCAGCTGGGATGGTGGCGGGCACCTGTAGTCCCAGCTACTCAGGAGGCTGAGGCAGGAGAATCACTTGAACCCGGGAGGCAGAGGTTGCAGTGAGCCGAGATCACACCACTGCACTCCAGCCTGGGAGACAGAATGTGACTCTATCTAAAAAAAAAGAAACAAAGGAAACAGACTCAAGTATCATTGTCTCATGCACCACTGGCTCCAAGACAAAAGGTCATTAAAGTGAAAGACAAACAGAATCAGTATAATTACATTTTTTTCTTTTTGCCAAGCAAGTACAATTGAATTTTAGTTGATGTGATTCTACTATACAATAACCAACAGTGTAGTCTTTATCCTGAAGGACCATACTGGAGACCAGTGTAGGAAACAAACAACTGTCAATCTCGCAAAAGAACTACTACTGACAGAAACACTAAAATCCCATTATGAAAATGTACCGTTATACGCAACATAACAATATTTTAGTCAATGACAGACTGAATATACAATGGTGGTCCCATAAGATTATAATAGAGCTGAAAAATTCCTATTGCCTAGTGATGTCACAGCCATTGTAATGCACTCCTCATGTGTCTGTGGTGCTGCTGATGTAAACAAACCTACTACACTGCTAGATGTATAAAAGCATAGCATATATTGTGGGGCTGGGTGCAGTGGCTCATGCCTGTAATCCCAACACTCTGGAAGGCCAACGTGGGTGGATCATTTGAGGTCAGAAACCAGCCTGACCAACACAGTGAAACCCCATCTCTACTAAAAATACAAAACAATTAGCCAGGTGTGGTGGTGAGCACCTGTAATCCCAGCTACTGGGGGGCTGAGTCAGGAGAATCACTTGAACCTGGGAGGCGGAGGTTGTAGTGAGCCAAAATCGTGCCACTGCACTCCAGCCTGGGCAACAGCGGGAGACTGCATCCCAAAAACAAAAAGAGGCCGGGCGCGGTGGCTCACGCTTGTAATTCCAGCACTTTGGGAGGCCAAGGTGGGTGGGTGACCTGAGGTCAGGAGTTCGAGACCATCCTGGCTAACATGGAGACACCCCGCCTCTATTAAAAATACAAAATTAGCTGGGCATGGAGGCACGTGCCTGTAATCTCAGCTACTAAGGAGACTAAGGCAGGAGAATTGCTTGAACCTGGGCAGCGGAGGTTGCAGTGAGCTGAGATCGCGCCATTGCCCTCCAGCATGGGCAACGGGAGTGAAACTCCATCTCAAAAAAAAAAAAAGATAGGGAACCAACCTAAGTGCCCACTGATAGAAGTGTAATATATATACATCATGGACTACTACTCAGCCATTAAAAAACAAAAATGAAGTGATGTTTTGCAGCAACTTAGATGGAGCTGAAGGCCATTATTCTAAGTGAAATAACTCAGAAATGGGTAACAAAATACCGTATGCTCTCACTTATAAGTGGGAGCTAACCTACAGGTACACAAAGGCATACAGAGTGATATAATGGACTATGGACACTCAGAGGAGGAGGGTGGCAGAGCATGTGAGTGATAAAAAACTACAGATTGGGTACTATGTACACTTGGGTGATGAGTGCACTAAAATCTCAGACTTTACTACTATACAATTCATGTGACCAAAAACCACTTGTACCCCAAAAGATATTGAAATAAAAAATAATAAATATATATTTTCTCTCTTCAGTGTACTGAGACTTGTCAAATGAGGCAGAACCTAGGAACATGCCCCTCAGCTCTTCATGACACCAAATCTACTCTAGAAAACAGATTACATTTTGAAATGAAAGCTACAATATTAAGGTACAATCTAGGTAAATCTAGTGGAATACAAAGTAAGAAAATCAGGTTTTGCTTAGGATAGTCAGTGAAGGCTACTCATGAGAATCTGCTCTGAAATAAAAATGACTAACAAAAGGCAGGAAAGTACTCCAGGAAGGAAAAACAACCCTAAAAGGATTAGCCCACATACTGAACCTCCGGAGATCAGAGAAGCACCAGCCTCTAAAAACAAGTCCTGCGACATGATTACATGACTACATTGCAAAAAGCTGTCAATGATACGTATCTGGCAATAAGAAAACTATTGTAAATTCTCAGCATTTATAAAATATTAACCTGATGATCATGCATAGTCACTGTAAAAGAAAATGAGCTAGAATTAAGTACATTAATCTGCATGTGAGAAAATAAAATGGGTATTAACTTGTCATCATGACACACACCCAGGTAAAATATACCTGAGGTGGTTTGATGTTTCTCTTAAAATGGTTTTATTGTTTTAAATTTCTCAAACTCAAAAAGCATGTATTATACTTGAATCACAGCTTTATAGAAGTAGGAAATAACTCTGGAACACTTGCTGTATGAGAAACAATGTTTCAATACTTATTGACCAATTGTTACTTTCTTTTCTTTCCTTTTCTTTTTTTTTTTTTTTTTTTGAGACAGCATTTTGCTCTGTCGCCCAGGGGGCACAATGTCCGCTCACTGTACCCTAAATAACTCTGGAACACTTACTGTATGAGAAACAATGTTTCAATACTTATTGACCAACTGTTACTTTCTTTCTTTTTCTGAGACAGAGTTTTGCTCTGTCGCCCAGGCTGGAGTGCAATGGCAGGATCTCAGCTCACTGCAACCTCAACCTCCTGGGTTCAAGCGATCCTCTCCCCTCGGCCTCCTCAGTAGCTGGGATTACAGGCACCCGCCATCATGCCCGGCTAATTTTTGTATTTTTGTAGAGATGGGGTTTCACCATGTTGGCCGAGTCAGTCTTGAACTCCTGCCCTCAGGTGACCCACCTGCCTCAGCTCCCCAAAGTGCTGGGATTAAAGATGTGAGCCACTGTAGCTGGCCAACCAATTGTTACTTTCATATGAATCAAACCTAGGATAATAATACCTAAGATAATAAGGATTCAAACCTAGTAAGGAATAAAACCTAAGACAATAAAAAAGTCCTTTCCCATCTCATGTCTTGAAATTTTAAAAATCTACAACCAACCCCACCTACTAAATCATAGTAACTCTTTGCCTAGGAAGAATATACTTGCATAACGACTGCTTCTGCAGGATTATGGTTGCAGGTCATACATAATCAACTCATTTACAAAAAGTATGCCCAAATGAGGTTTAAGACTTACACGGGGCCGGGCACGGTGGCTGAAGCCTGTAATCCCAGCACTTTGGGAGGCCGAGACGGGTGGATTACGAGGTCAGGAGATCGAGACCATCCTGGATAACACGGTGAAACCCCGTCTCTACTAAAAAATACAAAAAACTAGCCAGGCGAGGTGGCGGGCGCCTGTAGTCCCAGCTACTCGGGAGGCTGAGGCCGGAGAATGGCGTGAACCCGGGAGGCGGAGCTTGCAGTGAGCTGAGATCCGGCCACTGCACTCCAGCCTGGGCTACAGAGCGAGACTCCGTCTCAAAAAAAAAAAAAAAAAAAAAGACTTACACAGGGCCGGGCACGGTGGCTCATGCCTGTAACCCCAGCACTTTGGGAGGCAGAGGTGGGTGGACTGCTTGAGGTTAAGAGTTCAAGACCAGTCTAGCCAACATGGTGAAATCCAACTCTTATTAAAAATACAAAAATTCACCAGGTGTGGTGGCAAGCTACTTGGGAGGCTGAGGCAGGAGAATCGCTTAGACCTAGGAGGCGGACGTTGCAGTGAGCGGAGACTGCACCACTGCACTCCAGCCTGGGTGACAAAGCAAAACTCCAACTCAAAAAAAAAAAAAAAAAGAAAAAGAAAAAAAGATTTACACGGAATCCAGCATTAACTGGTAGAACAAAAATGAAGAGCTGGAAAATGTGAAAAAATAAACCACTTGTGAGATTTACACACACACACACACACATATATAATATAAGCTTAGGGTTGTCAAAGGAACCCTTAATTATTAGTCAAAAAATGAAACTTCATTCATTCAACACTTGCTATGCACCTGTATTAGGTTCTGGGAATACAATGGTGAACAAGACAGAGCCAGTCTCAGCCTTCACAGATTCAAAAGCATAGCAGGAAACAGGAATGAGTAATTCTAGTACCACGTGGTAAGTGCTATAAAAGGGAAAAGTCCAGGGTGTTACAAAATCACATAGCGGTGTGCCTAGGTAGCGAGAAGTTTCAGAAAAGGTGAAATGACTTCTGTGTTGTGATAAGGAGAGTAACAATCCGTGAGGTTGGTATTTGTTTGTTTGTTTTTTTAAATTAGGAAAATTTAGTACCTCAGAAGCAACAGGAAAAGTTACGACATTTAGCGCACAATGTGAAATACTGCCAAGGATTAAGATAAAGATTGAAAAGTGTAAACTAAACTTAGAGAGGAATGTCACTGGTGTCCCTGATTTTAAAAAAATAACTCAAAACAGATCATTTGGGGGAGACAATAATTTCATTTCAAACAAGATGACTAATAACAACAGTTTATGCAGTCCTTGACCCTTTACTAAAATGTGTAGGTACATCTTTCCTTTCCTACTGTAGTAGGCTGGCTTAGATTATTGGTTCCTAACCATTTTATGTGGGTTAAACTCTGTGTAATGTTAAATATGAACACAAGAATGACTGCATTTTTTATCATCAGATTAAATAACAATTGGACAAAAAGTTACTATGTAGTCAATAACGCTTTTAAATAAGTGCATTTTTCTAAAGAATCACAGAATGTTTGAAAAAGAAGTATCTAAGACATTGGTACAGCCAGGATACCATGCTTGGAATATATGTGTGGTGGTCCCTTGTGATGACTCAAGCCCACAGATTGAGAAGTACTATGGATAATATCATCCTCTAAAAAGTCTTGCAATTTAAAAATTTTTTAAAATTCTTTAAGTCCAAAAAAATTACTGAAGCAAAATGGCACATCATGGTAGATTTCATAATGGTTCAAAATGGAATATGATCTAACACTTTAAGCACCTCAGTCTGAGACACTATCAACTGTGACTAAACGCTTTTCTTCAGTGATACCCCAATATTCCCATTAATTAAAACAACGATGAATATCCTTTGCACTTCCTGTACAAGTTTTTGCTATCCCAGAAAAAAAGTAATTGTACACTCTAATTGTAAAGGAAAATCTCAAACCCAATAGACAGAAGCCCAGTAATTCTATCAGATCATTTTACATTAAGGTAAACATAAGTCAAAAGACAAAAATGCAGATTTTCCATTCTATTTGCTGATATCAAACCCTACACAGACAATATTTGTCTATTTATTCATTCCCTTAAAAACTGTAGCTATTGCTTAGGTGGAGAAAGGACAGTTAGGGCATCAGGATTCTGCCAGTTTTCCATCAGTGAAAGCAAATGCTTCTGGTTGCAAAACCCATAGAGGATGCCAATTTAGAGGTGCTATTCAAATGTATAGCAATTTCTCCAACCACAGATAAGCAATTACAATTACTGATCAATTATATTTAGATAGTCTAATAATAACTCTAAGGACGAGACTATTAAAAGAAGACAAAAGTAGTCTTTCAACATTTACTGGTCACCAACAGTTAAGATAAAAATTTCCGTTTAAAAAAACCACAGGCCAGGCGCGGTGGCTCAAGCCTGTAATCCCAGCACTTTGGGAGGCCGAGATGGGCGGATTACGAGGTCAGGAGATCGAGACCATCCTGGCTAACCCGGTGAAACCCCGTCTCTACTAAAAAATACAAAACACTAGCCGGGCGAGGTGGCGGGCGCCTGTAGTCCCAGTTACTTGGGAAGCTGAGGCAGGAGAATGGCATAAACCCGGGAGGCGGAGCTTGCAGTGAGCTGAGATCCGGCCACTGCACTCCAGCCTGGGCAACAGAGCGAGACTCCGTCTAAAAAAAAAAAAAAAAAAAAAAAAAAAAACACAAAGACCTTCTTATTGTTGCTTTACCAAAGAACAATCTAGTAATTCAAAGATTCCAGGTGTAGGCCTACAAATTCCACAAGATGAACAATGGTAAATGCAAATTCTTTGCCCTGTTTTATTTGGGGCCAAAAATACATCATTTTAAAGCAGTTTAAGTAACACAAAGAGTCCAATCTTAAATTCTAATTTTTAACAGCAGTCAGATGAATAAAAAGGTATTTGTGGTCGGGGGCGGTGGCTCACGCCTGTAATCCCAGCACTTTGAGAAGCCAAGGCGGGCGAATCACAAGGTCAGGAGTTCAAGACCAGCCTGGTGAACATGGTGAAACCCCATCTCTACTAAAAATACAAAAATTAGCCGGGCGTGGTGGCGGGTGCCTGTAATCCCAGCTACTCGGGAGGCTGAGGCAGGAGAACCGCTCGAACCTGTGGAGGCAGGTTCAGTGAGCCGAGACCTCGCCATTGCACTCCAGCCTGGGTGACAGTGAGACTCCGTCTCAAAAAAAAAAAAAAAAAGTTATTTGTAAAGTAAAACTAAAAAACTCTGAAATATCATGAAATTTAAATTCATCAGTGTTGATCCAGACAATGTGGAAAAGAGGAATTAAGGAAATCTAAAATCTGAAAAGGAGTCGGCTAGGTTTTATTAAACATCAATGGTACAGAATCCCTGGGATGAGGTGGGTTGGCTGAAACCACAATGAAATGTTAAAATCTAGTTTTGGCCGGTGAGGTGGCTCGTGCCTATAATTCCTAGCACTTTGGGAGGCCAAGGTGGGTGGATCACCTGAGGTCAGGGGTTTCAGACCAGCCTGGCCAACATGGCGAAACCTCGTCTCTACTAAAAATACAAAAATTAGCCAGGCATGGTGGCACATGCCTGTAATCTCAGCTACTCGGGTGGCTGAGGCAGGAGAATTGCTTGAACCCAGGAGGCAGAGGTTGCGGTGAGCCAAGATTGCGCCACTGCACTCCAGGCTGGGTGACAGAGTGAGACTCCGTCTCAAAAAAAAAAAATCGAGTTTCATGTATACAAACTATCTTTATTTTTAATGTTTACAGAACTGAAAACGTTTTGGATCCTTCATTTTACCTACTATTCTTCCATGATTAAAACTAAATTAACAAACGAAATAGAAAATGACTGGAGAATTTCAGACATCCAAAAATGATGTAAGACAAGTGATAATTAATTCAAAGAAGCCTCTTCATAACTACTTTTAACAGCAGCAGTGAGCTATTATAAATGATCAGAACCAGAATCATCAATTTTTAGTGCTAGAAGAAACAGAAGAAATCTATTATTTTAATCTTCTTATTCTACAGGGATGATGCTAAGGTCAAGGACATAAAATGACTTTCCCAAAGTAGCAATGCTGCAGAGCCCACTATAAAGCTTAGAAATCCTAGTTCTCACAGTCCATAGGTTCTTCTACTACCCAGTCATAAACCTTTTAGAAAATAGGCAATGCTTCACCCTCCCATAGGAAAGATCATATGGTTTTCTCATGTCCTAGCACAATGCCTCACACACTGTAGATAATAGTTTGTTCATTCCTATACCAAAACTTCCTTTAAAGCTAATTTGACATCCTAGTAAAAATATCTTCGCCCGGGCACGGTGGCTCACACCTGTAACCCCAGCACTTTGGGAGGCTGAGGTGGGCAGATCACCTGAGGTCAGAAGTTCAAGACTAGCCTGGCCAACATAGTGAAACCCCATCTCTACTAAACATACAAAAATTAGCTGGGCATGGTGGCGCACACCTGTAGTCCCAGCTATTCCAGAGGCTGAGGTACGAGAATTGCTTGAATCCAGGAGGCGGAGGTTGTGGTGAGCTGAGATCAAGCCACTGCACTCCAGCCTGGGCAACAAAGTGAGACTCCGCCTCAAAAAAAAAAAAAAAATCAACATGAATAGTATAAGATGGAAATGACTTGCATACGTATTTAAGTGTATACACTTAGATACAACTGGAAGTTACTTGACCAACTGTATATACATATTTATAAAACCGGGAGATATTTGACCAAACGTTTCTCTGACCTCGACTTACTCTGGTACTACCACTGAACAACTCCAGACCCAGATAAAATCCACCACACCCAATCCCAGTAGTGTCAAATGCAGCCAGGCTAATTCTCTGCACAGCTGTCAGATACCAAAAGGATTTAACAGTCAGTTCACCAAAACCATACAAAGCTGTTCACTAAATACTCCAATGCTTGGACTAACATCAGAGAAACTATGTCATGCGTATTAGGCTTGGTCATGTACATTTCCAGGTGAAATGGAAAAACTGAATTTAAGATGCTTCCAATCAAAAAGTTTAAGAAGTCACTCCCATTTTTTTGGTATGTGTGTGTAGGGCCTGGACCTGGGGCAGAGGGCTGTGTGCAACCAAGCCTGGTGAGCATTGCTGTGGCTGCTACTCTTGTGCAACAAGAGGGGACAGTGCAGTGCAGAGCGTTTTCTGAGAAAGGCCAAGGGGTCCGGAGTGTAAAAGGACACCTCCGGGCTGGGGCATGGCAGGGGAGGTTCCCGGGTCGCTGAGCGCTTGCAGTCAAGGGGGCTTCCGGGCCGAGAGAGAACGAGCCTTGGGAGCTTGCTAGTTCTGCTTACAGTTCAGAGGCTGTAGAACAAATGCCACTGAACACCATTTCACTCTTTAGAACCTGTGTAGTCTTTCTTTTTCTATGTACAAAGCCATCTAATCAGTTTTTTGGGGTTTTTTTTCTGCTTTTGTCAACAACCGTCACTGTAGTTGCCCACTTACCCCCAGCAAAAACACACTCTAAAAGGGGGAGTGGCTCGTTATTAAAAGGCTTTTACCGATTAAGTTGTAGGCTTTGGGAATCACAGAAACAGTTCGTATCACGATACGCCAGTTGTTAATGGAATTTAGCTTCCTTCACTTATTAAACACAATCATCACATTTGCAAATGCCCCACTCCCATCTACAACACTAGGAATAAATGCTGTGTCACTGAGAAGAAAAGCAAAAGATTTTTCTGAAACCAAAAGGAAATTGTCAAAGAATGCCAGTAACCTGTCATCGGGCTACTCCTGTGCCCTCCACTGGCAGGCAGAAATGAGTCTCCCTAAACCCATGTGTTGCGCTGCCGCTTGGCAGCTTCCGTCTGATGGGAAGCCCCCTCACTGACAGCCCGCCAAGGAAAAGGTGTACCCGCGTTTCCACCTCTACGGCCTGGGGCTACTTCTCACCATGTCCAAGTGAGCACCGGGACCTTCAGGGTGTCCGCTGCCGGGGGCCGGACTGGCCCTGCCCTCCGGGGTCTTCCGTTCGCTGTTGCGCTTCAGGCCGCTGGCGTCGCCCCGGCCTCTGGACTCCCGGCGCCGTTGCTGCCGACTCCACAGGTATATGGCACCCGCGCCTAGCAGCAGGGGTGCCCCGACCGCCAGAGCCAGCTGCCATCGCGGCAGCCCCCCCGTGCCTGGGCCCGCAGTCCCGCCGCCGCCCACCCCACTCGCGGAGCTTGGTGCAGCTGCTGCGACCACCGCCGCCTCCACAGGCTTAGAGGCGGCCATGACGAGTGTCCTCCGCCACCGCCTCCCTGCCTGTCGCGAGCGCCACAATCACCAAGCAGCGTGCGAAGGAAGACCGAGGGAGGGAAGGAAGGCAATGAGCGAGCGAGCACGCTAGGCAGAGAGAGCGGACGACAGAAAAGGGCCAGAGGTCACCGGAAGCCCAGGGCATGCCGGGCCAGACCTGGCCGTCCTTCTCCTCCAGTCTCAACCGTAGAGGGAGAGGAGGGGCGGAAATCACTTCCGGGTTAAGGCAAAGCGTGGGCGTGAGTGGAAGTCCTCGGAAACCCTTTTTCTTTCTTTTCGCCCCGCTGCTTTTCGAGAGATTGACTTCTGGAGTCCCGTCGTAGCTGGTGTTGTTCCCTTTACTTTCAGGAGAGAAGGGCAGATGGCCCTCTTGCCTACTGAAGCCGAGGAGGGGCGCGTATACACCTGGCTAGCGGCACTCAAGAGATCAGAGCGGAGGAAAAAGCAGCGCCGTAGCACTGGAATGGGCGGGAGTGGCTGAAGAGTTGTGAAGGCTATTGGCTGGCAAGGGTGGTGGGCGGGGCGTAGAGCTAGCTACCCAGTTTACTGGTTGATTTCGGATCCAGTTTTCCCGTTATAGCCACGTTGGCACGTCTTGAACCTCTGTGGCCGTTAGCTTGGTTTTCTGCCCGCGTGCCCGGGAAACCAACGGATTGGAAGGACTTTTAAAGATGTATGAGGAAAGAGCTCACTGCTGAAGAAGTCTGCTGCATAACTGAACTTCTTACCACTAACACAGCCAGATTTTAATTTGGACGAATTTGAGGTTATAGGGGAGGTTAGCGATGGCAGAAGACTAGGTGGAAATGGCATTTCTAGGTTGGCTGCAGTCGAAACGGTTTGAGCGTGGTCGCTGTGGCTTATCGTCGCCACCAATTACGAAAGCGATGACTTCTACGTTGTTAGGTACTTCTTAAACTGAGTTGGTAGAAATGCGAAGCGTCAGGGTTCCCGCCGGCTTCGAGCCTTTCTTGACGTGTTTGTATCTTGAGCTGATTTCTACGTGACACACCAGCCCACATCTCGCTCAGGTCCGCACACCCCCGGGTTGTTTTGCAATAGCTGTCTCAGCCCTCTTCTCCTCTCATTCCCAAATCGTAATTTCAATTCATAAACTTTCGTTTCTGTAATAGCTTTATCAACTCTTTTTCCGATGCTCCGCCCCAGATCTCTTAAAACATAAAATTACCTTGCAAGGCATTGTTTGGAATTCACGGTATTTTCATGAAGAAAAGACAACTATTAATAGAAAATCAGAGTCCAGAACTATGGCGCTCCATTTCTGGTATACTGGTTTGCAGAAGCCTTACATTAAAATTTCATAAATGATCGTTTTGCTTTCAAGTGCAACAACATCACAGTAGAGCTACAAAAAGATTGAAAGGAGATATTTTATCAAGTGGCACCAAAATGGATTGATTAAAATAGAATGGCCTGATTTGAAAGAATTTCAGGATCACCGGTTTCTCCTGCTTCATGTAAGTTCCTATTAGTAAATTGCCTTCGGGCAACAGGGTTTCTTAGCAACAGACTAAAAAAATGGGCTAAAAATAGGAATGGAATTGAGTTGATCATTGCAGGCAATCGGCTTCTCTCCCCTCCTGATCCCCCAATCCCCAAAGGCAAAATTTCTTCCCCTTAATATAAGCTCTGCCTTGCCTTTTTCAAAACAGAAGTTAGGATTTTTTGTTTTCTGAAATTTCAGTTTTTCTGTGGCCTGTTGGAGGATTGTAGAATGCTAACAATTACAAACTTGATAGGAACTAGAACATATTTAAAGGTTTTTTTTTTTTAACCCTTTTTCTTATTTATTGGAGTAAGCAATACACTGTTATGGTTAAACTCCAAAAGTTACAGAGTTTACTGTGAAAAGTCTTCCTTCAATCCCTGTCCCCCCGCTGCACAGTTCCCCTCTCCAAAGGGAATCGGTGTTATTTTCTCGAAACATAAAAATGTTTATCTGAAGGCCTCATTTTGTTTGGCTTTATTTTTAAGGTTGGCATTAGTAAACAAATCTGTTCTGGTTACTTTTATACTTTGATAAACATCTCATTTCCATTCCCTAGCCTGTGCTGCTCTATTCTCTTCTTTTCTCCTCCATTTCCTGATTGATGGTAGTGTAGAGGCACATTAAGAGTGTCGCTTACTGGCTTTGGGACCTTACTGATCTGCTGCATGTTTTTCTAATCTGTGAAATGGTGAAAACATCTACCTCTCAGGCCATAGATTTACTTAGATAATATTTAAAGTTCTTTTGATGTTTGTTACAAAGTAATAGATATTTGATGCTTAGTTCTCAGTTTTTCTAAATTTTAAAGTCAAGAAGTAATGGACTGCATTTCATTTCTAAAAAATTGAAGTTGTGTATATGTGAACATAGACATTATCATTTTCCTGGTAGATTAGTGGAATTCAACTGAAGAAGCTTTCTTCACCTTTGATCTGTATCTTAGGAGGCAGTTGAATGAGATAGTCTAATGGACTAAGTTGTGGAAGACCTGAGTTATTTTTTTGTTTTTTGTATTTTTTTTTGAGATGGAGTTTCTCTCTTGTTGCCCAGGCTGGAGTGAGTGGCACCATCTCGGCTCACTGCAGCCTCCTCCTCCAGGCTTCAAGCAGTTCTCCTGACTCAGCCTCTGAGTAGCTGGGATTACAGGCTACTACCATGCTGGGCTAATTTTTTGTGTACTGGCCAAGCTGGTCTCGAACTCCTGAACTCAGGTGATCTACCCACCTCAGCCTCCCAAAGTGCTGGGATTACAGGCATAAGCCACCATGCCCTGCTGACCTGAGTTCTTATTCTAGATTTTAATACCACTGAGTAGTGTGTGTGACCCTGGGCAACTCTGCTTTCTTTATAGTGTGAGGAGGGGTGGATTAGATTATTTTTAAGGCTCCTTATTGTCTTAAAATGATGCAATCCTGTCCCTTCAATTGTCATTACTACATGAAAAGCCTTTCAGATTGCTAGAGTTGGTAAATAGCTGGTTGACTGGCGTCCAAGCCTTCCAGCCAGTGCACAAATCTGCTTATATTAAGCACGTACATATAGAACAACTCTATTCTCTTTCAGCTGTCTGATGTTTTCATTCAATTTTTCCTTACTGAAAAATTACTGAAAAGAATTGTCTACATCTGTTACTTATTTGGCACCCATTTCATCCAAAATCTGTTGTAATCTAGTTTACAACTTTATAATTAGTCTGAAAGTGCTTTAGAAGTCATAAAATTCATTTTTTTTTTTTTTTTGTGGGGGAGAGGTTGGCTGTCACCCACTTCATACCACTGATTATTCTCTCCTTGAAATGTTTTTTCCCTTGGCTTTCAGGAGAATAGATTCTTCTGGTTCTTCTACACCCTGACCAAACTCTAGATCAGTGCTGTCCGTCACAGCTTTCTATGATGTTGGAAATGTTTTATATTTATGATGTCCAATATGGTAGCCACTAGCCACATGTGGCTATTGAGCACTTGAAATGTAGTGTGACAAGGACTACAGTTTTCATTATTTAATTGACTTAAGTAGTATCATGTGGCTAAAGACTACCATATTGGACAGCACAGCTCTAGATATTCCTCAAGTGAGGAATTTATTAGAATATGTCTTCTTCTTTATTTTCAATCTCTCCATTAGTAACCAAAGTAAATCTCATTGCTTCAGTTACCATTTCTGTGCAGATAATCACAGTCTATATATCTTTTGGCATAGCTTCTCTTTTTACCTCTAGCCCTATGTTTCCTACTAATTACTCAGCAGTTTTTCTTGGATTCCTGACTTTTGTCAAAGATATAACTCATAACCTTCCCCCACCCATTCTTTCTCTGTGTTATCCTTTTTTCTTTTTCTTTTTCTTTTTCCCAAGACGGAGTTTTGCTGTGTCGCCCAGGCTGGAGTGCAGTGGCGTGATCTCGGCTCACTGCAACCTCTGCCTCCTGGGTTCAAGTGATTCTCCTGTCTCAGCCTCCTGAGTAGCTGGGACTACTGGCGCCCGCCACCAGGCCCGGCTAATTTTTTGTATTTTTAGTAGAGATGGGGTTTCACCATGTTAGCCAGGGTGGTCTTGATCTCCTGACTTGGTGATCCGCCCACCTTGGCCTCTCAAAGTGCTGGGATTACAGGCATGAGCCACTGTGCCCAGCCTGTGTTATCCATTTTTTCTAATAATACCACTATTTCCTGAGCAGTTACTTGTATTTGAAACCATAGACCTTTATAGACCTCTCTCTTTTTCAACCTTACCTACCCAAGCACAAATGATTATGCTATTGTATTTATATACACACGTAAACACAAAATCAGCTGTTAAGTCTTCAACAAATTCAACTTTGTTGTAGTATCTTTCTTACAGTTTTCTTTTCACATCTTCAGACACTTCTTAGTTCGTATAAGTGAAAACTCCTAAGAGTACGTATAACACATAACAGATGCTCTATAAATAGTTTCTTCCCGTCTTACTCAGTTCAGGCTGCTATAACAAAAATACCATACAACTACTTAGCTAATAAACTCTAGAAATTTATTTCTCACAATTCCTGAGGATGGGAGTTAGAGATCAGTGTGCCATCATGGTCAAGTTCTGTAAGAGCCCTCTTCTGGGTTGACGACTGCAAATTTGGTTTGTGTCCTCAAATAGTGGAAAGGGGCAAGAAAGTTCTCTGGAATCTGTTTTATAGGGGCACTCAGGCACTCATCCCGTTTTTAAGGGCTCTACCCTCATAATCTAATCACTTCCCAAAGGCCTCAACACCTAATACTATCACATTCCCTTCTTTTTTCTCTTTTATTAATTTCGTTCATCTTCCCTAAATTCTATATTTGCTTGCTTCCCAGATAACTTCTCTGCCTCTAGTGCCTCTCTTCTATGTGTTACCCTGCACCTTGATATCAAATTGCTCTTCCTATAGCATAACTGTAATTTCACTCTTGAGCACAAAGACTTTTAAATCCTCTTCACTTTCACTATAAGGTTCGATGTTTCTGCCCACCCATGCCTCCCTTCATACACCTCTTCACTTTCCTTGGTCTAAGATATTAGCACCTAGCACTATTAGAAATTACCTATGTGGGCTGAGTGCAGTGGCTTGTGCCTGTAATCCCAACACTTTGGGAGGCTGAGGCGGGCAGATCACCTGAGGTCAAGAGTTCAAGATCAGGCTGACCAACATGGTGAAACCGTCTCTACTAAAAACACAAAAATTAGCCAGGTGTGGTGGCGCACACCTGTAATCCCAGCTACTCGGGAGACTGAGGCAGGAGAACCCAGGAGGCGGAGGTTGCAGTGAGCCGAGATCACCCCACTACACTCCAGCCTGCCAATAGAGCGAGACTCTGTCTAAAAAAAAACCTCTCATTTTGTACAGCCAGAGCCAGAACATAGGTGGTGTGATGGGTAATTTCATGTGTCAATTTGACTGGGCCATGGGATACCCAGATAGTTATTAAACATTATAAATGTGTCTGTGGTGGTGCTTTTGATTCCTTGATTTTTATTTTTTTATTTTTATTTTTTGAGACGGAGTCTTGCTCTTGTCGCCCAGGCTGGAGTGCAATGGCATGATCTCAGCTCACTGCAACCTCCCCATCCCGGGTTCAAGCGATTCTCCTGCCTCAGCCTCCCAAGTAGGTGGAATTACAGGCGCCCGCCACCACGCCTGGCTAATTTTTGTATTTTTAGTGGAGATGGGGTTTCGTCATGTTGGCCATGCTGGTCTTGAACTCCTGACGTCGTGATCCGCCTGCCTTGGCCTCCCAAAGTGCTGGGATTACAGGCATGAGCCACTGCATCTGGCTGATTTTTAATTTTAGTGTATAAAGGGGTGGCCTGCCCCTCCGCAACTGTGGGCGTTTCTCATTAGGTGGAACGAGAGACTTGAGAAAAGCAATGAGACACAGAGACAAAGTATAGAGAAAGAAAAAGTGCACCCAGGGGACCGGCGCTCAGCATACAGAGGACCCGCGCTGGCCTGGTCTCTCAGTTCCCTCAGTATTTATTGATCATTATCTTTACCATCTTAGAAAAGGGAAGTGGCAGGATAATAGGATCATAGTAGGGAGAAGGTCAGCAGTAAGACATATGAATAAAGATCTCTGTGACTTGAATAAGTTTAAGGAAAAGTGCTGTGCCTTGATATGCATATGTAAACATCTCCATAAACCTTTTCAGTGCATAAAGAGCAGCAAAACTTCAGCCGTAAGACGTTTTCTCCCATCTCAGTAAATAGAACATACAATTGGGTATTTACACCGAGATGTTCCATTGCCCAGGGGCGGGCAGGAGACAGATGCTTTTCTCTCTCTCAACTGCCAAGAGACCTTCTTTCCTCTTGTACTAGTCCTCCTTAGCACAGACCCTTCACGGGTGTCAGGCGGGGGGGAAGATTAGGTCTTTCCCTTCCCACGAGGCCATATTTCAGACTATCACATGGGGAGAAACCTTGGACAATACCTAGCTTTCCTAGGCAGAGGTCCCTGTGACCTTCCACAGTGTACGTGTCCCTGGGTACTTGAGATTAAGAGAATGGTGATGACTTTTAACTAGCAGGCTGCCTTCAGGCACTTGTTTAACAAAGCACACCCTGCACAGCCCAAAATCCTTTAAACCTTGAGTCACCATAGCACATGTCTCTTGCAAGGACAGGGTTGGGGGTAGGGTCACAGATTAACAGCATCTCAAATACAGAACAAAATGGAGTCTGTTATGTCTCCTTCTTTCTATATAGACTTGCTTCACCTAAACTCCCAAAATACTTTTTCTGGGACTTTCTCAAAACTTATTACTTTTCTGCCTTGTTTTATAGTATTATGTTTGTCCTAACTCATCCACTGGATTATAAGTATCTCAACATTGGAAGCTGTGTCTGATTTATTTTGTATCCTGTACAAAATCTACAGTGCCTTCTCTAATTCTGTATGTCAGAGCAAAGTAATATGTTTTCTCTTTTTGTATTAGATCATACCTCAGTTTCTATTTCTTCCTCACAATTACTATATTGCCATAATTATTCATTCTCATATCTGCTGCCTGTGCTCAATTCTGAGTCCATGAAGGGCAGGGACCATGTTCTAGTCATCTGTGTACTCCTGTATCTATAAGAGGGTTGGGCATATGATGGGTGCCTGTTAACTTTATTTATCCACCCAACACAATACCTGAAACATGGTCAATGCCAAATAAAAAGTTGATGAAGTGTTTGTTGAACAAGTTTCTAACTGATATTGTTGTCAATATTAGCAGCCTGGCGCCACCATTGCTGTCCAGTACCACTGGTGTCAGCTGGGACACCAATGCTCCTGCTGCTGCAGCTGCCAGCACCAGAAATAGTCTACTTCTACCACCTCTGTAGCCTCTAGCTAGATCCCAGTCCCCAGCATGCTGTGGTCACTGCTACCACCTCCACTACTGAAGCTGCTTCCTGGAAGACCTGATTGGTTTGTGCTTTGTAGCTCATTTATGATATATAGAAGCCTGTTTCTTTTGAGCCCTTATGCCGTTATTTTTTTTCCCAATCCTGATGGTTTCTGCATTATTCAACTTCCAGTAAAGCATCAGTTGAGTGGGTGGTACTGCTTCACTTCTCAGAGGGAATGTCACTTTATGATTCAATCAAGTGGTTGCCCTTTTTGCTGTCAGAAGGAGCATCTGCATTTATCTTCAGGGAACAATCTGTAGTAACACTAGTTTCCTCTCCTTAGCTGTGACTGATGGCTCATATGTATATTTTATGCGCTCATTTGCCACCTTTCTTCCCACTCACATGAATTTATAAGATCTTTCCATCTTCATCAATTTAGTTCATTGCCACCCACAAGAATTTGTGTCATTTGTAAATGCAGAATTGTTGCCCTGCACTTTAATTTATAAAGCTATTACATACAGATTATGCTCATGGTGCCCTACACAAGGATGCTGGGGCAAGTGGGGGTTGAGGTCCAGCCTGCACTTTGCTCAGCACAGCCTTATGTCAGACTTCGTCTGCCTGGAGAAAGGTGCTTCTTTTTATGATTTGCATGAAAATGCTGGTCCATTACTAAGTGATGGGCCTACAGTATTCACTCATAAAAGGCATTCAGACTAGTAGCCATGGTTATGCAGTGCTGATCTTAGCATTGCTCTAGCACTGAACCTGAGAGCCTCTAGTCCATGCTTTTCCATCTTTCTGCCATTTTTTCCCAACCAGTGGAAAATAGCCTTAACTTCAACAATGAAGAAAAGACCCAATTTTGTCAAATTTTGAGAAACATTAAAAACTGCAAAAAAAAAAAAAATTGTTTCTGTAACTATGTTCTGACTATCTGTTGCTGCTTCACAAACTACCCCAAAACTCAGTGTCTTGAAACATTGTTTTATTACATATCATAATTTTGTTACTCAGGAATTTGGACATGGCTCCTCTGGTAATATCAACAGAGATTACTCCGTGTTATTCAGCTGCTGAATGGGTGGGTCTGAAGGTTCAAGATGGTTTAATCAAGGTTAATGAAAGGGGCCAGGTGCGGTGGCTCACACCTGTAATCCAAGCACTTTGGGAGGCTGAGGTGGGCGGATCACTTGAGGTCAGGAGGTTGAGACCAGCCTGGACAACATCGTGAAACCCTGTCTCTACTAAAAATACAAAAATTAGCCAGGCATGGTGGCAGACACCTGTAATCCCAGCTACTTGGAAGACTGAGGCAGGAGAATCACTTGAACCTGGGAAGCAGAGGTTGCAGTGAGCCGAGATCACACCACTGCACTCCAGCCTGGGCAATACAGCTAGACTCAGTCTTTTTTTTTTTTTTTTTTTTTTTTTTGAGACAGAGTCTCGCTCTGTCACCCAGGCTGGAGTGCAGTGGCCGGATCTCAGCTCACTGCAAGCTCCGCCTCCCGGGTTCACGCCATTCTCCTGCCTCAGCCTCCCGAGTAGCTGGGACTACAGGCGCCTGCCACCTCGCCCGGCTAAGTTTTTGTATTTTTAGTAGAGACGGGGTTTCACTGTGTTAGCCAGGATGGTCTCGATCTCCTGACCTCGTGATCAGGCTTGAGCCACCGCGCCCGGCCTAGACTCAGTCTTAAAACAAAAAAAAAGTTAATCAAAGGGCAGATGATCCTGAGTATACCTGATCTAATCAAGAGAGCCCTTCGAAGAGGTCAAAGAGATTGGAAGTGAAAGAGATTTTTCCTGCTGGCTGTGAAGAAGCAAACTGCCTATGGGGAGGGGTCACATAGAAAGCAACTCTAGGAGCTTAGAGTGATCCCTGGCCAACAGCCAGGAAACTGAATTCTTCCAATAATGGGTGGACTTGGAAGACACATGAGTCTCAAATACCTTGATTTCAGTCTAATGAGACCCTTAATAGAGGACTCAGCTAACCTGTGTTCAGACTTCTAAGTCTTGGAGACTGTAAGATAATACATTTGTGTGGTTTTAAGCTGTTAAGTTTGTGGTAATTTGAAATACAGCCAAAGAAAACTAATAAAGATACCTAAATAACAAAAATTAAAGGAGAATTCTACCCCATACCATACACAAAATGGCAAATAGATTAAAATCCCAGAAAACTAAAACTTTAAACTTTTAGGAGAAAATATGAGAGAATATCTTGATGACTTTGTGATAGGGTAAAGGATAAGCTTATGAAGAAAAAGATCAGTTTGGGTACATTAAAAGATTTTAACTTACAGAAAACATATACTACAAAGGGTCGGAAGATAAGACATACTGGGAAAAGGTATTTGTGATGTATAAAACTTATAGAAGGTTAATATACAGAATACATGTAGAACTCCTATAGATCAATAAGAGAAAGACAACTCTGAAGAAAAATGAGCAAAGGATATAAACAAGCTACTTGTAAAAGAAGTGCAAATGGAAAATATACATATGAAAACATCCTTAATCTCACCAATAAATAGGGGAATACAAATTAAGACAACAATGAAATTTCATTTTGCATCTACAATATTGGCAACAGTTTTTAAATCCAGCAGTACCAGTGAGGCAAGAATGTCAAAAAATGGAATTGTAAATTGATTTAACTACTTTAGAGAGCCAACCGTTGTGAATATTTTTTGTGGGTTCCTTTTCTCAACTGTTAGTGTTTAATAAAATGGAAGATTCAGATACCTCCAATCCAGAGATTTCACCTCTAGATAGAAAACACACTGCACACACAAAAAACCTGTTTAGGGCACCATTGCGTGTAATAGCAAAAAGTGGAAATTACATAAAAGCTTACCAGTAGAAGAATGGATGGATTATCGTAAAGATAACACCCTTGATGTTATCTTTCACCATTCAAGCCAAGAAATAGAACTGTGCCACCGCCTTAGAAGCTTCTTCTGGCCGGGCGCGGTGGCTCAAGCCTGTAATCCCAGCACTTTGGGAGGCCGAGGCGGGCGGATCACAAGGTCAGGAGATTGAGACCACAGTGAAACCCCGTCTCTACTAAAAATACAAAAAATTAGCCGGGCGCGGTGGCGGGCGCCTGTAGTCCCAGCTACTCAGGAGGCTGAGGCAGGAGAATGGCGGGAACCCGGGAGGCGGAGCTTGCAGTGAGCCGAGATCGCGCCACTGCACTCCAGCCTGGGCAGCAGCGTGAGACTCCGTCTCAAAAAAAAAAAATAAATAAAATAGAAGCTTCTTCTATGACTGTTATCCAAATCACAAATCCTCTTCTACCACTTATAAGTAACCATTATCTTGACTATCAACAATAGTTTACTTGCTTTAAAAAAAAAAAGAAAAAAGTTGTGTTGTCACTCAAGTGTGCAACCCCAGATGCTGTGGTTTAGTCTTGTCCATTAGCAAAAATTGATGTTTTCTAAGTTTCTTGTAATCTATGTTGGTAGATGCACCTAGAGTCTGGACTAGACCAAGGTTTGATTCCTTTGCAAGGCAGAAGGCAGATAATGTCTGATTGTCTGTAATATTAGCAACCCTTTATGCTTACTGCTCACTAATTCAATGGTGATCACAAAATGGCAATATTCTAATTCTTTCTCTTCTCTCATTTTCATTTATTAGTTGATATTTTTATAAGGGGAAATTGAAATTCAGACTGTTCCATCTGAGGCTTTGAGTCTTTTTGAAAAACAAACAAACAAAAAAACCCGAGTAGTCATTCATAGTTTCCTTGTTCTATATTATGTCAAGAGGTTCCAAGGTCATTTTGTTTATTTCCTGCAACAGACCAGGAGTCAGCCATTTCTTCAAGAAGCTCTGTTTTGTTTTGTTTTCTTTGTCTTCATTTATTTTTAAATCTTTTGTTGCTGCTGCTGCTGTTGTTGTTTAATGAGAATTGGCATTTCAAGACCACAGTCTGGGTTTTCACTGCATTTGGGTTGGCCCTTGCTTCTAGGCCTTTTCTATGGACAGAGTCAGGATATTAATACAAGTACATCTTTTTTTTTTTTTTTTTTTTTTTTTTGGTGTTTTTAGTCTGTCCTTATTGTAAAAAAATATTATGGTTAAATATATAAGTACTTTTTTTTGTTTGTTTGTTTAGTTTTTTTTTTTTACATTAAGTTCCAGGTTACATGTGCAGAATATGCAGGTTTGTTACATAGGTATACATGTGCCATAGTGCTTTATTGCACCTATCAACCCATCATCTAGGTTTTAAGCCCTGCATGCATTAGGTATTTGTCCTAATGCTCTCCATCCCCTTGCCCCTAACCCAGTAACAGGCCCAGGTGTATGTTGTTCCCCTTGAGTTCATCTTGACATGTCCCATTCAAGTTCATGTCTGCCACAGTTGATTTTGCTAGGTATAAAATTCCTAGCTCATACCTTCTTTCTTTCTTTGTTTATCTTTTTGCGTCTGTGCATATTTTTTATTCTAATTGTGCTGACAGTATGCTTTTTGGAAACCATACTTCCAAAGCAATGTTTCCTTGGTATCTTAAGTTCATATATTTTCCTTGGCCATAAAATATTGCTGGCAAAAGGTCTGCGGATAATCTAATTGTCTTTTCCTTATAACTCATGCTCTCTATTACCTCCCTCTCCCCATCTCTGCCCAGGTTCCCTTAAGGAATCTTTCTTTCTCTTTTAAAATATAGCAAACATACTATGATATGTCCTGGTGTTGGTTGTATGGGGTTGATATTTTCAAATATATAGTATACTTTTTCTTTCTCTTTCTTTCTTTCTTTTTTTGAGAGAGGATCTCACTCTGACACCCAGACTGCAGTGCACTGGCATGATCTTGGCTCACTGCAACCTCCGCCTCCTAGGCTAAGCACTTCTCCTGCCTCAGCCTCCTGAGTAACTGGGATTACAGGCCCACGCGACCATTCCCGGCTAATTTTTTTATGTTTTTAGTAGAGACGAGGTTTCACCATTTTAGCCAGGCCAGTCTTGAACTCCTGACCTCAAATGATCCACCCACCTCAGCCTCCCAAAGTGCTGGGATTACAGGCATGAGCCACCTCTCCCTGCCAGTATACTTTTTCAATATGTAGTTTTAAATCTTTTTTTCTTTTCAGGAGAGCGTTTTTTTGAGTTACAGTATTTGCTCTGTTCCTTTGCTTTTCTTTTCTTTTTCGGGGAGTTCATTATCTATAATGTCACTCTCCTTTGCATATCTTTGTAATGGTTAGTCTTGAATTCTTCTGATTTCTTTCTTCATTTATTAAAAAAATATTTTTTATCTTCTATTTATTTGGAGACATTATTGGTTGCATTTTTTACTCATTCCTTCTAGCTTAACCTTTTCTGACATGATTTTTTTCTCTTTATTACTGAGTATTTCCTGAGTTTTATCATATCATTTGTATGTTATTCTAATTCTGTTTTGTTCTTTCATGTCTCATACTATTTATTTATTTATTTATTTATTTATTTATTTATTTTTGTAGATGGAATCTCACTCTGTCACCCTGGCTGGAGTGCAGTGGTGCGATCTCAGCTCAGTACAGCCTCTGCCTCCCGGGTGCAAGCAAATCACTGCCTCAGCCTCCCGAGTAGCCGGGATTACAGGCACCTGCCACCACACCCGGCTAATTTTTTTTTTTTTTTTTTTTTTGTATTTTTAGTAGAGATGGGGTTTCACAATGTTGGCCAGGCTGGTTTTGAACTCCTGACCCCAAGTGATCCACCTGCCTCGGCCTCCCAAAGTGCTAGGATTACAGGCATGAGCCACCGTGCCTCACTTCATATCACTTTGTAACTATCATTTAGTTCATTTTGAAATAGTGGCTAACAACATTGATCTGTTCACATCACTTTGTAACTATCATTTAGTTCATTTTGAAATAGTGGCTAACAATATTGATCTGTTTTGTAGGTTTTTTTTTTTTTTTTTTTGGCATGCTTTCATTGTCTGTAGGTCTATAGTCTGATTTTTAAAACAGAAATGCTGTGTGAGATTCTACCTTGATATTTTCTGCCCCTCATTTTTATGTACAATTCTGGAACTCTTAGAATGACATAGGGTGCAGGTAAGTTTTTGAAATTCCACAGAGCTTCCTCTTCTGTTGTGTTCGTGTAGTGTTCACAAATATGGCAGCTTGCTTTCTAAGATGTGCTGGCTGTGTTCCCCATCCCATTTTGTTTTATTATTATTATTATTATTATTTTTTTTTTTTTTTTTGGAGACGGAGTCTCGCTCTGTAGCCCAGGCTGGAGTGCAGTGGCCGGATCTCAGCTCACTGCAAGCTCCGCCTCCTGGGTTCACGCCATTCTCCGGCCTCAGCCTCCCAAGTAGCTGGGACTACAGGCGCTGCCACCTCGCCCGGCTATTTTTTGTATTTCTTAGTAGAGACGGGGTTTCACTGTGTTAGCCAGGATGGTCTCGATCTCCTGACCTCGTGATCCGCCCATCTCGGCCTCCCAAAGTGCTGGGATTACAGGCTTGAGCCACCGCGCCCGGCCCCATTTTGTTTTAGACCCACTCTTTTCTTTATCTCTGTTGTGCCTGTCTACTGCAGTTTTGATTCCACTCTTCCCAGTTTCTCCTCAGTGTGAGGCTTTGTCCTAGAAGATCAGATTTGAGAGTTTATGGTGGCTAGACAGTTCAGCCCTTTCAATCCTTCTTACCACAGGCTTTTTGTACTCACTCAGTATCGGAGAGAACAAATCCTTCCCAGTTTCAGCTACTATTCTCCAGTTGGTTCCCTGTGCTTTCCAAACTATTGGCTATTTTGTGGTTCTCCTGTTCTCAGGTCTGGAGGATGCCCTGTTGCTTCTTTCCTCTTCCTCCTGCATGGACAACCATACCAGGTCTATAGCTATATTGGTGGTTTGACCTCACAACCTGCACTTGGGAGTAGAGGACATCTTGGGGTTCAGCTTGTCACTTAGTTTTGTTGTAGAGCTGGCCATAGGTTTTTTTCTTTTTTCTGCTACAGTTGCTCTATTAGTTTTCATGTGGGGATTCAAAGAGATTAAAAACTTATGTTGTCATTGTTGCTTTTTTCCCAGAGTACCTCTAACTCCACGGCATTTTGATCCTGTAGCTACCCATTTAGAGAAGTTTCTTTTTCTTGATATGTCATTTTTCTTTTTTACTTTTTGTTACGAAATAATGACAAGAAGTTGCAAATAAATATACACGGAAGTCGCATGCATCCTCCACCTACTCTTCTAATGTTGACATCTTGTATAACTATAGTATAATGTCAAAACCAGGAAATTGACATTGGTGTAATCCATATAACTTACTCAAATTTCACTAGCTATGCACATACTCATTTGTGTGTGTGTGTGTGTGTGTGTATGTAGTTCTGTGCAATTTTATCACATCCATAGCTTTGTGTAATTGTCACAATCAAAGTACAGAACTGGTCTATCATCAGAAAGCTTCCTCAAACTAAACTCTGATAGCCACTTCCCCAATCTCTAACCCATGGGAACCACTAATCTGTTCTTCATCTATGATTGTGTTATTTGAAGAATGCTATATAAAAATATTTGTATTCATATAGGATTATATTTTTATTTATACAATTATAAAATTCCTTTTGAGATTGAACTTTTTTACTCAACATAGTTCTCTTGAATATGTCAAGTTGTGTGTGTTAAGCCTATACATTCATGTGCAGGCTCTTGCATGAAGGTAGGTTTTAATTTCTCTAGGATAATTGCCCAAGAGTACAATCACTGGGTCACATGGTAGATGTATTTTTAGTTTTAGAAGAGATAGGCAAACTATTTTTCAAAGTGGCTGTACCATTTTTTATTCTCATCAGCAATGTATGAATGATCTAGCTTCTCTGCTTCCTCTTCAACATTTGGTGTTAATACTCTTTTTAAATTTTACACATTCTGATAGGTATGTAGTAATACTGCATTGTGATTTTAGTTTGTCTTTATCTAATGGCTAATGATGTTGAACATCTTTTCATGGACTTATTTGCCATTTGTATATCTTCTGAAATCAGATGACATTGGGTACATTCAAGGTGTTATGGCCATAGACACCATTTGTATATCCTTCTCGGTGAAATGTCTTTGATGTCATTGGCTTGTTTTCTTGTTTTCTTTTCTTTACCTGACTGCCTGCCTGCCTTCCTGCCTCCCTCCTTCCCTCCTTTCCTCCTTCCCTCCTTTCCTTCTTCTCTCCTTCCTTCCTTCTTTCCTCCCTTCTTCCCTCCCTTCCTTCCTTCTTATTGAGATGGGATCTTTACTGTCACTCAGGCTGGAATAAAGTGGCATGATCAGGCCGGGCGTGGTGGCTCAAGCCTGTAATCCCAGCACTTTGGGAGGCCAAGACGGGCGGATCACAAGGTCAGGAGATCGAGACCATCCTGGCTAACATGGTGAAACCCCGTCTCTACTAAAAATACAAAAAACTAGCCAGGCGAGGTGGCGGGCGCCTGTAGTCCCAGCTACTCAGGAGGCTGAGGCAGGAGAATGGCGTAAACCCGGGAGGCAGAGCTTGCAGTGAGCTGAGATCCGGCCACTGCACTCCAGCCTGGGAGACAGAGCGAGAGTCCGTCTCAAAAAAAATAAATAAATAAATAAAAAAATAAAGTGGCATGATCACAGTTCACTGTAGCCTCAACCTCCTGAGCTCAAGCCATCCTCCCACCTCAGCCTCCTGAGTAGCTGGGACTACAGATGCATGCCACCATGCCTGGCTAGTTTTTAAAAAAAAAAATTTATAAAGACAGCATGTCCCTGTGTTGACTAGGCTTGTCTCAAACTCCTGGGCTCAAGCGATCCTCTTATCTTGGCCTCCCAAAGTGCTGGGATTACAGGTGTGAGCCACCATGCTTGGCCTTTGTTTTCTAATTGGATTGTTTGTTCTTTTAATGTTTAATTTTGAAATTAAAAATATATATATATTCTAGTTACTAGTCCTATGTCAGATACATGGCTTGTAAACATTTTCTCCCAGTGTTTATCTTACTTTTTCATCCTCTTAACAGGAGCTTTCATAGAGCAAAAGTTTTTAATTTGGTGATGTATAATTTATCAATTTTTCCTTTTATAGATTATGCTTTTGGTGTCAAGTGTAAGAGCTCTTGCCTAGCTCTTGATCCCAAAGATTTTCTCCTATGCTTTTTTTTTTTCTAAAAGTCTTTACAATTTGGCATAATCATGGCTCACTGGAACCTCAGTCTCTGAGCTCTAGTGATCCTCTTGCCTTGGCCTCCCAAAGTGCTGAGATTACAGGCATGAACCACTGCACCAGGCTGAAGCATTTTTTAAACTGTGGATGTTCAATTGCTCCAACACCATTTGTTGAAAAGGCTATCCTTCCTCCATTAAATTGCTTTTGTACTCTTTCCAAAATTCAGCTAGAAATACATGTGGGTCTATTTCTTGATTATCTTGCTGGGGCAGTTAATCTGTATTCTATTCAGGCCTTCAACTAATTGGGAAATCTGCTTTACTCAAATTCACCTATTTAAATATAAATCTCATCAAAAACATCCTCACAGAAACATCCAGAATTAATGTTTGACCAAATATCTGGGCACCATAGACCAGCAAGCTGACACATAAAATTAATTATCACCCTGTATTGTATTTTATTTTGTCACCTATTTTATTTTGAGAAGTTTCCTGTGTCATTAAATCCTATGATTTTTGATAATTGCATAGAATTCTATTGTAAAAATATAATGTATTAGCCTGATCTCCAGTTGTTGTACTTTTAAGATGTTGCCACATCTTACAAGTTTTTGCCATTTTAAATAATGTTATATGAACAAACATCCTTGTATGTTTAGTATCTACTTGTAAAAAATAGAGAAATTTCTGGGTCAAAGGATGCAAATTTTTTTTAAAGCTTTTAAATGCATGTTGCCATATACCTTTCCATAAAGACCTTATTCCTACTAACAACATATGACATTTCATCCTCAGAAAAGATTGTTATGGAGCTTCATTTTTTTTGTTTTAATAGTCTGAAAACTTCACATTATTTTTTGACTCAAACTTTAGTTTTTGCAATTTATTTTCCTAAATGTTGTCTTCTGTCAGTTTTCTTTATGTGTATGATGATCCTCTTCTTTATTCTAAATTGCAACATTTTGTCCCTCTCAAATATGAGGTACCCAGGACTCTGAATTCCCCCAGTTCTTGTTTGGATCACTTCTTAGGGAGAGGCTTGTAGACTCAACAGAAGTGCTGAGATATTACCTTTAGATTCTGTGACATTGCAGTTCATAACTGAAAGGAAGCCTTTTCTGAAGTATAGCACACTGATGAACTGGATTGATAAAGTGGTTCTTTTCTTTTGAGACAGAGTCTTGCTCTGTCATCCAGGCTGGAGTGCGGTGACGCGATCTCGGCTCACTGCAAGCTCTGCCTCCCGGGTTCATGCCATTCTCCTGCCTCAGCCTCCCAGGTAGCTGGGACTACAGGTGCCCGCCACCACGCCCGGCTAATTTTTTTGTATTTTTAGTAGAGACGGGGTTTCACCATGTTAGCCAGGATGGTCTCGATCTCCTGACCTCATGATCTGCCTGCCTTGGCCTCCCAAAAAGTTTTTTACATAGTAGTAAATTTTAACAGTAGTAGCTCATCTGTTTTAGGATAATTGGTGCCTAGGGATTGAAGAGACCTTGAGAGGTCAACCAACTAATAACATTTCTGGAGGCAAAGCTGCACAGATTTCATCTTTGGCAGATGAGAATAAGGGCGGTGTTTGAAGGTTTCTTGTGGAAGAGATGATTTATTGGCTCTTCAAAACCTCTTCCAATGTCTAACAACTATTATGAAGCCCACCATTAACCAAAATCCTGAAGAATTTAATGATGCTTAATGCCAAGGTAACTGGATATTTATATAACCAATATTTTGTAGGCAAATCTCTGAAAACATACTTTTCTTTTTCTCCTTTTTTTTTTTTTTTTTTTTTTTAACACCACTAGTGGTATAGTCTAAAAACAGTTCTTATAATACGTGCTTCATGGCTTTTTAGAGTAAAAAATAATGGTGATATACCCTTAGAGACATGCTTCAGGACACTTGGTTAAAAAAGGTGTGTCTCTGATGACCACCTCAAAAGAGTGGCAAACTTCACAGTGTAACTTGATAACATACATGGAAATGGATGATTATACTATGACACATTGCCACTAAACAAGATTCTGGCAATCGGGTCATTGAATAGAACATAGCACACAGTTTCAAGTATTTAAGCACTGCTTTCTGGGAAGTAAAAACTGACTCAAAACCATTGATGTATTTTGACCATTAAAAATAAAAAAAAGAAGATGTAGCAGTTTAGCTCTTCTGGACATAGCATTTCCTTTCTAGAATGAGACCAGTTCAGTCAAGCTTGAAATCAGTATGAACAATGATGCTTTCCCTTAACTGTTAAGGAAAAAAAAAAAAATGAAATAAAAAAAATAAGTTACTGCTGCCACAGAGGCATGGCACTGGGAAAATGAAATAAATAAAAGGAAAATCGGGTGGGCGTGGTGGTTCACTCCTATAATCTCAACACTTTGGGAGGCTGAGGTTGGAGGATTGCTTGAGCCCAGGAGTTCGAGACCAGCCTGGGCAACATAGTGAAACCTCATCTCTATAAAAATAAATAAATAAATAAAATAAATAAAGGGAAAATTGTTTTCTCATCATTGTATAGTCTCCTAAGAAAGAGGGCACTGAGAAGCCACTTGACAGCCCAAGGATCATTTTCACTGATTACCTGGGCACCCACGATGTCTGGTCACTTTATGAGAATACACACACCACAAACTTCCTATTCTCTAAGAGAAGGTATTTTTTTCACATTCAGCATGATAAGAAAATGCCTACTCAAACTCTCAGCTCAGAAGCTGCAACTGTCGGCAGCTTTTGCATACATCCTGCAGGCTCAAAAAGGTGCAGGGTCAAAAGGGCAGCTCCCTTTGGTACGTGTCCCCAGCAGCATCTCCTCAAGGCAGGTGCCCAGGGCCCTTGCTAGGGAAGCAGGTGTCTGGGCTTCAAGGGTGGGCTGGAGCCTCCCCTCAGGCCAGGGCTCCCAAGAAAGCCCAGAAGAGCATCTCTCCCAGTGCTGAAAGACTTGACACTTTCTGCTGTTGCTTTTTTGCTGCCCCATGTTTGTTTTTAAGAACCTTAGCATAGGCAGAGTAGGGAGCTATCTTTTCCTCATATTTTTTTTTTTTTTTTTTTTTTGAGACGGAGTCTCGCTCTGTAGCCCAGGCTGGAGTGCAGTGGCCGGATCTCAGCTCACTGCAAGCTCCACCTCCCGGGTTCACGCCATTCTCCGGCCTCAGCCTCCCGAGTAGCTGGGACTACAGGCGCCCGCCACCTCGCCTGGCTAGTTTTTTGTATTTCTTAGTAGAGACGGGGTTTCACCGTGTTAGCCAGGATGGTCTCGATCCCCTGACCTCGTGATCCACCCGTCTCGGCCTCCCAAAGTGCTGGGATTACAGGCTTGAGCCACCGCGCCCGGCCTCTTTTCCTCATATTTTTAAAGAAGAAATAGGCTTAACTAGGGAAAATAATGGAGTTGGAAGTCTCGTTTTCTATAATGTAGTTCAAATCTTTTTTTCTTTCTGGGGTATATTTACATCTTGTTGTTTTGGGATAATTTTTGGTAAAAGATTTGAAGAGTTCCCTTTCATTCCAGTATTAGGAGGTTCCCCAGGACCACTCTTAGGTTCTTGACTTGCTGAAAACGACTGACAAGGCTCAGCATATAGTTGTACTTATGGCTAAGATTTATTATAGTGCAAGGATACAAAGCGAAACAAGTAAAGAGAAAAGTTGCATAGGGAAAGTCTGGAGGAAATCTGGCTGAAGCTTCCAAGAGTCCTCTCCCAGTGGAGTTACAAAGTGCACACCTAATTCCTCCAGCAACGAGTTGTGGCACATGTGCAAGGCAAGTGTTTACTAGGGAGGCTCAATAGAGACTCGGTACCCCAGATATTTCCTGGGTGTTGGTCAGGTAGGCACACTGCCTACCACATACACAAACTCCAGATTTGCAGAAGAAAGTCAGTTGTTCAGCATAAACCACATTGGTCGGGCAAACAGTTTAGACCACTCTTATAATTTAAGGAAAATGTTATGTTACTGCAAGAACTGTTTACCAGCCAAGTTCCCAGAAGCCAGCTAAGGGCTAATCTTGCAAGCCGGTCCTTCTAAGGATCAGCAGTTTCAGGCCTGCTATGTTAACCATTTTCTGTGTAGCTGATCTCCTTGGTCAAGGCATTTTATAGCAAAATTATTATCAGTAGTGTCCCACGACACAGTATGAAACTAACCTGAATATTGACTTTACTTAAAATCCGGAGGTCTTGGATTTAGCCAATTAAAACAAATCCCATTAGCTATAAAGGTTAATCTTAGGAAGCCAGTGGCTTTCTCCTTAAGTTTTTGTATTAACCTTTTTTAACCTAGCCCGAGGCATCAATTCAAGCACAGCACATCTCTGGGTAGTAAATTGAAACTGACCTGCTTGCCTTCTTGGGCTGAGGCAGGCCATGATAGTCAAGATATTTACACAGGAAGTACAATCCCAGGGAGCATTCTTAGAAACAAAGAATTCAAGTTCAATTACCCCAGTGAAAACATGCGTTAGTCAGGTTAGCAGAGCCCCCAGTATGGCTTCCCACTGTGGGGACTTCGGCCCACAGTTTCCCTGTCCAGTCTAAATAATTCAGCTAAGTTCTTTGTTTTAGAAGGACTGCCTGAAGGCAGTTTGTTTCTGTCAGTTTTGCTCATAAGTGTGGACAGTATCTGGAGGTGTTCTTGGAAGCTAGAGGAGCTGGGGCCAGTTGCTGCTCTCTCATAGTCAGTACTGTTGGGTGTGATCATAGGCTCAGCAGTCAGTTTGAATTCAAGCCCTCACAGCATCCTGCAAAGGCAGCACTGGTGTTCAGGAGCAGTTCCAAAAAACAAATCGTTAATGCCCTCTTTCTCCTGCTCCAGGTGCCGGGTTTTTTCCTTCTTTGCTATTACACAACAGTGTGATTCATTCAGAAATCATAACTTCCCCAGCCATTGTTCATTCTTATCTAGACCTTTTATGAGGAAGGGTAGGAAGGGTTGGGTGTTAGAGGGACAAAATGATTTACATAGAAAATCACTGTTTCATGTAACAACCAGAAAAACAACATCATGTTTCAGAATGGGCTAGGACAAAATCCTGAATTTTCAAAAATTTTCAGACTGTGTTTACATTACTTATCCCTTTTGTCCTGATTATTTATTCAGGAAGCAGCCTAGAAAATATCAATTTCTGTCTAGGAGCAGCTGCATTTAGCAATCAAACTGCTTACCTAAGAAGAGAGGCGAGCAAAGAAGAGTCAGACTATCAATCCATCATTGCAAATTTCAAAATACTCTGGCAAGCTGAACACAAATTAATAGCAGTAAGCTATCCCCAGAAGGGGTCAAGAGCCCTATCTGTCAGGAATGGATGGAGGGGTCCCACTCTCTGCGATGTGCTCTCCCCAAGCTTGCAGCTTTTGACAGGGTTCTTGGGATCAATCATTTCTGGTGCAACTAGTTCGGTTTCAAATGGTCCTATCAAAGAACAAGCGCTTTCCCGCAGGCATCTGCAAGTGAGCCATGTGATAGCATAGTTTATGGCCCCACAGAGGAGTGTTGTAAACAAACCTGCAATAGTTCCAGAGACTGAGTTCTGTTCCTTGAGCCTATGCCTGTCTTCAGAGATTGGAACCGTCCCTCACAGACAGTATCAAGTTTCAGCTTAGCATAAGCTCCAGGCAGTTAGGATCTGTGAATTCAGGATTCCAAACTAGCTAGCAACTTTTCTTCTTTAGCAGCAGCAAAGCCAAGAAGATACAGGGCCAAACAACTGTGTTCCAAGTGCAATTGACAAGAAATGTTTTCTAAGCCCTTTTTATATTGTCAGGTTTAGAGTCCAATCGACCCACTCCAAAATAAGCACATTAGGCTGGAAAATCATTAGCCTCTGAGGGTCAGACAGACACCCGATTTTATAAGAACTTATTAGCAAACTAAAAACCGCTTTTTAAAACTCAAAAGGTGTTTTTTCCAGTGGAGATGAGCTATCCTTCTGTTGTCTACCTTTTCCCATAGGCTCCAACAGGCAAAAATTATAGCAAAATAATCAGTTATGGAGATTTCAGTATTTAAATACTCAGAGTTTACATTGTAATGTGTCTACTAGCAACAAAAATCAAGAGGTGCATATTCTCCTAATATTTCTTACAGAGTCACTTTCCCTAACTAGGGCAATCCCTCAAGCATTTACAAAATTATAAGCATATAATATTTTACATCAGTTTTTGTCATATTCATTCAGGTACAATAGCCACAGAATAGAAGCCATTTTTTAAAAATCTCTTTTTTTTTTCATTGCAGGTTTTCTCAAACTCCTAGTAGTAAAGTGGTAAATTCAGCATATATGACTTACATTATACCTGCTGAGAGATTTCTAGTTGGAATGTAAAGGGCTGCTGTACCAGGCGATGGGGTATTATTTCCCCCACTCCCCTTTCTTGCTGGTTTATCTAAAGCCTTGTTCTAGCTCTTGGAACTGACTTAACAAAAATGGTAGAAGTTTGCATTGCTTTCTCTTCCTTCCCACTTGAAAGAGAAAGCAATGCAAACTTTTAACATTTGTGGCCCATGCAAAATGTGTTTTGGGAATGTTTGGACCCTTTCTCTTCTCGTCTAGAGGAGAGAACAAAACCCAAAGGCATCAGCCAGGCTGCACTTTTTAATCCCTTCATTTTAGCTACCCATGGCCAAAAGTATCCAGGGAATCTAATGAACCAATTGTCCTGGGGTTGAGTCCGTTATTTTGAATTCTGTAGGTAACTTTTACCTCTCACAACAGACATCATCTCAACAGCTGATTCATTCTACAGATGGCTAGGTAGCCACTGGGCATTGAAGGTTCACCATCGTGTCCTCTTCATCCTCCCTTTTCCCAAACCCTGCTTTAGCCATATTTCAGTGATTTGGGTTGTTTTTTTTTTTTTTAGCAAATCCCACTTGTGATAGTAGCTGTCATCCCCAGTTTGGGGATTTGCTAGAACTCAGCATATATAGTCGTACTCATGGATACGATTTATTATGTTGAAAGGATACAAAGTAAAACTGAGAAAGAAAATAGAAAAGGCATATGGGGTGCAGTCTGGAGGAAATTAGGCACACTCTTCCAAAAAGTCCTGTTCCAGTGCAGTCCCACAGGATGTGCTTAATTCCTCCAGCAATGAGTTGTGATAACACAGGAAGTCTTGGCCATTTGCAAAAAATAAAAATGTTACAAGATATGTTAAGCTTTGGCTACTTTTCCTTAGTAACATAAAAGTTGTGATACCATGCTCTACAAACATTGGTCATAGTTACCAAGCTTATCTTTTTGCAGCTCAAGGAAGGATTTTCGTATGGCAAATGGCCAAGAATTCCTGATTGAAAATGCAAGACTTCTCCAAGTTCTCTTGAAATACTGACAGGATGGTGGAAAGAGCCTGGACTTTGTTTTTCTATTCCCCACTTCAAACTTGGTTTTGCCACTTAGTATTAAGTTCACTTTGGCAAGGGGTGATCTATTTGCATCTCAACTTCCTTATCAATAAAATGTCATACAAATCTCCCAGTCACAGGGTTGTTATAAGAAAATTAGCATATATGGGGTCCAGCGTGGTGGCTCATGCATGTAGTCCCAGCACATTGGGAGGCCGAGACAGGCGGATCATGACGTCGGGAGTTTGAGACAAGCCTGGCCAACGTGGTGAAACCCCGTCTTTATGGGGTTTTTTAATAATACAAAAATTAGCTGGACGTAGTGGTGGGCACCCATAATCCCAGCTACTCGGGAGGCTGAGACAGGAGAATCGTTTGAGCCCGGGAGGCGGGGGTTGCAGTGAGCCGATATCGTGCCATTGCCCTCTAGCCTGGGCCACAGGACCAGACTGCATCTCAAAAAAAAAGAAAAAAGAAAAAAGAAAATGAGCAATATGGAGTACTTGGTGGCTCCATACTTGATGCAAAGTAGGAGTTCCATAAACGTAATATTCTCTTTACCTTGAAAAAAATGCCCACTAAAAGACAGGGACTGTAAAATTTATATAAACTTTATTTACAAAAGCCCCAACTAGAAAAAATCTAAATGACAGCCTAAAATGACCATCACTGGTAGACTGAATTTTTAAAAATTGTGGCATGTTGATGCAATGCAATACTACACACAGCATCAACTACTATTACTGCAAAAACATGGATATATCTCACTGACATAATGTTGAATAACATAGGATAATGCATACTGTATAATGCATTGAAAGTAAGTTCAAAAACAAGCAAATTAATCTATGGTGACACAGATCATTAATGGTAAACTTTTGAAGGGAGTATGGATTGGAAGGGGGATACATGGAGCCAGTTGGGGTGCTGGCAGTGTTCTATGTCTTTACCTGCATGGTGGTGGTAACACAGGGGTATACGTATATAAAAATCCATCAAGCTGTGCACTTATGATTTGTACATTTTACATGTACTTGTATATTATTTACATTTGTACATCAATTTTTTTTTTTTTTTTTTTGAGACAGAGTCTTGCTCAGTCGCCCAGGCTGGAGTGCAGTGGCCGGATCTCAGCTCACTGCAAGCTCCGCCTCCCGGGTTTACGCCATTCTCCTGCCTCAGCCTCCCGAGTAGCTGGGACTACAGGCGCCCGCCACCACGCCCGGCTAGTTTTTTGTATTTTTTAGTAGAGACAGGGTTTCACCGTTTTAGCCAGGATGGTCTCGATCTCCTGACCTCCTGATCCACCCGTCTCGGCCTCCCAAAGTGCTGGGATTACAGGCTTGAGCCACTGCGCCCGGCATGTACATCAATTTTAAAAGCTACTCGTTTTGATCCAGGAGCTGGATTTTATATCAATATCATTTTATTAGGAGAGTATCTAGCTCTAGATATGTCATGGCAACAGCTGGCTACCTGGCAAGCTGTGGTCAGTGTGTTCCTTGTATGTGGCCCCATTTCAGAGCTTGCCTGGAGCTGACGGGCATATTGTGAGGGTCATGCTCCATCATCATTGACAGCTGGAGATGCCATCACATGTCATTGGCAGCAAAGCACAGGGAAAACCAGGCAGTGGACTCTGCTTCCCACCCTTAGGCTGTGAGGCACAAGCCCCAGCAATGGAAGGATTAGAAAGCCTCTCAATTTAAAAAGACAAGGGGAGGGGAATGTGGGCTGCACAATTTATAAATAGACATTGCCCAAGGCTGCCTGATGATGAAGTGGTTGTTTAGTAAATCTTTCTCCTTTAAGGATGCCAGTATCGGAGACCATTTTAAAAAGACCAGTTTCATTTTGTCTTTTGGGGGAGATCTGGGTTTCATTGTCAGCCCTGTTGGGTGATATTTCCCTCTGTCGGATTTAGGGGCAGGCCTTCAATATTTGGCATCACCTTTACATGGAGCACAAAGATGATGATGATGATGATGTGTCTTTTGCCAAATGGATGAGCAGCTTCTGGGGCCACAGCTGGAGAGAGGAGGATCAGAGAGGACTCCGGGAACGCCACCGACCACAAGCCACCAGTCACAGGAAGACCTCCCTGCCCTGCCCAGTGAGTGATTGTCATGGAACCGGAGGGGAGAGCTGGAATAGGGGAGGGGGTTTCTCTTAAATAATTTTTTGAGGAGTCTTTGGATTTAAAGTTTTCTTTGGTTTAAAACCAGTACTTCCGAGTCTTTCTCATACCCACAGAAATCTCTCTTATTATTCCATCTTGTCTTTCAAGGGACCTGATTTTCATCTAATGGGTAATGATTTCTTCATTTTCAGTTTTCTGAGAGATCTTTAACCACTCTCCAGAGCTCCTGATAAGCCTGAGATAATCCCACCGAGTGACAGAACTTAAGCCAAAGGAAAGAAACTTGATGCTCTACTTAGTCTGTGTAGCCTTGTGGCTCAATGTGTGATTTCCATCTGAAATACTGAAAATTGTTCCACTCTTTGGTAGACCTTCTAAGGAACTGGGGATCCCACATAACAAGTCACTACCTTTGAGACATTTGACATACTTGTTTTTCTTTCTGGGAGGCCATTTGGTCTCTAGATGGGAGAGGGAGCTAAAATTCTCCTGCCCTCGGCACTGTTTTGTTATGGCTAGGCAGAGCACCTGGTATCTGGGGAACAAGATGCAGAAAAGCTCCCAAGAGGGGAATGGCTGGGCTTGGTCAGCTGTGGACTCAGTGGCAGGTACGGGTGGCTATTCTCTCTGCTCTCCTGTGATGCTAGAAGGCTCCACAGTAGACATGTGTGTCCTCCGCTTCACAGTTACACAGCAATAATACAGCTTTTCTTTTTTGTAAGTCACATGAAATGTCAGCTACCAGAGGATAGTTTCCCAATCCCCTGCTGTTGCCAACCCCAGAACCAAGTAAGTTTTGTTTGGGGTAATATTATTTTATTTTTAACTTCAGGCTTCCCAGACACATAATGTCTATAAGACATATGAAAGTGTATAAGGCAACCTCTGTTACTCCTGGTGATCAGCAAGTTTGAGGAATGAGAATTCTTTGAGACACAAATATTTCAAAATAGATCCCTTGCCAAATGCATTCTCAGGGACAAAGGGCAATCTTCAACCCTTCTTTCAGCTTCAGGTTGCTAAAGTGAAAAAGATGGGGGTGTTGGACTGAGTGATCGCTAAGAACCCTTCTACCTCTGACCTTCCATGTTCTGTTATAAAATAAACACCTACTTATTGCCTCTCATTTTAATCTATGTTCCACAATAAGTGAAGCATCCAGGCTGTGTGAACCAGGAGTATGATTACTTTCCAGTTTCCAGATGTGAGAACAGGGATAAACAAAAACAAAAACCATAATTTACTATTTATTACAATGGCCCCTTGGAGCCACAGGAAATATGAAAACAAAGAAAGAAATATGATTTACTAGTTCCTTGAATAAACTTTAGCGTCTATAGGGCTTTTAAAACGGAGATGGTTACCCTATTTACATAATTCACTTTTAGGTTGCAATGTTGTTTGCCTTAGTCTATGGAATCACAGCATCTATTATGTATAACATTTGTAAACTGTGTCCTTATGACATCTTTATCTGCTCATCCCTGCTTCGGGCATTTGCCTGAATTAATCTGTTTAGATTATCTGAGTCAGCAATGAATTCCATAATTATTAGACTAACATGCAGAATAAAAATTGCTGGATTAAAAAAGTTAAAAATATGACTGAATAGAATGGAGAAACAGTAAGCACAGAGCACAAATCAGAGGAACCAGAGGTCAGTGGGCAGAGTCCTGGAAAGTAGTTGGGGAGTCTGATAGTTCATTCTTTATGTACGTAATGCTGTATGTGTATAAGTGAATCTATACTTGAATACTTAACTCTTTCTATCTCTAAAATGTAATCAAATATTCTTACTTTTGGTGCGGTGCTGTGGTTCACACCTAGAATCCCAGCACTCTGGGGTGCCAAGGTGGGAGGATCACTTGAACTAAGGAGTTTGAGACCAGCCTGGGCAACATAGTGAGACTCCGTCTCTCCAAAAAAAAAAATAGCAGGGTGTGGTGGTGCTCCCATAGTCCCAGCTACTTGGAAGGCTGAGGTGGGAAGATCACTTGAGCCCAAGAGGTCGAGGCTGCAGTGAATGGTGGTCATGCCACTGCTTTCCAACATGGGTAACAGAATGAGACCTTGTCTAAAAAAAAAAAAAAAAAAAAAACAAAACAAAAAAAAAAATATATATATATATATATATATATATTCTTATTTTAAGGAACAGTTTGGTTTTCAATTTTTCGTCTGCTTTGAGCTAATGAAAATACCTTAAAGAGAAAAGCTTACTCTTATCCTTACTTTTTTTCTTCTCTCCCGACTGCTCTAAGGCCCTTCCCTCTCTCAACCTTTTAATACTCTATAACCATCAATATTACATTCAGTATTATATGCATAGGAGGAGAAGAACTTTCGCCCTTGCCTACTTTGAATGTGGTTTCTTTTTTTCCCCACTTCTCCTTGAATGTAGTTTCTAATACATCTTCATCAGTCTCATGATTCACACAAAACCACAATGATCAACGTTAATTTATTTCACATATTTATTGAACACCTACTGTGAGCCAAACATTGTCCGAGTATCACAGGGTGAAACAAGACATGTCCAGACCCCACACTTGTGGAACTGTCAGTCTAGTAGAAAATACAAATTTGGCAGAAAGAATGAAGTACAACAAAGGGTAAAGCTTAGGCCTTTTTATAGAATGCTACTTTTTCTCCAGACTCATTAGAACCTGTGTTTGCTGAATTAAAGTGAATAAAGAAATCCAACGTTATTGTTCTGTTGTCCTTAGTGAAAGGAACGTAATATGAAGTTTCTCTTGTTATTAAACTGACTTGCCTTCTCTCTCCAACATCACATGAATACAAAACTGAAGTAAAACAGTTTCCCTGTCATGTATTTATTCTGTGGAAGTGCATTTTTAATATGTTTAGTCTGTTTAGCTTTCTAGTCATCATCTCCTTCAGCTTAACATGGTTCTCTTAACATTGTTCTATGTAGTCTGGGCCTCGTGGAAGGGAAGATTGTGCTAAATGAAAGATCTTTGGGAGAAGAAACTGCGTTTATTGGCCCAGGGCTTTTGTAACTCCAGATGGGCCTTCACAGTGCTTCTTCTGTGCTCCAGGGAAGGCACCATATGTACTTGCCCACATGATATAGTTTGAAGGATATAGAATAAGTCTCTACCGATGTACACCCAAGACTTTTTCTTTTTTCTTTAAAGTTCTGGAATACATATGCAGAACGTGCAGGTTTGTCACGTAGGTATACATGTGCCATGGTGGTTTGCTGCACCTATCAACCTGTCATCTAGGTTTTAAGCCCTGCATGCATTAGGTATTTATCCTAATGCTCTCCCTCCCCTGGCCCTCAACCCTCTGATAGGCCCCAGTGTGTGAGTTGTTCTCCTCCCTGGATCCATGTGTTCTCATTGTTCGACTCCCACTTGTGAGTGAGAACATGTGGTATTTGGTTTTCTGTTCCTGTGTTAGTTTGCTGAGAATGATGGCTTCCAGCTTCATCTATGTCCCTGCGAAGGACATGATCTTATTCTTTTTATGGTTGCATAGTATTTCATGGTATATATGCACCACATTTTCTTTATCCACTCTATCAGTGATGGGCATTTGTGTTGGTCCCATGTCTTTGCTATTGTAAATAGTGCTGCAGCAAACATACGTGTGCATGTGTCTTTATAGTAGAATGATTTATATTCCTTTGGGTATATGCCCAGTAATGGGATTGCTGGATCAAATGGTATTTCTTGTTCTAGATCCTTGAGGAATCACCACACTGTCTTCCACAATGATTGAACTAATTTACATTCCCCCCAACAGTGTAAAAGCATTCCTATTTCTCCATAGCCTTGCCAGCATCTATTGTTTCTTGACTTTTTAATAATCGCTATTCTGACTGGTGTGAGATGGTGTCTCATTGTGGTTTTGATTTTGCATTTCTCTAATGATCAGTGATGTTGAGCTTTTTTCATATGTTTGTTTGGCCGCATTAGTGTCTTCTTTTGAGAAGTGTCTGTTCATATCCTTTGCCCACTTTTCGATGGGTTTGTTTGTTTGTTTCTTGTAAATTTGTTTAAGTTCATTGTAGATTCTGGATATTAGACTTTTGTTAGATGAGTAGATTGCAAACATTTTCCCCCATTCTGTAGGTTGTCTGTTCACTCTGATGATAGTTTCTTTTGCTGTGCAGAAGCTCTTTAGTTTAATTAGATTCCATTTGTCAATTTTGGCTTTTATTGCAATTGCTGTTGGTGTTTTCATCATGAAGTATTTGCCCACGCCTATGTCCTGAATGGTACTGCCTAGGTTTTCTTCTAGGGTTGTTATGGTTTTGGGATTTACATTTAAGTCTTTAATCCATCTTGAGTTAATTTTTGTAAAAGGTATAAGGAAGGGATCCAGTTTCAGTTTTCTGCATATGGCTGGCCAATTTTCCCAGCACCATTTATTAAATAGGGAATCCTTTCCCCATTGCTTGTTTCTGTCAGATTTGCCAAAGATCAGATGGTTATATAACTGTGGTCTTATTTCTGACTTCTTTATTCTGTTCCACTGCTCTATGTGTCTGTTTTGGTACCTGTTACCTGTTACCATGCTATTTTGGTTACTGCAGCCTTATAGTATAGTTCGAAGTCAGGTAGCATGATGCCTCCTTTTTTTTCTTCTTTTTTCTTTTTATTTTTTCTTTCTTTCTTCTTTTTTTTTTCGAGATGAAGTCTCATTCTATTGCCCAGGCTGGAGTGCAGTGGTGAGATCTCGGCTCACTACAACCTCTGCCTCTGGGGTTCAAGCAATTGTCCCGCCTTAGCCTCCTGAGTAGCCAAGACTACAGGCATGCACCACCACACCTGGCAAATTTTTGCATTTTTAGTAGAGATGAAATTTCACCATGTTAGCCTGGCTGGTCTTGAACCCCTGACCTCAGGTGATCTGCCCGCCTTGGCCTCCCAAAGTGCTGAGATTACAGGTGTGAGCCACTGCACTCGGCTTTTTTTTTTTTTTTTTTTAATAAAATTACCTTTCTCCATTGTATATTCTCTCTCCATGCTCTCACTTTAAAATGATGAAAGGTATTTGTAATTTTAGTTTTTATCGTTGATCTACTTTCAGTTGGCTACACTCTCATTCTTATAGTATCTCTCTACAGGGCAGGTGGGGCATGGCCCTCTTAGGGGAGTTCTCACAAACCTGGACACATACTATCAAGTGTCATGATTGGCAGTGGCTTCTTGTATTTCAGCTTATATTTGAATTTAATTTTCATAGGAGGCAATTCCTTAATCCAAGGAAATGAAACTAATGATAGAATTTCAGGTACCAGTGACAACTGTATAGGGAGCTTTTAGCATAATGTTCCGTGGACTTTTCTGTCTTCTTCTAGGTGCTAAGGTGGAGGAGTTGTAGAAAGGCAGCGGAGAGGAGTGGTCAGGAGCAAGTGCTCTGGAGCTGGCCTCCTGTGTCCTTCATTTACTAGCAGCATAACTCTGAGCAAGCTGCTTGAACTCTCTTTGCCTCCAGTTCCCTACATGTAAATGGGATTGGTGATCATAGTACAGATCTCATAAAGGTGCTATGAATATTCAATAAGTAATGTATATATATAGTGCTTTGGACAGTGCCTAGTACCTATTAACTTATTTATTAAAATAGTAAGTTTTTTTTTAATGCTAAATGTATACAGTGTATACATTTAGAAAAGGAGAGGGGACTTTATTTCCTGTAAAGCTTATAGCCTGCAAGGTGGCCATCCCACAGCCTGGGAAGCATAGCCTCCAGAAAGACTGGAGACAGACACTTCAGAGGAGGAGGGGTAAGGGGTAGGAGCTTTATGCTGAACAGGTTGGCTAAACATCCATATGCAACAGCTGATAGGAGGAGCTATGAATATTCTTGAAGGTGATCCTGACACAGTTCTGTGGACACAGGAATTTTGAACAAACATGCATGTAGCATGTATGACCCATGCTCACTTTGGGATGGAGACTTAACATTTAAATATATTACAATTAGGCCCTATTCCTGAAAAGATCTTCTCAGGGCAGGAAGGTGAGTGAGTGTGCAGCCCCCATAAACCGGCTAGGACCAGTCCATGGTTGGTAGTCTTGTCAGGAGAAAGTTATTGAAATCAGTCTCTTGTCCAATCAAAACTGTAGTAATGGCTGGTGGAACAAGAGAATCAGCTAGTCAGCATGTGATGGAGCTACAAATTGTTTTAATGCTGCATGTGTCAGAGCTGGTGCTTGTTTAGCTGCTAGAGGAAAGTAAAAACCTTGTGGCAGTCAGAACATGGTTTATTCTTTAAGTGTAGGGGTGCACGACTTAACCCTTGCCTAGCATGGCCTTAGGTTCTGTTTATAATTAGGTATCTTATTGCCACAAAGACTTTGTTCTGTCAGTGTTGTGATCTCTATTTTAACATTAATGCTGGTCAATTGTTGTGTCTAAACCATACATGACGGGGTACAACGAGGCGCATCTGAGCTCCTGTCCTGTCATGGCTCGGAACTAAGTTTTTAAGGTTTTTATGGAATCCCCTTGGCCAAGAGGGGGTCTGTTCAGTTGATGGGGGGCTTAGGATTTTATTTTTAGTTTACATACCTAATAAGATGCTTTCTCTCTTTCCATCTCCTCCCTCTGCACCTCCTCCTCCTCCTCTGTCAGAGGTGTTGACACTTGGAAATTTTTTTCCAGATGCCTTCAGTTAATTACTGCACAAAATTCTAGAGTTTTTCATTTTCCGTTTACTTCATTGTCTTTCATGTTTCTCTTTTATATTACAATGGGAAGATCATTGGTAATTTTATATTGAACACTGGCAGGTAGCATATGTTCTGTTATGGACTGAATGTTTGTGCTTCCCCTTGCCCATTCATATGTTGAAGCCCTAATCTCCAATGTGATGGTATTTGGAAATGGATCCTTTGAGAGATAATTAGGGTTAGATGAGTTCATGAGGGTGGGGTCCTGGCCTAATGGGATTATACCCTTATAAGAAGAGACATCAGAGAGCTTATTCTTCCTCTCTGTCTCCCAATGTGTGCATAAAAAAAAAAGCAGACATGTGAGGGTGCAGTGAGAAGGCAGCCATCTGCAAGCCAGGAAGAGAGCCCTCACCAGGAACTGAATTAGCCAGAGCCTAGATCTGGGACTTCCTACCCTCCAGAACTGTGAGAAACAAATTTCTGTTGCATAAGCTACTCAGGTTATGGTATTTTGTTAATGGCAGCCCAAGGTGACTAATACATTTTCATAACAAGCATCATCACTAGAGAGTGGAGAGCTAGTAGGGAAAACATTATTATACATGACCTAATTTAATGTCATTTGGGGTTATGATCTCAGAGGCATATGGTTTAGATGGGCTTAGTTTGGCTACTGCAGCTTTGGGATGAGTAAGACAAGTCCTTGAATTTTGCTTTAGGAAAAGATTTCAAGTGCCTGAGGTGTGAAGTGTTATAAGCTCACAGGAGTTTCTTCTTATAGCTCTCCTCTAGCCACTGTATAACTTGTGATAGGGTGTTGATGACAGTTTTGCATTGATTTAATGTGTAATAGTGTGACCAAGCAGGGTCTGTTCATTTCCCTAATTAAACAAAGTTATTTTACTGATTAGTTTAAAACATTGTTTGACTTCCCTGAAGGATGTATAGTACATGGCTACTAAGCTTATCTTTATTATTTCTAAAAGAACTATCATTTTACCAGTTGAACATTTGAATGTTTTCCCTGATAGTGTTTCCATGTATAGCTAGTCTACTCATTTGTAGTCCTCTGGTTCTGATGATAGCATTAGACTACGTTATAAAATACTCCTCCTATAAAATTCTTTTAGATGAATTCCTAAAGACCTATAGATTATTATTACTAACTTTATAATAGAATTCTGTTTAAATTGGCACATGGTTAAAAGTCACATTTACAGGCAGTTTCACATGGAAATAGAATAAAGCTGTTGCTGTTGTTAAAGATAAAGGATTTAGTACTGCTAAGCCAGGAACCAGATGTCACATGCTTAGGCATGTCACTTTATCTCTCTAATAAAGTCACTAGTCACATAAGTCTTAGGCAAGACTTAGCCTCACTAAGATGCATTTTCCTCATCTGTAAAAGGGGAAGAATCACTCCTTGCAGACTTTATTCTGAAGTTAGCTATCAAGGACATGGCCCCAGAGTGCCAGGCACATACTGTGCACTGGGACTCAGTATGGGTCTTATTATCCCAGCACCTGGATCTTTCTCATTATGTCTCATTATGCTGTTAACCATTGACTACAGGGTTGGAGGGATAAAAATGAAGGGTGATTGCAATTAAAGCCAAAATAAATAACATCAAGTAGTTAAGCTCTTGAGGTGAATATATTACATAACCAATCTCCCTCTCCCCACCTTTCCTTTTAGGTTTATTGGCACTTAAAAACACACACACACACACACACACACTTTCTTTTTTTAGATCTGTTTTAGGCTCAAAGCAATATTGAGCAGAAGGTACAGAGTTTTCCATAGCCGTCATACTCCCAGATATGCATACCTCTCCCATGATTAACCTTCCTGACTAGAGCGGTACATTTGTTCCAGTTGATGAACCCACACTGACACATCATTATTACCCAGAGTCCATAGTTTACACGTTAGGATTCACTCTTGCTGTTGTACATTTTATGGGTTTGTACAAATGTATCATGGCACGCACCTACCATTATAGTGGCACACGGAATAGTTTCACTGTCCTAAAAACCAATTTCTTTTTAAATGAGAACCAATGACTTGGGGATAGAGAGTGCATGGGATTTTCTTTGATGGAGATCGTTGTTCTGGGACCACAGGGGAAAGAGTCATGCTGTTTGGAGCACTCTAATTAGGAGAGTCGGTGTACAGGGCAGTCATGTCCCTCAGTCAGTGCCTGCTGCAATGCGGTAGCCCAGGAGCCCAGGGTGAGCTCAGAGTGTGAGAAGATAGCAACCCAGGTTCTACAGCATGATTCACAAAGTAAGGGATAGATAGGTGAGGCTATTTTAAATTACCTTAGGAGGTCATATAAAATTCCAAAAATAGAACTCGCATAGCAAGTAAACATTTTTAAAGAGGAAGAGTTTCTCCATGTCCTAATTACAGTTCTCTTTTAGGCTCATGTTCCACAAAGTCATATGCCAAAGCAAAGAGACAAACTGGAAAACCTATCTGCTGTAAGGAGTTTTAAGTACACACTTTATGTTGTGATCAAACTCTTGCCATTCTTTTTAGGCTCCTTAACGGAAAAAGACATTTGTACAAACTTCCATTTCACTCCCAGTTGCAAAACTTTAATGTATTTTTTTCCTGACAATATAATACATGCTACCCAGATATAACTGTGAAAAATACTTAAAAAAAAAAAAAAAAAAAAAAAAGGAAAAGGAAGAAAACAATAGCACACCACAGAGAAAACCTTTGGTAAGAGTTTGATATGTTTTCACATTACCAATCATGGGATATTGCCCTACTTGAAATCCCTCAATGTCTCCTTATTCCAGCTCTCTTGGCTCCTGTTGGTCCACTGTGCTCCCCAGAACCACTATGCCAGCAAGCTTCTTCCATGGCAGTGGATCTGCCCATGTGGTGCTCATCTCCAGGCAGAAAGCAGTCCTTGTCCTCTAACCCTTGCTCATCCTTCAGCTTGTAGTTCAATCGTCACACATTCACAGAATTCTCTCTGGATCCTTCTTCCTTACCCCCCTAAGACCCACCCCAATATATATAGGTTTACCCCATTCTACCTTCTCATTGCACCTTGAACTCCCCTTTATAGCATTTATCCAAGGACACAGACACATGCCCTATTTGTTAAACATCTATCTCCTGTGCAGATGCAATCTCTAAGAGACTGTTTTGCTCCCCATCCTATCCACAGCACCTACTACCATGACTGACCTATTTAGTAAATGGACTAATATATACAGATTTATCTTAGGTATCTTAGCAGCTTTACACATCTTTAACCATATTTCTGATTATTTGAGAATAAGTTTCTAGGTATGCTGTTATGGCATAAGTTTCTAGGTATGCTATTCAGCAAAGTCTCAGGATACAAAATCTGTGTGCAAAAATCACAAGCATTGCTATACGCCATTAACAGACAGAGAGCCAAATCATGGGTGAACTCCCATTCACAATTGCTACAAAGAGAATAAAATACCTAGGAATCCAACTTACAAGGGATGTGAAGGACCTCTTCAAGGAGAACTACAAACCACTGCTCAATTAAATAAAAGAGGACACAAACAAATGGAAGAATATTCCATGCTCATGACTAGGAAGAATCAATATCGTGAAAATGGCCATACTGCTCAAAGTGATTTATAGATTCAATGCCATCCCCATCAAGTTACCAATAACTTTCTTCACAGAATTGGAAAAAACTACTTTAAAGCTCATATGGAACCAAAAAAGAGTCCGCATTGCCAAGACAATCCAAAACCAAAAGAACAAAGCTGGAGGCATCACGCTACCTGACTTCAAACTATACTACAAGGCTACAGTAACCAAATCAGCATGGTACGGGTACCAAAACAGATATATAGACCAATGGAACAGAACAGAGGCCTCAGAAACAACACCACACATCTGCAACCATCTGATCTTTGACAAACCTGACAAAAACAAGCAACAGGGAAAGGATTCCCTATTTAATAAATGGTGCTGGAAAAACTGGCTAGCTGCATGTAGAAAGCTGAAACTGGATCCCTTCCTTACACCTTATACAAAAATTAATTCAAGATGGATTAAAGACATAAATGTTAGACCTAAAACCATAAAAACTCTAGAAGAAAACCTAGGCAATACCATTCAGGACATAGGAATGGGAAAGGATTTCATGACTAAAACAGCAAAAGCAATGGCAACAAAAGCCAAAGTAGACAAATGGGATCTAATTAAACTAAAGAGCTTCCGCACAGCAAAAGAAACTACCATCAGAGTGAACAGGCAACCTACAGAATGGGAGAAAATTTTTGCAGTCTAGTCATCTGACAAAGGGCTATTACCCAGAATCTACAAATAACTCAAACAAATTTACAAGAAAAAAACAAACAACCCCATCAAAAAGTGGGCAAAGGATATGAACAGACACTTCGCTAAAGAAGACATCTGTGCAGCCAACAGACACATGAAAAAATGCTCATCATCACTGGTCATCAGAGAAATACAAATCAAAACCACAATGAGATACCATCTTGCGTCAGTTGGAATGGTGATCATTAAAAAGTCAGGAAACAACAGGTGCTGGAGAGGATGTGGGGAAATAGGAACACTTTTACACAGTTGGTGGGAGTGTAAATTAGTTCAGCCATTGTGGAAGACACTGTGGTGATTCCTCAAGGATCTAGAACTAGAAATACCATTTGACCCAGCAATCCCATTACTGGGCATATACCCGAAGGATTATAAATCATGCTACTATAAGACACATGCACACATATATTTATTGTATATATACCTGAAGGATTATAAATCATGCTACTATAAAGACACATGGACACATACATTTATTGTGGCAGTATTCACAATAGCAAAGACTTGGAACCAACTCAAATGTCCATCAATGATAGACTGGATTAAGAAAATGCAACACATATACACCATGGAATGCTATGCAGCCATAAAAAAGGATGAGTTTGTGTCCTTTGCAGGGACATAGATGAAGCTGGAAACCGTCATTCTCAGCAAACTATCACAAGGACAGAAAACCAAACACCGCATGCTCTCACTCATAGGTGGGAATTGAACAATGAGATCACTTGGACAGAGGGTGGGGAACATCACACACAGAGGCCTGATGGAGCATGGGGGCCTGGGGGAGGGATAGCATTAGGAGAAATACCTAATGTAAATGATGAGTTGATGGGTGCAACAAACCAACATGACACATGTATACCTATGTATCAAACCTACACATTGTGCACATGTACCCTAGAACTTAAAGTATAATTAAAATAAAATAAAATCCTTTTGTTATGTCTTACACAGACCATTCATGACATGCTTGGATTTTCTGGTTTGATCTGAGCATCCTTCTTTCTTAAACAATCAGTCATTTTACTCTAGGACTAAATTTACCATACAAGAGTCTTTCTCCTATGAAATTATTTCTCTTCAAGCTTTCTTACAAAGAAACTCCCTCTTTATTTTTATAACTTTTTTTTTACGTCTCTCTTGTTTCCTGTTACCTTGTTTTATATATGACCTTTAAATAAGCTTTGAATTAGACAAAAATTGTTCTTCTCTTTTAAAATAACACACCTTTTCTTTAAGAAAGAATGTTTTCCTACAAATATATTTTTGTTGGAAAATACCCAAATAATGAAATATCTATTGTTTAATTTAACTTTAGATTCTAAATTATGACAGGTTTGTCTACAAGTATTTATCCCATTACATTTACCTAATCATTTTATTTTAATTGTTTACCTGGATTATTTATGAAAACTGTAATAATCATCATTTAAAGTTATGGAACCACCATTGTAAGATTATAGCTGAGACAGTGAAAAAGATTGAACTTCACTGACTCCATCTTGCTTTTAACCTCCTTTTAAGTTTGTCCTTGTTTATTCCTGGGCATAGGCTGAACTAACTTTGGGAGGAACTTAGTTTATAATTTAGCTTTGAAACAAAGACAATAACAGTCCTTTGCCAAAACAAACCTCACTGCCTGTGGACTAGACTGCCTAAAGTCACAAGATGAGAAGTTATGGTAATCTTACTAAATTCACAATGTAGCTGTTTTTATTAAACCAATATCATTGTCAAATTATTAAATATTACACAAGTAAAGATCATTCTGTTTTTGGCTGGGTTTATAGTTCTGTAACCCCTATGTCAAATTTTGTCACCTTATAGTATTTGGTAGGGATAAGCATAAAATTACTTGATTAATAAATGCAAACAAATATGTATGCTGGCAATTCTTAAAACATTTCTAGTATTATTTTACCAATAATTTTAAAGTTAGCTTACTTATTAAAGGTTTTACTTAAGTTACATAAAGTTGAAAACACATTTGACTAGTCTTTTCTTTTGTCCTGATAAAGTATTGATTCAAGTGCTTTTATTTTTCTTTAAACCAATTAATTAGAGCTCTTTTATATATTTTCAGTAGTGAAACACTGTGTCCACAACACATAAATACATAGAGGTATTAGGGATGCTGAAAGAAGTACATCTTATAGATTCATAAAAACCGTTGTTTTTTTTTTCCTATCTTAGACATTCAGATTCTTGATAACCTGTTTCACAACCCTAGGCAGTTATCAGCTAAATAGCTTTAAGTTTACATATTAAAGGAAGCAACTCAGGTGAAAAATCTAGTAGCAAAACTTACATTGTAAGGTATGGAGAATAAAAGTCTGGTATGCTAGAGGAAGATTAACAATGGATGTCAAATAAAACATAAAATTATAAAAATCTATTATAGGATTGTATAAGGAGACTAATTTTATTTACATAGGGACTACCTATCTTTCAACTGGATGTCTGAGCTTTGGGCAGAGCCCACACTGAATCTTGGCTTTCCAAAAATGGAGAATTATCCTGAGGCTAGCCCATGTGATGTTTTTACAGTGCACTTAATTTTTTTTTTCAATAAAGACATTTCTAAGTGTCTAAATACATTCTTCCCTACAAACCCAAGAGCATTCTCTGTTGCAGTAATTATTTTAGACAATAAATCAGGTGACAGAATACAAAAGCAAGCAGTTTAAAAGCTGAGACAAACTTGTCTGTTTACACTCTTGTGGTTCCATAAGGAAAAACAGGTTTCTCCCCCAAAGGGAGTCTGGCACCTTCTCTGTTTTCGTTAAAGAACCCTGGGCTATTATATACTATTTTAGGTCTTTCATGCAGCAGAGGGTGCAAGAGAAAGGAGAGACAGCAGAAGTAAATGAAGAAAACAGGATTCAGTCAACCGTGAAGAAAAAAACTTCTGCTTAAAAAAGGACAAGGTCCTAGGAGACAAAACAAACAAACAAACATACAAAAAGAAAAACAAAAAAACAACCAAAAACATGAAGGCCTTTTAAATACAAACACACACACATACACATATACACATACATCTTCAATGTTAGCTTTTAATTAAGCTTACTTTAATCATTGAGCTCCTTAAAAAAAAACTTTTTAAATCTTATTACCATATTTTAGCTAGGACAAATTACAATTATTTCAGAAGTACCAAGTATCAAACCAGAAAGGGCTTTATTTAAGAAACAAAACCCAGGCTGTCATGGTGGAAAAAAGAAGGCAGGACCTTAGTTATCAAACTGCAGTGTGGGGTGACAGCCATTGCTTTCAGTTTGGCCTGGATAGCAAAAAGATGGCCTTGTTATGTAAATAAAGACTCTTAAGTAGTCAAAGTAAAAAAATCTTTCCTTTTTTTATTTTTCCTTTTGCTGGCTGTTTTTCTCCCCCTACCATACCACTGTTTTGGTGGGAACATAGCCACTTCAGAGGCCTTATTCCCCATAGTTTTGGAAATTTCCTTTTGATTTGATCAAGTCAGGTAGAGTTGATCAAACCCAATGGGAAAAAGACTGAAACAATAACAAAAACAGAAACAAAAATAAAAAAACAGTTAAACAAAACAAATGATGGCACAACTTATATGGTCACTGAGTGCTCTAATGGCCAGCTGGAACTGTGTATTAATTTTTTTTTTTTTTTTTTTGAGACGTAGTTTCGCACTTCTTGCCCAGGCTGGAGTGCAATAGCGCGATCTCAGCTCACTGCAACCTCTGCCTCCCGGGTTCAAGCTATTCTCCTGCCTCAGCCTTCCAGCTGGGACTATAGGCACACACCACCACGCCCAGCTAATCTTTTGCTATTTTTTAGTAGAGACAGGGTTTCACCATGTTGTCCAGGCTGGTCTCGAACCCCTGACTTCAGATGATCCCTCTGCCTTGGCCTCCCAAAGTGCTGGGATTACAGGCATGAGCCACTATGCCTGGCCTGGATGTCAATCTTAACTTTAGCCAAGACAAATGCTAATTCAGTTCCTTACCTAGGGATGGGTCTCAGGCTGTGGACTGCTCTCTACCATCCTAACAAGCAGGAAAAGAAAAAAGCAAACACCTCATCTTCCCTGTTGGAAGCAAGCTCAAACTCCATAAAAGTTACCTGCCTTCCATCATCATGGAAACAGGAAATCTTGCCTGCCTTGTTGGAAGCAAGTAAAACTAAACTCCAAAAAAAAAATAAAAATAAAAATAAAAAAAGGAGAGAGAGAGAGAGGAGTTGTACAGCAAAATAAACTTTAGATCGAGACCAAATTTTGGGAGATCAGGGACTCTCTGGAGGGGGTGCTCTCAGACCTCAGCAAATTGTCCTATTGGTTTGAGCCATAGAGTTAGCTCATGCTGGTACCAAGCACCAATAGGAGATTTGTCAAAGGTCAAGGGCATCTCCGCTCAGAATCCCTTCATGGTTGCCAAAATGTGAACCCCCAAAATCTGAGGCAGGTCTCAGTTAATCTAGAAAGTTTATTTTGCTAAGGCTGAGGATTCATGCCCATGACACAGCCTCAGGAGGTCCTGACGACGTGTGCCGAAGGTGGTAAGAGCACAGTTTAGTTTTATACATTCAAGGAGACATGAGACATCAATCAACATATGCAAGATGAACATTGGTTCGATTTGAAAAGGCAGGACAACTCAAAGCAAAGGGTTTCGGGAAAACCCAAAGTGGGCAGGGGGCTTCCAGGTCATGGGTAGTTAAGAGACAAATGGTTGCATTCTTTTGAGTTTCGGATTAGCCTCTCCAAAGGAGGCAATCAGATATGCGTTTATCTCAGTGAGCAGAGGGGTGACTTTGAAAGAATAGGAGACAGGTTGGCCCTAAGCAGTTCCCAGCTTGACTTTTCCCTTTAGCTTAGTGATTTGGGGGCCCCAAGTTTTATTTTCCTTTCACAAAGAAAACATATCAATTCAACGTGAGATTCATTTAGTTAGTAGTTTATAAACATTCTGCCTCTGTGCTAACATTGCACAGTCCTTTTATATTGTAAATTTTTTCATTCTGTATTCTCAGCTTCCTGTGCTTCCCAGAATTCCATCATCTGACCGCCATCCTAGAAGGCATTCTCATGAGGACCAGGAATTCCGATGCCGATCATCTGACCGTCTTCCTAGAAGGCATTCTCATGAGGACCAAGAATTTCGATGCCGTAGCCACGTGCGGGATTACGGAGAATACTCAGAGGACGGGTCATTCAAGGAGCCACTGGAATCAAAAGGCAGATCCCATTCCAAAATTGAGAAATTTTCGGAGTCCTTTGAACGACAGCTGTGCTTTAGAACCAAACGTTCTGCCTCTTTGGTATGTAGCAGAGCTACTGAATATTTAAGCCACTTTAGAAAAGGAAACCCAAAGGTTTTGTCCTCTTTAACATTGAGGGGAACAAATGTAACTTCTTCATTTACAGCTTAGTAATAAGATCTTTGAAAAATGACATTCAGTTTAACACAACCCAGATTGAATTTTTGAAAATTATTATTTATAATTGAAGACATCTGGCATAGGAAGAGTTCCCGAAACATTTTTCTTACCAAAGTCTTCTAGTTTTTCTTTTTTTTTTTTTTTTCGAGATAGGGTCTCACTCTGTTGCCCAGGCTGGAGTGCAGTGGCCTGATCATGGCTCACTGCAGCCTCGAATTCCTGGTCTCAAGTGTTCCTCCCACCTCAGCCTCTTGAGTAGCTGGGACTACAGGCATGTGCCACCATGACTGACGAAATTTTAAACTTTTTTTTTCTAGAGACAGGGTCTTGTTATGTTGCCCAGGCTGGTTTCAAACTTTTGGGCTCAAGCAGTGCTCCTGCCTCAGCCTCCCAAAGTGCTAGGATTCCAGGTGTGAGTCACCACACTCAGCCCCCTAGTTTCTTGAGCCTACTTTCATCAACCTTATTATAAATAATTGTAACTCATTCTCCTTTTACAATTTGGGGGAAAAAAACTGCCCCCGTGGCTTCTCTCCTTTCATATTTAATCCTCTAGCAAATAGTCCATGATGGTGTTTTGTTCTCCTATAGTTAAAAAACACAAGAACGACCAAACACTGTCTAGTAAGTATCCAGGAATAGGAGTGGGCTAGGTGCTCACGGTGACGTCATGGGAGTCTCAGTAAAGTAAAAGGAAGAGACAGACATGAAATGGGGGGAAGTATAGAAATATAGAAACTCCACTTATGATGCTAAACTTGATAAAGTAATAAACTAAAGATCAAATAAAGTAATAAACTAAAGATCAATTAATGTTTCAACTCTGCAGCATGCTCACTGACTGGCCTTGAGCAAAATGCTTCTTTTTTGTAGGTCTTTGGTTTTTTGTTTCATTTTGCAAAACCGGAATAATAATGGGTTGCTGCCGTGTAGTAGACAAAACAAATAACTGAACCTAAGCGTAATGACTCCTGGTTCTGGAGCTAGACTCTGAGTCCACTGGTGAAGATACTTGAGTGCTTTGTGTTTCATTGTCCATCTGAGCACGGTGCTGTCTATCTAGCAGATTAACTGTTGAGACTCACTGTGCATCTTTGCCTTACAGGTGACACCTTACTTTTGCTCAGAGTGACCCTGTATCCATATGGTTTCCCTTCTGTAGGCTGCTTTCTCCACCTGATCAGAAGAGGAACAAGGAAGGGAGAATAGTGGACAGCTGTCGTTTTACTGTATCTAAACCTTATTATTAAGAATTCTTATAATCCCAGCACTTTGGAAGGTTGAGGCCAGGAATTTGAGACCAGCCTGGGCAACATAGTGAAATCCTGTCTCTATGAAAATTAAAAAAAAAAACAAAACTGCCAGCCATGGTGGCCTGTACCTGTATTCCTGACTGCTTGGGAGGCTGAGATGGGAGGATCCCTTGTGCCCAAGTTTGAGACTGCAGTCAGCTGTGATTGGAGCCATTGTACTCCAGCCTAGGCAACAGAGCAAGACTCTCAAGGAAAAAAAAAAAAAGAATTGCTGTTTTGCTTTTTTAAAAAAATACTGTTTGTTTTCATATTGTCTCAGGCTTAGAGAAATGTTGCAAGAATAGGACAAAGAATTCCCATACACCCTTCACCTAGATTACCTCCAAATGTTAACATGTCCATATTTGCCTGCACTATCTCTCCTCTTCCCATCTCCAAACACAGGCACAAGAACTTTCTCTGACATAAACACAATACAATAATTTAACTCAGGAAATTAATACTGATATAACACTATTATCTCTAATTCATAAACCTTATTTATATTTTTTGCCAGTTGTCCCAATAATATTCTTTATAGTGAAATTTGAAATCATGTGTTGCTTCTGATGTTCATGTTCCTGTGGTCTATTTTACCCTGGAGCACTTTCTCAGTCTTTCCTTGTCTTTCATGACATTAGCTAATATTATTATTATAATCCCTAGAAGTGTATAAAGTCATTTTGCTTAAAAAGATCCTCATCGTATTATCTCTAAAATATAAAATATGCTTGTTGCATTCATTTTCCACGTTCTTCCTTTTGAGTTCCAAGATACTTAGGGAAGCATTTTCTACTTTTTAAAATCGAAACTCTTTTTCATGGTTATATATAATAACTAGAAACCTGTTAGGAATTTATAAAATTTTTAAAATTTGCACATTATATAACTAATTTTAATTTAAATATTTTATTTTATATCAGTTTTTAAAGAGTACTTTATAAAATCTTAATGCAAAATTAGAAATTCAGAACATATACAGATACACTTCAACTTTTCCCTATTTGATAATCTACAAGCTTTCCTAAGGCTAACTACATTAAAAAGTGTTATTTTTCAGCAAATTTAAAAATGATTTATATCGTCTTTTGTTTGGGGACCAAATATATACTAATACCTAGATTTAAATTTTACATAGTTTGACATCAAAAAGAACCAGAAACTGTTTCTGTGTCCTGATCATGACCAACAATGTTAAATTCTTTCATTTTGATATTTAAAAATTCAGTCGGCTTATTTTGATAATTTTCACATTTAGCATCTAAGTGGTGTGATAAAATGTATTTCCGAGCGTTATTTACAAGCATTTCTCAGATGGTCTTTAATCATCACTGTATTTTCTCTTTCTTATACCATTTTGGTAAGAGACCTTAATGACTGCATTAACACTGTAGAGTGGCTGACACCACTGTGTTAAACAGATAGATGCCTCAATAACTCTCAGCCAGCACGGCTGAACACGCATGACCTTGCTCATGTGACCGCCACTCACCACTGCTTAACTTCACCTGATAAACACTAAGGGGTTTCCCAACATTCCTAGTTTGAATAGGAGAGGAGTAATGGTTTTGCTTGTTTATTTTTTAAAATAGAAGCATAAATAGATACCGTGGCCACATTTATTAATGCCATCGTTTTGATAATTCCTTGAAAGGCACCCTCTGGCCATACAAACTAAAGAAGCAACCCCCCACCCTCCAGTAGGTCCCTATCACTCTGTTTACAGTTATCATTGCACTTATCACTGTGGATTATTTTTTCACTTCCTTTTAGGCTTATTGATGACTGTCTGTATCCCTCCACCTAGGTGTAATATCTAGGAAGTAGGTCTATTTAGTGTTATATCTCCTGATCCGACAACAACAGTATATGTTCAATTAATCAGTGAATAATGTGGAATCCTGGGGACACATGTTGGGGGTTGTTAATCTGGTTGGGTGTCATTCCTTAACACTTCATTCTTCCCATAGTCCTCACATTAAAATTTAGTGAAAACTCTACTATTAATATAATTTAAGGGACTGAACACAGAGCGCTAAGAATCATTCCATGTGTGATCTCACTTGACACTTTCCTTTTCAAAAAGCACCAGGGGATTGTTAATTTCATCGTGCCATGAAATCATGCCCCTCAGTATGTTCAGAGACAAAGAGTCACAGGTGTGTGCGGGTTGTACTTCCTTCCCAGACCATCTGCTGATGCCCAATCCCCTCTATTCTTTTCTTTGTGACCAAAACCTTTAGCAACATCCTTAGGTTTATGCTAATGTATTTCTGGAAACCAAGAGGTGGAAGTCTGCTAAACCATCAGGGCTTTCTCTGTGTCTGATTATTAAGAGAAATGTGGAGTGTTGTCAGCTGTTTGTGCATTTTTACCTGTTTCTGCTCTTTCCCTTTCAGGGACCTGAAAGCAGAAAGGAGAGAAATGAAAGAGAATGCCTGAGGATGGAGATAAAATCCCGAAAGAAAGTAGAGGAAGAAAGGAGCTCTAGGAAAGAAGAACATGGAGAAGCACACATGGCTCCCCTGTTTGAAAAAGGGCCTGAATAATACTCTGCTTCCGCCTCATGACATCAGATGCTAGTTTTGGTTTTTTTCTTTGAGCCCTAATTCACCATTTCAGGATGTGGACGGGGGCGGGGTTGGGGGTAAAAACAGCTATAAAAAGCAACTGCAGATGCTGAGTGACTGCAGTGGGCAGGGTAGGTAGCTGCTCCAAGATGACTTGCATCATACCCCAATTACTGCTGGCATCTTAGTTGAGAGTATATTCTGCTTGGTTGCCTTTTTATGGGAATAAAGAGAATAAAAGGTATTTTAATAGAATAAAGAAAAATTTGAAAACGTAATACAAGGTATTTAAAGAGCCACCCACGTAGCTTTACCAACCCTTCTTACACATCAACTCACAAATCATCTTAAATAAAAGTCATTGGTATGACTCTTGAGTTTACTTTCTTGTCAGAAGTAATTATGTAAGTATGTCTAATGGCCATCATTTAAGGAGAACTGGTAATTAACCTGCCAAGTACTATGCTGGATGCTTTAATGCATTATGTAAAATAAGCTTCACTACTCTGAGGTGGGACCTTGTATTAGTCAGGATTCTCCAGAGAGAAAGAACCAATAGGATAGAGATAAAGATAGATAGATAGATGGATAGATATATAGATAGAGAGATGATAGATAGAGATAGAGGTAGAGATAAATAGGAATAGAGATATATGAGAGGGGATTTATTAGGGGAATTGGCTTACATGATTATGGAGGCAGAGAAATCCCAACATAAACTGTCTCCAAGCTGGAGAACCAAGGAAGCCAGTAGTGTGGCTCAGTTCAAGTTCAAAAGCCTCAGAACCGGGGAAGCCAGTAGGGTGGCTTAGTCCAAGTTTGAAAGCCTCAGAACCAGGGAAGCTGATGATATCACTTTCAGTCCTAGGTTGAAGGTAGGGTAGGGGAGAGTCACTGGTACAAGTCCCTGACTCCAAAGGCCACACAGAACCTGTAGTTCTAATATCCAAGGCAGGAAAAAAGGGCATCCTAGCTTTGAGGGAGAGAGAGGAGAGAGAGAGAGAGACAATTCTCCTTTCCTCTGCCTTTTTTGTCTATCCAGGTCTTCAACCAATTGGATGGTGCCTGCCCACATTGGGTGAGGAGGATCTTCCTTTATTCAGTCCACTGATTCAAATGCCCATCTTTTCCAGAATCACTTTAACAGACATATCTGTGCAGAAAGAAATAGTGCTTTGCCAGCTGTCTGGGTGCCCCTTAATCAAGTCAAGCTGGCACCTAACATTAACCATCATAGACCTATTTTTTTCTTCACTTTCTAGATGAGGAAACAAATTTTAGAGAGTTCTGTAGCTTGCTGGCAGAGTTAGGTGGCAGAGTTAGGGCCAGAGACGAGTTCATTCTGATGCCAGAGCTTATGGTCCTCACGTGAGGCAGGATGTTCATTTTCCTCTAGTAGCAGGTTCTGAGACAGTCTGTGTGTGATGTGCATGTGAATGAGTGGATGTGAGCAAGAACAGCAGGAGCGGGGTAGGTTGCAGTTTTGATTACTTGGGTGAAGACTGATTCTCTGAGGTCAGATTTATGCACTGGGTTTTAACTTTGTGGAACCATACTCTATGAGTAATTGTTTTCCCCTGAAAGCAAAGATACTGGAGTTCTCTAATGCTCTCTCTGTTTATTCCTCATCTGTCTTAGACCTTCAAATGCCCAAGGGCAGCTACATACTCCGTTTTGTGAAGAGGAAAATCCCCCAAAAGTACTACTCATAACTAATCTGTAATTGATTGCTTGTGCAAGCACTGACTTTGACTTAGTAGAAATAAAAAGGAAAAGGGGTGTGTTAGTTCGTTCTCATACTGCTATGAAGAACTGCCCAAGACTGGGTAACTTATAAAGAAAAGAGGTTTAACTCACAGTTCTGCATGGCTGGGAAGGCCTCAGAAAACTTACAATCATGACAGAAGGTGAAGGGGAAGCAAAGACCTTTCTTCACATGGTATTAGGAAAGAGAGAGCTAGCAGGAACAGGAAAAACTGCCTTATAAAACCATCAGATTGCAAGAGAACTCATTATCATAAGAACAGCTCCAACCCCACATTTCCCTTCTGCACTGCCCTAGCAGAGGTTCTCCATGAGGGCTTCACCCCTACAGCACACCTCTGCCTGCACATCCAGGTGTTTCCATACATCTTCTGAAATCTAGGCAGAGGTTCCCAAACCTCAATTCTTGTCTTCTGTGCACCCGCAGTACCAATCCCACATGGAAGCTGCCCAGAGTTGGGGCTTGCACCTTCTGAAGCAACAGCCTGAGCTGTACCTTGGTCCCTTTTAGCCACGACTGGAGCGGCCGGGACACAGGGCACCGAATCCAAGGCTGCACACATCAGGGGAGCCCTGGACCTGGCCCAGGAAACCATTTTTCCCTCCTAGGCCTCTGGGTCTGTGATGGGAGGGTCTGCTGTGAAAGTCTCTGACATGCCTTGGAGACGTTTTCCCCATCGTCTTGGTAATTAACATTCTGTTCCTTGTTACTTTTGCAAATTTCTCTAGCCAACTTGAATTTCTCCCCAGGAAATGGATTTTTCTTTTTTATCATATCGTCAGGCTACATATTTTCCAAACGTTTATGCTCTACTTCCCTTTTAAACATAAGTTCCAATTTCAGATACTCTCTCTCAAGTTCAAAGTTCCACAGATGTCTAGGGCAGGGGCAAAATGCCACCAGTTGCTCTGCTAAAGCATAGCAAAAGTGACCTTTGCTCCAATTTCCAAGAAGTTCTGCATCTCCTTCTGAGACCATCTCAGCCTGGACTTCATTGTCTACATTACTAACAGCATTTTGGTCAAAACCATCTGACAAGTTTCTATTAAGTTCCAAACTTTCCCACATTTTCCTGTCTTCTTCTGAGCCCTCCAAACTGTTCCAACCTCTGCCAGTTACCCAGTTTCAAAGTCACTTCCACATTTTCTGGTACCTGTATCGCAGTACCCCAATCTGCAGTACCAGTTTCCTGTATTCGTTCATTCTCACACTGCTATAAAGAGCTGCCTGAGGCCAGATGCAGTGGCTCATGCCTGTAATCCCAGCACTTTGGGAGGCCAAGGCAGGTGGATCACCTGAAGTCAGGAGTTTGAGACCAGCCTGGCCAACAAGGTGAAACTCCATCTCTAATAAAAATACAAAAAATTAGCCAGGCATGGTGGTGGGTGCTGTAGTCCCAGCTATTCGAGAGGCTGAGTCAGGATAATTGCTTATACCTGGGAGGTGGAGGTTGCAGTGGGCTGAGATTGCACCACTGCACTTCAGCCTGGGAGACAGAGCAAGATTCCACTGGAAAAAAAAAAAAAAAAAGAACTGCCTAAGACTTGGTAATTTACATAGAAAAGAGGTTTAATCAACTCACAGTTCCACATGGCTGGGGAGGGTTCAAGAAACTTACAATCATGGCAGAAGCTCAAGGGGAAGCAAGGACCTTCTTCACATGGCGGCAGGAAAGAGAGCGCTTGCAAAAGCAGGGAAAATTGCTCTATAAAACCATCAAATCTTGTGAGAACTCATTCACTATCATGAGAACAGCACTGGGGAAAACTTCCCCCATGATCCAATCATCTTCTGCATGCAAACACTGCTCACTGCAGCCTCAACCTCCCAGGCTCACGTGATCCTCCCACCCTAGCTGCCCTAGTAGCTGGGACCACAGGCACACACTGCCACAGCCAGCTAATTTTAAAAAAATTACTTGTAAGGGTTGCGGAGAGGTTTCCCCATGTTGCCCAGGTTGTTCTGAAACTCCTGGGCTCAAGAGATCTTCCTGCTTTGGCCTCTCCAAAGTGCTGGGATTACAGGTGTGAGCCCCCAAGCCTGACAGAATAAAAATTTTAAACATGTTTGTTTACCTTCTTGGAGATAAATATGGTTAATATCTTGGTGTATATACTTCCAGAATGCTATTTACGTGTACATGTGTACATGAACAGAAGTGCGCATTAAACACTTTTTCAGTCATAATCTTCAGTTAAGAATATATCATTAACATCTCTTTAATCAATAAAATTGTTTATTACATAATTTTAAATAGTCTTTAAGTGGAGTCAAGTCACTTTTTTTTTTTTTTTTTTGAGACGGAGTTTCATTCTGTCACCCAGGCTGGAGTGCAGTGGTGCGATCTCAGCTCACTGCAAGCTCCGCCTCCTGGGTTCACGCCATTCGCCTGCCTCAGCCTCTGGAGTAGCTGGGACTATAGGCGCCCGCCACCACGCCCGGCTAATTTCTTTATACTTTTTTAGTAGAGACGGGGTTTCGCTGTGTTAGCCAGGATGCTCTCGATCTCCTGACCTCGTCATACGCCCACCTCAGCCTCTCTAAGTGCTGGGATTACAGGCGTAAGCCACCGCGCCCAGCTGTCACGTCTATCATAAAAACTTTCCCTCATAACATACCAAGAGATACCATTCTTGATAGCCAATAGTAACCAACTTAGCTATCTTCCTTTTCACAAAAAATTTCTTGAAGAGTTATCTACATTTTCCCTCAGTTTTCAGTCTGCTGCAATGTGACTTCTATCCTTACCCTTTATGGAAACCATTCTCTTCAAAGTCACCCTTGAGCCCTTTACTGTCAAATTCCGTGAAAACGTCTCTCGACTTTGCTTGACTTTCTAGCAGCATCAGACATTGCTGATTACTCCCCCCCTCTTGAAGCCCCCTCTCTGGCTGGCTGTTGAGACTTATATTCTTGTGGTTTTCCTTGTACCTCTCCCATCACTCCTGGTTGTCTTTGGTGCTTTGGTGAGAGATCTATACACCTTAAATACGGATTTTCTTCAGCGCTCTGCCTAAGCACTTGGCTCAGTCACCTTATCTTCCCTGGGCAATCTCAAACATGTCCAGGGTATCTGCCACCTATGTGCTGATGGCTCCCAAATCTGTCCCTGTGGTGCAGACTCTCTCCTGAGCAGCACACTTATACATAAAAGCATCCCTTTGACATATTAGTTATAGGTTTCACAGACATCTCAACTCATCTTTTGAAAGTAAACTGTTCTTTCTTGCCCTGTGTGTTCTCCTGCCCCTCTTTCTGTGTTACCTATCTCAGTGACTGGTAGCATCATTTAACAGTTGCTCGTAGAAGAACTTGCCTGGGTTTGAAGCCACTTGTACTCCTCCACTTCTCCCATTCTCCATCTAATTAATCATCAACTTGTGCCTATTTTGCCTCTGAATATCACTTGGATCTACCCAATTCCCTCCATTCTCATTGCTACTACCTGATTTCAGGCCCTTTATATCTTGCTTTGTTTCTTACAATAGAAATAATAATATTTCAGATATATTTGGTTAAATCAGATATATTGCAAACATTAATTTTTATCTTTTTTCCCTTATATAAATGTGGTTACTAGAAAATTAAAAATTACGTATATGTCTCATATTATACTTCTATTAGATAGCACTGATCTATACCTTGGCTAACTTTCAAGCCTCTTTTTATATTACTAAAATTTTAATTTTTAAGTTTAACTGAGCTTAAAGTGTGTTGAAATTTAATTAATCCAAGGTGCTATTTTGGGTTAATTGGCCTAATACTAGTTACAACAGTTTAAGTAAATTTCGTTATACCTAAACTGTCTTTCTTCCATTCTTCCTTCTTTCCATCTTTCCTCTCCAAATAAAAGTGCCCTGTCTATTCATATTCTTTCTTGTGCTATAGTATACCTCATGTAGGTTTCACTATGTAATGGAATTATTTCCTTACATGTCTGTCTTCCTCTCTAGCCTGTGAACTCTTAGTGAGAGAAACCATATCTTAATCATCTTTCCATTCCCAAAACTCAGTAGGCACCTATCACATAGTAGCATCTCAATATATAGCTGGCCTTCCATATGCACAGGTTCTACATCAACAGATTCGACCAGTCACAGATCAAAAATATTCAAAAATAAAACCAATAATAATAATAATAATACAATAAAAAACTATCCAAATAAAAACAATACAGTATAGCAACTTTTTGCATAGCATTTACATTGTGTTAGGTATTATAAGTAATCTAGAGATGATTTAAAGTATGTAGGAGGATGTGAATAGGTTATATGCAAATACTATGTCATTTTATATAAGAGACCTGAGCATCATCGGATTTTGGTATCTGTGAGGATCCTGAGACCAACCTCCTGTGTATCCTGAGGGACAACCATATGCAGTTTGAGGGTGTGACTCTATCTAAACAAGCAGAACCCTAAAACTTGAATTAATTCTGCCTATTGTAGGCAAAACACTGTCACAGATTACTGTCTTACAATGAAAAATTGTATTTGTAGTTAATATTTTCCCTGATAAAATGGAAACTTTTTTTTGCTTATAAAAGTAATAGCTGACACATTTTCTAATAACGCAGAAAACAATATGACAGCCTCCCGGAAAAGCCAAGTGTCATTACGACCTTAACACAGCTCTTTATTACTGTCAAGACATTCTGGTTACTCCACTCTAGGGGGCAGACTTGAACCAGCATTTGGACAGGTAGTGCAGGACCCAAGCCTCAGTGTTTGGCCAATGAGAAAATCACTACTGTTACTTTTTTTTTTTTTTAGATTCTGTCGCCCAGCCTGGAGTACAGTGGTGTGATCATAGCTCACTGCAGCCTCAAGCTCCTGGGCTCAAAGGATCCCCCCACTCAGCTTCCTGAGGGGCTGGAATTACGGGTGTAAGCATCAAATCTCTTGAGAACTTCTTCACTATCACAAGAAAACATGGGGGAAACTGCCCCCATGATCCAATCACCTCCCACCAGTTCCCTCCCTCAACACGTGGGGATTACAATTTGAGATGAGATTTGAGTGGGGATTCAGAGCCAAACCATGTCAAATGGTAAACAAAAATCAAAGAAAAATATAGCATAATGTCATGAAGAATCAAAAACAGTTAGGAAATAGAGACAATGGAAATGCTTTTTAAGTGTATTTCCAAAAAAGCCTGTCTGATGAGGTGGTATTAGAGCTCAGGTATGAACGAAATGAGGGAAAAGGGTCTCAGGCAGCAGCACATCAGTGTAAAGGCACTAAGGTAAGAGCTTGCTTGGCTTTTTTAAAAAATAGCAAGATATTCCTGGAAAGGAATGCATGACAGGTGCGTAATGGAAAACAAAGCTGGAAAATGCAAAGGGTGGATAATCTGTTACCTAGCTGGTTGTTATTCTAAGTGTCGTGGGAAGCTACTGGAAGGTTTTCAGTGAATCACATGGTGTGACAATTTCAGGGAGGGATACATCTCAGAGGCAACATTGCTATGCCACTTCAGATACATTACCATGCTGCTTCCCCAAAGTTCCATCATTAGTCATTGTTAGCTCTGTGGCTAGAAGACAAGGAAGAGTTTCTTGAAGTGGGAAAAAAATTATGGTACTCTCCTTCTAAGTTGAGAATATCCTCTTGGCAAACAGCACGGTGCATGAATAGGTTTGTTGAATGAGTGAAAGAAATAATGAATGAAACAACAGTGAAGGCATTTTTTTTTTGAGACAGTCTTACTCTGTCATCTAGGCTGAAGTGCAGTGGTACAAACTCCTCACTACAACTTCTGCTTCCGGGTTCAAGTGATTCTCCTGCCTCAGCCACCCTCGTAGCTGGGATTACAGGCACGCCCCACCATGCCTGGCTAATTTTTCTATTTTTGGTAGAGATGGGGTTTTGCCATGTTGTCCAGGCTGGTCTCGAACTCCTGGCCTCAAGTGATCAGCCCAACTTGTCCTCCCAAAATTCTGGGATTACATGTATGAGCCACTGTGCCCAGCCAGCAAAGCCATTTCTTAAGTATTATAAACATCTTGAAACAGTTTCCTCTCTGCTTTGCTAATTCATCGATATTTACTAAGGGCTGCATGTACTGCAGTGTAATAGGTGGGGCACACCAAGGTGAGTGAGACACAGTTCTTGCCTTCAAGGAACTTCAATTTTAGTTGGAAAAATAGACATGTATACAAAACAGAATGCTTATGTTGAGATTTTGACTGAGGCATCAAGATACATAGTTGTCCTTCAATATCCACAGGGGATTGATTGCAGGACCCCCTGTGGATACCAAAATCTGTGGATGATTAAGTTTCTTACATAAAATGGTGCAGCATTGACATGTAACCTATGCATATCCTTCTGTATACAGTTGACTTTTGAACAATGAGAGCTTGAACGTGCAGGTCCACTTATAAGCAGATTGTTTCAACCAAACACAGATGGAAAATACATTATTGAGGAATGTCAAACCAGTGTATATGGAGCACCAACTCTTCTTATATGTGGGTTCCAAAGGGCTGACTTCAAGACCCGGAGTATGTATGGCATTTGGTGTACTTGGGCATCCTGGAACACATTCCCCACATATAACAAGGAATAACTGTACTTTTAATCATTTCTAGGTTGCTTATAATACCTTATACAATGTAAATGCTATATAACTAGTTGTTATACTGTATCATTTAGGAGAAAATAAAAAGGAAAAAAAGTTTGTGAATGTTCAGGACAGACATAACCATTTTATCTTTTCTCAAATATTTTTTTCATGGTTGGTTGAATCCATGGATGTGGAACCCACAGATACAGAGGACTGAGTGTAATAGATGCTATGTACCAAAACTAGGAGTTTTGCAAAATGGATAAAAGACCTAAATGTAAACCTGAAACTATAAATTCCCTAAAAGAGAACAAAGGGAAAAAGTTTCTCAACACTGGCAGTGGCAATAATTTTTTGGATATCATACCAAAAGCTCAGGCTATAAAAGCAAAAATAAATAGATGGGACTATATCAAACTAAAAAGCTTCTGCATAGCAAAGGAATGGCAGCCTACAGATTGGGAAGAAATATTTGCAAACTATGTATGTATAAGGGGGTTTAAGCTGCCATATGAAGAGGCCCATGGGGAAGGAATTGAGGGTGACCTCTTGCCAGTAGTTGTCAAGGAAATGAGGCCCTCATTCCAAAAACCTGCAAAGAACTGAATCCTGCTAACAGCCATATGAACTTGGAAATGGATCCTTCTTTAATCGAGCTTCACATGACTGACAACTTGATTGCAGCCTTGTTGATAAATACCTAGGCAGATACGGCCAGGTCCCTGGTTAAATTCAACCTTCAAGCCAGAAATAGTCTTGAGTAAATCCTTGAACTGGATTGAGAACCCACCCTCCCGTTTGGTGTGCTTTCCTCTGATTGATCCTCAGCCTTCACCTATTTTACATATACCTACCCTTTCCTAATTGGTTTCCTACACTATCGTGTCCATTTTTAAGTGGTGTCTTTGCTTTAAGCTTTTTTGCATACTCACAAGCAATCAGCATACACTCCCTATTCTGAGTCCATAAAAAGCCCTAGGTTCAGCCATATTGGAAACTCTCCTACCTTCAGGCAGGGCAACCACCCCTGTGTAACCTCCTCACTAAAAGCTGTTTCATCACTCAATAAAACTTCCTGCCTTGCTCACTCTTCCAGTGTCCACGTATCTACTTCTTCCTGGCTGTGAGACAAGAACCCAGACCAAGCTGAACTAAGGAGCAAAAAATTCTGCATCATTTTGGAGGCTTGTCTGGCATTTGTCAGAAGATTGAGTAAAATGTGGACCCAACAATCTCTTTCACTTTTGTTTCTGAGCTTTCTCATCCTCAGACTTTTTCTGAAGACAGGGGATACTGCAACCCACACCCCTCGCCCCCACGTTGCTCTCAGGGGTCAGGAATGTTGGACTTGGTCCAACCCAGTCTTTTCTATGGCATTTTCCTTCTTTTTTCAGGACTGTAATGGCATCTATCTTTTCTTTTACAATAGTGGGGGTGTTCCACCCCTACCCCAATGGCCACAGGCATACAGATGGTCAAGCTCCCTGCCCTGCTCCCCTCCTGGCTGGGGCACAGAGCACAGGGGTCCCACATGGCTGGCTGGCCAGCGGTTCTCACTTGCCCTCCCCTCCTGCTAGGTGCCCAAGAAGTCTTTCCTCCCCTTGCTGAGCCAAGAAGGAGGAGATAGCAATTAAAAGTTTCTTTCCCTGTTGAAGAAACCCACTTGCATAAGAATAAATAGGAGGTTTCTACCCCTGGCATCTTCCCAGCCCTGAACTTAAGCTTTTTTTTTTTTTCTTCCTTTTCTCCACCCCGTCAACAGTTAGCACAGCCCTGTAGATATAGGGAGCTTTTCTTTTCTTTCCTTTTCTTTTCTTTTCTTTTTTTTTTTTTTTTTTTTGAGACGGAGTCTCGCTCTGTTGCCCAGGCTGGAGTGCAGTGGCACGATTTCGGCTCACTGCAAGCTCTGCCTCCCGAGTTCACACCATTCTCCTGCCTCAGCCTCCCGAGTGGCTGGGACTACAGGTGCCTGTCACCACACCCAGTTAATTTTGTGTGTGTGTGTGTATTTTCAGTAGAGACAGGGTTTCACCATGTTAGCCAGGATGGTCTCGATCTCCTGACCTCGTGATCCGCCTGCCTCGGCCTCCCGAAGTGCTGGGATTACAGGCATGAGCCACCGTGCCTGGCCGATATAGGGAGCTTTTCTATGCAAGAGTTTTTTTCTCCTTTTGGAAGGCATCTTGTTAGGCCACAGGACACCCTTTTTTGCACCCTTGTTTGAGGAGGACCCAGCTCCTCAGCTTTACCTTAGCATTTGGCTTATGGAAAGGAGGCCGCAGAAGAGCAGTCCCCCTGGCTGCTGGCTGCAATCTGGCGAGAGACACCTGGGACTTGATGATTCCATGTACCTGCTGAGGCAGTTCTTTTGTCTCAAACTCAATTCCAAGCTTAGGGTTGAAGACTTAGGATAGAAAATTGAATATGAGGGGTCCAGAGGCAGACAACAGTGGAAGTTAAAATGCACAGCATTGGTGACCATGGCTAATTCTTGCCAATTAAACCAAGCCTCCTGTTTCATGGATAGAGGTCATGCCTGTATCTATGGCATAAATGAGGTCTAGGGAACACAAAGGTTATGACAACAAGCAGGGGCAGGGCATCTGTGGGTGTGTGCAAATATTCCTACCCCCTTGGTTGCTCTGTTAATATGAATGAAAGCCACATTGGCACCCATGGGTGGCACCCTGTCAAGGTTGCTGGGACTCAGGGATATAAGGACATAAGAAAGAAAAGGGATGCCTACTCTTTCTCTCCCTCATGTACCCTGGGTATTCACTGGGAAGTAAAAGGAATTGGGGATGGCTTATCCCCTCTTCCCAGTTGGGTAACCATTCATCTTCCCCAAATGGGGTCAGTGGCACTCTCTCTGTTTTAGTCCATGCACTTGCTGAGGCAGTTCTTTTGTCTAAAGAACCATTCATGAATGGGGAACCATTCATCTTTAGTTCGTACCTCCCTTGAATGCATCCTGAGTCCTAGGGGGGTACCTTGGTAAAAAAGCCTTCTTTTTCCTCTTTCCTCCTCTGTCCTCTCTTTATGGATGGGTAATTGCATTCCCATACCATAGGACACTCCTCTCAGATGCATCCTCTAAACTAGGAAAAGCTAATTTACCAAACCTTAAACTGCTTGGCTTAGAATTGAGCTCAGCGGAAGGGAACCCAGAAGCCTGACCTGCCAGCAAAAGGGTAAAAGTTTTTTTTTAACCGGTCAGACTTTTGGCCATGTTAGGCCAAGTCTTTTGGCCTCTCTCCCTGTGCAAACTGATAACAAAAAATGGTAAGGATTACTGCTTTTATTATCTGTAAAGTTTTGATTAATTAAAAATGATTTATGAAGTTTGTCTTAAGCTGTAGTCCATCTGGTGTACTTTGTGTGTTTTTCTGTACAGTTCTGTCAGAAAGAACCTTAGGATAGAAATTTGGCCTAGGACCCCATAAGTGCACTGTTCAAGTTAGCCCAACAAATGGTCAGTAACAAACTTTACTGCAGGCCACCATATTGTTTTATGTCCTTGGGAGCTTGAAATGTAATCACGTGGCAGTACTTAATTTTAGTCTCTGACATTTTACAATGGTGACCTGGATTCAATCCTGGCTTGGGGAATGAGTACTTTCAAGTAAACAGCTCTGTGACTTCTACCATTTGCTGATTCTCTTCCCGCCCATGAACAACTTCTAGCTTCCATTCTCTGAGTTACCTTTAGAGGTTCTAGATTTTGTAAAAACTGCTTCCCACCTTTTTGAAAATATACCTTGCACATTCAGTTAAGTCATAACCTTGATTGAAGCTTGTTGGTTTCACCTTTGAGGTTACTTTTGGTAAAGTTCAAAAGCCAGAAATGTTGGTGGCTTCACATGGCTAAGGTTGGGTAACAAGGGATTTAAAAGGATTTTCTTAAAGAATGCTCAGCTTAATTAAAAGTGGATATCGAAGCTATAGGTATATTTAAGAGACCTTTATGTTTTTCTCTTCTTGGATCTTGTTTTTCTGGAAAAGGTTTTTTCTCAGTTGACTGAATTACTTTTCTCCATTTTGTCTTGCCACTCTTAATGCACACATGAGAGGCCCTAAGATAACTTCTGGGCACATGAGACTCCTTGGGAAAAACAGAGAGTGTGCCACTGACCTCATTTTGGGAAGAAACCTCTGTTTTCCTCATAGAACCCCAGGAATTGAAAGTGGATAGATCCCTCTTAAAATCTGTTTTTGTCTTCCAGCTATGCCTGTTTATTGGGCCCTAGAAACTGCATGCTTTCCTAGCCCTGTGTATTAGTCAGTTTTTACACTGCTGTTAAAGACATACCCAAGACTGGGAAAATTATAAAGAAAAAGACGTTTAAGGACTTACAGTTTCACATGATTGGGGAAGCCTCATAATCATGGTGGAAGGTGAAAGGCATTTCTTACATGGTGGTGGCAAGAGAGAGAGCTTGCACAGAGAAATTTCCATTTAAAAAACCATCAGATCTCATGAGACTAATTCACTGCCATGAGAACAGAACAGGAAAGACCCACCCCCATGATTCAATTATCTCCCACCAGGTCCCTCACACAACACTTGAGAATTATGGGAGCTACAATATGAGATTTGGGCAGGGACAAAGGGCCAAACTATGTTATTCTGGTCCCTTCCAAATCTCATGTTTTCACATTTCAAAACCAATCATACCTTCCCAACAGTCCCCCAAAGTCTCAACTCATTTCAGCATTAACTCGAAAGTCCACAGTCCAACATCTCCTCTGAAACAAGGCAAGTCCCTTCCAACAATGAGCCTATAAAATCAGAAGCAAGTTAGTTGCATTTTAGATGCAACATGGGTACAGGCATCGGGTAAATTCAGCCATTCTAAATGGGAGAAGTTGGCCAATACAAAGGGCTACAGGGCCCATGCAAGTCCAAAATCCAGCAGGGCAGTCAAATCTTAAAGCTCCAAAATGATCTCCTTTGACTCCATGTCTCATGTCCAGGTCACGCTGATGCAACAGGTGGGTTTCCATGGTTTTGGGCAGCTCTGCCCCTGTGGCTTTTCAGGGTACAGCTTCCCTCCCAACTGCTTTCACAGGCTGGTGTTGAGTGTCTGCAGCTTTTCCAGGCACACAGTGCAAGCTGTCAGTGAATCTACCATTCAGGGATCTGGACTGGCGGCCATCTTCTCACAGCTCCACTAGGTGGTGCCCCAATAGGGACTCTGTGTAGGGGCTCCGACCCCACATTTCCCATCCTCACTGCCCTAGTAGAGGTTCTCCATGAGAGCACCGCTCCAGCAGCAAGCTTCTGCCTGGGCATCCAGGCATTTCCATACATCTTTTGAAATCTAGGCAGAGGTTCCCAAATCTTAATTCTTGACTTCCATGCACTCGCAGGCTCAACACCATGTGGAAGCTGCCAAGGCTTGAGGCTTCCATCCTCTGAAGCCATGGCCTGAGCTCTATGTCAGCCCCTTTCAGCTGTGATTGGAGCAGTTGAGACGCAGAGCACTACGTCCAATCCTGCACAGAGCATGGGGACCCTGGGCCTGGCCTATGAAACCATATTTTCCTCCAATGCCTCCAACTCTGGGCCTATGATGGGAGGAATTGCCACAAACATCTCTCACATGCCCTGGAGACATTTTCCCCATTATTTTGGTGATTAACATTTGGCTCCTTGTTACTTACACAAATTTCTGTAACTGGTTTGAATTTCTCCTGAGAAAATGGGTTTTTATTTTGTATCACATCATTGGGCTGCAAATTTTCTGAACTTCTATGCTCTATTTTCCTTTTAAAACTGAATGCCATTAACAACACCCAAGTCACATCTTGAATGCTTTGCTGCTTAGAAATTTCTTCCACCAGATACCCTAAATCATCTCCCTTAAGTTCAAAGTTCCACACATCTCTAGTGCAGAGGCAAAATGCCCCTAGTATCTTTGCTAAAATATAGCAAGAGTCACCTTTGCTCCAGTTCCCAACAAATTACCCATCTCTATCTGAGACCACCTCAGCCTGGATTTCATTGTCCACATCACTATTAGCATTTTGACCAAAGCCGTTCAACAAGTCTCTAGGGAGTTCCAAACTTTCCCACATTTTCCTGTCTTCTTCTGAGCCCTCCAAACTGTTCCAACCTCTGCCTATTACCCAGTTCCAAAGTTGCTTCCACACTTTTCGGAATCTTTTCAGCAGTACCCCACTCTACTGGTACCAATTTACTGTATTAGTCATGTTCCACGCTGCTGATAAAGACATACCTGAGACTGAGTAAATTATAAAGAAAAAGAGGTTTAAGAACTTACAGTTCCACATGGCTGGGGAGGCCTTACAATCATGGCAGAAGGCGAGTGGCATTTCTTACATGGTGGTGGCAAGAGGAGAGCTTGTACAGGGAAACTCCTGTTTTAAAAACCATCAGATCTTGTGAGACTAATTTACTGTCTGAAAACAGTGTAGGAAAGACCCACACCCATGATTCAATCATCTCCCACTAGGTCCCTTCCACAACACATGAGACTTATGGGAGCTACAAGATGAGATTTGAGTGGGGACATAGAGCCAAACCATATTATTCTGATTATTCTGTTTCTTGAAGGGCTCCACCCTGAAGCCAATAATCAGATTAGGAGATTGGCAGATGAAAAATGTTACAACTACTGGATCTTCTTCTGTCTGTCTGTGTAATCATATATGTGTTGTATGTGTGATGTTTATATAAAAAAGAGCTCTAATTAATTTGTTTAAAGAAAAATAAGTTTTTAGGTCAAATATTTTTTGAAGGAAAACTAAAAGCTGTAATGCCTTTTAGTTCATGTGACTTTAATCTTTGAGAAATAGAGGCAATTTGAAGGTAATTAGTAAAAAGCAAATGTCATAAAAATGTAAATATGTGGGCTGAATCATGTAGGTCAGGTCAGGTTTTAGCTAGGTTTGCTAAATGTTTTAAGGTTGTAAACTGCTTCTTTGGCCTTTGAGAATTGTTTGACTAGCCTGCTTTACAACTTGGTAAGGCCTAGGGACATATGAAATTAACTGTGCTCTTAATTATGCTGGAAGGAGTCAGAGTTAATTGGTGTCTAGTGCATAATTAAAGTAACTTATCAGTTTTTACATTAAAGTTAAAAATTGCTAAGAGTTACCATTATAACATGTATTTGAGACAACTGAAAATGGATTTACAAACAAGGTGTGTAAGAACAGTAAAAAATGTGTTTTTAGTAAAATATTATAAGAAGGCTTGGAAAGTAAGTTTTTGCCTAGGGTTAAAGAATTGTTTTGAATTAGATGAGATAGAGCTGAAGGTTTAAACAAGTTGTGGAAGGATTTTAAAAAATTAATCTTGCAAAAGAAATTTTGTGCATGAACATAAATTTTGTGCGTGAAATAAATTTAAAAGGGTATTGTATGGTTTTTCCATAAATTGTGCATTGAAATAAAAGCACAACAAAGTTCTCTTAAGGCACAAATCTGCTCTCTAGTAAAGTTTGTAAAGAATTATTAGAGGTTTATAAGAATCTCACCTCATGGTCAAACTGGTAAAATTGGATAGAATTGTCTATAAGGTTTCATTAGAAAATGGGGTTGACATTAACAGTAGACTAATGTAAGGGTAAAATTTGGCTTTCTCTCTTGAATAAGATTTTCATGTAATAGTAAAGGATAATGAAAGCTTGTTTGCCTTTAAAAAATATTTTTTGAGTCCTCATTTTGGGTAAATAGCTTATGGTAATCTGGAATTCTATTTCATCATTATCAAGTGCTTTGAACCTCTAACATATTAAACAGGCTTCCCAAAATCAAACTTCAGCTTCAAAAATAATCTTTCCTGACCTCTAGCTTTTGGACGCTACAGAGGGCCCCTGGATTATTTGGAAACAGGATTATTTAACATGTTTAGTTACTTGGGATTGCCAAAGTGATGTTCAATCTTTAGGTCATGTTCCAAAATTGTAGAGGATTTCTAAAACTCTAATGTCTGAGTGTATGCTATCAATCATAATTAAGATTCTTATGTTAAGTTATTGTAAACCACAGAGATAACAAAATTTCTTTGTTAATTGTGTCTGACTATAACTACCCTGGATATTTTGTCATTTACCGACAATTGTCTTGCTTTGATCCTTTTCAAAAGATGGTTTATAATCAGCTATAGGACTTTGACAGGTGCATAAAGTGCAGGTTTCTGATAACATTGGAGACTGTGACATGGGAATAAAGGAAAAATGTAAACAAAGAGCTAAAACGTTCATGAATATCAAGCAGAACAAGAGTTAACAGAATGGACTGAACTAAGATAAAACTGAACTAATCTTTTTAACCTTTTTGCTTAAAACTTTGCTGATCTTTGTTTTGTTTTTCAGAGTCAAGGAAACTTTTATTTTGAGCTATTTGTATTCTTTAGTAATTCAGGAAGGTATACTCCTGTGAACAAAATTTGGAGCATATTTGTTTTTCTCTGTCTGGCTTCTCCAGAATTTGGAAACTATTTGTGAGTATTCCTCACTCATGGCAACATAGTTATTTTCATCAGCACAGTAAGAATCCATTTTCTTTTGCAACAGGACGCAATTGGAGAAACTGGGTGTTTTACCAAGGCTTTGACTGGAAGGGTATGCTTCTCTTTAAGGAATCAAGCTTGACTTGCAGAGCCAATAAAAGCCCCTTGGAAAAACTGGCCTCATACCTTATCTACACAGTCCCTGTCAGTCCCTGTGTAGATAAGGGTTCCCAACCTGTGGTAAGTAAAGAATGCCACTTTCTAACAGGCCCAGAAACCCCATATTCTTGGGACCACAAGAAGAGAGGAATTCACCCAACTCATAGGTATTTAAGGGTACAAACCCATGGTTGCGCTCAGCTTTAAAAAGTCTTATCTGAGATTCCTTGTGGAAGAGTGTTTCATCAAAGCCAATTTAAAAGCCTATGTGAAAAATAATTATTCTTGCTGCACTTTATGCAAATAATCAAGCCAAGTATAAGACTGAGTTTATTTTGCAAACAACTCAGTCCTATCATAATTTGTTTTTAACAAAAATGAGGACTGGAGAGAGATAAATTATGTTTCAAAACTTACACATTTGTCATTAAATTCTAGTCTTATTAGTTGTTTTTAAGTTTTTTTTGGCCTATATTTTAGACTAACCCTGTTTATTTCTGTGAATCAACTACTGATTTCTGGCTGCAGCTCAGAAGAAACAAGAAGGGATGGGTAATATAAAAATCTGGAACAATATTATAGTTCTAGGCAATTATCCTGTAAATTCTGCCAAAGGCATAGGGTGCCCATAACCCAGAAGTTTCTTTGAGAAAATAAGACCAAGGAAGCTAACCAAAGCCAAGCCCCATGCACCCAAATCTTAGTAGGCATAACTATAGCCACCAGTTATCTGGGTGTGTCAGCAGCCTCAAGATTTTTTTAGCTGTCCTTACTGCTTGTTTTACTTTGATATATATCTTCTAACAACCCAGTTTGTCTCTTCTCTCCTTTAGGCCTTCAAACTCCAAATGGTTGTGGAAACAGAGTCTTGAATGATGGCTCCCTTTTACTGTGGACCCTTAGATAGGCCTCTGAGGGAGATCTGACTGCTATCTTCCCAAAACAGCATACCCTGTCAACAGGAAGCAGTTAAGATTGCTCTTCCTGCCCATTCTAACTGCATTTAGAGGCACCTCTTCAGAGAGGGAAATGATAGAGGCAGGAGGCAGACAAATGTTTAAGCAGATAGAGGTGGGTACCTGGTGAAATCCAACATTCGAGTCAGAAACATTCCTGGGTAAATCCTTGAACTGGACTGAGAACCCGCCTTTCCATTTGGTATGCTTTCCTCTGATTGAATCCCAGCCATCACCTATTTTACATATACCTATCCTTTCCTAATTTTTTTTCCACACTATCATGCCCAGCTTTGAGTGGTGTCTTTGTTTTAATCTTTTTTGCATATTCACAAACCAATCAGCAGACAGTCCCTATTCTGAGCCCATAAAAAGTAACAGGCTTAGCCATATTGAGAACTCTCCTGCCTTTGGGTAGGGGGACCACCCCCATGTCCCCTCCCCACTAAAAGCTGTTTCATCACTCAATAAAACTTCCCCCCTTGTTCACTTTTCAAGTGTCTCCACTTCTTCCTGGTTGTGAGACAAGAACTCAGACCTAGTTGAGCTAAGGAGCAAAAAATCTGGCATCATTGTGAGAGACATTGAAGCAGAGGACCCAGTTAAGGCAAGCCAGGATTTGTGAACCACAGAACTTGTGAGCTAATACACGTGTGTGGTTTAAAACTGAAAGAAAAGACTGGATTCAGTGACTCATACTTGTAATTCCAGAACTTTGGGAGGCTGAGGTGAGAGGATCGCTTGAGGAATTTGAGACCAGTCTAGCAACATAGTGAGACCCCCCCACTGTACAAAATTTTTTTAAAAAACAGCCAGGCATGGTTGTGTGCACCTGTAGTTCCAGCTACTGGGGAGACTGAGGTGGGAGGATTACTTGAACCCAGGAGGTTGAGGCTGCAGTTAACCATCCTTGTGCCATTGCACTCCAGCCTGTGTGACAGAGGGAAACCCTGTCTCAAAACAAAAGAAAATAAAATAATTTTAAAAACTGAAAAAAGAGGTTAATATTCAAAGTTTATAAAGCTCTCATACAACTCAACAGCAGAAAAACAAATGAAGAAGCCAACTAAAAAATGGGCAAAGGACCTGAATAGACATTTCTCCAAAGAAGACATAAAAATGACCAACAATTATATGAAAAGGCACTCAACATCATTAATCTCTAGGAAAATGCAAACCAAAACTATTATGAGATATTACCTCACACCTGTTAGGACAGCTATTATTCAAAAGTCAAAAGACATTAGTGGCTGGAGAAAAGGGAACTCTTTACACTGTTGGTGGGAATGCAGATGGATGCAGCCATGGTGGAAAACAGTATGGAGGTTCCTAAAGAAATTTAAAATAGAATTATCATATGACCCAGCAATCTCTCTTCAGGGTATCTACTCAAAGAAAATGAAATCACTACCTTGGAAAGACATTTGAATTCCTATGTTAATTGCAGGATTCTTCAAATGGTAGCACAAAATTGTCTGTTGACAAATGGATAAAGACAGTGTTAACAAATGGCTAAAGTTGCAGATCACCATTATTATGGACAAAAACCTTGAGGTCAGATGTCACGTCATCCTCTACCAACATCCTCTGTGTCTGTATCTTGCTTTCTTCAGGGCTAACCTAGGAGCAAAATTGGCATCTCTTCTATTTCAATCATGCACCAAAGCACTAGTGAATGCAAAGCTATTACTGAATAATTTATGGAGACAAGAGAAAAGATAGTTTTAATCACTTCCCTTTAAGTGAACTATACTTTAAAGAAAATCCCATTTGACATGACTTCCCTACCAATCCTTTTTCCCATATAGGTTACTAAGTTCCCACTTCACCTCCAAACCATTTTTAGTTTGTTTTTATTTTCCATATATATTCTGCTCATGTACATACATTTTTTAGTCTTTCTCTGTACAGCAATCTACCACCTTGGTTTCCTTTTCTTGTGTTATTTAAGGCAATTTCTCTGTCTCCTCATACGTGCTTACTCTATTAATCTTAGCGCTCAGCAAAATAAAAGATCCTGAAACAAACAGGGTTGTAATGCATAATCCATGTCAACAGGAACTTTGTATTTCTTTCTTTCCCTCTTTTTTTTATACTTTCAGTTCTAGCATACATGTGCACAACGTGCAGGTTTGTTACATAGGTATACATGTGCCATGTTGGTTTGCTGTACCCATCAATTTGACATTTACATTAGGTATTTCTCTTAATGCTATCCCTACCCCCAGCCTCCACCTCCTGACAGGCCCCGGTGTGTGATGTTCCCTGCCCTGTGTCCATGTGTTCTCATTGTTCAACTCCCACCTATGAGTGAGAATATGTGCTGTATGGTTTTCTGTCCTTGTGATAGTTTGCTGAGAATGATGGTTTCCAGCTTCATCCATGTCCCTGCAAAGGCCATGAACTCATCCTTTTTTATGGCTGCATAGTATTCCATGGTGTATATGTGCCACATTTTCTTAATCCAGTCTACCATTGATGGGCATTTGGGTTGGTTCCAAGTCTTTGCTATTGTAAATAGTGCTGCAATAAACATACATGTGCATGTGTCTTTATAGTAGCATGATTTATAATCCTTTGGGTATATACCCAGTAATGGGAATGCTGGGTCAAATGGTATTTCTCGTTCTAGATCCTTGAGGAATCGCCACACTGTCTTCCACAAGGTTTGAACTAACTTACATTTCCACCAACAGTGTAAAAGCGTTCCTATTTCTCCACATCCTCTCCAGCATGTGTTGTTTCCTGACTTTTTAATGATTGCCATTTTAACTGGAGTGAGATGGTATCTCATTGTGGTTTTGATTCGCATTTCTCTGATGACCAGTGATGACGAGCATTTTCTCATGTGTCTGTTGGCTGCATAAATGTCTTCTTTTGAGAAATGTCTGTTCATATCCTTTGCCCACTTTTTGATGGGGTTGTTTGATTTTTTCTTGTAAATCTGTTTAAGTTATTTGTAGATTCTGGATATTAGCCCTTTGTCAAATGGGTAGGTTGCAAAAATTTTCTCCCAATCTCTACATTGCCTGTTCACTCTGATGATAGTTTCTTTTGCTGTGCAGAAGCTCTTTGGTTTAATTAGATCTCGTTTGTCTAATTTGGCTTTTGTTGCCATTGCTTTCGGTGTTTTAGTCATGAAGTCCTTGCCCATGCCTGTGTCCTGAATGGTATTGCCTAGGTTTTCTTCTAGGGTTTTTATGGTTTTAGGTCTTACATTTATGTCTTTAATCCACCTTCAATTAATTTTTGTATAAGGTGTCAGGAAGGGATCCAGTTTCAGCTTTCTACATATGGTTAGCCAGTTTTCCAAGGACCATTTATTAAATAGGGAATCCTTTCCCTATTTCTTGTTTTTGTCAGGTTTGTCAAAGATCAGATGGTTGTAGATGTGTGGTATTATTTCTGAGGGCTCTGTTCTGTTCCATTGGTCTTTATATCTGTTTTTGTACCAGTACCATGGTGATTTGGTTACTGTAGCCTTGTAGTATAGTTTGAAGTCAGGTAGCGTGATGCCTCCAGCTTTGTTCTTTTGGCTTAGGTTTGTCTTGGCTATGTGGGCTCTTTTTTGGTTCCATATGAACATTAAAGTAGTTTTTTCCAATTCTGTGGAGAAACTCATTGGTAGCTTGATGGGAATGGCATTGAATCTACAAGTTACTTTGGGCAGTATGGCCATTTTCACGATATTGATTCTTCCTATCCATGAGCATGGAATGTTCTTCCATTTGTTTGTGTCCTCTTTTATTTTCTTGAGCAGTGCTTTGTAGTTTTCCTTGAAGAGGTCCTTCACATCCCTTTTAAGTTGTATTCCTAGGTATTTTATTCTTTTTGTAGCAATTGTGAATGGGAGTTCACTCATGATTTGGCTCTCTGTTTGTCTGTTATTGGAATAAGGAATGCTTGTGATTTTTGCACATTGATTTTGTATCCTGAGACTTTGCTGAAGTTACTTATCAGCTAAAGGAGATTTTGGGCTGAGACGATGGAATTTTCTAAATATACAATCCTGTTGTCTGCAAACAGGGACAATTTGACTTCCTCTCTTCATATTGGAATACCCTTCATTTTTTTCTCTTGCCTGATTGCCCTGGCCAACTAATACGGTGTTGAATAGGAGTGGTGAGAGAGGGCATCCTTGTCTTGTGCCAGTTTGCAAAGAGAATGCTTCCAGTTTTTGCCCATTCAGTATGATATTGGCTGTGGGTTTGTCATAAATTGCTCTTATTGTTTTGAGATACGTTCCATCAATACCTAGTTTATTGACAGTTTTTAGCATGAAGGACTGTTGAATTTTGTTGAAGGCCGTTTCTGCATCTATTGAGATAATCATGTGGTTTTTGTCATTGCTTCTGTTTATGTGATGGATTACGTTTATTGATTTGCATATGTTGAACCAGCCTTGCATCCCAGGGATGAAGCCGACTTGATCGTGGTGGATAAGCTTTTTGATGTGCTGCTGGATTCGGTTTGCCAGTATTTTATTGAGGATTTTTGCATTGATGTTCATCAGGGATATTGGTCTAGAATTCCCTTTTTCTGTTGTGTCTCTGCCAGGCTTTGGTATCAGGATGATGCTGGCCTCATAAAATGAGTTATGGAGGATTCTGTCTTTTTCTATTGATTGGAATAGTTTCAGAAGGAATGGTACCAGCTCTTCTTTGTACCTCCAGTAGAATTCGGCTGTGAATCCATCTGATCCTGGACTTTTTTTGGGGGGTAGGCTATTAATTATCGCCTCAATTTCAGAACCTGTTTTTGGTCTATTCAGAGATTCATCTTCTTCCTGGTTTAGTCTTGGGAGGGTGTATGTGTCCAGGAATTTATCCATTTCTTCTGTATTTTCTAGTTTATTTGCATAGAGGTGTTTATAGTATTATTTGATGGTAGTTTGTATTTCTGTGGGATTGGTGGTGATATCTCCTTTATGATTTTTTTATCGTGTCTGTTTGATTCTTCTCTCTTTTCTTCTTTATTTGTCTTGCTAGCGGTCTATCTATTTTGTTGATGTTTTCAAAGAAACCACCTCCTGGATTCATTGATTTTTTGAAGGTTTTTTTGTGTCTCTGTTTCCTTCAGCTCTGCTCTGATCTTAGTGATTTCTTGCCTTTTGCTAGCTTTTGAATGTGTTTGCTCTTGCTTCTCTGTTCTTTTAATTGTGATGTTAGAGTGTCAATTTTAGGTCTTTCCTGCTTTCTGTTGTGGGCATTTGGTGCTATATATTTCCCTCTATACACTACTTTAAATGTGTCCCAGAGATTCTGGCACATTGTGTCTTTGTTCTCATTGGTTTCAAAGAACATCTTTATCTCTGCCTTCATTTCCTTATTTACCCAGTAGTCATTCAAGAGCAGGTTGCTCAGTTTGCATGTAGGTGTGTGATTTTTGAGTGAGTTTCTTAATCCTGAGTTCTAATTTGATTGCACTGTGGTCTGAGAGACAGTTTGTTGTGATTTCTGTTCTTTTACATTAGCTGAGGAGTGCTTTACCTCCAATTATGTGTGAATTTTAGAATAAATGTGATACAGTGCCGAGAAGAATGTATATTCTGTTGATTTGGGGTGGAGAGTTCTGTAGATGTCTATTAAGTCTGCTTGGTGCCAAGCTGAGTTCTAGTCCTGGATATCCTTGTTAATCTTCTCTCTCATTGATCTAATATTGACAGTAGGGTGTTAAAGTCTCCCATTATTATTGTGTGGGAGTCTAAGTCTCTTTGTAGGTCTTGAAGGGCTTGCTTTATGAATCTGGGTGTTCCTGTATTGGGTGCATATATATTTAGGACAGTTAGCTCTTCTTGTTGAATTGATCCCTTTACCATTATGTAATCACCTTCTTTGTTTCTTTTGATCTTCGGTGGTTTAAAGTCTGTTTTATCAGAGACTAGGATTGCAACCCCTGCTTTTTTTTTTTTTTTTCTTTCCATTTTCTTGGTAGATCTTCATCCATCCCTTTATTTTGAGCCTATGTGTGTCTCTGCACGTGACATGGGTCTCTTGAATAGAGCACACTCATGGGTCTTCACTCTTTATCCAATTTGCCAGTCTGTGTCTTTTAATTGGGGCATTTAGTCTATTTACATTTAAGGTTAACATTGTTATATGTGAATTGGATCCTGCCATTATGATGTTAGCTGGTTATTTTCCCCATTAATTGATGTAGTTTCTTCATAGCATCAATGGTCTTTACAATTTGGCATGTATTTTCAGTGGCTGGTATTGGTTGTTCCTTTCCATGTTTAGTGCTTCCATCAGGAGCTCTTGTAAGGCAGGCCTGGCGGTGACAATATCTCTTAGCGTTTGCTTGTTTGTAAAGGATTTTATTTCTCCTTCACTTATGAAGCTTAGTTTGGCTGGATATGAAATTCTGGTTGAAAATTCTTTTCTTTAAGAATGTTGAATATTGGCCCTTGCTCTCTTCTGGCTTGTAGGGTTTCTGCCAAGAGATTCGCTGTTAGTACGATGGGCTTCCCTTTGTGGGTAGCCCGACCTTTCTCTCTGGCTGTTCTTAATATTTTTTTCCTTCATTTCAACCTTGGTGAATCTGACAATTATGTGTCGTGGGGTTACTCTTCTTGAGGAGTATCTTTGTGGTGTTCTCTGTATTTCCTGAATTTGAATGTTCGCCTGCCTTGCTAGGTTGGGGAAGTTCTCCTGGATAATATGCTGAAGAGTCTTTTCCAACTTGGTTCCATTCTCCCCATCACTTTCAGGTACACCAATGAAACATAGATTTGGTCTTTTCATATAGTCCCATATTTCTTGGAGGCTTTGTTCATTTCCTTTTACTCTTTTTTCTCTAATCTTGTCTTCTCACTTTATTGCATTAATTTCATCTTCAATCACTGATATGTTTTCTTCTACTTGATCGAATTGGCTATTGAAGCTTGTGCATGCATTAGGAAGTTCTCATGCCATAGTTTTCAGCTCCATCAGGTCATTTAAGATCTTCTCTACACTGTTTATTCTAGTTAGTCATTCATCTAACCTTTTTTCAAGGTTTTTAACTTCCTTGCGATGGGTTAGAACATGCTCCTTTAGCTTGGAGAAGTTTGTTATTACCGATCTTCTGAAGCCTACTTCTGTCAACTCGTCAAAGTCATTCTCCATCCAGCTTTGTTCCATTGCTGGTGAAGAGCTGCAATCCTTTGGAGAAGAAGAGGTGCTCTGGTTTTTAGAATTTTCAGCTTTTCTGCTTCGGTTTCTCCCCATCTTTGTGGTTTTAATCTACCTTTGGTCTTTGCTGTTGGTGACCTACAGATGGGGTTTTGGTGTAGATGACCTTTTTGTTGATGTTGATGCTATTCCTTTCTGTTTGCTAGTTTTCCCTTCTAATAGTCAGGTCCCTCAGCTGCAGATCTGTTGGAGTTTGCTGGAGGTCCACTCCAGACCCTGTTTGCCTGAGTATCACCAGCAGAGACTGCAGAACAGCAAATATTGTAGAATAGCAAATATAACTGCGTGATCCTTCCTCTGGAAGCTTCCTCCCAGAGAGGCACCTGCCTGTATGAGGTGTCTCTTGGCCCCTACTGGGAGGTGTCTCCCAGTCAGGCTACACAGGGTTCAGGGACCCACTTGAGGAGGCAGTCTGTCAGTTCTCAGAGGTCAAACGCCATGGTGGGAGAACCACTGCTCTCTTCAGAGCTGTCAGACAGGGATGTTTAAGTCTGCAGGAGTTATCTGCTGCATTTTGTTCAGCTATGCCCTGCCCACAGAGTTGGAGTCTAGAGAAGAGGCAGTAGGTCTTGCCAAGCTGTGGTGGGCTCTGCCCAGTTCGCACTTACCGGCCACTTTGTTTACCTACTCAAGCCTCAGCAATGGCGGACGCCCCTCCCCCACCAGGCTGGAGCATCACAAATTGATCTCAGACTGCTTCGCTTGCAGTGAGCAAGGCTCTGTGGATATGGGACCTGCTGAGCCAGACACTGGGGGGAATCTCCTGGTCTGCTGGTTGCTAAGACCATGGGAAAAGCACAGTGTACCGTTCCTCCAGGTACAGTCTGTCACAACTTCCCTTGGCTAGGAAAGGGAAATACCCCAACCTCTTGCACTTTCTGGGTGAGGCAATGCCCTGCCCTGCTTTGGCTCACCCTCCGTGGGCTGCACCCACTGTCCAACCAGTCCCAGTGGGATGAACCAGGTACCTCAGTTGGAAAGGCAAAAATCACCCATCTTCTGCATTGATCATGCTGGAAGCTGCAGACTGGAGCTGTTCCTATTTGACCATCTTGGAAGCAACTCTCAATCTGTATTTCTTCTTTTAAAGCATTATTTTTAATTGATAAATTAAAATTATGTATAATTATGTATATTATCTTATGAAATATATATACATGTGGAATGGTTAAATTGAGTGAATTAATGTATGCATTACTTCACATATTTATCATTATTTTCTGTGGTGAGAACACTTAAAATCTACTCTCTTAGCAATTTTGAATACAATACATTCTAATTAACCATAATCACCATACAATATATCCCTTTAATTTATTCCTTCTATCTAACTGAAATCTCATATCCTTGGACCAACATCTCCCCAACCTTCTGACCCTGTGCCCTACCCACCACCTCACCAAGCTCCTGATAGTCACCATGTAACTTCTACTTCTAAGAATTCAAATCTTTCATGTTCCACAAATAAGTGAGATCATGTGGTATTTGTCTTTCTGTTCCTGGCTTATTTCACATAGCACAACGTCCTCCAGGTTCATCTATGTCTATGTCTTCCCAAATGACAGGATTTCCTTCTTTTTTATGGATAAATAATATTCCATTTTGTGTGTATATATCACATTTTCCTTATTCATTCGTTGATGGACACTTAGATTGATTCCAAATCTCGGCTGTTGTGAATAAAGCTGCAGTGAACATGGGTGTGCTTTTTGACATACTGATTTCATTTCCTTTGGCTACATAGCCAGCAATGAGATTGCTGGATCATATGGTATTGTATTTTTAATTTTTGGAGGCACTTCTGTACTGTTTTCCATAATAGATATTCTAATTTAAGTTAATGTAAATTAGGAGCTTTGTGTTTCTTATCCATCTTTGTATTTCCAGTATCTGGCCCCCAGCAGTCAGTCAATCTTTAGTTGTGGAAATAATGAGGGAATGGAAGGAATTGGTGAGTTTCTATTGTTACAATCTTTGGGATTTCACTCCCTCTATCAAGTGAGTTATTAAAGCATTTCTTTTAAATTCATATGACATCTTATCCCCCAAGAGAAGTTCTGGTAAATGCAATTTCCTCATCTTTCTACATAACCTTAAATAAGAAAAGAGGAGTGTGGGCCAGGATAATGTGGGAGGGAAAGGTTTTAAGGGAAGATTAGGGACCTTGGGGACCTGCGCTAACAAATGTGAAATGATTTAAATTTGCAGTTTCAAAGCATTTTGGCAATTGTTACAACCACCGGATTAGTTAACATTGTTTCTTATCTCAATTATTTCAACAGTCTCCTAGCTTGTCTTCCTACCATTAGTTTTTTTTTTCCTACCTCCTTTCACCCTACACATCATTTCCACCAAGATAACTCATTAAAAAAAAAAAAAAGATTGTGTCACTTGCTAGTTTGAAGACCTTGACTGGCTACTTATTGTTCACAAAAGTAAACAAAAAAGCCTTGGGCAAGGCATCAAATACCCATTCTAGCAGGTTTTCAACCATTAAGGAAGACATTGTTTCAAACTCTTACTTTCTTCCAGCTCTCCTCCCTTCTCATTGTTCTGTGTACTGTATACAGTATCTTTCTTCATAGCACATGTTTTCATTGCTATTGTGTAAACTGCCTTCAAGTGTTTTGGTGGAGTGATAGGTGCAAACAAATTAAATCTTCATAATGACTATTGTGTCTGTTTAGACTCATCAGCTGGGATGGGCACTGGCTAGTCATTCATTAACAGGGTAATAATATTGTTGTACTTGTCATAAACCACTTTAATAGGATTAAGGAGCCAACCAGGTACTCTGCCAGGAATCTCTCTTGTCATATCTGAAATAATTCCATCATCCGTGATTAGTGAATTTGTGTTTAAAGTCTGCTCAGTATGTTCTTATAAACAAGTGGCTATATTTCTCACCCTTCAATTTGCAAACATAGTGAGATGGATAAGTCACTATTCCCAGAGAAGTACAGGAACAAATAGACAAAAAAGTGAAAGAGGGGTAATGAGAACAACAAATCAGAGGTCTTTTAAAGATCATGATTCAAGACTATCTAGCTCAAACTCCCACTTGAGGCAGGCACTCCCTCTGCAATGTGTCTGCCAAGTTGCCCCAGCTTTTCTTGATTAGTTTAAGGGCTAGGAAAGCATATTAACCTTCATAGTATAATAATAATATAGCTATTATTAATTATTTAACTGCATTAAAGCTCCAGTAGTGGGTATTTTTATAATCCTCTCCACTCTTTGATCCCCAAACATCCTTTTTCACCCTGTGCTGAAATTTTCTTTGAAGGATTCCATCCACATGGAACTTGGTCTTTTTATTTCCCTCTGGTATCCCAAAGCAAAGTCTTAATCCTCTCCTGAATAATGTCACTACAATTCCTTTAAGAGCTCTCATGCCTTTCTCTACTTCTCTGGTCCCATGGAGTCTCCTCAGGTGAACATCCCTGCATCATCCATCATTCTTTAGAAAACCTAAGTTCCACAGCCACATTGCCCTAAATGGCTTCCTTTTAACCCCTCTAGCTCATAAATGTTCTCTTTAAAATATGGTGTCCATACTAATAAAAATGTAAATGAAAACAAGAGGTCATTAAAAATGATAAATTGGTAAATGTTTTTAACCTATAATTCTCAGTACTTGGGAGAGTGAGATAAGATTTGTTCAATCTTTCTTGAATGTAAGTTGTATCTCAAGAATATTACAAATATTATTACTATTTCACCCAGTACATTTCCTTATAGGAATCCATTCTTAAGAAATAATAATTGTGGGATCAAAGATTTTTGTGTAATGGTGTCATTTACATTATTTTACTTAAATACACCATTCTGAACTGCTTTATTAAGGTATAACTGGTATACAATAAACTGCACATATTTAAAGTGACAATTTGATAATTTTCTTTTTTATTGTGGCTAAATACACAGAACATAAAATTTACCAACTTGATAAATTTTGACATATGTACCCTTTGGAAACGTTCCCTTTTGCTCCTTCCTCCCATCCTGCTCTAGACAACCACTGATCTACTTTCTGTCACTGTATTAATTTATTTTCTTTCTTTCTCTTTCTTTCTTTCTTTCTTTCTTTCTTTCTTTCTTTCTTTCTTTCTTTCTTTCTCTCTCTTTCCTTCCTTCCTTCCTTCTTTCTTCTTTCTTTTTTCTCTCTTTTTCTTTCTCTCTTTCTTCTTTCTTCTTTCTTTTTCTTTCTTCTCTTTCTTTTTTGAGGCAGGGTCTCACTCTGTTCCTGAGGCTGAAGTGCAGAGGCACGGTCTTGGTTCATGGCAACCTGTACCTCCCCGGTTCAAGCGATCATCTCACCTCAGCCTCCGGAGTAGCTGGGACCATAGACGCGGGCCACTACGCCTGGCTAATTGTGTATTTTTTTTGTAGAGACAAGGTTTCCCCCATGTTGCCCAGGCTGGTCTCAAATTCATGGCTTCAAGGGATCTGCCCACCTCAGCTGCCCAAAGTGCTGGGATTACAGGCCTGAGCCACCACCCCTGGCTATTCTTGTATTTCTGCCTACTTTTGCTTCATATAGTTTGAGGCGTATATAACTTATTAGGTGTATATAACTTAGAGCTGTCATATCTTCCTAGTGCATTGAACTTTTTAATCATTATGAAATATTTCTATTTCTATTAATGTTTTTGGCATTAAAGTCTATCTTGTTTAGTATTAAAATATAACCATATTAGCCTTCTGCTGATTACTGTTCATATGGTGTTTATTTTTCCATCCACTTACACACAATCTTTCTTTATCTTCATATTTTAGGTGCCTTTATGGTAAACAGCATAGAGCTGTATATGCATTTGTGTGCATGTGTGTGTGTTTTATCTACTCTGACAATCTGTCTTTTATTTGAAGTGTTTGGTTTATTTACATTTAATGTAATTACTACTACATTGTTGTTTAAGTTTACCATATTACTATGTACTTTCTATTTGCTTCACTTGTTATATGTTCCCTTTTCTCTCCTTTATTAATTTCTTTTAAATGTAGTATTTTTGCCTACTCCATTTCCCCCTTTTATTAGCTTGGTGGCTGTAGCTGACACCTTGCGTCATATCCTCTTGTTCTACTTCAGATTTCTCCTGCGACTGTAGTAGACAGCTCCTTCTGAGGGCAGCTTTACCTTAGGTGAACAGCATCTCATTTCCAACACTCTATATGTATTTTTCACTTTCAGCCCCAGGGACTTCTCTGATGGCAAAAGGGAGCAAGTGCCCTAACCCTTCAAGGTTGGCAGAAGCAGTTGCTTTCCCTCTTCTGGAGGAGACTAGTCTCATTTTCCTGGTAACCATGAAAAACTCCCTCAGGTGGCTGCTTCACAGAGCGATGTTCCCCCTTCTTGAGATTAGCTCATGCTATATCTCACTGCCTACAGACCAACAGCTTAAGAGGAGAAATACAGTCTTCACCAAGATCAAAAATCTTGCTTTCCAAAAGAATTTGAGGACCCAGCAAATATGAATCAGCAGGAACCAGGAGAACATATATGAATATTGGAGTATTTGTGGTGAAATATAAGACCAGACAAGGAAGAATTTATCAACATGGTAGCACTCTCTTCTGACTCCGAATTTAGTAACCTGGAAAGGACATTTGGGGTCTGTACTAGAAGCCTGCTGGAATGACTTCTTGAAGCTTGGGCATGATAAGGATTTACAATAAAAGAGGTGGTGTGGTGGCTTATGCCTGCAATCCAAGTACTTTGGGAGGATTACTTGAGGTCAAGAGTTTGAGACCAGCCTGAAAAGTATAATGAGACTCCATATCTACAAGAAAATTTAAAAAATTTAGTTGGGCAAGGTGGTATGCACTTGTAGTCCCAGCTACTCGAGAGGCTGAGGTGGGAGGATCACTTGAGCCCAGGAGTTCGATGCTGCTGTGAGCCACTGTTATTGTGTCACTGTGCTCTAGCCTGGGTGGCAGAGCAATACCCTGTCTCTAAAAAAATACAAAGGAAAAAAAGGTGGAAATGCCAGATCTGCCTTGGCAGATTATTGAGGGAGGGAGGATCAGAGGGCTTGGGGGATGTAGATTTATTATATGAGACTAGAGACCTCATCCCTTGATTATGTTGCCCAAGAGAACCCAGAGTAAACTGAATCCATTGTAATAATAAGAAATTCATTAGTAAAGGGGTAACGCACTTGGTGTTTTTGAGCACTGGGGACCATCCACTATAGGCCAAGGTATGGTAGGAGATACTGCCATAGTGCTGGGCTCCCTAAAAGCAATGATAAGATTTCAGAATATGAGAGTGCAGGTGGGGATAAGCTGGACTTAATTATTTAATGGGATGCAGGGTCAGAGTACCAGCCTTAGTGCCTTGGCTGTCCGGGATCTGTGGTGATGGCTAATAGACCATGGTGTTTCTGTTAAGAACTGTGAAGGTTCTGAGATTTTCCCCCACATGGAAGCTAACAGACTAGTCTACCACAGTGTTGTGGATGATGACAAAGGACATGAGACTCTTGCATCAGGGACAAAAGGAGGTTTATTATTCATAGTCATAGCAGTAGCCAGATTATCAGCATTTGCGCGGGTTCCCAGAACACCAAATCCTACAGGATGACATGGTGAGGGCCTGTTGATGCCTAAACATGCAGCAGATTTCTGAGCTTAGAAACTTTCAATATTTTATAATGCTTGCAAGCAAACCTTTCCAACTTCTGCCTGAAATAAGACGTTGTCTTTATTTTTTAAAAAATGCCCTCTCCTCTGGAAGGAGGCATTATCTTTATTTTCCAAGGCTGTTTGCTCTACCTTCTTGAGCTGATGGTCTAAAAGAAAGGTTCTCTGTGTCTCTGTTCATAAGATATGTAGAAACCTGAAGTATCATTGAATTGTCTCCTAACCATATTGACCCTTGTTTTTATAATACTATCTTCACTTAGGGCAAATTTTCCTATGAATATGCCACTCCATCAGCCAATCTGATTTACCTGACCAATAGGGGCTGGGACCAAATCTCTTTAATTTGTCCCATACAGCATTTAATTAAGGCTACCATCAACAGGACTTTAAATATCAGGAGTCCCAGAGCATTGGCTTCAAATCTACCTCCCTTACTGCCCAGGCTCCTGGATTAAACCAGCTGACCAAATGCCACAAACCATCAGAATCTATCTTTGAAAGCCAAATGGCTTTTTCTTTAGGTTTCTGTGTTGACGTTTCCACCTGGCCCACAAAAGCATTAATCTAGATTCAGCAGGATGTATGAGTGATGTTACAGACTCTGACTTGGTGTGTAAAGAGAAAGTCTATCATCTATAACAATCCTGACTAGTGAGTTGAGACTGAGCTGAATGCCGTTAAGGACCAAAGTGGTGTCATTGATGACATCATTTAAAGTAAGGAGTAAGTCTTACATCTTTTTTTTTGAAACAGTGTCTTATTCTGTTGCCCAGGCTGGAGTGCAGAGTCGGGTGATCTCAGCTCACTGCAACTTCTGCTTCCTGGGCTCTCACTTCAGCCTCCCAAGTAGCTGAGACTACAGGTGTGTGCCACCATGCTTGGATAACTTTTTGTATTTTTTTTGTAGAGATGGGGCTTTGCCATGTTGCCCAGGCTGGTCTCAAACTCCTGAGCTCAAGCCATCTGCCTGCCGCAGCCTCCCAAAGTGCTGGAATTGCAGACCAGAGCCACTGTACCTGGCCCATCATTTCTAATTATACAACTTCCATTGTAAACAATACCCAGGAGGGTGTGCATAAGTAATGCATTATTTGCCCTCTGGGAAGCTTCTCCAAGTGACCAAGATAGTCTCACTTTATTATTATTATTATTATTATTATTATTATTATTATTATTATTATTGAGATGGTGTCTTACTCTGTTGCCCAGGCTGGAGTGCAGTGGCGCGATCTCGGCTCACTGCAACCTTCGCCTCCCAGGTTCAAGCGATTCTCCTGCCTTGGGGTAGTCTCATTTTTTAAAGAGATCTCCTTGGTGATCTGAAAGTTGTATAATCTGATGTTAGTGTTTGTTTAAATGCTAGTAGGTCTCTTCTGACAACTCCTAAGATGCAACTCACTATGGTTTTTGTTGTTGTTGTTTTAACAGACAGGGTCTCACTCTGTTGCCCAAGCTGGAGTGCAGTGGTGCTGTCATAGCTCACTGTAGCCTTAACCTCCTGGGCTCAAGCAACCCTTCTGCCTCAGCCTCTGGAAGAGTTGGGACTATAGGTGAATGCCACCATGCCAGGCTAATTTTTAATTTTTTGTAGGGATGGGATCTTGTTATGTTGCCCAGGCTGGTTTTGAACTCCTAGCTTCAAGCAATTCTCCCTCCTCAGCCCCCCAAAGTGCAGGGATTATAGGAATGAGCCACCAGGCCTGGCCCACTATGTTTCCGGGAGGGAGGCAAGTTAATGCCAGGCTTCTCAAGAAGGATGGTATTGGGGATGCACATGGTTCCCATAGAAAGACCAGGACTGTCAACAATTGCTGGGACCCTCAGGGGAACCCACATCAGTGGGGTTGGGGGAAGGAGCACAAATGGCAGTTCTTTCAATGTGGCTTCCTGGCTAGTTGGTAAGTCTTGGGGTTCTTAGTTAAGTTAGAAATATTGAAGCTAGTTGTTTTTGGAAAGACTGTGTGAGGGGAACCCATCCTATCTGTCCTGTCTGTCCATGCCACTGGCTGAGTGGCGTTTGTTTACCCCCCAGAGTGACTGAGAATGGGAGTGATGGAGACATTCAGAGGTGTTGACAGGTGCTTGGTGTGGGAAGTGTAGGAGTTGGGGTCATCCTTTGATGTTGCCAACAGTCTTTTTGGTAAGGTTAAGGGAATGGTTATCAAATTGTGGTGAGAATTATCTGACAGAGGGTGGCATAAATTTAAGGTGCTTGCAACAGTTTGGGAGAGTGTCATTAAGGCATTTTCTCTGGGGAGGAAGGCTGTAAGGCAGTTCTGAAAGACAAAGTATCATTAATTTCCCTCTCTCCTCTGTATATCACAGGGTCTAAGGTGTATCTTCCTCACGTGCCAGGCTTGTTGCTTTCCTTTCACCCCGGTCATCCTCTACTCATACCAAGCCCTTCTGTCCAGAGGGTCAGGCACAGGAATGATAGTACATTTTGATAAAGTTTATGGAGATCCCTTATGTTCACTGCTTGGGCCCACACAGGATACTATAGGAGGACTCAGTGAACAGTGTACTCAACTCAACTCTTAAGTGTTCATTACCTTTATGATCTAAGACAAGGTCAGTCCAACAAGAGATTGCAGGTGGCTGAACCAGAATTAAGTTTGAATCCCCTAGCCTTTTATCCAGCCTAACTCTGAAGGGTACACCAACCCAGCTGGCCTAGTGTTACCATTAAGAGAAAGAATGAAACATCATGCCCAAGAATGGTCAGGTCAGGATCCCAAATTTTCCTAACCCTCTGCTCTTTTGATCTAGAACATGACCCAGGAATCAGCTGAGCAAGATGATTCCTTTCTGGAGAGAGCTGCATCCAGTGACCAAACTGCATTACTAAATTGTGGGGGTCAGGAGGAGGTGAGGCAGATAGAGTCAGAAATGTTTTTTTATTTTTATTTTTATTTTATTTTTTTATTTTTATTTTTTTTGAGGCGGAGTCTCGCTCTGTCGCCCAGGCTGGAGTGCAGTGGCGCGATCTCGGCTCACTGCAAGCTCCGCCTCCCGGGTTCCCGCCATTCTCTTGCCTCAGCCTCCCGAGTAGCTGGGACTACAGGCGCCGCCACCACGCCCGGCTAATTTTTTTGTATTTTTAGTGGAGACGGAGTTTCATTGTGTTAGCCAGGATGGTCTCGATCTCCTGACCTCGTGATCCGCCCGTCTCGGCCTCCCAAAGTGCTGGGATTACAGGCTTGAGCCACCGCGCCCGGCCAGAAATGTTTTTTTAATTAAACTTTTGGTTTTGAGTTAATTGTAGATGCACATGCCAGTTGTAAGAAATAATACAGAGAAAGCCTGTGTACTCATTATCCAGTTTCCTCCAGTGGTAACATTCTGCAGAATTACAATATCTCAATATCTCAACAATATCTCAATATCTCAACAATATCTCATGGATACAGCCAAGCTATTAATAAACATTTCCATCACCACAAAGATCCCTCATGTTGTTCTTTCATAGCCAAGCCTACGTCCCTCCTACTCTACCATCGCCTTAATACCTGGCAACCACTTATCTGTTCTTCATTTGTATAATTTTGTAACTTGAAGGATGTTGCATAAATAGAATTACAAAGTATGTATGGAAAGCATCCAGTCTTTCACACTCAGTATAAGGCCAGCTGTAGGTACTTTGGTAGGTGTTCTTTACCAAGTGTGGAAATTCCCTTCTATTCTTCTTTTTCTGAGTCTTTTTATGGTGCTCAATTTTGTCAAGGGCTTATTCTACATTGATTGATATATTCATGTGATTTTCCTTTTCTTTCGGTTGTTCATATCGGGAATTGCATTGATTGACTTTTTTTTTTTTTTTTTTTTTGGTGAGACAGGGTTTCACTCTGTTGCCCCAGCTGGAGTGCAGTGGCAACTGCAGCCCCAACTTCCCAGGCTCAGGTGATCTTCCCACCTCAGTCCCACCTATACCTGGGACTACAGGGTCATGACACCATGCTGGGATAATTTTCATATTTTGCGTAGAGATGGGGTTGTGTCATGTTGCCCAGGCTGGTCTCAAACTTCTGGGCTCAAAGGATTCACTGGACTCGGCCTCCCAACGTGCTGGGATTATAGGCATGAGGCACCACGCCTGGGTTGATTGATTTTATAATTTTGATTTTGCATCGCTGGAAAAACCTCCACTGTGTTGTGGTGTATAATTATTTTTCTATACTGCTGAATTCTGTTTGGCAATACATTGTTAAAGATTCCTGCTTCTTCACCTTGTTACAGCCTGGAAAAGGCGGGAGTCTAGGATTTCTACTCAGCCTCTGTCCATGTAGGAGTGAGTGGGGCCAGGGTTTCTCCTGTGGTGTTTGGCTGAAGTAGAGCCATTACTGCCTAAAAGGTTTTTTTGTCTTTCTAGGCTTCTCATTTCCTGGTCCTTGACTAGAGAGAGCAGGGTTCGTTGAGACTTTTCTGTCTGTGCCTATTGTCATTTTTGGGTTACTGGCTTCTTCAGCTCCAAGTTTGGGACAAATAAACAACAGAAAGAAAGCCCAGGGAACTCAGCATCATGTCGTTCCTTGGGTTCTCATCTGTCTTCTTCTCTCAACCTCTTGGAGTTTCTTATGTTGGAAAATATATAAAGTCCAGGATTTTTTGTTGTGCTTAGCAGGAGAAATGGAATACTGATGTCTACTCTATCTTCCTAAAAGCAGGAGGATTCTTTTTTTTTTTTTTTTAGTAGATTTTTGGTCAATATCAGATGCCTGTTGATGGTAATGAGTGTGGAGGATTGATCAATACCTTGACTATCAGCCCATTGTTGAGTGGCTTCTGTGATAAAAAGTGCAGCATTGTGAGATTACAAATGCTTCAGAAAGGCGAACACACGACACGTTACTTTCAAGGGCTACATTCAAAGGTTGCTCCTTTGTGGGTTTCCTTGACTGCCAGAAGGATTGGAGTGTTGTGGTTCCACTCATGTAGTGCCACTTTATTTGGTGAGCAGGCTCCTGCATTTTGGGGGTCTTACAGAGTTACGATAACATTGCAGTCAGATCCATTGAAATTGAGGTGTCTGACTATCCAATTGTGGCAGACACACTTGTAGGTGGCCCCTGTGATCTCTACCTCCTGACTTTTCAGAACTGTGGATGGCCATTGGGAGCCTAAGAGCCATCTTTTGGAGCCAAGGGCAGCCTCTAGCTCACATCTAGAAAGAAACTGGGGAGTCAGTCCTAGAGCTGCAAAGAAATGAATTCTGTCAATGACCTGAGAAAGTTTGGAAACGATTCTTCCCCAGTAGAGACTGCAGATGACAATGCAGCCCGGCTGACACTTTGATTGCATGCTTATGAGAGCATAAGCAGAGGATCTAGTTAGGCCATGCCTGGACTTCTAACCTTCAGAAACTGTGCAGTGATATACATGTGTTGTGCAAAGCACTAAGTGTGTGGTAATTTGTTGCACAGCAATAGATTAAAAATACACCAACAAACAAGACATTATCATTGTAGTGAAAGCTTTAGACACTCATAATAAATTCTGACCCCTGCAGGGATGGCAAATTGCAGATGAGTTTATATACCATGATAGAGTACTGCAAACATATATTTGGAGAAATCTGTGGCATGCTGGGATAGGTGCTGGGTCTTGGAGATTATTTTAATATCTACTTTATAAGGTAGTTGTAAGAATTAAATGTGATAATGCAGGTAAAAGCTGTTTAATGCAGGGTCTGGCGCCTTCCCTGGCATGCAGCCCAGTGAGTGTGGCTCTTGCCAACTTAATATTTCAACGAGGTCACGTTTCTGTCAATATGCACAAATTATAATGGCAATTGATTTGCAGATCTCTTCTTTCCTCCTCTCCTCCTGACCTACTAATCAAAAAACTGGTTAACTCTCCAACTAACTTTCCCAAGTTGAAAGCAACGTTTGGCGCAGTCCTTTCTCAATTCTCACATAACAAAGCAGCATTTCTCGGTTCCCTACAACGACCATCACTCAACACAAAAAACCAAGCAGGTCTGCCGAACCACTCTCATACCCAGCCCTGGTCATGTCCGCAGGAACAACTTCAATTCTGGTTAGTAAGGACTTCAGTGAAGCGTTCATTAAGGTTTTCCCTCCACCGAAAGAAAGAATACCGTCCCCAGGGTATTGGGCCCTATTATTTGCTCCCTGGAGAAAGTGACGGGAGAGGAATCCCAAGGCGTGGCCTGAACGCCCTTTGGGGGCGTGGGCAGCCCGGAGCCCCAGCCGCTTCCACTCCAAGCACCAGGCGCGTCTTATTTACAGCCCCCAAATGGCTACAAATCATCCGCCTTGTTTTCAGCCCCCAAACGGCTACAAATCATCCTGTTTAAACAAAGCGGTCTGTCTAAAAGGAGGGGCGTAACAGGTTCGGGGCAGGGGAAAGACCTGGGAGTAGGCAACCTCCCTCTCGGCCCCGAGCCGTCCCGGGCGTGCAGCCGCCGAGTGCCACATCAGCGACGGCGCTGCACTTCCACGTTCCCTTAGGATGCAACCAGCGGGCCTGCGGGAGGGGCGCGCCCGAGGCCCTCAGGAGTGGCGGGTCGCCCGGCCAATCCGCGGCAAGTGAGGAGCCGCGGCCACCAATGAGCTGGGGCTTATGCCAGCCGCGGCCGCCGAGGCTCGTGCCCCGCGGGCGGAACAGATGAAGCACATCTGGACAGCTGTGCTGAGAAGCTGTGCGGCCCCCTTGCGGGCCGACGTCAGCCGAGCACGTCCCCCACGTCCTCTCCTTCTCGCCACTTATTATTTATTCGTTTTCCCAAAGAAGCAACCCAAGTTTAAAACTTTTTCCATCCCTAATGCGAGACGTGGCCAGATCCCATCCAACACACGGTTCAATTTTCATGGGGCTCTGGGATCAAAAGAACAGAAACAGCAACAACAAAAGCCTAGCCGCTGTCTGACTTTAAACTGGCAAAGTGGGAAAAATAAAGCGTTGAGTAAACAGACCAAGTTGGGTAAGTTTTGGATACGTGCTGGATATCATATTTCTCTTACTGTGATCTCTATCCTGTGTCTTTTGCTGTTCTCACCAGCTTTCTCTTTATCAAGGGGAGAAAAGTAACACTTGCTCTGACAAACTGGACCCTTCTCTCCCTTCTCTTCCGTTTCACTAACATTCTAATTTAATTTTTTTGGTTTGCTATTCATTTTTTTTGTGTGTGTGTGCGTTAGTTTTAAATATACTGGGAACAGAAATTTGATTGATATCCTGTTGTAAACCTCTAACTCCAAAATTTAATCTATTGATAAATTTATTTCTCTATTTTCTTTCTGTGAAAATACTGTGGACATTTGTAAAGCCAAAATAGTTTTCTATCCCTGACTCTGGGACTGTTTTGATGGGAGATTGAGAAAATCATCTGATCTATTCAGAATTAACACGTTTGCTTCTGTTAATAGGGTGTTTAATATAAATTATGTAAAACCTGGATTATGCAAGTAGTTGCTGGATTTTTCACTTAAATCTGGAGGTAGTTGCAAGTCAAATATGTGTATTTTCCGTATTCTCCCATCCATAGTGGGATACCTGAATTCCTTTATAAAAGTTAAAAAACAAACAAACATGTGACAGACCACCTGTGTGTTCATAAACTTATAATCGTATATATGTTATATAGTATATATACACACTATATAGTATAGTATATATACTACATTTATACTATGTATGCGATATAGTATATATACTGTATATATGCTACTTTTTTTGTTGTTGTTATTGTTTGTTTTTGAGACAGAGTCTTGCTCTTGTCGCCAAGGCTGGAGTGCAATGGCGCGATCTCGGCTCACTGGAACCTCTGCCTCCCGGGTTCAAGCGATTCTCCTGACTCAGCCTCCCAAATAGCTGGGGTTACAGATGCCCGCCACTGTGCCCAGCTAATTTTTGTATTTTTAGTAAAGATGGGGTTTCGCCATGTTGGCCAGGCTGGTCTTGAACTCCTGATCTCAGGTTATGTGCCTGCCTTGGCCTCCCAAAGTGCTGGGATTACAGATGTGAACCACTGTACTCGACCTTATAATTGTATATTAAAACAATAACTCTATCAAAATAATATGCAATTGTTATACGTACATGCTTGCAGATAGCTCTGGTATACATTGCAGGATTTAGAAAGAGAATGATGAAAAATATTGAGTTAGGTGAGTAGCCTGAGACCTACTCCATCTGAAACATCTATAATCCCCTCTGTTTAAGCAATGTTTTGGATTTGAGACTTTTGTCTTATGTTATTTACTGTCACGGGAGAGCTGGATAGAATGGATCTTTAATTTTTGGCTCAGAAAGCAGTAGATGGGAATTTAGTACGATAATTAAAAGTTGCAGGCTGGGTGAGGTGGCTCATGCCTGTAATCCCAGCACTTTGGAAGGCCAAGGCAGGTTGATCATGAGGTCAGGAGATCCAGACCATCCTGGCCAACATGGTGAAACACTGTCTCTGCTAAAAATACAAAAATTAGCTGGGTGTGGTGGTGCATGCCTGTAGTCCCAGCAACTCAGGAGGCTGAGGCAAGAGAATCACTTGAACCCAAGAGGCAGAGATTGCAGTGAGCCAAGATCACGCCACTGCACTCCAGCCATCTCCAGCTCTGGTGACAGAGTGAGACTCCGTCTCAAAAAAAATAAAAAACAAAAAACAAAAAAAAACAAATCTGAGTGTGTTTTTGATTCAGAAAGGCAATGCATACAAAGTGGATGGAACAGCTCAAATGATTTGCAGGGAAGCAGGCTTAGAAGGAACAGGGTTGCAGAGAAGCAATGTAAAGAGCCAGCCGGCCTGGTTCAATTCACAGTCCCACAGTAAGTTACCTAGGGTGAGTTACTCAGCCCCCCTGTGCCTCAGCTTCCTCCTCTGTAACATGGAGAGTTTCCTCTTCTCTGGTGAGTTTCCTTCTCAGTTCCGTCCTCTGTAATGTGCTAATAATAATGGCACCTACATCATGGGGTTGTCTGAGGACTGAGTTAGCATATATTAAATACTTGGAATAGTTCTGGCCCATAGTCCCACAGTATGTCTTTGCTGTTGTACTCACTCTTTGTTACCTTCCTTCCCAGCCTGTGATGTTGCACATCAGTTTCCCCAGCTGCCGTTCTGACTTCTGCTATAGCAACGGGTATTAACTGAGTGCTGACCACTTGCTAGTCAGCATTGTATGAGGCTATAAGGAGAGTCTTGAATGAGGAGTGAGGTAGAATTGATCTTAGGAAGATCTAGAAGGTTCTGGAAGTGCAGGGGATAGGAAAAGGCCATCTGTTGTAAGATGGCTTCACGGAAGGACTTGTGTTTCTGGGAATGGGTTTTGACAAACAGTTTTGGTTTGGGAATGGGAGGAAGGGAAGGGATTATAGAGGAGCAGGAACATTTTAGGAGGAAGGAGACCCTTTGCAGGGGCAAAGGCACTATGACTGGAAAGTGAGGAGCTATCCTGTGGATGTTGGGACATTGGGATAATCTGTGGGAGGTTAGTTGGAGGAAAGTTTGGAAAGGTGGGAGAGGTGGGAAGGGATGGCGTGAATTACCTGATAAGGACAGAGAGGCTTGGGAGGTAGATTGGTGGGGAGATGGCAAGCCGAACTGTCAGCAGTTACATAGAAGAGATGTTTCTGGAATAATCCATCTCTGGGGTCCCGTCTCCTCTCTTGCCCAGCATTCCGTTCCCATCTGCTCCACTGCATCCATCCAGGTCCTGCAGGTTGGGCGGGCAGGGTTGGGCAGTGAGTCTGGGCCCTACGTTTTGGACTCATTCCATGGTGGCTGTCTTGGAGCTCCGCTTAAGTGGTCTGGTGCTCAGGGCAGTTACCCAGGCTGCTTTTTGTTAACAGGCCATGCCCTAAAGTCTTTGACATGGATGTGGTTGTTGGAACCCTCCCCATCCACATACACACCCATAGTGTGTGCCGAGTAGCTCTTTCTCATCCTGCTGATAGAATCATCTACTCATATTTTAACACATATAACTTCATAATTTACCACTATTGAAGTAGATAAAAACTGTAATATGCACCTAAGTGAAGGATCAGCTTGGAGTTCCCTTGCTTTCTCTTCCCTGAGAGCATTGTTCTGTGGTAGAGAGGTATGCCTGGCGCTGCTGTTGACCACCAGTGTGACCTCAGGCAAGACATTGAACCCTTGTGGTCCTCCTTGCCATCATCTGTGAAATGATCTCTAAAGGCCCTTTTTCTCTCGGTTGATCATTTATTCTTCTCCCCTGATCCCTGGAACAGTCCATTATTCACATATGGCTATTTCACACATCTATGACTAATATTTTCTGATCACTTAATACATGGTGGACGTTCCAATAATGGTCATGTCCTCCTCACAGTCTCCTGTGAGGGTTGGTACCTATTTGTATCCTGTTTTTCTAGTTGGGGAGACAGGAGCAAAGGAAGTTTAAGAAATTTGCCCAAGATTACATAGTGAACAAGTGGCAGGTGTAGACCCAGTCTAACTTTGGAGCCCAAATCTTAACCAATGGGCTATACTACCTTAGGTATAATACAGCTATGACTGCTCTTCTTGTTTGTGGTGGTGATAGTTCAGAAGTACATGGTAGGAAGATCATTGGAGAAAGGGCATATTTGGAGATACTTAGTTGATAAAATTTGCCTGGTGGGGCCAGAATATCAGCATGAATCTTGTCTATGAAATGTGCTCCACATGGAAACAGGAGACATTTGGATCTCATTGCAGACATGCACTCTGTCTTTTCACCTTGTTTGAACAAAACCCACATAGCACCTGGTTGTATAGTAGTCACTCAGTACATGTCAGTTGAATAACTGTCCCCTTTGAAAAAGGAAGTTGTGACCGCACTATTTTTATTTAAAAAAATAAATAGAGAAACTATGCAGTCTCTCAAGACTCATGGGAACATGAGGCAGACGCCAGGTAAACATTCTACTCCTGCTTTTGGGGCCTCCCCCTTTCTCTTTTTATTTCTGGAGATGCTGTGGTTTTGAGCTAAGAACTTCTCATGGTGAATATCAATGAAGGGCTATTTTAGGTGTATAGTTATTAATCATACCCATTCTGGATTTGGCATCTATCTTTTTGGGAATTCATTCCTCAAATATTTTGTGTATTGAATCAACTTTAAAATATTCTAAAAATGTTTTAGTTTGCTCTTTATCTAAGGTAGCTGCTCTTTTCAGTATGGCATAGTGACTAAGCACACAGGCTTTGAAGTCAGACTGTGAGGGTTTGAATTCCAGATCTGATTCTTACCAATGTGGCCTCGGGCAAGTCACTTTCCTCTAGACGGTTTTATTACCTGTAAAATGGGGATACGCGTACGCATTACATGAGAAAATCCATGGAGAGCATTCAGTATATTGTCTGGCTCACAGTAAAGCCTGTACATGTAAGCGATTCTTTTTTTATGGTGGTAAAATATTTAATAACATAAAATTTACCATCTTAACCATTTTTAAGTGTACAGTTCAATGGCATTAAGTACATTCACATTGTTGTTTAACTCTCACCACCATCCATCTCCAGACATTTTTCATCTTCCCAAACTGAAACTTCATACTTATTAAACAATAAATCTCTGTACCCCTTACTTTATCAGCCTCTGGAACCAATATTCTACTTTCTATTTTTATGAATTTGACTATTCTAGGTACCTCATATAAGTGGAATTATATCATATTTATTCTTTTATGTTTAGCTTATTTCATTTAGCAAAATGTCTTCAAGTATCATCCATGTTGTCGTATGTGCCAGAATATCCTTCCTTTTTAAGGTGGAATAATACTTCATTGTATGTATATACCATCTTGTGTTTATCCATTTATTCGTTGGTAGAGGGACTTAGGTTGTTTTCACCTGTGACGGTTAATTATGCATCAACTTGTCTACGCCACAGTACTGAGCTATTTGGCCAAACATTATTCTAAATGTTTCTTTGAAGGTATTTTTTTAGATGATGATATGGTTTGGCTTTGTGTCCCCACCCAAATCTCATCTTGAATTGTAATCCCCATAATCCCCACTTGGAGAGGGAGAGACCTGGTGGGAGGTGATTGGGTCATGGGGAGGGTTTCCCCCATGCTGTTCTCGTGATACTGAATGAGTTCTCATGAGATCTGATGGTTTTATAAGGGGATCTTCCCCTCTTGCTTTCTCGGTTTCCTGCCACCATGCGAAGAAGGTCCTTGCTTCCCCTTTGCCTTCTGCCATGATTGTAAGTTTCCTGAGGCCTCCCCAGCCATGTGGAATTGTAAGTCAATTAAACCTCTTTCTTTTATGAATTACCCAGTCTCCGGTATTTCTTTATAGCAGTGTGAAAATGGACTAATACAGATGAGGTTAACATTTAAATTAGTAGACTTTGAACATGGCCGCCATAATGTTGGTAGGCTTCATCTGATCAATTGAAGGCCTCAAATGAAAAAGACTGAATTCCACTCAAGAAGAGAGAATTCTGCCTCCAGACTGCCTTTGAACTTGAGACTACAGCAAGTCTTCCCTGCACCTTCAGTCTGCTAGCCTACCCTGCAGGTTTTGGACTTGCTAGCCTCCACAACTGTGTGACCCAATTCTCAAAATAAATCTTTCTGTGTATGTGTGTTTTTGTGTGTGTGTACGTCCTGTTGGTTTTGTTTCTCTGGAGAACCCAGGCCCCTAATTAATACACCATCTTTTGGCAGAACCCAGGCCCGTAATTAATACACCATCTTTTGGCTACTGGGAATAATGCTGCTATAAACATTGGTGTACAAATATCTATTTAAGTTCATGCTTTCAATTATTTTGGGTATACAACCAGAAGTGGAATTGTTGGATCATATGGTAATTATATTTTTAATATTCTGAAGAACCATCCTACTGTTTTTTCACAGTAGCTGCACCATTTTATTTTACATTCCCACAGCAATACACAAGGGTCCCAATTTCTCCACATTCTTACCAACACTTGTTATTTTCTGTATTTAATTTAAAAAATGATAGACATCGCCGGGCGCGGTGGCTCAAGCCTGTAATCCCAGCACTTTGGGAGGCCGAGACGGGCGGATCACGAGGTCAGGAGATCGAGACCATTCTGACTAACACGGTGAAACCTCGTCTCTACTAAAAAATACAAAAAACTAGCCGGGCGAGGTGGTGGGCGCCTGTAGTTCCGGCTACTCGGGAGGCTGAGGCAGGAGAATGGCGTAAACCCGGGAGGAGGAGCTTGCAGTGAGCTGAGATCTGGCTACTGCACCCCAGCCTTGGCGACAGAGCCAGACTCCGTCTCAAAAAAAAAAAAAAAAAAAAAAAAAAAGATAGACATCCTAATGTGTGTGAAGCATCTTGTGGTTTTGATTTGCATTTCTCTAATGATTAGTGATGTTGAAGATAATTTCATGTGCTTATTGGCCATTTGTAAACCTTTTGCCCATTTTAAAATTAGGGACTTGTGTGTGTGTGTGTTGTAGGAGTTCTTTATATATTCTGGATATTAATTCTCTATCAGATATATTATTTGTGGATATTTTCTTGCATTCTTTGGGTTACCTTTCCACTGAGTTGGTAGTGTCTTTTGAGCATAACAGTTTAAAATGTTGATGGTCTAATTTCTTTATTTTTTTCTCTTTTGCCTGCACTTTTGGTGTCATATCTAAGATACGATTGCTAAATTCAATGTCCTGAAGCTTTTTCCATATGTCTTCTTCTGAGAATTTTATAGTTTTAGCTCATATGTATAAGTCTTTGTTCCATTTTGAGTTAATATTGTAACTGGCCTAAGGTAGTAAGTGTTCACCTTCATTCTTTTGCATGTGGATAGTTAAGCAATTCATTAATAATTTTTATCAACCATTATAATGTTTGTCTCTATGTAGATACCATTAGCATAGACATAGTATAAAAATATTAATTCATTCTTGACATCATTTTTCTAATTATGTCTAAAGTACTGATTTTTTCTTATAGAATTACTCAAAAATTCTGTACTTGGATCAGGTGCAGTGGCTCACGCTTGTAATCCCAGCACTTTGGGAGGCTGAGGTGGGTGGATCACTTGAGGCCAGGAGTTCGAGACCAGCCTAAGCAACATAGTGAAACCCCATCTCTAGTAAAAACACAAAAATTAACTGGATGTGGTGGCATGTGCCCATAATCCCAGCTACTTAGGATCTGAGGCAGGAGAATCGTTTGAGCCTGGGAGGCAGAGGCTGCAGTGAGCCGAGATTACGCCACTGCCACTCCAGCCTGGGTAGTGGAATGAGACAAACAAACAAACAAACAAACCCCTACACTTTGTAGCTTTTAGTATTTCCAATGAAGAAAAAGTATTCTTGTGGTCAAATGGCATTGGTGGCTGATAGCTATTTTTTTTTTTAACTATTTTTACCTTTTTGTGGTGTTTAGAATTTAAAAAGCAACATCCCCATGCTGAAAAAAAATTGAAATAGATTGTACAGAGTCAAAAGTAATTGTTCCCCTTCTATTTACATATTTTCTTCCCTTCCACTACTCTCCCCACATTTAACCTTTATTAATAGTCTGGTCTACATTTTTCTAGACCTTCCCCAAGAGTCCATTCACAGATATAGATCTAAACATAAATATTATTTTAAAATATACATGGGACCATATTTTATACATTGTTCTGACCTTGTTTTTAAAAAAGTCTCAGCAGTAAAAAATACACACATCTCAATCTGTCCTCTGAGACCCAGAGATCTCATGAACATACTGTATCCTGGAGAACAGACAATGGCACTCAAGTGAAAGAATGTTCCTTTTCTGTAAGACGTAACAGTGGTATTGGGTTTCATTTGTTGAACAGGTCTGTTTGCACTGTTCCCTCTCTCTTGGCTCCTCTCTGTGAGCCATCAGATAGACTGTTGGCTGGATGACTTTCAATGCCCTTGCCAAGGACTCTCACATTTGGCTGTCTCAGTGAAAGCTTGGAAGACAACAAATCCTTTCCCACATCCACCCATCACCACTTCTGAGCAGCTTGGGCCCCTCTGGTGCCATCAACAATCCTGAAGTGGCAACAGATCCAGAGGCAAATGCCTCCTTCCTTCCTGCTGTTTTGTGCAAAGATTGCTATACTCTGTGGCTTAGTTTATTTCTCCTTCAAGAGAAATTAAAAAAAAGGGACCAGCAAGATGGTGCTTTCCATGGCAAGGAAGCGGGTGGTACGCCTGCACCTTTCTCCAGAATTCCTGAAATACCACAGACTTAAAAACACATACACAATATTTTATTAAATTCTTTTTAGTGGATGAGAAAATAGATTTTTAAAAAATATGATATGCTTAAGGAAATTGATGTTTAGAAAGGTAAACTGTGCTACTTGTAAAATTCCACAGGCTTAAAAACACCTACACAATATTTTATTACATTCTTTTTAGTAGATGAGAAAATTGATTTTTAAAAAACATGATATGCTTAAGGAAATTGATGTTTAGAAAGGTAAACTGTACTACTTGTATAGCAAGCAAAGAATATGAAAATTTCCCTGATTTTAGTTCTCTTTTCACTGAACATTCCCATTGCCTCCAAAAGACAGCACGTTGCCCTTGAGAATTCTACAGACTAGTCCTGTGGTACTTAACCAATGTGCAGCTGAATTGCCTGTGGAATATTTAAAACATACACCCATGCTTGTCCTGTCCCTGGAGATCCTCTCTCAGAAGGTGTGGAGTGAGGCCAAGGCATCTATGAAAAGCTCCCCAGAGATCTGATGGTTGGCCTGGGTTGAGAACCATGGATCTAGTGGGAGGAGTTTCCCAGCTAAAGTTCCAAACCCTCACAGGTGGGCTGGTGTCCTTCATTCCTGATGACGCTTAGAACTGGCCTCAATCAGTCACAGTTGGAGGAAAGCTCTACCTAAGGTCCTAATTAAAAACAAATAAATTGGATGGAAACTCCTTCTTCTTGGGATGTTTACATAGGTTACTTTTTTATCCTGTTGCCTCATTCCCATGAAAACTCACTTGTCTAACTAAACTGAAAGGTGGAATCTTTCTCACCAATTTTTGTAGAGCTGCTATTAACTTCACTTTTTTGGGAGCCAAACTTCCCTCAGTGCCGCAGTTATTTCGTGGTAGTAACATAGGTGTTTAGGAGACATCTGAATTCCCTCTCAATGACCTGAACGTATAATTAGTCCATTTCCTTACTTGAATCAACAACTAGGGTTGCCAAATAGATCCAATTCTTAGTAGAGACTGTGTCTATCTCGGACCCAGAGTTGACCACTAATTACATTTCAGTAAAAAATATTACTTTTAATTTATCTTAAATTTCACAGAAGAAAAAGAAGCCAAAGTGAAATTTAAGGAATTTCTGAACTTCAGACAAATATCTCTTAAAACAAGACATATTAGTTCCTTAAAGATTCCTCCAAAAAAATACCAAACTGTTGGGATTATTAACTACTTTCACAAAATTCAGAATACATTCTTCATATCCAAATAGGCCTACATTTTATATAACTACCCTCACATTTTATTTTATTTTATTTTATTTATTTATTTATTTATTTATTTATTTATTTATTTATTTTTTGAGACGGAGTCTCACGCTGTTGCCCAGGCTGGAGTGCAGTGGCGCGATCTGGGCTCACTGCAAGCTCCGCCTCCTGGGTTCACGCCATTCTCCTGCCTCAGCCTCCTGAGTAGCTAGGACTACAGGCGCCCGCCACCGCGCCCGGCTAATTTTTTGTATTTTTAGTAGAGACGGGGTTTCACTGTGGTCTCGATCTCCTGACCTTGTGATCCGCCCGCCTCGGCCTCCCAAAGTGCTGGGATTACAGGCTTGAGCCACCGCGCCCGGCCTTGTGTCTGAACTGTTAACACGTATGCCATGTGTAATATTATTTCCAGGAATGAAACAAGGTTATTGGTTGCCCCTTTTCAGAGAATTGGCAAGTGCTGAGGTTTAATGCAGGTGGGCAGAGGCGGAGGTGTCACTGGGTGCTCTAGCCTCCATATCCTGAACTTCCAGCTTCCATTTGTGATTCTGGGAGACTGAAACACTGTCTCTCTGTGCCTGATCCCCTCTTGTTCAAGCATCCAGCACCCTTTCGCTGAATTACTGCAAAGGGCTCTCAAATTACCTGTGGTGAAGGACCAGTTCCCACCCCAGCCCCCGAGTCCACTGTAGCCTTATATTTTTGTAAAAAAAAAAAAAAAAAATCTTGCTTGGATATTGCCACAATGTTAAACTACTTCAAGATATTTAAAAGCCTCTAAACACTTCATCTCAGTTCCTGTCCTTGTAGATGGTAACAGCTTGCAGACTATCTCTGGTCCACAGGCTGTGGTTGGAATAGCACTGCTGCAAGGGTCTCCTGACTTTGACTCCTGCCCTCTGTAACCCATGCACCACAAAGCAGCCAGAGTGGTTCTTGGAAAATACAACTAGAAGTCACATCATTTCCCTGGTTACACCCTCCAGTAGCTTCCTATTGCATTTAAAATAAAATCCAGATATTTACCAACGGCCCAAAAGTCCCTGGATAATCTGACCCTGCCTGTATCCACCTGCTTTCATCTCCTTCCTTGCCCACTGGATATCTCCAACGCTAGTGAAGCATAGGTAGGTTTGGGTAAAAGTTGGTTCAAATAGGGAACACAGAATAATCTGGGATGTGAGATACACTCTGTTTTGTCCTTTCCTCTACTGGATCAAGCATGGACGAGTGCTTCTATCACTTTCTCTCCAGCAGCGAGAGCCATGCCACTAGTTTCTGAATGAACAAGATGATCAAAACCAAGTCTCAGAAAAGATTTGTGCACAATTGTGCTTATGTAGTGTAGCCTGTTGCCTCTCTGGTGGACTCAGCCTGAAGATGCCTGTATTCTGTTGAAATCTCATACCTGCTTTTTAGACTCTTTGTTTCCTCCCCCAGAAAATGGGTCTGTGGTGAGTCAAGATGACGGAGGGGTCATTCCAAATGCTCCTGGGATTGGAGAACAAAAGGTTGACCGTGTGATTGTTGTTACTATTGTGAACTCATTGCTGGGGAGCATGGCTACTATTGCTGTATTGGTTATTTAATGACTGAGGGGGAAACACACATCTTGGTTTAACAATTTCCTGGTTGGTTTAGTGCTTGCTGCCCAGAAAGCCTCTTGTGTGGAGGCAGCCAGGAGAGGCACCCATCTCACCATGTGCTGTCCCATGGCAATGAATGAGAAGGAAGCAGCTACATGGAAAATAGTTCATTTAGCAACAGAGAGCCGTGGTTTCTAGGAAACTGACTTCCCAGCGTTCTCCCTAACATCCCCCCAACTCCCAGTGACTTTTTAGTCCATTGCCTATTCCAGTGATTTTTGGACTTTCAGAAGAAGATTTCATTGTCTTTTGCTAATTAATTGCCATGGCAACGGCAACGATTCTCACATTTTAGTGGCAGGAAATTTATATTTAATAGATCTGAGAGTGTGATGTAGCAAAGTGCGTCTTTGCCACGCGTCCCAGGTGATTCTGACAGCTGGTCCAAGGACCTTACTTTGAAAAACACTGGTTTTAGGAGTGTCTGTTCTGTGTAATGATACTGGTATTGAGTGCAAAGTGTTTTAAAGAAGTTCTGTTTCTGCCCAAGGTGGAGTAACAGGGCCAGATTTACCCTTTTGCCTGACGCAACCAAAAATGTCAGATAAAATACATGAAATAATGATTTTCGAAACACCAGTCATCAGGTGATGAAGAGCAGTGATCTCTAAGAAATAGGAGACACAAAGGTGTATGCTCAGGCTGCTCCAGCTTACTGAGTGGAGAGAATTTCCAGGCTGAGACGCAGGGAAAGGAAGGCATGTGCAATTCAGACTCCTGATTTGAGGAGAAGGTGTGAAGATGCTGGGGAAGCCAAGGCTGTTAGAGTTCGTAGAACAGAGTACCAGGAACGAGAGAGATGCATGGAGAGAGAGGACCCCAATAACTGCAGAGGGGCCCTCAAGGATTCAGCATTGTACTGATCAGCACCTGCATGTGGGGAAACTACCGGGGACTGGGGGCCAAGCTTGTTGGGGCAAGAGAACAGAGCCTGGCTCTCACCAAAGGCTGGGAATATTGCCTGTTCCTTCCAGTCAGACTGGAAAATCCATAATTCACAGAGTACTGGTAGAACAGTCAGGAGAGCCCTGCCTCAGTAGTGGAGAATAATTAGCAGTCTAGAGCACTGTTCCATATTTGCCTAATAAATCATGAAAAAGCAATTCGCAAAAGTATTAAACTGCATCTAAGTTACTTAGGCTCATTCTAGAACAGAGTTCAAGAATATTTATGGGAATATTTACTGGGTATACACCCAAAGGATTATAAATCATGCTGCTATAAAGACACATGCACATGTATGTTTATTGTGGCACTATTCACAATAGCAAAGACTTGGAACCAACCCAAATGCCCATGAATGATAGACTGGATTAAGAAAATGTGGCACATATACACCATGGAATACTATGCGGCCATAAAAAAAGGATGAGTTCATGTCCTTTGTAGGGACGTAGTTGCAGCTGGAAACCATCATTCTCAGCAAACTATCGCAAGAACAGAAAACCAAACACCACATCTTCTCACTCATAGGTGGGAATTGAACAAAGAGAGCACTTGGACACAGGGTGGGGAACATCACACACTGGGGCCTGTTGTGGGGTCGGGGGAGGAGGGAGGGATAGTATTAGGAGATATACCTAATGTAAATGACAAGTTAATGGGTGCAGCACACCAACATGGCACATGTATACATATGTAACAAACCTGCAAGTTGTGCACATGTACCCTGGAACATAAAGTATAATAAACAAAAAAACAAACAAAAAGATAATTTATGGGAATAAAAAAATATCCAGTGCCAAATAAGGTAAAATTCACAATGTCTGACAACCCAAAATAGTAACATAGTTTAAAATGGAAACATACCACTCTCCCTGATTGTCCTGGAGGTGAACTTCCATGCACATTTTTGTACCCTTAAAGAGCCCAGCAGTTTAAGCTTTCAGTGTAACATTTTATACATAACAAGCTAGAGACTGCCAAACCATGTCTGTGTTGATATTTATCTTGGCTTCTGAGATAGCACTTCCTCTTTCATGTCTATGACTGTTTTAAAAAATATTTTTTCTGTGTTTGATGCCTTCAACCTTGCCATTGGATTATGGTAAGGTGGACTCAGCTGAGATATCGGCCAATTACATTGTGCATCCTAAGGGGTTGGAGTAAGGAGTCGTAGGTAATGGTGGTGGGTGGGTGAGATGGGACAAGTTTTCTGAGGTCAATGTATGACTTAGATTCAAAGCCTTAGAGAGCAGTAAGGACCAAACCAGGCAGGCCAAGATCTTGGACAGGTCTGAGGGGGCTCGCTCAGCCAAGTTCCAGAACCCCCACAGGAACATACGGAGAGTGAAGTGAGTAAAGTCTCATTAGGATTTGGTCAAGGCTAAAGAATCAGAGCTTGTTCATTGGCAGAGGTTGGGGACTGGGTCAGAGAGGAGTGTTCTGGGATCATGCATGGAGTTACTGCTCTAGAGGTTCATAATTGAGAGCCACTATTTGAGCCTGGGATGTATATTCTTCCTCTGAGATTTGAAAGGTTTTAAATTTGGTTTCCAGGCCTATTCTCTGATTCCCTCCCATCCCCCAAATTCAGCCTGACACTCTGTCATTAGGATGTCCCTAGTTAGACACTTGGCTGCCAGAACAGACACGTTTTCTTCAGATTGGCTGGTACCTGGACATTCTTTCCCACTCTGCCTATACAGAAATGTGGCTTTTCTGCATACAACTTACAAACCTTTTGGCTGCTGGAAAATGCTAAGTTTCTTAAAATATCATAGCCCAGATGAATTTGTGGGAAAGCTCCTACTTGAAGATGGTGACAAAACTGTTATTTGATAGAAATTTTACCTGCTCTGGGAGATGAGAATGGGACTCAAGGATCAGTCTTTGGGAAGAGTGGAATTGAGTTGGTCTTTTAAAGGAGGGGGGGTCTTAAAATCACGTTTTCACCTAGAAAGCATTTTTAATAAATGTTATTGGAGCTCTTTATTTTCACTCCCAATGGCTATTGTACCATGGATTCCATTACTAGAGTTGGGGTGTAGAGATGAAGAATGGATGCTAGTCATTATTGTCATGACCACCATGATGGTCTGGATGGCCAGAACAATTCACTTACAGTTTTTAATAATGACAAAGACAACAACAACAACACTAGAAAGTAGAAGGAGTAAGTTTATACTTTAGTTTCTTTCAGATCAGTATGGATTAGAGGAGCTTCTGCCCTCTCTGTGTGTTCCAATGAGAGAGAAATAGATACAGAAGAGATTAAGAGAGCATAGGAGGGGGCTTCAAGATGTTTGACTAGAGACACCTGTTATTCACCTCCTCCACAAAGGTGGACCAAAACAGCAACTAGATAAGCATGACATCAAAGAGAGTATTTCAGAGAGAACACAGGAACTCAGTAGGAAAGTGACAGGAAACCTCTCAGGCATGGAAGGAGAGGAAAGCAAAGCAGCTGGCCCAGCTGAGATCGGAGCCAGGAGAGATTCTTCAGTGAAGGAAAAGGGAAGGGAGAGAGCCATGCGTTCCACATTTCCGCAATGGACTACTGCAATCCTGGCTACAGAGTGCCCTTTGGCTCTCACAGACCCTGAGACTAATATAAGAAACTTCCTGGAGCCCACATGATGGCATTGTCTCAGAGAGGGATTTCGCCATGGGTCACACATATAGCCCAAGACTGAAGCAACTGCAGCATGGTGCCCTTTTGAGAGCTCAGGCCCGACAAGACTGCATCTTGCCCTGGAGACCAATAGCCCATGAATCTCCATATCCCTGGAGCCCCACTGACATCCCCTTACATCTACTCAGATAGATGGTTGCAAAATACCAATGACATTCTTCACAGAAATAGAAAAAACAATGCTAAAAATTGTATGGAACCAAAAAAGGACCCAAATAGCCAAATCAATAGTAAGTAAAAAGAACAAAGCTGGAGGCATCTACTACATGGCTTCAAAATATACCACAGACCTATAGTAACCAAAACAACATGGCATTGGTATAAAAACAGACACGTACAGAAGTGGAACAGAACAGAGAATTCAGAAATAAATCCACATATTTATAGTCAACTGATTTTCAACAAAGGCATCAAAAACGTATATTGGGGAAAGGACACCCTGTTCAATAAGTGATGCTGGGAAAACTGGATATTCATGTGCAGAAGAATGAAACTATCTGAATGAATAGACTGCTGTCTCTCACTATATTAAAAAAAAATCAGTTCATAATGGATTAAAAGTTTTAAGACCTGAAACTGTAAAACTATTGGAAGACAACATAGGGGAAACACTTCAGGACATTGGTCTAGGCAATGATATTATGATTAAGACCTCAAAAGCACACACAACAAAAACAAAAATAGAACAAGTGGGGTTATATTAAACTAGAAAGCTTCTGTATAGCAAGGGAATCAACAGAATGAAGAGACAAACTTCGAATGGAAGAAAGTATTTTTCAACTATTCATTCGACAAGGGACTAATATCCAGAATATACAAGGAACTCCATCAACTTAACAGAAAAAAAAAATCCCATCAGATATTTCTCAAAAGATGACATACAAATGGCCAACAGGCATATGAAAAACTGCTGAATATCACTAACCATTAAAGAAATGCAAATCAAAACCACAATGAGATATTATCTCACCCCAGTTAGAATGGCTGTTATGAAAAGGACCAAAAGTAATAAATGCTGGCAAGGATGTGGAGAAAAGAGAACTCTTATACCTCGTTGGTGGGAATGTAAATTAGTAAAGCCATTATGGAAAACAATATGGGGGTTTCTCAAAAAAATAAATGTAGAACTACCATATAGTCCAGAAATTTCACTACTGGATATTTATCCAAAGGGAAATAAATCAGTATATCAAGGGGATACCTGCACCCCCATGTTTATTGCAGCACTGTTCACAATAGCCAAGGTATGGAATGAACGTAAGTGTCTATCAATGAATGAATGGGTAAAGAAAATGTGGTATACAGATATACAATGAAATACTGAGCCACAAAAAGAATGAAATCCTGTCATTTGCAGCAACAGGGATGGAACTTCAGGTCATTATGTTAAGCGAAACATGCCAGGCACAGAAAGACAAATATCACATGTTCTTACTAATATGTGAGAGCTAAAAAAGTTGATGTCAGGAAAGTAGAGAGTAGAATGGTGGTTACCAGAGGCTGGGAACGGTGTGGGAGAAGGATGAAGAGAGGTTGGTTAATGGGTACAAATATACATTCATATAGAAGAGTAAGTTCTAGTGTTTGATAGCACAGTAGGATGACTATCATTAATAACAATACATTATATATTTCAAAATAGCTGGAAGAGAAGGTTTGAAATGCTCCCAGTACAAAGAAATGATAAATGTTTCAAGGGTGATATATATCCCAGACACTCTAACTTGATCGTTACACATTATATGCATGTATTCAAATAGCATATGAGCTCTGTAAATATGTAAAATGATTATGCATCAATAAAGAAAGTTAAAAAGAGAGAGCATAGGTGAGAACTCTCTGCTTTTATCTAATGAGCTCCGGATTGCCTTCCATACTCCTGGACATGATACTAGGAAGTCTCAATCAAGGGCCAGATTATGCCTCCTGGAGAGAAATGCACTGGAAACTGGATATAATCTAATTGATGTTAATTGTGATAAGTGTTGTTGGTTTTACTTTTGGCTTCATGCATAATGACTTATGTTTTGTGGTGGTAATGAGTAAAAGAGGTGGGGTGAGTTGATGAAACTGCTTCTGTGCCCTGATAAGTGACTGTGTTCTGATTGGTTCTCAGATGGGAGTTGATTTTTCTACAGGAAGAGAATTAGCTTACCAATGTGAAACCACTGAAGGCAAAGTCAAGAGAAGTTTACTTTGCCTCCATTGCAGTCTTATTCCCACGTCCTCACTTTTTTCTCTTCCCTTTATTCTCCTTCCTTTTCTCCCCAAACTCATGATTTCCTTTCTGTCAGCAACTCTCTCCAGGTTCTCATTAACACAGAAATTGTAAAGATTCAGAAAAGACTATGATGGGATATTTTTCCTCCTTGTTTCTGTGAATCTTACATTTGGACTGGAAATATAATTTATATACTACCATAGGGGATCCTTCTTCAATTTTTCTGAAATTAATAGAACCCATTTTTTTTTTTTCATAATGTGTTGAAGGAAATAGTTTTTGAAAAGTTGAGAATGGCAAGAGATCAACTGAGAGGAGATTTTTACTTTGAGGGATCCTCTCTCTGGCATGAGATGAGTCCTTGTGAAGTGAAAAGATGGGGGCTATCTTTGGAAACGCACCCATCCCTGCTCCCAGAGAGCTCCGGGCCCACATTTTATGGAGAACAGCATCTGCTCTCACATTGAGCTGGGTTAAGCCTTTGAATTTTCCTTTGCATATATTCTCAATCATTGATAGTGTTGAATCATGAGGCATTTTGCTAGATGTGGGAATAAATTTTTTTTCTTTTTTTTTAAGGCAGAGTTTGCCCTGTCACCCAGGCTGGAGTGCAGTGGCACGATCTGGGATCATTGCAACCTCTGCCTCCTTGGCTGAAGCGATTCTTCTGCCTCAGTCTCGTAAGTAGCTGGGATTACAGGCATGTGCCAACACACCAGACTAATTTTTTGTATTTTTGGTAGAGATGGGGTTTCACCATGTTGGCCAGGCTGGTCTTGAACTCCTGACCTCAGGTGATCTACCCGCCTTGGCCTCCCAAAGTGCTGGGATTATAGGCATGAGCCACACCTGGCCAGGAATGAAATATTCTTAACGAGGAACTTGACAAGGTCTGAAAAAGTAGATTTTCAGGAAAAGCCACAGGCTTGAAGTGTATCATCTTTCCTTCACGGTTTGGCACATCGTTACTTTCCTTTTCCGTGAGTTAGGTAACAAGTGACGTTTAGAAATACCCTCTTTCCCACTGTCTGCATGCCAAAGATCAGCCTTTCATATTTTTCCTTAATTGTCAAAGAAATATTTGAGCATCTAAGCTGATATTCTTTATTACTGTGGGTGTGATTTGGGAAACAATTCTTGGAGGGCAACTCTGAGTCTGTGGTGAATAAAAAAGTGAGGATAAATGTGAGTGAATATTGTGTCTGGTGTTCTCTGTGCAGCTGGAAAAATGATGAGCAAGTTAGCTTGATTAGCTGAGCATCTTCCTCCTATTGAAAGGGCGGTGATGGTCGTGATTGGAAAAAGCTGTTCTTGAGTGGCATCCTTTTAGGAAAGACTGTGGTTTAAACGGGCTTGTCTACGGGCCTCACTTTTGGGCTTACCTCCACCCCCAAGCCATCCACCATCGTTAGCCACGTTCCTGAAATTAATTTATTAGAGGAACTGTTTGATTCAGGAGATAAGTGGGTTTTGCTTAGGTGTGGTTATGGGGTTTAGGAGGGTCTGCTGGTTAGTTCCACCGAGACCCTGAACAGTATGAAGTGGAAGGCTAGTTAAGAAGCAGAAAGAGAAGAAAGGAAGCCAGTCTTCTCAAACATTTTGTTGGAAGTCTGCTGAAAGATTCATTTTGCTCTGTGCCCCACAGATTGCATAGCTGGTTCTGCCTCTATGCTTTCAGGTCGCTCAAGTGTAACAGGAGTGAGAAATGAGAATCAAGGGCCCATTTCATCACTTTCTTCCAAGTCTCTGTATCCACATGTGCACCGTATGAAATTGCTGTCCATACCCTTGTCTTAATTGATTTAATGTTTAATCTCCTTTAACAGAAAGTTTACAGAGGTCTCTTTTCTTCTTCTAGTACAACTTGCAGTCTGTAGTTAAAAGGGTGATTCGGGTCTTGGCGGTATGTGATACTTCTGTCCTTTGAAAAGAAGTCATTTAAAAAATCTTGGTTTACTTTGTTTTATGGTAACAAGACAATACACCTTCTTATTTAATTCATACGTGCACTCTACATTCACTCCAGCAGGGCTTATTTCTTAAGCAGGAGACGAGAAATAGCCTTATTGGTTGGCAGGTGCAAGTGCTGAAACTAGCACTAACGACTGTGAATATTCATTCCTGAGCTGTATTCGTGTTCAGACTCAGGTGAGGGGTGCAGACTGGAGTGTTCGTCTAGTCCCCTTTTGTGGGTTTAGATGAGCGTGAGATGGTTGGCTTGGCAGGTTGGCCCAGGTGAGAGAAGCAAAGTCATCGGTGGCCCTGTTCCCTGTGGGAGGCTTTACTTTTCCATGCTTACACACTGAACATCTAAGCTGGCTGCTCAAATAATCAAGAGGCAGACTTGGTAAAAATGTGAATAAATGAGTGTAGTTACTATATAGCCATTAAAGAAAAATCTGCTAATGGTGACTCAGTAGTGCCTCCCTGATTGTAAAGGACAGTATCTTCTGGTGAGCTGTGAGCATGTTCCATGGGTTGACAATCAGATTTGCATGTCTGATGACATTAATTGCAGGGTGCTATGGGCCAGGTTTCTGTAAGTTGGGTGGAGGTGGCCACTGGCAGTGAGTACAACGCCCAGGGGGAAGCATGTGAGTGGGAGGAAGAAAAGAGAGAGCTTTCTGGAGCTGTTGCAATGTGTATGCTGGTGAAATCGACTTGAGCATTAAGCAGTATCTCCCAGGATTGTTAGTTACTGAGTGGCACATCTTCAGTACTCATGATTTGTGGGGAACTTGGGCAGAGGTAAAAGTGTGGTAAGTTTTAATACTGTGTTTTCTTACTAGTTGCTTTTGACATGCATACAGGTTTGTGTGTGTATGTGTGTGTGTACGTGTGTGTAAAACTGACTGTAAGATGTCACGTTTCAGCCTATTGATTTTTTTATTCCAGAAACTTTTCAGCATTACCTAAGAAACAAAGGCTCAATTTTGGCTGCTTCATTCTTATCCCTTCTGCCACAGTTCTAACGTGCTTGATCTACTGAGACCGAGGATGATCAATGACTCAGAAGGCAAAATGGGATTTAAACACCCAAAGGTTAGTTTGGCATTTCTGCAGTAACCTTTGGTGTGATAAAGTGAAAAGAGCAAGAGCTTTTGATTTATAAAGACCTTGTTTGAATCTGACTGTACTGTGTATTTATGACATTGTGCAAGTAACTTTTTGTGGGTTGTAGCTGATCAAGGCAAAGTTAATACTAGCCTAGTGCTGATGATTCTGTGGAAATTTTATTTCATTTTACGTCGGGATCTAGCATTGTGGTTGGATAGGAAGAGTTGATGTTGAAGATATGTGCCTTAAATGCTTCTCTTGATTTCTGTAGCATTTTCTTCCTCTGGGAACTTCAGGAATCTGGCAGCTGAAGCGTTAGGTCTACCAGGCACTCTTTTTATCCGTCCTTTCCATCCATCCATTTATCAACACTTAGGTACCAAACTGTTTACTATATGCCAGGCATAGTTCTAACAGCTAAGGATTAAGCAGTGAAGAAACATAGAAAAAAAATCCTATATACATGCAGCTTTCATTCTAGTGAGGGAGGAATGCAATAAACAAAATAATTCAGTAAATTATGGGTATATTAAAAGGGAATGTGTTACAGGGAAAATAAAGCAGGAAAAGAGGGTAGGGTATTGAGGCAATTTTAAATAAGGTGATGAGAGCAGGTCTCATTGAGAAAGAGCTCCCCTGCAGAGCTCTGAACACACAGTGCCTTCTTGTTATTACCAGCCACCAGTGCTCATTGCCTTGTCTTCCTCTTGTTTATTCACTGAGGCCTCACCATTTTTGGTCCATGAAAAAAAATAATTGTTTGAGAGCACAGAATATGACTTTTGGGTTTTCCTTTAGGGCTATGGTGTTAGTAGATGCTAGTTAAAGGATACATTGGTGGGGCCCTCTTTTCTGCCCTTCCTGGGTTCCTTATACATTGCGTACCTACCTGCAGAGCTTTTTTTTGCATAACCTCTCTAGTCCCTCTTGTACGCCCCACACAAACCTCTGATTATGCAGCTAAGTATGGCTCCTTGTAGGGCTGGGCCTCTGCTTCTAGTTTCTTGGAGCAAGCAGGCATGGATTGCCAACCTAACTTCATGCTTTTGTACAATAGCAACCTCTGCCTTCACCATTTCCTGTCCCAACATCGTGAAAGGAGAGTGTCTCATCATCAAGAAAAGGCTCTCACTTTCTCTGTCTTGGTCCAGGAGGTAGGGGAACAAAGAGGAACAAATAAGCCAATCATATCATGGTGTCACTGGGACCCGGAACAACCTTTGCAGTATGAGGATGGGATCCACATCAAGAAGATACCCATTCTTCTTTGGCCCATGATGGATCACGAGTCAGTGAATGTTCATTAGCTTTCATAAAAGGTGATATCTGCTTTCTGGTAGTTTTCAAAATGTTAAAGAACCCCTTTAGAAGCTAGGAGCAAAGTTTAGTGTGTGAAGCTCTGTGAAGGCCATGGATGCCTTTTAATTTGGGATTTAGTAGAACTTAAATTCCCTCTGATACATCCTAAGTTTCCCAAAGGCAATGTGAATGGATGTGGGCTGGGCAACATCTGCACTTCCAGCTGAGATGAGATATGGTAGGGTTTAGCTTTCATTTCTCTTTCTTTCTCTTTCTTTCTTTCCTTCCTTCCTTCCTTCCTTCCTTCTTTCTTTCTCTTTCTTTCTTTCTTTCTTTCTTTCTTTCTTTCTTTCTTTCTTTCTTTCTTTCTTTCTTTCTTTCCTTCTTTCCTTCCTTCCTTCCTTCTTTCCCTCCCTCCCTCCCTCCCTCCCTCCCCTCCTTCCTTCCTTCCTTCCTTCCTTCCTTCCTTCCTTCCTTCCTTCCTTCCTTCCTTCCTTCCTTCTTTCCTTCCTTCCTTCCTTCTTTCCTTCTTTTTCTTTCTACCAAGTTTTGCTCTTATTGCCCAGGCTGGAGTGCAATGGCATAATCTTGGCACACCACAACCTCTGCCTCCTGAGTTCAAGCAATTCTCCTGCCTCAGCTCCCAAGTAGCTGGGATTACAGGCATGTACCATCATTCCTGGCTAATTTTGTATTTTTAGTAGAGATGGGGTTTCTCCATGTTTGTCAGGCTGGTCTTGAACTCCCAACCTCAGGTGATCTGCCTGCCTCGGCCTTCCAAAGTGCTGGGATTACAGGAGTGAGCCACCACGCCTGGCCTCATTTCCCCTTTCTGATATGGCTCTCTGAGGTGGCTTCTCCTTGGCTAGGAATATAGCATTGCCATGCCAGCTGCAGCACGTACGCACACACCCTGGAGCTATCCACCCCACATCATTCTGTGCCAGTTGTGTTGGCCTTTTTCTGTTCACTGAGGATCTAGAGAGACAGTGATGTCAGCCAGAGCTGCTGTGGCAGGTGGGGCTGTTCTGATGTCTGTTCAGGTGGCCAGAGCCTCCTTGCCACATTCAGCTCCTGCGCACGTCCTCTAGGCTGGCCCCAGTACAGCTCTGGGCCACTCTCCATGACTGTGAAGTGTATTTCTGCCCCGCTTAGTAGTAATGAGGAGAAGTATTTATTTTTATACGTTTGCTTGTTGTTTCAGGTGATAAGAGTTCTGTAGAAGCCAGGATTTCCTAACACTCCAAGTCCTTCTTAGGCAGCATTATGGTTCTCCAGTTATATACCTGCCCAGCTCTGTCCAATATTGAGTTCCAATCTATACCTGAAAAGACAGACACGAACAGTAACAGGAGAGTAAATGTTGGGGGTGGGGATAGTGGGCCCAGCTGCACTGACAATAACAATCCCCTCGCAGCCCCTCCTTTGTTGTCTGTGAAGCTACTCTAAGTAGTAATTCTTCCCTGGACCATACCCTGTTGGGAAGCGAGGTGTGGAGGTGCCAGGCAGTGGTTTGGGGCCTGACGCTGGCCCTTGACCTGTGTGTCACAGCTGTGTGGGAGATGCAGTATCACTTCCTTGATTTGTTTGTTTTTCCGGATTGCACCTTTGTTGACAGTCTGGAACTTACTCTTGTGCATTTTGTTATTTATTTTCAATGGTGCAAGGCCCCAGTGTTCCATCCTCCTTCTGAATTCACAGAAACATCCACACAAATAGACTGGCCTTGGCTTGGACTCACATTTGAGAGACTTCAATCTACTTGGCCTGTCAAAATGAAGTTCTTCTTAAAAGTCCTAACTCTCTGGTGCTGGGCTATAGTCTAATCAGTGCTTCCCAACCTTTTTTCACATCACAGTATACATGGACATGATATGATTTATGTAGATGGGAGAGCTCATTCCTAGGCAGTAGGCCATCGGGGTCTGGCTACTGTAGTCCTTGACCCCTCACCCTCACCTGGCTGTTCCTGGGGCTTAGGTGATTTGTGTTTCCCTCTGGCACACCTGTTCCCATTGGGGGCACACAAGTATGCTACAGCTAAGGTTAGAAGTTCTGGCCCAAGACCTAGCATAGAACACAGTCTCAAGTTGCAACAAAGTGTTTCGTCCATAAACATCTTTGAAGATGATCCTAGAGGGTGCACATACTTTCCCAGGATATTGTAAGTTTGGGAGAACTGAGTTCCTGTGGTTGCAGCCATTGCTTGGTGCAGTCTGCCACCACTTGTCCTTCTAGAAGGAAGGGTAGAAGGATGCCAACACTGCATGTTCCCTGTCCCCTCCAGGCCAGCATGACTAGGATCCTTGGCTCTGTGGCCAAACTCTAATGCTTAGCACTGCTTCTTTCCATCCTACTGCGTTCTGGGGGTATTTCACATGACTTCCACAGGTTCCTGACCTCCCGGCTTTGCTACATATTCTGCATAGCTTAGAACATCACTTCTTATGCAATGGTTGGAGGTGTCATAGATGTTCTGCTGATGTTGTCTGTTTGTGTTGCCGTGAACCACACCTGGATAACTGGTCTGGGTGGAATTCAGCTACTGCAAGAGTACATACTAGTCCTCTTTTAGCCCTTATGACTGTGTGGTACCAGGTGGTGGTTCTTACATTTAAACAGAGCTATGGGCTCATCCATCCATTCATTCATTTATTTACTCATTTAGCAACTCTATTCAATAAATGCTGGCTACTGGGAATATAACGATTAAAGTCATAGTCTCTGCCTTTCAGGAGCTCACAGTGCAGTGAGGGAGATCCAAGAAGTAAACAATGATGATATGCATGAGAAATTCCACTGGGTTCCATGGGAACACAGAAGAGGGGGAAGATTCTTGCACTTGGAGAGTGGTCAGAGGAGGTTCCCTGACTGAGATGAGATAACTTTTAGCTTGAATTTTTTCTTCTCTTCCTCCTTCTCCTCCTCCTCCTCCATTCTCCTCCTTCTCCTTCTCCCCCTCCTCCTCCTCCTCCTTTCTCCTCCTTCTCCTCCTCCTCCTTTCTCCTCCTTCTCCTCCTCCTCCTCCTTCTCCTTCTTTTTCTTTCTTCTCTTTCTCCTTCTTATTCCTCTTTAAACAGAGTTATCTGGGATGTGTGCTAATTGAATGAAGGAAGGAAGGGAATGGCATAGAGCTAGAGAGTGGTACTTCAAGTGCCACAATTTTGTTTGGTCATAGTAGAATTCTAATGGGCAACAGCAGCTAATGAAATAAGGATCACTTAAGGAGGGAGAGGAGACCTTTACAACAGCCTGCAATGGTCAGATCATACTTTTGGAAGGAGAATGTCTGTGGGATTCACTCATAGAAACCCTGGAAAGTTTCCATTGAAGGAGAAAGAAATCTAGATGGCAAGCTGGCTTGAAGAGACTTGTTATGTATGACTTCTGTGAGTGCGGGAGGATGGCAGGGGAGACTGCATTCTCTGTCCTACTTCTTTCATTCAAAAGACAGCATGATCTTGGGCAAGTGACATGACATCTCCAAACCAGTGTCCTCATTTATAAAGGTGGTTCTAATAATACCTCTCTCACCAGGGTTGATATGAGAATTAAATGACATCATTTATTGTTGTATGAAAGAATCTAACATAGTAACTACTCAACAGATGTTAGTTTCTCTTTCCTTCCCATCTTTTTTCTCTTCCTCTTTTCCTTCTCTTTTCCCTTTCCCCTGCCTTCATACATCAGGTCTTTATTAGGTAAGTAATATTTTTCAGGCATCCTGCAAGATTTGCATTGTCCAATACGGTAGCCACGAGCCACATGTGGCTATTGAACAATCGAAATGTAACTAGTCCCAACTGAGATGTGTCGTAAGTGTGAAATACACACAGAAGTTGGGGTAGTTAACACTCTGCCTTGTCCCCACACCATTTCCAGAGCATGCTTTCCTATGGGCAGGAGACTAGAGGCTTTTTGAGCCTGTGGAGGCTTTTCCTATAAGAAGCCAGTCTTTGATGGGTTTCTGAAGTAGTCTTCAATTGCTGACCAGTAAGCTTGCCTTCCTTCCTGCAATGACATTTTTATAAATGACAGTCTTGCTTTTAAATTCCTAGTATGTGGTCTTGATTTCCACACAAGTCTGGAAATGTTGACTTAGCACAAAAGAAAAAAAGGCTAGGCATTGTGGCTCACACCTGTAATCCCAGCACTTTGGGAGGCAGAGGCAGGAGGATTGCTGTGGCCAGGAGTTGGAGACCAGTCTGGGCAACATAGTGAGACCTTGTCTTTTAAAAAATAAAAAAATTAGCTGGGTGTGGTGATGTGTGCCTGCAGTCCTAGCTGTTTAGGAGACTGAGGCAGGAGGATCACTTGAGTTCAGTAGTTTGAGAGCCATTGCTCTCCAACCTGGACAACAAAGCGAGATCTTGTCTCTACAAAAAAGAAAAAGAAAAAAAAAAAAAAAAGGAAAGCCAACGATCTTATTAATAAGTTTTTTCTATTGAGCACATATTTAAATGACAACATTTTGGATATATTTGGTTAATAAAATATATTATTAAGTTTCCTTTCACTGGTTTCTTTTTACTTTAAAAAATGTGGCTACTGAAAAATTAAAATTACATATGTGTCTTGCACTGTGTTTCTGGCGAGCAGCACTTTGTGGAGCTTATGACTGGTGGGGGGAAGGTGGAAAAGCGACAACAGCAACAGAAAGATATGTTAAAAATAAATTTAAGAAACAACAAATACAGAATTACACCTTGTGAGGCGTACTGTGAAGACAAGTTTCTATGGAAAGGAAAATGAGAAGACCTGACTTCATTCAGCTGGCCCATGGGAGGCCTCTCTGAGGAAGGCACATTCATGCTGTGCCTTGAGGGAGGCTCTTCCTACACAGTTTTCAGCCAAAAGTGGAGACAGAGCATTCCAGGTAGAGGAAAAAAGCCTGCCGCTGAGTATTTATTGAGACTCCCAGACACTTGCAGTCAGCATTGGGGAGAAACAGACCCATGAAGGGTCCCCTGGCTTTTCAGCACTTGTGGTACGGGGAGACAGGCAGGACAGGCATGTACTCTAGGCTGCAGGGATGCGACAAGTAGTACTGGCTCTGGAAGCACTTTTCCTTCCTTTCTTCTCTCTGCCTCAGAAGCATCACTGACCACAGACCTGACCTTGGAGGTCCCGGGGTTGGTCTGTTCTTCCTTCGTGGTGGGTAGTGAATAACACTCACGTTTGTCCCTTTATTCCCTGTTCCCAGCTCTGACTCAGACTCATCATCTGGGAAATGAGCGTCTGTAGCAGCCACTCAGCTAGTTTCCTTGCCTCCAGCCTCTTTCTCCCTTTCATATACTCTGTGTGAGGCTGCCAAATTAATCTTCCTGAAATACCATTTAGCCCATGTAACTTCCCTGATAGCACCCTGCTGCTGCTGGCAGAGGAGCAGTGTGCTGGGTGCTTCTGTACGTCTCTCACTTTTCACCTTTACTTTTTCCTTCTATGGGCAATGACGCTGTTTGCAGAGAAGCATGTTCTACTGCCAGTGTCTTTAACTTGAGGAGCTCTTAAAGTCTCGTCTTCAGCCATCTTCCCATATTTCTACTCCTGCCTTGCATTTTCTTCTGGGCCAGGCATACTTGAGTCATCATTCTTTAAATGCTAAGGGCCACTGCATTAACAAGAGCTCAGGTTCTGGCATCCATCAAACTAGCTTCAAATCCCAGTTCTGCCATTAAGCTAGCTGTGGGAACCTTTTCAATAAGTCATTTATCTTTTCTAAGCCTTAGTTTTCTCATCAGTTGACACCATGAGGCTAAAAGTAATTTGTACCCCTTGCGGTTGGGTTCTTTCCATAGTACTGCAGATAGACTTAAGGCAAGTTAGCCATAAAGAACTTTGTTATTTTAAATGAAAAAAAAATTATCTGCCAAAAAAATTCTAGATTTTCTTTTCTCTTTTGAAATCCATTAGTTTTGGATTGCAACAGACTGGTCACGACTCCAACAAATCAAGCTACAAAGGACAGACTGTTTTAGAATCCCCTAAGTAATTAAGCAAGGTCCTTTGCAAATTAGGAAGCTTTAAGTGGAAGGAAGAATCTAGTTCAAGGTTGGCTTTTATATTTGCAGTCACAGGCAAAAAGTGAGTCCATGTGGCTATCATCATGTTTCTGAATTTTTTGACCAAGACATAAAAATCTTATATCCTCTATTTATGTCAGTATTTTAAAATAGGTATTTAAAATGCATAAATGTAATTTTAAATTATAATATATATGCTTTTTGGGACACCACCTACATCAGGAATCACTGAGCAAGAGACCGCCTTTCTTTCTATTGATTTCTTTGGAAGATCTAGTGTGTAGCAGTTAGTCAACAATAGAGGACTATGACACCTGGTCCAGAGTTAGTGCACAATAGATATTTGTAAAGTGAGAATAAATGAGGGTCAATAAAAAAAGTATTTCAAAAACTCCTTTATGGTGACTGAAATGTCTGTAGATTACTGCAGTATTTGATGACAAGAAAAGAAAACTCCAACAATAATTCAAATGTCTTGTATACTATATTTTAAAAATCTGTTCAGAGGAACAAGGTTAGTATAGTGCCATCATTCTCAGCTACCCTCATGATAGTGCTTCTTACTTTGGGCCTAAGACTTTGGCCTTTTTTTCTATTTGCTCAGAACCAGTAAAAAACTAATGATTCAGTGACTGTAGTTACAGAATTCTGGGAATTGTGAAGAGGTTGGGAGAAACGTTGGAAATCTTCCTTGACCAGGGGTTCCAACCTTATGAAACATGAAATAGACCTATTTTTAACATCTGAAGATTTCCAGATATCTCTCCATCCTGTCCTGCCATTTTATTGTGGGTGTAGTTTTAGTATCTGTTGATAGAGAAGAAAGATATACCAATTCATAATGACCTGTTGCAGTGCAACTTTGGCCGAGGAATCTTCAGTTCACTAGATGGAACCACCAACATTTTAGACCAAATTTCTAATTGTATTAATGAGGCACAGGACCACTTTTGGTTTAGGAATAGCCCGGGTATAATTCAGAAAAGCATAGGATGTTCAAATAGAGATTTGAAAATATCCGGAAGTCACAACCAAGACAACTCAGGACACCATATAAGACTGGTGTTACTTGAGAAAGCTTCACCCTGAACTGTTGCAATGTTCATTACCCAATGGAAATCCCTTCACAGATCACCACATAAAATGCAGAAAGCTTAGTGAAATTTGAATTTTGAATAAACAACACATGCACTATATGGAACATACTTGTGCTCAAAAACTACTTGTTGTTCATGTGAAATTTAAATTTCACTGGGTGTTCTGTGCTTTTGTTGTTGCTAAGCTTGGTCACTTTACCTTCAGATATCCACTGTGGTGCCAAGGGTTGAAGGACAGGAACTAAAAACATGGGTTATATTCCAGCATGACTGTCAACATAGATTACTGATGCATTTTCTGGGAACCTTTCGCATCTCTAAGGCTGTAAGGCTCTGTATTTGGTTTTCTCAGGGATCCTTGCTCTCCCTCAGGGTTGTGCAACCCAACTTGGGCAGTGGCAGTCCAGGAGGACGTGTGATTTATTCTCTTGGTTCCTTTTCATTTACTTTGAGGTTTTGTCATGAATTTGTATACCTGACCTTTTGTGAAGTGAGGGCAGAATCGAAGGTGGGGATTTCTTGGGGCTGAAGTAATGACTTTAAGGGTGAAATCAAGGGACAGAGGAGGAGGCAGGATGGAAGGAGACTTCAACTCACTTGGACCCCTTGTTTTTTTCTGTACAGGAGTTAGAACATTTTCCACAAAGCATGGCAGACTAGAAACTCTCCACCTTTTCTTGTCTAAATTTGAATTTAAAGGAGACTGAAATTTAGATGCTCGGCTCTGTCTCTCTTTCTCTCTCTCTCTCTCTCTTTTTTAACGCAGTTTCCTTCTCCCTCTATAAGCTAAGTTTATTTTTTTTTTTTTTTTTTTTTTTTTTTTTTTTTTTTTTCTGGAGACGGAGTCTCACTCTGTCGCCCAGGCTGGAGTGCAGTGGCCGGATCTCGGCTCACTGCAAGCTCCGTCTCCCGGGTTCACGCCATTCTCCTGCCTCAGCCTCCCGAGTAGCTGGGACTACAGGCGCCCGCCACCTCGCCCGGCTAGTTTTTTGTATTTTTTGGTAGAGACGGGGTTTCACTGTGTTAGCCAGGATGGTCTCGATCTCCTGACCTCGTGATCCGCCCGTCTCGGCCTCCCAAAGTGCTGGGATTACAGGCTTGAGCCACCGCGCCCGGCCTATAAGCTAAGTTTAAAAGAAAAGCTGGCAATGCACAGTTTTTTAAATCATTTATTTAATTTATAAACGAGGTATCCTAGGATTTTATATTCTGATTGTAGAATCAATGAATTTATTCCAAAAGCATGCAGAATACTATCACAAAGCCAAATAAACAGCTTATTTTAATGAACATTCACATTAAAATTCTGTTCCCATAAGGGCAGAGCAATGTAAAAGTGACTTTCATAAGAGGCCTTAAGGGTCAGATAGTTTTTGTTTTAGAGTAGATTGGAAAGAAAGCACTGCAAATGAAGCTCCTATTTGTTGGATGGGCTTTTTCTCTTCTACCAAGGACAATAATTTTAAAAGTTCATTTTATAAAGTTGTATGGTGGTGAATGCCATTGTTTCCACACGAACACTCATTTCCCCCATAAGACCTCAAGTGTTTGGTTGTGCAGGGGGATTTAAAATCAGAGAACATGAAGAAATTAAAAATGCAGCAATTAGTTGTAGGCTTTAACAATTAACAGAAAAAAACCAGGGGCTAGAAGGCAGTAGCATATGAGTTTGAGAAACACTGCTTTACCTCATTCTTTCTTTCACTGGGCATTAGCTAGTCCCACACTCAGCATAGCTTTGATTCAGTCATTTAACATTTTAAAGTGCAAGCTTGGTGCTTGAATAAATAAGGAGCTCCTGGGTAGTGGGAAGAGATGGAGACTCAAAGAGGTCATCTCAGCATGGTGTGGAAGGCCATGCTGCAGCGAGGGGACGTGCAAGTGCTGTGGGGGCATAGTGGGAACAGCCTAAATCAGACTGGAAGTTCAAGATCAAGAGAAGAATCACTTCCAAGACTAGATCTTTTGGTTGTAACCACTCCCGTGTGAGTCTTGGAGTCAGAACCTCAGATTTCTCAGGCCAGTCTTTATTTTTACTTTTATTTTTGTGATAGTGTCTCACTCTGTCGCCCAGGATGGAGTGCAGTGGAGTGATCTCAGCTCACTGCAACCTTTGCCTCCCAGGTTCAAGCGATTCTCCCACCTCAGCCTCCTGAGTAGCTGGGACTACAGGCACGTGCCATTATGCCTAGCTAACTTTTGTATTTTTTTTTTTGTAAATATGGGATTTCATTATGTCGCCCAGGCTGGTCTCGAACTCCTGGGCTCAAGTGATCCACCTGCCTCGGCCTCCCAAAGTGCTGGGGGTTATGGGCGTGAGCCACCGCACTAGGCTAACCTTGATTTCTGATATTTTGTTCTATCAGAACAACATGTCTACCTGTACAGACCCTGTACAGAAAGATCGTGTCTCTGCTCCTTGGCTCTTCCATCTCTTTTTATCCTTCCCAACTTTTTAAATGGAAAATTTCAAGTATATATAAAAATAGAATAGTATAACATGCCGATTACCCAGTTTCAACAACAATTACTAACTCATGCCAACTTTGCTTTATCTATTCTTCCATCCATTTCTCCCATCCCCCAGATAATATTTGTATAAGTTAGGGTTCCCTAGAGAGACATAACCAAAAGGTTGTGTGTGGGATGTGGAGAGGGAGATTTAGGAATTGGCTCATACAATTTTCAGGGGCTGGCAAGTCTGAAATCTGCTGGGCTGGAGGTGGGAACCCATCGGGGAGTTGATGTTGCAATTTCAAAACCAAAGGCAGTTTCTTGGGAGAATTCATTCATCCTAGAGAAGACCTCAGTCTTTTAAGACTTTCAACTGATTGAATGACTCCTGCCCCTCCAACCTCCATTCACCAGTATAGAGGGTAATCTGCTTTACTTAAAGTCTACTGATTTAAATGTTAATAATATCTAAAAATATATTCACAGTAACATCTAGATTGGTTTTTCACCCAAAACTGAGTTTTAACCAAATTGACACGTAAAATTAACCATCACAATTTTGAAGCGAATCCGACTCATCACATTATTGGATCCATAATATTTTAGTATATATCTTTACAAAATAAAGATTCTTTAAAAATGTATATGCAATACTATTAGGACCCATATGAAATTAAACATCCTGAATTATTTTTGTTTGAATTAGGATCCAAATAAAGCCTATACATTGCAATTACAGATATGACTCAGAAGTCTCTTTTGATCTGTGGGTTTGTTCTTTATCTCTTTTTTGTTTTTCTTTAAGTTCATCTGTTGCAGAAACTATTTTGTCCTGTAGAATTTTGCATCATCTAGATTTTACTGATTGCATTCCCATGATATAATTTAAATGTTCCTTTGGCCCTGTATGTCCCATAAATTAGTAATTATATAAATAGTGTACATCACACCCAGGCTTTTTTTTCCTGCAAGAGTCCATTGGGTGTATCTTGTTGAGCTGTCTCTCTTTTGGATGTCAGCAGTCTTTGATTAACATTGTTTGACTCTATTAATTTATTAGGGTATGTAAAATTCTAAATTCTGCCATTTCTTCTTGCATTTTTTAGTTGAAATATTTCTGTAAAGAGTAATTTGCCCTAATTAATTATTTCAGTACAGTTTTTCCTAATTATTTATCTCAGCGTTTCCCTAATTGGGATTGATAAACTCCTGGAAATGTGCTGACATATTCTTGTGTGTGTGTGTCTGCGTGAGTGTGTGTGTGCGCGCGTGTGTGTGTGTGCATGGTCTGCAAGCTTTCTATTATAATAATATGACTCAGCATTTTTATCTCAATAATGATTGAGAAACATTATAAGTATATCTGTATCACCTAGATGATCATCTATTGAAGTTAAATCAATGAACTCAGGGCTGGAGTTTGCATTTGTATTTAGGATCATGATGGTAGTAAGCAGCACTGCTTTAATTATCAAGGGTTAAGGAAGAAAGAAGATGGGCTTAATATGCCAAGTCACTTTTCAGTAGCTATTGGCTTGAATACAGAATCAACTAGAGCAATTGAATTGCTATCATGATGGTAGTAAGCAGCACTGCTTTAATTATCAAGGATTAAGGAAGAAAGAAGATGGGCTTAATATACCAAATAACTTTTCAGTAGCTATTAGCTTGAATAGAGAATTGGATAGAGATTTATGCCCCAATTTGGGGCGTACAGTAATTACATATTCTGTACCAGAAAGATGATACGTTGTAGCTGTCAGTACCATAATGATGCTGGTGATTTATTTTAGCGAGAATCATTTTTTTCATATTTGAGATGCATTAGTTTATTTGATTTTTGCTGGGTTTGTAGTTTTGTTGAATTTGTAAATTTGTTTCATTTTTACAATTGTCCATGTAAATATTTCTACTATTTAAGAAAGTTTATAATATAAGTGATTTGGGCCAACATACTGGCTTTGAAAGAATGATTTTTTTCCTTTTTAGAAGATCTTCACATTACTCAAGTTTGAGAAGTGTTGCTTTATCCCATTCTTGCTTTCATAGGACTATTAGCAAGTCTCACATTCAGCATAATTTGTCCTGTTAAGGAGTGATCTCTGCTTAGAGTACTTGGAGTCAAATGGTGTGTGCCTAGAGATCAACACCCTGGAACACTCAGAGAAAAAGAGCTGTATTTATGAAAGGGTATTTTGGTGCCTCCTGCCCTCCCCAACATCATCTCAAACCAGAGAACAGGAGCACTTGGCTCCTTCTGTATCTTTTGCTGGTTCCTTGTAAGGCCTGATAACTGGAGAGTCTTAGGTCATACCTACACATTACAAAAACAACTTTTTGGAAAGATAAAAACCAGAACAAAAGTCATCTACAGCAAGCTTTTCCAACTTCAATGTACTTAAGGGGTCTTTTGAAATGCAGATTCTGAGCTTTGACTCTCTCAGGTGATGCTGCTGGCCCATATGCCATTCATTGAGTAACCTGAGTCTAAACAACCAACTGCTTTGTCTTTATGCCACGATCATTTTATTTTCCTAGGATAATACATAGAAAGCTGTCAGTACAGTGTTTGATACAGAGCCAGCATTTGATAATTTTTCATTGTTCTTGTTATGGTTGTTACGGTGAGTTTTTGAGGCATGGAGATGGGTGGAAATGATGAAAAAGAAGATGGGAGTATAGAGATGGACAGGCCTGAATTAAGATCCCAGCTTTGCCATTTATAAGCTGTTTGACCTGGGCAAGTTTTTCAGCCTTTCTAAGTCTCTTTCTTGTCAAATGTTAAATGGGGAGAAAAATACTACCTCATGAAATCAAGAGGATGCTATGCAGCTCCTAGAGAGATGGGTATTTGATAAATGCCATTTTTCTTCCTTTGTTCCTTTTGGACATAGATTTGGGGCTCAATCTTGGTTCTGTGACATTATTGTGAATTGCATTATAATCCCTATGAAATGCAGCTCTTTCTCATTATCTTTAAAGTGGGGATAATAATTATGATGATTAAATTAATGGGTGCATGTAAAATGTCTTGGTACATAATGGGAGCCCAGTCATTACTGGCCTCTCTCTCCCTCCCTTCCTTCATTTAGTGATGCAGTTGGTGAGGTCAACCAAGCTTAGGCACAGCTTTGAGATAGGAGACCCGTGGTTTCAATTTCAGTTGACTAGAATAATCTGGAAATCTTACAAAAGAAAAAGAATGATTCCCAGGCCTCACCCCAAGAGACTCTGATTTAATAGGGTCTGGGTTGGGGATCAGATACCGTGCATATTTTTTATGGTTCTCCCAGATATTTTGCATAGGCATCCGGGCTGAGAATCACAGCTCTAGTAGAAAGCTAAGCCTTGATCACTATCAGATGGCTCTTAGCTTTCCTCACGTCTGCACAGCACACCACACCACAACTTTTCCACTCCCAGCTCCCGCCTTTCTGATTGTTTCTTCCTACACATTCCTGTTTTTGTGCACTCCCATGAGGAGGCTGCAACTCTGCCCTTCCCTTGGTACATTGGGGTGAGCACTTGTGGAACCTATCACAGCCAGGCAGGGCAGGGGAGCCAGAGCTCAGCACGCCTCCCGGCTCCACCCTTCACACGGAGACACACAGAAATCCCTCTGGGCTCCTGCCCAAGGAAGAAGGAGACACCCCACTGGAGAGCTCTGAGGCATTTGAAGGAGAAACTAACCTATGACATGAGGCAGTGCCTACTGTGTGGCAAGAACTTTACTTGTATTATGTCTGCTTATCCTCAGCTTTATAAAGTAGTTTTATTGATATTGTCATTCTCATTTTATAGAAGAAATTGAGGCAAAGTTAAATAACATGGCCCAAGTCAAGGGCACAGTGGTCTTTGTATTAGAGTAGTCTGATTCTGGAATCTGGGGTCTTAAAAAAGTGATGATATCTGGGTCCACTCAGACTAATCGAAGGAGAATGTCTAGAGATTGGGCCCTATATACTGGTATTTTTTATGAGCTGTTCAAGCCAGATGTGAGACCTGGAGGACATTTTGCTCTGCTGTCTCCCAGGCTGACTTGGAGCCTGAGTCTATAGAGATTCCTTTTATTCCTGTTCTCTTCTTCCCCTTTTCTGTTGGTGATTTAAAAATTTTTTTGTTTTCATGCTTGTTAGAGATCCTCGGTCTGACTGGCATTCCTAATAGGGTTGTGAAAAGCTGAATGATGGCCTTCAGAGATGTCCATATTTTATTTTCTGGAAACGGAGAATATGTTACCTGACATAGTCAGAAGGATTTCACAGACATGATTAAAGTTCAGGATTGGGGGCTGGGGAGATTACCCTGGATTATTCAGGTAGGCCCCATGGTTCTCATAAGGAGGGAGGCAGGAGGATCAGACTCAGAAGAAGGCACTGTGGCAACAGAAGGGGGTCAGAGTCAGTGAGAGAGATTTGAAGATGCCATGCTGCTGGCCTTGAAGATGGAGGAAGAGGCCTGGAACCCAGGAACTCAGGAGGCATCTAGAAGCTGGAAAAGGCAAGGAAAGGGATTCTCCCCTGTAGCCCCGAGAAGGAACGTGGCCCTGCCAGCACCTTGATTCTCCGTCTGTGAGACCCACTGCAGACTTCTGACCTCCAGAACTGTAAGATAATAAACTGGAGTTGTAATTAGTGGTCATTTGTTAGACCAGCAGTGGGAAATTAAACCAGGGGTATTTGGTGCTGTAGAAAGTGCACTGTCCTCTAGTACCCCAGAGAACTGGATGCCATTTCTGCACTCTACCATTCACTGGCTGTGAATAACCCTGGCAAGCCACCAGATGTCTTTCAGATAAGCTGTTTCTTCTGGGAATTAGAGCCAAGAAACCAGATGTCCTTGAGGGCAGGACTGGGCTGATGAACTCACACGCCTCACAGATGCACTCCCTGCCATAGCCTTGATTCTTCCGCTCAGCTCAGCTCTGCGCTTCCCAATAGGAACCACTGTTCCTGCTCCCTCAAACTGAGCCTGAGCTCTCTATCACATTGCCCTGGGTTATTTTATCACTGGCTGAAATTATCTTGTGTGTTAACTTGTCACAGGCGCTTTTTCCTTGGCTGGGTCTTTTTTTTTTTTTTTTTTTTTTTGAGATGGAGTCTCACTCTGTCACCCAGGCTGAAGCACAGAGGTACAATCTCAGTTCACTGCAATGTCTGCTTCCCGGGTTCAAAGGATTCTCCTGTCTCAGCCTCCTGAGTAGCTGGGATTACAGCTACCACAACTGGCTAATTTTTGTATTTTCAGTGGAGACGGTGTTTTACCATGTTGGCCAGGCTGGTCTTGAATGGCTGGGCCTATTTTTTAAAGAAATTATTTAAAAATAAACAATGAACTATAAATTTCCCAACACCAAGAGACTGAAAGACCAGAGTTATTCTGTTGGCTTCCCCCCTCTCCTCCAGTCAAAATTGCACAATGTTTTGATATCACCTCATTGGCTTCAGACTCTGCTTATGTGATTTATTTGCTTTTCACAAACTTCTCCCTGCCCTACTTCCAGTATTTGAGGGTGGACATGGGGCATTATGTCTAATTGGCCAGCTCTTTCAAAAAGGGAAGATATTCTAGACCTTTGTATGACTGTACCTAGTGCAAATATAATTAATTGGTAGTGATGACATCCAATCATAGGTCCTTGGCCTCATATATGCACATTTAATACTAAGTCTCTTCATCCGTAGTAGTAATATTAAACCGCAAACTTGAATGACTTTTGCGTGAAAGTTTTCTCATGGGAGCTGTGCAAACTTCATTTTTTCCAAATGATGTTCTGTTTGTTCTATTAGTTGCTGTACCTTATCGTTTGAAAAAAGTGCACATGATCTTGGTTGTACTTACTTTGATAAAACAGTTAACAGCTAAGTTTGTTGCATTCTTTTTCCTAAGAGAAAAGGGGAAAAAAAGTCTTGACGTTAAGGGGATTTGATCAAGGATTTTCTAGACCAATGTTTCTTAATTAGTGAAAGGAGTGTGAATTTGCCCCCCAGGGGACATTTATCAATATCCATAGATATTTTTGGTTGTCACACCTAGGGGGAAGGTACTGCCAGCATATCGTAGGTAGAAGCCAAGGACGCTACTAAATATCCTACAATGTATAGAACCCCTCACCCTGCCCCTGCACCAAAGAAAGAAAGAATTATCCTATCTTAGATGTCAATAGTGCCATTGTTGAGAAATTCTGTCCTGGATCAGTGTTTCTCAAACTTTAATATGCATATGAGTCACTTGGGGATCTGGTTAAAAAAGACTGTGATTTGGTGGGTCTAGGTGGCACGTGAGCGTCTGTATTTCCAGCCAGCTCCCACTTGGTGCAGCCACTGCTGGTGTGAGCACCACACTTTGAGTTTAAATGTCCTAGAATTCTTGTTTCTTATCTGTCTTCTTACACCAAAAGATACATTCCATAGGAGCAAAGACCTCGTCTATGTCCTGTCCCAGTGGCTAGAACTGTACCTGGCATATCACAGTTGTTTAATAAACACTTGTCAAAAGCATGAATGGATCCATGGAGGAATTAAAAAATGAATAAATAAGCAGACAGGCAAAAGCACTGCTTATTCCCACACATATCTCTGAAGAACCTTAGAGGCACTAATTCTTTTAAGAAACCTGAATTTCCTGTCAACAAAGCCAGAAATTTGCCATAAGCTTTGCCCAGAGCATGGCAGTCTTCCTCAGGTTAAAAATGGTCTCCTTTCTCTGATGTCTCACACTGTCCCTTCTGATGCAGGTCCACTGGATAGATGGTTGGGCAGATACTAGTGGGAAAAACGCGAGACCCAAACCCTGGCCCCACACCCCAGCCTGTCCCAGGGTGAAAGGCCTAGATGAAATCATATTTGTTTGTATTTTGGCAGTAGGGGGAAAGAGGAAGTGGGGATTTTCTTTGAGATGGAGTTTTGCTGTTGTGGTTCAGGCCGGAGTGCAATGGTGCGATCTCGGCTCACTGCAACCTCCGCCTCCCAGGATCAAGCGATTCTCCTGCCTCAGCCTCCTCAGTAGCTGGAATTATGGGCACCCCACATCCATGCCTGGCTAATTTTTGTATTTTTAGTACAGGGTTTCACCACGTTGGCTTGGTTGGACTCAAACTCCTGACCTCCTGTGGTGCGTCCACTTTGGCCTCCCAAAGTGCTGGGATTACAGGCGTGAGCCATCACGCCCGGCCAGAATAGCTTTTTGAAGGAAAAACAGGTTAGAATGAATTTCATGGTGTAGCCTCTGCGGAAAAGACGTCTTCTAGTGGGCATCAGGGAGAACCAGATGCTGGTGTCGTTTGTATACCTGTGAGCTTTGGGAACTCAGAGATCTATTAACCTCAGTTGGCAAATCCTTTCCTTGTTTTGGCTCTCTGGGCCTCCATTGACTGCCCTTGTCTTCCACCTTCCACACACAAGGAAATCCAAACAAAGCCAGACTTTGGAATCCTATCTAGGAGTGGCTTTCCTTCCCAAGGTGGTCCCTGTGCTCTTGCAGAGAATTTGCTCAGAACCCAAAATGTGCTCTAGTGTCCTCCTGAGAATTGGTTGTGTTGGGCAGAAGACAGAAAGGGGAGAGAAGAGCAGGATGGCAGTAAGAGGAGTAAAGAAGAGACAAGGAAGGTGAGGCCATGAGAACAGGGCCACAGGGCATTCTCTGTAGATTGGCCCAGGAGATAGCCAAACGTTCACCCAGGTGTTATTGTCACACAGCTCTTGACAATAGCAACTCTCTCCTTTAGAAGCTGTGATGCAAATGAATGTGTCAGCACTGCTGATCCAGGTGTGGTCACTGCATTTTGACTGTACATTGTTTTGTAAACTCATCGGGCCCACTGGGTGCCTGTGACTCTGCCCTGAACCAAAGAGGAACAGCTTTCTCTTCTGGGTTGGGAGCCGGTAGAGTAATACTGGGTTTGGGAGTCCTGTCTTTGAAGCAGTTTATCAACACTGAAGAATGTTCTGCATCTTTCCTGGGACCTATAAGGGATTCAGGTTGGCTATAAGGCAAGGTCAACAGAGAGTGAGATTTGTTTGTCATCAGAATGGGTTACTAAAGCACTTGGAGGAATTTGCCTTTCTGGATGTCTTTAAATAGAAACTAGATTCCTGCATTATGGGATGGTTTAAGGGCTCTCGGAGGCAGAGAGATGTATATCCCTGTCATATCCCATCTTTGCTCAAAAATATTCTGTTGCTTCTTATTGTTCATAGGTTAAAGTTTAAATTTCTGAACTTGGCATTCAGGGTCTTCTGTTATTTGGCTCTAAACCTTTCCTAGGTCTTTCTTTTTTAAAAGATAAGTTAAACACAAAACAAAACAAACAGTAGCAAACTAGGAATAGAGAACTTTCTTAACTTGATACAGAATATCTACACAAAACCTACAGCCAACTTCATACTTTAGTGCTGAGAGACTAGGTGTTTTCCCCTTAAGATTGGGAACAACACAAAATGTCCCATGTCATCACTCCTATGCCACTTCCTATTGGATGTCTTAGCTAATGCAGTAATATGATAAAAGGGAATAAAAAGTATACAGACTGGGAAGGAAGAAAGAAAACTCTCTTTGTTCACAGATGGCATAATTGTTCATGTAGAAAATTCCAAAGAATCAACAACAGCAGCAAAACCCTTCCTGGAACTAAGTGATTTTAACAAGGTTTTAGGAGACAAGATTAATATATAAAAGTTAACACAAATAAATAAAATTTTAAAAATATAAAAGTTAAATGTTTTCCTTTATGCCAACAATGAACGACTGGAATTCAAAATTAAAAATACAACATCATTTGCATTAGCACCAAAAAAGAAAAGATTTAGATATAAATTTAACAAAATGTATATAAGATCTATATGAGGAAAACCATAAACCTCTTATGCAAAAAATCAAAGATCTAAATAAATGGAGAAATATTCTATTCTGTTTATGAAGAGGAAGGCCCAATATTGTTAAGATGTCATTTCTTTCCAACTTGATCTATAGATTCAATGCAATCCCAATCAAAATCCCAGCAAGTTATTTTGTGGATATTAAACCGATTCTAAAGTTTATATGGACAGGCAAAGGACCCAGAATAGGCCAACACGATATTGAAAGAGAAGAACAGAATCGTAGTACTGATACTACCTGACTTCAAAACTTATTTTAAAGCTGCAGTGATCAAGAAAGCATGGTGTTGGTGGAAGAATAGACAAATAGGTGACGAGAACAGAATAGATAGCCCAGAAATTTACCCACATAATATAATCGGCTGATTTTTGACAAAGGGGCAAAGACCAATTCAGTAGTGAAAAAATAGTCTTTTTAACAGATGGAGCTGGAACAACTGTATACCCACTGTGTTAGGGTTTTCCAGAGAAACAGAACCCAATAGGATATGTATATGTATATGTATATGTATATGTATATGTATATGTATATGTGGGAATCCATTATGGGAATGAACTCACACAATTATGGAGGCCTAAGTCTGAAGGCCTGAGAACTGGGAGGTCCGCTGGTGTAAGCCGCAGAGTCCAAAGCCCTGAGGACCAGGGGCTCACTCCTATGTTCAAGGGAAGGAGAAGATGGATGCCTCAGCTCAAGAACAGACAGTGAATTCACCCTTATTCTACCTTTTCGTTCTATTCAGGCCCTCCATGGGTTGAATGATGCCCACCTAGGCAATCGTCTTTACTTAGTCTACCAATTCAAATGCCAATCTCTTCTGGAAATGCCCTCTCAGACACACTCAGAAATAATGTTTTACCTGCTGTCTCTGCATTTCTTAGCCCAGTCAAATTGACACATAAAATTAACCACCAAATGTACATGCAAAAAAATGAATCAGACATAGACCTTACCTTTTTCATAAACATTAACTCAAAATGTATTAAATACCTAAATGTAAAATGCAAAACTGTAAAACATCTAGAAGATAACAGAGGAAAATCTAGTTGCTCTTGGGTGTGGAAAAGGGTTTTAAAATAATATATCAAGAGGACAATCCATGAAACAAAAAATATAAAAGTTAGATTTCATTAAAATTTAAAACTTCTGCTTTTTCATTGTCTTAATGGTGTCTTTCACCATTTTGAGCTAATTTTTATGAAAAAAGAAAGGTCTATGTCTAGATTCATTTTTTGAATATTAATGGTGAAAGACATTATTAAGAGAATGAAAAGACAAACCACAGACTGGGGAAAATATTTGCAAAACATAAATCTGATAAAAGACATGTATCTAAACAGTATAAATAGCTCTTGAAATCCAACGACATGAAAACAACTCAATTAAAAAGTGATCTGAACAGACATCTTATCAAAGAAGGCATACAGATGGTAAATCAGCATATTAAAAGATGCCCATCATCGTATGTCATCAGGGAATTGCAGATTAAAACAACAATGAGATACTACTACACACCTATCAGGGATGCTAAAATCCAAAATACTGACACCACAAAATGTTGATGAGACTGTGGAGAAACAAGAACGCTCATTCATTGCTAGTGGAAATGCAACATGGTACAACTTGTTTGGAAGACAGTTTGGCAGTGTCTTGCAAAGATAAACATATCACCATACAATTCAGAATTGTGCTATTGTGCTCCTAGTATTTACTCATGACTTGATAACTAATGTCCATATAAAAACCTGCACATAAATATGAATAGCAGCTTTACTCACAATTGTCAACGATGCACAAAGATGTCCTTCCATATGTCTTTTTGGAGAACAATTTATTTTCTTTTGGATATATACCCAGTAATGGGATTGCTGGGTCAAATGGTAGTTCTAAGTTCTTCAGGAAATCTCCAAATGCTTTCCATAAGAACTGAACTAATTTGCATTCCCACCAACAGTGTACAAATATTCCCTTTTCTACAAAGCCTTTCCAGCATCTGTTGTTTATTTGACTTTTTAATAATAGCCCCTCTGACTGGTATGAAATGGTATCTCATTATGGTTTTGATATGGATATCTCTGATGATTAGTGATGTGGAGCATTTTTTCATATGTATGTTGGCCTCTTGTATGTCTTCTTTTGAGAAGTGTCTGTTCTTGTCTTTTGCCCACTTTTTAATGGGATTATTTGCTTTTTGCTCATTCAATTGTTTAAGTTCTTTGTAGATTCTGGGTGTTAGACCTTTGTTGACTGAATAGTTTGTGAAAATTTGCTCCCATTCTGTAGGTTGCCTGTTTACTCTGTTGATAGTTTATTTTGCTCTGTAGGAGCTCTTTAGTTTAATTAGGTCCCACTCGTTGATTTTTGTTTTTGTTGCCATTGTTTTTGGGGACTTAGTCATAAATCCTTTATGAAGGCCAATGTCCAGAATGGTGTTTCCTAGGTTTTCTTCTAGGATTCTTATAGTTTAAGGTCTTACATTTAAATCTTTAATCCATCTTGAGTTGTTTTCATCTTCTTTTTCTTTTTTTTTTTTTTTTTTTTTTTGAGACAGGGTCTCACTCCTGTCACCCAGGCTGGAGTGTGATGGCACGATCATGGCTCACTGCAGCCTCAGCTTCCCAGGATCAGGTGATCCTCCCACTTCAGCTTCCTGGGTAGCTGGGACTATAGGCATGTGCCACCATGCCCAGCTAACTTTTTATCTTTTTAGTAGAGACGGAGTTTTGCCATGTTGCCCCGGCTGGTCTTGAACTCCTGGGCTCGAGCAATCTGCCCACTAGGACTCCCAAAGTGGAGTTAATTTTTGTATATGGTGAAAGGTAGGGGTCATGGTTCATTCTTCTGCATATGGCTAGCCAGCTATCCTGGCACCTTTGTCGAACTGGGAGTCCTTTCCCCTTAGCTTATCTTCGTTGACTTTGTCAAGATTAGATGCCTGTACATGCATGATTTTATTTCTGTGTTCTCTATTCTGTTCCATTAGTCTATATGTCTTTTTTTTTTTTATACCAACACATGCTGTTTTGGTTACTGTAGCCTTATAGTAAAGTTTGAAGTTAGTCAGATAATGTGATGCCTCTGGCTTTGTTCTTTTTGCTTAGGATTGCTTTGGCTATTGGGGCTCTTTTTTGATTCCATATGAATTTCAGAATAGTATTTTCTAATTCTGTAAAAAATGACCTTGGTAGCTTGATAGGAATAGCACTGAATCTATAGATTGCTTTGGGCAGTATAGCCATTTTAATGATATTGATTCTTCCAATCTACGAACATGGAATGTCTTTCCATTTGTTTGTGTCATCCGTGATTTCATAGACATATGAATACTAGAAGAATCGTAGAAGAAAACACGATTCTGGACACTGGCCTTGGGAAAGGATTTATGACTAAGTCCCTAAAAGAAATTCAATAAAAACAAAAATCAGTAAGTGGGACCTAATTAAACTAAAGATCTCCTGCAAAGCAAAATAAACTATCAACAGAGTAAACAGGCAACCTACAGAATGGGAGCAAATTTTCACAAACTATTCAGTCAACAAAGGTCTAACACTCAGAATCTACAAGGAACTTAATTGAATGAGAAAAAAAAAACAACCCATTAAGAAGTGAACAGACACTTCTCAAAAGAAGACATACAAGTAGCCAACAGACATGAAAAAATGCTCCACATCACTAATCATCAGACATCCAAATCAAAGCCACAATGAGACACCATCTCACACCAGTCAGAGGGGCTATTACTGAAAAATCTAAAAAGAAACTGATGCTGGTAAGGCTTTATAGAAAAGGGAACATTTGTACACTGTTGGTGGGAATGTAAATTAGTTCAGTTCTTGTGGAAAGCATTTGGAGATTTCCCAAAGAACTCTGAACTACCATTTGACCCAGCAATCCCATTACTGGGTATTATATCCAAAAGAAAATAAATTGTTCTCTGAAAAGACACATGCACTCACATGTTCATTGCAGCACCATTCACAATAGCAGAGACATGGAACCCACTGAGGTGCTCACTGGATTGGATAAAGAATTTGTGGTACATTTACATCATGGAATACTGTGCGACCATAAAAGGGAATGAAAATCATGTTCTTTGCAGCAACATAGTTGCAGCTGGAGCCATTATCCTAGGTGAATTAACACAGGTACAATAAATCAAATACCACATGTTGTCACTTATAAGTGGGATCTAAACATTAGGCATACATGGGCATACAGATGACAATAGGCACTGGGGACTACTAGAGGAGGAAGGGAGGGAGGGGACAAGGGTTGAAAAACTTACTGTTGGGTACTATGCTTAGTACATGGGTGATAGAATAATTCATACCCCACACCTCAGCATGATGCAATATACTCAGGTAATAAAACTCCACATGTATCCACTGAATCATATATCCACTAAAATAAAAATGGAAAAATAAAAACAATACATAAATTGCATTAACGTTTACCACTGTTTTGCGATTTGCGTTTCTCACTCAATGCTTTCAAAATTAATTTCTGTTTATAAATATAGATATACTTCTTTTATTCAAAAATCTTTTACTGGTAGTATTATATTGTGTTGTATACATATTATGTCATATTATTTATTCTTTTCTCTATTGATGGATGTTCACATTTTGGTGTTATTCCAATTTTATGTTACTACAACAAATTGTGGTAATAAACTTTTTTTGACATATACAAGAGAGCGTGTATAGGAATTTTGGGGGATTACACACTACACATTGAATGGCTGGATTGTGTCATATGTGCATTTTCAGCTCTCCTAGCTACTGCCAAATTCTTGGCAAAGTGTAATAGTAATGCCAGTTTGCACTTTTAGTAGTGTATGAGTGTTCTTGTTTCCTCATGCCCTCACCAACACTTGATATAATAGATTTTTAAAAATTTTGCAGGCCGGGCGCGGTGGCTCAAGCCTGTAATCCCAGCACTTTGGGAGGCCGAGACGGGCGGATCACGAGGTCAGGAGTTCGAGACCATCCTGGCTAACACGGTGAAACCCCGTCTCTACTAAAAAATACAAAAAACTAGCCGGGCAAGGTGGCGGGCGCCTGTAGTCCCGGCTACTCGGGAGGCTGAGGCAGGAGAATGGCGTAAAAACCCGGGAGGCAGAGCTTGCAGTGAGCTGAGATCCGGCCACTGCACTCCAGCCTGGGCGACACAGCGAGACTCCGTCTCAAAAAAAAAAAAAAAATTTTTGCAGTAAAATAGATGAAAAATACCTGTTTTTAATTTGGTTTTCTTTGCTTTCTAGTGAATCAAGGATCCTTTCTTAAGATTATTGGACAATTAGGGTTTTGCCTTGGGTTGAATTGTCTATTCTTATTTTTTACCCATGGGGGAGCAGTTTTTCTTTTTCAAATTGATTTCTAATTAAAAAATTACATTCCCTAGTACTCGTCCTTTGTCATTGACATTTATTTCAAATATTTTTTCTGTCTGTCATGTATTTTAAAACTTTATTTATGGTGCCATTGTGGGAGAGGCATAGGCCCAAGGATGTGTATGAATCCCGGTTCCATTACTTATCACCAGCACAACCTTGGATATGTTAGTTAATCTCTAACTGCATCTCAGTTTCTTCATCTGGAAAATGGGGATGATAGTATGGGGTTTGTTCTGAAGATTAAAGGAGTTAAGATGAAGAGCAGTTACATAAATGAAAAGTGGTACACAGAAAGCAGTCAATAACTGTTAGCTAATGTTTGGACATATAGAAGTTTTTTTGCTATTATACAAGGTAGATTTAATTTTTTTGCTTTTGTACATGATAAAAGTTTGATTCCATCTCACATAAAATAAGATATGCAGGGATGGAATGGTGGATCCACAGTCTTCAGGAATAAGCCTCTTTTAGGTGCACTGCTCCTCTCCCCTAGATGTGAGCCTTATCTGCATAATCTGAGATAACTGCCAAAGCATTAACCAGCATAATCCTGTTCCAGCCTTCAAGAGAAAGAAGGGCAGAAGTGATATTTCTTCCACTCTTTTCAATCAGCTTTATTGAAGTGTAATTTACATGCGATAAAGTTCACATCTTTTAAGAGTATAATTTGATGAGTTTGGGCAAATGTATACAGTTGTGTAATTATTGTCACGATCAATATATAGAATATTCCCATCACCTTAAAAAGTTCCCTAATGCCCTTTGCAGTCAATTCTGTTCCCTTTACCCTGAGGCAACCACTGATCTGCTTTCTATCACTACAGTTTTGTCTATATTAGAATTTCATATAAATGGAACTATGCAGTAAGTACCCTTTGGTGTCTGTTTTGTTTCATGTAGCATAATGCTTTTGAGACTAATTCAGATTTTTGCATGTATCAGTAATTTGTCCCTTTTTATTGTGGAGATGTATCATAGTTTCTTCATTCATTCACATGTCAATGGGTCATTTCCAGGTTTGGGTTATTACAAATAAAGCTACTGTGAGGATCCATGTACAAGTCTTTGTGTGGACATCGTTTTCATTTCTCTTGGGTAAATACCTAGTGTGAAATTGCTGGGTCGAATGGTAAGTGTATGTTTAATGTTATAAAAAGTGACAAGCTGCTTTCCCATGGGGCTATTCTTTTTGTGTTTCCACCTGCAGTGTATAAGAGTTCTAGCTGGTCCACATCCATACCAACACTTGGAATTGTCAGTCTTTTAAAATTTAGCCATTCTAGTGAGTGTGTATTGGTATTTATTATTTTAGTTAGCATATCCCAAATGACTAACAATCTTGAACATCTTTTCATGTTTGCCATTTGTATATAGAAGTTTTAAGTTTTGATATGGTCAGCTCTCTCAGTCATTTTCTTCACTGTTTTGCTTTATGTATCTTGTTTAAATTTTTTTTTCTTATCCCAAAGTCATAAGGATGTCTTCAAATATTTTCTTCTAAAAAGTTTTAAAGTTGGGATTTCATAACTAGGTCTTTAATACACCTAGAATTTATTTTTTAATCTGATGTAAGTAGGGAATCTAGTTTAATTTTTATCCATGAATAGAAACTCAGTTCTAGTAACATTAATAATTTTTCCATGGATTGGTAATTTATATTGTCATTTCTATCACTCACCAGCTTCTCATATGTGTATAGTTTCTAGCTGTATTTTTCATTGTCTCCTATCCCAGTGACTACAATGTCTCCTCTATGTTCCTTCCAATGTGAGTTTATTCATGCTCTTCCTTATGTCGAGGGTGACTCCTTTTAGTTCCACCTTTTGAAATCCATTCATTGTTCAAGGTCTAGCTCAGATGACCTTTAAAGTTCTTCCCAAATCCAGTCATATGCCTCTCTCCCTCCGTTGAATTAAATGAAGGGGCTCGGCACACGTATAGCATTTTATTCCTTTACTATAAATCTTAGCCCATCTTTTTGGAATCATAGTCACTTCTGTGTCTGTCTTCTTTGTCCTGCCAGGCTGTAAGCCCTTTCGTGTTTTTGTGGTAGGCAGAACAGTGTTCCTACCTGCCTATGTCCTAATTCCTGGAACTTGTGAATATATTACCTTACTTGGCAAAAGGGACTTTGCATATGTGATTAAATTAATGACATACAGTGAAGAGATTATCCTGGATTATGCTGGTAGACTCAGTCTAATCACATGAGTTCTTAAAATTAGAACCTTTACCAGATAAACTCAGAGTCAGAGGAATCCATGGTTAGGAAGTGGTCTGAGATGGAACATTAGTGGTTTTGAAAATGGAGGGAGGGGGGCTATGAGCCAAGGAATAGAGGTGGCTTCTAGGAGCTGGAAAAGGGAAAGATATGTATTCTCCCTTACAGCCTCTTCAATGGGACATAGCAGCCCCTTTGGTGGCACCTTGGTTTTAGTGATAGGCGTGTAGGGGCAGCTTTGCTGACACCTTGATAGCCCAGTGAGATCAGTGTTGAATTTCTGACCCATAGAAAGGTAATATAATAAATGTGTGTACTTTCAATGTACTAACTGTGTAGTAATTTGTTACAGCAGCAATAGAAAACTGATGTATTTGCTCACCATAGAGTCCCCTGTAACTTGAAGCAGATCCTTAGATACAAAGTGATAAATCATTGTTCACTGAGTTGAATTGTGAAGCAACATGTAGCTTGGAACTACAGAATGGCAACTTTACGTTACTACATCACTGATGATCAGTCTGATGCTTATCACTAGCATCTAGACCTTTGTCAATCCATGACGAATGAATGACAAAGCCCATCTTTCCTTATTGTTAGCAGTCCAACGCCCTCTGACTTTGACTACAGTGGTGGTAAATAAACACTCTTGGCTCTGTGCAAAGCTTTACCTCCTTAACATGTGCTGGCAGCTCAGTGGTAGAAAGGAACAGAAGGAGATGCCTTTTCCCTGTGGTATTTAACCTACTCAAAGGTACTTGACTGAGACCCTTTGATGGGGCCATTGAAAAGTCTTTTCTAGTCTTTGTTCTTAGGTAAGGGATTTGGAGTCAGACATACAAGGACTTTGAAATCCTGGCTCTGGTCTTTGCTAACTCTGCGATGTAGAGTAGGTTACTAAATACCTTGGAGCCTTGGTTTTCTTATACCTATGGTAGAGATAATAATACAGTTGACCCTTGAACAATGCAGGGGTTGGGGTGCTGGCCACCCCTTGCAGTAAAAAATCCAAGTATAGATTTTTACTTCCCCCAAACTTGACTGGAAGCCTTTTATAAACAGTCAGTTAACACATGTTTTATATGTTATGAAATGCAGCTTCATTACATACTGTATTCTTCTTTTTTTTTTTTTTTGAGACAGAGTCTTGCTCTGTTTCTCAGGCTGGAGTGAAGTGGCATGATCTTGGCTCACTGCAACCTTTGCCTCCCAGGTTCAAGTGATTTTCCTGTCTCAGCCTCCTGAGTAGCTGGGATTACGGGTGCGTGTCACCACGCTGGGCTAATTTTTGTATTTTTAGTAGAGATGGGGTTTCAGCATGTTGGTCAGACTGGTCTCAAACTCCTGACCTTGTGATCCACTTGCCTTGGCCTCCCAAAGTGCTGGGATTACAGGTGTGAGACACCGCACCTGGCCTATGTACTGTATTCTTACAATAAAGTAAGCTAAAGAAAAGAAAATGTTATGAAGAAAATCATAGGGAAGATACAATATATTTACTATTCATTAAGTGAAGTGGATCATCATAAAGGTCTTCATCCTTGTCATCTTTATGTTGAATAGGCTGAGGAGGAGGAGGAAAAGGAGGGGTTGGTCTTTCTTGCTGTCTCGGGGGTGGCAGAGGCAGAAGAAAACCCATGTGTAAGTGAACCAACCCAGTTCAAGCCCATATGTTCATGGGTCAACTGTATTTCCTTGAGTTGTCTTAATGATAAAATAAACAGATGTATGTATGTAAAGTTATTAGTATACAATAGGCGTTCAATGAATGCCTTCCTTCCCATCACAGGTGCATCACCACTGACAGACAATTCCAGACTTCTATTTACTTTGAAGAGTTGGTTACAAGCAGGTGATGCCATATGACATTTGTTCTTAATTTTTGTTTTTAGGTTTTGTTTTTAAAGACATATGTTTTTGGATTGCCTAATCCTTTCTTATATTTTCAAGTTTAGGGTTCTTGTCATTTTAGATGTTTGGTTAAGAATAGCTGATGTGTAGTGGATGGTTTTAGTTATTTAAACATTGAGAGGGGTTGGTAGTGGGAACTATAGGCAGAGGTACGGAGGAGATCAAAATAAGATAAAATAAATAAGGTCATAGCACTCTAGAGTGGTTATTTTCTTCTGACAGAGCTTTATTATCATTCTGGCTTTGGGAGCAGCTGCTGAGCCACTCATCTCTGGTCACATGCTAAGCCTAATATGAGTGAGCACGTCCGGGCTTATGACACTGACAAGAGACAAATGGCCTCTGGGGCACAGAGATGGGGAAGTCAGATTTAAATCTCAGTATCTTGATGCTACTCTACTTGTCTCCACATGCTCATTCAAATAGCATTCCTGTGTCTTGGCACTATCATTTGCAAAAAGAAGAGACACTCATCGTCTTATTTGGAAGGCTGGGCTTGCTGGGCTGAGAGTGAATGAGAAGCACTCTTGCAGACCAGAGCTCTCACTTCTTTCTTGATTTCACCTAACTGCTCTCCCCTGTTGAGAAGCTTCCTTACCACTGTCCCCTGGTCACTGCGGGCTCCTCCTGTACAACACTGCTTTAGAATGACCTCCTCCACCAGGCATCTTCTTAGACAGAGTCCTCTCCCCATCTTAGGCATGCCAGTCATCTTAACAATTCCATAGAACTTGTAATTAGTTTGTTCCTTAGGGACATATTTTAGCATTTCTGTCTTTTGTGGTTTCTTCAGTGTATTATAAGCTTTCTATTGTGAGGAGGGCCTGTGTCTGTTCTGCAGTGGGTGCCTCAAGCGCCTGAAGTGTCCCTGTATGATGCAGGTGATGATTAGAAGAGCATCCCAAATGCTTTGCACTGCATTGTTGACCTACAGCAGTTTTCTTTCATCATTTTTCTTATTCCTATAACTTTGGTTTTGGCCATGACTTCAACCATGTGGCGATCTCTTGCTTGAGGCACTGCATGTTAGAAAATGGGTTATCTTCAGCCGGACATGGTGGTTCATGCCTATAATCCCAGCACTTTGGGAGGCCGAGGTGGGCAGATCACCTGAGGTCAGGAGTTCGAGACCAGCCTGGTCAACATGGTAAAACCCCATCTCTACTAAAAATACAAAAATTAGCCAGGTATGGTGGCATGCGCCTGTAATCCCAGCCACTCAGGAGGCTGAGGCAGGAGAATCGCTTCAACCCGGGAGGTGGAGGTTGCAGTGAGCTGAGATGGCCCCACTGTACTCCAGTCTGGGCAACAGAGTGAGATCCTGTCACAAACAAACAAACAAACAAAAAATCCAAAAAACAAACGAAAAGAACCAAAACGAAAATGGGTTCTTAGGCCTTACAGAACACGATCTATTATGTTATTGCTGCTCTAACCATTCCCTTTGTGTTCTGTCTCCATGGCCTGCAAGATGGCAGTATCTTTCACTGGCCTTGGTTCTCAGAGCAGGTGGCACACGACTGAGGCTAGTGGCCTGGTAGGTAGGATGGCAAGGTGAGTTGCAACTAGAACTGCCCTCTGGCACAATGTTTGGACAGGGAGGCAGGAGGTTCCAAAGGGTGTGTTCTTTGGGTTTAAATGCATTGTAACCTAGTCTGAAGGTTTATCTGCTCATGCTAGAAAGATAGGAGCACATTGGTTTAATCTCAAAGGAGGAAGAGTCGGGAGTTTTAGATTCAGGGCCACTGAGCATCTGCTTTTCCGTCTTGAGTCTGGAGCCATTATAAATCCTTGAGAGAAAAGAACTGATTTGGACTTGACATTGAGGAAACTGTGAAGGTAAGGATACTTTAAGAAGACTCATTCAAAATAAATGAAATTTGGAGGAGAAAGTGCTGGTACAGAATGATGGAGAATAAAATTTTAAAGCTACATATTTTTGTATCCACATAGGATGTGGATATAATTTGAGAATTAAGGCAAATAGAGCAAAGCTGTTCAGATTTGTTTAGTGTATTGGAATTTACAAATGTATCTTGAAATATGAGTCGCTAATGAAGACTTAGGAATACTTCATTTTGGTGGTGGTGCAAGATGAAATTTTAAGTTTTTTCTCATAATGATATTCATTTTATACTGAATTTAGCTATTTGATTAGAATTCCACCAATGAAACCATTGCATCTCTTTTTCTGGGTTATTTTGAGTTGTTTTCCCTTTCTGTGTATAGACCTGGTCTGTGGTTTTTGTGGCTGTTAACACCTGGGAATTAACACCTAGCACCTGAGTGAAGGGAGCCAGCCCCTCCACACCTGTGGGTGTTTCTCATCAGGTGGAATGAGAGACTTGAGAAAAGAAAGAGACACAAAGTATAGAGAAAGAAAAGTGGGCCCAGGGGACCAGTGCTCAGCATACAGAGGACCGGCGCCGGCTGGGTCTCTGAGTTCCCTCAGTATTTATTGATCGTTATCTTTACCACCTCGGAGAGGGGGATGTGGCAGGACAATAGGGTAATAGTGGGGAGAGGGTCAGCAGGAAAACATGTGAACAAATGTCTCTGTGTCATAAACAAGATTAAGAAAAAGGTGCTGTGCTTTGATGTGCACATACATAAACATCTCCATGCATTAAAGAGCAGCATTGCTGCTAGCACGACTCACCTCCAGCCCTAAGGCGCTTTTCTCCTATCTCACTAAATAGAACATGCAATCGGGTTTTACACCGAGACATTCCATTGCCCAGGGAGGAGCAGGAGACAGAAGCCTTCCTCTTATCTCAACTGCAAAGAGGCCTTCCTCTTTTCCTAACCCTCCTCAGCACAGACCCTTTACAGGTGTCGGGCTGGGGAACGGTCAGGTCTTTCCCTTCCCACGAGGCCATATCTCAGACTATCACATGGGGAGAAACCTTGGACAATACCTGGCTTTCCTAGGCAGAGGTCCCTGCGGCCTTCCACAGTGTATTGTGTCCCTGGGTACTTGAGATTAGAGAATGGTGATGGCTTTTAACAAGCATACTGCCTTCAAGCGCTTGTTTTATGAAGCACTTCCTGCATAGCCCTAAATCCATTAAACCTTGAGTAAACACAGCACATATCTCTGCAAGCACAGGGTTGGGGCTAGGGTTACAGATTAAGGGCATCTCAAGGCAGAAGAATTTTTCTTAGTACAGAACAAAATGGAGTCTCTTATGTCTACTTCTTTCTACATAGACACAGTAACAGTCTGATCTCGCTTTCTTTTCCCCACACCTGAGTTAGATCTTGGGCTCTGCCCAATATTATCTCTTAAGGGATAGAGTTTGAAAATGTTTCCCTTTTGTGTGGTGAGTGAGTCTGTGTGTATGCCAGGGGGTGGTCAGCAAAAAGTAGGGTAATGGGGATGCCAGGAGGTAATGCTTGGTATCCTTAGAAGTGGAGGGCTTCTTTGGATGGGGGAGGAGGAAGAATTTTTAGGATGAATCACACTGGAAGCTGTAATGTAAACGGGGAGCTGAGCAAGAAGACACGAGGCAGATGAGAACAAAGGTAGCCTTTATTGGGCTCGCAGGCGAGGTTCACGGTCCTCTAGTCGGAGGGCCGAGGAAGTCGCGCTTGGGGCGGGTATAGGGGGCCTTTTATAGGGGGAGGTAGGTGGGGTTTGTAGGTCTCGGTTTTCCTGAGTTAGGTTTCGATTTCTGGGGAATGATGTGTCCAGAAGCTTGTGCAGAGCGCGGGGTTCTTTGGCAGGCGCGGGCTTTTTCTGCCCGCTGAGAGTCTTAGCAGGAAGTGAAGGGCGGGAAGACCTAACAAAGGGCCTGCCATGCCCGTGATACCGCCATGTTGGGTCTAGATTCCTGCCTAACAGAAGCCAATGATGAAATCTTGGAGTTCGCTTTTTTAGGCCTGGGTGAACTGCTTTTCTCTTTTATTTTATTTTATTTTCTTTCTTGAGATGGAGCCTCACTCTGTCCCCCAGGCTGGAGTGCAGTGGCCTGATCTCGGCTCCTGCCTCAGCCTCCCGAGTAGCTGGGACTACAGGCGCCGCCACCACGCCTGGAGACTTTTTTTGTATTTTTAGTAGAGACGGGGTTTCACTGTGTTAGCCAGGATGGTCTTGATCTCCTGACCTCGTGATCCGTACGCCTCGCCCTCCCAAAGTGCTGGGATTACAGGCGTGAGCCACCGCGCCCAGCCGAACTGCATTTCTTAGGAGGTTGTAAGTGGTGGGATCAGGTAGGAAGGTCCGGAGGAAGGGCCTTCATGTTTCCTGCCGTGGGATTTTCCTGGGGGTTTCTGCTGGCTGTTTGCATCTTCTCTTTTGTGGCCAAGGAAAGCCCCGTGCTCTCCTTCAAAGGAGAAGGTCTGCTTTTGTGTTTAAATCTGATCAAACTCTGTGCTACTTTACTTGGCTTTTACAAGGAATAAGTTGTACCTGAAGGCAACAGTAAAGCAGGGAACAAAAGAGATTTACAGATAATGGTTTCTAGGAGATAAGAGTGAAGTGATGTTTGAGGATATGGACAATGTTTTCCTTCACAGTGAAAGTGAAGTAAGATGAATTATGTTTTTATTGCCAGGAGTAACTGCATCTGTTGAGTTCCTTAGCCAGGCAAATATAACAACCCTTATACTTTGACTTCATTTTGTCTGGATCTTTAAACAGAAAGATTGGAACAATCAGATTGTTTCAGATTGAAAGGCTGAAGACACAGGAGTTGTATAACTGAAGTAGGAAGGAGGACTCCTTTCTTTCCCTTCTTTGATCAGCTCATATTCTTCTTCACAAACCCTCCACTATTCCCCATTACCTCCTTATTACATCCTGATGGGTGTGCTGAGATATATTGATCCTCTCAGCTTTGCAGGCAGCAGGAGCCTCTTAGCTTGTCATGGGGGTGGGTCAAGAGGGCTATTTGGCCTAGAGCTGTACATTCAGGGAAGGCCTGCTTTTTAAAATTTCATTGTATCTATGACATAGGCAATATGTTTGCTTGTATATTTAAAGTATTTACTAGGTAATTCTAAATATTTAAAAGCAACCAAATTTCTTGTGACTCTGTTTTGGCATTTTCTTTCTTTTTTAGTATACTAGGAGCCTAAAAAAAAAAAAAAAAAGAGAGAAGGCCCAGGCACCTACACTCTGAGGGGCCCCCATAGTCAGTTGCACAGGCTTTCATACTATGGTAATGGTCATAGAGGCTATTGAGGAGGACAGACCTTCAATAACTAATCATGCAAAGAAGTCACTAATGTGAGGACTGGGTGCCTTGAAAGGGTGTAATAGGGACCCTCCCCTATTTGGGCCATCAGGAAGGATTTCTCCAAGCAGGTGAAATTGAAGGGGCCTCTTCCCTTTCCCCTAGAGGGAATCAATGTTAGGCAGCAGAGGTGATAAATCTCAATTACCAATTGTTTTTTAAGGAAAGAGCCAAACTCTAAGGATGATGCTCATAATTTGGGTTTGGGCAAAGGGGTGAATTGGCAGTGTTGTTAACCAAACTAGGTAACCAGGGATTCTTTTAGGGTAACTAAAACTATTTTCTGGCAGTAGATGGGTTGATAAGATGATTAGTTCAGTGTTGGGTATGTTGAGTGTGAGAGGCTTTTGAGACATCAGAGTAGAGATGTTTTGCAAATATATAATCTTGTGTTATAAGAAGAGCTTAGTAACTCCTTGTAAATTCAGAACCTCATAGTATGTAAGGCAGTGGATAGTCCAGTGGGGAATTGAAAGAAGAATGGATATATGGCCTCTGCTTTCAAGGAGTTTATTCTCTAATTGCAGTCAAGGAGTTCAGTAACCACAGATTATCCCAGTAACCCTCTAAGACAACAGCAAGAGAAATGTCTTGGGCGGTACAACAGTGATTGCCAAATGAATTGTATCAATGTTTCTTGATTTTCTATATCCATCTTAGTATCTAAGTAAAATGGTGCATTTGGTTTTACTTTTGTTTCACTCTAGTAGTTAGAGGTAGGTTGAAAATAGCATGATCTTATTTAACAGTACCATGGGTTATTTGCTTTGGAGTAATTAATTTTAAATGTATGATGTAGGTACTGTTATTTGTCCCATTTTACAGAAGAGAAAACTGTAGCACTGAGGGGTTAAGTAACTTTCCCAAAGTTATGTAACTAACAAATTATAAAGTTGGTATTTGGACTTAGATAATCCAAAATCAAAGCCCCTTCCCCTAATTTTTAATCCTATTTTTTAACGAAATATATCCCCTATCATTTAAGTTATTTGAAAACCTTATTTTCAGTGGCTGCGTAATTTATTTAACATTCGCCTAGTGCCTGTATTTCCATTTATATTTTCCAGATAAATCCCTGCAAGTGGGCTTCCTGTACTAAGAAATATAAAATGTTTAAGACTTCTTAAGCCAAATACAACTCATTTTCAGAAAAGTTCAAAAAATTTGCAGTCTGTATATGCTTTTCAATCCCATATAGAAGTTTTCTCAATCCCATATGACTGCCTAAACCGAAACAGAACTCAGCAACACTGTGATAAAGGTGGTGGTTAGGATAATAAATCAGAGACTGTTAGGGCAGGAAAGAACTCCAGGTTTCATCTAGGCCTTCCTCCTTCTTTTATTCATTAAGAACCAAGGCTTAGAAAGGTTAGGAAACATGACCCAAACATGCCATTACAGGCATAGTTAGGACAAGGACCTGCACACAGCACTATGTGCTATATTGAGCCTGAGACTCTTGGATGGTTTGGACGATTCCAGGGTGTCCTCAAATGACTGCCTGGGGTCGCCGCTGAGATATAAGAGACTTTTAGTGTTTGGGTTAGCTTCCAAGTTTCCCCGAGTTTCACAGTTGTATCAGAGGGGTAGAAGTAACCCAAAGGGGTCTGTCCTGAACTGAGAAGCCCATTATCACCTAGAGATAAAGTCTGCTGGGCCAGGGGAAATCCTGAGATCTCCTTTCATGAGTTTACTTTGACCTGGCCTAGTGTCAGATCCACGAGGGTGATTCTGGACTCTCTTTTCATTATTCTGTTGATGCTATGATATGTGTCAACAAAGGGCTACTCACATAATTAAAAACTCACATAATTCAAGACTGTTTTTTTTTTTTTTTTTTGAGACGGAGTCTCGCTCTGTCACCCAGGCTGGAGTGCAGTGGCCGGATCTCAGCTCACTGCAAGCTCCGCCTCCCGGGTTCACGCCATTCTCCTGCCTCAGCCTCCCGAGTAGCTGGGACTACAGGCGCCTGCCACCTCGCCCGGCTAAGTTTTTGTATTTTTAGTAGAGACGGGGTTTCACTGTGTTAGCCAGGATGGTCTCGATCTCCTGACCTCGTGATCCGCCCGTCTCGGCCTCCCAAAGTGCTGGGATTACAGGCTTGAGCCACCTCGCCCGGCCTGTTTTTTTTTTTTTTTTTTAATAGCAGTGACCAAAAATGGAGGGTATTTCTGTCTTTATTTATTTTTTATTTTATTTATCTATTTATTTTTGAGATGGAGTCTTGCTCTATCGCCCAGGCTGGAGTGCAGTGGTGCGATCTCGGCTCACTGCAAACTCCGCCTCCTGGGTTCACGCCATTCTCCTGCCTCAGCCTCCTATGTAGCTGGGACTACAGGCACCCGCCCCCATGCCTGGCTAATTTTTTGTATTTTTTGTAGAGGCGGGGTTTCACCGTTTTAGCCAGGATGGTCTCAATCTCCTGACCTTGTGATCTGCCTGCCTTAGCCTCCCAAAGTGCTGGGATTATAGGTGTGAGCCACCTAGCCTGGCTGGGTATTTCTGTTTATTAACCAGAAGCGACTCCACCATGTGGCAATAATGTAAACAAAATTTGCAATTTGATTTGGCTTGATATCTGGCTAGGTGGGGCTAAGGTGTTTTAACAATACATCTCAAAGTTTCATTGCCTTAGCACAATAAGGGATTGTTTCTTACAAAATCTGAAGTAGGCTGGTTGATCACCTTCTGGGTTGCAGGTATGCTACACCAAGGTTGCCCAGGCAGGAGAAGAGAGAGGTAAAGGAGTCATGTAGACTGCTAACTGACCCAGCTTGGAAAGTGACATGTGCAAGTTCAGCTTACAGTGTAGTAGCCAGAACTAAAAACATGGGTCCAATCTAACTGGAGGGAGAGGCTGGGAAAGAGTGGGAGCAGCACACAGATATTTGATGAACACTAATTGTTTTTTCCATACACTTAATGCTTGATATTTTGAAATTATCAACCTAAAAAAATGTGTAGGCAATTTCACATCATTTCAAGTTTTAAACATAAAGATAAAAGTTTCATATCACTTTCCTTCAGAGGGGCTTGAAGGGCCACTGTATGGAGAAGTATATACTGTTGATGCAAAGAAATTCTTTTGATTTCTGTGTTAAAAATAATGGAACTTTTGCTTAATGTTTGTGAGATTTGGGCAAGTAGTCTAACTTCTCTAAATGAGTATCCCTAAAGAAAAAGGGGTAACAGTGCTTCATTCAGGGGTATGCTGCATAAATTAGGTTGAAGACTGAACATAAAACACTTGACACAGTGCAGAGTACATGGTAAGTATTCAACAAATGTGAGTTTTTATTTTGTTTTTATTGATATTATTGATACTGTAGTGGCATTTACTACTATGCACAGTAATGTAGGATCCTCAGAATCATCCTCAGTGCTATATATCCATAATCAGAAGACAGTGTACTTTATGGAAACAAGTGATGTTTTGTCCAGATTCTGGCAATAAAATGTCTTTTATTTTCTGTGTATTCTTATATTTGTAGATCATGGGGAATTTCAGAGGTCATGCCCTCCCTGGAACCTTCTTTTTTATTATGGGTCTTTGGTGGTGTACAATGAGTACTCTGAAGTATATCTTCAAAAAGCAAAAGCGAACCTGCTACCTTGGTTCCAAAACATTATTCTGTCGATTGGAAATTTTGGAGGGAATTACAATAGTTGGCATGGCTTTAACTGGTGAGTGGACCATCTGTTTTCTGTTTTTACCTTGTGGGTGTTTTCATATGTAAAATATGAAACAATATAAAATCATGAAATTGCTAAAAGGAATTTTTATTAAAAAATATCTCAACACATATTCTAATTGTAATTTCTATCAGATACAATTCATTGGGAAGGTAATAATTTACACTTATACAAAAAGCTATTTCTTAATGAATTAGTCATAGTAGTTAACTTGCCTACCCAGTCAAAGTGAGTTTCTTTTAAAGAATTGGTTGGAGCTTCTGAAATAATTTTTTTTTTTTTTTTTTTGAGACGGAGTCTTGCTCTGTCTCCCGGGCTGGACTGCAGTGGCCAGATCTCAGCTCACTGCAAGCTCCGCCTCCCGGGTTCACGCCATTCTCCTGCCTCAGCCTCCCGAGTAGCTGGGACTACAGGCGCCGCCACCTCGCCCGGCTAGTTTTTTTGTATTTTTTAGTAGAGACGGGGTTTCACCATGTTCGCCAGGATGGTCTCGATCTTCTGACCTCGTGATCCACCCGTCTCGGCCTCCCAAAGTGCTGGGATTACAGGCTTGAGCCACCGTGCCCGGCCCTAACATAATTTTATATCAATTGTTCTGATCTCTGAAAGAACAAACCCTATCAAAAACCATTTTGCAAATGATGTGAAATTAATCAAGTTATTATGGAAAAGCTTCAGTAATACATCATTTCTGATAGGCTGTAGAAGACTTTAGCTTTCTGCACACATCTTTTTTTCTTGGTTCCTAAGTTGGAGAAAGAGATTAGGCCAGATGACTTCTAAGGCCTTTCCACTGAATCTTCCATCTCAAGATTCAATGAAAATGTTCTGTGTTCTTGAGAGTTCCACTCTAGCCTCTCTGTTATAAAAGATAAATTTTCTGATTTTCCCATTAGATTTCTTCATGCTTTATTCATGGCAACAGGTCTTTGCTATGGCATCAAGTTACACAGTAACATTTCCAAAGAGGGAAATTTCCTTGCCAAATTCTATAGATTAACAAATAAGGCAGTATCTGTAAGAAAGTTTAACTGTTTGCATCTGCTGTATCTGTCTGGGCTTCTTTTTTCCTTTTTTTTTGAGATGGAGTCTTGGTCTATCAGCCAGGCTGGAGTGCAGTGGCATTATCTTGGCTCACTGTAACCTCTGCCTCTTGGGTTCAAGCAATTGTGCCTCAGCTCTCAAGTAGGTAGGATTACAAGCACCTGCCACCACACCCGGCTAATTTTTGTATGTTTAGTAGAGATGGGGTTTCACCATGTTGCCCAGGCTGGGTGCGAACTCCTGACCTCCAGTGATCTGCCTGCCTCGGCCTCCGGAAGTGTTGGGATTACAGGTGTGAGCCACTGTGCTCAGTCCTGTCTGGGCTTTCTCAGTTATCATAATTCGAGAAAAGCTGAACTCTTTAGCATTTTTATCTGGTACCAAGCACAACCCCCTACTTTATGGCAGCTACTGAAAGATGTAGTATTTAAGAAGGAAATAATCAATCTCCATAGGAGTTGTCTCCCAAATTCAAATCTCCAAATAATTCAGGATGTATCTTAGTCATTAGATTGGAATGGGCAGTGGAACTAAGATCATTGGCATTGAAGATCTGAAATAGCTGTTTAATTCAATTGGCTATCTTTGACTAAAACTATTTATTTGAACCAGCATCTGAACCTCCAAAACAAGCCTTAAGTGCCAGTACTCAGCTGTTAGGGAACACCTCAGAGAGAAGAATCAATGTCACAAGAGAACATTAGATTGGAATAAGCAATGGGCTAATCCTCCTGCATCTTCTTGAATTCTAGGTAAAGCAGAGTTGCTAAAACTGTGATATGTTTCTTTGCAGGCATGGCTGGGGAGCAGTTTGTTCCTGGAGGGCCCAATCTGATGTTATATGACTATAAACAGGGCCACTGGAACCAACTCCTAGGCTGGCATCATTTCACCATGTATTTCTTCTTTGGGCTGTTTGGTGTGGCAAACATATTATGTTTCACCATCAGTTCACTTCCTGTTTCCTTAACCAAGTTAGTGTTGTCAAATGCCTTATTTGTGGAGGGTAAGTATTAATGAGTATTTTCATGTACCTTTCTCTATTAGTGGGCATTTGTGTAGCCCTTCATATTAATATACCTCTGGCATCTTGTTGCAGCCTTGATTGATAGGGCCATATATTTGGGCCATAATGAAATATTTGGGTGTCCTAGACAGAGTGCCAAAGATCTACGTGCTGTACTGACTCATTTAGTAGAACTGGGGCAAACACAATTGTTCAATTGCTATGTTCACATTTCACATCTGTCTCAAAGGACCACTTATGAAGGTTACTCCTCTCTGGGTTGTTCTGAAGATTATCATTTTTTTTTTTTTTTTTACTTTTAACAAATGAAAACTGATCCCAGAGTAATAAAGCATGAATACACTGAAATGAGGCAGCCACGCACAGCAGAACAGCTTTCACTATCTACTAATAGGCTTTTTCCTATTGATACAGTAATACTCTGCCATTTCATGACAAGTAGGGTCCAAAAAATGCAGTCACATAAAAAATATGGGGTCCTAAGTTTGGAAAGTTAATTAAAACAATATTTTTTGTTCAGCTGGTCTCCCAGTTACTGTAGGGAGAAAAAAGAAAACAAGCATTTAATGATTTGTTTTCATGTATTACACAGGTAAGAAATAGATTGATTATGGAAATAGATAACCACAAATTGATCAGGAGGCAGTCACTTCCTACTCACCTTACCTCTGGCATCTGAAGATAAGAACTTTTGCCCATACCTCTTGGGAACAAGGGCTGGACAAAAGATGGATGTCAACAACTAATAGTCCAGTTCTCATTATCTCAGGGTGTTACCATATTTTGAACGAACATCTTTTCTCTTTGTCTTCATGAAAAAGATGAAGCTGAAACCTGTCCATAGGATGAAGAAATGCAGTTATTTACTACTTCTTGGGAGCTTCCAGAGCCTGTTGTTATACCTGTCAAAATCCACCCATATGATTTATATATATTTGCCTCCTCCAGTGGACTGAATTGCTTAAGGCAATGCTTTGATTTATTCATCTGGGTGCTCATCTGAATTATTGCACTTGCCGTGCTTACTGTTCTTTGTCCTGCTTAGAAGATGCTTTGAAATATTTTCATCTTACGGAGATTCCAGCTTCATCTTAATACTTTTCGTTTGGATAAAGAGGAAAAGATATTCATTCAAAAATATGGTTAACACCCTGAGATAATGAGAATCCATTCATTGAAAATGTCATAATATGTTAGAGAATAAAGGTCAGGGAAGACAAAAAGAGGGTAGATTTCAAAGATTCTATTCTAATGAAGTGGTAATGTCTCCAAAAATGCAGTACTGTGGGAATCAGTGGGCACCTGCTCTTTTGGACAAATGTGTGTATGCGTAAAATTCTGTTTACAGAGAGAGGGCGAGAGAGAAACAGTGGGTGACCCTTGGTTCCACTGAAGAAGACAATCTGTTTTTTCCCCATCAGCTTTTATCTTCTACAACCACACTCATGGCCGGGAAATACTGGACATCTTTGTGCACCAGCTGCTGGTTTTGGTCATCTTTCTGACAGGCCTCGTTGCCTTTCTAGAGTTCCTTGTTCGGAACAATGTACTTCTAGAGCTACTGCGGTCAAGCCTCATTCTGCTTCAGGGGAGCTGGTTCTTTCAGGTGAGTTGGGGTCTCTAGTTAATGTACCTGGACCCTTTGCTTGTAACTTCTCTGTTTATTTGATGAGGCAGTTTGCTCTAGACCCCAGAGACTTCCCTCCAACATACAGCCTGCAGTAAGATCATGGGCCTCTGAGAAGTAATGTTTGACTGTCCCAATAGCCTTGATGGGAGAATTGTCAGAGCAGCTGGGAAGTGGTGCGTGCACATCTTCATCACATACCTGGACATCCATTATGTAGGAACTCTGAGCTGATGCTTTTAGTTAGAAGCAGTTCCTGACACTAAAGCAGCTTATAGTGTAATAAGCTTAAGAAATATATAGAAGGCAGGAAAGAGAGCAAACTATTATTTATTGAGAAATAACTATATGTTGGTTAGTACCAAACTTTTATATATACATTGTTTTATTTTTTCCTTGCAACAGCCTGGAATTCAGGCATTATCATCACCAATTTACAGATAGGAAGACTCAGAGAGACCAAGTCTCATACAATAATGGAGCTAGGATCTAAATTTGGATTCGTCTGACCCGAGGCCCCAGGCTTTTTCCATTTTAAGCTGTTAACTCTTTAACCTTGATGTGTTGTTGAAAGCATGAATTCCAATCAGTGAACATACATTTTATAGAGACTGAGGAATCATAATCCAACATGCATACATATCTGTAAACAAAGTCTAGGATGGAAGATGAATTTTGATTTAATCAGGGGAGACTTCTTAGAAGAGATTTTTAGTCACCAGGGAGCAGAGATTTGGGATAATAAGGTTATTTTAGAGATTTGTATTGCACATGAGGAGTGATAAAAAGCATTGGTAGGGGAGCGGGAGAGAAACATCGTCGTCAAATGGGATAGAAAAGATGTACTATTTAAGCATGTAAGAAAGTGGAGAGGCTGTTGGAGCAAAGGCCAGTAAAGAGGGACTAGATCCAATGGTTATTTTAATGGAAAACTTCATAGAAAAAACTAACAAATACTCTATAATGTGAAGAAGCTGATAATTGGTGAATTTAATTATGTAAAATGTTATATAAAACACTTTATATATCTTGCTGTGTCTTGTGTATCTTGTCTGCTCCTGACACATAACAATGACAGATAAAATAAAATAAAATAAATAAAATAATAGAAATAGAAATAGAAAAAATAGAAAATTGGAAAGAAAATGTTAAAAAGAAATTTAAACAATAAAGTAGAAAACACTAACTGCAATGAAGCAAAACAAACAAAAAGAGGCCAAAGAAACTTGTGCGCTGGATGCAGAGCAAGAGTCAAGCTGAGCCCGCAGGCCCAGAGCACACGGTGACGGTTGGTTTTTTTGGCTCCAGTGAAACTAAGAGAAAGTAAAAGGACTCCTTTCAAGGTGGAGGATGAAACCAGGCTTTTGGGACTCTTTGATTGCGTTTTTTATATATTCTATGTTCCTAGTGGTTTTTCATCTGATTGATCTCTCACTTTCTAATAGAAGTCTGTTGAAGTTTTATATTACAGGTCTGGATTTGTCCATTTCTTCTTATGTTAATTTTTTGCTTTGTTGTAAGGCTGTTTTCTGCTTCTCTCTCTCTTTTTTTTTTAGTCTTTTTTTGAGTTAGATGCTGATCTCATTTATTTTCGATCTTTTTTGGTTTAAAATAAATGCATTTAAACAAATACATTTGTCTGCACACTGCTAGAGCTGCCTTCCGTAAAATTTGATGTGTTAGTTTGTAGTTTTTCAATGTGTTGATGTAGTTTTCACTGTTGGGTAATTTTGAATGTTATTTCCATGTGCTTCTCTCTTTAATTTATGAGTTATTTAGGAGTATACTTTTAAGGTTCCAAAAATATTCTTTTTTTCTTATTATTTATTTCTAATGTAATTGTTTTATGGTCAGGGAATGTGTTCTCTTTGTAATGTGTTGAGACTTCCTTTGGAACATGGCCCGATGTCAGTGGTTGTAAATGATCCAGGTAGTCAAAAGGAAAGTATATCCTCTTTGTTTGGTTTAGGAGTCCTCATATATTTACTAGATCAAGTTTGTTAAAAGGCTAAACATTCAAATAAAGAAAGGCAGGACAAGAGGGGAAACCCAAAGAGAACAGAATTATAATCATAAGAGCAGAATGAATGAAATAAATTAGTGTTCAGTTAATAATGACTACTGTCTAGGATCTGAAGGAGGAAGCTGTGGGTTATACCTCAACTGGGAACAGGTTGGCTTAGTGTTGCCCCTTTTGGCAGATAAATGTTTTCATATTTCCCCCAAAAGCTTTTCTAAGGAAGAGATTAATGCCTTTGGGCATAAATCCACGATTATTTAGAAAATTTTTCATCTACCAATATGTCTAGACTAGACTGTTTCCTTTTTTCCTGGTGGTCAGCCTGAATAATGTCTGCAGCCTTAAAGAAAAATGAACATTTAATACCAATGCAAACACACACACTGGCAGGAAATGAAGGTTTAGCCATAGTGACCCTCCCACTACTGTACTCCTCTGAAACAAAAATGTCTAGAAACTTAGGTGAATTTATTATGCTTCCAGTTGATAAGTGTGGTATATGAATGTTTACGGCAAAACACTGTCTTAAGCTAACAATATTATGTCATGACTTGCTTTTCACCATATTACCATATTTTTTTCTCACTACTTCTTCATGTATGGTTAATATGTTAATACTCGTGCATGAACTGTGTATAGAGGGATTAGATAAAACACCCACCTAGACTCTTGGAACCATAAGTATGGATATGTGAACTGAAGGAAACAAATACTCAGACTGGCCACTTTTTTATCACACACATATAAATGATTGGGTAATACGTAAATGGAGAGGGAATTTCCCTTCCAACTTATTAGCAACGTTTTCTTTCCTGAACCACATCACAGTCAAAAATGTTTTCTCAATAACCTAGCCACATCATGCACTTTAAAAAAGAAAAAAGAAAAAAGTCCTGCAAGCCCCTTTATTCCATGAATCATGTTTTCCCTGTGTGTCTGTGTGGGAGAATATTTCAAAAGCTCGCTTTGCACCTTCTCATTCCCAAGCTCCCTCCAGTCATCCTCACCGCCCAGGTGCGGGGACAATCAGGGAATGAGGAAGGTGCTCCTGCTTCTTCTTATTTTGGACAGTTGCTTCCACTGCATCTCCCAGCTCCACTGATCCCCCCAGGGATTCCTCCCGTGACTGCACAGATCCTGAGCCCAAATGAAAGCTCAGCCTTTGTTTTGCCTTTATGAAGGACAAAAGTTCATTTTTAAATGACAAAAAGGCCCAACTAAGCAGTAATGGTTTGAGGTCTGATGCGGCAGCAGATCAAACGTTTGCTTAGGCTTTTAGTGTTGAAAGAAATGATTGGATAATCAGATAACAACAGGAAATTCAGACTTCGCTGTAGGAAATCAGCCCCAGGCTTATTGCCTATTAGAGAAGATAATTATTTACACTTGAAATGTGATACCAATGAAGCTTAAACTAGTCTAAACTAGTCGAAACCAGATGTTCAGGAATGGCATACAAGTTGTAGCAAGAAAAACTTTTTTTTGCAGGTTGAGGTTTTTTTGGAATTTTATATAAGGAAACAAGACGACAAATAAAAGTGAAGTTTCTGTATTTAAAGGAGGATTTAATGAGTTGTGGCAGTTTCTAGCTTTAGTTTGGGGTTTCGGCTTTCCTAATTTATTTGTGTTTGGCCTCGAATGACTATGGGATGTTTCTATGGCTTTCACTGTAGTCACATCAGTTAACTCTGTTCAGTGGCTTCAGTCAAATCTTTAGCTTTCAGCATTAGGCTCTGAGGGTGCTAAAGAGATTGGTGATGAGAGGGGCTCCAAGTTTCTCTTCTCCTGATGTAAACAGCCAAAAGTTTGGTAGAATTAATGATGCCTAATGGAGGTGACTTGAGATTTTATTTTGGAAGCTCCAAAAAGCAATTACGAATATCGCATGTAGTGACAAGTCCCTGGGCCCGCAGTTTAGACCAACCTGAATCTGAATGCTAGCTTTACCACACTAATTACATGAATCACCATAGATAATATGTTCCGTGCCGTTTCTGTATTAATGGAAATATTAATAATATCTCATGGGGTTATTGGGAAAAATATATGTTATAACTTGACAATGCATGCTGCCCTGAGGAGAGGACTGCTAATTCCAGAGGAAGGGGAGCAGAGGAAGCTTCCAGAAGAAGATGAAAGATGGAAGTGAGTCACCAATGTGTCTAGGCTTAAGGTTTAGGGCAAGTAATATTTTTGCTTATTTGAAGTCAACCGCTGTATTAGTTTCCTAGAGCTGTAATAACAGATCCCTAGAAATTGGGTGACTTATAAGAGAAATTTATTCTTTTACTCTTCTGGAGAACAGAAATCTGAAATCAAGGTGTTGGCAGAGTTGGTTTTCTCTTGGGGTCCAGAGGGAGAATCAGTCCCATGCTGATCTCCTAGCCAACTGCCAGCCATCCTTGGCATTCCTTGGCTTGTGGCAGCAAGACTTCATTCTCTGCCTTTATTATCACAAGATATTCTTCCTGTATTTCTTTGTTTTCCTATGTCTTCACATGGCCTTCTTATAAGGATGCCAGTCTTTGGGTTTAGAGCCAACTCTAATCCAGTATGACTTCACCTTAACTAGATCACATCTGCAAAGACTCTGTGTCCAAATACAATCATGTTCAGAGATACTGGGAGTTAGGACTTCAACATATTGGAGGACACAATTTAACCCACTACAAATGCTGACCCTTACCTCTGGGAGCTGGAGCAGGTCACTTCCCAACCTGGGGTGGGCAGCTCATGTGGATGGCCTTGGAGGAATGTTGGCAGGACTGTGGGTGGGATCTGGAGGGCTAGTCCATAGCTCTTAACACTCACCTTCCCTAAAATTCCCCTTTCTGCACAGAATTTTTCTCTCAATTTCCATGAATTCGTTATAAGAGGAAGGCATGAGACCCCAGTTTAGATAACTGGGCCTTTGAACTGGGAGTTGACCATGTGACTTGATTTTTTTCTCTTGTCATTCCAAACAGTGAGCATAGAGGACCTAGAAATTCTTGCTTTCTTCCAGGGGCTTCAGGGACCTGGGCTCTGGTCACTTTGGCTCCCACAGTGAGCTTTCCTAGCAGTATATAAAAGGGGTATTGCAAAACACTGATCTGTCCAAAGCAACAGTCCAACCAGCAGGGTGGCATTTTCCACCTGCAGTTTCTGAGTACTGTGAGCTCATACCTCTAACTTAATGACTGATGTATCTTCTGCCACAGATGTTGACACCTTTTGCCTTTAGAATATATCCATGTTCTAATGCAGACGCCCCAGCCCTTGGTGGGTGAGGCACAGAGGCAGTGATGCAAACGTTTTTGCAGCTGTTTGGGGATGGAGGGGCAGGGGCGTGCATTACTTAATTTTCCTATCTATAAAATAGACAATAAATGCATTCTGTCTCCCGGGATATAAAGAAGGGAAAGAGGAAATTATTGTAAAGTACCTTGCTAATTTCAACTAATAAGATATTTTGGGAAAATGTATGACTCTGACATTGGTTGACAAATGAAATGCATTGGGCCAGGACAAAAATAGAAAACCTTGGTTGGATCGCTCCACTTGGTCAGGAAGGTAAACTGAATGACACATCAATGGAGACTACATGCTTCCACTCATGTTTGCCATTTAGGAATACAGGCCTAATGTTGCCAGATCTATTTTTACAAAAAAATGCTGAGAATGCAAACTTTTGTGTAATGTTTCCTAATTGGGAACTAAAGCAAATTATTATTATTATTATTATTGAGACGAATTCTCACTCTGTGGCCCAGGCTGTGGGCTAGGAGTGCAGTGGCGTGATCTCAGCTCACTGCTGCCTCCGCCTCCCAAGTTCAAGCGATTCTCCTGCCTCAGTCTCCCAAGGGCTGGGATTATAGGCATGTGCCACCAGGCCTAGCTAATTTTTTGTATTCTTAGTAGAAATAGGGTTTCACTGTGTTGCCCAGGCTGGTCTCAAACTCTTGACTTTAGGTGATCCACCTGCCTTAGCCTCCCAAAGTGCTGGGATTACCGGCATGAGCCACCACACCCGGCCACAAATTATTGTTTTAAATATGCAGGCCAGACAAAGCATGTCTGGGAATTAGAGATGTAGCTCAAGGGTCAACGGTCTGTCATTTATGTTTTAATGGTAATATGGTGCCATGTCCTCATGGAACCACCTTCCATCTCAGTACTGATTGTTCAAACCATATCAGAACTGCAGAGATGACTCAAACTGGTCTTGTTATCCAGGCCACTGTCCTTCATATTGCCCCATATGGAAAGGCTGTATGGTGAAAAGAGTATGGAGTGGGAGAAGGAACATGGAGTTTTTGGAGCCGGAAACTACTGGTTTGGATCCCTACCGTAGTCATTCAGCCATTTCGTAATACTGGGGGAAGTTATTGAAGTCCTTGAGTTCCAATCTTTTCCTATGACATACAAGGATGATGATGTCTTCTTCTTGAGGTTGTTTCAAGGACTAAGAATTATTGTGACATTTATGTACATGAGTGAGGATAAAATGACAAGCACATGGCGGTACCACCATCTATCAGACAGTAGATAGTCTAGATATTTTATGTAATCAGAATCATAATACATGTGAACTTTTGTGTCTGCCTTCTTTTTACTTAGTATAATTGTTTTCAAGTTTCATCCATGTTGTTGCCTATACTTCATTCCTTTTATGGTTGATTGATAGTGCATTGTATGAGTATACCGCATTTTGCTTATCCATCATCAGTTTTTGAATATTTGGGTTGTTTTCATCTTTTGACTATTATTAATAGTTCTGCTATGAACATTCGTATACAAGTTTTGTTTGGATACCTATTTTCAATTCTTTTGGGTAGAAGTGGAATTGACAGGTCATATGGAATTCTGTATTTAACTTCCTGAGGAAGTGCAAAACTGTTACCACAGTAGCTGCAGAATTTTATCCCAATGAAAAATTAGATAGATAGATAAATGGATGAATGTATTTCAGGTTTCTAAAACTACATGAAATTCAAAACTAAGATAATATCATGGATAATCCTACAAATGTCTGCCATATACTGGCTATGTGTCAGTTACAGTGCTTAGGCATTTCCTTGCAATGGCCCTTTTTGAGGATATATTATTATCCTCATTTTAATGTCTTATTATCCTCATTATCCAGATAATCAGGATTATCCATTTTATATTCCATCAGCAATATATAAGGATTTCAATTTCTCCATATCCTCACCAATATTTGTTATTATTATTATTATTGCCAGCCTAATGAATAAAAAATGGTATCTCATTGTGGTTTTGATTTGCATTCCCCTGATAAACAATGATATCAATAATCTATTCATGTGCTTATTGATCATTCGTATATTTTCTTTGGGGAAATGTTTCTTGAAGTCCTTTGCCCTTTAAAATTTTTTTTGTTGAGTTTTAGGAATTCTTTTTATATTCTTGATATAATCTCTTATCAGATATATGATTTGCAAATATTTTCTCTCATTCTGAGTCGTCTTTTCATTTTCTTAACAGTGTCCTTTGAAACACAAAAGTTAATTTTGATGAAGTCCAATTTTTCTGTTTTTTCTTTGGTTGATGGTGCTTTTGGTGTCATAGCTTTAAAAAATCAACAAATTGCAAGTGATAAAGCTTTCTCCCTGTTTTCTTCTAGGAATTTTGTGGTTTTAGCTCTCATATTTAGGTCTTTAACCCATTTTGAGTTAATTTTATATATGAGTTAATTTTATATATGAGGTAAGGGTCCAAATTCATTCTTTTGCATATAATACCCAGTTATCTCAGCACCATTTGTTGAAGAGACTGTTCTTTCCCCATTGAATGGCTTTGGCACTCTTGTCAAAAACCAGTTGACCATAGGCATATGAGTTTATTTCTGGACTCTCAATTTTATTTCATTGATCTAAATGTTTATCACTATGCCAGTACCACACTGTTGTTTTGATTACTGTAGTTCTGTAGTATTGAAGTCCTCCAGCTTTCTTTTTTAAGGTTGTTTTGGTTATTCTGGATCCCTTGCAATTCCATATGAATTATGGGATCAGCTTTTCCCATTTCTGCAAAAAAAAAAAAAAAAAAAAAGAAGAAGAAGAACATTGGAATTTTGATGGCAATTGCATTGAATCTGTAGATTGCTTTGGGTGGTATTGCCATCTCAGAAATATTAAGCTTTCAGTCTATGAATATGAGATAGCTTTCTATTTATTTGGGTCTTCTTTGATTTCTTTCAACAATGTTATGCAGATTTTGGTGTACAAGTCTTAAACCTCCTTGATCAAATTTATTCTTAAAGTGTTTTATTCTTTTTAATGCTATTGTAGGTGGAACTGTTTTCTTTCTTTCTTTTTTAGATGGAGTCTCACTCTGTCACCCAGGCTGGAGTGCAGTGCTCTATCTCAGCTCACTGCAAGCTCCGCCTCCCGGGTTCACGCCATTCCTCTGCCTCAGCCTCCCGAGTAGCTGGGACTACAGGCGCCCGCCACCAAGCCTGGCTAATTTTTTGTTGTATTTTTAGTGGAGACGGGGTTTCACTGTGTTAGCCAGGATGGTCTGGATCTCCTGACCTCGTGATCCGCTCGCCTCGGCCTCCCAAAGTGCTGGAATTACAGGCGTGAGCCACCACGCCTGGCCAGAACTGTTCTTAATTTTATTTTTGAGTTCATTGCTTTTGTGTAGAAATACAACTGTTTTGTATACTGATTTTGTATCCTGCTATTATGCTGAACTCATTTATTAGCCCTAATAGTTTTTTTGTGGATTCTTTAGGAATTTCTCTATATAAGATCATGTCATCTGTGAATGTAGATATTTTTGCCTCTTTCTTTCTAGTGTGGATGCCTTTTATTTTTCTTCATGGCTTAATTGCTCTAGCTAAATCTTAGCTTAGTTGCTCTAGCTAGATTTTCAGTACAACATTGAATAGAAGTGTGAAAGCAGACATCAACGTCTCGTTCCTGATATTAGGGGGAAAGATTTCAGTCTTTTAGCATTAAATATAATGTTAACTGTGGGCATTTATTTATTTTAAAACCTTTTTGTACTCCCAATTTTGAAATAACAGAATGAAACTGCACCACGTAGAAACCGAAAACATTCTCTTAAAGTTCAGACATTCCTAGCGAGATGACTGTTTATATTTTGAAAACTGATCATTAAATGTCCTTTTAAAATTTTTATGAAAATATGACATATTAGAGACTCTCTATATTACTAAAACAGGTAGCAAAACCTGATGTTTTATCGATTACATCTTAGATAATTGGAGTTAACTTAGTTATTTACCTTGGAAGCAAGCATTTTGAAATGCACCATTTTTGGGAATGTGGTTGGTTATTTTAATATGTGCTTTTTGTTCTAAATTACAGATTGGATTTGTCCTGTATCCCCCCAGTGGAGGTCCTGCATGGGATCTGGTGGATCATGAAAATATTTTGTTTCTTACCATATGCTTTTGTTGGCATTATGCAATAACCATTGTCATCGTTGGAATGAATTATGCTTTCATCACCTGGTAAGTTAGCGATTTCTGTTCATGGAAGTTCTGTTCCTTGGTATGTGATTATCAAGACTCAGTGGTATTGAATTGAAAATTCAAAAGGGGATTTCATTCCTTATCATCCCATAAGACAGGGTAGCATAGCAGAATATTATCTGCAAACACAAAAATTCTCAGTAAAAAGAATAAATGCTGGTTTGAAGTTGGAGTCACTCAACAGTGCCTCAGCTGTGCATCTGATGCTCGCATTACCCTTCATCACACTCCTCTGTGCCTCCATGTCTCCATGTATGCTATTTCCTCTTCTCTCTTCTGAATGGTCTCCCTCACCCTGCACTGCCTATAGTGAATCCTCCATTTACCCATGTGTAGATACTTCAATTATAGCACTTCTTAAGTTTCGAGTCCTTTTTTGACCAACTTGTGTCTGTTCCATTAAATGTAGGTGTCTGCCTAATTTGACATTGACTAATATTTCTAAAAGTCAGATTCAGTTGAATACATTTTTTATAGGAACCCCAGTATACTGTTTCGTAAGTGGGCAAGGAGCAGTAGAACAGAGTTATAAGAACACATATTTTTAGCTCCACTATTTATCAACTGTATGACTTTGGGCCAATTACTTAACCACATTAAGTACTAGTTTTATTGTTTGTAAAATGGGGAAATAATAAGACCTAAATGAGATCGAGTATTTAAGCTTAGGACATAATAAGAGCTCAATAAATATTATTGTGTTGTTGTTCTTTCTCTTGTTATTCTTCTCCTCCTTCTCCTCTTCTTTATTCCTCTTTGGTATAAAAAAAAATGAATGTGATATGGACCCTACCCATGAGGAATTTTTAGTCTTATAATTAGGACTAAATTAGGGAGATGCACAACGAAAATACAGTGCAATAAACAGAAGTAGTAGAAGAACAAAGCACTCTTGGAATTCAGGGGAGGCCTCTTTACAATTGACAGTGAAGCTGCAGCTTGAAGAATGAGCAGGAATAGAAAGGGGTGATCACAGTTCCTTTCTCTAAGGTAGTTAATGCCGAACCACAATTGGTTTGGCTGATCTCAATGACTAGGCATGAAGGCTCCAGCACCTAATCCTTCAGACTTCAGTGCTGATTGAAATGTTCTGTATCTACAATGTCTAATATGGTAGTCACTAGCTATTGAGCACTTAAAATGTGGCTCGTGCCACATTAATTTTATTAATTTAAATATCCATCTATGTGTGGATAGTGGCTACCGTATTGGACACTACACATCTAGCAGGTTCTCTGATTCCTAAAATGCAGTAGCTACTGCTAGGCCCAGTGAGGTCCCAGTTAGAACCAACTTTCCACTCTTCTCTTTAGACATGGGCCCCAAGTCACCCCTCCTGCTCTGTGCTTCTTTGTGCGTCATTGCCGAAGCAGCTCTCGTGCTGAGGCACTGAGTGAAGAAATGATTCCTTTGTCTAGCTCTCAGCTGTCTCTGGTCAGCTGCAGGTCAGCCCACTTTGATCTATAGTTGCTTCCTTCTAGAGGTCTAAGTGCTTTGGGTACTAGGAAATTCCACCTTCTCATTCTATTAGTCCCATTCAGTTCCTCCAAAGCATGTGCATGTGCTCCTTGTCAAGGCTGGCTCTGCCATTGAGTGAAACGTGGCTTCTCCCCTGTTGTTCTAGGCTGACTGCTGGGCCTCATCTCCTTAGGGGCTGGAAAGCCTTCAAGATCAGTGCCAGCATCCAAGGAAATGCTCTTCCTCATGTCAGCTCCCCTCCAGAGCCAAAAGAAGACTACTGTCTCTTCCTGTTTCAAAAACCTTCAGACCCCTAATGGGCCTCTTATCCACTTATAGTACTCTGGAAACCGGACACTCCATTTTTTACTTTCCAACCTTCCCCTCTACCCCCAACACATATTATCCTAATCTTTCTGACCACGCAGTTCCCTCCACCTGGCATGTTCACATTAAATGCGCGTCTCTTCTGTGAAACCTTCTGTGATGACTCTAGCTCTTGCTCATCTCCCCTGAAGAGTTTTTACAGCACGTCATCTCCACCATGCATTTTAACAATTGGGATCTCTCTTGTGATGTTCACCATTAGCTCATGTGGGTTAGTCTTATCTACTGGCTAGATTGTGTCTCCTGGAGTATGAGACCCTTTCCGTAGTGCCCACACCTCCTGGCACACTGCCAAACGCATAGTAGAGTCTCAGTAAACCCTTGTTTGCTGTTTAATAGGTAATAGATCTATGTTGTAGAGCTATTTAAATACAGGCTTCATTTTTTTTGAAATCATGTTTTATATGCTTTTCAGTTTTGCTCTCATATTGCTCTTGAAAAGATAAGACCAAGGGTTAAATTTTCTGATATATTTTGATATAAACTTAAGCAATAGCTTAAGTTAGTTCCACAGAAGTATTTCAAAAATCCCTCTCAGAGCACAAGAAAAGCCATTACATATTGATACAGGCAGGCCAGACCTTCATCAGAAAAACTGTGGCAAAAAACAAGGGTAAAGATGCAGGTAGACTGGTGAAGTTTTTCATTTGTGAAGAATGATATTGATGATTTGGCTTATCAAATGTGTTTGCATATTCCTATGTATTTCTGGGAGTTAACTATGCTTTATTGATATGGTCACAGCACAATGCCTTTATAACAATGATGCATAGGAAAAGCTTTGCCTAGTTCTTATGACATACTCTTTCTCACATCAGACAAGTGGAGAGCCTGCTGAGCTTCAGCTGCTAATCAGTGTCACATCTTCCAGTGTCAAAAATTATAATCCCTGCTTCCCCCAGGCCTATGGATTCTCTTTGTTTTGTTTTGTTTTTTAATTTTTTTTTTTGAGATGGAGTCTCTCTCTGTCACCTAGACTGGAGTGCAGTGGCATGATCTCAGCTCACTGCCACCTCCATCACCCAGACTCAGGAGATTCTCCTGCCTCAACCTCCTGAGTAGCTGGGATTACAAGCATGTGCCACCATGGCCAGCTAATTTTGTATTTTTAGTAGAGATGGAGTTTTGCCATGTTGGCCAGGCTGTTCTCAAACTCTTGGCCTCAGGCGATCTGTCCGCCTTGCCTCCCAAAGTGCTGGGATTATAGGCGTGAGCCACCACACTCAGCCCAGATTCTCTTAAACTATGAAAACAGTCACCATGATGGAGGGTACTTCTTTGAGCTTCTTAATTCATCACGGCAGAGGCATCATGTGCAGCTGAACAGCTTGTCCCCTGCGCAAAAGATTCCCCTGGAAGGGGCCAGTAGTAGGAAGTAGGGGCTAAATTTAGCCCAGACTTGACATGGGCCTTGACTTGGGCTGCCAACCCTAGAGGAGGGCTTCATGCACTTCCTTTATATGATATAGCACCTGTTTGCAACACACAGTAAGATGTGGCTTTAATGGAGAAACTCAACTGAGCTTGGTTTCATCCGGGTTGCCACAGCCCAGCGATTCTCTTAATTGTTTTAGAAATTATCAAAGTTGGCTGGGCACGGTGGCTCATGCCTATGATCTGAGCACTTTGGGAGGCTGAGGCAGGCAGATCACTTGAGTTCAGGAGTTTGAGACCAGCCTGACCAACATGGTGAAACCTCTTGTCTACTAAAAATATAAAAAAATTGGCCGGGCGTGGTGGCTCATGCCTGTAATCCCAGCACTTTGGGAGCCCAAGGCAGGTGGATCACGAGGTCAGGAGTTCAAGATCAGCCTGGTCAAGATGGTGAAACCCCATATCTATTAAAAATACAAAAAAAAAAAAAAAATTAGCTGGCCGTGGTGGTGGGTGCCTGTAATCCCAGCTAATCAGACTCTGAGGCAGAGAATTGCTTGAACCCGGGAGGGAGAGGTTGCAGTGAGCTGAGATCGCGCCACTGCACTCTAGCCTCCAGCCTGGGCGACACAACAAAAATCTGTCTCAAAAAAAAAAAAAATTAGCTGGGTGTGGTGGTACATGCCTCTAATTCCAGCTACTGAGGAGGCTGAGGCAGGAGGATTGCTTGAACCCGGGAGGCGGAGGTTGCAGTGAGCCAAGATTGTGCCACTGCCCTCCAGCCTGGATGACAGAGCAAGACTCTGTCTCATTAAAAAAAAAAAAAAAAAAAAAAGAAAGAAAAGAAAAAGAAAAAATGAAAAAGAATAATCAAAGTTGTCTTCTGATGCCTAATTAAACAATGATGCAATATATTGGAAAGCCACATTGTATCTGTTTACTTATACCCTGCTTTAATCCACAAAAATGTTCAGGCAACTCCAAAGCCAAATAAAAGTAATTTTCCTTTTTGGGTTTCCTTCCCCAGTTGCCCAAATAATCTAGACATTGTGGTATATAGGTGCATATTGCTCTGGCTTTCTATTTTAAACACTGTCTCACTTGAGATGCTTTTCTTTCTCCTCAGGTTGGTTAAATCTAGACTTAAGAGACTCTGCTCCTCAGAAGTTGGACTTCTGAAAAATGCTGAACGAGAACAAGAATCAGAAGAAGAAATGTGACTTGATGAGCTTCCAGTTTTTCTAGAGAAACCTTTTCTTTTTTTACATTGTCTTTGTTCTTGGTTTTGTTTCTTGATCTTTTAGTTGGAGAACAGCTGGCTAAGGATGACTCTCAGTGTACTGTTTGTATTTCCAATTTGGTTGAAGTATTTGAATTTAAATATTTTATTTTTAGCTTTGAAAATGTTTTGGGTGATACTTTCATTTTGCACATCATGCATATCATGGTATTCAGGGGCTAGAGTGACTTTTTTCCAGATTATCTAAAGTTGGATGCCCACACTATGAAAAAAAAAAATTTTGTTTTATTTGCCTTATAGATATGCTCAAGGTTACTGAGCTTACTACTATTTGTAACTCCTTGACCATGGAATTACACTTGTTTATCTTGTTGCTGCAATGAGAAATAAATGAATGTACATATTTTGGTGCAGACACCTGAAATCTTTGTTTTTGTTATTTACTATACTCCTCCTTTATATCATGCAGAAGAAGCTGCAGGACACAGAAATTCTTTTTCGTGAGATATCACTATAGCACCTAAGTCCTCCACAGGGAATGTAGGCCAGAAGTCTTCCTGGGGTGTGTGATCTTTTAGAGAAGATAAAAGGCATGATCTCTAGGACACATGGTTGCAAAGCCATGAGAGACTGGGAAAGGAGGACTGGGGTGTTGTCCATAAGAGGAAAAAGTCATCATGCACCATAGCGTGGCCACCATGCCATCCCCTCTGTTACAATAGGTGAAAGGTTAAAACAAGGAAAAGCCTTTATGGAATGCTTGGGTAAAAAGTCAGAACCCCTTACCTAGTCTGTGACCTAAGTAGCCCCCCAGTGGAGAGTCAAGAAATCTTGTTTCTGATTCTGGCTCTACCATTAACCAGGCTTTAGATCTCTGGCAATCACCATGTACTTTTCTCTAAAGTAAGGAATTGAATTGAATGAACCATGGAGCTCTTCTGGTCGTCACACTTTATGAATCTAGAAATGGAAACATGTGGAAAGCTGTTAGGTTGGTGCAAAAGTAATTGTGGTTATTGCCATTGAAAAGCAATGTCTTTTCTTCAATGTCAACCTAATAATTTAGTACAATGTTCGTTACAAAGACCTATATTTGCTGTGAGAGAAAAGGAAGGAGGATTGCACGAATCCTTGAGGGATGACCCAAACCTGGAGGAAAGGAGGCAGCCTTGTGCACAGCTGGAGCTGAAGTGTGGTCAACTAAGTTCTGAAGGCTCCCTAGCTTCCCAGAAGCGCTGGCAAGTCCAGAAGGCTGCCTAGTCTCATACGTGTCCCAGTGACATTGAAGAGTCAGGTGAGCAGATTCTTCAGGCCCCAGAACTGGACACATTCATTTTGTCACTTAAGTTTGAAAAGAGCAGATGTGAGTGTCTAAAGGTTTGTCTTGAATAATGCCATGAACCTTAGGATGTTTCTGGCATATGAAAACGCCCACATGCCACAGTCCTTGGGAGTCATGGCATTATGTCCCATATATGTCTTATCTCTCAGGGCTGTTTGCTAGACCCACAAGATTCTATGATTTTGACAAGCTTGGGTTTCAAAGGCGTGAGTGAGCGAGTGATCAGCAGCAGTTACGTGAAGCTGGCATCACTGGTATCTAGGCCTGAGCAGAAACACCAGGAATAATTAACATGAACCAGATTAAGCCTGGAAATTTGAAAACTTATAAGTGCAAATAGTCTACAGTCTTTGTGAGAGAGCAGAAATTTCCACTCCTGTAGTCTGCACACAGAGATTACAAGTAAAATCAACTCAGCGAGTTCTCAAAGGAGGAATATTTGGTTCAGGGCTACGTCCATACTCTAGGGCTATCTGCCTCTAATGAGCATACAGTGGAACACTATCATGACAACTTTATAGCTACATTATTGGATTTGTAGTTTATGACTCACATTTTTATGGAATGACATGAAAAATTAGCAAACTGTGAACTTGAGCCAAAATGAGACAGTCATATTTTCTTCACTCGTGCTAGGAAACCTTAGATCAATAAGTACAATTTGTAAAGGTTTTGGTTTATAAAAAAGTATGTTTCAGTAAATGTTCTGAAACCGTGAAAAATATTTTATAACAAAAATATGAAAGGTTTTCAGCTCTAGATCATGGGATGAGAAAAATTAGTTTCAGGCTACACTTAACCCCTGGGTACCAATGGAATCAATCATCCAGTGAATATTTATTAAGCAATTACCATGTGCCAAGCAGTGTTCAATAAACTGGGAATACAGTGGTACTCTATAGCAATACTTAAGCCACAGTCCCAGTCTTCATCAAGCTTACATTCCCATGGGATGTAATTGACAGTCAATAACAAAGTCAACAAATAAGTTTTATAATTTGAGGCAATAACAAGTTATATGAAGAAAAATAAAGCTGGGAAGGAGAATAAAGAATGGCGGGGTGCTTTTGTGGCTTACGTATGATTTGTTTGTCTCCTTCAAGTCTCATGTTGAAATTTGGTCATCAGTGTTGGAGGTGGGGCCTAGTGGGAGGCGTTTAGGCCATGGGGGTGGATCCTCATGAATGGCATGGTGCCATCCTCTTAGTTTGCACTCTTTCAGTTCCCCAGAGAGTTTTCCTGAGAGCTGGTGTTGAAAAGGACTGGGCACATCCCTTTCCTCTCTTGCTTCCTGTCTCACCATGTGATCTCTGCACATGCCAGCCCCCCTTCCCCTTCCACTGTGAGTAGAAGCAGCTGGAGCTCCTCACCAGAAGCTGATGCTGGTGCCATGCTTCCTATACAGCCTGCTGAACAGTGAGCCAAATAAACATCTTTTCTTATAAATTACCCAGCCTCGTGTATTCCTTTATAGCAACGCAACAGGCTAAGACAGATGGGGGAAAGCACCACTCTCCTGAGGGTGGTCCTTTCCCAGAGGTGCTCCTCTGACTGCCCTGGGGAAAATAGCCCCTGACCGTCTGCACATCCCTCTCTATCATTATCAGGCATTATAGTGTTTATATATTTCCAAAGCCTTTAGCTCTGAAAGGAAAACCTTATCAAAGAAGAGATGGGGATGGAGGTTTACTCCCTTACTTTATATTTGTATTTTGTCTCCATTCTTCCAAAAACCTAGGATCTCAATTCCTTAGCTTTTGCCAAACTTTCTTGGAGTATCCTGTGCTTCATTTGTCATAACCAAAGTGGAGAAAACCTTTACATAAATCAGTGTTTGATTTCTAGTGCAGGTGTTAATGTAGGAAAGACTGAAGGACGTTTTATAAAGCACACAAAACCCTGTGGATGGAAAGCCTCTGCGGCTGTATACACAGACAAGTGAAGGGTGGGGACTGATTATTAAGCAATATCAACTTTGGCTATTGATGTGATACCACCTCCTTAGTGATTTCTGTAATTCTCCAATCTCCTTTGCTTGGGAAGCTGCAACCTCTGATTGCACTAACTTCCAGCTTATTGTTGAAATGGGAGGCTTGGTCGTGGTACACTCCTCATAATTTTGTTTCTAGAGAAGCTCATTAATAAAGGATGTATTAATTGTATCTTGGATGTGGATTGATAAGGTGAAGCAAAAGTCAATGTATGCTATGGGAACAATAAAAATAAACACTGAGAAGTGGGAAATTCTCCCAAAATACAAGAAAACGATAGATTAAAAGTATGAAAGAAAAGTTAATACACATGAAGAATACATCTAGAAATTCTATATTCTGTTTCATATGCGTTCCAGGTAGAGAAAATTGAGAGAATAGAGGATAGGCATGAAATAATACAAGAGAATATCCCTTAATGGCAAGGAAGAGAGATGTTTGCTTTAAGCTTGGAAGGGTGTTTCGAGAGATTTGCAGTGGATACAGTGGATTTCTGGTAATAAAAATTTAAAAGCTTTATCCTGTCTTATATTTTTAGGTTCAATTTGTGAATTTGTTATTCTAAGTCTAGCAAATTTTAACACTCATTTTAAAGGAGTCTTTAATGTTTGAACATAATCTTAAATAATTAGATTTCCCTTTAAGCATTTTATTTTATTTTATTTTGTGGGAGACTGGAGTTTTATTATTACTCATATCAGTCTCCCTGAGTATTCAGGTATCAGAGTTTTTAAAGACAACTTGGTGGGCAAGGAGAAGCCACCAAGGAGTGCTGATTGGTCAGGTCAGAGGTGAAATCATAGGGAGTTGAAACTGTCTTCTTGTGCTGAGTCAGTTCCCAGATTGGGGGCCACAAGATCAGATGAGCCAGTTTATCAATGTGGGTGGTACCAGCTGATCCATCAAGTGCAGGGTCTGCAAAATATCTCAAGCACTGGTCTCAGGCTTTACAATAGTGATTTTACCCCCAGGAGCAATTCGGGGAGGGTCAGAATTTTGTAGCCTCTAGCTACATGGTTCCTAAAACATGATTTATACTTTTGTGGCTAATTTCTTAGTCCTATAAAATCAGTCTAGTCCCCAGGCAAGAAGGGGATTTGTTTTGGGAAAGGGCTGTTATCATCTTTGTTTCAACCTATAAACTATAAGTTCCTCCCAAAGTTAGTTGGGCCTGCACCCAGGAATGAACAAGGACAGCTTGGAGGTTAGAAGCAAGTTGGAATTGGTTATGTCAGCTCTCTTTCGCTGTCTCAGTTATAATTTTGCAATGGCAATTTCAATCCCAAAAAACCCTTTGGGTTTTATAGTGCCTCATCTTCAGGTGTTGGCTAATGAAGATAGAAAAAGGGCAAAGACCATTCTAACTTCTTCCTGTTGACCAGGGGCATGTGGGGGTAGGTGTTGACCCCAAGGTGAAAGGAGTGGAACCACTTTGCAACTGTCAGAGCATACTCATGCAGGCCTGGCTGAGATTACAAGGCTTGCATGATAAAGGTGTTATTATTGTCAACTATAGTTTTAGTACCACATTTAAGAGAACAGCATACTATAAGGTAAATAATGAGTACCAGAATAAGGAATGCAATTCCCAGTTTTAAAAGTAAAGATTTGAAAGCGTTAGTTTGGGAACTTGTAGCCTGTCAACAGTTTAGAATTTAGGCCAAACTGCTGGAAAAAGTCAAGCACAGCTAACATCAGGTGTACTATAGTTTTTTGAAACATAAGTTTTCTCTCTCCAGTCCCTGTTTTTATTAAAAACAAATCATGGGCTAGGTGCAGTGACTCATGCCTATAATCCTAGCACTTTGGGAGACCGAGGTGGGCAGATCACCTGGGGTCAGGAATTCAAGACCACCCTGGCCAACATGGCAAAACCCCATCTCTACTAAAAACACAAAAATTAGCCAGGCATGGTGGCACACACCTGTAATCCCAGCTACTTGGCAGGCTGAGGCAGGAGAATCGCTTGAACCCAGGAGGCGGAGGTTGCAGTGAGCTGAGATTGCATCACTGCACTCCAGCCTGGGTGACAGAGCGAGACTCTGTCTCAAATAAAACCAAAAACCAAAAACCAAGAAACACACAAAAACAAATCATGATAGGACTGACGTGTTTATGAAATAAACTTTAGTCTTATTATACTTGACCTGATTATTTGCATGAAGTGCAGCAAGAATACTTATTTTCCACATAGGCTTTTAAAATTGGTTTTGATGGAACTCTGTTCCATAAGGACTATCAGATAAGACTTTTTTAAAGCTGAGCCTAGCCATGGATTTGTATCCTCAAATACTTACTAGTTGGATAAATTCCTCTCCTCTTGAGATCCTAAGATAACTTGGGGGTTTTGAGTCTGTTAGAAAGTGGTGTTCTTTACTTACCACAGGTCAGAAACCCTGTACAGGGGCTGCATAGACAGGGTATGAGGACAGCTTTCCCAAGGGGCTTGTATTGGCTCTATAAGTCAGATTTGATTCCTTAAAGAAAGCATACCATTCCAGCCAAAGCTTTGGTAAACTAACCAGTTTTTCTCATGGTATTCTGTTGCAAAAGAAAACATTCTTACTGCACTTACGCAAATAACTATATTGCCATAAGTTAAGAATACTCACAAATAGTTTCTAAATTCTAGAGAAAGCAGGTAGAGAGAAACACATATGCTCCAAATTTTGTTTACAGGAGTATACTTTACTCGATTGTTAAAAGCTGTAAATAGCTTAAAAGAAAAGTTTTCTTGGCTCTGAGAAACAAAAAGGATCAGCAATGTTTTTAGCAAATAGTCAAAAAATATTACTTCAGTCTTCTATTAGTTCAGTCCATGCAGTTAACTTCTGTTGTGCTTCATATTCATGAACATTTCAGCTCTCCATAAGAGTTCTGAAAATTTTGCCTCTATCCTAATGTCACAATCTCCAAAGTTATCAGAAACCTGCATTTAAGAGCAGGTGTTAGAGCTTTATTGCTGATTATAAAATCACCATTTAAAGAGGAACAAAACAAAATAATAGTTGTCTATAGATGACAAAAAGTCTTAGGGTAGCCACAGTCAAAGACACAATTGACAAGGAAACGTGTTACCTCTGTGGCACACAATAATTTAACATAATATATATAACACTTATAATTATTACTGATAATATATACTAAGTCATATCAGAATTATAGGAGTTTCACATAATTTTGGAACATATACCAACAATACATTTACATAAACATAACCCAAAGAAAGCCAAACACCATTTCTTATTTGGCAATGCTTACTGTATTATTATTATTATTATTATTTTTTGAGGTGGAGTCTTACTCTGTCACCCAGGCTGGAGTGCAGTGGCACGATCTTGGCTCACTGCAACCTCTGCCTCCCGGGTTCACGCCATTCTCCTGCCTCAGCCTCCCACGTAGCTGAGACTACAGGCGCCCGCCACCACGCCTGGCATTTTTTTGTACTTTTAGTAGAGACAGGGTTTCACCGTGTTAGCCAGGATGGTCTCGATCTCCTGACCTCATGATCCGCCCGCCTCAGCCTCCCAAAGTGCTGGGATTACAGGCGTGAGCCACTGTGCCCAGCCTACTATATTATTTTTATACCAAATAAGCCAAATATATCACATAATATCTAAAAGACATAATATCTAAAAGATTAATTATGTCAGAACAAGATATACTTTATAATTTGGTTTTGGAAAGTTTGTCACATATCAAAGGTTTGAAACACTGGATATCACAAAATAGAATCCCAGGTCACCATAAGTCATTCATTAACTGAAATGGTAACTCCAAAATTTTTAAAAATAAAAACCTTTACTGTGATAGGAGATTTAGCTTTCCAAACAACAAGACCCAATGAAGACAGCATGAAGCCAACTGAATCTGTCTCTTCTCTCTCCCCTCCCTTTTTTTTTTTTTTGTAGTTTACTCCAAAGGCAAACAAAAATCTTTCATTTTCTCTCAATACTATATAAAAATTTTTCAAAAGAGGAAACCACATTTCATGTTTGCATTAGTGCATCTTTAATGCTTAAGCTAGGCTTTAAATAAAATTTTATAAATCTATCCAGTTTTAATTAGTTTGACCATAAAGTAAGATTTTCATAAACTTTTTAGAACCCTTTATAATTTTCTGTTAAACAGCAGATTAATTTTCTAAACAAACCCTGCTATTCAGACACATGACCCAAACTCTGGCCCTGTATTTTATTTTAATGTTCAACCTACAGAAAAAAAATTAAATAATCCCCTTCAAATCCTAGCCAACTTGCTCATGCCTACAGAACTTTCTGCAAAAGATCAACCCATCATAAACCCTTTTCAACTTGCTTAAGCCTTCAGTTTTGTCCTGTTACTCTTACAGGTTAAGACAATCTTTAAAACCCTCTGAACTAGACAAAATTACATTCCCTTTAACAAAAACCATATTCCCATGTCTTCTTTTATCTTTTACCAAAAATACTTTCTACTTTCCTTACCTACCTTTACATAAAACTGTTTCTCCAGTAATCTCAACTATGTTAACTCCTAGCAACTTTTATTTTTTATGAAACCTGATAAGTAAGCGGTTTTAGTTATGTACTAAATGTGGAGCCTAGGACATCAGACAGAAGTGCAGATAAGGCCCGACTCTTCCCAGCATAGCTAGGGAGCATGGCTAATTCCACATGTCCCCAGGCCTTATCTAGAATCTCCAATGGCTCCAAAGTAGATAAGTTGAACAATTTGCAAAAGTCAAAGAAGCAGTTTATGAACTTAAAGTATTTAGCAAACCTGATATCTGACCTAATTTAGACCAAATGTTTAAATTTTGAAGACACTTTTATTTTACCAAAAATATTTAAAACTGTCTTTATTTCTGAAAGATTACCAAAGTCACGTGAAGAAGAAGGCATTAAAAAGTTTCTATTTTTTCTGACAAAATATTTGATTTAAGTGCTTATTTTTCTAAACCAATTAGTCAGAGCTCTTTTATTTAAACATCACACACCCTATACATAAAATTCACAGACAGACAGACAGAAGATCCAGTAGTTGTAAGATTTTTCATTTTCCAGTTTCTTAGTTGGATTACTAGCTTCAAAGTGGAGCCCTTGGAGGAACAGGCCAGGAAAGCACACAGCTTTTAGGGCCTAATAAGTAGGCACAGATGGAAGGCGAAAATATATCCCCTAAATTAAGGGTGTCATTTTAATGCTACATCCTGGATCCCCCCAAAAGAGGGAAATACTACAGGAGAAGATAGTGCAATGCTTCTACTGTGCATTTCATTGCAAAGCAACCCAAAGCCCACTTTGTAATCAGCCCATCCCCCATGGGAATCTCATCTCTTAGTGTAGGGTGGAGATATTTTCATACCTTCCAGGTGGCCAAGAGCATGCTTCTCTAATCCAAACATCAAAGAACCAAGCATCCCTTCTAACTGCTATTAGCTATCCCTTTAAGTATATTTCCTACCTGGTTATTACACACCAAGGCTAAAAGCTCTCCCATAATGCAGTGTAATTTTTGACACCCCCCCCCCCAAAAAATAGAAAATGTTAGGTGATGTAGTGTAAAACAGAACAGAGCCTTAGATTTTGAGAGGGATTTATTCTCTTTCAATTCCTGGGATTCCATGAGGAAAACAAGTTTTTCCCAGAATGGAGTCTGTGGCATCTCCTCTGTTTTTCCTCAACAGTCCTAGGCTGTTAGAATTTATCTTAGGTTCTCTCATGTGGGCATCAAGAGTGGTAAGAAGACAAAATGGAGAAAAACAATTCAGTCAGCTGTGAAGAAAAATAAGATCCAAGAAGAGAAAAAATCATAAACGTCTTTTAAATATATTTTTAGCTTGGATATTCACTTTTAATGAGCTGATTTTACCCACAGAGCTCTGTATTAGTTCATTTTCACACTGCTGATAAAGACATACCAGAGATTGGGCAATTTACAAAAGAAACAGGTTTAACAGACTTATAGTTCTGCATGGTTGGGGAGGCCTCACAATCATGGCGGAAGGCAAGGAGGAGCAAGTCCTGTCTTACATGGATGGTAGCAGGCAGAGAAAGAATGAGAGAGAAGTGAGAGTGGAAACCTCCTATAAAACCATCAGATCTCTTGAGATTTATTCACTACCACAAGAACAGTATGGGGAAAACTGCCCCCATGATTCAATTATCTCCCACCAGATCCCTCCCACAACCTGTGGGAATTCAAGATGAGATTTGGGTGGGGACACAGCCAAACCATATAAAGTTCCTTAAAAAAATTTTTTTTTTTAAATCTCTTATGGAACCACAGGCAAAATCTTCTTACTTTTGTAAAATGCTGCCCAATGGGCTGCATGAGAAACTGAATTAACATTTCCCATCCCAGCTGAAGCAAAATACACACAGCAAAACAGACACTAATCACCTCTTTCAGCACTCAATATCCACCTGACGAGGCTGAAACTTTTTCCCATTGGTCCCTGTTGTCTTTGATCCATTCCAGGTGGAGAGGGCCTCTGACCATAATTCAGTGGGTGGTCTCTGGGCAAGACAAAGGGTGGACAGTCTCCCCAAGTCAGGCCTGTTGAACTTTCTTCAGGACTCACTAAATGTGACCAGACTTTCCAAGTGCTGAACTTTCATCAGCAATTCCTTCAGAGATCCCATCCATATATACAAACAAACACACAACAAAGAAAATACAGAGAGGTCTTCCAAACCAAGATCCCTAACCAAGAATTTCAGGAGTATCCCTTCCAAACTATCCTCCTATTCACCATCTGAGAACTCTCCCCAAAATCTTCCTGATTGAGAAGAAGTCTCCTGAACCAAGACTCTTCCTAATAATTAGGGAGAGCTAACTAAGACTCCTCAGAAGCTGAACAAAGACAGACACCCTGCAATGGGGCTACAGACAAACCAGGAACCCTGAAGGAGCTGAACCGAGACAGACACCCAGCAAGGGACCTAGAGACAGACATCCCACTATGGGGCTACAGAAAAACTGAAACCCTTGAAGGAGCCAAACCAACTGGGAGAAGGAAAGAGGTGTTGGCAGCACCTAGGATATCTACCAATTCAGACACCCTGTAATGGGGCTATAGCTATAGATACTCCATGACCAAGCTACAGACGGACACCCTATAATAGGGCTACAGTTACAGACACCCCACCATGGAGCTACAGGCAGGCACCCTGTGATAGAGCTACAGTTACAGGATATTTCCCCAGGACTCTTTCTCTATTGCAATTAAATCCATGCACATTTGGGTCAGCAGCACCCCTCCAGTAGAGACAGTAACAGAGTCAGTTCCTAGTCCAAGAGAACTAGGAGGCCTCTGGATCCATTGCAGGGGGCAGACTACTGAACCATGGGCAGGTTGCCACAAGGGCAATGCCAGACTAGCCCCCAAATTTGTAACTGCCCAGTGGGTTCACCTTGCCTGCTGCCTAGACAGAGCTGATTTATCAAGACAGGGTAATTGCAATAGAGAAAGAGTAATTCACACAGAGCCCTCTGTGCAGGAGACCAGAGTTTTATTTATCAAATCAGTCTCCACTTTAAGCATTTTAAATTGTATTTACAAATTAAATATTCTAACATTCTTCTTAAGTACTTCAATTGACTCATGAATCCTCCCAAGTTCTTATGTTATTCTTAGAAATGTAATTTATTAAACTTAAAAGTTAATTTATTAAACTTATAAACAAGTGTGATGAAACTTAGGTTTTCTTAAATATTCAAATACTGTGTAAAAACTTAATGAGATTTTATAAAATCACAAGCCTAAGTTTGTTACTGAATTGCACATTGATAAATTGGGTTTATAAAACTAATCTGAATAGAAAAAAATCATTTTGAAAATTACAAATACCTAAAATGCCAGACATACACAATTCCTTAATAGAAAATATCAACATTGTGGTCTTGATTCTCTTAAACATATCAGTATTTAATTCTAAGTCTTTCTCTGTTAAAACAGCCTTGCTTTAAGAAAGTGATTGGTTTATGGCAGGTACTGTTGGGGAATACCTAGGCAGCTGGTGAGGTATTAGACCCAGGGGTACTGAATGGGATAGGATTCTTGACAGTGACCATCATGGCACATCTGAATCTCATTACAGTCACATAGCAAACCCTTTGCATAGGTTGTGTTCTAGCCTTCTATATACAGGGTGTGCACCTTCCTGAGTTGGAGTTATAATTACCTGTCTTTGCTGCCTACTCCGGAAAATCTGCAACTCCCACCCAGGATGTCATGTCACTTGATGAGATATTTTGCAATTCTTTAGCTTTTAAGAAATTTAAACAGATTTTATTCTAAGTCTAAAGCCTTCTGAATGTGATGCAATCCTGCACTTTTTCCAAATATGCTGCCTATCTCATAGGACTACTTAATTTTTATAGCTATTAAGGACGATAACCTAACGAATTCTAGGTCGCCCTCTTTTATTTTAATTATTTTATTCTAGAATTTTTATATCTTTTACTTTTATTTGTGTTTGATTTATACAATGTGTAAAATAATATATTACTTTATTTTTATGGCTCTAGAAATCTATAAGAATTTCGTAACTATTATGTTTACATGCTTAAGTATTATTATCATAATACTAATTTAATCCTATGCTAAGAATTTTAAAGCTTTTAAAATTTTTAATTATTACGAGTGCAGAATAGTTGCACATACTTATGGGGTGCATGTGATGTTTTGATACTGGCATATAATATATAATGATCAAATCTGGGTAACTGGGGTATCCATCACCTCAAACTTTTATGATTTCTTTGTTTTGGGAATATTCCAATTCCACTCTTTTAGATATTTTAAAATATACTATAAATTATTGTTAACTATAGTTACCCTATTGTGCCACCAAACACTAGATCTTACTCCTTCTATCTACTTGTATTTTGTACTCATTAACCATCCCCACTTTATCCTACCCCACAACCTTACTACCCTTTCCAGCCTCTGGTAACCATCATTCTGCTCTGTGTCTCGATTAGTTCTCTTTCAAAAGTAATTTAGCCAACAGCTCTGAGATTGGACACAGTATTTTTTAATGCCTTTAACCTTTAATTCCTTAAAGCTGGGGTGCCTATGTTTCTTGACTGCTTGTATGAGTTGTGGGAAGAATTATGATGGTTAAGGAAATGTTCAACTGGAGGTGAAAAAGTGCTCCTTATCTGAGTCCTCTCATGATCTTGGGCTGTTCTGCCTATTTTCACATCTTCTTAAGGGAGGATTAAAGATTTCGAGTAAAAAGCTGAAAGGGTAGCCCGAATAACACCTGATTTGTTGATCTGTGCCTGAAGCCCAAATACATACAGCCTCTAAAACATACAGGAATAAGCTCACCCACGTAATCAAGGGGCTTAGCAATTCAGAATGGAACAACCCTCTTTCATCTGCTCAGAAATTGACGCAGCTTCCTTTTGCCTCTGATACCAAGTCTAAATTAATTAACATTATTCTCAAAGCTTAGACTATTTGGGTATCAAATCAAATCAAATAATGTCAATTGCATGTGATTCAATGTATAGTTATGTGCTCATCTTATGTTCTCAACGTAAGGCTTTTACCAATCAGGCTGACTTGTTTTCTGTTCTCCCAAAAATTTTATTTCAATTCCCATATCTATGTTGAATTAAACACCCTCTCTTCCTTCAACCTATCAGCTTAATTCTGAAGATTCTTTATGGCCAAATTCCAAACCTTTCCCTCCTACTACTTCATACTGCTCTCTTCTGTCTATAAATTCCTATAGCGGAGAGCCTGGGGAATTATTGGATCATATGCTGTTTAGTCCTCTAATTATCCCTATCTATAAATTCTTCTCACTGCATTATAATTCCCTAAAGAGAATCATGTTTCTTTGGTCTCTATTATAGCACCTAAGGAATCTTTCTTAACATGTAGTATTGAATAGGGAGCTCTAGGTGCAGAAAGAAGAGAGAAAGTCTAAGGAAGATATTATCAATATGTCCTAAGATGTTGTCTGTAGATGAAGACCCTGAGACTGGAGAGTTAGTGACTTGTCCAAGAGTACACAGTTAGTGGCCAAGCCCATCATCAGAGGTAAGTCTCCAGGCACCAGATATGAGGGCTCTTTCCACTTTAGCGGTTAGACTATTGCATAGAGAATGGCTCAGTTCCTTCTCAGATGGACCTGCCTTATTCTAAGGACCATCTGTCTTCATACCCCCACCCCTCTTCCTGTGTCCTATTCAGAGAAGAGATGCCAGTTTCTGTTCAAATATCTCTGGTGTTTGATTCTGGTCAGAGATTCAGGAAAGGGAGGATCACCACCAGGACAGTGATGGCCAGGGCACACGAGTCTCCCCAGGATAAGATGCCTTCCCCACTTCCCACTCCTCAAGATATGTGTCTAAAATATATTCCGTATCTATTGTGTATGTAGTACGCAGGATGATTGAGGACTGAAGATATTGCAGAATAGGCTGAACAGTGGAAAAAACAAGAGCGATGAGGCTGTCCTCTAGTGGCAGAGTGTAGAAACACAACTTATAAGCAAACACCAAGTTCACATCCTCAAAGAAGCTTCCTTAACCCAAACAAGTCAGACCACAAAAATAGTTAGAGATAGAATTTGAGTTATTTTAAAAAATCTTAGGTTTTAATTTATCAGTACTTTAATCCATTGTTATGGGTGAAATTGTGTCTGTCCCCCACAAAATTCATATGTTGAAGTCCTAACCCCTAGTACCTTAGAAGGTGATCTTCTATGGAAATATGATCATTCCAGATGAAATTAGTTAAGATGAGGACATACTGAAGTAGGGTAGGTTCCAATTTAATAGGTCTTATGTCTTTATAAAAAATAGAAATTTGGGCCGGGCGCGGTGGCTCAAGCCTGTAATCCCAGCACTTTGGGAGGCCGAGACGGGTGGATCACTAGGTCAGGAGATCGAGACCATCCTGGCTAACACGGTGAAACCCCGTCTCTACTAAAAAATACAAAAAACTAGCCGGGCGAGGTGGCGGGCGCCTGTAGTCCCAGCTACTCGGGAGGCTGAGGCAGGAGAATGGCGTAAACCCGGGAGGCAGAGCTTGCAGTGAGCCGAGATCCGGCCACTGCACTCCAGCCTGGGCGACAGAGCGAGACTCCGTCTCAAAAAAAAAAAAAAAAAAAAAAAATAGAAATTTGGACACACACACACACACACGGAAAACACCATATGAACATAAAGGCAGAGATTGGAGTGACGTGTCTGCAAGTCAAGGAATGCCAAAGTTTGGCAGCAAACTACGAGAAGCTAACTAGGAGGGAGGCGTGGAACAGATCCCTCTCTAACACCTTCAAAGGGAGCATGGCCCTGACAATGCCTTGATCTGGAATTTCTAGCCTCCAGAACTGGGAGACAAACTTCTGTTGTTTAAGCTACTCCATTTGTGATACTTTCTTATAGCAGCCTTAGCAAACTCATACAACCCCGTTACTTTACATTAGTTTTAAGCTTAATGTTTTTGGACTTCAGAATAAAACATGGAAAATGGTACACTGAGGGCAATACGGCGAATGCCAGGGATGAAGATATTATCTACCCCAAGTTTTATTACCAGCCATAAAATGCATTATCTTTGTTGAGAAGCTTACTGACAACTTGGCTTAGTTATACATTTATACTATTTTATGGGCTCACCAGGCTGGCAAGTTTCCTTAACCAGTATTTTTGTCATTCCAACATTCCTCTGGGAGGCAGTGTTTATACTTGTAAATCATTTATCAACTAGTGACTTCTGCGTCGTTGTCTTTGGTGTCTTCTAATGTTTTATACGCTTGCTAACTAGATCGCAAACTCCTTGAGTATCCTTGAATATCGTACATTATTATTAAGCTTTCTGGGGATTATGGGCCTTCATATCCTGTAAAATGCATGGTGCTTATTGCAGAATGGCCCCTGTATTAGTTCTCCAGAGAAACAGAACCAATATACAAATGTAGGGTTGGGAGGAGGATTTTAAGGAATCGGCATAAGTGGTTGTGGAGGCTTGACAAGTTCCAGACCTGTGCTACTTTCTTACAGCAGCCTTAGCAAACTAATACAAGCTTATTACTTTAACATTAGTTTTAAGCTTTGTGTTTTAGGATTCAAAATAAGGCATGTATTTGAGACAGCAGACTGGGAAGAGTTAACGTTACATTTCAATTCCAAAGGAATTCCTTCTTCTTCATGAAAGGTTAGTCTTTTTTATTTAGGCCTTCAACTGGGCTGGGCATGGTGGCTCATGCCTGTAATCCCAACACTTTGAGAGGTAAAAAGGAAGGACTGCTTGAGCTCAGGAATTTGAGACCAGCCCGGCAATATAGACAGCCTGTATCTAAATAAATAAATAAAAATAAATAAATAAATAAATAAATAAAATTAGCCAGTGCCTGTAGTCTCAGCTATAAGGCAGGAGGGTTGCTTGAGCCTGGGCGATTGAAGCTGTAACGAGGTATGATTGTGTCACTGCACTCCAGCCTGGGTGACTGAGTGACAACCTGTCTGGGAAAAAAAAGAAAAAAAAAAGGCGTTTAACTGATTGTATAATGATATGGCTTAGATGTGTGACCCCTTCACATCTCATGTTGAAATGTGATCCCCAGAGTTGGAAGTGGGCCTACAGGGAGGTATTGGATCATGGAGCAGATCCCTCATGAATGGCTTAGCACCATCCCCTTGGTGATAGTGAGTTCTCTGAGTGCGTGAGATCTCGTTTCAGAGGGTATCACCTCTCCTGCTGTCTCTCTAGCTCCTGCTATCGCCATGTGCCATGCTGGCTCCCTGGCGTCTTCTGTCATGATCGTGAGCTTCCTGAGCCCTCACCGGAAGCTGAGCAGATGTTGGCACCATGCTTCTTGTACAGCCTGCAGAACCATGAGCCAATTAAACCTCTTTTCTTTATCGGTTACCCAGCCTCAGGTATTCCTTTATAGCAACACAAAAATGGCCCAATACAGATGAGGCCCACCCACGTTACAGAGGGTAATTCACTTTACTCAAAGTCTACTGGCTTAAGGCTGGGCACGGGTAGCTCACACCTGTAATCCCAGCTGAGGATTTTGAGAGGCTGAGGTGGGTGGATCACAGGAGGCCAGGAGTTCGAAGCCAGCCTGGCCAACATGGCAAAACCCTGTCTTTACTAAAAAATACAAAAGTTGCTGGGCATGGTGGTGCATGCCTGTAGTCCCAGCTACTCAGATGACTGAGGCATTAGAATTGCTTCAGCTGGGGGGCGGAGCTTGCAGTGAGCTGAGATCATGCCACTGCACTCCAGCCTGGGCAATACAATGTGACTCTGTCAAAAACAGCAACAACAACAACAAAAATCAAAATCCAAAATGTCTATTGACTTAAATGTTAAGTGTTTATTTTCATCTATAAAATACCTTCATCTTCATCTCTGATCTATGAGGACAATCAAGAATGAGGCTCCTTTTGTTTGATGGTTCTACCATTTTTTGAGATGTCCATGTTGGCATTCAAGACTATAGAAGAGGAAAATAGAGTGGTTGGAATTTCTAATGTGATGTGTAATTTCTAACGTGATCTGGAAATCTGGAAGGCGCAATCATTTTTTCTGCCTATTTTCCAATAGCCTAAACTTAGTCATATAACCACACTTTGCTTCAAGGGAGGTTGGGAAATATCGTGACTTGCTTGCAGGCCATTAGCTCCCCTGAAATTAAAGAAGTTCTTTTTTTTTAAAGAAGGAAAGAATACTAGGTTATTTGGTAGTCTCTTCCAAAACACTCAGGCAAATTAATAACATCCAAAAATTGAAAATCTTGAGCAACTGAGATGATATAAACTAATAATCAGGGGGAAATAAGGAATTTTATAAATAAGGTGAAGCTTCAGCTCAGCATTAGGATTTTAATTCAGTTTATCAGAACTTCTGTTGCCAGGCTATTTGTAAATTAGAGAAAATGTAAGAGACAATGTTAACAAAATTAAATAAAAAATACCTTCACAAAAAATCTGAATAATTTTTGACCAAATAGCTGAATACTATGGCCTAGCCAAGTTGACAGATACAATTAATCATCACAGCCTCCAGTGAATCCTGCCACCTTAAATTCATGCTTTTTGTAGCATGAATCTGGACTGCTCTTATGATAATTGGTTTTTAAAATTGTTTATGGATACATAATGGTTGTATCATGGAGTATGTATGATATTTTGACACAAGCATATAATGTGCAATGATCAAATCTAGGTAGTTGAAATATCCATTATCTCAAACATTTATCATGTGTTGGAAACATTCTAAAACGATTTTTCCAGTTATTTTAAAATACACCGTAATTTATTGCTACCTATAGTTGCCCTATTGCGCTACTGAGCATTCGATTTTATTCATTCTATCTAACCATATTTTTGTACTCATTAACCAACTCCTCTTCATCTCCCCCTCCCCACTACCCTTCCCACCCTCTGGTAACCACCATTCTACTCTGTATGTCTGTGAGATCATTTGTTTTTAGTTCGCACATGAGTGAGAACATGTGACATTTGTCTTTCTGTGCCTGACTTATTTTACTTAACATAATGTCTGCCTGTCTCATCCATGTTGCTGCAAATGACAGGATTTTATTTATTTTTTTATCTTAATGATGCTGAATGGCTTAAATAAGAGTCACTGTTATTTTCTTTTATTAATTTATTGATATCAATTGTGATATAGATCATTCATTTTCTATTCGTTTTTTTATTATGGTCATATGGCTTTATAAAGCAATGCTATTCAACTAATGTTCTACAACATAAAGGGGAATTGGTTTATTGTGGCTTTTGATGTTTCTAGAAATACTAATTTTGGTAAAATGATTCTTTCACTTCTTTTTTTACTAATTTTTCCATAGGTTATTGGGGGTACAGGTGGTATTTGGTTACATGAGTAGGTTCTTTAGTGGTGGTTTGTGAGATTTTGGTGCACCCATCACCCGAGCAGTGGACACTGCACCCTATTTGTAGTCTTTTATCCCTCACCCCCGCTTCCACCCTTCCAAGTCCCCAAAGTCCATTGTATCATTCTTATGCCTTTGTGTCCTCACAGCTTAGCTCCCACATACCAGTGAGAACATATGATGTTTGGTTTTTCATTCCTGAGTTATTTCACTTAGAATAATAGTCTCCAATCTCATCCAGATTGCTGCAAATGCTGTTAATTTATTCATTTTTATGGCTGAGTAGTAGTCCATCATATATATCTACATCACAGTTTCTTTATCCACTAGTTGATTGATGGGCATTTGATTTGGTTCCATGATGTTGCAATTGCAAATTGTGCTGCTATAAACATGCATGTGCTGTAAATTGTGCTGCCATAGACCTCTGTGTGCGAGTATATTTTTCATACAATGACTTCTTTTCTTCTGGGTAGATACCTAGTAGTGGGATTGCTGGATCAAATGGTAGTTCTTTTAGTTCTTTAAGGAATCTCCATACTGTTTTCCATAGTGATTGTACTTACATTCCCACCAGCAGTGTAGAAGTGTTCCAGTTTCATTCTCCTACATGTGGCTAGCCAATTATCACAGCACCATTTGTTAAAAAGGGTGTCCTTTTCCCAGTTAATGTTTTTGTTTGCTTTGTCAAAGATCAATTGGCTGTAAGTATTTGGGTTTATTTCTGGGTTCTCTATTCTGTTTCATTGGTCCATGTGCCTGTTTTGATACCAGTACCATACTGTTTTGGTGACTATGGCCTTATAGTACAGTTTGAAATCAGGTAGTGTGATGCCTCCAGATTTGTTCTATTTGTTTAGTCTTGCTGTGGCTATACGGGCTCTTTTTTGGTTCCGTATGAATTTTAGAATTGCTTTTTCTAATTCTGTGAAACATGATGGTGGTATTTTGATGGGGATTGTGTTGAATTTGTAGATTGCTTTTGGCAGTATGGTCATTTTTACAATATTGATTCTACCCATCCATAAGCATGGGATGTGTTTCCATTTGTTTGTATCATCTATGATTTCTTTCAGCAGTGTTTTGTAGTTTTCTTTGCAGATGTCTTTTGCCTCCTTGGTTAGGTATATTCCTAAGTATTTCATTTTTTTTTTTGCAGCTATCGTAAAAGGGGTTGAGTTTTTGATTTGATTCTCTGCTCGATTGCTGCACATGTATAGAAGAGCTACTGATTTGTGTACGTTAATCTTGTATTTGGAAACATTGCTGAATCATTCTATCAAGTCGAGAAGCTTTCTGGAGGAGTCTTTAGGGTTTTCAAGGTAAATGATCATATCGTCAGCAAACAGGGACAGTTTGACTTCCTGTTTACTGATTTGGATGCCCTTTCTTTCTTTCTCTTGTCTGATTGCTCTGGCTAGGACTTCCAGTACTATGCTGAAGAGGAGTGGTGGGAGTGGGCATCCTTGTGTCGTTCCAGTTTCCAGAGGGAATGCTTTCAACTTTTTCCCATTCAGTATTATGTTGGCTGTGGGTTTGTCATAGATGGCTTTTATTATATTGAGGTATGTTTTCTGTATGCCGATTTTGCTGAGAGTTTTAATCATAAAGGAATGCCAGATTTTGTCAAATACTTTTTCTGCATCTATCGAGATGATCATGTGATTGTTGTTTTTAATTCTGTTTATGTAGTGTATCACATTTATTGACTTGTGTATATTAAACAACCCCTGCATCCCTGGTATGAAATCCAGCTGATCATGGTGGATTATCTTTTTAATATGCTGTTGGATTTGGTTAGCTAGTATTTTGTTAAGGATTTTAGCATCTATGTTAATCAGGGATATTGGTCTGTAGTTTTATTTTTTCGTTATGTCCTTTTCTGGTTTTGGTACTAGGGTGATACTGGCTTAATAGAATGAATTAGGGAAGATTCCCTCTTTCTCTATTTTGTAGAATAGTGTCAAAAGTATTGGTACTAGTTCTTTGAATGTCTGGTAGAATTCTGCTGTGAATCCGTCTGGTCCAGGACTTTTTTTGTTGGTGATTTAAAAATTACCATTTCAATCTCACCACTTGTTATTGGTCTTTCAGGGTATCTAATTCTTCTAAATTCAAGCTAGGAGGGTTGTATTTTTCCAGGAATTTATCCATCTCTTTTAGGTTTTCTAGTTTATGTGTGTAAAGGTATTCTTGAATGATCTTTTGTATTTCAGTGGTGTCAGTTGTAATATCTTCCATTTCATTTCTTAATGAGGTTATTTGGATTTTCTCTCTGCCTTTCTTGGTTAATGTTGCTAATGGCCTATCAATTTTATTTATCTTTTCAAAGAACCAGTTTTTTCTTTCATTTATCTTTTGCGTGTGTTTTTTTTTTAAATTTAAATTTCATTTAGTTCTGCTCTGGTCTTGGTTATTTCCTTTCTTCTACTAGGTTTGGGTTTTGTTTGTTCTTGTTTCTCTGCTTCCTAGAGGTGTAACCTTAGAATGTCAGTTTGTGCTCTTTCAGTCTTTTTGATGTGGATGTTTAGGGCTATGAACTTTCCTCTTAGCACCGTCTTTGCTATATCCCAGAGGTTTTGATAGGTTGTGTCATTATTGTCACTCAGTTGGAATAATTTTTAATTTTCATCTTGATTTTATTTTTGTCCCAGTGATCATCAGGAGCAGTTTATTTAATTTCCATGTATTTGTGCAGGGTTTTGAAGGTTCCTTTTGGAGTTGATTTCCAGTTTTATTGCACTAGGATCTTACAGAGTACTTGATATAATTTCAATTATCTAAATTTATTGAGACTCATTTTATGGCCTATCATATGGTCTATCACATGGAGAAAGTTCCATGCACTGTTGAATAGAATGTGTTTTCTGCAGCTGTTGGATTAAACGTTCTGTGTATATCTGTGAAGTCCATTTGTTCCAAGGTATAGTTTAAATCCATTGTTTCTTTGTTGACTTTTTGTCTTGATGAACTGTCTAGTGCTGTCAGTGGAGTATTGAAGTCCCTCATTATTATTGTGTTGCTGTCTATCTCATTTCTTAGGTCTATTAGTAGTTGTTTTATGAATTTGGGAGCTCCAGTGTTAGGCGAAAATATGTTTAGGATTGTGAGATTTTCATTTTGGGCACGGCCTTTCACCATTATATAATGTCCCTCTTTGTCTCTTTTAACTGCTGTGCTTTAAAGTTTGTTTTACCTGATATAAGAATAGCTACCCCTGCTCACTTTTGGTGTCCATTTGCATGAAATGCCCTTTTCCACCCCTTTACTTTAAGTTTATGTGATTCCTTATGTGTTAGGTGAGTTTTCTGAAGGCAGCAGATAGTTGGTTGGTGAGTTCTTATCCATTCTGCAGCTCTGTATCTTTTTGGAGCATTTAGGCCATTTGCGTTCAGTGTTAATATTGAGATGTGAGGTGCCATTGCATTAATCATGCCATTATTGCCTGTGTAACTTGGCTTTTTGTTTTTGCTTTTTAAATTGTGTTTTTGTTTTATAGGTCCTGTGTGATTTATGCTTTAAAGAGGTTCTGTTTTGATGTGCTTCCAGGATTTGTTTCAAGACTTAGAGCTGCTTTTAGTAGTTCTTGTAGTGATGGTTTGGTAGTGGCAAATTCTCTCAGCATTTGTGTTTCTGAAAAAGGCTGTTTTTTCTTCATATATGATAGTTTTGCTGGATACAAAATTCTTGGCTGATAATTGTTTTGTTTGAGGAGGGTGAAGATAGGGCCCCAGTCCCTTCTAGATTGTAGGGTTTCTGCTGAGAAATCTGCTGTTAATCTGATAGGTTTTCCTTTATAGGTTACCTGGTGTTTCTGTCTCATGGCTCTTAAGATTCTTTCCTTCGTCTTTAGATAACCTGATGACAATGTGCCTAGAAGATGATCTTTCTGTAATGAATTTCCCATGTGTTCTTTGTACTTCTTGTATTTGGATGTCTAGGTCTCCAGCAAGGCCAGGGAAGTTTTCTTTAATTATTCCCCCAAATATAGTATCCAAACTTTTAGATTTCTCTTCTTCCTCAGGAACACGGATTTTTCTTAGGTTTGGTTATTTAACATAATCCCAGACTTCTTGGAAGCTTTTTTCGTATTTTCTTATTCTTTTTTCTTTGTCTTTGTTAGACTGGGTAATTTGAAGAACTGAATTTCTTTCTTCTACTTGTTCAGTTGCATTGCTGAGACTTTCCAGAGCATTTTGCATTTCTATAAGTGTGACCAATGTTTCCTGAGGTTTGTCTTTATGCTCTCCATTTCCTTGAATATTTCTCCCTTCACTTCTTGTACCTTGTTTTTGGATTTCCTTGCATTGGGCTTTTCCTTTCTCTGGTGCCTCCCTAATTAGCTTAATAACTAACCTCCTGAATTCTTTTTCAGGTAAATCAGGGATTTCTTCTTGGTTTGGACCCACTGCTGGTGAGCTAGTGTGATTTTTGGGAGGTGTTTAAGAGCCTTGTTTTGTCATATTATCAGGGTTGTTTCTCGTTCCTTCTCATTTGCGTAGGCTCTGTCAGAGGGAAGGTCTAGGGCTGAAGGCTGTTGTTCAGATTCTTTTGTCCCATGGGGTATTCCCTTGATGTAGTACTTTCCCCCTTTTCCTATGGACGTGGCTTCCTGTGAGCAGAGCTGCAGTGATTCTTATCTCTCCTCTGAGTCTGGCCACCCAGCAAGTCTACCCAGCTGCAAGCTGGTACTGGGGGTTGTCTGCACAGAGTTCTGTGATGTGAAAACATCTATGAGTCTCTCAGCCATGGATACCAGCCCCTGTTCTGATGGAAGTGGCAGGGGAATGATATGGACTCTGTGAGGGTTCTTGGCTTTGGTGGTTTAATGCTCTATTTTGTGGCGGTTGGCCTCCTGCTGGGACGTGGTGCTTTCCAGAGTGCATCAGCTATGGTAGTATGGACAGGAACTGGTGGTGGGCAGGGCCTTAGAACTCCCCAGAGTATACGCCCTTTGTCTTCAGCTACCAGGGTGTGTAGGGAAGGCCCATCAGGTTGGGGCAGGGCTAGGCATGTCTGAGCTCAGACTGTCCTTGGGCAGATCTTGCTTCAGCTGCTGTGGGGAATGAGGGTGAGGTTCCCAGGTCACTGGGGTTGCGTACCTACGAGGATTATCACTACCTCTGTTGAGTCATGCAGGTTGTCAGGGAAGTGGGGAAAGCTGGCAGTCACAGGCCTCACCCAGCTCCCACACAATCTGAAGGACCGGTCTCTCTTCCACCATGCCCGCCTGCAAACAGCCTCGAGTCTGTGTCCAGGCAGTGGGCAAGCAGGGCTTGAGAAGTTGCCCCAGGCTACCAGCCTCCCAGCTTGGAAAGAAAAGGACTTTGGTTCCTCCCCTGCCTGTGGAGTCTGCATGCAGGATTCGTGTCCTCCCCCGAGTTCTGGCCAGGAGGCTTCTTGCCTGGTTCAAATACAAAGTTTAGCTAGAGATATCGTTGTGTTTGTGGCGTTTCCCCCCACACCTCTGGCCGCCCTCTTGAAGGATCCCTGTGGTGCCAGGCAGGAATGGCCTACTAGGGGACTCAGGAAGCTCCCAGGGCCTTTCCCGCTGCTTCTTCTACCCCTGTATTTTGCTCGGCTCTCTAAATGGACTCTCAGGTAGGGTCAGAAACTTCTCCTGCAAACTAGACCTTTAGTTTCCCCAGTGGGGGGTGTGTTTGGGAGTGGAGAATCTTCTTTTCCCACTTCTGCAGTTGGGGCACTCACAGTGTTTGGGGTGTCTTCTTGGTCCTGCAGGAGCAGTCTGCTTCTTTTAGAGGGTCTGTGGGTCCTCTCGGGATTCCTGGTTTGTTCTTGCAGTCATTCTCGAGCTAAAATTCACAATGCCTCTGCACACTGCTCTGTCTGTGCAAGTCAGAGCTGTAAGCTAGTCCTCTCTCCTGTTCGCCATGATGATCAGAAACTCCCACCCTTTTACTTCCATACTATGGCCTGTAAGATGCAGTGGAGGCGAGGTCTGCAGTTGCTTCTTAGCTACTGGATTATGTTCCTTTCTTGGGGAAGTGCATGGGGAGCCTGACTTCCAGCTGCCCCAGCTACAGCTGTTGATTGGTTTCATTCTTTTTTATGGCCCAATAGTATTCCATTGTGTATATCCACCACATTTTCTTCATCCATTCATCTGTTGATGGACACTTAGGTTGATTCCATATCTTGGCTATCGTGAATAGTGCTGCAATAATCATGGGTGATTTCTCTGACCAATAGAATATGGTAGAAGTAACACTGAACAAGTTCTGGTTGTAGACTGAGGTCTTATTTTCCACTGTTGCTGTCTTAGAACTCAACTGCTACGTGAAGAAGCAAGGTTATTCTGTTGAGGAGGCTTCAGGAAGAAAGAGGCCCTAGAGGAGAAAAGACTATGAGATAAAAATAGGTCCAGCCAACTTAGACTTTCTAAGCAACTAGCTAAGACCCTTTGAAAGGCCAGCTTGGATTCTCCTGCCCCAGCTGAGCTTCCAGAAGACTCAGCTAAACAAACATGAGGAACAAAGCCATCTCTGCAGAGTCCTGTCCAAATTGCATGGTCATGAGCAAATGAATGGTGGTTGTATCGTAAATCCTTAAGTTTTGAGGTGACCTGTTGTGTATCAATAAATAACTTACACTGATAATTTCATTAAATAATTATACTTTACTAAGTGGAAAGAATTAGGATCCAGAATATTATCTTGTCAACATAGAAAGGATAGTGTTATTTCACATAGGACATTGCAAATTTCAACCCATATTGCCTCAGATCAGCTTATGACTTCCTACTACTATTTTTAGAAGGACTAGTGTTTATACGGGACTATTTCTCAACTGATTCTCTTGCTTAGTTACTACAAATTTGAGGTTTGCCTTTCACTTGAATTGGGCTTTCTAGGAAGAAAATCAAACTATTTCCTACACTGTGCCTCTCAACCTAACCATGGCTGTTTCTCTGCTCTTTTAATCTTTACTCTACACCTCTGCCAACCAGCTCAGACTTTGGAGATGGAAAATGGAAGGAACAAAAGATGAGAAAGGGGAAAAGAAAGGTAAAGGAAACAAATCCTCAGAGATAAACAGAGGGACTGAGGTTCTCTAGAGCAAAATGAAGAAGTAAATTTAAAACTGAAAAAGACTTTCGGGAGTTCCTTTTCTTTCACCTTCTGGAGCACAGAGAGCTTCACTCAGGGTTACATGAATCAGAGTCCAGCATCTCCCATGGGCACATATTTTAGTTTCATGGACAATAACTTCCACTGGTGTTAAATGAATTACTTTGCACAAAATGATGCCTCCACGAAGCCATCAGCCCTGAAGATCCTATCTGGAACACCTGGCTCTGGGGAGCGTAGGAAGTTCCTAAGAACAAAGGGCTATAGAAAAAAGTGAGAAGATGCAAAGAGAGGTACCTGACCAGGTGACTTCCTTTTGGACTGGAAAAGCTTTTTGGATCCCTTTCTGCCTGCCCTCCCTTAACTACTAGGTGGAAATGGAGGGTGCTGTGTTGTATAGATGTACTACTAAAGGATGGAGTTTAAGGTTTCTCTGTTTTCAGTAGCTCAGAGCTTTCACCAGTGAAGGGGCAGCAAAGGGCACTGGTGGTTTCCCAAGTGGAGACACTCAGAGGCTCTGTTCTCAGATGGGGAAGTTGAGATTAGCCTTCATCAGTGCTGCAGGAGGTATGATAAGCAGGTTTCTATGTTCTTAACTTTCCAGTGAGGTCACAGTGCAGGGACATAAAGGGGATTTCCGAGCCTTTTAACACTTCCAGGTACAAGCTCATTAAAAACCTGCTAAAAAGAATAAGTGAATAAAATGAAACAAAAAAGAGTGGTTGTACAGACAACAGAAATACAGGCTCTTGATGAATTTTAGCAGGGTTTTCTGAAAATCTGGCTATCTTTAAGGCCGTGAGTATTCTCATAAACTAACAAACAAATGACCTATTAAAGAAAACGCCATTTAATCTCTTGCCATTTGCTACTTTGCTATAAATTTGATTTACTTCTTTTGGGAGAATTACCCCAGAGTAGTGGTTACCAAACTTCAGCAGACATCAACTCACTTGGAGGACTTGTTAAAACGCAGATTGCTGGGTGCCACGCCAGGATTTCAGATTCGTTAGTTTTCTTATTTTGTCTAATGGATTATAATCTATTATATGTGTTATTTATTATTTTTAGGAATTATGTATAATGTAATAAAATAATTTTTTTATTATAAACACCTATTATTTATAATAATGTTTATTTATAAGCATTATTTATTTTGATGCTGAAATTGTCCACCATTTGATAATGGGGAGTCTTTTCAAGCTGGATTCTGTGTCCATTTGCTGTACACTCACTGTATCCTCCTTTCTACATGAGATATTCCTGGCTCACCTAAGACTTTCTCTGCTGCAGTCCTGGAATTAGCCATTTTCCAAGGAGCCATGCTCCTCTTAGTGGAAAATTGTATTTATAAATCAAGTTCTGGGCTTTGGGTGTGCTCATTGTTAACGGGGTGTCACTGCTTCCAGACCTATGAGTGGCCAGAGCTAGAGAACATGTGTATGTAAATATGTGATATGTATAAAAAACATGTACAATTAACATGTATGTGTATATAAACACACTTTTGTGTCTATATTTATTTATATGTTGTTTATATATAAGTATATATTATTAGATATATTTAAAATATATACAATATTCTCTTTCTCTTTGTGTGTGTGTATATATATATATATACACACTATGATTCATGTGATACATTCAGTTCCAACGCAACACTATAGGTTTTTATGCTAAAGGCACAATAAAATTTATTTACTTCAAGTATTGGAAATAAGAAATAATATCACATCCCTTCCTTTGAAATGCTTTGTTGTATTCGTCGTAACAGTTTTCCTCCTTTGCATAAGAAGTTCCTGGCCGGGCGCGGTGGCTCAAGCCTGTAATCCCAGCACTTTGGGAGGCCGAGATGGGCGGATCACGAGGTCAGGAGATCGAGACCATCCTGGCTAACACGGTGAAACCCCGTCTCTACTAAGAAATACAAAAAATAGCCGGGCGAGGTGGCAGCGCCTGTAGTCCCAGCTACTCGGGAGGCTGAGGCAGGAGAATGGCGTGAACCCGGGAGGCGGAGCTTGCAGTGAGCTGAGATCCGGCCACTGCACTCCAGCCTGGGCTACAGAGCAAGACTCCGTCTCAAAAAAAAAAAAAAAAAAAAAAAAAAAAAAAAAGAAGTTCCTGACTTCATTCATGCATTTGTCTGACAGCCATCTTTCCTGGAGGTATTACTTCCTTCAGAATTAACAGCATGTAACTTTTCTTTATTTCTGATGACCTGTTTTGAAATTCTCATGGAACTTACATTTTCTCCCCTTCCATGTTTGTAACGTCCTTCCCCTTCTCATCTATACAGGTGGGCAACGCAGCGTGAGAAGTCAGAGCCAGAGCTCTGAAGCAGAAACTTGGCTCCCGGCATCCTCCTGTACTTGCCTGTTTGATCCGTCATCCTCTTTGTAGCCAATCTCTGAGCTCCACCACCACTGCCCATCCATGCAGGGGCCCCCTTTGCTCTGTGTTTGGGCTCTGACTCCCTGTTCCAGGCGGTCACTCCATGTGGACACCCTCCTCATTGAGCTTGGGTTCGGGCTTCCTACATTGCATTGCTGGCCTGTCTAGATGCCCTCCTGACCGCTCTTGGTCCCTGAAGGCCACCCTCCCCTCCCTGCTCTGGTTTTGATTTTCCACCCTGGATATCTCTCATTGGGGCGCTCTCCTGCCCTGCTTGGTTGGGCTCTGTCTTTCCATGACAGGTCACCCGCCCCTCCCCCCCACCCCCATCCTATTGATGCCTTCTTTATCCTGCCTGGGCTCTGGCATCTCATGCTAGGTCTCCCTCTTATCAATTCTTTCCTTTCCTTTCTTTTCTCTTCTCTTCGCTTCGCTTTGCTTTCTTGACGGAGTCTTGCTCTGTTGCCAGGCTGGAGTGTAATGGTATGATCTCGGCTCACTGCAACCTCCGCTTCCCGGGTTTAAGTGATTCTCCTGCCTCAGCCTCCTGAGTAGCTGGATTACAGGCATGCACCACCACGCCCAGCTAATTTTTGTATTTTTAGTAGAGATGGGGTTTCACCATGTTGGTCAGGGTGGTCTTGAACTCCTGACCTCAGGTGATCCACCCACCTTGGCCTCCCAAAGTGCTGGGATTACAGGTGTGAGCGCCTGCACCTGGCCTATCAATGCTTTCTTTACCGCACTGGGGCTCCAACACCTACTCTGGGCCATTGCCCCTCTCTACCCCCTACCACAGATACCTGCCTTGCTCTTCCTCAGCTAATGACTTTAGAACTGAAATGTTCAGGAAGGGAAGGCCTCAACTGGATCGTTTAAAATATAAGGAAATGGAAGCCCCATGGTTTGCCCAGAGTCACACAGCAAATTAGTGGCAGCATCGGTACAAATCCAGTTCTCCCTGAGTGTAAGTTGGGTAAAGACAGGGGAGCTTGTCTTTTGTTCACTACTTTATCCCCAGTGCCTAGCACAATGTCTGCATTGAGTAGAATGAAAGAATAAATGTATTATTTCCTGTTTAACTCTTGTCCTTTTCTTTGTCATCTTGATATGTGTGTGTTGTATGTATGTGTGAATACTGGTGACTCTTTACACATTTGTCTATTATCAGTAGTAATTAATGCCCTTACATAAATGTCAACATCTTAATTTCTGTGCCTAGGAATTTCATCAATTCCATGAATTTCTGGAGTTTCTAGCTGGATAGATGGCACACCTTATAAACTTTGTCATGTGGTTAAGGACATGGAAGCCCTAAAAAGCAGCAGTCATTACAGCATCCCAGGACTCCAGGACTTCCACCAACTGTGGAAGAGAGGATGTGTGATCACTATCAAAGTTAGTTTTCTAGTCACTAGACTATAATCCCTTCAAAAGATTTGGAACCCTACAAGAGAAAAATACCATCACCAGATGGCAAACTTGAGACCCAGGATCCATTCCTTCAGTCACACTGTTCAACTAAGACCGTTCTGCAGATGATCTCACAGCGCAGTGTTTCTAAAACACATGCTGAAGAATCCTGCCTCTGAGAGATCCTTCTTGAGAGGAGGATTCTGAGTTCCAAAAACATTGAGAACATACTCGCATACATGTCTTCTCTAGCAGTTCACAATGGACATGAGCATTGTGAAGGCGCTAAGAAATGCTGGAGTGGAGAAAACTGTTTAACTTTGTGTAACCTGGCATCATCCAAATTTACTTAACCATAAAGCTCCGGTATAGAATAATACCAGTTTCAGTCTCATTTCCTCATTCATGCAAAGGGCAAACACATTATGTTACCTGGGGCTTTTGCACAGAGTGAGTGAGATAAACATATGTAAAGTATACAGCGCCATCCTTGGTATGTGCTACACATATGATAGGTGTTAATTTCTTTTCTCAGATTTTTTATTTACTGGAAACCGCTGTTTTATTATTGAAAAAGTTACATATATTTATTTATAATAATAGAAAGAATACACAAGGCTAAAACTTCAAACCATAAAAGGGATATAAAATTTAAAAACTATGTCCTACCTCAGATTCCCAAGAGGAATATTTTCATGTACCTTTCCAGACGTTTTCTGTGCATGTATATGCAGACATATCAGAAACAGATTTTCAAAAATCTGTTCCCAGTAAATGAGGTAATGGGTTTGCATTCATTTGTTTTGTACTCCTGCAGCAGGACTTGTAGGTTCTTCCATTTTGTGCTACCTCAATTTGTTTTTCTAAAATTCTTGGGAGGGGTGAAGTTAGGGCCTTATGTTTATAGCGAAACATTTACAAAGTGAATGTCACAGAGAACTGGAAACCCCCAGAGTGTTTGGGGGTTAACTAAAGGTCTAGTTTAAGTGTAAAGCCTTTTTTGGTAAAGACTTGCTTAATACTTCCTGAAGGAATTGGTGGGCTGGTATGTAGGTATTAAGGGGCTAGTATGTAGGTTTCCAATTTATGATGGTTTGTTTGACTTCTGATTTTTCAACTTCACCATGGTGCAAAAGCAATATGCATTCAGTAGAAACCGTATTTGGGGTACCCGTGCAACCATTCTGTTTTTCACTTTCACTGCAGTATTCAATATATCACAGGGGACATTCGACACTTTATTATAAAACAGACTTTGTGATAGATGATTTTGCCCAATTTTATGCTATTGTAAGTGTTTTGGGCACCTTTAAGGTAGGCTAGTCTAAGCTAGGATGTTCAGCAGGTTAGGTGTATATTTAATGCATTTTGACTCATGATATTTTTAACTTAAGGTGGATTTATTGGGATGTAATCTTATTTTAAGTCAAGGAGCACCCACGCTCCATAATAATTAAATTTGATATCTTTTATTTTAACAGTTATGACTTGCCTTATAGGTGGCTATATCTAGGTATCTCACCCCTGAGAAAATACGAGTTCTTTGAGGACCCTGTTCATTTCTTGTACCAATTCGAACACATTAAAGGGATTTAATATGGATTTGATGAAGCGAGGGAGTGTCCAGAGAAGACCAGAGCACCTGTTCTCTCTACCAGAACAAAACTGTGATTAAGGAGGTGAATGTTCGTTTATCTGTTCTTTCAGGTAAGGGTGGAGGATAGGGAAGGAGAACATGGGAGCCTGGGCAGGGGAGGGTCAGAGCTGCATCTATAGAGAGACACCAGTTTGTAATTACTCTGATGATATATTAGCTTCCCAGGGCTGCTCTAATAAAGTACCACAAACTGGATGGCTTAAACAACAGAAATTTATTGTCTTACAGTTTTGGTGGCTAGAAGTCTAAAGTCAAGGTGTCAGCAGAGCCAGTTCTTGCTGAGGACTCACTCTTTGGCTTGTAGATGGCCGTCTTCTCTCTCTGTCCTTCTGATCATCTTTCTCTATTCATGTCTGTGTTCAGATTTCCTCTTCTTATAAGAACACCAGCCATATTGATTAGTGACCACCCTAACAAACTCATTTTAACTTGATAGGCTCTGTAATAACCATATCTCCATATAAGGCCCCATTCTGAGGTACTGAAGGTTAGGACTCCAACATATGAATTTTGGAGGGGACACAATTCAGCCTGTAGCAGATGGGTTATCATGCTGGGCTTTAGTGCTTTTCAAGACTCACCCTGTGCCAGTATGCCCACTCACCAACTGCATCTGTCAAAATGTAGGCTCCTTAAAGAAATGAAAGCATTAAAATCACATGTGGTGATTGCCATTTATCCTCTTGTTGACAAACTAGTTCATTTCCCTGAGAGAGTGTTTTGTGTGGTCTGAAGCACCTGCCAGTCTATCCGTGCTGTACCCTCCCAAGACAAAAACACAGGAAGCCGAGCCGTAGGTGACCACTGGCATCCACTGCCTTCATGATTTCCTCTTTGGTTTCTTCGGTTTTGTTCCCTTGCTTCACTCTGTGACTTGTCTGGACATTCACTCTTTGACCCTTGTGGCTAGTCCCTCCCCTTCTTCTTTATTGCCTGGAGTTATCTCCCTATTCCCATAACTCTAATCACTTCTTTCACGTTCTCCTTCAGTGAAGGATGAGGAAATTGAAAGCAGAGTATGCACGTTTTATTAGGAGATTCAAACGGCATCCTACTGCATTAGCCTCAAAAGTCCTAAAATATAAAGACATCCATCTGACAGATCACTGAGGGGAGGACTTATTTTTCTGTTTTAGAAGTTTCTGATTAAACTCAAGAAGAAAAGAAGCTAGTTGTTTCTCACCCAGGAGTGGATTTGTGGTTTGGCTTCACCATGGCTTCTTGCCGTGCCTGGAACATTAGGGTGCTGGTGGCTGTCGTGTGTGGGCTACTGACTGGCATCATTTTGGGACTGGGCATCTGGAGAATTGTGATCAGGATCCAAAGAGGTAATGTCCTGCTATGTTTAACTCAGAGTAAGAGAAGGCATGGGACCTCTGTCCCTGCCACCTGAGGCACAAGTACTGGGAGGTGCCTTGTCCAGTCTGAGGCATCCCAGCAAGATGCCATTTATGGGATATAAAAGACCAAGTCAGTTAAGCCTAGCAGATGGTTGAACAGAAATGAATAGGTGTGGGTGTGAATGGGGAGGGGGAAAGAGTGACATAATTGAATTGGCGTCTTTATGCTCTTTTAACTCCAGACTGAATTGGTAGAAGAGTAATAATTAAAACAATTAGTAACACATGTTTAGGTCTGTTGGGTTAAATTAAGGAAAGGGTAAATCGTTATGAACAAGGACACACACATGCAGCAAACACGTACACACACGTGCATAACACACACACAATCAAACATGCACAGAATAGAATTTCACTTTAAGAGAGAAGTTAAAGAAACTCATCACCAAGGTTTAAGTGAAATGATCTCATGGTTTGCACACAAATTTCCCACTTTCCAGATGTAGGAAATTAATCAACAATTTAAAAATCATTTTTAAATGACTTTCCTGATTATTCAACAAATATTTATTAGTTCCCCACTGTGTGCCAGAGCTGGCCTGGAAAAGGAGGACGTGGGAGGGGAAGTATTGAGTAAAACAATGATGTTAAAGCAAAGCCTGCTGTAACTCAGAACAGAAAATTTCAATGATCCTAATGCTGGATCCCTTGGGCTGTAGAGCTTCTCCATAAAGGAATTCAATATTGGATGGGCTGCATACTCCCTTTTGTAAAAATCAGAGAAAGCTTCTAATGAAACAATAAATAAGGGTAAGTGTCATGCACGTCCATGTGAAGAGACCACCAAACAGGCTTTGTGTGAGCAACATGGTTGTTTATTTCACCTGGGTGCAGGCAGGCTGAGTCCGAAAAGAGAGTCAGTCTTCAGCTGCTAAGCCGAGAAGATCTGGGAAGGAGTCAGTCAGAGAGTCTTGGCCCAGAGCTCCAGGGGCTCTGGGAGTGGCTGCCAGGTGAGTTGAACGGTCCGATTTCCAGTGGGGTCCCGCACAGATGGGACACGGCTTAGGAGGAATCCTGGGCTGCGGGCATTCCTTGGCCCAGTGGCCAGATTTCCGGCACTTGTAGCAAGCTCCTGGGGGAGAAGGTTCTGGAGGAACCCCTGGCAGCTGCGGTTCAGGTGTTTGGAGTTGTGTGCTGGAGATGTGGCTGGGGTTTGTCTCACAGTGGAGGCAAGGAATTGCAACTCAGAAATAAGTTGCTACTTGGCTGCCTCTACTCTATTATTGTACACCTTGAAGGCGAGGTTCATTAAGTCCTGTTGTGGGGTTTGAGGGCTGGAATTTAATTTTTGGGGTTTTATTTAATGTCAGGAGCAGATTGGGTAATAAAATAAAATGCATATTGAAAATAAGATGGCCTTCTGACCTTTCAGGGTCTAAGGCTGAAAAGTGTCTCAGGGTTGCTGCTAAACGGGCCATGAACTGGGCCTCTAAGTTTTTCATATTTGATGAAAAAGAGCCTAAATGCTAACTGATTTGGGAGAGGTCGGATAAAGAAAAAGGAACATTAACCTTGACTATGCCTTTAGCTCTAGCCACTTTTAAGAGGAAATTGCTGGGCAGGTGGGGGAGGGCTAGTCGCGGAACGAAACTAAGCCAGACCGGTGTGAGGAGGGGAGGTGATAAAAGGACTATAGGGTGCAGGAGCAGAGACTGAGGAAAAATTGGGACCTAGCTTGGCCTGGCAAGGAGGGGAGAGGTCAGATGGGTCTGTAGAAAGGGATGATTTTTAGAAAGACTCACCGATGCTTGGGGTTGGGGCTGAGGGGACAGGTGGGAGGAAAAGAAGGAAGATTTGGGGCGAGTTGCAATGGGAACAGAGACTAGGGAGGGACCGATGTGTAAAAGAATGCCTGGACATCAGGCATGTCAGACCGTTTGCCCATTTTACAACAATTATTTAGATCTTGCAGGATGGAAAAATCGAAAGTGCTGTTTTCTGGCTATTTGGAACTACTGTCGAGTTTGTATTGGGGTTAAGCAGCATTGTAGAAGAAAATAAGGCGTTTAGGTTTTAGATCAGGTGTGAGTTGAAGAGGTTTAAGTTCTTGAGAACATAGGTTATGGAGAACGAAGAATGGAGGGTGGAAGGTTGCCTGCGGTGAAGGAGGCAAGCCCAGAGAAAAGAGAGAGTGGAGACACAGAGAGAAGGAGTTCGGGGGTTCTTGCCCTCCAGAAAAGCAGGAAAGGGGTCGGGGAGCAGAAATAAGGTATTGGGGTGCCAAAATAAGAGATCAGGGTGCAAAAATAAGAGGGGGCACAAAAATAAGACATCAGGGCGCAAAAATAAGAGGGGGCAAAATAAGAGATCGGGGTTCTTGCCCCTCCCCTAGAAAAGCAGAGAAGGGGTAGAGACAGGGAGAGAAGGGGTCGGGGTACTTGTTCCTCCCCCAGAAAAGCAGAGAAGGGGCAGAGACAGGGAGGGTAGGAGTTGGGGTGCTTGCCTCTCCCGCAGAAAAGCAGGACTTGCCGCTTAGGGTGAAGGACCAAGGCAGACGTCCCTGCAGCGTGGTCAGACACCCCTGAAACGTGGGTGAGTAATCAGAGAGGCGTTCCTGCAATGATTAAACACCAAGGGAAGGCTGCCTTCCCCAGTCCCTGACCGGTGCCGGCGTTTTGGGTCCACGGATAAAACGTGTCTCCTTTGTCTCTACCAGAAAATGAAAGGAATTGAAATTAAGAGAAGGGAGAGATTGAAGGGTGGTGCCAAGACTGAAAGGAGAAAGAGGTCGAGGGATAGTGAGAGAGGCTGGAGAAGAGAATAAAAAGAGGCCGCTTACCTGATTTAAAATTGGTGAGATGTTCCTTGGGCTGGGTGGTCTGAGGACTAGCGGTCATAGGTGGATCTTTCTCAGGGAGCAAAGAGCAGGAGGACAGGGGATCGATCTCCCAAGGGAGGTCCCCTGATCCGAGTCACAACACCAAAATGTCATGCGCGTCCGTGTGAAGAGACCACCAAACAGGCTTTGTGTGAGCAACATGGCTGTTTATTTCACCTGGGTGCAGGCAGGCTGAGTCTGAAAAGAGAGTCAGCTAAGGGAGATAAGGGTGGGGCCGTTTTATAGGATTTGGGTAGGTAAAGGAAAATTACAGTCAAAGGGGGATTGTTTTCTGGTGGGCCGGAGTGCGGGTCACAAGGTGCTCAGTGGGGGAGATTTTTGAGCCAGGATGAACCAGGGAAAGGACTTTCATAAGATAATATCATCGCTTAAGGCAAGGACCGGCCATTTTCACTTCTTTTGTGGTGGAATGTCATCGGTTAAGGCGGGGCAGGGCATTTGCACTTCTTTTGTGATTCTTCAGTTACTTCAGGCCATCTGGGCATATTTGTGCAAGTCTCAGGGAATGCGATGGCTTGGCTTAGGCTCAGAGGCCTGACAGTAAGTAATGACAATCGGGAAAGGCAGCAGGAGAGGCAGTATGCCCTCCGAGCAGGTAACTGGGGAGGACAGAAGGTTGGGGAGCTAGCAGGAGCATGGAGCATGGCTGCAAAGATCCACTGTTGAAGACCAACAGAGGGGTCTGACATACTGGCTGCTGATGGAGTGGTAGCTGGGGATGGATCTGTCCTCCCCCTATCCCACTGTCCTAACCAGTATTTAGAGAATGCTGTATAAATAGTATTTAGAGAACTAGAATGAGAAAATTTACCAGAACAAAAATAGTAAAATTTAAACTTGGAGCAAATGTGTTTTTGCTTGTTTGTTTAAGGTTGTAAAATAGTTTCATTCAGGTTAAAAAATTATGAACTATGGATTTTACCCCATTAAGACTGCCAAATTTTTAAGACCTCAATTAAAGGGCATACTTCATGAAGTTTTTTTTTTTTTTCCTTCCTTCCCTTCCCCTCCCCTCCCCTCCCTTCCCCTCTCCTCCCCTCCCCTTCCCTTCCTTTCCCTTCTCTTCCCTTCCCTTCCTTCCCTCCCTTCCTTTTTTCCTTTATGTAAGTGACATCTACTCTTAAAGGGGAATATATGGTGACTTACAAAGGACACAGTTATAGCAAAAGCCTTCAAAACAAGGACCAAAGTACAAAAACAACATAAGAAAGAGTGCAGGGTGGGGGACAGAAAACATGAAAGTTCAAGGCTTAGCGGGAGTTTCTTAAAATAAATACAAAATATATTCCTGAACTCTCTGAGTGCTAAGATCCAAAAGGAGGCATAATAAGTGATAAAGATCCCATGTCTAACAGCAGAGGCATACCAGCTCCTTAAAAAGACAAGCTTTTCTCTGGTTCTGAGCACCATTTTTCAATTGGCTGTTTATATAAGGGATATCTCTTAGCTTTGGGGTAAACCCAACGGAAAAGGAGAGGGTTCTCACTATCATTTAAAGAACAAGAGTGAAAGACTGGCACTGTTTGCTGTTACTATTTTGCCTTGTACATTTTATTGAGAGTGCATTTGAGGTGGTAAATTCTGTTTCTTTTCACTTCACTCCACTCCACTCTACTCCATTTCTTTTTATCCTATCCCATCCCATCCTATGTAATTGTTGAATATTCTTGCTTGGGTTCCTTTATTCAGGTATAGACATAAATTAGTTTTACTTTTTTTTTTAAGGGGGAGAGAGGTCACACATATCTCTGAGAAACTGATGAAAGCTATAAATGTCTTAGTAGGGAAAATATACATAAAAACACAAAATTTTGCATAAATTAATTTTATTGCATTCAAAGTTTATTTTGAATAATTACTCCAGGCTGGAGTAACATATATATAAATTAAGATAACATATAAATTAAGTCTCTCTCACTTTTATTTTTCTTGAAAAAGTAATGACCTCATTGTGAAAAATAAAAAAAAAACTTCAAATTCTGCTCTGAGTAAATTTCAATAAGAAGTTACTCTGATTTGGCAGTAAACATTGATGTACAACAATATTTATGCTATTTATACATGTAATTATTATAATACCTATAGTTTTAAAAATTCTTACTATGTTCTAGGTCCTATGCTAAAAACTTAGAACAAATCTCAGTTTTGCCAGAACTCCAGCCTTTTCACATTGGGCATTCTTCTTAGAAAAACACAAGAAGCAGTATAGCTTTTGGGCACCTTCACTCTTGATGATGAAAGTAAAATGAAAACATAATTAAGCTTTATTACATTTCTTCTCATTGACATTTTCCAACTTGTACTAAGTCTGATATAATCATAGACAGATGTCCACAGTCATAATGGTAGAAAATATTTTCTTTAACTCCTCTCAAAGGGAGAGTCTCTTAACCTCAAAACTCATGAGTAGTGCGTTACTTGACCATATTCTACACCTCTCCTGGTTCATAGAATTTCCTGCTCTTTGCCACCAGGACTGTTTTTTTGTTTATTCACTTATCTCCAGATACTCTAACCTTCATTCTCTACCACAGGATACACCTGTTCCTCAGTCCTGCGAGAGATTTCAGGACATTGAAATAGTCCCAACCCCCAAGGTCTGACTTCATAGCATTGATCATTTTTGTTGTTGTTGTTTTGTTTTTGTTTTGAGATGGAGTCTCGTTCTGGAGTGTGGTGGCACGATCTCGGCTCACTCCAACCTCCACCTCCCGGGTTCAAGCAATTCTCCTGCCTCAGCCTTACGAGTAGCTGGGACTACAGGCGCGTGCCACCATGCCTGGCTAATTTTTGTATTTTTAGTAGAGACGGGGTTTCACCATCTGACCACACTGGTCTCGAACTCCGGACCTCAAGTGATCTGCCCGCCTTGGCCTCCCAAAATGCTGGGATTACAGGCGTGAGCCACCGCACCTGGCTTGATAATTCTTACACTGTGGAAAATACAGGTTGTTGTGAAAAGTCAGTGAGAGCTTTTTGTTTGTCAGAAAATAATCTGACCACAGATACTTGGCTTTAATTTCACTCAATTACAGTACTTCTTTCAGAGGCAAACTCAGTAAGTCTAACTCATGTGACTGTTCCTGGAGGATATTTTCATTTGTGGGTTAAAAAACAAAAGAGTCCAGAGAAGTGTTTTCTGGAGGCAGAAAGTTGGTTCTAGGCAGCCATAGTGTTCTTTTGTCTTAATCCGGGTGTTGTGAATCTTTCCTCTGCTCCTTAAGCAGTCTCCCTTCTTGCTTCCTCACATAACCACCCCCCAAAATAAAAAAAAAGTCCATGAAAGGGAAGGAATTTTTAAAATAAATTTATTCCAGTTTGGCTATGTAATTGGCTGAGGGGCATGGATTATGTTAACATCAGAATCAGTGATGCTTAAAGTGTTGATTCCATTTGAAAAGTTACTTTCTTAAACAAAGGGGCTAGAATCTTGGTTTAGTGGATTATTCCTGGATTTCCAGGTATTAGATTCTTTTACTTGAAATTCTGGATATGTCCACCACTTGTTGTTCTTTGATGACACAAATGTTGATGATCTAACATGGAATATAGTGGTTAAAATGGATACTTGAGAGTATAGGGGGAAAATGTACAAGAGTAGGGGAAAGAAAACTCTGCCAAACCGCCTGAGTTTAGATCCCAATGATGCCTCTCACTAACTTTGAGCAAATTATTAACTTTGAGCAAATTATTCAACATTTTTGAGTCTCAGTTTTCCCACCTATTATGTGCATACTAGTAAACCCTATCTTATAGGGCTGTTATGAGGCTTGAATGAGTTAATACATTAAAAAGTTTAAGATGATGTCTAGTACATCGTAAGTACTGAATAAATTGGCTGCTCTCCTCTAGGAATTTTTAGGTAATTCAGTGTAGAGCATAGTTTTCTCCACTCCCTGGCTTATGCCTTGGATAGATACCATTGACCTAGACTGGACCTTTGGATTGAGACTCCAATTACTAATCCAAAAGTTTGCAATAGGTTTAATCATTAAGCTCAATTGACTAGCTCAAAACAGAAACAGAAACAGTTCTAAGAACTGGCACATCTTCTTGCATTTGCCTTTCAATACTTATGCTGCACTGCACCGTCAGGAAAAATGTTTATTAAAAGATTTAGCCGTGCATACCAACGTATAATAAGAATTTAAAAAGGAAAAAACATTTAACCAATTTATTGAAATACTGAACCAGGTTGTTAATACCAGACAAACTTTACCTTAAATAAAGACTATACTTTATGTGTTTTATTTGTATAAATCTTTCGGGTTTTTTTTTTTTTCTTTACAACCAGAATAAACTTTCCTAAACATTGTCTTCTCATTTAAGAGTAAACTTTATTGTCACCAAACTATTTCAAATTAGGACAAATGAGAGATGCCTGGATTTTAAAACCCAAAAAACTAAGCCAGGCACCAGAAAGGATCTGCAGATGAAATTTCTTAGACTAAGGAAATATATTTTTATTTCCCTACTTATTAAAATCAAACTTTTCAAAACAGACTCTAATTTTGTCTAGGAGAAGAAATTAATATTTTTTATTTGGAATCTTTAATATCATTTTATGCTGCTTTCTCAACCAGCGTGTGTGTGTTGTATATATTCTGTATTTAAACTTCCAAGATGTGTAGTAAAAGCATTGAAAATGTGTAGTAAAAGCATTGAAAATAGGGCTAATAATTCTAGATATACTACTTTGTACAATTTAAAAGAATATAGGAAAATTATCATTATAATACTGGTGTTATAAAAGAAAAATATTGCTATTAAATATGTTCCAAAATATGGAGCCTCAAATAAAAGGAAGTTGATGCTGCCTGCTGCAACCAACGATAAAGGCAGGTACTGTGAGGAGGCAGCAGAAGCACTTGATCAGTTACAAGGAGATCTGAGGCTAGCACCTGCTCTGCTACCAATTAATTACTGATCTGGAACTAATCACTCAGCCTTTATGTAGAATGAGGGGGTTGGGTTGATGAATAACTAATGTCACTTTTTTTCAAGATCATAATTCTAAAACTAGTTATATGATATGAACAAGCCACTTAATCTTTCTGAGTCTGACTTTCTTTATGTAAAAATACAGTCTTAAAGATACCAGTACTACTTTTGCTGTCTTTTGTGGGTAATTTAGGTATTTCAGAGGCAGAGTCTTGAGTTGCATAGCACAAGGTGTTAAACAGGTGATTGTGACAGATGAATTGTTAGTTTGGCTTAGACTAGATATCCTCAACCAAGATGCAAATGGCAAAGAAGCCAGTCAGCAAACGTTTGTTGGGTACCTTCTATTCAACAGCATTGTGTTAAGACTTGAAGATATGGACCAAAACCCTTGTTCTAAAAATGGGCAAATTATTTCTTAACTTTAAGAAATGACTCTTGACTTACAGCAAAAAGATAGAAGGAGTAGACATGGATGGATCTCCTTCTTGTTTACAAACGTAGAAGTTATAAATAAAATATGACAATAATTTTCTCCTTATCTTTCAGTTACAGCAGTTTGACCGACTATGATGTGTTTATGAGTGGTTTTTCTTGTATTTGTTTTTCTTGTGATTTTTCTGAGCCTCTTGGATCTATAAGCTGAAGTTCTCAATAAAATTTGGGAAATTTTGGCCAGGCGCAGTGGCTCAAGCCTGTAATCCCAGCACGTTGGGAGGCCGAGATGGGCGGATCATGAGGTCAGGAGATCGAGACCATCCTGGCTAACCCGGTGAAACCCCGTCTCTACTAAAAAATACAAAAAACTAGCCGGGCGTGGTGGCCGGCGCCTGTAGTCCCAGCTACTCGGGAGGCTGAGGCAGGAGAATGGCGTGAACCCGGGAGGCGGGGCTTGCAGTGAGCTGAGATCCGGCCACTGCACTCCAGCCTGTGTGACAGAGCAAGACTCCGTCTCAAAAAAAAAAAAAAAAAAAAAAAAAAAAAAAAAAAAAAAAATTTGGGAAATTTTGACCATGATTTCTTCTGATATTTTATCTTCCCTATTCCTTCTCTTTTCCCCTTCTAGGATTCCAATTGCATATATGTTAGACAATGTGTTGATATTGTCCCATAGATTCTTGAAGCTCAGTTTATTTTTTAAAATCTGTTTTCTCCCCAGATTTGAGAGTAATTTCTACCCAGACTTTGAGCTTCTTTTCTATATGATTCCTTCTATTCTGGGATAGCTACCTTCAATTTCCAGTTGTTCTTGTAGCCCCAAAGAGTTTCCTGTCATACCTTAACTCATTAAGACTGTGACTTTCTGATCAAATTTCAGCCACTTCTGCCATAGAGACTGGGTAGTGCCCTTAGTGGAAATACCAAAGAAACTTGGAATACCTTTCAGTTTCTGCCTGTTTTTCATTGCTGTCCAATGCCTTTGAGTAGTTTTTTTAAACGTTTGTACATATATTAAAATTGTTATCTATGAGGGGGTTAATATGGTGCAATCTATTCCATCATTATTGAAACCAGAACTCTACCTCCTGTATTTATTTTTATTTTTTATTTTTTTTGAGATAGAGTCTCACTGTGTCACCCAGGCTGGAGTGCAGTGGTGTGAACTCAACTCACTGCAACCTCCGCCTCCCAGGTTCAAGAGATTCTTGTGCCTCAGCCTCCCTAGTAACTGGGATTACAGGCAGGCAGCACCACACCAGGCTAATTTTTGTGTTTTTAGTAGAGATGGGGTTTCACCATATTGCTCAGGCTGATCTCGAACTCCTGACGTCGAGTGATCTGCCCACCTTGGCCTCCCAAAGTGTTGGGATTAGAGGTGTGAGCCACTGCACACAACCCTGTATTCTTAAAGTTAATTTGTTCACTTTTCACTCTGTTTTACAATTTGGAAACCCTGCTATCCCCAACTCAAAATAACTAGTCATTAGAACCTAACAATTCTTTATCAGGTATGCATTCTGAATCTAGTGACACCCTAACTTGCTTAGAGTCACTGCTTGAGTTCTAGTTCTCATTTAACTGGTTTTCCTTGCCCCTTAGCCTCAGTCATTTCCCATACTCCTTCACTTATCCTCCTAAAAAAAATTCCTTATTATGTTACTCCTTTGTTTTATGACCCCTGTAAGGTTCCTTCAAGATTAAATCTTCTTGGTTTGGTTTATAAAGTCCCTTCCAATCGAATCTATGTCCTGATGTTGTTCCACATAGAACCAATGCTAGATGTTAAACTCTTTTCTGTTCCTTAGACACATCAGAACTTTCCATGTTTTTGTGATTTTTGCACTTTGTGTCCTGCCTACTTGGGTCACCCATTTTCATCTGGCTTTTCAAGATGTAATTTTAAAATCCAGTCCACATACTATCTCTTCCCGGATCTTCTTGGCTAGGTTACCTCTGTCCTCAACCTCTCTCCTATGTGTTTTTACTGTACTTATAAGTCTCCAAGTTGACTCTATCTATCTATCTATCTATCTATCTATCTATCTATCTATCTATCTATCTATCTATCTATCTACTTACCATCTATATACTTTCTGATTTCTCAGGGGATTCTAATCTCCTTGGTCACAGCATTATGTGTTTCAACTATGTCTTTTTGGTATCCATAGCATCTAGTAAGCATTGTACATCTGGTGCAGATTCTCAGTTTTTATTTTATTAATGATGATATTACAAAGAATATTTCTCAGCAATGATACTCAAAGCAGTGGTTTTACGTATAGAAATTAAGTGGCCACAGGCATGAAAGGAGAAATGATTCAGCCAGGTCATGACTGCTCTGTTATTTATTGTTTTTTTTAGGAATATCTGCTACCTCATCAAGCACCCCTACAGAGTTCTGCAGGAATGGTGGAACCTGGGAAAATGGCAGATGTGTTTGTACAGAAGAGTGGAAAGGACTGAGATGTACAATTGGTAAATTACTTGGGATAATGCTAAGGTGTAAGGTTTAGGTCACTCTTGTGTTAATAAGAATAGCAACAAAGCTTCTAGAAGCTTCAGTTAATGGTTACAGAAACAATGGGTGTAATGATGATGGCTTTAGAGTGTGTTTATCAGCTCAATAGTAAAAGATGAGTTTTCTTCTTGGGCAATTTATCAGTATATTCAATGCACCTTATCTGTTTCCTGACTACTAAGTTTTTCTGCAATCTCACAGCTGTGTTTCCTTCTGGCTGCAGTGACTAATCCAGGGCAATGAATGACATGATTCTCTCAGGTTCTTTCAATTGGTAATATGCCATAATACCCCATTTCAAATATCACCACTCTAATATATTTAACTTTTCTGAAATCAAGATGCATCTTCCTAAGAATATACTTATATTAAATTTTTATCTTTTCTTCCTTTACCTTGAAGAGTTATTATTAAGTTAGTGGTGTGATTTCAATCAATTGTGTCTCAGAATCAAAGTTCAAGGCCATGTTTAAATTTGAGGTGTGCTTCTCGACACTGTATACTTCATGCTGTCTGCTTAGGGTTCAGAGCCCTAGATATCCACTGCAGTCATTTCCTATACTCCTACCGGTCAATATATCCCACAGACCCCATGAATTTGCCTTTTTGCTTTGCCCACATCCTCATGATACCGTTGGCCACTATAGGCTCTATATTTTTAGTTCTCAAGATTCCAACTAATCTGTTACAGTAGCCTAGCTCACATTCCCTCTCTACCCAGGTTTATATTGTGCACATTTCAACTGGAACCTGTATTCTAACATACTACTTATTCTAATGGCAATAACTTAACCAGATAGGAAAGTATAGAAGTTCCTCACAGGCCGGTGGGTTCTATAAGCCTTCTATTGCCTTTCAAATTTCACTGCATAGGTTCTGACCTTTGACTTTTATCTGGTTTCAATTTTTTAAAAGTATGATTTATAATAAAGAATTTTTTCTCTTTTTTTACAGCTAATTTTTGTGAAAAGAGTACCTATATGGGTTTTACTTTTGCCAGAATCCCAGTGGGCAGATATGGACCATCCTTGCAAACATGTGGCAAGGGTACTCCAAATGGTATGTGTTTTCCCAAACATTTACTCTATTTACGCAGAAGAATTACTATGCTGCATCATGCCTCTCATACCTCCAACTCGTGTTAGGTACCTGAAGGGCATCAGGAAAGGTTTTGTGGAAGGACTTGACTCCCTTTCATGATGCTAATGTTCAAAACTTAAGGTAGTATCTCACAAAATCTTAAATTTCCCAAAAGTTTAATATGAATCCGTTGTTTGTGAATTCCTCTGAATCTTTCCTCAGTTGGTTTATTTTTCCAGCTTTTGCTTTCTCCTGGAGTTTAATTAAATTGACATTTGCTCCTTTAGTTATATAATTAAAAAAAATTTCTAATCAGTCAAAATTATGGACTAATATCATGTCTATTTTCAGATTTCATTTTTCCAGGTAGAGATGCATGGTTAAGTCTGTTCATAGTTGGTAGTCCTTCACCTTCTTGGTCATTTTAGTTGTCCATGTTGGAACATTCTCTAACTTCATTCTACTTTTCTTGACGTGACTACATTACTTGTATACAGGCATTCAGAGAGTGAAAGAGTAAATAGTATTTTCCGTTTCTAATATGGTCCCTGATAATATCCAAGATTTTAATGATTCATTTCAGTGCCACATTGGGTAATATCTTCTGAGTGTAGGCTTTAGAAATTCCTAGATTCTATCCTGATAACAAGAGCCTATTATGCCGTTTAATTTTCCCTAATGTTTTACCTGTCCCTTGTTTGCCTTGACTTGCATCTGAGCAATCCTACTTCTCACATCATCCTGCAGTTAATTCGGTACTTCCTATGGGACTAGATATCTCAGGAATACAGCCAATTGTAAATCAATGACAAAAATGTTTGATAAAACTACTGCTGGCAATGGCCCTGAAGGGAATGTGACATTTTACTTAGATATTTATTTTTGTATGGGTCAGGGGAACTCTGAAACACTAAATAAATTAAATGAATTGCTCTTTTTAAATTGCTTTTTATCTTATTATTATGAGAAATTATGCAGATCTGTATTTGATTTGTGGAATTCAAATTGCTTCCACCCATATACATCATTGTATTAGTCCATTCTTGCATTGCTATAAAGAAATACCTGAAATGCCATATCAGTCATGCTTACTCAAGTATTCATGATCCTGCTCTCTCCATAAGTCCTCCTGAATTTTTTACTCGGAGCGTAAAAGGGGCTTCTGCCATGTTGACACTTACTATTCATTACTATATATACCATACTTTACTATATGGTATGCTATTGATACCTATTGTCTTGATTTTACATGTTTTGTGTGTCCTAAATATTTCATAATGGCTTATAAAACAGATACAACTTACAAAACATAACTGTGCTACTGAATTAGGAAGAGCAAAGGTGTCAGTCACATACCCTAAGAGTCATCACACTTGTTTAATATACATTAATTCTTTGGGACAAGAGACTCAACATTTTTTATTTGGTTATTAATTTTTCTTTTCTGAGCACCTATTAGGAAAACATGTTTATAATATTTACTGTCAAATTTCAGATTGAACCTATAATTTTACAGATTTAGATTCTGTTGGCAATTTTGTTTTTAGTTTTATATTAATAATTACTTCTAATTACTCAATATTATATACCAAATGATCAAAATACTTTTCAATGATTTTTGAGTGGGGATATTTACACTTTTAGGTAACATTGAGGAAGAGATGCATCTGACATGTGCCCACTTAAAAGTTATTTATAGCCCATAAATACGTTAGAAATTTTCATTATGTCATGGTGTAGAGGTGAAGCCATCATATAAATTAAGAGTGACTCCAACTTTGTGCTTTACATGTTATTGAAGCAATCTCTAATTTCAGTGTTTCTAGTTGTTGTCCCAAGAAGGAGCTGCCCAAAGCTGGTTCTGAGGAAAAGTCTACCTTTTGGTCAGCTGTCCCTCTAATTATTTTCTATAGCAACTACTTAAGTATTAACTACAGAAAGGCAGTGAGGTAGGGAGGCTTACGTGATAATCCTAGGAAATAAACCAATGACCCAGTAAACATTTATTGAGAGGCAACCAAACATCTAATAAATACAATAGAATATAGCAGAACTCTTTGCCTTTCAGCTGTTATCCAGATTTGCATAAAGCAGTCAAGATCAACATATAATTCAATATCTATTAGGAATTTTTCCTATTGTTTCTAGTCTCTCAGCCTAGTATTCTGTCATCATATCCACTTGAAAGCCATTATGTGCCTTATTGTTGAAAGGTAAATCTTCCTTGAAGACATCAAAGGAAGGAAATAGTCAACTGGTCTTTTGAAGTCCAGATTCAAAAATCCAGACAATAAGTGGTATCTGCCTAAAAATAATATGCAATAATTTTTAATAAATAACTTGTGATAAAAATTAGTTATTGCCTAAAAATAATACGCAATAATTTTAATAAATAATTATTTTTAATAAAAAATTTCTTTTTATTAAAGCAGGCAATCCAATGGCAGTCCGGCTGTGCAATCTCTCTCCATATGGAGAGATAGAATTACAAAATGTGACAATAGGAAATTGCAATGAAAATCTGGAAACCCTGGAGGAGCAGGTATGCCATATGACTCACTGACGGGCAACTGGAAGAAGTTCTGATTCCGTGCAGTTTCTATTCTTCAGATACCTGATGGTCAAATCAATGCTTTTAAAACTCTCAAATTAGAAATAACAAAAACTAGTGACTAAAGCCACTCTTATTTATTTATTTATTTATTTTGAGACCTAGTTTTGCTTGTGTCACCCAGGCTGGAGTTCAATGGCACCGTCTCAGCTCACTGCAACCTCCGCCTCCCAGGTTGAATGAAGCAATCCTTCTGCGTCAGCCTCCGGAGCAAGCTGGGATTACACATGCCACCATGCCCGACTAATTTTTGTATTTTTAGTCGAGACAGGATTTCACTGTGTTGGCTAGGCTGGTCTCAAACTCCTGACCACAGGTGATCCGCTTGCCTCGGCCTCCCAAAGTGCTAGGATTACAGGCATAGTAAGCCACCGCACCCGGCTGCCGCTCTTATTTTTAAAAGTTGACATCTGTTTGTGAAAAAGGACAGTTGGTTCATCAAATTTCAGCAAACGATAATCAATAGCACATTGAAAACGGCTTCATCTTTGTAGATCAGTGAAGTTTTGACTGGATATAGATCCCTGACATTTGAGACCAAAGGAAAGCCTCTTGATGGTGTAATTGAACCAGAATGAAGAGAAAGAAACTATAATCAAAGACCCTTTGAAACAGGAAACTCCAAACCTGATGCGGGTCTCAGGGCAGTATCTATGAGCAGGTGAAACAGAAAGTACATCTAACTAGATGTTTTTTTCATGCAGATTAAATTATTTTGACTGAAGTTGTACCCAAATGCACATGCATGGAAGAGCTAACACTAGGGGACAAGCAAGGGGAGGAAGAGGAAACCAACCTTTATGTACAGCCTTTCATGTGCCTGGCATGTTGCATATGTTATCACATTTAATCCTTATAAAACTTCTGTGAGTTGAATGTTATTCCCATATTATAAATAATTATAGCCAATAACACTTACTAATTGTTGAGCACCTACTGCATGCCAAATATTGTGCCAAATATTTAATGTATTTATTAATCATATTTAATTTTTATAACACCATAGATAGGTTTTTTTTTTTTTTTTTTTTTTTGAGACGGAGTCTCGCTCTGTCACCCAGGCTGGAGTGCAGTGGCCGGATCTCAGCTCACTGCAACCTCCGCCTCCCGGGTTCACGCCATTCTCCTGCCTCAGCCTCCCGAGTAGCTGGGACTACAGGCGCCTGCCACCTCGCCCGGCTAAGTTTTTGCATTTTTAGTAGAGACGGGGTTTCACTGTGTTAGCCAGGATGGTCTCGATCTCCTGACCTCGTGATCCGCCCGTCTCGGCCTCCCAAAGTGCTGGGATTACAGGCTTGAGCCACCGCGCCCGGCCTGATAGGTATTAATGTATGCATTTTACAGATGAGGAAAATGTGGTTCTGAGAGGTGAAGCATTTTGTCTAGTGACCACAGACAGAAAGCGATAGAGCTGTTCTTTATTTAAAAGTTCACATTGTACTACCCTGGCTCCCTAATCACAGATGGGCAGGGTAGCATTTGGGTGGGGACAGGAGATGGAGAGTAGAGGTAGCTGCCGATCCCACAAGTTGTGCCAACCCACAGACTGAGGAAAGATGCTAAATTTGGAATCTGACAAACCAGAGTCTGGTTCTTAGCTCTGCCATGTCTAAGCTGTGAGAAACTTGGTTGAGCTCCCTAACTTCTCTTGAAGGTGCACAACTCACAAAGTTTTTTTGCTTATTACATGTGATAACACCTGTAAACATCTAACAGAGTGCCTAGCACATAGCAGGATCTAGCAATTGAATTGGAGTTATTTGTTTCTGTCTACTGATTGGATATTGTTTCTGACACCCAAGTGTGAATAACTTGTAATATTGGTATAATTTGTGAAATGATGCTGCCATCTAGTGAAAACCAAGAGACACAAACGCACACACACACACGCGTGTGTGTGCACGGACACCCAGCTTCACCGATGACAATATGGATTGGCATGTTTTAGCCCCACAACACAGAGTCCTGGGGCTAACTGGCACCTAGAGAGGTTATCTTGGCCAGTGACTCCCAAACTACTGGTGCTGAAAAGCCAGTTTAAAAAATTTTGAACCCATCGCACAACAATAATTTTGTGAAATACAATAAAAATAAATTACTGGAAAAATGAAATGAAAAATACGCATAAAACGTACACCAAAATTTTAGAACTATTAGATTCAACAGCAAAAAATTGCTACATACATTTCTGACCAATTACTTTCAGTTTCTGTGCTTATCTCTCTATGACCTTCGTAACACACAGTGAACCAGTACTGGCCCATGGATACACTCTAGTAGCTCCAATCTAGCTAAGGCAGCCCCTTATAGTTAATCAATCCTGTCAAACAGGAAAGGCTGGGAAAACCACTGGCCTGCATGTACTTTGTCCTTTACACAAGGAAAGATGCAAACGTGGAAAACTGAGTGAACATGATGTTCAGGAGATTGAGGCTCAGCTAAATTCCAACTTATTTACCTGTAGTTGCTTACAAAGTATTTGGACATAATTGCGTAAAGCTAGGGTTTTTTTCTGTTTTTTTAAACAGGTAAAGGATGTCACAGCACCACTTAATAACATTTCTTCTGAAGTCCAGATTTTAACATCTGATGCCAATAAATTAACTGCTGAGAACATCAGTAGTGCTACGCGAGTGGTTGGACAGATCTTCAACACTTCCAGAAATGCTTCACCTGAGGTAAAACTCACAAAGCTTTTTTTTTTTTTTTTTTTTTTTTTTTTTAGAGGGGGTGTTGGGAAAGAAAGAGAGATGTCCTGAACTCCACTCCTTATTCCACAATATGGATTTGAGCATGGTTTAGGTTGCTTAAAGGTATTTTGCATAGCACTCCTGAGAGGTGCTCAAAGGTACATATAAAAAAAGAGCCTCTTGTCCAAATATTTTCTTTTAGGATATTCATAATGATCATTATCGTGTTGTCTTTTTTTTTGAGACAGAGTCTCATTCTGTCACCCAGACTGGAGTGCAGTGGCACAATCTCAGGTCACTGCAACCTCTGCTTCCCAGGTTCAAGGGTTCAAGTGATTCTCAGGTCTCAGCCTCTCAAGCAGCTGGGGCTACAGGCACACACCACCACACCTGGCTATCATGTTAAGTCTTTTAGGAAGTCCTGGAATGCATAAGTCTACTTCATCTTATGAATATGTTTACCAACTACATTTGACCTTACCATCCCTAGTGCATTCCAAGTAAATAATGTTTCAAGAACTTACTTTGGAACATGTGATTTTAAACTGAGATGCATTTCTATTAAGAATATTTACATTTTAGTCTTGGCTTTCTGAAAACTTTAAGCCTAGTTTACATTCCTGATATTTTAACCTGCTAAACCCTGGTACTTGGAAACAAGTATACTCAACATTTACTAATTGGTATAGCTGGATAGTGGTCAAACAGGGCTACAAACCACCAGTATGGACTCAACCTGTGTACAACTTGAATATCCACATGCCCTGAAAATAGCTACTCCTTTCTTCCATTCCCTTGAAATGTTTTATTTCAGAAAAAAATATTTTTGAAATATTTTTCCTGCTGAAAAGTAAGTGGGATTCGAGTTAATAAAAATGGAATTGAGTGGCTGGGCGCGGTGGCTCAAGCCTGTAATCCCAGCACTTTGGGAGGCCGAGACGGGCGGATCACGAGGTCAGGAGACCGAGACCATCCTGGCTAACCCGGTAAAACCCCGTCTCTACTAAAAAAAAAAAATACAAAAAACTAGCCGGGCGTGGTGGCGGGCGCCTGTAGTCCCAGCTACTCGGGAGGCTGAGGCAGGAGAATAACGGGAACCCGGGAGGCAGAGCTTGCAGTGAGCAGAGATCGCACTACTGCACTCCAGCCTGGGCGACAGAGCGAGACTCCGTCTCAAAAAAAAAAAAAAAGGAATTGAAAGAGAAAATAATGACCTCCAAATGTAGAATTAATGGAAGGATTAACCAGTAGGCAGGAGGGCTTCAACACTCCCAAAGAGGGAAGTTAAATAGTAATCAAACACCAAAAGATCATCTCTCTGACACACTCCTGAGTTCTTGATTGAAAGAAGACTACAAATTATTTTACTAAGTCTAATAGTTACTAAGTCTAATAGTTACACTAAGTCTAATAGGCATACTAAGTATAACTTAGTTATGCTAAGTATTATGAGCTGTAATTTTTAACAACCAGAATACTGTAGTCTTCTTATTTTGTTTCTGCTTTTGTATCCAAGTATTTGATTTTGTGTTCTTGGAGTTTGGTGGGGATTCCGTGAAAGATTTTGCTATGAGGTCGAATTCAGAGACTTAAACCTCCTAATTCACTACCTTAATTTATATTTTCACTTTGCCCTATCTTGATTCTCTCGGTCATCTTATGTGGATCAAATAATAAACCTTTAATTTTATAAAATGCTTGCCACTACATTATCATATCAGTGATGCCACTTGCTACTGTAATGATTCACAATGATAATGATGGTGATGATAACGTATGATATATGCTTCTCTGATGATCAGTATCTTCTCCTTGGCAGGCAAAGAAAATTGCCATAGTAACAGTGAGTCAACTCCTAGATGCCAGTGGAGATGCTTTTCAAGAAGCTGCTGCTACTGCTAATAATGATGCCCTTACAACGTAAGCACAAATTCAATTTGGAAAGAAAACTTGACTAAGTGCTGTTTACTTTCCTAGGCCAAAGTATTTCTCTCATGGATGCAGTAACTGATTCCTCTGGAATGTAGATAAGAGCTGTGACTTTCCACTTGACCTTCAGTTACTAGATGGAGTGGTATATGTTACCTCCTGCATCCAGGGGTGCTGGCCATGGCCTGGGAGATAGGGAGTAACTGGGCTGATTTAGATTACAACTTGTTTTCCTCACCTTAGTTTGGCATGACCAAGGGGCAACTTCCATGCACGGCAAGACCTCTTCCAACTTCTTTTGCAACATGTAGAGCTACAGAGAACAGCTCACTTTGCAGGACATACTGCCATCCCCCAAGCTGCACCTCACTTCTCTCTTTCCAAGGCCCTGGTGTGTTTTGATTATTTTCCTTAGCTTTCCTGATGATGTTTTCTTGACCCCTTTGTGGGACTTGTGAGAGGGGTGCCCCGTTGACTCAGCCCACTCCACTCAACCCCTTGTGGGAGGGAACGTGTGGATGAGCAAGTGTGGGAATCAGCCAGTCACTTCTCCACTGGCAGGAGCAAACTCTCTGCAGGCCCCAGGGCAGCATCCAGGTGGGGTGCCTGCAACCCTAAGGCCCCAGAGGGCATGTTACAATGCTCTGTTAACTCCACCATCCATGGACAGCATTGCATTATCAGCCCAGTGGGCCCTTTGCCTTGTCACATGGGGTGGCTGCTCTCTGCCAGTGAGGGCGAAGGGCCAGTGTAACCGACTTTTTGGGTACCTGCACTTGGGGGTCCCAAATTCTTGTCCAGTGCCCAAGAAGAATTAGGTCACATGGACAAATTGAAGGATGGTGAATGCAGAGAATTTTATTAAGTGATGAGGGCAGCTCTCAGTGGAGAGGGGAGCTGGAAAGCATGTGAGAAGGACAGGATGCTCTCCCCTGAAGTCAAGTCACCTCTCAGCCTCTCTCTTCTGAAGTCAGGTTGCCTCTCACTGTCTCTGAAGTCAAGTCACCTCTTCCTGACGTCCAGCCACTTCTCTTCTCTACCAGCTGAGTCTGGGGTCTTTATAGGCACAGGATGGGGGAGTAGGGCAGGCTGTAGTTTTGGAAAAGGCAATATTTGATTGGTAAAAATACATTATTCAGAAAGAACCAACCAGTGGGAGAGAGTGGGTAAACAGGGATTGAAGTTCTCACTTTGGGTTTCAGACCAGTTTTGGCTTGAAGTTTTCCCCCTGGGATCCACCCCTTTCTGCTTAGAGTTTCTCTGCCTCCTCCTTTTCTGACCAACACTACATTGAAAAAAAAAAAGAATTCCACCCGCTTTCTCTCCTTTCTCCTCCTCTTTTCTGGATTACTGTTGATTGAACATTTGTATTAAAACTCATATACTTTATTCATAGAGACCCCTTATGGGTATTCACTCTATTTTTACCTTATGTACAGTTGTCAAAACCCTTTTAAAATTTACATCAGCATGCATGCTTTTGTAGAAAAATAAGAAAATATGTAGCTTAGCAAAATTCAAAAAATGATCTTACCTTTATTACCCTGTTGGCGTATATTCCAGGTTTTTTCCCTCTGTTTCTCTGTGTGTGTGTGTTTGTATGTGTGTGTATGTATGTATATGTATATTACATACTATATTGGTTCATAACTTGCTTTTGTCACTTAATACCTTACAAACTTTTTTCTATAAACATCTTTTATATAAATATCTATACATCTACATCATAACTTTAGATTACTGCATTATATGAGCAAACTTTCATCGAACCAGTTATCTGCTCAGCAGCTAGACATTTACATTGCTGGGAGTCTTTTAATGTTCTAAGTAATTAGCATTCTGGTACATAATCTTTATTTACATGACCCATTATTTCCTCAGGAGAAATTCCTAGAAGTAGTTCTTAGTTTTCTGATGATTACGACCAGTACCTACTTAGTGTTGAATTTTCAAAGTAGAAAAAGCGCAAAGGCACAAAATAGAGCATTCAAAGACTATAATTCTGAGAGGTGGTGGTAGAGGTTGAGTGAAAAGTTTTACTAGCATACTTTGTGACTTCACATTTCAATAGGAGTCTGGGCCCTTCTCATGGAGAATGTGGATGTCTCTCATTTTTCTTGACATATGAGAAGGAAGTGGCCATGGGGTCCAGAGTCTATGTTCAGTGAACAGAGAGGCCAAGAACCAGAATGGGCTCCCTTCACAGCTAAAAGCTTTGTGTTTGCAGAGTCTTGCTAGAGGGGAGGAATGAATGTTTTTGGTGAGAAAGCTGAGAAAAGAGAAGTTGTGGGATTTGAACATCGCAGGTCACAAAGCAGATAGGAACATTTTCCTAAAAATAAACAATTTTACTGGCTTAATATATAAAGGAAAATACAATTTTGTGTGATTTATATGCAATATCCAAATAGTTTTAAAGGAGGTGGTTAGAGGATAAATAAAATTTTAAAGTATAGGATATATTGAACTATAAAATGGTGTAAGCATGCTCAATTCCTCCTTTTATCACTCTGAATTTCTAGTCCAGTTATTTTCTAATAATGTTCTATCAGTTTATCCTCTACCAGCGTGATCTTTTGCATAAGCTCTTGTGGACTCAGATCCTTCCTTCATTCACTTAGATAAGGCTTCCTCCTCTGCCTCTAGCCCCAAGGTCAGGTCACCAACCCTTTAGCTCTCTTTAGGAGAACACTCTTGATGAGCTGCCAACAGAGGTCATCTCTCCCCGAGAAGAAAATTAAGTGTTGTTCAGGACAACACTTGATTTCCAAACTCTATCTTCTGAACCTAGGCCAGATGCTGGGTTCCCTGACAGACATCAGGCCTTAGTCATCCATTTCACTTTGACTTCTTCCTTCTTTCATTCCAGTTTTCTCTTGGTGTCTCTCAGTAGCTCCCTTTCTATAGCATAGGGAGAAGTGGAGAGGATGAGACTAAAAGGGAGGAGAGTGACAGGGCAGAAAGACTCTACCCCAGCCTCAGCCATCTCAAGTTGTCAAAGAGAAGGTCTCTAGTGCCCATTCTCTTTTTCTAAATTGAGTAGAGGCAGAATGTCAATGTGGGCAGAGCTCTGGGGATGTAGGGTTTCTGCTAGTGAGGGCATCATAGTACAATCAAGTTTAGGACTTCATCTCACAATTTTTTTCCTTTTTTTGAGATGGAGTCTTGCTCTGTCACCCAGGCTGGAGTACAGTGGCACGATCTCAGCTCACCGCAACCTCTGCCTCCCAGGTTCAAGCGATTCTCCTGTCTCAGCCTCCCTAGTAGCTGGGATTACAGGCATGCGCCACCAAGCCCAGCTAATTTTGTAGTTTTAGTAGTTTAGTACAGACAGGGTTTCACCATGTTGATCAGGCTAATCTTGAACTCCTAGCTTCAAATGATCCACCCACCTTGGCCTCCCAGGCTGTTGGGGTTATAGGCATAAGCCACCGCGACTGGCTGACCTCACCATTGTAGACACTGGTTGCAAAGTCTGATCTGTAACCTTAGACCTTTGATCTCATATTGAAAGTCATAATTACCCTGGTTTATCTGACTTTGGGAATGCGAAATGCCTCCCTAGCACTGACCACCTGTACATTTACATTTCACTTTTCTTTTTGTATTTCTCTTCCGGCTAGCCTGGCACCCACTCAGATTATCTTGACCAAATAGAGATTTATTATAAATGGGAATATGGGGTCTCATGGAGGTCCAAGAACTGAATCATAATATAGTAGGCCTTGTCAACCCAAAACAATCAAAAAGGTCAGAATCTAGTTTAAAGAGAGTTCATTCAATTGCAAAGTTTAAGGACAACTACCTGGGAAGCACAAATTCCAGAAAATGAAAGTCAATGTTTTGAAGTATATAAGTTTGGGATCATTTATATAAACAAAGTTTAGGGAAGCTTAGCAGAGTTTTAATGTCTTTCTGTATAAGGCTTGATGCATGGTTATAGCGATCTGATTAACTGAGGTGGTCTTTTTCTTTTGGGAAAGGTGTATTTAACATTCCACATTGAAGATGTAACAATTACACTGAAGACCTAACAATCATGAGCCAACTGGTCTGAGTTAGGTACAGGACAAAAAAGGAGGCAATTAATCTGTAACATAGATCAGTCATTAGAAAGGGGAAAGGTCTGGCCTCTCCGAGTCACTGACAGAACAAGAACAGTGAGGAAGAGAGTTAATCTATAATCTAATAAGCAGAAGTTGCAAACATGCTACACGTGATTCAGTCTCCAGGGCTTAACTTCCTTTTTGACGTAATAAATTGAGAGGGTCTTGAAATTTTATTTTCTTTTATTGCCGTATGGACCCTGGAGCAGGAAGATGACTGAGGATCCAAGGCAGCTTTGGAAGACTTAGTAGAGAAGTTTACAGGTCTTTTTTTTATTTTGAACAGGAAGAATTAGCCTCTTATTTTTAATTTGTGTTTTTTTTCTTACGATACAACGACCACTCTGGCTCCCTCTAAATTATGACTTTCCTGATATAACTACAGCACTAATCAAAAACATCTTGTGTCCGAGAATTTGATGACTTATTTTTGTCAGTTGTGCCAGGTGGATGACCACTTTCTGGATTGGCTTCTCCGGGGCAGGTGCCCATTTGTAATCTTATCAGTTATGATAAGAGGAGGAAAGAATTACAAGAAACAAAAAAAATGACCTTAGAAGTAGCCGTGGTTAGAGCAACCCTGTAAAAGTGGGAACATGAAAAACACCTCCTGTATATCTACCAATTCTTCCTTTTAGCTTGCAAATGCCTGAGGGAGCAGCTGCTGGAACTCCCACTGTTCCACAGAGTGCTGACCTCTAAGTAGATACTCAACAGATACTGTTGGGGAGAATGATATTCTTAGCAGGTTGGAATTTTGTTAGGTATTCCTCCCATTGAAAGCAGCTCTGGGGTATGTGTGAATTGCTGAAAATGGTTTTATAAAAGGAAAACATTTCAATCAGAGGATCTAACCTGAATGTTTCCATACGAATGATGATTACATTCTCTTTATCAAGCAATCCTCAATTATTGTAAACTTTCTCTTTATCTCATTTGGAGGTAGAGAAAAGATATTTTAGTGTCAGAAATAAAGATTTGGCATATAGAACAACTACATTTTGATGAAATCGTTTCATTTCTGGAAAAACTAGACTGATTATTTTACATACAGAGGTTTTGTTTGGTCAAGTACAGAAATAGTTCAAATATATGGGAAACAAGAAAAAGGAAAGGTCTTATGACTTTTCTTTGGAGAACGCCAAATCGACAGGTTGCTGCTACTCCCTCCCACCTTCCATCTAATCTATCTTTGAACTTAGCCAAAGTAGAAAAGAACATTGTAAAAACCTTCAGGGTCTAGTTCAGAGCTGAGGCAACGAGCTCAGAGCTCTGCTCTCTGTTGGTTCCATCTAAACTGTCACCTCAGGAACGAACAACTTACAAAACATGCTTTGGATCCTAAGGGATTTGGGTGAGAGGAAGAAGATGAATAAATGGAAATGGATTCTCACCACTGGAGAAAAAATTAGAAGTGCATTCCTTGCCAGTGGTGGGTGGCAACACCATCCTTCTATGTGAGGAGCATCATAATAAAGACTATTTCTTTAGGGAATTCTATAATTCTTGAGTTCTACCTTTTTGCCATCTATACTCACAGGGTAGCCTTCAGTGAGGATGGTCCACCCGAACTGTCTTATTTAAGTACATGTAATGCAACACAACTCTAGAAAAGAAAACCAATTATTCTGAGGCAATTGTTAATGCTGTCATGACCACACGATTCTATGCTCATGTTTTTCTGTTGTAGTATAAGACAGAACACACACCTTTCATTTTATGACAAAATCTTGAGTATTAAGTTGTGTTTTATTATATGCAGGCTTATTGAGCAAATGGAGACTTATTCCTTGTCTTTGGGTAATGAATCAGTGGTGGAACCTAACATAGCAATACAGTCAGCAAATTTCTCTTCAAAAGATGCTGTGGGGCCTTTAAATGTTCGCTTCTCTGTACAGAAAGGTGAGCTGTTAATCTTATTTGCTTGTAACGGTAAAGAGCATTCTGCTACCGATGATGAATAATAATGCTTTACTCACGATAATGTAGACTTTTACAATTCTACTCTTTCCCTTCTCATATAGGAGCTAGCAGTTCTCTACTTTCTGGTTCAACATTTATACATACAAATGTGGATGGCCTTAACCCAGATGGACAGACTGAACTTCAGGTCTTGCTTAATATGACGAAAAGTAGGTCTCAAACTTTGTGACATTTTAAAAATTGGACTCAAATTCATGGAACTAATAACTTCTAATTTACTGAAGGAGAAATAATGTCTACTTAGTTTCATACTGAGTAATTTGCATTTGAGTATGTTTGAGCTCTGACATGTTATGGTAATCTCAACTCTACTATTCTAAGTCAAAAAGATAATTTCTTTGTTTTTTCTTTTTTCAAAAGCCTTTTGGAAGGTAGCAGAATTGAAATGTTCAGGCCATGTACACAAATATGTTTTCCTACAAAAATCTTGCTAAGGTGGTTCTGTTTTACACTTACACATTTAAAACATGTTCAGTCACAAGCTCTGACCATGTTTACTAGTGGCATGACACTCTTAGGCTCAGATGCACTCTGCACACCTGACCCTGGAGAAGTCCATGTAATTGGCACAGTCATCATGTAGTAGTATCAATTTTAGGTTATCTCCTCTCTATGGTGCCCACCGTGTGCTCACTATTATCCTGCATATAACCTTTCAGAAATTCTTACAAGTAACTTGAAGTGGTTATATTTTTCAAAGTCTAAAAAAAGATAAGTAAATCAAACACACACATTTACTTTTCGTTTCTCCCCAAACAAAAAAACCCGATGCCAGAAAGTGTATGTGTTAGATAGAATAAATGTATGACAGCAGTGAAAAAGAAGAGAGTATTATTTGTGAATCTGGCACTCTGGAATTTGCTCTCATTTGCTTTGGCCACATGCTTTGTGATGGTAAAGACTAAATCTAAGTCTTCTATGTTCTTGTGCATTTTTTCTTTTAATTTAAAAATACTTCATGCATACAGAAAAGTACAGAAAGTAATGTGAGGAGTACCTACGTAACTACCAGCCAGGTAAATGAATGTCAATTTTTCCTATATTTGCTTCAGATCTCTTTAAAAAAGAGAGAGACGATATTACAGTTGCACTTGAAGCCCTCTACCTCACAAAGCACTGCAGCCTCAACTTCCTAGGAGGAAGCAATCCTCCAGTCTCAGCCTCCCAAGTAGGTGGGACTATATAGGTATGCCCTGCTAATTAAAAAAAAAAAAATTTAAATTTTTTTGTAGAGACAGAATCTCACTATGTTGCTCAGGCTGGTCTCAAACTCTTGGCTCAGGTGATCCTCCTGCCTCAACCTCTTAAAGTGTTGGGATTATAGCCATAAGCCACTGTGCCTAGTCTCATTCTTTTATTTTTAAAGAAAGAAAACAAAAAAGCCTTGCTCTACTTTTAGGGTTAACTTTTCATTTAGTGTCCAGGATAAACAATTTGGTGATGTCAATGTACTGTGAACAAAAGCCAGCAACCCATCCCTTTGTCTCCAGGTGTAGGCTCCAACAACTCCCACAGAGGAGGACAATTTGGGGGCGGTCGGGGCCTTGCCTGTCTCCCTCTCAAATCAGATGACTGAATACTCTGGTCTCACACCACAACATTTTCCTTTTATCACTTGTGAAAGACAACAGAGTTTAGGAAATTAATTCAGTTAAAATACATACTGTTGATGGTTCTGTTGTTTTAAATATGCCAACAGTTGTCTAAAGTGTCAGGAGGCAGTCCTGGTTCTTTGACTGCTGCCGCCAACAGGCTGGGTGCAAAACCCTTCACAGCAGCGATGGTCTTTCAGGATCTTTGATGAGCAGCTGATTCCTTTTTCCAATGTCCAGAAGATGTTTCACAGTAGCCTGCTAGCCTTGGGAGAAGCCCATGATTGTCATGACACAGCAGGGGACAATAGTTGAAGAGATGGTGAAGAGTGCCTGCCTCAAAAACTCCACAGAAAAAGTGACTTGAGCTCCTTGCTCTATGACTTAACACCACTCGTCCCCTTTGAACAGGAGACCGACCTCATCTGGGCTCAGTCATCCTGGTGTCCCAGCTTTGCTATTTCCTGTCTCATATTTTGTCATTGCAGGAGGCAACATGGGCTAGGGCTGCCCATTGGTCATGTTCACTCTCTCCATCTCTCATGTATAAAGCAAGACGTTTACTTTATACATGAGATCCTTGCAATACCTTTTTGAGGTGGATTAGACAGAAATTCTCATTCCTATGTAGAAGGTAAGGAAACTGAAGCTCAGAAAGAAAAATTAATATGGTGGAATGGCCCACCATGGGTTATATGTATTACTTACATATTGCAATTAAGTAAAGTTTCAACCAGTAAACCATTTTTGCTGTACTTTGCTAAAATATTAAGCAGCCATGCACTTCTACAACAATGTGAGATATTGTTTTTTGTTTACCCTACAGTTCACTTATTGATCTTAATGTCTTTTTCTCCCTATAGGTAACAGCAAGGCATGTGGCTTTGTAGTTTATCAAAATGACAAGCTTTTCCAATCAAAAACTTTTACAGCTAGATCAAATTTTAGTCAAAAAATTATCTCAAGCAAAACTGATGAAAATGAGCAAGATCAGAGTGCTTCTGTTGACATGGTCTTTAGTCCAAGGGTGAGCTTTTCATTGCAGATACAAGAAAAAAAGTGTCCTCATGCTTTCTGTCTTTCTGATGGTGGCAGCTGAGACTGAGTAGAGTAATACAGGGGAAGAAGAGAATAGGAGCAAAGGGCGGGAGTTTCCATGAACAGAAATAATAAAAATTCAGACCAATCTTGAATACCAAAAGCAGGGATATTTTGAATAAAAGAAATCTACAGCAAAACTCTTCAAAAGATTCTTTGATGTATCCATTTAAATATTCCTCCCAATCATATCTTTTGTCAAACTAACTAAATGCAAAGTTAGCTAATTTAAATTTTATCTCCTTTTTTCCCTCTCCTTAATCATAATGAATGTGCTAATGCTTAGTATATATTTAATTCATTTCTCAGATGACTGTCTTATACTACTTGATTTTTTTAGCCCAATTAAGCATTTAGAAATAGTAATTGTAATTGTCTTGTCAATTCACAGTACAACCAAAGAGAATTTCAACTCTATTCCTATGCCTGCGTCTATTGGAATTTGTCAACAAGGGACTGGGACACGTATGGCTGTCAAAAACACAAGGGCACTGATGGATTCCTGCGCTGCCACTGCAACCATACTACTAATTTTGCTGTATTAATGGTAAGGATGTACATAGCAATCTCTTTCCGGATGACAATTTTCCTTACACACAATTCTAGTATGTGCTCCTTGGAGATAACTTTGGGATTTAATTTACATAGATTCTCAACTCAGATTAAATAGAAAAACAGGAAATAAAATGATAGGACTAAAGGCAGGGTGCGGTGGCTCACTCCTGTAACCCCATCACTTTGGGAGGCCGAAGCAGGCAGATCACGAGGTCAGGAGTTCGAGACCAGCCTGACCAACATGGTGAAACTCCATCTCTAGTAAAAGTACAAAAATCAGCCGGGCGTGGTGGTGCACACCTGTAATCCCAGCTACTGGGGAGGCTGAGGCAGGAGAATTGCTTGAACCTGGGAGACAGAGGTTGCAGGAGAATTGCTTGAACCTGGGATACAGAGGTTGCAGTGAGCCGAGATCATACCATTGCACTCCAGCCTGGGCGACAGAGTGAGACTTCATCTCGAAAACAAAACAAAACAAACAAAAAAACAGGACTAAGGTAAAGGCAAGTAGAATAGAACTTTTTGCTATGTGGTTGTAGGATAGACAGGTCAGCACTATGTATTTGATCATGGGAAGGGAGCCCATGTGCGGAAGAAAAGCTGGTGGACTCCATTCAACTAACTCACATGTTCTGAAGCGTAAACTTGTTACAGCCAGAGGTAAAGCTGTATAGCTGTGTGTCAGAGACAGGTTCAATATTTCCTTAGCTATATGTGGACAGTTTAAATCATGACCCAAAGCTTTTCCCATTGAAATTGCTCAAGTTACTAAGGTTTTGCTAGAAGATATAAAAGAAAAAACTCTTTAATTCCTTCAATTTGTCCCCTAGTTTCTCCAGGTATTCTTTAATTCTTTTACTCTAAAGCTATACTGTGCAAGCAACTGATAATACTTAGCTCTGGTGTGCAGCTGTGCTTGCATCTCTCAAGGTTCTTGTGCTGAACTTTGTAAGAAGAGGGGCTTCTGTATGTTCTATTTCCAGAAATCTGTTATTCTGGTGAAACAAAAAAAATGTTAGTTTATATACTTGATGGAATGTTTTTTATACACAATGGAATGGGGAATTATAGAGAGTGTTCTTCTCCTTAGTAAGGGACTATTAATGTTATGAATCTCCCAAGGAGAAGCAGATGTTTTCATTTCCCAGTAGCTATAATATAGCCTGTGGAAGCCAGTGGAGACTGGTGGAACATACTTCTATAGCTTACATTATCAAAGCATAGAACCTTGCTTTTTGAGATAACTGTAGTTTTCTCATTTTAATTATAAAAACTCTCTTATTTTAATTCATTTGGATTATTTCTATTCTAACTTGTATTACAGAGAGGTCTGCTTTCTCAATCAGGAGATACAGGAGAAAAATTTAACTTTTTGATATCTTAAAGTCATAGGATCGTTGATTAGCTATGTAAAGCTCAGGTTGCTATACATGTTAAATGATACAGTTTACTACAGTTATCTATTCCCTTTCTTGAGGTTAGGCTTTCAGCTATGTCTTCTCACTAGTATCTGACTACCTCAATGCCTATGTACCTACATTTGCAATTAGTTTTGGTTTGCAATATTTTTTTTTAAATGGCTGATTCAAATTGCCTGTGAAGTAAGAGCAAATAGGCTCTGAGTGAAAAGATTATTTTTAAAATCTGAAGACCTATGAATCTTATGATTCTTTTTGCATCTACTTAGTATACTACACACAAGAAATAACATAAAATTTTTGTTTTATTATTTTTAAATGTGTATTTTGTTTTTATTTTATTTCTATAAAAGCAATACACAGGCATTGCATAAAGTATGAAAGTATATACTAAACAAAAGTATACTCATATGGAAAAATGTTTATGAAAAAGTAAAATGGCAATTCGAGCATAATGCTATTATGTTAACAAACCCATGTGTGTTTGTGTAATAGACATAGATAGTATTTTTAAGCATGTAAGAAAAAAAGATAGGCTCTCAAGAGGTAAGTATGGTGTGGGGTAGCTGGCAGTATAAAGGAACATATGCTTTTTTTATTAGGCCTCTATATTCCTTTCATATTTTACAGTGTTTTTCTAATTTTAACAACTTAAAAAATCAGAAAGTACAGATAAGCAAAATGAACTATACATATCCAACCCACCCTGTGACCATCACCACTACCTCAACAGATTTCTAAGATTACATACTCATATGGTATGTATTTTCATACATATACACACACACACACACAAACATGTTGAGAGATATATAAATATATCACACAAAAATAAGACTTCCTTTAAAAAATTAACAGGGTATGAGCATCTTTCCATATTTATGAAGATATTTCTGCAACTTTATTTTTAGTGCATCAACTTAGATATACTTAGAGTCCAGTTACACATAAAAATAATGTCATGAATAAGTGAGGCAACTTTTGACAATTTAGATCTAATTCAAACAATTTTGATTTTAGACATCAAGGAAGAGTATAAATAGTTGACTTGTGAACAACATGAGACTGTATGGGTCCACTTAATATGTGGATTTTTTTCAATAACAAAGTCTGCCCTCCACATTGGCCCTCCACATTCTGCATCCACAAGGAAACATAGATGGAAAATAACATGGTATTGTCAGAGTGTAAAACTGGTATATGGAGGCCAGCTTTTCATATCAGCAGGTTCCACAGGACCAACTGCAGGACTTGAATATGCACGGCTTTTGGCATCTACAAGTTGTTCTGAGACACTCCCCCCGCAAATACCAAGGCATGACTGTATATTTTTCCCTAACTGAATGAGTTAGATAATTATTCTCAAGCCTGTACTTCAGGTAAACTGCTTAGCAATAAGGGGTTGATGTATTTCACTGTTAAATATATCAAGAGCTTTACAAAAGGAAGATATGTCTGGCAACTGTCTGGTTATTTTGACCCATGTAACTCTGTGATGTTGACTTTCATTAACATTTCAGGGATGATTATTTAAAAATATGAGTCTTAACTTGTTTTTCAGACTTTCAAAAAGGATTATCAGTATCCCGAATCACTTGACGTATTCTCCAATGTTGGATGTGCACTGTCTATTACTGGTCTGGCTCTCACAATTGTATTTCAGATTGTCACCAGGTAAGAGCAGAAGCAGGCTCTTTTCAGAAAAGAAATTGCTATCTTGATATAATTTACTTTGAAAATTCTCATAAGAATGTAGTGTCTTTGAACTAGACGAGAACTCAGAGATGTACTTATTTTATAGAGGAGGACATTCAGGCCTGGAAAGGCTAAGAAATACACACAAATAAATATATAATTACAAATTGTGGCAAGTGCCTTGAAAGAAAATTATATGCCACTTATTTACAAGTTTGTCATGTAAAATTAATGTGGTCCTGCAGCTCATGAATGCTATAATTCCTTAGTGTTGAATAGAACCATGCCTATCAATTTGTATTTGTAAAGGAAAGAGACATTGCAAATAGCATTTTTTTAAAAAAGTAATTTAAAAAATATACCGAGCTTTCAAATGGTGAAATGTTTTCCAAAAATATATGGTTTTCAAATGATGAAAGTTTTTGAATCCCATACCTTAAAGTCTAATTTTAAATAATGACCTATAAACAAATACTTCTCTCCACCTTGACCCCTTCATTTGAGGTCCAATTTTGTATCCCATTCATTAGGTTTTGTCACATGCTACATTTTTTAACTGCCTGTGGTCTTTTAGAAGCTCGTTCATTTATTAATTTACTCTGTTTACTGTGTGTTTCCTCTGTCAACTCCACATTTCATGTTTGTTTGGTCTTTCATGACACTGAAATTTTTCAAGCATCCAGGCCATTTACTTTGAAAAATGTTCCACAGTGAAGATTTGTCTGAAATTTTCTTCATGAAGAGATGCAGGTTAATTATTTTTGGTGGGAATACTGCAATCATGGATTTTTTTTTAGTGTGACACGACAAGAAATGCATATCAGTGTGTCTCATTGTTGTAGGCTGTAAGTTTGATTCCTCGTTTAAAGTGATGTCTGACAGATTTCCACATTTTTTCCCTGTGTAAATAATAGGTGACTCATGGGGTGCCACTTTGAGGCTGCATGATATCCTGTTTCCCAAAAATCTTTTACTTAATGATCTTGTTACTCATCCTTACTGGAACAAATTATTACATTAGTAGTTGAAAAATAGTGATCCTCTAGTCTATCATTCTTTCTATATTTGTTTGCTATACTCTTTTGCAAAAAGCATACTTCCCAGTGTAGCCAGAGGGAGCCACTTCATGTTGTTTTGTCATGTCTCAGTCTTTAGTCACTTCCTTATTTCAATCACAGCAAAATGATCATCTTTCACTTTCTGTGCCTCATACCTGAACCAGCCATTTCTCCGAAGAGCCAGAATTGTTTTCGATTCCTTTTTTTCCCCCTTTTCACATTAAATGAGTCTTTTGCCATTCATTTAAAAGTTTTACAGTGAGTGCTTATGTTGTAAGGAGCTGAATACAAACCTATGAACAGACAGATAATCTCCTATCTCTCATGAAATATACACTTTTTGGGGGGAGAGGTAAGACATTATAAAAATATATACACAACTGAATATACAGTTACAAATGGTGGTAAGTGCCTTGAAGGAAAATTACATACCATGTAATTACATGTTTGTCATGTAAAATTAAATGCCTATTAAATTTGTCTCATTATTTGTATTTCTACCATCACCAGAGTTGTATTGACGATTATTTGGCCCCATAAGTATGAGTCATAGTTGCTGCATAACCAGTTTCTTTGCCCAAACCTCACTCTTTTCATTTGTCATCAGATTTCTTTACTCCTTCATCAATACATTTTCTAGCACAATTATGCAACCATAGATGGCACTAAAATTCATCAGGAAACAAAAATAAAAATAAACGCCAGGCATGGAGGTTCACACCTGTAATTCTAGCACTTTGGGAGGCCAAGGCAGGAGGGATTGCTTGAGCCCAGGAGTTTGAGACCAGCCTGGGCAATACAGCAAGATCACATCTCAAACAAGGCAATACAGCAAGATCACATCTCAAACAAATTTTTTCAAAAAAGAGAAAAAACAAAACAAAAATAAAGACAAAATTTTATTGACTTTAAAATCCTGAATTATAAAATTTTCTTTGTTCTTGGACAGGTTCCCATATAATAATAATGCACAGAATACAGATAGTCCCCTACTGACCATGGTTCAACTTACGATTTTTCAGCTTTAAGATGGTGCAAAAGTGATAGCATTCAGGACGTTTCTTGATTTATGATAGGGTTATGTCCCAATAAACCCATTGTAAACTGAAAATATGGTAAGTTGAAATGATGTTTTTAGTTTTCAATGGATTTATTGGGATGCAATCTCATTGTAAGTTGAGGAGCATCTATACAGTAATAATGTATAAGAAAGGCCAGGCTATTTGAAAATCACCTCTTCTTCCTGTGGATTATAATTGATAAAATTAGATAAAAACTAGAATCTAATCTTACTTTTATATAAAAAGATTCTTTTGAGTACTTTTTGCAGTTCTGGTCATTAAACCTCTCAATAGATTTAGTGAAATTTTGAATTGTCCCGAAATCTCAACTAAAATGTCAAGCAGACGGACTGAGTGCTGTTTGAATGAAAGCTTTTTTATTCAGTGTGGGAATCCAAAGATCAAGAGGGGTCATGATGAAACATCATAAAAACATAAAGAATATATAATGGGCAAATAGACTTCATCAAATTATGAGTTATTAAGAATAAAGAGGTACTTGAAGGTTAGAACTTAGGCATAATAATAAACCTGGGAAATGGTATTCCAAGAGGTCTTGCAGTCTGAAAAATCCAGAAGGCTTTAAATGGTAGTGAGTAGAGATTTTATAACTTTTATTGGTGTAGAACTATCTGCCATAGTATGCATGAAACTGTAACATGCCTTTAAGGGGATATAAGGGGATTGCTTTTAAGCAATAAGGAAAATAACACATGTACAAAAAAAAGTATCATGTCTTACTTTTTAGATCAACTTTACTAAGAGAAATCTTGCATTCTCTGCCAATCTGAAAATACACATGTGGGCTAGCACAGAACATATACATGAACTACACACGGCACACCATACATACATGCACACCACACCATACACACACATACACACACACACACACATACACACTCAAACACTCATACTGCCTTCTGAAGATTACTGGTAAACAAGGCTGGCCTGCAGACAAAATCAGAGAAACAGCTGCTCTTTTAGAGCAAAGACATTAGGTAAGCATGAGAAGGGAAAAAAGGCAATTTTAAACAGCACTTGGTTGTCCACCCAGAAATTATATCTTCCAATAAAGGAACAGTTCTTGGGAATGATTTACATTCAAAGTGCGGTTCAGGACATCTTGACCATCTGACAATCAGCAAGCATTTCCCAAAATATGGTCCCTGAAACATTAGTCCTGGGGAGATTCTTGATGAAAATAAGGTTCTGAAAATTCTTGCAGAAAAGATATGTGAAATTTTGTTGTGTATAAGCCATTTAAAAAGACAGTAATCATTAGTCTACTTAAATTATAAAGAATAGCATCAGTAACAATAGGCCGTGAAACAAATTAAAAATATTTTTACCTAATTTAAATCTTCATGGAAGCCTCACTCTTTAAACATAAAGTAAGCTGAATATTACCTAATTTTGTTTTAAAGCTATTACACTGTTATGGGAAATTATTTAAAAATTGTCTTTGGCCTTATTTTAAAAGTGAGTTTTAAAGACAAATTACATTTTAAAACTCAAGACTTTTTTCCTCCACATTTAAACATGAGTTCATCTACTAATGTGCAATTTTCTGTTATAAAAAATTTTAAAACTCCATATAGGGCCTCGTCTACAGATACTTGTAAATTTAGAGTAGAACTTATTATCTAGTGTTATATTAAAAAAAACTGCCCCAAAACTCAGTGGATAGGAACAGATATTATTTCTAATGATTCTGTGGCTTGTCTGGTTCGGCTGGGTAATTTTTCTACTGGTCTTGCTGGAGTCTTGCAGTCAGATGGCGGCTAGGCCAGAGTCATCTGGAGGCTCACCTAGAATGCTAGGACAGCTGGATCTTTCTCCCTCTCCATACAGTCTCAGAGGACTTCCACGCAGTTTTTTTTCAGAAAGGTGGCTGGGCTTTTTACACAGTGGCTCAGAACTCCCAGGAGCACAAAAGAGAAAGCTGTCAGTGTTGTAGGACTTTCTCCTTTGTTCAGCTGAAAGCTGGGTTGTTGTCACACGACCATGAAAGATTAGGCTCACACTTTGAAGGGTAAAAAAAACAGGGTTAATTGGGTGAAAAGGGAAAAAAAGGGCAACAGGGACTCTCAGCAAAGTGAGAGTCCTGCTAGTACGCCTGCGCAGATTGAATCCCGCTACCTCCCGGGAAGAGGAGAGGCCAGGCTCCTCCCCTCTGCGAAGGGCGGGAACTTCCCACAGCTCCACCCTGTTCTCCGAGCACGCTGCTCAGTTGGAGGTTCTCCTGCTACAGCTTTGTGCTAGGTTGCCTCACCTGGAGGGCCATGTTATGACTTTTATATTCCCCAGGCACTTGTGCCTTTGTGAAGCCTTTCATTCATTAACGAAAGATTAAAAATTATATTTTATGATTGCATTGGTACAAAGATGAATATATTACTATTCTTTGAGCTAAGAGTTCTCTGTTTTCTTCTAAGTCTAAAAGAAGTTAAAACATTACTGTGGGATACAAACACTAAGCACTATTGTGTCTAATGGATAAGTCGGCCTTGGCTGCCAGGACTTCTGTTGCATCCCATCAGTTACATCAAGGTACAGGCCAGACTACTGTGAAGGGACTATACAGGGCTACCTACCAGGAAGTAGGGTTCACTGGGGGCCCTCTTTGGAGATTAGCTATCACTTTTGATCAGAACACAGTTTCAAGAAAAGAGACGTCAACCTGTTTCCTTTAACTCATGACTTTGTGGAAATGATAAGAGGAGAGTATAGTTTTCTGATGTAATTGAGAAGGTAGATTTACCAGCTGTCCCCACTGGGCTATGAACTGAATTTACATTGGGCGATAGTATGCTTTGTTCCCAGAAATTTCACTGCAGTTTGTTTTGTGCAGTTGTTTTGTTTCATTTAATTTTTTATATGAATTTACTTATTTTCAGGAAAGTCAGAAAAACCTCAGTAACCTGGGTTTTGGTCAATCTGTGCATATCAATGTTGATTTTCAACCTCCTCTTTGTGTTTGGAATTGAAAACTCCAATAAGAATAAGACAAGTGATGGTGACATCCATGATATTGACTTTAAGAATAATGACGTACCCCAGACCGACACCATTAACATCCCGAATCCCACGTGCACTGCGATTGCTGCCTTACTGCACTATTTTCTGTTAGTGACGTTTACCTGGAGTGCACTCAACGCTGCACAGCTCTATTTCCTTCTAATAAGGACCATGAAGCCTCTTCCTCGGCATTTCATTCTTTTCATCTCATTAATTGGATGGGGTAAGTGTTTGCATCTCCCCTTTCTCAGGAATTTAATTTTGTGGAAATCATTTAAACGAACACTTATTGAAGGCCAAACAGTCCAAGGCCTTGATGTAATTAACAGGACATAGAAAGTACAGTGATTGCTGAGAATACTTTCTCTCTAGAAGCTTATACTCCAGTGAAGGAGGCAGATATGATCAAGGCAAGAATACGAGATACATCACAAACTAACTTAACTAACTTAAAAATGTTAATTTCCTTTAACATCTCTTTTTATTAATTTGATTTGAGATTTAGGCCACAAATAATTAACTTCCAGCTACTTTAAAAGAAATGTTTCAAGAAAGACAATCAGAGTGACTCTTTAAGCAAAAATATTTGAAAAATTTATTGGGTTCCAGCAAAAGAAGACTTGTTTCAGGGATATCTAAATTTAAATTTATTCAAGTGACAGAGGAACTATGCCACTGAAACATGACAATTCTGGTAAGAGTTACAAAGAAACTGGAAATAAGATTGATATGTAGAGCCACCACTAAAAAGGAAGGGAAAACACTTGGAGAAAAATTATGTCCACTGTCGACCTACATCTGTAGGATCACTTTATATATTGTCCATAGTTAAAACAACATACATCCTGAAGAGGGTCAGATGTATAATTCATGTATGGTCTTTTATAATTAATCCAAGTCTGGATGAATCATTAATTCTGTGCCTCTCTTTATCACATAGGAGTCCCAGCTATCGTAGTGGCTATTACAGTAGGAGTTATTTATTCTCAGAATGGAAAGAATCCACAATGGGAGTTAGACTACCGGCAAGAGACAATGTGAGTTTATATTTTTTTAAATGTCCAATTGTTTGACCTAAGAGTATAACTGTTTAGTGATATTGACTCCAAGTGTTGCTGTAATTTGCATTTCACTTTATAATTGTCATGTTTAGTGGTAGACATTTCAAATTCCCAAACAACATTATATTTTAAATGTGATGACATGGAAATTTCCCATAAGTCCTTTTGTAAAGCAACTAATCAACTTCTAAATTTATAAATGTGAACTTTATTATGTTAAATTTGTCTTCTTTCATTAAATCTGAAAATCATGATACAATAGGTATTATCCTTAGTAATCCTGTATCTTAGTTTTCTCATCCAGAAAATGGGAATAACAATAATAGTAATTCCTGTTCTGGGGTCACTGCAAGGGACCAATCAAGTGTGAAAACATTTAATAACTTGAACACTCTCTATATGTCTCACTCATGTAAACCAATTCTATGTTGATATGATTTTAATGAATATTTCATGATGATTTATCATACATAACAAATTCTTCCTGTGATTCCAGTGTGAATAATTAACTGTTGTAACAGAAGCATCTGACTGTATGGCATTTACTTTTTTTGTGTGGGGGAGAAAAGAAAGTGGAGCTGAACTGAGACTCAACTCTATATGCATTTCTGCTACCAAATGGCAACTGCTCTTCAATTTATCTTCCCTTCTCATTTTATAAATCTAAGTATTCTTTTCTCCAAATTCCACCTGAAGTCCCAAACCAACACAAATGAAAGCAAAACTTTTGGAAATGGGCAAGTACACCAAGGGAAGGCTGTGGTGTCTGGGAACTCATGTCTTTCCCAGGGCTGGTCACACCCAACTGTAGGCTGGGGAGCTGACTGCCTGGCCTTATGTCATGCTCCCAGACACTATGTTTGATTACGGTTAAATATCGTTTAAGGTTTTAAAATTTTAACGCCACCAGTAGAAATATCTAATTAGAGATACCCAAGTTGCAAATATCTCATAGGTGAGGTAATTCACTTCAAATTGCATTATTAATTGGTGTTAACTCATGCACAGGGCTAGACTCACTCCTTTAAAAGTCTTCAGAAGAAAGAAGCCAACTGACTTAAATTTGTTCACACTGAGCTATAAATAATTAAGGGCAGCTTCTTTCCTGATTACGGTGTTAGTTGTTGGGGAAGATACGAGGTAACTGATAATAAGAGAAGCTGGGGAGAGAGGAAAGGATGTGTGACACCAGCATCCACCTCCTCCTGGACTTTCTCCCCCACCTTCCACCCTACACACATGCCATCAACGACCACATTTCTTCAGGATATATTGAGACCCAGGAGGGATTATTTTTGGTTTTCCTGAGTTATTCTCCTAGCAGTTGCTCCTCAACAGCCTGTGCGCTCCCCTGTTGCTCCCAGTTCTGCCAGTCATCCTGAAATCCCTGACCCAGTTACCTGAAGTACTGCTGTCTCTGCATAGACCCAATTGCAGGGTAAATGTAGGGCAGGCCACATTCCTTTTTAATGCTCTACCCTCAGTTCTCTGTACCACTACCACATAGGCCATTTCAGACATTCGCGAAGGGTTGAGGTTAACATGGGAAATTATAATTGGGGGAAATTTTTCAAGAATTGCTTTTATGCTATAGCTGTCTTTCCCTATGTTCCATGGCAAACTTATCAAGGAGTTAAACACTTAATCTGCATCCAATTATAATGCTCTTCAGACCTCAAGTTCATAGCTATTTGTCAGATCAACCTCCACCATCCTGAAGATAAACTTGGCACTATTTTATTTATGGATGGACTTACTATTGTATCTGTTAGAGGGAAGCATGCCTTTGCATTTTTAGATTCATTTTAGAGAATGGAACATCATCTCAGTTTCCTCCTAGGTCATTCAGATTAGAAATATGATTTTCAATACTTTAAAACTATTCCAATGCAAAAAAAATTTAGAAATCCTTTGGAATGTATAATAATGGTGTTTTACAAAACTCCAGGGGAAAGAAGATAAAATTAATTGAATGCCAAATATGTGCCATAGCTTCTCACATCATTGTAACACCTAATGGCCTACCTGACACCTCCACTTGACTGTTTAATAGACATCTCCTCATCTTCCCTCCCAAACCTGCTCATCTCATCGTCTTCCCCAGTTAATAGTAATTCTATCCTTCTAGGTGCTCAGATTTTGGAGTCATTCTTAATTCCCCTAAATACCACATCCAACCCACCAATAAATTATTTTGCTTTACTTTAAAATATATCAGGAATCAGACTCTTTCTTAACATCTCCTCTCCTGGTCCAAACTACCATATTATTGCAATAGACTCCTAGCTATTAGGTTGGTCCGAAAGTAATGGCAGTTTCTACCATTACTTTCGGACCAACCTAATATTTCCTACTTTTGCTCATGCTGTTCTCTCATCACTGCACCTGGAGTAATGCTTTTAAAACTCAAGGCAGATCATGTCATGTCTCTCCATGTTGTCTAGGGTACAAGCAATCACCCACAAAGCTCCTACATAATGTGTATCTTTGCAGTAACGTTATCCACTTTCTGTGGTTCAGCCACACTAGCCTTTTTCTCCTTCTTAAGCTGTCACCTCAGGGCCTTTGCACTTGATGTGATTTCTGCCTGGAACACACTTCTCCATCATCTACTTCAGGTCTTTGCTCAAATACAGCTTTTTTCCATGAGGTTTTCCCTGATCACTCTATTTAAAATGAAACACCCCTCCCCTCCACACACATATACACAGTCATTTCTACTCTCATTACCTGATTTACTTTTTCTCCATGGCATTTGTCACCATCTGACATATTGTGTATTTTATTTACTTTGTTTTATCTATATCTCTGCACTAGAATGTAACCTTATTAAAGAAGGGATTTTTGTTTTGTTCACTGCTAATACCTTGGTGTCTAAAACAGTATCTCTAGCACATAGTATGTACTCTGTAAATACTTATTAAATGAATTAATTAATTCTTTCAACAATGCCAGTAGGTGGTTACTCTCTCTCAGATGAGAAAAAAGCACCACTACAACCACCACCACCACAAAAAAAAAACCCCAAAACAAAACCAAAACAGGTACAATGAGGTTAAATAACTTTTTCAAACTCTTTTTAAGCATTTAATATTTAAAAAATGCCCATCAATAGGAGACAGTTTAAAGTTACAGTATATTATTTCACTTTTCTAGTAGGTGGAATTCTTGAAAGTCATCTCAAATGCATAAAATGCAGAGGGATGTTAACTTTTAGCAGATCTTTCAGTTGAGTGAATGTCAATAATGTTAATAGCACAAGGAACCAGTATGTGTACCTTTCTTAGTCTGCTGAAGTAATTTTTTTTTTCTCCACAGCTGCTGGCTGGCAATTCCAGAACCCGATGGTGTTATAAAAAGTCCACTGTTGTGGTCATTCATCGTACCTGTAACCATTATCCTCATCAGCAATGTTGTTATATTTATTACAATCTCGATCAAAGTGCTGTGGAAGAATAACCAGAACCTGACAAGGTAAGATTCCCAACGAATGGGACGCTGCCAGGCAAGGCTCATCCAGCACTTAACACAGCACCATAACACATCCACGGTTCCAGGAGCTTTCAAACTCAGACAATGGCAGGGCTATGTGGTTTGCAGGAGAGATTTTCTCTTACACTTTGACTCAGAAAGTGGATCTTCTCGTCTTCTCACATCAGTATAGTCTGCTCTCAATATCCTGGGTTTCCACATCTGTGGATTCAACAAAACAAGGATCAACTAAAAACTAAACCTAGACTTCAAGAAAAAAAATTTTCTGCCCTTGTCCTAAATATTCAAGAAATCATATTTGAATAATTAAAGAAATGAGAGGGTTGTGAGGAAATGCTGGTCCCTGGATTTTCATTTTATTAATACAATCCAGTACCTGTTGGCTGTATTTTACATGTATTGCTTGAATTACACAATAGCACTAAAATTTCTTTTTTTTTTTTTTTTTTTTTTTTTTTTTTTTTGAGATGGAGTCTTGCTTAGTCACCCAGGCTGGAGTGCGGTGGCGCGATCTCGGCTCACTGCAAGCTCCGCCTCCCGGGTTCTCGCCATTCTCCTGCCTCAGCCTCCCAAGTAGCTGGGACTACAGGCGCCCGCCACTACGCCCGGCTAGTTTTTTGTATTTTTAGTAGAGACGGGGTTTCACCGTGTTAGACAGGATGGTCTCGATCTCCCGACCTCGTGATCCGCCCGTCTCGGCCTCCCAAAGTGCTGGGATTACAGGCTTGAGCCACCGCGCCCGGCCTAAAATTTCTTTTTTATTTTATTTTATTATTAGTTTTTGAGACAGGGTCTTGCTCTGCCATCCAGGCTGGAGTGCAGTGGCACAATCACAGCTCACTGCAGCCTTGACTTCCTGAACTCATGTGATCCTCTCCCCTCAGCCTCCAGAGTAGCTGGGACTATAGGCACACACTACCATGCCCAGCTAATCTTTTTCTATTTTTTATAACGATGTAGTCTCTGTCAAAAAGAGGCTGGTCTGGAACTCCTGGGCTCAAGTGATCCTCCTCAATTGGTTTCCCAAAGTGCTGAGATTACAGGCGTAAGCCCAGTCTTAAATGTTTTAAATTAGTGGTAACCATACAAAAATTTGGAGAGCTCACTTAAAAATTAAATTTTCGGCAGGGTGCAATGGCTCATGCCTGTAATCCCAGAACTTTGGGAAGCCGAGGTGGGTGGATCACCTGAGCTTGGTAGTTTGAGACCAGCCTGACCAACATGGAGAAACCCTGTCTCTACTAAAAATACAAACTTAGCCAGGTGTGGTGGCACATGCCTGTAATCCCAACTACTTGGGAGGCTGAGGCAGGAGAATCGCTTTAACCCAGGAGGCGAAGGTTGTGGTGAGCCGAGGTTGCGCCATTGCACTCCAGCCTGGGCAACAAGAGCGAACTTCATCTCAAAAAAAAAAGAATTGAATTTTCTCTTGAAAAAATTGGAATATCTGGCCACTCTAAGCTGACATTCCCTGCAGGGGTCATGTGCTTTCTGATTTACCAGTTCACATCCATGCTGCTCTCTCCTTTCTATAACCTTTCTGGCTCCGAAAAGCATTTTCATTGTCATCCCTGCTATACAACAAGAGCACTCAGTTGGAGAGACAAAAAGCAGAAACTATTAAACACTTATACTCTACCCCTCCTGACCCCATCTCCATAGCATAAACTGATGGGAATACAGTGCTAATGAGACTATGAGTTCGGATTTAATTCTATAAGATTTTGCTCATATTTAAGTAGACTTAACAAATGCAAGCACATCTGTGAGCTTATAGCAAGCTTACAAATAGATCCACTTAGTGTGACCAGATGAGTAAAAGCCACCATCTTTAGTGGGACTATGTCTTTTGTTTCTTTTAATGCTAACATTTTATTTAAACCAGTACAAGCACCATGCTTAACAAAACACTGTCCAAAATAAACATGCAATATGAATTAGCAGAGATTGAAACCACAGCTTAAGAAGCTGTGCCAGTTGTTGGTTTTTTGAAATGATGACAGAGAACTGTTAAAATTCACAAGACTAAACCATTAATGTTTCCAGCCTCCTGCATGAGGTTATATTGGACCATCGAAATCAGCAGGAACTGCCCTGGCATGTTAATGATCTCAAACAATATTCAAGTAATTATATTTATATGAATTATACTCCAAAAAGCAAGAAAATACAATTTCTATCACAAGTTGACTGTATATGAGCACTGATTTGAAATGTCAAATGGCATAATAAAAACAAATTTCTCAAGAATATTCAGCTTGGGACCATTGATTTTAAGTGGCCTAGAAGATTATTACATTCTTTCAGAAACACAAAATAAGATTTGTCCAGAAATGTTTGAAACACATCCTCACAAAAGTTGTTAACGGCTCAAACTCTACAGATTCCAGTATTATCAGTTTATTGAACAAATAGGGAAAGCAACCATAGTAATAATACTTGAATTTATAGAATACAAATTACCCTCTGCTTCCACCAAATAACAGCATTTAAATTCTTATCAAAATATCTATTCATCACTTGTCCGCATATGGATTAATGACATTGCTCAGGTTTTAGAAGTAGTTCAAACATTTTTTAAGTACACCTTCCTTAATATCTGTATGGGTTGGGGGGAAACAGCCAAATTTAATTTGGCAATAAACTCCCCTAACTGGAAGTTTTTAGCTAAAGTGTCAGACAAGGATATAGTTTATGGCTACATATGACCCCGAAAATAGGAGGTCAAAGGGAGGGAAAAGTACTGACACACATTTTGGCACACAGATTATTTAGTAATGACAGTAAAAAAATTTAGCTACACGCTCTTAAACAACAGTATGTTTAACTGCACTCGGCATTTAGTAAACTTTTAGAACTAGACAATTTGAATGTTTATTTTAGAAGTCAGTTAAACTAAAGCAGTCAACCAACTTTTTTCCTAATATAATTGCATCAATACCAGAACAAAGTGATCACTATTCAAAACTCAGACATTTTGGAATTTCAGCATACTAACCTGAGAAGTTTTTTTCATATGTATTTTTTGTTGTCATGGAAGCCACACTAAATAATATTGTGATTACCAGTTGATTTTATTTTGACATTAGATGCTATGCAGAACTTATGCAGGGCCAACAATTTCAAAACTAACGCTGACTTAGAAGACCATGAAGGAGGGTCCCAGGAAAAAAGTTGCTGCCAAAAAGGAAAGAAAGATTAAAACTGAATGGGAATGGTTGCACCAGAAAGATACGGAATGTAAAAACTGGAATTATGAAACCTGGAGTTATTATTTGGGGAATGGTAGAAAAAAGACACTAAATAGGAAATATACTTGAAAAGAACAATGCAAACTTTAGTAAGATGAAAGGGAAATATATACAAATGTTTGAGAACACTTTAGACCATGGGATTTGTCAATCTCCCCATAGAACAGATGAAATAAAAATGTCCTACTGATCCTCTGACCTCAATCTGTTGTGTTGCAAAAAAGATGTTATTGACTAGGAGTCAGGCAAGCTCAAAAAAGCATGGTTTATCACAGCTCTTTGCTCCTGTTCAAGAGAGTAGGGGAACTAAAAGTTCTAATGTACGGCAGGTCAATATTATCTAACATTATGGAGGACCTCCAAATTTAAAAATAAACAAAACTAAAACATGCAAGACAAAATAAAGAACTTCATTTAAAAATACATTCTTGCGGCACTAGTTTCTCTTATTGCTGCAAACCGGGTGAAACAAAACCCCATTTCCTTCATTCAGAAATATTAAGAACACTCTCCACTCACTTGGATTACATTTGCATTTCTACAGAATTATATGCATGTTTTTCTCCAATATCAAAATACCTGTTTAAAGAATTGTTAAACTTCCTGGGTGAGTTTTCTCTCTCTCTGGAAATTGGAATAAAGAATCTTTTCCCACCGAGAACCAAAGCAAACACCTACTCTAGAACTTCCTCATCTCCAACTAACTTTCTGTTGCTTCCTGACTTCTAAATTAGTGGAGCCAAAGTTGGGAACAGAAGATGTTCTATTCAACATCATGAAAATTCCAACTATCTTTACTTCTCACAGAAACCTCAAAAATAAAATGCAAAGAGCACATGAATGGAAAACATGCCAAAATTTAAATTTTGCTAGTTTTGAGATGAGATGACTAAGATGTTCTTAATATAAGAATTAACTCACCAAATTTAGTTAGTCTTTAGATTCTCTAGACCTATTATCAAATTAATGTTCAGTGGTTACTTATATATTTGTTTCTACAAGTATGCCAAATAACAGAATCCTTGCTTTATGCCAAGAATACCATCATCTAACAAGACTGGTTTAGTTAACTCTTCAGGCAGCCAGTTCAGAATATCTTCTGACATTTAGGATATAAGACGTGATATTATTGTTTTAACGTTATTAACTATGGACTAAGTTTAAAGATAATTTTTTCCTATGGCACAAAACTAATCACAATATACCCAAAATTATAACTCTCGACTGCCATATACTCACCAATGCAAGCAGATAGTTGGAATTTTTAAAATATGAAGTTGATTTTATTATAAATTTCAGATATACACATTAGAAAATTATTTTATTTGGAATCTTTAAAAAAGTATTAATTTCACAAAATCTGGAATACTGGCAGTGTAAAAGTCTTAAACTAACTTTAAAGCTAACAAATCAAAGGCACATTATTAATACATTTAAAATAATTAGTGTTCATTAGTGACATTAAGTGGTGCTTTATAAATGAAGTGTTATTAACCTAGATGCAAAACTGTTTAGAAATGACATAAAAGGAATGAAGCCCTTGATTATTACAACCCACCAATTTCTAAGACTAAGATGCTATTTTCCATAAGGAGATAAGCTAACAGTCATAATTCTATCATAAAATCTAACTCCCCAACCTTAAAAATTAGTGATTGATGAACATAGTTTCTAGATTTGATTAAAAAGATACAGGAAACCAAACAAGATACAGAACTGATCAGTGTACTTGTGATGCAGGTTACACTACAGTCAATTATTCATGGCTCAATACTGGGCCACTCAAGTCTTTGACCCCAAATTAATTTCAATGATTTGACAAGTGATAATACGCTATTTTCATAAATAAACTGCTAATATCCAGTATTTGTCAAAAGGAGGCAACTGTTGTCTCTTACAATCTAATATATCCACATTCCAATAGTGTCTGTAAATAATAACTTCTGAATCATAAGTTATAGAAATTAGTCACAAGAGTGCAAAAAGTCCCTGGAGAAAAGTAATCCACCTAACAATTACCAATACAAGGAAACACCATACAAAGGTTCATTACTATGAAGATGATTTCCTCTTGGTTCAAACTTTGCACAAATGAAGAATTTTTCTTTACTGCAGAAAACAGACTGTAAGTAATGCATTTTTAGACACAAATAAATATTGATGTATGGTTCCAGTATGGCCAGGTTAATACATAAATACTTTGGAAACACAGAAGTTCACATTAGTGGAAAAATCCAAGTTTATCACTTAACCATTCTTCAGTTAGGTCTTCCATATTTCTTATTTCAAATACCTTGGTTAGTTCAGCTCTCTGGACTAGCTTATTCTTACTCCCAGCATACATCATCTGTTGTTCAGGCTTACGTCCAACAGAACTGGAGAAAATAAAGCACAAAGGATATGGAACTCTCCCATCCATTATGTTGATATTTATAACTATGCACAATGAAGTGAGGTTGTCGTTCAGGCAGTTCATCTTTAAGTTCATCTGGTGAAATACCCTCCAGCTCCTTATCCAGTACTACCCGGCGTTTATCCTTGTCAGTTTTCATTATAATAGCAGCATTGTTCATTTCTTTGTGAAAATGAAACTTTCTCAGCTTTTCCACTAAATCTTCAGCAACATTACAAACCACCAAAGACTCACTCATTTCCTTTCAGGCTGTCAGCGGCCTGTTGCCTTCACTTGGGCACCTTTTTCTAGTGGGACTATATCTGAAATATGTACTTTACAGATCTAGGGTAAGTATCATTCTTCCTGTGTGAATGGTAGTTCACATTCAGGAGAAATATGGTAAAAACTATTATCACTGATAAACATTAAAAGTATGTTTACTGAACATAAGTGGTGAGAGTGGAAAGAAAAAATAGTATGTTTAATAGCAATGCAGAAAAACCTTGGTAAAGGCTTCTTTACCTAATTGCGCATTAGGACATATTTCCTTCATACAAAAATTATCATGTTTGGCCAGATACCAATTAAATTTGCATTGCTAAATTTTGACTGATAGACTGTGGTTCATAAATTGGCCTAGTTATAATGGCAAGCAGACTGTGATTTAATTATTTAACAAATAACTTTCATGTGTTCAGTAGCTACATAACAAATTGCCCCAAAACTTAATGGTGAAGAATGACAAATGTTTATTATTTGCCATGAGTTCAGTGTTGGCTGGGTAGTTCTGTCTTGACTGGCTTGGATGCTTATTAATGATCTAGGATGACTCACCTTTTTTTTTTTTTTTTTTTTTTTGAGATGGAGTCTCACTCTGTCACCCAGGCTGGAGTACAGTGGTGTGATCTTGGCTACTGTAACCTCCGCCTCCTGGGTTCAAGCAATTCTTTGCCACAGACCCCAGAGTAGCTAGGATTACAGGCGTCTACCACCACACCTGGCTAATTTTTTTTTATTATTATATTTTAAGTTCTGGGTTACATGTGCAGAATGTGCGGTTTTGTTACATAGGTAGACACGTGCCCTGGTGGTTTGCTGCATCCGTTAACCCATCACCTACAGTAGGTATTTCTCCTAATGTTATCCCTCCCCTCCCCCCTCACCACCTGACAGGCTCCAGTGTGTGATGTTCCCCTCCCTCTGTCCATGTGATCTCACTGTTCACCTCCCACTTATGAGTGAGAACATGCAGTGTTTGGTTTTCTGTTCTTGTGACAGTTTGCTGAGAATGATGGTTTCCAGCTTCATCCATGTCCACGCAAAGGACATGAACTTATCATTTTTTATGGCTGTGTAGTATTCCATGGTGTATACATGCCACATTTTCTTAATCCAGTCTACCATTGATGGACATTTGGGTTGGTTCCAAGTCTTTGCTGTTGTGAATAGTGCCGCAATAAACATACGTGTGCATGTGTCTTCATGTGTCTTTATTGTAGAATGATTTATAATCCTTTGGGCATATGCCCAGTAATGGGATGGCTGGGTCAAATGGTATTTCTAGTTCTAGATCCTTGAGGAAGCGCCACACTATCTTCCACAATGGTTGAATTAATTTACACTCCCACCAACAGTGTAAAAGTGTTTCAGGCGCCACTGTGGTATGGGGGAAAAAAAAAAGAGCTCTGTAGCTAGTTCGGTGACTGCCCAATTGGCCGCCCAGTTTTGTGCTTAACACCCAGGGCCTTGGTTGGGCAGGAACTAGAGGGAATCTCCTGGTTTGCGGGTTTGGAAGCCTGTGGGACAAGCGCAGTATCAGTGCGGGAGTTCCTCAGGCTCAGACCCTCAAGGCTTCCCTTCCCCTTGCGCTTCCCAGGAGAGGCAACACCCACCTTGCTCCAGCTGGCCCTCTGTGGGCTGCATCCATTGTCCAATGAGTCCCGGTGAGATGAACCAGGTACCTCCGTTGAAAATGCAGAAATCAGCCGCCTTCTGCGTCAGTCTCGCTGGGAGCTGCAGAACGGTGCTGTTCCTATTCGGCCGTCTTGAATCCTTCATGACTCACTTTTATGTCTGGTGGTTGGTGTTTGGTTGGTTTGAGTAGCAACTGCTCAGTTGGGAAAGCTCATCTCTGCTCCATATAGTCTCTCATCTGCCATTAAACCAGTCCAGGCTTCTTAACATAGTGGTCTCAGGGTTCTAAAGAGGTGTGAGGGAAGGCAAATTAATAAACAGATGCTTTCAAGTCTCTACTTGATAAATTTGCTGATGTTCCACTGGTCAAAGTAAGTCACATGGCCAAGCCCACGATCCAGGGGCATAGACTTTCCATAAGAGGAAGAAGATCACTCTGCATCTAACTAACCTTACTCTCCCACATCAACCTAAGGCTCAGGAAGGTCCAAGGTGCCAAAAAAGGGGATTCTTCCATTGGCTGATCTGTAGTAATACTCACAACATTGAAATTCCATTTCAATGAAGAAGTTGGTTCTTGAAATTTGCCTGCTGTGGTATTAAGGAGCTGTGTTTGCCTGAAGTTGTAAACAAGTATCAATGTAGTCAAAATAAAGCTTGCTAAATCAGATTTTCTCCAGAGTGATGTAAGACTTAGCATCATTTTTCCACCTGGGGCTTAATATTGTTAAGTGAACAATGTGTATGGGCAGCTGAATATGCATTCTAAATAGGAGAGTAATAATGATGTTGATGAGTAAAACCCTAATGAACTACATTATTTTTCTTGTTTTCTTTCACCTAGCACAAAAAAAGTTTCATCCATGAGGAAGATTGTTAGCACATTATCTGTTGCAGTTGTTTTTGGAATTACCTGGATTCTGGCGTACCTGATGCTAGTTAATGATGATAGCATCAGGATCATCTTCAGCTACATTTTCTGCCTTTTCAACACTACACAGGTATGGTGTGGATTAGAGTGAAAGTAGCAGAACATGCGGTGGTGGAGATATCACCTTGACCCATTCCTTAGTTACCTTTAAGAGACTATTTTTAAAAAACTAGTGGGTACATAGTAGGTGTATATATTTATGGAGTACAAGAGATATTTTGATACTGGCATAAAATGTATAATAATTACTTCAGGATAAAAGGGGTACCCATATCCTCAAGCATTTGCTCTTTCTTTGTGTTACAAACAATCAAATCACACTCTTAGTTATTTAAAAATATACAATTAAATTATTATTGACTGGCTGGGCGTGGTGGCTTATGGCCTATAATCCCAGCACTTTGAGAGGGCAAGATGGGTGGATTGCCTGAGGTCAGGAGTTCAAGACCAGTCTAGCCAACATGGTGAAACCCCATCTCTACTAAAAATACAAAAAAATTAGCTGGGTATGGTGGCATGCGCCTGTAATCCCAGCTACTTGGGAGGCTGAGGCAGGGGAATTGCTTGAACCAGGGAGGTGTAGGTTGCAATGAGCTAAGATCACCCACTGCACTTCAGCCTGGGCGACAGAGGGAAATTCTATCTCAAAAAAAATTATTGACTATAATCACCCTGTTGTGCTGTCAAATACTAGATCTTATTCATTCTAACTATATTTTTGTACCCATACCCATTAACCATTCCCACTTTCCCTTCCCCTCACTGTAATTCCCAGCCTCTGGTAACACTCATTCTACTCTCAATCTCCAGGATTTCAATTTTTTAAACTCTTTAGGTCCCAAATAAGTGAGAATGTGCAAAGTTTGACTTTCTGTGCCTGGTTTATTTCACTTAACGTAATGACCTCCAGTTTCATCCATGTTGTTACAAATGACAGGATCTCATTCTTTTTAATGGCTGAATAGTACTCCATTGTGTATATGTACTGCATTATCTTTATCCATTTGTCTGTTGATGGATACTCAGTTTGCTTCCAAGTCTTGGCTATTATGAATAGTGCTGTGAAAAACATGGGAGTGCAGATTTCTTTTCTTTTGAATATATATCTAGCAGTGGGATTGCTGGATCATATGGTATTTCTATTTTTAGTTTTTTTTTATTATTATACTTTAAGTTCTGGGGTACATGTGCAGAACATGCCAGTTTGTTACATAGGTATACATGTGCCATGGTGGTTTGTTGCACCCATCAGCCCATCATCTACATTAGGTATTTCTCCTAATGCTATCCCTCCCCTAGCCCCCAACTCCCCAATAGGCCCCAGTATGTGATGTTCCCCTCCCTGTGTCCACATGTTCTCATTGTTCAGCTACCACTTATGAGTGAGAACATGCAGTGTTTGGTTTTCTGTTCTTGTGTTAGTCTGCTGAGAATGATGGTTTCCAGTTTAATCCATGTCCATGCAAAGACATGAACTCATCCCTTTTCATGGCTGCATAGTATTCCATGGTGTATATGTGCCACATTTTCTTTATCCAGTCTGTCATTGATGGGCATTTGGGTTGGTTCCAAGACTTTGCTACTGTGAATAGTGCCGCAATAAACATACATGTGCATGTGTCTTTATAGTAGAATAATTTATAATTCTTTGGGTATATACCCAGTAATGGGATTGTTGGGTCAAGTGGTATTTCTGATTCTAGATCCTGAGGAATCGCCACACTGTCTTCAACAATGGTTGAACTAATTTACACTCCCACCAACAGTGTAGAAGTGTTCCTATTTCTTCACATCTTCTCCAGCATCTGTTGTTTCCTGACTTTCTGATGATTGCCATTCTAACTGGTGTGAGATGGTATCTCATTGTGGTTTTGATTTGCATTTCTCTAATGACCAGTGCTGATGAACTTTTTTTTTTCATATATTTGTTGCCTTCATAAATGTCTTTCTTTGAGAAGTGTCTGTTCATATCCTTTGCCCACTTTTTGATGGGGCTGTTTGTTTTATTCTTGTAAATTTGTTTAAGTTCTTTGTAGATTCTGGGTATTAGCCATTTGTCAGATGGATAGATTATAAAAATTTTCTCCCATTCTGTAGGTTGCTGCCTGTTCACTCTGATGATAGTTTCTTTTGCTGTGCAGAAGCTCTTTAGTTTAATTAGATCCCATTTGTCTATTTTGGCTTTTGTTGCCATTGCTTTTGGTGTTTTAGTCATGAAGTCTTTGCCCATGCCTATGTCCTGAATGGTATTGCCTAGGTTTTCTTCTAGGATTGTTATGGTTTTAGGTCTTACATTTAAGTCTTTAATCATCTTGAGTTAATATTTTGTATAAGGTATAAAGAAGAGGTCCAGTTTCAGTTTTCTGCATATGGCTAGTCAGTTTTCCCAACACCATTTTTTGTTTTATTTTATTTTTATTTATTTATTTATTTATTTATTTATTTTATTATTATACTTTAAGTTCTAGGGTACATGTGCATAACGTGCAGATTTGTTACATATGTATACTTGTGCCATGTTGGTGTGCTGCACCCATCAACTTGTCAGCACCCATCAACTCATCATTTACATCAGGTATAACTCCCAATGCAATCCCTCCCTCCTCCCCCCTCCCCATAATAGGCTCCGGTGTGTGATGTTCCCCTTCCCGAGTCCAGGTGATCTCATTGTTCAATTCCCACCTATGAATGAGAACATGCGGTGTTTGGTTTTCTGTTCTTGCGATAATTTGCTGAGAATGGTGGTTTCCAGCTGCATCCATGTACCTACAAAGGACACAAACTCATCCTTTTTTATGGTTGCATAGTATTCCATGGTGTATATGTGCCACATTTTCTTAATCCAGTCTGTCACTGATGGACATTTGGGTTGATTCCAAGTCTTTGCTATTGTGAATAGTGCCGCAGTGAACATACGTGTGCATGTCTCTTTATAGCAGCATGATTTATAATGCTTTGGGTATATACCCAGTAATGGGATGGCTGGGTCATATGGTACTTCTAGTTCTAGATCCTTGAGGAATCGCCATACTGTTTTCCATAATGGTTGAACTAGTTTACAATCCCACCAACAGTGTAAAAGTGTTCCTATTTCTCCACATCCTCTCCAGCACCTGTTGTTTCCTGACTTTTTAATGATTGCCATTCTAACTGGTGTGAGATGGTATCTCATTGTGGTTTTGATTTGCATTTCTCTGATGGCCAGTGATGATGAGCATTTTTTCATGTGTCTGTAGGCTGTATGCATATCTTCTTTTGAGAAATGTCTGTTCATATCCTTTGCCCACTTTTTGATGGGGTTGTTTGTTTTTTTCTTGTAAATTTGTTTGAGTTCTTTGTAGGTTCTGCATATTAGCCCTTTGTCAGATGAGTAGATTGCAAAAATCTTCTCCCATTCTGTAGGTTGCCTTTTCACTCTGATGGTAGTTTCTTTTGCTGTGCAGAAGCTCTTTAGTTTAATTATATCCTATTTGTCAATTTTGGCTTTTGTTGCCGTTGCTTTTGGTGTTTTAGACATGAAGTCCTTGCCCATGCCTATGTCCTGAATGGTATTACCTAGGTTTTCTTTTAGGGTTTTTATGGTGTTAGGTCTAACATTTAAGTCTCTAATCCATCTTGAATTAATTTTCGTATAAGGAGTAAAGGAAAGGATCCAGTTTCAGCTTTCTACTTACGGCTAGCCAATTTTCCCAGCACCTTTTATTAAATAGAGAATCCTTTCCCCATTTCTTGTTTTTCTCAGGTTTGTCAAAGATCAGATAGCTGTAGATGTGTGGTGTTATTTCTGAGGGCTCTCTTCTGTTCCATTGGTCTATATCTCTGCTTTGGTACCAGTACCATGCTGTTTTGGTTACTGTAGCCTTGTAGTATTGTTTGAAGTCAGGTAGTATGATGCCTCCAGCTTTGTTCTTTTGACTTAGGATTGTCTTGGCAATGCGGGCTCTTTTTTGGTTCCATATGAACTTTAAAGCAGTTTTTTTCCAATTATGTGAAGAAACTCATTGGTAGCTTGATGGGGATGGCATTGAATCTATAAATTACCTTGGGCAGTGTGGCCATTTTCATGATATTGATTCTTCCTATCCATGAGCATGGTATGTTCTTCCATTTGTTTGTGTCCTCTTTTATTTCACTGAGCAGTGGTTTCTAGTTCTCCTTGAAGAGGTCCTTTACATCCCTTGTAAGTTGGATTCCTAGTTATTTTATTCTCTTTGAAGTAATTGTGAATGGAAGTTCATTCATGATTTGGCTCTCTGTTTGTCTGTTACTGGTGTATAAGAATGCTTGTGATTTTTGCACATTAATTTTGTGTCCTGAGACTTTGCTGAAGTTGCTTATCAGCTTAAGGAGATTTTGGGCTGAGATGATGGAGTTTTCTAAATATACAATCGTGTCATCTGCAAACAAGGACAATTTGACTTCTTCTTTTCCTAACTGAATACCCTTGATTTCTTTCTCTTGCCTGATTGCCCTAGCCAGAACTTCCAACACTATGTTGAATAGGAGTGGTGAGAGAGGGCATCCCTGTCTTGTGCCCATTTTCAAAGGGAATGCTTCCAGTTTTTGCCCATTCAGTATGATATTGGCTGTGGGTTTGTCATAAATAGCTCTTATTATTTTGAGGTACGTTCCATCAATACCGAATTTATCGAGAGTTTTTAGCATGAAGGCCTGTTGAATTTTGTCAAAGGCCTTTTCTGCATCTATTGAGATAATCATGTGGTTTTTGTCATTGGTTCTGTTTATAACTGGATTACGTTTATTGATTTGCATATGTTGAACCAGCCTTGCATCCCAGGGATGAAGCCCACTTGATCATGGTGGATAAGCTTTCAGATGCACTGCTGGATTCGGTTTGCCAGTATTTTATTGAGGATTTTTGCATTGATGTTCATCAGCGATATTGGTCTAAAATTCTCTTTTTTTGTTTTGTCTCTGCTACGTTTTAGTATCAGGATGATGTTGGCCTCCTAAAATGAGTTAGGGAGAATTCTCTCTCTTTCAATTGTTTGAAATAGTTTTAGAAGGAATGGTACCAGCTCCTCTTTGTACCTCTGATAGAATTCAGCTGTGAATCCCTCTGGTCCTGGACTTTTACTTTTTTTTGATTGGTAGGCTATTAATTAATGCCTCAGTTTCAGAACTTGTTATTGGTCTATTCAGGGATTTGATTTCTTCCTGGTTTAGACTTGGGAGGGTGTATGTATCCAGGAAATTATCCATTTCTTCTAGATTTTCTAGTTTATTTGCGTAGAGGTGTTTATAGTATTCTCTGATGGTAGTTTGTATTTCTGTGGGGTTGGTGGTGATATCCCCTTTATCATTTTTTATTGCATCTGTTTGATTCTTCTCTCTTTTCTTCTTTATTAGTCTTGCTAGCGGTCTATCAATTTTGTTGATCTTTTCAAAAATCCAACTCGTGGATTCATTGATTTTTTGGAGGGTTTTTTGTCTCTATCTCCTTCAGTTCTGCTCTGATCTTAGTTATTTCTTGCCTTCTGCTAGCTTTTGAATGTGTTTGCTCTTGCTTCTCTAGTTCTTTTAATTGTAGTGTTGGAGTGTCAATTTTAGATCTTTCCTGCTTTCTCTTGTGGGCATTTAGTGCTATAAATTTCCCTCTACACACTGCTTTAAATGTGTCCCAGAGATTCTGGTATGTTGTATCTTTGTTCTCATTGGTTTCAAAGAACATCTTTATTTCTGCCTTCATTTCGTTATGTACCCAGTAGTCATTCAGGCGCAGGTTGTTCAGTTTCCATGTAGTTGAGCGGTTTTGATTGAGTTTCTTAGTCCTGAATTCTAGTTTGGTTGCACTGTGGTCTGAGAGACAGTTTGTTATAATTTCTGTTCTTGTACAGTTGCTGAGGAGTGCTTTACTTCCAATTATGTGGTCAATTTTGGAATAAGTGCGATGTGGTGCTGAGAAGAATGTATATTCTGTTGATTTGGGGTGGAGAGTTCTGTAGATGTCTATTAAGTCCGGTTGGTGCAGAGATGAGTTCAATTCCTGGATATCCTTGTTAACTTTCTGTCTCGTTGATCTATCTAATGTTGGCAGTGGGGTGTTGAAGTCTCCCATTATTATTGTATGGGAGTCTAAGTCTCTTTGTAAGTCTCTAAGGACTTGCTTTATGAATCTGGGTGCTCCTGTATTGGGTGCATATATATTTAGGATAGTTAGCTCTTCTTGTTGAATTGATCCCTTTACCATTATGTAATGGCCTTCTTTGTCTCTTTTGATCTTTGATGGTTTAAAGTCTGTTTTATCAGAGACTAGGATTGCAACGCCTGCTTTTTTTTTGTTCTCCATTTGCTTGGTAGCTCTTCCTCCATCCGTTTATTTTGAGCCTATGTGTGTCTCTGCATGTGAGATGGGTCTCCTTAATACAGCAAACTGCTGGGTCTTGACTTTTTATCCAGTTTGCCAGTCTGTGTCTTTTAATTGGACCATTTAGTCCATTTACATTTAAGGTTAATATTGTTATGTGTGAACTTCATCCTGTCATTATGATATTAACTGGTTATTTTGCTCGTTAGTTGATGCAGTTTCTTCCTAGGCTCGATGGTCTTTACATTTTGGCATGTTTTTGCAATGGCTGGTACCAGTTGTTCCTTTCCATGTTTAGTGCTTCCTTCAGGGTCTCTTGCAAGGCAGGCCTGGTGGTGACAAAATCTCTAAGCATTTGCTTATCTGTAAAGGATTTTATTTCTCCTTCACTTATGAAACTTAGTTTGGCTGGATATGAAATTCTGGGTTTAAAATTCTTTTCTTTAAGAATGTTGAATATTGGCCCCCACTCTCTTCTGGCTTGTAGAGTTTCTGCCGAGAGATCTGCTGTTAGTCTGATGGGCTTCCTTTTGTGGGTAACCTGACCTTTCTCTCTGGCTGCCCTTAACAGTTTTTCCTTCATTTCAACTTTGGTGAATCTGACAGTTATGTGTCTTGGAGTTGCTCTTCTCGAGGAGTATCTTTGTGGTGTTCTCTGTATTTCCTGAATTTGAATGTAGGCCTGCCTTACTAGGTTGGGGAAGTTCTCCTGTATGATATCCTGCAGAGTGTTTTCCAACTTGGTTCCATTTTCCCCCTCACTTTCAGGCACCCCAATCAGACGTAGATTTGGTCTTTTCACAGAATCCCATACTTCTTGAAGGCTTTGTTCATTTCTTTTTCCTCTTTTTTCTTTAGACTTCTCTTCTCGCTTCATTTCATTCATTTGATCCTCAATTGCTGATACTCTTTCTTCCAGTTGATCGAGTCGGTTACTGAAGCTTGTGCATTTGTCACGTATTTCACATACCTTGTAAGTTGTATTCCTATATATTTTATTCTCTTTGTAGCAATTGTGAATGGGAGTTCACTCATGATTTGGCTCTCTGTTTATCTGTTCTTGGTATATAGGAATGCTTGTTATTTTTACACAGTGATTTTGTATCCTGAGACATTGCTCAAGTTGCTTATCAGCTTAAGGAGATTTTTGGGCTGAGATGATGGGGTTTTCTAAATATACAATCATGTCATCTGCAAACAGAGACAATTTGACTTCCTCTTTTCTTATTTGAATAGCCTTTATTTCTTTCTATTGCCTGATTGCCCTGGTCAGAACTTCCAACACTGTGTTGAATAGGAGTGGTGAGAGAGGGCATCCCTGTCTTGTGCCAGTTTTCAAAGGGAATGCTTCCAGTTTTTGCCCATTCAGTATGATATTGACTGTGGGTTTGTCATAAATAGCTCTTATTATTTTGAGATGTGTTTCATCAATACCTAGTTTATTGAGAGTTTTTAGCATGATGGGGTGTTGAATTTTGTCGAAGGTCTTTTCTACATCTATTGAGATAATCATGTGGTTTTTGTCATTGGTTCTGTTTATGTGATGGATTACATTTATTGATTTGCACATGTTGAACCAGCCTTGCATACCAGGGATGAAGCTGACCTGATCATGGTGGATAAGCTTTTTGATGTGCTGCTGGATTCTGTTTGCCAGTATTTTATTGAGGATTTTCACATCGATGTTCCTTAGGGGTATTGGCCTGAAATTTTCTTTTTTTGTTGTGTCTCTGCTACGTTTTAGTATCAGGATGATGTTGGCCTCCTAAAATGAGTTAGGGAGAATTCTCTCTCTTTCAATTGTTTGAAATAGTTTTAGAAGGAATGGTACCAGCTCCTCTTTGTACCTCTGATAGAATTCAGCTGTGAATCCGTCTGGTCCTGGACTTTTACTTTTTTTTGATTGGTAGGCTATTAATTAATGCCTCAGTTTCAGAACTTGTTATTGGTCTATTCAGGGATTTGATTTCTTCCTGGTTTAGACTTGGGAGGGTGTATGTGTCCAGGAACTTATTCATTTCTTCTAGTTTATTTGCATAGGGGTTTTTATAGTGAACTCTGATGGTAGTTTGTATTTTTGTGGGATCAGTGATGATATCCCCTTTACCATTTTTTACCATGTCTGTTTGATTCTTCTCTCTTTTCTTCTTCTTCTTCTTCTTTTTTTTTTTTTAGACAGAGTCTCGGTCTGTCATCCAGGCTGGAGTACAATTGTGCAACCACAGCTCACTGCAACCTCTGCCTCCTGGGTTCAAGATATTCTCCTGCCTCAACCTCCCAAGTATCTGGGATTACAGGCATGCACAGTCACGCCTGGCTAATTTTTGTAGTTTTAGTAGAGATGGGGTTTCACCATGGTGGTCAGGCTAGTCCCGAACTCCTGACCTCATGATCCACCCGCCTTGGTCTCCCAAAGTGTTGGGATTATAGGCGTGAGCCACTGCGCCTGTCCTCTTTTCTTCTTTATTAGTCTGGCTAGTGATCTATCTTTTCAAAAAACCAGCTCCTGTATTCATTGAGTTTTAAAAGGGTTTTTCGTGTCTATCTCCTTTGGTTCTGCTCTGATCTTAGTTATTTCTTGTCTTCTGCTAGCTTTTGAATTTGTTTGCTCTTGCTTCTCTAGTTCTTTTAATTGGCATAAGTTGCTCGTAGTAGGCACTAATGATCCTTTAAATTTCTGTGGTATCAGTTGTTATGTCTCCTTTTTCATCTCTGATCTTATTTGTTTGGGTCTTCTCCCCTTTTTTCTTAGTTAGTCTGACTAAATGTCAATTTTTTTTATCTTTTAAAATAACTTTTTGTTTCATCAATCTTTCATTTTCTTCATTTCAATTTCACTTATTTCTACTGTGCTCTTTATTATTCATTTTCTTCTACTAATTTTGGTTTTGATTTGCTCTTGCTGTTCTAGCTCCTTAAGATGCATCATTAGGTTGTTTATTTGAAGCTTTTCTGTTTTTTTTAAATGTGGGCACTTATTACAATAAACTTTCCTCTTAGTACTGCTTTCACTGTGTCCCATAAGTCTTGGTATGTTGTGCTTCCATTTTTATTTGTTTCAAGACATTTTTCAACTTTCCTTTTAATTTCTTTCTTGACTCATTGGTAATTGAGGAGCATATCATTGAGTTTCTATGTGTTTGTATAGTTTCCAAAATACCTCTCGTTATTGATTTCTAGTTTTACTGTGTTGTGGTCAGAGAAGATACTTGATATAATTTCATTTTTTTGAATTTTTAAATATTTGTTTTATGTTTTAACATATGGTCTATCTTTGAGAATGATCCACATGCTGAGGAGAAGGCTGTGTATTCTGCAGCCATTGGATGAAATGTTCTATAATTACTATTAGGCCCATTTAGTCTATAGTGCAGAGTAATTCTGATATTTCTTTGTTGATTTTCTGTCTGGAAGATCATCCAATGCTGAAAATAGGGTGTTGAAATCTCTAGCTATTGTTGTATTAGGGCATATATCTCTCATTAGCTCTAATAATATTTTATTTATATATATGTATCGGACATATATATGTATGTATTTATATATGTATTTATATATGTGCATATATACATATATGTATATATTTATATGTGTGTATATACACATATATGTATATACACATATATATTTATGTATTTATATATATATTTGGCATATATATATTTACAATTGTTATATCCTCTTGCTGAATTGACCTTTTTAATCATTGTATACTGAACTTTTTTCTTTCTTTTTACAGTTTTTGTCTTGAAATCTATTTTTTCTAAGTATAGCTATTTCTGCTCTTTTTTGGTTTCTGTGGAGTATCTTTCTTCACCCGTTTATTTTCAGTCTATGTGTGTCTTTATAGGTGGTTTGTTTCTTGTAGGCAACATATCATTGGGTCTTGTTTTTTCCTTCATTCAGCCACTCTTTTGATTGCGGAATTTAGTTCAGTTGTGTTATTGTGTTATTATTGATACGTAATGACTTACTCTGCCATTTTGTTTCTTGTTTTCTGGTCTCCTCTTCCTTCTTTTGTGTCTTCCTTTTAGTGAAGATGATTTTCTTTGGTGACATGTTTTAACTCTTTGCTTTTTATTTTTTGTGTATCTATTGTATGTTTTTTGATTTGAGGTTGCCACAAGTCTTGCAAATAATATTTTATAACCCATTATTTTGAGCTGATGACAACACTGATTGCATAAACTAACAAACAAGCAAATAAAAAAACAATAAAACCTCTATAACTTTTTGTTTTTTCTATTTATATCTTATTATACTGTCTTGAGAAGTTGCTATAGTTATTATTTTGATATGTTCATCTTTTAGTCTTTCTGCTCAAGATATAAGTAGTTTGTACACCACATCATAGTGTTACAATATTCTATTTTTTCTGTGTACTTACTAATACCAGTGAGTTTTGTACTTTAAGATAATTTCTTATTGCTCATTTTCTTTCAGATTGAAGAGCTCCTTTTAACATTTCTTGTAGGACAGGTCTGGTGTTGATGAAATCCCTCAGGTTTTGTTTGTCTGGGAAAATCTCTATTTCTCCTTCATGCTTAAAGGATATTTTCACCAGATGTGCTATTTTAAGCCAGAAGTTTTTTTCCTTCATCACTTTAAATATGTCATGTCACTCTCTCTTAGGGTATAAGGTTTCCACTGGGAAGGCTGCTGCCAAACAAATTGAAGCTCCTTTGTATATTATTTGTTTATTTTCTCTTGCTGCTTTTAGGATCCTTTCTTTATCGTTGATCTTTGGGAATTTTGTTATTATATCTTCAAGTTGTATTATTGGGGTCTAATCTGAATGGTGTTCTGTAATCTTCTTGTACTTGAGTATTGATAGCTTTCTCTAGGTTTGGGAAGTTCTCTGTTATTATTTCTTTGAATAAACTTTCTACACTAACCTCTTTCTGTACCTCCCTTTTGGGCTAATAGCTCTTAGACTTTTCCTTTAGGGGCTATTTTCTAGATCTCGTGGGCATGCATCATTAATTTTTATTCCTTTTTCTTCTGTCTCCTCTGACTGTGTATTTTCAAATAGCCTGTCTTCAAGCTCACTCATTCTTTCTTTTGCTTGATTAATTCTGCTGTTAAGAGACTCTGATGCTTTCTTCAGTATATGTCAGTTTCATTTTTCAGCTCCAGAATTTCTGCTTAATTCTTTTTAGTTATTTCAATCTCTTTGTTAAATTTATTTGATAGGATTCTGAATTTTGTCTCTATGTTATCTTGAATTTTTGTTGTGCTTCCTCAAAATAGCTATTTTGAATTCCCTGTCTGAAAGGTCACATATCTCTGTCCCTCTGGGATTGGTCACTGGTGCCTTCTTTTTTATCTATTTACTTATTTTTTGGTGAGGCCATGTTTTCCTGGATGCTCTAGATGCTTAGGTATATAGTAACAATAGGGTTGGACCACTTTAGTCCCTCTTCTTAGAGTAGGAGAGTTTTTTTGTCAAGTAGCTGGATTGGGACACATATTCTTTTCTTTTCTCCTATGCAAGGTGTTCATGGCAGCTCCTCACCATGATTGATGTAGACAGTGTTACAGTTGTTGCTGAAGGTTAGACTTCTGTGGGATTGGCTGAAGGTTTTCTTTCAATTCTTTTAAATTTATTTAGTCTGGTTTTATGGCCCAACATTTGGTCTACTTTGGTGAATAAAACATTTACTCTGGAAGAAAATGTGTATTCTGAAGTTGTTAAAGTATTCTAAAAAAGGTTGTGTCAAAGTGATTGTTAATGGTGCACAAATGTTCTATCCTTACCAATATTTTTGTCTGATTCTCTCAATTGCCAAAAAAGGGGTATTAAAATCTCCATCTATGATTGTAAATTTGTGTATTTCCTTAATTCTGTCCATTTTTGCATCACATATTTTGAGGTTCTACTATTAGATGCATACACATTTATTATTGTTATATCTTCTGGATGAGTTGATAATTTTATAATTTAGATAAAAAGGTTTCTTTACCTCCAATAATACTTTTTGTCATAAAATCTACTTTATCTGATATCCAACTTTATGCACATTGGTTGCATGATATATATGTTTTCATCCATTTACTCTCAATCTATTTGTGCCTTTATATTTTAAGTGTGTATCATGTAGACAGCAAATACAAGTCTTACCTTTTTATCCATCCTGGCAATCTCTTTTAATTGAGTGTTTAGCCCATTTAGATCTAATGTATTTTTTGATATAGGTTAATTTGTGTCTATCATTTTCCTATTTGTTTTCTGTGGTCATTCTATTTTTTATTCCTGTTTCTCCTTTTTTGCCTACTTTTGGATATATTTAATGTTATGAGGATTCTAACTTTAACTTATATTTCAGTTATTAAGCAATACTTCTTTGCATTTTTGTGGTCAATTTAGGGATACATTATACATCCTTAACTTTTCATTGTCAACTTAGAGCTAATATTTTACTACTTTCCAGTAATAGCTAAGAATCTTATAACAATATAAGTCCCCTTGCCATCTCCCTTCTCTCATATTATACCTTTATGTATTACATCTGCATACATTACAAACCCTACTATGCAATGTTCTTATTTTTGCTTTAGACATGTATTTTAAGGAAATTAAGAGAAAAGAATTTTTATATTCAGTCATATATCTATGATTTCTAGTATTCTTCATTCCTTTCTGAAAATCTGAATTTCATGAAGTGTTTTGTGGCATAATTTTACATTGGACTGAAGATACTTTTATTCCTTGAGTCTTATCTCAAGGACATACTTAACCAGAAACCTTCAAAAAATTAAATTCACACTTTGTTTTAAAATTCTGAAAAAAGTTATATATTTTTCCTTTGGAAATAATTCTGCAAAGGTAAACATCTGGATTTTGGCCACCAGATTTATAAAAATTTGGCCACCAAATTTATAAAAATAAATTTGTTTGACTTTGGAGAGTTGTTTTTTTTTTTTAAACTTTATAGTTATGTATTATGTGTGAAGAAATGTCAAGACTTTTAAATAAAACAAAGATGCATTATTGAATGGCATCTTTTATTTATTTATTTCTTTTTTTTTTTTTTTTTGAGACACGGTCTCACTCTGTCACCCAGACTGGAGTGAAGTGGCATGATCTCAGCTCACTGCAACCTCTGCCTCCTGGGTTCAAGCAATTCTCATACCTCAGTCTCCTGAGTACCTGGGATTACAGGCGTGTGCCAGCACACCTGGCTAATTTTTGTATTTTCAATACAGACAGGGTTTCACCATGTTGGCCAGGCTGGTCTCGAACTCCTGACCTCAAGTGATCCACCTGCCTCAGTCCCTGAAAGTGTTGGGATTACAGGCGTGAGTCACGGCACTGGATGTTGAAAGACATCTTGAAATCAGAATTTCTCTTTACACTTGTTAGCCTATGCCTCCTCCCACAGTGAACATTGCTCTTTACTGTGATGGAAGAGCAATGAAATTACTAAATGGCCTTTACTCTCTGTAGTACGGAAACGTGTCTTCTCTAAGCTGGCAGAATTCATTAAACTTCAGTGGAATGACACTTCTCCCTTAAAGTACTCACACCCTACCAGGATCATCTGTATGAACAAACATCACCACTGAACTGCCTGCACAGGGCAAGGAAAGGAGCCCCTTCTGAAAGCTCACTCCTGAAACTCCAGACCATGAACCCTAAAGGCAAGGGAATAATTCAAGGAATCCACATGATTGTTAGAACTTTTTTGAGAATTTTCAGTTTTGATATTTATTGAGATTACTTCCTAGTGATGCCAGTGGCAGACTATCTGAAGTGGCCGCTGCCATGACTCCGGCTGCAGTAGAGTACAGGCGCAGGCTATGGGTCCTCAAGTGCAGATGCTGAGGCAGGCAGTCCCCAGAGCCTGCCCCAGGGAGCGCCCCCAGAGTCCACCGCCCTGGGAACCCGCCCCTGGGAGCTGCCGTGATGGGGCCGGGCCCAGCCGCCCACCAGTGGAGCAGTGCAGTCGGGCAGGCAAGGAAGAGCAAGCAGAGAGGGGCCCCGGGTGGAACTGGGCCTGGGGCGGTGCCACACTTGCACATGGAACGTGGGGGCCAGGCCCGAGATGTAGAGCTGGGGTCACGCTTCAGCGGACTGGGGTGGGAAGCGGGAGCAGTGCCCACTTCGAGGACCCAGCGAGCAACGTGGCCACCGCGCCCAACCCGCCGACGGTGCCAAGTTCCTGCGCCTCGGGAACAGTCCGTGTTCCTGGTCACCCGAGGCTGCGTCCTCAAGATGTGCTCCACATCAAGGTGACCGATGAGCCTGACGTTTCCAATGGCCAGGTCCAGGGCCCAAGATCTGCTCCCGGAGGTGCCCTCCAGGCAGGGCCATGAGCCAGGCAAGGGGGAGCCCCAGGCAGTCCCTGACTGCTGGGGCCGCAAGAAGAACTTGCAGTGACGTCACCCCTGCCCCGGTCGCTGGCCCGGGCCCAGCAAGGACCTGAAGCTCCCACTCCAGGCTGTGAGGAGGGGCTGCCAGGGCTACACACTCCACTGAGCCAGCGGGAATCGGGGACAAGCGGGAGCCCCACGTCTTCTCAGTTGGCAGGGTGGGAGCTCCCTGGGTGCAGCTGCAGCTGCCTTGTCGCAGCTGCTGACCGAGGCATCTTTGCATTCTCAGGGGTCCGGGAAGACCCCCCTGCCTGACTTCCATGAATAGAGGCAGGAGGCAGACCGGCTCTTGGGCGGAAGGGGGCGGGTCCGTGGTGAAGCCCCACCTTAAAGCCGGGGAGGGCCTGATGACCAGCTGTAGTGAAGAGCGACCCTCTCTGCTAAGAGCTGAGCACTCATCGGAACACCCTGGCTAAGGAGAGGAGCTACCCACTGCGGTTGCGGGTGTCCTCTGAGCTGTTCCATCACTCAATAAAGCTCCCTTTCGTCCTGCTCACCCTCCACTTGTCTGCATACCTCATTCCGGATGCAGGACAAGAACTAGAAACCCACCAGAACGGCAGGGCTAAAAGAGCTGTAACACAAACAGGGCAGGGCTGAAACATGCCCTTTGCTCTCCACATTGTGGGCAACAAGGAGGGGAGGGAGGAGAGAAGAGCTGTGGCCCTTCGGGGAGCCCAGACCTAGGAGCTCCCTGAGCCAGGTTTGTGACACCCTCTTTAGGGCTCTGAGGTTCCTGGTGTCTCCAAGCTTCTGAGTGTCACCGGCTTCCCTGGTGTTAGCCATGCAAGCTGCTTATGGTAAGCCTGGTCCAGCTGCAGCCTCGCAGGTAGCTGGCGCTTGTGCCAGTGCCTGGAGCTGCCTGCCCCACCGCGGCTGGCCTGCCTGGCTGTGCACAGTGGCCGGACCCCATGCTCGCTCACACAGCCCTTGCCGCTCCACACATGGCTCATCCTTGGCAGGTGTGGGATCCAGGCGGGTAGCTAAGCCAAGCACAGCCTGCCAGGCCGAGTGGGAGGAATGAGCCCAGTGGACCAGAGCTAAACTTTGGCAAAGGTGCCACTGGCCACATATATTTCTGTCTGGTGAAACAACACCCCAAGGATCCCGTAACACTAACAATACTTTTTAAAGGTGCTTGTTATCTTCAGTTCTCAAATTATTTTGTAATAAAACCTCATTTACCTTTAACTTGTTCATCAGAGACTGAAAGAGGTGTGTAAAACTTCCTTTTATTCTATTTGTCTATTAATTTTTCTTCTGACTGTTTTAGCAATTTGTCTTTATACAATTCAATGCTGTATTATCACGTTCCTGTTAATTCATGGATATGGTATTTTATATATCTATGGAGCATTATACGTTTCAGCAGTATAAAAAGTCTCTCAGTCCCAGTTTATCTTGAAATCTGATTTTCCGTATAGCAATGTAGCAAATTCTAGTTTGTTTTTATTTCATTTTATCTAATTTATTTATGCTAGTTCCCTTATTTTTAAGTTTTCTCATCACTTTGTTTTTAACTTATCTCTTTTTAGATCCTGCATATTTAGATTTGTTTGTTTTTGATAATTTTCTCATAGTTTTTCCATTTTATCTATTTATTTATGTATCGAGACAGGGTCTTGCTCTGTCACCCAGGCTGGAATGCAGTGACACAATCCCAGCTTACTGCAGCCTCAATCTCCTGGACTCAAGTGATCCTCCCACCTCAACCTCCCAAGTAACTGTGACTACAGGCACGTGGCTCCATGCCTGCCTGATTTTTTTTTTTTCAATTTTTTTACAGAGATAGGGTTTCACTATGTTGTCCAGGCTGTTCTTGAACTTCTGGGCTCAAGTGGTCATCCTGCCTCAGCTTCCCAAAGTGTTGGGATTATAGGCCTGAGCCCCTGTGCCTGACCAGGTTTGCCATTTTATTAAAAATGTTAAACGTTTGGCTATTTAGTTAAATACTAGCTATTAAAACTAATGTTTGTTTTTATTGTGTTATCTTAGTATTTTTTCCCTGTACATGTATCACTGCCTCCTTAGTTTTATATATTGTGTTATATAAATTATGTTTTTTAGTATAACTTCCTCTATTTGGAGTATTTTCATTCTATTTTAAATTCTACTAATTATAATCTTTGTTTATTAAATATTACTACAACTTATAAGATACAAATTTCAATTTCCAGAGTAAAACAATAGATACTGATTTCTCTCTTTTTCAGGTAATAATATTAACACAGTTTAACTGCTTCTTGCAGTTTTGTTGGTACAATTTAAAATTTATCATGTTGTAGTTAAGTTATACTGTCTACATTATTGTCTTTTAAGAAATATTTATAATACTTAGATTATGTTTGATAATTATATTAACTGTATTTTCTTATACTTAACTCTATGTTTAAATGTTTTTAATGTTTTGCCAGTCCTTTTATATTGGAATGTCCTGTTATTTTGACTTTCTTACTTTAAGGAGTCTCTCATTAATGGTAGTGATTTTTGAGTAACTATTTAGTGGTTAGTTGGTAAACATTAATGAGGACTTTTCCAGTTGATAATTTTTCTTTAGATACCATGACACATAAACTATGAATTAGCTTGGCATTTAATTCTTGGCAATCACCTTTATTCATTGACACTCTATAGACGTGTGGAAATTTTATGTTGTGAAAATAAAGCCTGAGAAGGAAACAAAATTCTTATATTTTCCCCCATTTTTATGTCATCTCTTTTTAAAAATAAATTATTTTGAAATAATTTTAGACCCATAAGAAGTTGCAAATAGTATGGAGAATTCCCCTGTACCCTTTACTCAACTTTTCCAATGATCACATCTTACGTAACTTTAATACATTATCAAAGTGACATTGATACAATCTACACAGATTATTTATTGATGGGCTTTATTTCTTTGTGGTGCTCATTCTAGCTTTATTAACTATCAACTAAATGAAGAAATATGACTCATTATCAAATAAAAATATTGTTTTATAAATGTTTTTGTCCCCTCTGCTTTTTACCGTATAAAATTAACTTTTTATGTATACTCTTCTCATCTCCACAACTAGAATATCAGTTCTCTGAGTGCAAGGAACTTGCTTGTGCATATCTTTCACAGTAGATAACATCTTTATTGAATATCAGGATGGGCTATTCTGTATTTCTTGAAGAAACTGCAGTTTTGATGACTATCCCATTAAGTTGCTAAGAACGGTAACTACGGTGTGAACCTGGTGTCATGTTGGCTGTTTCTGGCTATGGTAAAATGTCATTGAGGAGGACAGTCTTTGATATAAAATGGAAATTGTTAGAAAGGCATTTGATCAGACTATATAATGCAGTTGGGGAGCTGCCTGGCTTTTTGAATTGCTACCACCATATTTAATGCCTCTAAGAACCTCATCCTTTATCCCAGGTAGCCCTCTCCAGCACCTTTTAGGATTAATTCTCTTAGATAATGGAGGGGTGCCTGCTACTAAATATACATGGATATAACTCAGTTCTTTACGATTGTCAATATCTAATGGAAACTCCTAGAAGGTCGATAAATAGGGTAAGCCTAGTCTGACATTGCCAATTGATTCATGGGCTTGTTGCCCAGAGTGAGCAGGAATTTAGGGAGGAATCTGAATGAAGGCATAGTCAAGGATATTCTCTTCTCCATGCATAGGAAGGGGACATTATAAAAGAGAGGTCCGTAACAAAATGTTAATGGTAAAATGGTAAAAATTGTTAATGGTAAAATGATAAAAATTATACATGGTAAAATAGAGTGTGACAATGTGGCAAGGACATGGAGCTAAAAGTCAGGAAACTTAGGCTGTTATCCAGCTTTACCATTGATTCCTATGATTACAGGAAAATCACATAACCTCTGTAGGTGAGCTATGCAAAATACAAAATACGGTAGGGGGGCAATATGTGTGTTAAAATCAACACAGTGTTTTGTGAAATGGATTTGAATATTACTTACATCAGAACTTACATAGTATGTTAAAATGCTGATTCCTGGGCCTCACCACTTATCTACTCAATCAGAATCTACAGGCATAGGAGCTGGGACTCTTCATTTTAAACAAGGACCTCAGGTGATTTCTATGTACATTGAAGTGTAGGAATAACTAGATTTGTTCACACATAAAACTTCTAGATTTAGAATGCTATAATTCTAATAAATAAACATTTACTATTTGCTACAGATATTACTTAGAAGGCACAATTTGATCTTTGTGTTAGTGGTAATCAGTCTGGCCTACACATTTTTTCTTTTCAAATAGTATTTTTGGGATTTTAGGAAGCACGGAAATATTGGGAGTCCACCCAAACAGGTCCAACAGGATGGTGTTTTTATGAATTATCCATGGTCTAAGATCTTTTCCTAATTATTGTACCAACAGAAATTTGATTGAATCTTAGTTTTACCTTAGAATTTAAATTCTGGAAAAATCAGATGAAATAGTGTATGCCACAAAAAAAGATGGTTTTCTAGAGACTGGATTTCTCATGTGCCCCAAATAAATTTCTCTCCCTTGAACAATCAGGATGGCCAATGACTACTCCTGCCCTTCTGAAACCTGTGTATCCAAGCACACACTCTCATAAGGGCCTTTCTTCTGATGTATTAGATACCACCTGTTGAGTAATAAGGAAGCTATTTTTTCTACTTTTGGCCAGAGACTCTTGCCAACACTTACTGATATTTTAGTCAAGCTATCAGGGTCTTTCTATAGTACCAGAAGTCTCCAATAACAGTACTGACAGAATACGATTCCAAAAATAAACTCTTAAAAGGGTTGGGGCCCTATAGATGCCAATGTGGGAGACATCCATGGATATTTATTTTTAAAAATAACTTTTCATTTTGAAATGATTTAATAAAAAATTTTGGACAAATAGTACAGCTCCCACATATTCTTTGTCCAGCTTTCCCAAATGATAGTATCTTATATGGCCATGGTATACTGTCAAAATCAAGAAACTGACATTGACACAATATTATCAACTTAACTACAGATGCTATTTAATCTGTCATTTCCACAAAGGATATTAATAAAGAATTAACAGAGGCATCTTAAAAACTATGATACACTTTGCAGTCACTTTCTATTACAGTTACAGGCAACAGTGTAGGTAGCACTGTATATTGGATAGAGGAGGGGTTTTGGAGCCAAACATGTAAGAATTCAATTCCAGACTTCACTGAGTACTGGTTGGGTGATCTTGGACAAACTACTTAGTTTATCTGAACTTTAGTTTCCTTATCTGAAACATGTGGATGATAAGGCTTGTTGTATTGGGTTGATGTGAGGATTACATGAGAATGATCAAATGGGGAGGATTAAGTGAAAAGCAAGGGTCTGATACTAATATGACTTCAATAAATGGTAGTTTTTACTGGAAACATGTAGAAAATATTCAGTGTTTTGTGGCTCAATTTCTCATGTATATCTGGTCTTCATATGTAAAGTACAGAAAAGCAGTGACTAGAAGGGCTTTACATTTTTTTGTCCTTAAGTGCACAAATTTCTAGTTATGTTACTAAAACTCAAAGAAATATGGAATCACAGAATGTTAGAACTGGAAGAAGAATTAGGTATTTCATAGTTAATCTTCTTCCTTCAGAAAGTTGAAGATTATCAGGATTAGGAAATAAGCACATTTACACAGCCAGCTAGTGGCAACCCAGGACCTGAACACAGATCTCCTACGTCTGCTGTTGTACTATTCCATGTAGATCTTTGTATATGGGAAAAACTTTGCCGCAAGCCTGTTAGATTAAAAAGTGCATGGCAGCTGCAGACTGGCAAATTCAAGTTGGGGAAGTGCCATGCAGATGAGAAGAATGGGTAGCAGAGTGAAATAAAATGTCTTCCTTGACACTGTGTCTCAGCACTTACCGTTGGGTTGTTGAACTGTTGTTCTATCTGCAGGGATTGCAAATTTTTTTCCTGCACACTGTTAGAACAAAAATCTTCCAGACTGAAGCTTCCAAAGTGTTGACGTTGCTATCGTCTATTGGGGGAAAGAAGTCATTGTCTTCAGTGACTCGGCTGAGGCTGCGTATAAGGATGTATAACTTCCTCAGGTCATTGCCAACCCTACATGAACACTTTAGGCTACTGGAAACCTCTCCGAGTACTGAGGACATCACACTCTCTGAAAGTGACAAAGCAAAGCAAAGCATCTAGACGGTAAAACTTACCTGTTGTGGTCTTTTTAATCAACTCGTTTGAGTTTTATCTGTTTCTCTCCTTTATTTCCCAGTCATCTCAGAAAGTCTTCCTCAATGTATTTTGCTTAGGATTAAGAATTAGATAAAACCTGTTGTTTATTATTATTCAGGATAATGGACTTGGTAGTTTTTCTATTTTTCAATAGATTTGTACTTGAATGAGGTGAAGAATTTCACAAAACATACAAGAGTACCATTGTTCCTTATATCGTTAAATCTTTGTGACACACTTTGACAAAAATGTAGAACTTATAACAAATTCTTTTACAAGTTACTAAAAAGGACACAAAGAGAAAAATTCACCTTCCAGAACAAAATTATTCCTGATGAACAGTGTTTGGGGATTTGCTTGTATGTATTAAACTTTTGACCTCTAAATATTTTACAGTTGTATGTGCTTGTACTTTTATTTCCAATGAAGAATTTGGCACCAATTCAACCTTTGGAAAGGGATATATTTTTCTGTTAAAAAAAAAATTATGTTTTGTGACCAGGGTAATTGGCTCTGTAAGAAATGGGCAGCGAGACAGGTTAGTTTGTTAGTAAATGGATATTTCCTTCCAGTTCTTTTTTTTTTTTTTTTTTTTTTTTGAGACGGAGTCTCCCTCTGTCGCCCAGGCTGCAGTGCAGTGGTCAGATCTCAGCTCACTGTAAGCTCCGCCTCCCGGGTTCACGCCATTCTCCTTCCTTCCAGTTCTTAATATATCTGCCCTTTCATGGAAGTGACACTGAGACCCCCAAAATGAGAACTTAGTCATAATCATTGTTTATGGCTTTTAAAAGATTTAACTTCTCATGGAAAGTCAAACACTTGAATTACGAATGGCTTCCTCATAAAAAAATGGCCTCCATTTGGGTAGGGAGCATTCCCACTGGACTTAGGATATATAGTCTTTAAATTGCTGTTTTCTGTTTTGCCATAAGTGAGACAACTGCTGTCAGTGCACGGAATTCAGAGATTAACAAATGTCATGTGGGCTTGGCACTCCCCAAAGAATGTGTGTTTTTTAGAGAAATAGTTGTAAAAGACTGTTGGGTTCCTGGGCAAGCCAACAAGAGCCTATATTTACAGGAGAACAGAAAAAAGTAAAGGGAAGAGAATAAAGAGTAAAAGCAGACCTCAAAAGCCAGTGTTCTTAGTGGCATCATAGGGCTGCACCTAAATAGTAGCAGGGCACAGGGAAAATGATAAGATGTGGTTGACTCAAAATTTGTATTCAGATGAAAATAAACCTCAAGTAAGGGCCACTTTAAATGTTAAAAAAAAAAAAATCACCAAAGAGCCATATTTAGCCTGAGGGTAAGTGTACGTGTTTCCCTTTGTAATTACAGTTGTTTTTTTTGCACTTTTTTAAAGCGCTTTTGGGGCATAGTAACTAAAATTCCATAAAATGTTGCTGAAATACTGGGCTATAAATGTGCAAGCTCCACATTCAATTGTGACTAATTCAGGTGGACATGGATATTCCTCTGTCTACCCTGAAATGAATGCTACCACTAGGAAATAATTCCTTTGATTTAAATCATTGTCTCGTGCACTGGTCAGCAATTTTCAGTTTAATGATAGAAACCCAACTCAAATTAGGTTAAAGGTGAAAGGTAATTTAATGGATCGGTTAATGTAGAGTCCAAGGACCGAGTTGGTAGGATTACTGTATGTTTTAGTTTGCCTGGGCAAGTCCCAATTTGTGCCTGTTTTTCTGAGTTAAGCATGACTAGCAGCCCCTTTTACCTTCAAGTGTCATGGTTTGAGTTACAAAATATATGATAATGCTAACTTTAGGTCTATTTAGAACAAGTGATGTGGGAGGGGGCAGGGAAGTGCTGGGTAGAGAAGGGCAGGGTCCCTGGTGAGGGCTCCACCCTTGGGCCTGTTCCCATGGACCTAAGTGAGAACAGGCACTCCTGTTTTCATGCCCAAATGTTGCATTTTCCAAGGTCACTCTGGCCCACATGACCCCCATCCTGTGCCCATATAAACCTGAGACCTTAGCGACACACACATAAGCAGCTGAACATTGAGAGGAGCAGAGGAACAGAGCGGTGGAGAATGGTGGGGTGGTGTGGCAGAGAAGGAGGGAAGAGGCTTCTGAACGTTGGCCAAGGACAGCCAGACTCCAGGGGAAGATCACCTTCCCACTCCATTCCCCTCTTCCAGCTCCTCATCCACCTCACTGAGAGCCACCTCCACCACTCAGTGAAAACTCGCACTCATCCTTCAAGCCCATGTGTGATTCGATTTTGCCAGTCCACTAGGCAAGAACTCAGGATACAGAAAGCTATCACACTGGCCCTCTGCCCTGGCGATAAGGCAGAGGGGCTTATTGAACTGATTAACACCAGCTGTCTGCAGATGGCAAGGCTGAAAGAGCACACTGTAACACACAACCACTTGGGCTCTGGGAGTGGCAGACACCCACCCATGGATGGTGCCGTGGGATTGAGTCCCAAATGCTTTCCCCACGACCTCTTCACCTGCCTGTCTACATGTTCCGCCTGGGAGGCACGGAGCCCAGGGAGCCACACCCCTGTCACATGCCCTGTGACGTGGATAAGGGAACTCTATCCTTTCACAGGGAGTGCTAAGAATGTGTCAGATATTCTTTTTCTCTCTGTTTCCTGGCTCCGTGTGCTTCTGTGTTTGATGTGATTCTAAAATTGGGTTTAGGTAGCTGGAAATTGGCTATTGGCATCCCTAATCTTACAGCCTAATGATCTAACAGGAAGAGACATTTATTCTCTTAGTATCCACAAGTAAAATCTCATGGAATGACTCTAATTCTAGTAATCATTCCAGCAGGAAAAAAGAAAGCACATTAAGTATTTAAAATAAAATTTTAAAGCAGACAGTTGGTTTCGCGGTGTTTAACAAGCTCAGAGACAAATTGGAGAATGAGGCAGGAAATGTAGAGATTAGCAAAATGAGAAAGTAGAAACCTCTCTTAAGCCAGAGAGATAAACTAAGAAGAATTTCCATAGCCAGGGCCTGCGGCTGAAATCGGGAGGGGGGCCAATGGTGGGAGCTGGAGCCAAAAAGAGACAGCCTGCTCTACCCAGAAAAAATAACCGGAGAAGAATCCTGGCTTCCCCTTTCCTCCTGTCCTGCAGCCTCCCATCAGCATCGTCCATTGGCTGCAGCCTGCTGAGCCAGGGCCAAGTCCCCCTGTATTACCCAATACAACAGGTGCAGGGAGAGGAGAGAACTGAGGGCAAACAGGCCCAGGACTGGCATATCTTGCTTGGGTCGTGTACCCACAGGCATTGTGTTCCGGGAATATTGCTCCAGCTTGGGTCACATACCCACTGTGAAGTGGAGCGATGGAAGATGACTTGCTTGACAGGATATCATGGACCGGAGAAAGGAAACTTACATCAGAGAAGGGATGTTGGCATCAAAACATAAAAGAACTTCTACTACACTCCCTGACAAAGTACAAATACCCCCTGGGAAAGAACTACTTTAAAACTTGTCAGTCATCTCGCTTGTCTGAGCAGGGTTTTAATAGGGTCGGTAGGGAGATCAAGAAATTAGGGAGACCAAGAAATTATTTGGTGCCTTGGAAGTTGAGGAGCAAAAAGAGGAATTAGAAGAGCAGAAAGGTGACTTACTTTAAAAAAAGGATATTGCAGGAAAGAGAGACTCAAGGCACTGCAGAACTGGTTTCTGTGATATTGTATATGGGCAGCTGTGCCTTTCAGTGTTTTCTGGTTTATTTTGTGTGATCGTTGTGACCAATAGCCTTTGTTTTTGGTTGTGGTGGCTTGTGCAGTTTCTTTGGGGAACAAACCATCCCGACCTTTGCGTTTCCTTTTCTGGGTCTTAAGTGACAATTCAGAGTTCACTGTTAAACTGTCAGAGTTTGGATTGCTTTTTCTCTTACCTTTCCTATTTTAAAGTTAAAGTTGCCTCTTTTTTTTTTTTTTTTTCTTCCCTGTCACCAACAAAGGGAGATCATTCTCAAGTTCATTGCTATCAGCTTGTCATTGTCTCATTCAGAAGAGCTTGGCATTTTTTGTAAGTGTTTGGGAAACCTGAGACAGAAATGTCAACTGGATTTTACTGGTCTGTCGAACACTGGAGCCCTCTGGCTCTGTGGAAACCCCTTAATGTAACCTTTTAGTTCCTATGGCTCCTCAGAGGAGGTCCAAGACAATTCCATACTGGAGGTTGCGGGGAGGGGGTTACTGAGAGAGGAAACTGCTGTAACAATTTCAGCTTTAAAAAATATTCACATATAACTCAATAGCAAAAAAAACCCAAAAACAACAACAACAACAAAAAAACCAAAAACCAAAAACCAAAACCAAAATAAAACAAAAAACCTGATTAAAAAATGAGCAAAGAACCTGAGTAGACATTTTCCCAAAGAACACCTATAAGTTGCCAACAAGTATAAGAAATGATGTTGAACATCACTAACCATCAGGGAAATGCAAATGAAAGCCACAATAAGATATCCCTTCATACCTGTTAGAATGGCTATGATCAATAATGTTAAAAGACAACAGGTGTTAGCTAGGATGTGGAGAAAAGGGAATCCCTTTACACTGTTGGTGGGATTGAAATTGGTACACCCACTATAGAAAACAGTATGAATGCTCCTCAAAAAATTACAAAGAGAACTACCATATGACCCACAATCCCTTTGCTGGGTGTATATCCAAAGGAAATGAAATCAGTACTTCAGAGAGAGATTTCTGCTCCCACGTTTATTGTGGTATTATTCATGATAGCTAAGATATACAAACAACATAAGTGTCCATTGAAGGATGGATAAAAAAATTATGATACACACACACACACACACACACACACACACACACACACACAATGGAGTACTATTCAGCCTCTAAAAAGAAGGAGGTACTGCTATTTGTAATAACATGATTAACCTGAAGGATATTATGATATGTGAAATAACTCAGACACAGAAAGAAATATACTGCATGGTCTCACTTACATGTAGAATCTAAAAAGAAGTCAAACTCATAGTAACAGAGAGTAGAATGGACTGGGACTGGGAAGTTGGGGGAAAGGGGAGATGTTGGTCAAATTGTACAACATTCAGTTATAGGATAAATAAGTTCTGGAGATATAATGTACAGCATGGTGACTATAGTTGATAACAGTGTATTATACACTTGAAATTTGCTGGGATTAGAAAATGCAATATTCACAAAGCATATCTTTTACAAAAGCAAAATCCATAATTCCCTAACTTTGACTATTTTCTATTTTTCCAAAATTCCTATGCTCTTTGTCTGAACACATAAGAATTTTACATAACTAATGACAATACATGATTTGATTTTCACTTATTACCTAGTTATGCAGTCTTCTTAATTATTGCATAATATAATTTACTAAGTTGTTTCCCTATTATTGTATGTTTATATCATTTTAATATTTAACATTGTAGTGACACTATGATGAATAAACTAGTGCATATATTTTTTCCTTTCTTTTTCATTATTTCCTTAAGATAAATTATCTTGACTCAGATAAATGTGCCAAATTCTCTTGACCAGATAAATTTAAGACCCTAGTGTATATTGGTATATTGTTTAGAAAACATTGCAAGAATGTATAATGTCATCAACATTTGGAGGACCATAAACTTTTTTAATATAGTTGTTTATTTCGGTATTTTCTTATTTATATTTTTTACCCATTTTCAATTGAGCTGTTGTAATTTTTTCTCAGAAATTTGTGTTTCTTATCTATTATAGATCTTAGTCTTTTAGCTATTAATTTGGTGGAAATATTTCTTCCAGTTTATTGTTTTCTTCTCTTTTTAGAATAATGAAATGATTACTCTGGATTTGATTGGAAATGTCCAAAAGATTAATAGAACATTTAGGATTTTCTGAGTTTATATGCCTTTACCCAGGCAGAATGATTTTTCATGTTAGATTAAGAAATATGTTAAGAACTATGCAGAAACTTCTAAAATGTAGAACAGTGGCATAAATATGCCACGTGACATCAGATGACTTATGTATGACATATGACATCTCTAACCCTTCTTTACATCAGATAGCAGTTGAGTGGGGTTCCAGGACAAAGTTATTTTTTCCTTTCGAATGTTTTCTGTCTCTTTGTGTCCACCTGCCTTTTCTTAAAAAGAAAACACTAAATCTTGGAGAAGTTTTACTAGCAATTATTAATTAGAAACAATTTTAAAACCATGGGGAGGTTCAAAGTAATGTTACAAATGTGACATCTACATTACTTCATTTACTTATGTACCTATTATAATGTGTAATTGAAAAAAGATATAAAAGTTGCTGAAAAACTGATTAAGAAGTCAGGAGTAAGGGAAAATAAGAATAGAAACAAAAAGTATGAGGCCAGGGATGAGAATAATACCCAAGAATCATAATCTTGTAATTTTGTTAGGAATCAGCCACAAATTAGACTGTAAGCTTTTTAACACTCAACATAAATAAATATAGAAATATATAAAAATATAGAAATATTACAACATAAATATAGAAATATAACATAAATATAGAAATATTACATAAATATGGACATATAGAAATATTACAAGTCTATCTCTTAACAATTAAACCACAATTTCTTGGCGAAAATACAATTATTTTAACAGTACATGAAATTGGCATTAAGTTTCTTTGAAAACGTCCATTTGAATATATTACCAAATCAGAGGGCAAACTATGTTGAATGAACAGAGACCAAGATGAGACTGTTATATCTCATTTGTAAATTTAGTATATTCGCATACATGCCTGCAAGTCTGCTAAGTGCATACACTGAAAAGTTATGTATAATCAGTGTTACTCTGAAGTTACACAATACTATGTACACATAAAGGCACACTTAATGCACCAAAGGAAACGTTAGTATCAAAAGTGGATCAGTGAGGAGTTTGTTGTTGTTGTTTGTTTGTTTGAGATGGAGTTTTGCTCTGTGGCCCAGCCTGGAGTGCAGCGGCACCATCTTCGCTCACTGCAACCTCCGCCTCCCGGGTTCAAGTGATTCTTCTGGCTCAGCCTCCCCAGTAGCTGGGACTACAGGCATGCGCCACCACGCCTGGATAATTTTTGCATTTTTAGTAGAGACGGGATTTGACCATGTCGGCCAGAATGGTCTCGAACTCCTGACCTCATGATCCGCCCGCCTTGGCCTCCCAAAGTGCTGGGATTACAGGCTTGAGCCACCGGGCCAGGCCTTTTTTTTGTTTGTTTTTGTCTTTTGTCTTATATTTGTGTTCCTTAATTTTGACTAGTGAAATTAGTTTTCATTTTGCTTGTTTGCTTTGGTGGAGGGTTTGCTCTCTTTCATTTTTAAATTAATTTTATTGATGTATCATTTACATACAATAAATATACTCATTTTAAGTGCACAATTAGATGAGTTCTAACAAATTCATACACCTGTAAAACCACTGTGCCAGACAAGATTAAACATGTTTCCATGACTGCATAACATTCCTTGATGACTTTTCCCCTATTCTCAGCCCCAGGCAAGCACTGATCTGCTTTCCATCATCAGATACACACAGTTCTGTCTCTTCCAGAATATCACACGAATCATACAGTATGTCCTCTTCTGAGTCTAGGTTATCTCACTCGGGATATTTTTGAGATTCATCTATATTGTTGTGTGTATCAGTGGTTAGTTTCTTTTTATTGCTAAGTAGTATTTGTTTGGATATACCACAATTTGTTTATGCATTCACCAGTTCATGGGCATTTTGTTGTTTCTAAGTTTTGACTATTGTGAATTAAAGCGCTATTAACATTGTTATACAAGTCTTTGTGTGGATATATTTATTCTCTCTCTCTCTTGAAATACCTGGCCATGTGCGGTGGTTCACACCTGTAATTCCAGCAATTTAGGAGGGCAGGATTGCTTGAGCTCAGGAGTTTGAGACTAGCCTGGGCAAGAAGGTGAAACCCCATCTCTGAATCTAAAAAAAAATTAAAAAATAAGAAATATGTAGTGAAATTGCTGAGTCATAGAGTAAGTGTATACTTACCTTTATAAGTAACCACCAAACAGTTTTCTAAAATGTTTGCACCATTTTATGCTCCCAACAGCAATATATGAAAGTTTTGAAGTCCAATTTGTGAATTATTTCAGAAACTGAAAGTAGTTTATTTCTTTTGTAGGCCACTGATCATATTTCTAAAAAAATTCCGTATATGTTAACCCTTTAACAAAAAGAAGAAAAAGCAATGCAGAGTGTTATGCCCTAAAGCTGCTATCTTTTACAAAGTATTTCTCATAGAACTATAGTTCAATTCTTATCTGTATTTTTCTTGCAACCTTGCAAGTTGGTGCTTCTGTACACGTGGAAGTGCGACCTTTATAATCTGCTGAACTTTAACATAAGCTGCTATGAAGCCATGATATAACAACTGAGACTTTATGGACCTTTGTGATAAAAAAAAAAAAAAAGAAAATGATATTTCTAGCCCAGTACTCAATAGGCAACAGCAGGGTAAAGAAGAATTCTGGACTGGGAGTTGTGGTCTCAGCTATAAGTTATGTGACTTGTGGCAAGACATTTACCCCATTTACCCAGGCATCAGAACCTGAGGCTCTGTCTCTATAAAGGAACTGGCAAGACTAGGTGAACTCTAAATTTCCTGCTATCTCTAAAATTTTGTGAATCTAACTGCAGGCTGAAGTTGTTCTTAAATTAACTTAAAATATTTTCTCATCTAAGTAACAAATGAATATATTTTCCTTAAGAAAAAAAAAATACAAAGAACAACAAATTAGAGTGTTCCAGATAGCGCTAAAGTCCCCTTTGACCATTACCACCAAATCCAAGCCCCTCTTGTCTTTTTCCTCTTCTCCCCAGAATTAACCACTGTAATGAGCTTTGTGTGTAAGCTTTCAGATTTTAAGAAATATGTACATACATTACACACTCACAGCAACTCACAGTCTTATGTACTTTCTTTTACATCAATGGTATAAGGAACTGTGTCAGTGGTCCCTAAGACCACTCCCAGGTTTGATGAATCACTAGAAGCACTCATTAGATTCAGCAAAGACTCACATTCATAGCTATTATTTATTACGAAGGGATATAAAGCAAAACCAGCAAAGGAAAACGTTGCATGGGGAGAAGTGCAGAGGAAACTAGAGCAAGCTTCCAGGAGTTCTCTTCCAGTGGAGTCATACAGGATGCACTTAATTTCTCTGGCAACAAACTGTGACAATGTGTGAAATATTGTCTACCAGGAAATCTCATGAAAGATTCATTAATCAGGGTTTTTATTGGGGCCTGGTCACATAGGCAACCGCTGCCTGGCATGTACCAAAATTCTAGACTTCAAGAAAGCAGGTATTCTGCATAAATCACATTGTACAAACAGTTTAGACACAGTTCATCATTCTTACCAAATAATGGGATGAGAAGACTCCTAAAATCCAATTGTCAGACACCAGCCAAGGGCCAATCTTGCAAGTGGGCCTTTCTGAGAAGAGCAGTCTCAGGCTACTATGTTAACTATTTTCTGCACACTAACGTAACTTTCTAAAACTTGCTTTTTGCACTTATCAAAATGTTTTTGATATCTAACTGTATGCATGTGTACATTTCTTTTAATTGCTCTATAGTCTTTCACTTGAAAACAAAACATTAATAACTGTGCTCTTATGTGCAAGCGTTTCTCTGGTACACTGCAAATGAAACTGTTGTGTCATAAGGCATTTTAGATATTGATATGAACTATTTAATGTCCCCACAACAAAGCATGAATGCCACATACTTTTTTTTTTACAAAGTGTTACGTAACTATTTTATTTTTCTCAGATGAATATATGAAAAACAGTATCTCATTGTAGTTTTACTTCGCATCTTTTATTGTAAGTCTCTATTGAAATGCCTTTTTGAGAATGCTGTTTAATTATGCATTTATATGGAGGGACTAAAAGCAGGATCCTTGGCATAAATGTTAGATTAGAGACATGAATGTCTCCAAGTACCCAGAGTTTGATTTTGTCTCTGATATGCATGATTCCTAGACTCTGGCAACTAGGTTTCTTTTACTTTTTTCTTCTTCTTCTTCTTTGTTTTGAGACAGAGTCCCACTCTGTCACCCAGGCTGGAGTGCAATGGCGTGAGATCATGACTCACTGAAGCCTTGACCTCCTTGGCTCAACGGGTCCTCCTGCCTCAGCCTCCCAAGTAGCTGAGACTACAGGTACATGCCACTATGCCTGGCTAATTTTTTTTATTTTTATTTTTAGTAGAGACAGGGTCTCACTGGATTGCCCAGGCTGGTCTCAAACTCTGGGGTCAAGTGATCATCCTGCCTTGGCCTCCCAAAGTGCTGGGATTATAGGCATGAGGAGCCACCATGCTGGGCCTAGGTTTCTTTCTTTTCTTTTCTTTTTTTGGAGATGGAGTCTCACTCTGTCACCCAGGCTGGAGTGCAGTGGCACGAACTTGGCTCACTGCAACCTCCACCTCCCAGGTTCAAGCAATTCTCCTGCCTCAGCCTACCCAGTAGCTGGAATTACAGGCACATGCCCCCATGCCTAGCTAATTGGGCCTAGGTGTCCTAAATGAGCCTAACAAAGCTACTCTTGATCAAATGAAAAGTTATATCTTCTTGCACATCTTGTGGCATTTGTATGAGTCTACTAGGGCTACCATAACAGAACACCACAGACTGGGTGGCTTAAACATCAGAAATTTATTTTCTCATAATTCTGGAGGCTGGAAATAAAAATGTTGGTAAGTTTGATTTCTTCTGAGGGCTCTCTCCTTGGCTTGCAGAAGGCTGCCTTCTTGCTGTCTCTTCACATGGTCTCGCCTCTGTGCATACCCATCTCTGGTTTCTATGTGTCCTAATCTCCTCTTCTTATAAGGACATCAGTCATACTGGATTAGGGTCTCACTCCAATGACCTCATTTTAACTTAATCACCTCTTTAAAGAATCCATCTCCAAACACAGTCCCCTTTGAGGTGGTTCAATATATGAATTCTGGGGGGAGGATGCAATTCAGCTCACAATTCCTTTCTCTTTCAACTTGAAATCTGACAGGTAATTTAGCACAGAGGTAATTTAGCAGAGAGGTAACTTAGCACTGTCTGCAGTGGATGCAAATGAAGAAAAGTGAATGATTTCAAATTACTAAGAGACAAATCCTACATGGCTAGGGAGCTAGGGACTTACCCATTGACAGCTGATCCTTTTGTTTTTTCTGGGAGCTTGATCTGTAAAGTGGCAGGGAACTTAGTTTTCATTATTTTACTCAATAACTATGTATTGAATGTCTAGATCAGCCTCTAGGGATACAAAATCTAGAAAGAACTGCCTTTGAGAGTAGTTTCTCTAAAGAGAGGTTGGACATAGAGCCCCATGGTAAGGCAAAAACATTTTAGGGTCTTCATGGATGTGAAGCTGGTAGGACAGGTTGAAGTATTTTGCTTAGCTAGTGCTAAGAATCACTCACTCAAAGACACCAAGTAAGAAAATCATTCCTTTTACCTTTCTCCTTCATTATTTCTGCATAGGGTGGTAGCTTCCTGTGTTCACACAAGCGAATCTTTACATTTAGCCAGTGGAGGTGAGGCTGAGCTGACCAGCTGGCTCCTGTTTGGTCCTCATGATTCCCCTTCTGTTTGGAGTTCTCTTACTTAGCTAGCTGCTGCCACAACAGAGCTGATTCTTGGCAAGGGACATAACTTCTTGCTGGAAATTCTCATCCAAGGAGGAATGTACACCCTTTCCTTGGTTCTTCTGAGGGTATATAAGATGACTCGAAGTTTCAAAATGATGTATACTAAATACTAAAGAAGGACATGATGAAACACAGATTTTACCTAAGTTGCTAATGGGGCTCATAGCCTTTGTCTCATTTCTTGTCCAGTCTGAGAATCCTGTTTTCATTCTTAGGATTTTCCCCCCTTTTCCACGTGAGGAGTTTTAGCTACACAGACTTTCAGGGAGAAAGAGCAGGTGGTAGGTAAGTTGGTTGGTTGATTCCTTCTCTTAAAACCACAGCGTAAGTCTTAACCCTTCTTCAGGTGAAACATGGAAAATAACCTGTGTACTGCAGAATCTCATATCTCTCCTTGCTACAGTCTGGGTCAAAGGTATTTCCTTGCACTGCTTCTCCTTCCTTCACATATCCTCAACTTTAATATACTACCATTAAGCAGTATTTTCTTTTTTTTTTCTTAGCAGTTCCTTGGAAGAAATGAGTAGTATTTTCTAGTTCAAGACTATGCTCAGTGTTCATTTAAAACCAAATTCATCTAGATGTAGAAAACGCGGCCAGTATGTATCTACAGACATAGTACAAGAGACCCATGTTCTTGGTAAGTGAGGTAACTGGTTCAATTCAGGTTATGGCTCTGTCATAGAGCCATAACCTGGTTATGGCTCATGTCTAGTTATCACCTGTATGTATTTAGCCTAAGTACATAGATGTGCATCAGCTTCGACTTGAGAAATCACCAGAACCCCACCTCTCAAGTTCCACAGAAATAGTTGGGAACAGGTTTTACCATTAAACAAGACTTTACTGATGGCTTGGGGATGAAGCATGAGGGAAATTACAACATAAAGAGCCTCAAGTTGCTTTCAGAGTCCATGAGCTCCAGACTTTCCACAAGGCCAGCTTATGGGTGCCTCTCTTCCTAGCATACGGATGACCACAGTGTAACAGGCACCAGTTTATTTCTCCTCAGTAGCAGGACTCTTGAGTGCCCCCTCACTGGGGATCCTCAGCAGATATTCTTTTCACCTTATAATAGGCCAAGGTTCATCTCCTTATCTCCTGCCTCAGGATCTGACCTCTTTTTAGTTTAAATATACTACTATAACAGTAGTATAATTTACTTCCTTCAGGGAATATTTTACCTTTGCCACATGGTTGTGGTTTTACCCCATCCCAAACCATTTTAATGACATCATAATACTATTATCTGACAGCAGTGCATCTCCTTAAATCTGTATTATTCCATTTTAAAAAATAAGCAATGAATAACTTCTTTGGAGAGCAATCAGGAACTGTTTTTCATTTCTTCTGCAGTACTCCACAACCTTATCCCTGCAAACAATTGTTCAAAGGGCAATACAACTGTTGGCAAATACAAATCAGAAGTGAACAGTCTAAACTTACATTATTTCACTCTCAAACAGAAGTTTCAGAGACTTATAACTGAAAAATATCACACTACTCATAGTAGTAAAAGAACATAGCTTCTCACCCTGAAACACTTGAATTTACCCCAGGTCCTTTACGAGTATCGGGTGTTAAAGCAAACTAAGTATGGCCTGAGAAGGACTCCATACTTTTATATTTGAATCCTTGTGGATGAACTGTAACCTAGCTTAATAGACAAGAATGAAAACCTAACTTAGGAGTATGCATCTGTAACAATAACCTAGTCTTGGCCAATTCCAGCCACCACCCTCAACCACTCATAGACTGCTAAGTGTTCAAATAAGGCAAACGCCAACCTGTAACCAATCCAGCTGTTTCTGTACTTGACTCCCGATTTCTGTACCTCATTTCCCTTTTTCTGTCTAAAATCTTCCACCACATGGCTGTGCTGGAGTCTCTGAATCTGCTGTGATTCTGGGGGCTGCCCAGTTTGTGAAATCATTCGTTGCTCAATTAAACTCCTTTAAATTTAATTCAGCTTAAGTTTTTCTCTTATAACTGGTAAACAACTGGAGACCAGGTAGGGTATAAATGCTTTATTTATCGGCTTAGTCTCCACCTTCGAAGTGACAAAGATTCTCTGCTTGGCCAAACTTCAGGCTCCTGAGCCTTCTCCTAGGCCCATCTGTGCATCTTCTTGTAAAACTCAGTTTCAGCAAAGAACCTTGTTAAGTCAGTATAGTAAGAATCCCTCACCCTTGATCAGGTTCCTCATCCTCCACCACCCCCAGGTGATGTCTGTTATCCTGGCCTGTCTTCATCTAGAATCCTGTTGTGTTGGTTTAGCCAGAATCTCCCTTGTCCCTGACATTTCCTCTTAGTAATTTTCCATCCACTGACCGACTCCCACCCCTTGGCTATAAATTCCCACTTATACTGTATTTCTATTTGAACAGGTAAAGGAGAAGGGAAGAGTACGTAGTGCACACTCAAATGCCTTATCCTCCAAAAATCACTCAGGAATCATTAGCCTTAATTTCCCAGCTTTTGTCCTTTACACAGTCACATATTTGTCTTGGCTTATAAACGCTGTCGGTCTTCCCTGCTGAATTGGAAACTCCTTGCTCACAAAATGATTCACCCCCATTCCTAGAACGGGGCTTGGCAAAGCGTAGGCTCCCAGTAATGAATGAATGGATTTGTGGAAGAAAAGGTTTTTATTTCATCTGTTACTACAATGGTCAACAACAACGACAAAAACCACTTAAAGTTGGACAGACCTGCAACCGGCTCTCAAAAAGTCTAGAACAGCGCACTACGCCCCGCCCATTGGCGAGAAACGGAAATACATGCTTTCCAGAAAACCGGAAGTGCCTGGTCACGCCCCGCGCATGCGTGAATCGGCGCAGCTCACGCTTCCTACAGCCCATCATCCAGCGAGAAAGCAGGGAGTCTTCGGTAGAGGCAGCCGGGACCGAGGCAGCCGGGACCCAGCCAGCCCTGAGCCTGGCGCATGCGTCCTGGTGTGTCCACGCGCAGTAAGGAGGGGCGAAAGGGCTTTTTTTTTTTTTTCTTGCTCCCGCCTCTCTTCTTCCCCCACCTGCCACGTACAGAGCCCGAGTTCTCGCTAGGCTTGTTGGGTCAACGCGATTGGCCGAGGCCCGCGCGAGCCTGCGAGCGAGGTGCGGCGGTCGCGGAGGGCAACGGAGCGGGCAGTGACCACCGCCTCCCCGCGACGCCCCAGTCCAGTGGCCTCGCGTCGGCCCATTCAGCTGAGACCTGCGGCGAGGCGGCGGCGCGGCCTCCGCAAGCCGGTATGGCCACTGGAGACGGGGGTTGCGGCCGCTCTCTCCGAGGAGGCCGGGAGACGAGGAGGCGCTGTGAAGGCCTCGCTCGAACCGCCCGGCGACTGGGGTCGGAGGCGCTGGGGAAGGGGCTGGAGGGAGGAGGGGGCGGGGGGAGGACGGAGCCGGAGGCAGGAAGGGCGGGGCTTTGCATAGGGGGAAGGGAAAGGAGGTCGCGGAGGGGGAGGGCAGAGAGGCAACCCCTGGCCGCGCTGGCCAGGAGGCGCGCCTCGGGGGCTCCGGGAGGCGAGTGGGCCAGTTAATTCCTTGGTGCAGCCTGCCTCAAAGGTTTTGGATTGAGAGGAGAGGGCCTTTGGGAGGTCTGGGTTGGCCGGCGCCCAGCACCCGAAGGCGCTCGGAAGGGTGCGGAGTGGCGCCTACGGGAATAAGTTGATTGGGGTCACTGAATTGGAGCCTGGTTCCTTGGCTAAGTCAACGCTTAAGCGCCAGCTGGAGGCCCAACCTGGTTTTATAGTGATGATTCTAGCTAATTTTAAGAGTTTGCTTTGCTGGACACTAAAGTAAGTATTTGAGATGCAGTGTCTCATTTAATCATCACAAGGATGCCTCCAAATTCAGATATTGTTATTTTCATTTGGAATATGTTGAAAGTGAGCCTTCGAGGACTTAAGATCACATCGCTGGTAGTGGGAATCTTGACCGTCTTGCTACACTGCCTCTGAGGCAGGGTTTGAGGCCTGTTGCCTTGTTTAGAATAATTACAGGTTGACTTGACTTAGTATTTCTTGAAGGAAACTGCTCCCCTCAGGAGGTGCCTAAGCCACAGCCTCTGAAATTGAGCAGGGTCTTACCCTTACAGATAGCAGAACCAGAAGTATGGCCACTGAACCTAGGTCCTGGTTCAGGAGGAAGGCTTTTTATATGACCTTGAGCATGTCAGATTATTCCCAGTGCTGAGAAAAGCGTTCCTGTTGGAGGGTTATATTATACAAGTTAGAGGCCGAGACATTTCTGGACTTCAGAGGGGCCGGGGCAGGGACAAGATGGGAGAAGAGCTTGTTGTAGGGCTCCTACTGGCAGTTCTAGGAGCTAGTTGTTAATACCAGTCTCTACTTTGGAAGAGAAAACGAGTACCAGAATTCTGTATATGAAGTAATGTTGGGATGGGATTTCCCCTTGAGAGGAAACTTTTGTTGCACACTTACTTTTGAGATACTTTTGTGTTTACTCTGGGGAGATGACTGCACGAGCTAACAACAGCTTTAGGAAAGAAGCACTGGTTCCTGGCCACAAGATATTTACAGTCAGTGGGAAACACAAAAAGTGAATTTGCATGCAAACACATGGAAGATAGAAAGCATACCTGACTCAATTTTTTTTTTTTTTTGAGACGGAGTCTCAGGTTGGTGTGCAGTGGCGTGATTCCCCCGGCTCACTGCAACCTCCGCCTCCCGGTTTCGAGCGATTCTCCTTCCTCAGCCTCCTGAGTATCTGGAATTACAGGCGCACACCACCACGCCTGGCTAATTTTTGTCTTTTTAGTAGAGACGGAGTTTCACCATGTTGATCGTCTGGTCTTGAACTCCTGACCTTGTGATCCGCCCGCCTCGGCCTCCCAAAGTGCTGGGATTACAGGTGTGAGCCACCGCGCCCGGCCTTCAAACTTTAAATCCATTGAAATTGGGCAACAAACCCGTACCCCAGTCAGAAGGACATACCATCAATTATATTCAAAGCTGGAATTTTTTCTTAATTAGGCATGTGTCTGACGGAAGTCACTTCTAGCTCCATAAAGAAGGTATAGTGTGAGGATCGGATGTAAAAACTGATCTGTATGACAGCTTTCTTCTCCCATACTTCAAAAAATTTAAAGTCTTTAAATACTATATGTCAGGCACTTTTCTAGGTGCTGCTGGGAATAGATAATACCAGCTTACTGAAGCTAAGCACTGGGTCCTTTTACATTATTCCTGGTTTACACTTCTTGTAGAAAGGAGAAGGTAACAAATACATTGATTTTTTGAAAGATCTTTATTACTCTTAGGCTGCAAAGCAAACAAGATGGAATATTTACCATCTTGGTGAAATAATTATACTTTAGAGCTTGGCACATAGTAGGTATTTAGAAGTAATTCCTGAATGCAGAAGGCATTGCAGAAGGCATTGCAGAAGGCGAAGAGTTGGTTGTATGGAGATTTCTGTTAATCACTGTCTTCATGAGAAGTCCATTGTAAGAACTGGCAGATAAAAAACTAACTGTATTCTTTCTTTGCGTTAAGATAAGCATGGCATCTCTAGAGTGGAATGCAGTTCACTCTATTCTGCATTGACCTTAAAGTGTTATATTTAGTTTTAATGACCCATTTCATTGAAGATTTATTAATAAAATATCTGTTCAGAGCATGGTGAGGGGTCTAGAGATACTAATTTAAGGACTAGTTAGGTGAAAGGACGAAGGGTATTTATATGAAGAATAGTAGAGCATTAATATATAATATTCATATAATAGGATTCATGGAAACTTTTTTCAAGTACTTGAAGGGTTGATATGCTGGGGGAGTAGGTGAGTGCTTTCACATACCCCGAAAGAATAAACAATAATTGCAGAGAAGTGTGGTGTTAATGAAATAACAGATTTAAGAAGAGGAAGCAGAAAGCTGCTAGTAGTAAGGCGGGAAGTTGAAACTAGAATGTGGCCAGTAGGAGTTTTTGGACACCTTTAAATGTCTCAGATCATTTTCTTGGGGCAGGAGGAGGAAGGAGTTGATGCTTAGGAAATGTTCAGCGTTTATAGATAACATTCAGGAACATCTTGGCCTTGAGAAGAAGAGATATTAACCCATTATTTGATAAGTAAATCCTCCCTTATTATCTAGCAACTATTTAACTTGCTAGAGACCTTCAACATTATTTTGAATTTAAAATTACACAGTCATGGCTGGACTTGGTGGCTAATGCCTGTAATCCCAGCACTTTGGGAGGCCAAGGTGTGTGGATCTCTTGAGGTCAAGAGTTCGAGAGCAGCCTGACCAACATGGTGCAACCCCATCTCTACTGAAAAAAACAAAAATTAGCTGGGCGTGGTGGCACATGCCTGTAGTCCCAGCCACTCAGGAGGCTGAGACACGAGAATCCCTTCAGCCCAGGAGGCGGAAGCTGCAGTGAGCTAATAGTGTGCCACTGCACTCCAATCTGGTGACAGAGTGAGACTCCATCTCAAAAAAAAGAAATAAATAAATAAAAATACAGTCATTACAGGATAGTCATACTGAATAAAATCAAAGATTAAAATAAAACCTAAGGGAAAATTCTGTAACGAATTAGTGTTTAGTGGCTAGTTGTTTGACACTGTCTTATTTAATAAAGTATACAGTCCATTCATACACACCCACCCAGGTGGGAGAGTTAGGGAGTATGCAGCACAGTAGTGGACAGTCTTTAAACAGTTCAGATGGGTGTTACTAATTTGTCCTTTCTCCTTCAGTTCCCCCACGTAGAGAGGAAATTAAAGACATACTCATGAGATCTTTCTTAGAAAAACTTGAGGCTCTATTTGAGTATTCACACATAACTCTGTCTTCAGAGTTAGCATTTACAGTTTATAGGATAATAGAGTTTTAAAGCCAGTAGTTATTTTTCCCTTTATTTAACAGCTATAGGATGACTATTGTCTGCCAGGCACTGTTGTAGGCTCTGGGAATACAGAAAACATAATAGTTTACTTCCTGCCATCAAGTGGAAAAGACAATAAAAAGTTACAAATTTTTGATGTCTGGTAGTGTTAAGTGCTTTGAAGAAAAATAAAGCAGGATAAGAAGATAATGACAGGGGAGCCATTTTAAATTAGATGGTTAGGAAAGACCTCTCTCAGTTCACAATTGATAAGGAATCTGAATCATATGAGGGGTATCAGAAAGTTTTAAGACAAAGGGAAAACGTGAAGTATGGGTATAGCAGGGGTGAGTGAAGAACAGAGGTAGGAAATGAAGTTAAATACTTGGCCAGGGACCAGAGGCCAGATGATTTTATAGGTCTTGCTTTTTGAGATGAGAATGCATTGGAAGGTTTTGAACAGAATGATGCTAGGTTTTACTTAACAGCGTTAACTGTGATGGTGAGACTAGATTAAAAGTGGGCAAAGGTAAAAAGCAGGCAGACTGGTTAGGAGTCTTTTCTAGTCGTTTAGGCAAGCGATGATGGTGGCTTGAGTCAAGTTGATAGCAGTGAAGGTGCTGAAGTGGTTGGACCCCAAAGTTCTTTTAAAGGTAGTGGCAACCATATTTTGTTGGCAGTTTGGATGTAAGGTTTGAGTGAAAGAGATCAGCCAAGGTTTTTTTGTCTTATACAACTCAAAGAAGTAGGATAAAGAGGCCTATAGGAGAGGCAGTTTTAGATGGGAGATCAGGAATTTATTTTTAGATATAGTAAGAAAAATCTAAATGGTAATGTCAGATGAACAGTTAAATATGAGAAAAAATTATAGTAGACATAAAAGCTTATTTTATTATCCCTAAAGTAAAATAATGTTGCCTCCAGACCATTTTAACATAAATATTGTAACATGGGGATAATGAATCTTTTGGAGGCCGGAGTTTCTTAGCATCTAATAGTAGCATTGCTCTCAACTTTTAAGATATGTTTTGTTGTTTAGTTATCAAAACCATTTTTATCAGTCTTTCTCTAGAGTTGTATATATAGAGCATCCTGGAGTCCACCATGAACGGACAGTTGGATCTGAGCGGGAAGCTAATCATCAAAGCTCAACTTGGGGAGGATATTCGGCGAATTCCTATTCATAATGAAGATATTACTTATGATGAATTAGTGCTAATGATGCAACGAGTTTTCAGAGGAAAACTTCTGAGTAATGATGAAGTAACAATAAAGTATAAAGATGAAGGTAAGAGTGTTTTTAAAGCTATTTTTTGAAGTCCTTTTTTTTTTTTTTTTTTTTTTAAAGAGACAGAGCCTCTGTTGCCCAGGCTGGAGTGTCACCTCAAACTCCTGGGCTCAAGCAATCCTGCCTCGGCCTCCCCAAAGTGCTGGGATTATAGGCATGAACTGCCATGCCTGACCTTAAAGTCTTAAGTATTGTATATGTTATTTTGCCCATTTTTATTGGACTCTTTCCCGTCCTCTCCTTCATGGTGGTTGAGCCCTTTCTTGTATTGAATGCGATGTTCATATAGTTACTATAATTCTCTTATCAGTTAAAAATAGCTAAGTGGGGCCGAGCACAGTGGCTCATGCTGTAATCCCAGCACTTTGGGAAACTGAGGTAGGTGGATCATTTGAGGTCAGGAGTTCGAGATCAGCATGGCCAACATGGTGAAACCCTGTCTCTACTAAAAATGCCAAAAATTAGCCGGGCGTGGTGGCATGCACCTGTAATCCCAACTACTTGGGTGGCTGAGGCAGAGAATTACTTGAACCCGGGAGGCGGAGCTTGCATTGAGCTGAGATCGCTCAACTGCACTCCAGCCTGGGTGATGGAGCAAGACTCTGTCTCAAAAAAAAAAAAAAATTGCTAAGTGGTTTATTAGAAGGGAATTTTAAGTGTTAGAACATTTTCACATACATTTTTACAAGCATTGTTTTCTCCTTTTGTCCATATAATTCTGGTTTCTTTTAGCCTGAAAAAAATTTTTTTTTCTATTCTTATTTCCCAAAATGAAAGGTTTTAGTATGCATGGAATGAAAAAGGCTTTCATGGTCAACTAAGTATGGGAAAGCTGGTTTAAGCAAAGACAAAAGTGTTTCTTTAGAAGTTTTCAGATTATAATACGTTTATATACGTTTTCAGAAGTTTGTAGTGTGCAGTGTTCCCAGACACATTTGTTGACAAAATTCTCTTTATGGAAATAGGTTTTTCCATAAAACTATAAAAAACTATAAATACATCTATAAATAGTTGTATTTATAGTTTTTTGAGGAACCTTCATACTGTTCTCCATAGTGGCTGTACTGTTTACATTCCTACCAGTAATATATGAGTTCCCTTTTCTCTTCGTTCTTGCCAGCATTTGTTATTTGTCTTTTTGATAATAACCATCCTAACTGGGGTGACCCTCATTGTGGTCTTCATTTTCCTGATATGTGTGCATTTCCCTAATGATTTGTGATGTTGAGCATTTTTTCATATATTTATTGACCATTTCTATGTCTTTTTTTGAGAAATACCTGTTCAGATCATTTGCCAATTTTAAAATTGGATTGTTTGTTTTTTAGCTGTTGAGATGTTTGAGTTCCTTGTATATTCTGAATATTCATCCTCTGTCAGATGTGTAGTTGTATTTCCTCCTATTCTGTAAGTTCTCTTTTCACTCTCTTGTTTCCTTTGCTGTGCAGAAAAGCTTTCCAGTTTGAGATAATCGTATTTATTTTTGCTTTTATTGACTGCACTTTTGAGGTCTTATTCTTGAAATCTTTTCCCGACCTATTAAAGAGGTTATCCTTTTCCTAATGAGTGGTCTTGGTGGTTTTGTCGGAAGTCAGTTGACCATAGATAACATGGATTAATTTCCAGGTTCTCTATTCTGTTTCGTTGTTCTATGTGTTCCGTTGATCTATGTGTTCTCTTGGTCAATGGGTCTGTTTTTATGTCAGTTCTGTTGTTCTGTGGGTCCATTTTTATGCCAGTCCGTGCTTACTACAGCTTTGTAGTGTATTTTGAGGTCAGTAAGTGTGACACCTTCAGCTTTGTTCTTTGCTTAGTATTGCTTTGACTGTCTGGGGTTTTATGTAGTTCTGTACAAGTTTTATGATTTGTTTTTAAATTTTTGTGAATAATTTTATTGGTGGTTTGATAGGGATTGAATTGAATCTGTAAATTGCTTTGAGTAGTTTTGTCATTTTAATGATATTCTTCTAATCTATAAGCATGGGATGTCATTACATATGTCAGCTCTTCAGTTTCTTTCATCAGTGTTTTTTTTTGTAGAGGTTTTTCATCTTCGTTAAACTTCTTCCTCGATATTTAAAAATTTTTGTAGCTATGGTTAATGGGATTGCATTTTTTATTTTTATTTTTTGTATTTGTATAGAAACACTACTTATTTTTGTGTATTTATTTTGTTTCCGACAACTTTATTGAATTCATTTATTGGTTCTAAGGGTTTTGGTAGAGTTTTTAGGTTTTTGTGTATATAAGATTATGTCATCTACAAACAGGGAAAGTTTGACTTCTTCCTTTCCAATTTGGATACCCTTTTTTTCTCTTGCATAATTGCTCTGGCTAGTACTTCCTTAACTCTTTTAAAAATTTTTTATTTTTATTTATTTTTTATTTTTTTGGCCTTGAGACAGTGTCTTGCTCTGTCTCCTAAGCTGAAGTGCAATGGTGTGATCATGGCTCGTTGAAGCCTTGAACTGCTGGGCTCAAGCAGTCCTTGCAGCTCAGCCTCCCATGTAGGTGGGACTGCAGGCGTGTGCCACTGCACGCCGCTTCTTCATGTTTATCAAAATGGAGCTCTCACTGTGTTGCCCAGGCTGGTCCTGAACTCCTGGGCTCAAGCGATCCTCCTGCCTTGCCTGCCAGAGTGCTGAGATGACAGGCATGAGTCAGTGTGCCTGGCCTTTAACTGCCTTTTTTCACTTGAAGATCCTTTGCATTTATCTCAAACTGACCTCATTGATTGGCTTTCTCTTAGCTACCTTGTTTTTGTTTAGGTCTAAGGTCAGCAAACTTTAATAGATCAGAGATAATAACTAATGTAGCTTTGTGGGTCACATAAGGCCTCTGTCTTATCTTTTTTTGCAATGTAAAAACCATTTTTCATTCACAGACCTGTAATAACACAGGGATTTTGCCCCTTGGTCACAGTTAGTGGACCCTTAGCTTGAGTTGTAATTTGTCTTCCACATTTAGTTACAACTTTGTATTTCATGATTTTTTTTTTTTTTTTTTTTTTTTTTGAGACAAAGTCTTGCTCTGTCGCTCAGGCTGGAGTACAGTGGTGTGATCTTGGCTCACTGCAACCTCCACCTCCCAGGTTCAAGTGATTCTCCTGCCTTGGCCTCCCAAGTAGCTGGAATTACAGGCACACGCCACCACACTGGGCTGATTTTTGTAATTTTAGTAGAGATGGGGTTTCTCCATGTTGGCCAGGCTGGTCTCGAACTCCTGACCGCAGGTGATCTGCCCACCTCAGCCTCCCAAACTGCTGGGATTACAGGTGTGAGCCACCACACTCGGCCAAAAAGTTTTTGATTGTTTTGATTTGTCTTCCTTAGATTCTGTTAGTAGAGTGGAGGGATGGCTTAGGTGAAGTTCCTGCCATCAGAGATAACTCTGTTTCTGTTGTAGGATTCAGAAAAGGAAAAAAAGTAACAGGAAGTTTTCTTTTTTTACATACATACTTTATTTTCTTTTAAAAATGTGTTTATGAAAGTTGAACATTAAACAGGTATGTTACGGGAAGTGGGTCTGGCTATAAGGAGCTAAAAACAGTTATAAAATTCTCAGTTTTGTCATCTTTGTCCAAAATAAATCCACCTAATTTGTGTTAAAAATAGGTGCAGCAGAGCATCCCAGAAGTAGTCTTGTGGCCTCCCCAGGACAGAACTCCTCCCCACCCAACTGTTTGTGAAGACACCCTGCAGAGGTCCCTGATGAACTCCTTGTCTCTGGCTGCTTTTTTATTCTTGCTTTCTTTAGGGAACATATTTTTCCCTTAGCCCTTTGAAAGCTTTTGACACATACAGTTGGTATGCTAATTATAGCATTCTTTATCCCTGAGATCTGGGGGACTTCATGGTCATAAATATGCATTGTTTTGAATATATAAATATTTTTCTAGGAAGAGTTGATTGTTTTCATCTTAGAATCAAAATGGTCAGTGACCTGAAAGAATTTACTATCCATTCGTTAAAGCAGTTTTGCAACAGTAGTGTTTTATTGTACCTATGATTAAGATTTGAACTTTGGGAAACTTTTTTATTTCTTGGTAAAATACGTAAATTTTTTGGAATGAAAAGATTTCAGTCTAAACCAACAATTTATGATATTGCTGTCTATGAATCTCCTCCTAGTGACTAGTAGATATTAAGGCACTTAATGCGTTAACTTTAGCTATATTTTTTCATGTGGATATGTGTAAATACCTTGCCGTAAGAGTAATAAGCAAAACTGATTTAGTGTGTTTTTGAACAAATGCGTTTTTGCTAGACAAACCTTTAAAGTTTAAGGGTTTTATGGGAGAGTTCAACTATGTTCTACAATCTACATTTTGGATTTTTAATTTTTACTAGTTTACTGCTTATACAAATCTGAAACTTTTTTTTAAATTCCAGATGGAGATCTTATAACAATTTTTGATAGTTCTGACCTTTCCTTTGCAATTCAGTGTAGTAGGATACTGAAACTGACATTATTTGGTGAGTAGTAAACTTTCTAATAAATTTACTATTTTATTCATTGTATTTTAAAGATGTTTGGCTTTTTTCTTTTTAAAGACTCAGGTAAGCAATAACTGATTCAAATATTATTACATTTATTTGTGTCCAGGTAGTTATTTTAGGTTACTTGAAGCTTATGGCTATGTATGTTTTAAGCAAATGATGGAAGTTTAATTCAGTAAAAACAGAGTGTTAAGTATGTTATTTTTTTGAAATCAGGTATAACTTAGTTATCCCTGGTACAGTATTATAGTTTTAATTTAGCTGTATTAGAGTTTTTGAATTGTAATTATCTTCTCTCACATTACAGTATGTTGTTACTTATTCTCAGGGCTTAACATGTAAGTCTGATACTTGAAACCAGTAGTCTCCAACCTTTTTGCACTGGAAACTGGTTTTGTGTAAGACATTTCTGTGGACGGGGTGGGGGGAGGTCAGCGGGAGAAGGTTTCGGGATGAAACTCTTCCGCTTCGCATGTGCAGTTTGCAATAGGGTTCACACTCGTATGTGAATCTAATGCCACTGCTGAACTGACAGGAGGCAGAGCCCACCACTTACCTCCTACTGTGCAGCCCGGCCCGGTTTGGTTCCTAACAGGCCACAGAGCAGCACTGGGTTGGGGACCCTTGCTTTAGACAGTATTTCCCAAGGAGTACTTAAAGATTAAAAATAGTTCTGATAAAAACCAGTGCAAGACTAATTTTAATCTTTTAGATTTTTTCTTTTGGATCTTGATAGATATGCAAGGTAGAACTTTAAGGGACAAGATAGAAAAGATTACAGAGTTAAACGTTAGTGTGATTATGTGAAAAATAAAATGTGTACACTTTTTCCGGTTGTTTTGTTTAGCATTTCATTTTTTTAAATTTTGTTGCATGAATCTTAAAGTTCAGTATGAAATACAATCATGGTCTACTGATTTAATTTGTATCTATTTCATCTCCATCTAGGAAGGATGAATATGAATAATCAGAATTTAAATGTTAAATAACAGAAACTGTTTAAAATTATTTAAAATAAAGGTATCTTTTTACAGTATTGAATATAAAATACTTAACTATTGACTAGGCATAAAGCAGATTAGATAATCTGAAGACCCTTACTTTAAACAGGATCTGCTAGACAAACTTACAAATGTATTTTTTGAATTCTGTAATTCAGCTTGCCCAGAAAAGTAAGGGAAATATCCAGGGAACAAAAAATAGATGGAACTAAAGCCGGATGTACCAAAAGCTGAAACTTGGGGTGTTCTTGGTGGTGATAGTAGAGATTTTAGCCTCCATAATTTAAGGAATTGCCATCTGGCGTCTACATGGTGTAGGCCCTTGGTCCTAGTCCCTCAGTAGGCCATGCTTTCAAAAACAATATTTTAGAAAAGTCTGCCTTGATACAGGAAAAGTCAAGGAAGCTTGACTCTTATACTTTGGCCCATCAGGGGCTTGGGAAGTGTCCCTTGAGGATTCGTAATTGTGGTCCTCAAGTGAGTTGGGTTTAAATTTAAACTATCCATGTAGTTTGGTAACTCTGAAACCCAGATGTTACCATTTTAGAAAAATCTCAGAAGAAAGGCCAAAATCTCTCTTGAGGGGTGTGTTCTCAATCCAGGTCACATAGGTTTCTCACAGACAAAACTGTAAGACACACGAAACTGTCATGTAAGCAAGAACCACTGGACACAACTAATAGTAGGATTAGATTTTCAAGAACTTTTGTTAAAATATGTGATAGTCTACAAAATTAAAAGTTATTTAAGACATAAAAGAAGGAATAAGAATATAAAAGTGGCCAGGCATGGTGACTCATGTCTGTAATCCCAGCACTTTTGGGAGGCCAAGGCAGACGGATTGCCTGAGCGCAGGAGTTCGCGACTGGCCTGGGCAACACGGTGAAACCCCGTCTCTACCGAAATACAAAAAATTAGCCAGCTGTGGTGGTGGGCGCCTGTAGTCCCAGCTACTTGAGAGGCTGAGGCAGGAGAATTGCTTGAACCTAGGAGGCGGAGATTGCAGTGAGCCGAGATCGCGCCACTGCACTCCAGCCTGGGTGACAGAGTGAGACACCATCTCAGGAAATAAAAAACAAAAAAACGAGAATGTAAGAACAAGGTGCTATTGTGCTATGGAAAAAGAATAAACAGATTTTAAAAAGAACTTAAAGTAACTTGGAAATGAGAAATATAATCATTGAAATTAAACACTTAAGTGGATAGGTTAAACACATTAGTCATAGCTAAAAAGAGAATTAGTGAACTGCAAAGGAAATCCAAATAAATTACAGAGTAAAGCACAAAAACACAGGCAAAGAGAAGGTGAAAATGAGAACATCCAGAATATTTCCATTCAGAGTTTCAAGAAGGAGAGAATGGGAGAGTGGAAATATGTTGAGGTAATGACTAAAGAAATTTTCAGAATTATATAAAAGATATAAACCCTCAGATTCAGAAGGCACAGGGAGCCTTGAGCAGGGATAAGAAAGGGCACATCCCCACTGGACATATTGTCATGAAACTGGAAAATGTCTAAGACAGAGAGATTACCTTAAAAGCCAGAGAGAATAAGACTTATCACATATGAAACAATTAGACTGTTGGTAGACTTCTTCATAGTAGTAATAGAAGCTAAAATACAGTAGTATCACAGTTGCAAACAGTTAAGAAAAATAACTAGAAAAGTAGCATCCTGTACTCCACTAAATTTCATGAATGAGGAGAAGTAAAAATACTTTGACAGACTGAGAATTTACCACTCACAGACCCTTGTTAAAGTAATTTTTAACAGTGGTCTTCATCAAGAAGGAAATTTAGTTCAGAAGGTGGTGAAAGATGCAAGAAGCAATGTGAGCAGATAAACTGTTGCTTGATCCTAGGCCCTCAGTAGGGTAAGCTTTCAAAAGCAGTATTTTAGAAAAGCTTTTCCCTTGATACAGGAAAAGTCAAGGAAGCTTAACTCTTAAATCTTGGGCTGTCAGGGGATTGGGAAGCACCAATGAAATTAATGTGTATGTTTTAATGAGCATTGATTGTTACAAAAAATTGATAGTTTTAGGGAATAAAAACAATTTGGGACAAGAATACTGGGCAATAATATGTAAGAAAGGAAGGGATGATAGGAATACAAATATTTTAAGGACTTATTTGGGAGGAAGATTGTAATTAACTTTAGATTTTTTAAATTGCATACTACAAATGTGCAAGTATGCATGATATACATGTAAGAGTTATTATTGAAAAATTAGACATTGTCAGGAAAGGAGAAAAAAAGAAAACAAAAGGGTACCTGTTCAGTTCAGTAGAAAGTGGTGGCAGAATAAAAGAAATAGAAAGCTTAATAGAAAGAGCAAAATACTAATCACAGTACACAGGAATTGACTACATATATCAGTTAAAATAATCTCTTAATGGAGTTTAAAAAAAAATCCAGTTCCATGCTACTTCCAAGAGACATAAAATATTATTATGCAAAGCTTGAAAGTAAAGGGCTAGAAAAAGAGACTAGACAAATGCAAAGAAAGCTGGTTATTGACAGAATAGACTTGTATAAAAACTTGAGTAGTAATAGTCACTCTATGATGATAAAAAGAATAATTCACTGTGACTGTATAACAATCTGAACACTTATGCATGTTAGCTTTAGATGTTTTCCCCTAAGAAAAATTGACAGAACAAAGATAAATCAATAAATGTACAATTATGGAAGAGCTGATAAATCAAGCAGGCTCAAACAGCCTTGGTCTTCTACATCTAGCAGTTAGGGAGAAATACATTTTTTTGTTTGTTTGTTTGTTTGTTTTTGAGTACTCATAGTGCATTATAGAAGTTGACTGTAAATCAAGTCTTCCAGAAAATTCCAAGATATAACAGAGAATAGATATTTTAAAGGTCCTATTCTCTGGCCTTTTTAGAGAACATTGGACAGAATATGTAACCCAAATTTCCCTACTTTTGGAGACAAATACAGTTTTAAATAAGTCAAAGAAGAAATAATAATGGGAATTAGAAATAAGTAGGTAATGACTTCTGTGTAACCAAGTTTTTAGAGAATGCTAAAGCTGTACTTAGAGTAGTACTTACAGCCTTAGATACTTATATTAGTAAACTGGATTGGAAAGTTTTGAGCAAGGTATTCAAACAGTTACAGAAGGACAAAGCTCAAATAACTTGGAAGGAAATAATACAGAAGAGATGTGAACTAGAAATCGGAATTGTTAGGATCAACAATTTTAAAAAGATGCCGTTGGCAAACCTTTATGAGGATTAGTTAAGGAGAAACAAGGTACGGATAAGCAATGTTAGAAATGAAAGGTTTATAGTAGAAACTTTAAAAATTTATATTATATATACCATGAATTCCTTTATTTAAATTTGAAAACTCAGGTGACATGGACAATTTCTTAGGGAAATTTAATGTACTATTTCAAGAAAAGAAAATTTGATTGCCCCAATTAACATTAAAGAAATTGGACCAACTATTATACCAAATACTTAAGGAACAGATGATTCTAAATTATACAAACTATTCAAGAGCATAGGCAAAGAGGGAATATGCACTAATTCATTTTGTGGGATTAATATAACATTAACATGAAAACAAGCCAGGGAAAATGAAGACCAGTGTCACTTATGATCATAGATAGAAAATATTAAGTAATATTTACAAATCAAACTCATCAGTGAATATTAAAACACACCATTGTCAAAATTGCTCACCTAAGGAGTCTAAGATTGCTTTAAATTAGAAAATCACATACTACTTTCTATATAACAGATTAAAGGAGAAAAACTGAATCATCTCTAGATAAAGAAAAGCCATTTATATCTCAATCATGTTGAAAAGTCATAGCAAACTATGAATAAAAGGGAATTCTTTTTTTTGAGACAGAGCCTCTCACTGTCGCCCAGGCTGGAGTGCAGTGGCTCGATGCTCACTGCAAGCTCCGCCTCCCGAGTTCACGCCATTCTGCCTCAGCCTCCAGAGTCGCTGGGACTACAGGCGCCCGCCACCACGCCTGGCTAATTTTTTTTTTGTATTATTAGTAGAGACGGGGTTTCACCATGTTAGCCAGGATGGTCTTGATCTCCTCACCTCGTGATCCACCCACCTCGGCCTCCCAAAGTGCAGGAATTACAGTTGTGAGCCACCACGCCTGGTCAAAAGGGAATTATTTTACCTCATATGGGGGCATTTATTACATAGAACAACTGCTCTGTGCCTAATAAAAAAGGATTATAAATGTAACTAACATACCAATTATATACAACGAAACATAGTTGGAATAAACCTAACAGTCTAGATTGTTTTGGATGAAACATAAAATTATTTAAAATCGAGTAGGGGAATGGGTTTTAAGGAAAGGTACTCTGGGAGATTTAATTATGTCTATGCTGTTTCATTTCTTAGTGGTTAGGAGCAAAGATGAAAAAAATACTAAGGTTTGGCCAGGCGTGGTGTCTCACGCCTATAATCCCATCACTTTGGGAGGCCGGACCAGCCTGGCCAACATGGCGAAACACTGTCTCTACCAAAAAAAAAAAAAAAAAAAAAAAAATTAGCTGGGCGTAGTGGTGCACGCCTATAGTCCCAGCTACTTGGGAGGCTGAGGCAGAATTGCTGAACCCAGAAGGCAGAGGTTGCAGTGAGCTGGGATCAGGCCACTGCACTACAGCCTGGGTGACAGAGCAAGACTCTTTCTTGAAAAAAATATAAATATATATAAAGCTTTAACAAAGATGGGTGTTTAGTAAGTATTTTGTTGTGTGCTTGAAATGGTTCATTAAAGTCTTCCAATTATATTCACACTAATGAAGATACATTATTATGTGTACTAGGGTTCTCCAGAGGGATGGAACCAATAAGATACATGGGAGTTTTTTTAGGGAGAATTGCAAGGTGATTACAAGGTGAAGTCCCATGATAGGCCATCTGCAAGCTGGGGAAAGAGAGAAGCTGATGCTGATAGTGGCTCAGTGACTCAGTCCAAGTCCAAAAGCTTGAAAACCAGGGAAGCTGATAGTGCAGCCTTTGTCTGTTGCCAAAGGCCTGAGAGTCCCCTGAGAAGCTGCTAATACAAGCCCTAGAGTCCAGAGGCCAAAACTGGAGTCTCTTGTCCTGGAGTCTGATGTCCAAGGGCAGGAGGAGTGGAAGCAAGCATCTGGCATAGGAAGGAGAGCAAGCTAAAGACCCAACAAGCAAACTTCTTCTGCCTGTTTTGTCATAGCTGCGCTGGCAGCTGATCGGGTGGTGCCCACCAACACTAAAGATGGGTCTTCCTCTCCTGGTTCACTGATTCAAATGTCAATCTCCTCTGGTAACAAACACCCTCACAGACACACCTGGAAACAGTACTTTACCAATCATTTGGCGTTCCTCAATCCAATCAAGCTGACAACTAATATTAACTTAATTAATTTAAACTTAGTTAATTTAAACTTTTAATTGAATATAATTTGGAGCTTAGTGCTCTTAAACCCACTAAGTAGATAATAACAGATTATAGGCCATACTAGGCATGTAAGTGCAAGGTTCTTGAGACTAAAGCTGTAGTTGGTAAAGCAGTAGCAGTCACTCATATTAGCCAGGATAAAAGGTTGTTTGGTCATTTTTCTGGTGTGGTCAGCGTTCTTGTTTTTGTCTGAATTTTGACATGGTTATGGACTGTTGATCTATCACAGATGATAGTCTTCTGTGATGTTGGTGTTCTTTGAAATATTTATGTTCAACAGGAGAACACCACAGCCTACCTGTGAGTGCCAGGCCAGCCTCTAGCAACACTAAGGCCTATCTTACTATACCAGACCAGTTTCTGGCTGCTAGGAGCTATTTTTCTCCTCTAATATGGGAGAAAAAACAGTAATACCAAGTGAAAACCAATAATTAATTGATGTAGGTAGGAGATTGTATTGAACTTCATAGCTATGCAGGGAGTATGTGAATTACTGGTGAGTTTTTTTCTAAAAGCTTATAATTGGTGGTTTGATTTCGAAACATATTTAACAAAGAATTGCCCTGAACTTTTATTTTCACATAGATGGCCTTTTCTAATTAGGTGCTTCAGGAGTTTGTGTGTATGTATACTGGCAATGCATAAAGCATTTTAGTTTAATTTTCGAACTCCTGTCTTGGGGTTTGCAATCAGAGCCTTGTGTCACTTTTTTTTCTTTTCTTTTTAAAAATAACCTGAGTGTTGACAGTGTTTGTTGCTGAATGAAGGAATTCATTTTTTTCAGTCAACTGAAAATCATTTGGTCTGGCATCAAATCATTTGACTTTTTTCCCAAAATAAGTTATTAGCCATAGAGAATTCCTTTTTTTAAAAAAAGTTACTCCATGACATCAATATCTTGTTTTTGTTTTTTTAAAGGAATTGTATTTATTTTTCCTTGTTGCATATTATTAGTATACTTATTCATGAACTTCTAATTTTAAGCAAATAAATGTTTTTATTTCAGTTAATGGCCAGCCAAGACCCCTTGAATCAAGTCAGGTGAAATATCTCCGTCGAGAACTGATAGAACTTCGAAATAAAGTGAATCGTTTATTGGATAGCTTGGAACCACCTGGAGAACCTGGACCTTCCACCAATATTCCTGAAAATGGTAAACCCTGAATCCATTGTATTCTGATTTATTGTTCTTACGTCTTTTTGGAGGTTTGTAAAAACTCTTTTTAAGTAGGAGAAGGATGGCACCCCCAGTGTCACTCTTGTTCCTCTGCCTCTCTACTAGTATTTATGTCTGTGTTCCTAAACCTTGCTGTTCATCAAGATTACTAGGAGGTTTCATTATACCAATTCCTGGATCTCATCATAGACCTACTGGAGTTTAGGAACTGGAAATCCCATTTTTAAAGTGTTTTCTGGGTGATTCGTTCACAACTAGTCTTAGACTTTTGGATTTGTTACACAGGTCAGTTTTCAAATCCTCTTGACACATGACCCTTTTTAGTATAATAGGTAAGTAATGAACCTTGGGAATTGAAAATCATTTCATGAATATTACGTAGTGTTGGAAGTAGTTTCAACTAAAAATCACTTAGATTAGTAATATTCATTAAAAATGGTACATTGTAAAGTTGAAACACAATTTTTAATAATATTTAAAGAAAAACTTTTTTTCCCCCATTTTATAGATGACATGTACTATTTGTGTTAAGATAAAGCAAGAAGTATCGACATTTGGAACTGACATAATTTTGGGACCAAATGTATTTTAAAATGTGGACTGAAATTTAAGTATGTGTTATGACTTGAAAGTAGAGTTAAAAAACTGCTTTCTTCTTTTAAGATTCTTAGATGTTGCATTTAAAGAAAACTCATTATTTTTTACAACTTGTTTGCTTATAATTTTCATATGTTTAGAACTGTCCATATTGTGAAATTAATTAAAAAGAAGTCTGGTCTGGATGACTGCATGTAAAGGGCTTAACACAAGATAATTTTTGTGGATAAATGGCATGTATTCTGTTTTTGGCCATTAAATAATTTGGGAGTTTTTGTTTTCTGTGTTTATTTTAGTTACAGTTTAAATAAAGACGTATTTTCCATCATTACTCTCTTCCTGTCTTCTAATAATCATGTGGAATTATGTTAATGATAGATAGTTAATAAATATTTGGTGATTGATTGGTGATTTCTAGTTCCACTTCTATTTCAGAACATAATGGGACAATTTTTCTAGAAGAATTCATAGATGCTGACACAACATTTGCATATAATTTCAGGGGATTTAACCATCTGCAAAATATTAAGAAATGTAGATGAGAATTTAACCAGTATAGCCAGTACTGTTCAGAAATTAGCTACAGTGGCCCACATTCTACTCTCAGGAATGGATTTATGAATTTGTTGGTTTAGGTGAAACTTTTTCCTCACCTATTTCTAGCTACTGTTTATACTTCATTCTTTGTTTCTGTATTTTTATACATATTATTGTTAGCTTTTTACCTATGTTAACGTAAAAGATGTTAAAATTGGTTTCTTCTCTGCATCTTGGAAGTCATGCCATGTGTTGTTTTCTTGTATGGCCATCTTCTAGTTATTGTGTCCTGTCTGACGTATCTGATGATAAGATGATATAAGAATAATACAATCTGCATTTTATTTTTAGAGATAGTTCTAATTTTAAAAAACAAAAACAAAAAAAAGCGCCCTACATCAGAAACTGAAATCTAGTCCACAAAATGAAATTGCCAATCAGCTATCAGTGCTATTCAGAACCTGTGGATTACCCTCACCAAGAAACATGGCTGCCTGTGGTCTTCAGCTCTCTATTACAGTGGTTCTTGGATGCTTGTTTTCCTCCAAGAGGCAAATGGTGTGTAAACTACCTTAGATAGAAGATTGACCTGTTGGCAGTATCTCCAGCAGTTAATGGAGCAAGTAGTAGGACATATAGTGTGTTTCCTGATCGTTATAGTTTGTGATAAGTGAAAAGAGGCATAGGTAGTGAGATGTGAGGGGAAACAATTGGTAAGAGTGACGTGGTATGCTCTTGGGATTAGAGGAAGGAACTTGGTAGGGAAGGTAGATAACTGGTAGACGTGTTTTAAAGGAATAGTTCTAGGGGTTTTCCTTTTCCAAAAACTTAGAAAATATTAGGGTAGCCTGGAATGGTATGTTAGGAATGAATGAGCTGCCAGCCAGTGTGTGCTGTGGGTATTTATATTCCTTTAGCACTTAGTTTTTTTCAGAAGATACATTTTGTATTGATTACTGGGGTGATCTAAGAACAGATATTCATTTACTTACTTGGTAACAAAAGTGATAATCATTGTTCCTTAATTGAGTAAATGATTAACAACAGTCCTTTTGTTTACTTGTTCGTGTGTTTTGTTTGTTTTGATGTCTTTTGTATCTTGGACTTGGATTCCTATTTGTAAAATGTAGGTTATTCTTGAACTCTTTCTTTCGAAAGACAGTAGTATAAATGCCTGTGGAATATCTTAGTATCCTTAGAAGAAAAGCATGATTTTAAATTTAACCTGCTTATAATATTTAACATTTTGTTTTTTGTTGTTGTTGTTTTAAACATTTTATTATAGAAAAGTTTAAGTATATACGAAAGTAGACATTATAATGAATCCCATAAACCCACATACAATTTCAACAGTTACCAACTTATGGTATCATATAATTATGGTACACACACTTTCACCACTCCTGTTACCCAGACTGGAGTGCAGTGGTACGATCTCAGCTCACTACAAACTTCTCCTCCTGGGTTCAAGTGATTCTTGTGACTCAGCCTCCTGAGTAGCTGGGATTACAGGCATGCATCACTGTGCCTGGCTAATTTTTGTATTTTTGGTAGAGATGGGGTTTTGCTAGGCTGGTCTCGAGCTCCTGGCCTCAAGTGATCTACCCACCTTGGCCTCCCGCCGAGATTACAGACATGAGCTATCGCACCCGGCTCCCCTCCTGTATTATTTTGATGCAGATCCCATATACATCATTTTATCTGTAAGCATTTGAATAAGTATTTTAATAAGTAATACATATTAAAATAGAAGGTAGCAAATTCAAAAATGTTTTTAATGTGCTATTTATGGAAGATTATGAATTAATTATGGTTGGCTTGATTTCCATGTAATTTAGTAGTGGACCACTAGACAGTAAAAATGAAATGTTAAATTTGAGATTATAACTTTAGTTAAGTTTCTTTTTATAAAATAAAGCCTTAGTTCCTATAATTGTTATTTCCAGAGTGCCCAGTGGGTATCTGATACTAGGATATAGGTCATTGGGCTCCAAAAAAAAACCAAAACAGTAAAATGTTTCTCTTTATCCAGGAGCTTGTATTTTTTTCATCTAATATTTCTTATGAAAGGAGGTAAATAACTTTTTTGGAAAAGCTGTTGTTAATCTTCTGTTTCTTTTTGCCCTCTCCTCCCTGGTACTAGAAGTAAAAATACAAAAAAGTATAAAGAAAGTAAAATGATTTATAATCTTATATTCAGACATACTTAATATTCCAGACTATCGTTGTACACATACGTTATTTCCCTATCTTGTACGTTTAGGCCTTACCGAGTATAGATAAAAAGGAAACACGTTTTTGTTTATTCCTCTCTTCTTGCAGATACTGTGGATGGTAGGGAAGAAAAGCCTGCTTCTGATTCTTCTGGAAAACAGTCTACTCAGGTTATGGCAGCAAGTATGTCTGCTTTTGATCCTTTAAAAAACCAAGATGAAATCAATAAAAATGTTATGTCAGCGTTTGGCTTAACAGATGATCAGGTTTCAGGTAAGTTAGTTTCCAACTCCTTTATACCCTTCCTTTCCTTCATCTTTCCTTTCTTTCCTTTCGTTCTTTCTTTAATTGAAGAATAACTTGGATATGGTGAAGTGCACAAGTCTTAAGTGTTCTGTTTAACAAATTTTTACATATTTGTACACTTATGTAAAAGACTAACTAGATTAAGATGTAGATTATTTCCAATACTCAGAAAACTTTCTTATGTCCTCTCCCCAACAGTAGCACCCTCCCCCTTAAAGAATAACCACTGTTGGGTTCAAGTAAATTTTTGAAAGTAAAATTTAGAAAGTTTGCAAAAATCTGAACTATTTTATAATTTGATTAGTTGCAGTATTCGAATTATATTTGATTTGTCTTTTCTCTTAGAGAAATTGAAAATTATATGTAGATTTTCTGGTTAAATTGCTTGAGTATAGAGTGGATTTGTATATAAACAAATTTTTAACCTTAAAGCAGTACCTATATTGTTTTATTCTTTTTAACTTTTGGTTATAATTTCTTTATTATTTTTTCCCGCTTCTTTTTCTCTTTTCGGATTCTAATAACACATTAGAGAGCTTGATACTCTCTCATGGGTCGTTAAGGTTCATTTTTCTTCAGTCTTCTCTCTGTTCTTCAGGTTGGGTGATTTCTGTTGAACTCTTCAGGGTCACTGTGATTTCTAATATGCTGTTGAACCTTTCTAGTGAATTATTTAATTGTGCTTTCAGTTCTAGAATTTCCATTGAGTTTTTATAGTTTCTGTTTTTCTGTTGAGATTATTTGACATTCATTAAGACTACATTTTCCTTTAATTATTTGAATGTATTTATGTTTGATTCTTTAAAAATATTTAGAATAGCTGCTTTAAAATGTTTATCTGCAACATCTAACACTTGGACCCATTTGGAGTCAGTTTCTGTTGACCGGGTTCCTCTCCCCCACACACACTCCCCAACTCCCGTAGGGTCACATTTTTCTGTTTCTTTGCCTGTCTAATAGTGTTTGGTCGAAAACTAGACATTCTGGTTAATATGTTGTAGTGACTTGGGATTCTTTATATTCTTTTGAGGATCTGGCAGGGAGTTCATTTGTGTGGACTTTATCAATATAAATAACAAACAGAAAAGGGCTCTCTAAAAGAAAAAGGTATTTGGGAATAGAGCATTACATTGAAAATATGCATGCCATAGTAAACTGTGTGCATATTCAGTGAGGTAAAGTCAGACAAAATTTTTAAAGGAAAAATGAGAATACGTAATTGTTTTGAAATAATTATTGTTGGCTACGAAGATCATTAGCAAGAGTGATGCCAGTCTGAGGTTGGACAGGCAGTTTCTGGGCAGATGTCCTCACAGTCACAGAAGTATTGATTTATTTATTTTTGTAAAGTTGTGATGGCCTTTGTGTAGGCTTGTGGTTTTTGAACTCTTTTGTGATAGTTTTTCTAAGAATCCTCTCTTCATGGCCATATCAGAGTTTTTTATATTTTTTAACATTAATGACTTCATTTTGGTTTTGATAACTTTCACATACTCAAAACTACTCCTCCTTTCTCCCTATGGTGTATAGCAGCTGATATGTATGCTCAGTCCTTTCAGCTTGCTCCAGGTGCTGCTTTTTCTCTGAGCCTTCTTGAGATCTCCTCCTCCGCTCTCCCAGCCCTACAGTCAGCTGTGGATTTGGGCGGAGTATATATACCTAGATTTTGGGTCTTACCCTTTCAGTGGCACCCTCACTTCAGGGATTTTCCTCCTAAATCTTCAGCTGCTTGTCCAGCCATGAGGTGGTTAACACTGTGGTTTTCTGCCATTGGAGCTGCAGAGGTCAGCGCTTTTAATTCTTATCCATTCTAGTTTTATTGGGGTAAACTCTGGTTTCTGATTGACTTTCAGTTATTTCAAATAGTTTCTTTCGTTCATGTTTTTAGTTGTTACCTGGGGGAGAGTTTATCTGATGGATTTACTTTGCCTTTATCAGTAGTTGGAAATGTATACGGTGTATTCATTTTGTATTTCTTAGAGACTTTCATGGAATTACTCACTAAATAAAATTGTGTGAAAATCTGATGTGGTCAGACTTTTAAATTTTGATTTAAATGTACTGTATTCCAGGTAGAATAATATTAATATGATTCACATTATTTGAAGACCATTTTTCTCACAGCTTTGTGTGTTGAATTATAGTCGGAAAAACTGTACACATGGCCAGGATACTTTTGTAGTTCTTCAGGTGTGATGTGGTAAAAATATGGCTTATTACAATAATGAATGTGGCAATGGGAACGAGGGATAAAATATTACAAAGATGGAATGAACATTAACTGTCATAAATTACATATAAGGGAGGAAAGAGGAGCCAAAGTAACAAATACATATATATTTAGGCTAATAGGAAGAATGTGTAAATGTATTTATCTACATAGATATAAATTTAAGTAAAATGGTGGTAGATAGAAACCATCATCGATTTTATTCTGGCAATCATCAGTCTCTTGCATTACCACTATTATATCCTAGTTTAGGTTCTTGTTAATACTTGGACTGTCAGCTGTCAACTGTGCCTAATACTGTGGTAAGTTCTGGGGATACATCAGAGCAGAAGATAGAAGTTTGCCCTTAGAGAAATTAGTCTGCTGATAATAGCAAGTACTTATATGGAACTTTCTGAGTAGTAGTCACTTTTATAAGCTTTTGCTGTATAATTCCTTTTATAAGCCCATGCCATAAGCTCTTGTTAACTGATAATCCTCACAATAATCTTATGAAATAGGAATTAGTATATCCTTTGTACAGATGAGGAAACTGAGGCACAGAAAGAGATTATGTAACATCTCCAGAGTTACACAGCTAGTGAGTGACAGCACTAGGATTTGAACCTAGGTAGTCTAGCTCCAAAGCCTATGCTTTTAACTACTCTTCTGCATTGCTAAAGCAGAAAGAATTTAAAGGAATAAGACATATTTACATTGTCCTCAGAATCTCTTTTTTGACTGTCACAGCATTGGAACTGTAGTATATTCTCTCCATTCATTTCTGTGTTCATTATTTTGGAAGAATGACAGTGTCTCCATATGTAAGTTAGAGTGCTAGGCCTTGTGAGGCAGACAAAAACAATCAACGGTCAGGATCCCGGCCAAAAGACCGCAGAGGCTTTAAGAGTGAAAGGGGGAGCTGTTGAGAAATGCAAAGTAGAAGTCAGTATGGGTTAATAAAAGTAAACTAGATAGAAGTTCACTAGTGGAAAAGGTATTCATGAGTCAAGAAGGCTTGCTAGAAGTGTGGAATTATAATTGGATTTTAAATAATGTCATATTTAAATACGTGAATGTTATATTTAAATATATGGGGTATAGTGGAGAGAACAGTGATAAATGAAATAGAGGTCAAAAAATATTAGATATGTTATGGGAGTTGGTAGAAGTTAGTTTAGCTGAAAGGGAGACGTGTGAGAAGAGAAATTGTGAGAAATAATGTTTGGACCCTTAATGCCAAACTAGGGGGTTGAACTTAATTTATGGGCAGTGAAGACCCCTGGAAGAATGAAGTGATAATTTTGGTTGATGTGCAGAATACATTGCTTGGAGTAGGAGGATATTGGCGTTGCAGACATGAGTTTTGTTTTTTTGCAGGAAGAGGTTAAGACTCGGGAATATAGTACTTTACACTTTATAAGGAAGGACTTCCAGTTGTAGCTTTGGATTAACAGACTGGAACAAAGGGAAAAATAAAGTACATACATTTAATGTAAAAAGCCATATTTGTGGTTATATACTTATTCTATAGTATTTTTAGTATCTTTTAACCAAATGTATTCCTTGAGCTTACTGGGGGAAGGCCAGGTATTGGATACTAAACTGACTTTTTTTTTGACTATTCAGGGCCACCCAGTGCTCCTGCAGAAGATCGTTCAGGAACACCCGACAGCATTGCTTCCTCCTCCTCAGCAGCTCACCCACCAGGAGTTCAGCCGCAGCAACCACCATACACAGGAGCTCAGACACAAGCAGGTCAGATTGAAGGTAAAATAGAGTTTAGAACACATGTTTGGGAAAGTACATGTGTAGAAGTGTTTATTGCAGCATTGTTGTAAACACTTCATGTATTTAGTCGTGCCTTAAACGCAGGAAAAATTTTGATGTGCTGACAGATTTGATGTTTAAAAAACCAAATAGAACAATATGTCAGGTTTGTTTCCAATTAATGGAATGAAAAAAATACCTTAAAAAAGTGTTTCTATGAATATAGATAGAGTGAAAGACAGTCATTAGTCAGTGGTGACCCTCGGGGAGGGTAGTGAAGTTCAGACTGGTGATTTCACACTTTATTTTGTGTTATACTTACATGCTGTTTTATCTGCCTCCTTTCTTCAGCATCCGTGCATGATTTTTCTAATTTAAAAATATTTCTAAATAGAGGTAAAGGATAACTTTAGTTGTAGTGGATTTTTTGGGTAAGATTAGTAAGTAGCCTTTTATAATTTTGTAAATTTAGCAATATGTCTTTAATGGAATAAAAGCAGTGTATTTTAAGTCAGACTTTTTCTTCTGAAATAATCCATCCTTGGATATGCAATTTAGTCTCTCTGGGTTTTGATATTCTTTCACTGTAAAATGTGAAAATTGGACTAAACACAGTGGTTTCAAAAGAATGTCTTTAGTTCTGAATGAAATATAATTTGAAAGCTGTGTATTTAAAATAGGGGATTGAAGGGTAACAGACCTCAGACAGCAGGCACTAAGGTGCCTCGTTGAAAACCTTGGAGTTCTGCAGAGCGGGACTAAGTATTTACTTATCTCTAGGGTGCCTTCCAGATTAAATGTGGTTTTTGTGTTGCCTGGGCATGTTGGGACGTTTAAAACCACATTCCACTTCAGAACAAACACCAGGTGGCGCTCTAACTATTTGTTTAACGGGTCAGATAGTGGTATAATGTATTTCCAGCACCCAAAGCAAGTGATTAAAGTTATCAATCACATGAAAACAAAAACAAAACATAGGCTAAAATGAACTGACCACTTTTGGAATAGAATCCTATCCTGTGGTGATACTTTCGGAGTTACCTGGCTAGGTGTGGTGGCTCACGCCTATAATCCCAGCTCTTTGGGAGACTGAGCCAGGAGGATCACTTGAGCCCAGGAGTTTGTGACTAAGCTGGGTGACATAGTGAGACCCTGTCCCTACAAGTAAAAGAACGATTTAAAAAAGTTAGCCGTGTGCTATGGCATGTGCCTGTAGTTCCAGCTACTTGGGAAGCTGAAGTGGAAGAATTGGTTGCATTGTTGAGTTGAAGCAGTCTGGGCTGCAGTGAGCTGTGATCACTCCACTGCACTCCAGCCTGGGCAACAGAATGAGACCCTGTCTCAAAAACAAAGCCAAAAAAAAAAAAAAAAAAAAACAACAAAACTCCACAGCGTTGTCTCCTTGGATGAACACCAGTCATTATGGACTAGCAGGTGACATTTTGCTGATGAATCAGTGGTTTGTGAAGAATTTCTTATTAAGCCTTTTCTCAACCTACTTTAGTTAACTCCTCCTCTGCACCAAAATGCTACTGCCAAAACTAGAACAAACTAGAACTAAAGCAGATGTGGGCTGAAATAGACAAAAGCAGAGTATAGGTATGATGAGAGTTTAATGCCTACCTCAAGTGAACTAAAGATTTGTTTTTAAATAAATCCCATTTTAAGCAGTGTATACTGTGTACTGTGTAAGCAGTGTATACTGTGTACTGTGTAAGCAGTGTATACCGTGTACTGTGTAAGCAGTGTATACTGTGTACTGTGTAAGCAGTGTATACTGTGTACTGTGTAAGCAGTGTATACTGTGTACTGTGTAAGCAGTGTATACCGTGTACTGTGTAAGCAGTGTATAATGTGTACTGTGATACAGTGACAGTTGGAAGGATCATTGTACCAAATAATGTTTGCTGTTTATGTATAAATAAATGGGAATTAAGGCTCTACTAGCAATATCTAAACATACTATGAAGTGTTTGTTTTAATTGAGCATTTTCAAATAAGTAAAATTTTAAAAATGTGAAAGGACATACAGTGAAAATTTTCTCTCCCACCTCTGTCCACAGCAACCAAATTCCTTTTTCCAGAGATAGCAGATTAACACCGTTTATATGCATTTAATTCTTTTAAGTAATATTGTATACCTTGCTACAATTAACTGTTAGCTTACATTAAAACATACAATATGAAAATTGTGCAGTTAATACATGACATCGTTTAAACTATTAGTAACTGATCTAATTCTAGATCAGTGCTGTCCAAAAGAATTATGGTAGAAGCCACATGTAATTTTTCTATTTAGCTGCATTAGAAAAATATTTAAGAAAAGGTAACATTTTATTTAGTCTAATGTATCCAACGTGTAATCACTATTAAAAAGTTAATTTTTTGGTACTGTGTATTAGAAGTCTGGGATTTGACACCGATTCGGAACACTTCAAACAACAAACAACATATCACAATTCAGACAAGCCACATTTCAGGTGCTCAGTAGCCACATGTGGCTAGTGACTATTTTAAGAGCACAGCTTTAGATAAATATATTCATTATTTATAGATTCCCAGCATTAATTATAGGTTACTTTAATAAATACTTTTTGATGTATAATGAGTCTTTGACATTGCCAGTTATTTAGATCAACTACTGGTTATAATTTGGCAGAATTACCAACATAAAATGTATCACTTATAATTTATTAACATAGCAATCTCTTACAATGTGTAATAGTCCAAACTAAAATTAAGAATTCTGAGTTGTTACTTAACTCCCATAAAAGGGACCTTGGAACTGTGAATTTTATTCCAAATAAATATAGTCTTAATATGTTGTTCAGTTAAAAGGATCAACAAGATACTGAGCATTATTTAAAAAACCAAAAGGGATAATGTTACCCTTCTTCATATAAAGCCAGTGCCTGTTACTGGAAGACTGTGTGATGTTGCCAGAAATGTAACTGGTAAGGAGAAGAACGCTAAAAATCATCAGAGACCATATTGCTGTTTGACAAACTGAAAAAATGAAAAAGCATATAATTAAAATCCGTAAAATCATATGCCAATATAATGAAAAGCTGAGTAGACTTTATTATGTAAATATTGAAACATACATAGAATAATCAACTCTTCATGTAGTCACGTGGCTTCAACATTTACCAATATTTGGCATTATTTTTTCATCATTTTTCCCCACTGCACCCCTTTTAATTTGCTGGAGTAGTTTAAATCAAATTATGAACAGCTTATTATACTCAGCTATTTCAGTATGTATGTCTAACTGATAATCTTCTTTTTAATATAACCACCATGCTGTTATTTAACAGTGATTCTTTTTTATTTTTAATTGAGACAGGGTGTCACTCTGTTGCCCAGGTTGGAGTGCACAGGCTTGATGATAGCTCGCTGCAACTTCAACAGTGATTCTTAATGTCGACACGTACTAGTCTATATTTGAATTTCCCTAATTGTTTCAAGAAAATTGACTTGTTCAAATTAGGGGCCTAACAAGGTTCACACTTTGCATTTGTTAATGTGTCTTGAGTCATTTTTTCTTACAGCTATCCCTTACGTTTCCAAAGTCAAAACTATGTGTATTACGTATTACTGTGTAACTATTATCCCAAAACGTAGATGCTTAGACAACAAAAGTTTATTATCTCATACAGTTTTAGACAGATATCCGGGAATGGTTTAGCTGGGTGATTTTGGCTCAGCATCTCTCATGAGGTTGCAATTAAAAATGGCTGCTGGAGTTATAGTCATCTGAAGCTTAACCAGAGCTGGAGGATTCAGTTCTTTACCATTTGGACTTCTCCATAGGGCTGCTTGGGTGACCTCATGACATGACAGCTTCACCAGAATGAGCAATCAGAAGAGAATGAGGTAGAAGATACCTGTCTTTTATAGCCTGTCCTCAGAAATGTCACTATCATTTCTGCAATATTCTCTTGGTATACAGGTCAGCCCTATTCAGTATGTGAGGGACTACACAAGGGAGCAGATACTCATGTGCTTGTTGCTTATTCTTTGGTCATTTTTGTATTGTGGAGTCAAATCTTTCTAATTTCTAAGAATGTAAATGATACTAACCCATTGTCATGAATGCTATTCATGTGCAGAAGCCCGTGAGGGGCATCATAGAGGTTGGCTATTCTGTGTAATAAATAATTCCCAGAAGTCTTACCGTTACTCTTTGCTTCATCCTGTTCTCTTTTACCCCTTAATTTTTGTTATTACTTTTTACTTTGGCATTGATTCTTTTTGAAAATACACATAAAACATAGCTTATATATAGTCGTGCACTGTATAACAACATTTCAGTCAACAGTGGACTGCATATATGATAGTGGTTTCATAAGATGGTAATGGAGCTGAAAAATTTGTTGCCTAGTGATGTGTAGCCATCACAATGTAGCACACAGTATTACTTAGGTGTTTGTGGTGATTCTCGTGTACACAGACTTACTGCCAGTCATATAAAAGTGTAGCTCACATAATTATGGGTAGTACCTAATACTTGATAATGATAATAGGTGACTGACTTACTCGTTTGTGTATTTACTATACTATATTTTTAAATCATTAGAGTGTACTCATACTTAATTAAAAAAACAAAGCTGTAGAACCAGGCCCAGATAGGTCCTTCAGAAGGTATTCTGGAAGAGGGCATTGTTATCATAGGAGGTGACAGCTCCATGGATGTTCTTGACCCTGAAGACCTTCCAGTGGGACAGGATATGGAGGTGGAAAATAGTGATATCAATGATCCTGATGCTGTATAGGCCTAGGCTAATGTGTATGTTTGTGTCATAATGTTTTTCTAAATGTTTAAAAAAGTAAAAGAAAATTTAAAATTAAAAGAATAGAAAAAAGCTTTTAGAATAAGGATATAAAGGATAAATATTTTTGTATAGCAGCACAATGTATTTTAAGCTAAAGTGTTAAAAAAAAGAGTTAAATTAAGTTTAAAAAAGTAAAAAGATTACCGTAAGCTAAGGTTAATTTATTGAAGAAATGGAATTTAAAAAAATAAATGTAGTATAGCCTAAGTGTGTAGTGTTTGTAAATCTTCAGTAGTGCACAGTAATGTTCTGGGCCTTCACGTTCACTCAACACAAGTACCTCACTCGGAGCAACTTTTAATCCTACAAGCTCCAGTCGTGGTAAGTGCCCTAGACGGTTATACCATTTTTTATCTTTTTTGCCATATTTTCACTGTACTTTTTTATGTTTTGATATGTTTAGATACACAAATAATTACCATGTGTTAGAATTGCCTCAGTATTCAGTACAGGAACATGCTGTACAGGTTTGTAGTCTGGTGTGTACCATATAGCCTAGCTATGTAGTAGGCTGTATATATCTAGGTTTGTGTAAGTATGCTATATGATGTTTGTACAGTGACACAATTTTCAGAACCTACTCTTGTCATTAAGCAATGCATGACCGTATTTTTTATTACTCAAAACATTGCTTACTATAAACAATGTCTGCATTTTGCTTTCTTCATATATCCTGTAGATCTCTCAAGTATGTGAAGAAGTTCATCCTTTTTCTTTTTTTAAACAATTAAACACACTTCTTAAATTAATTTTCAGAATACTGTGACAGTCCCATTTGGACTTGAATGAGGTGGGTTTAAAGTAAGTACCGTAAATCCTCACTTAACATTGTTGATAGGTTCTTGGAAACTGTAACTTTAAGTGAGACGAAGGAAACTAACTTTAAGTGAGACGAAGTATGAGGAAGTCAGTTCTAGTAAAGGTTAATTGATATGAGTAAGTTGAGTTCCTACAGCATATTTTTGATCACAAAAATACCCCCAGACTTCTAGGTAAAGACTAAAAACAAATGTGAGTTATAGATACATTGAAGAAAGATTAATAAAAACAAATAAGATAATGATTTATGCGGTTACTCCAGTTCAGGGTTGTGGGTGGCTGAGATCTGTCACAGCAGCTCAGTAGCAAAATGGGGACCAACCCTGACAGGATGCTGTTCTATCGCAGGATACACTTGCAACCACACACATACCCAGAGTCACTCAGACTGAGATCATTTAGACATGCTAAGTAACCCAACATACACATATTTGGGATGTGGGAGGAAAATGAAGTGCCCAGAGAAAACCCACGCAGACTTGGGGAGAATGTGCAAACTCCACACAGAACAAGTAACCTGGGAATCATTTTTTTTTCCTTCTCAGTGTTTTAACGAAACAGTGTCGAACAAAAGATGTTATTTGAGGATCTGCTATAAAAGGAATATTGTGTAGAGATATAATAAACCTCTGAAATTTTTAGGGATTTTTTCAAAATCAATTTATAGCAGTTTATGAAAACATGCAAAAAAAAAAAAAAAAAAAGCTTTATGAAGCGTTGTACCCTATACATTTTTAGTGAGGGGAATAACTACGTTTTTGACCAGGAGTTCCTTACTCGTTGATGACCACAGTCTACTACTATATGGAGCCTTAATCTCAGCCTTTTTTGTTGATGCCCAAGTTAATATTTATATTATTTTGTTCCTGGGATAATATATGCAAAATGACTTTATAAACTAAAGCTTTGGAGTTACGCCTGAGTTCCAGTGATGGTTCTTAGCTCTTGATGTTTCTGTTCTTAGCTATTGACCGCAGGTAAGTTGCTTAATTTTTCTGTATCTGAGATAGGGAATACTAATTTGGTTGAATTTTTAAAAATATATTTATTGACTGTTGCTTATTTTTTTTATTGTGGAGTTAAGCCTTCTAATTTTGAAGAATTAGAGTTCATTGTTGTGTGCTATACATATTTATTCCCCTTCTGTACCTGCTTGCCTTTTTATTTTAGATTCTGATCACTTCTATTCCAGAAGTTAGTTATGAAGTACAATCTAGGATTAAGGTGGTATCTAAATTTGATTAATTTCTGTGCTACGTTTTATGCTGTTAGTCTAAATCAATAGGAAAGCATTTAAGAAACTTTTGTGAGGATTTCTTTTTTTTTTTTTTTTCTTGTCATATTTGGGAATAGGTTAAATAGCTTAAAATAGTTGAGCTGATTTTAATTTTTGTTCTGTTTTTATTATAAAGAAACATTTACTAGTAAATAAGCTGGATATAAACATAATTGTATCTCCTTTAGTGCTACCCAGTGGGCAGCACTTAGACACGTTTAGGGCTGAGCAGCTAGTATAATAGAGTGGACTCCATCTCATTTTCTAAGCCTGTGAGTCCTAGCTGCCTACTGCAGCTCAATTTGAGTGGCAGTTGATATAATGCCTTTTTTTTTTTTTTTCTTCCACTTCTGCAGTAAGTATCTGGTTTGCTCATAGTCTTTTGATTAATAGGTAGTTTGAATGTTTTTCAAAGGAATCAGCCAACATACATGTGATTATTTTAAAGATTTAAATACTAGATAGATACTAAATGCAAGGTTATTGCTACTAGATATTACATCTAGTTAAATTAACCAATGTGAAATAATTGAGAGGTAGAGATAATAAAGACATAAACCAATCTTTGCTTGAAAATCACAGGTATAGGTACAGATTGTGAGGACAGAAAAATAAAAAATAGAAAATCATGGGTAATAAGGGTCTAAAAGGTTTCTTCATAGGAGCAGTGATTGTTGACCTTAAATAGGACAAATAGGACTCCATGTTCAAGAACACATCACCCGTGTTAAAAAGGTCTGCTATTATTCAATAGTGCAATGAAGAACCATTTAGGCTTTATTAGAGTCCACATTATTGGCTAAAGATGTTGGAAATTCATAGAAAATCAAACTTGACAGATTTCAGAAGTGTCTTGCAGCTCTGGAACAAAAGATGTCATGTAGTTCCTTGCTACCGAAGAGTTTGTTCATATGGTAATAGAGGTCCAAACCTTACAGGGCAAATACAGTGCTTTAGGAAGGACTCAGATGATAGTAATGGTATTTGTCCCTTTTCTCATTTTATTTACTGATTTTCAACTCACTTGGCTTTTAATGAACATTAGCGTTACTTATCTGTTGGCAGCTGAGTTGGAAAACATTTGTTTTTCTAGACTTTATGAAATGGTAGCCACTGGTGTTGCACTTAATGTTTGTTGCCAGTTAGTTCTCTGCAGTTAGTCCACAGCAGAGAAATCACACTTCTAAAATGGTTCCTTCTCTTCGTAGACATTTAAAGGTGAACAGATACTTTCTTGTATATTATTACTCTGTTTGGATGGAGAGAGAATGTATATGTATCTTAAAAATATTTCTCTTTGCCACATTAAACATGTCTTGTTTTCTTGTGTGTGTGTGTGTGTGTGTTTTTCTTTTTCAGGTCAGATGTACCAACAGTACCAGCAACAGGCCGGCTATGGTGCGCAGCAGCCGCAGGCTCCACCTCAGCAGCCTCAACAGTATGGTATTCAGTATTCAGGTGAGCAGGTGTTGAAAGGGAGTTGGCTCATGGCTTTTTGTTTCTGTACTCATTAAACTTTAAGCTCTTCTTAATTCCTTGATTTGTAGTACATTGACATAATAGGTATTAAGTTTTTATTTAGGGGAAACAACATTTGTTTTATTTATTTAAAAATATTTTACATTAATATCTATTGTAAATCAACATTTCAATTTTCTGGTGGGCAAATAAAACTTACAGTAGATGATTCTGCAGTAACTTGTAGTATAAAAATTTTTTAATACAAAGCTGTCTCTTACTAACGTGATCAGTTTATCTCTTAGGCAACTTAGTGCAAGTTTTCCCCTCCCCTCCACCCCTCCATTTATATGTAACACGTAATTCCAGTGTACTCTTAGTACCTGTAGAAATATGAACAGTTGATTCATACATGGAAAGGTGATCTTATTTAAGAGCTAAATTAAGCTACTTAGATTTTAAAATCTCTTGCAAGTATGTAGGAATACCAGAAAGAGGCCATACAGATAAAATCGTATAAAATGTAATTCAGGCAACTAAGAACATTGTTTAGTTGTTTTAAATAAGCATCCTATTTTGTTTGTGTTTTACCATCTGTCCGCCGAAGATTATATGTATCTAAGTATAAATATTAATGTAACTTTGGCTATAATTCCAGTATTTGTTACATTCATGTCAGAGAGAGTTTGTGTCCAATGCTTGTGTTACAGCCGAAGATTGAAGTATCAGAATTTCAACTGTAATTAAAAATAATTTATGCAAGTTGAATCTTGTCTAAATTTTATGGAGTTTTGTGGTATCAGCTAGAGCAGGAGTCAGTAAAGTATAGCCCACAGGCCAAATCGGGACTGTTGCCTGTTTTTTTTGAATAAAGTTTTATTGGAACACACTTCTGCTTTTATTTTTATATTCTCTACTGCTGCTTGGTCACTAGAATGGCAGAGTTGAGTAGTTGCAACAGAAGACCATGTGACCCACAAAGCCTAAAATATTTACTGTCTGGCTCTTTACAGAAAAGTTTGCTGACTCCTGACCTAGACCGTAACATTCTGTCATTAATTAAAGTTTGAAATATTTTAGCACAAATAATTTTATTTAGATCTTATTTGCTGTGGAGTGACTTAACCTGTAGCTACTTGTTTTTAATTGTATGAAATGTATAGAACTTAAGTTTGGAATATATCAGGAGGAAGGTTATTTTTAGGATGCAGTTCTTTTAAAAAAAAATCAGTGTTACAAATTATGTGATTTATAGAAAGAATAGCAGAACTGAAGAGATTTAGTTGTCATTTAATCTCAGGGGATTTCGGCCCTCACTGTGCTTTAGAATCACCTGGGGGAGGCTTTGTGTAGGGGCTGCATTCCCAGAGATTTTTGAATTTCATTTGATTGGGTGTGGGACTCAGGCTTTTGCATTTTATAAATGAGGCAACTAGTTTTCAAAGAGATTGTGACTTGTCAAAGCACATATAGCCATTCAGTGGAGGGAGCTGGACCAGTTCAGTATTTCCCTGTATCATTCTGCATTCTACAACCTAGACTGGAGTTGGCAGACTTCTTCCATAAAAGGCTAGATGTCCTGTGTATTCAAAAAAACCCCACATAATTTCCATATTTCCATTTTTTGCTATTTCTGATGTCCTTCACCTAAAGTTATTATTTTGGAGGAATGGAAGGGAGACCACACACAAACACACACACACACACAGAGTGATAGAAGCATTGCCACATTATGTTCAAGAGACTGGTGGGCTGCTAATGAAATCTTCAGCCTATAGGGTTATTCCCTCCCCTAAGCAATAATTAAGGATCAGATTACTTCCAGGCCCAGTTAAAAAAACAATTTAGATTTCGGGTGCCAGGATGAAAAGGCACTTTTCTTTTTTCTCGCAGTCTTAAAATGAATAGGCATTTTCAGTATAAAGCTGAATCCATCTGTTTCTCCAAAACCTTATAGTGAAAATGTAAGTTTTATGTAGAGGATAGGAGAAATTGTATGACATTCAGAATTTTTTATGAATTGGTTTTAGGTCAGTGTTCAGATGCTACCGTGAGTTAAATGGGTTAAAGATACTTGATTTTCTTAAGAACTAAGGTTGCTCTTAATAAATTTAGTCAGGGTCTTCACTCTGAGTAAAATTTAGGTTTTTCAAATTATGATCTTTGTATTTCTGATCCTACTAGTCTATTAACTTGAATTTGATTGAGAGATATGGAAATAGTCAACTAAATACTCTGCTTGGAGACTAAGAGGTGGTGGTGGTAACATTGGACCATCTTTGACACTGTTGGTTTGCCAGTTTCCCTCTGACCTTTTCCAGTTTTGTTCATGGACTATGTCATAAAGGTTTCTTTCATGAGTAAATTTTGAACCCAGGTTCAAGGTGAGTTCAGAATATACTCAAATTCATTCAATCCTTTTTTTTTTTTAATGCAGGGTTGTACATATTTTAATAATTTTCTTATGTATCTGGTATTTAATGCTGACAGGATTCCAGTCAATGGAGAGGTTTCATTGCAAGTAGCTGCAGGTGTGTTTCATGGTAGAGATAAAAGTTTTCAGTGAAGCCGACTTTTATTGTAAAAAAAATTCCATCCTAGTAAATAATGAATATAGATGTTGCTTTTTATGGGGCAATATGGTGTGCTTTTTATGTGTTATGCTGTACTGCTAAGTCAAAATTTTGAGTCGTAAAGGCAAAAAGCATCAGATACCAAATCTAAAAGAAATGAAAGATTGTAAAGATTGTGAAAATGGTACTTTGTATTTATTCTTAATGGCTTAGTTTTTATAGAGTGAGCAAAATTTAAAGCACCTAATTAGTACAATAAGATATATTTATAGTATTATTTCATATAAAAATGTTCATTCTCCACAATGTGTTTTTATTTGATACTGTTAAGTAGGTCTCCCCTGAAAACCTGGTTAATGACTATTTAGCTTTCCCATTTTTGATCTTCCTAGAAAGTATAATAATTCTTTTATCATTTGAGCATCTGTTCTAGGAATTATGCTATGGCAGGAATTTGCTCTCAGGGATTATGTCTCAGAGGGTTTAAAAAATTGTGTAGAGAATGCCTCTTTGATAACTACTTGGTCTTGAAATATTATTTGATGGAATCTACCACTCTGCTTGTTACATACATATTTATTAAATTTCTCACCATTTTTGGTCCACCTAACAGTAAGACTAATTCTTTGGAAAAGTTTTACTAAAAGATAAGATACATGTTGTTTATTTTGCCTTTTCAGCAAGCTATAGTCAGCAGACTGGACCCCAACAACCTCAGCAGTTCCAGGGATATGGCCAGCAACCAACTTCCCAGGCACCAGCTCCTGCCTTTTCTGGTCAGCCTCAACAACTGCCTGCTCAGCCGCCACAGCAGTACCAGGCGAGCAATTATCCTGCACAAACTTACACTGCCCAAACTTCTCAGCCTACTAATTATACTGTGGCTCCTGCCTCTCAACCTGGAATGGCTCCAAGCCAACCTGGAGCCTATCAACCAAGACCAGGTTTTACTTCACTTCCTGGAAGTACCATGACCCCTCCTCCAAGTGGGCCTAATCCTTATGCACGTAACCGTCCTCCCTTTGGTCAGGGCTATACCCAACCTGGACCTGGTTATCGATAAGGAGGCTCACCTACACCAGTTAATGTAGCTGCTAGCTGTTGGCCTCCCAAAAGACTCCAGTACTATTTTAATTTGTATTGAAGTTCAGAAATTTAAAAAGCAGAGCATTTTTAATGATATCATTGTTGCTGTTAATTGAAAGTATAATTTGCTGGAACAGAAAGACCAAAATGAAAGTTTTTTCCTCCCTGCTTAAAAATGTAGCAGCTTCTTAGTTACTTTGGAACACTACTCTTACGTGTATAAAGTGATTGACTTTCTAGCTTCCTTTGTCCAGAGGATATTAAAATGCTAGGGTGAGGTTTAGCCATCTTACTTGCCTTTTTACTATTAACATGATGTACTAAAGTAGAGCCCTTGGAGAATACAACAAGATATTATGTATAAAATGTAACACTGATAGGTTAATAAAGGTGATTGAATCCATTAGTGGTCTTCAAATTTAATTTAGTCATCAACATTATGTGAAAAAACAATTTTTCAGAAGTCCTTATTGGTGTTTGGTCTTAAAATGAAGTATAAACATTTTGACATTTTAACTTACAGATTTCCATTCAGAGAAAACAGTGCCATTTGTTTTTTGTCCTTCCTTTGAAAAAAAAATGCATTGGTAATCGTTGGTTTAAAATGAACTTTATTACTTCATAGGATGAAAGGTTAATTTAGGACAAAAACAATAGATATGATGGGGGTTTGGTAGAGCCTGGATAACTTTGTGATTTTCCTTAGGGTATAGTTAACATACCGATGAACCATTCAGAAATAAAAAAAACTCAATCTTAAAAAAAATTACATCTCTTTATTGCAGAATTTATACTTACTTGAAAAATACAAAATGTAGCATTGATAAGATTGAAGCATGTTGAAAGGTAAGTACAGGGAAAGGTCCTTTCAGAATGACTGCAACAGTGCAGCAAGGATTCCCATTCCCCGCCTAAAGGAAAATACCTTTTTAATAGAAATGAGTCAGATTTTTATTACAGATTGAATTAAACAGTTACAAAGACATTCTCTGATACATTCATTCATAGAGGTCTTAACATATAAATACATAGTAAATGTCCTATAAAATGGTAGGCGATCTCATCGTGCATTATTTTTGTGCTCAGACTTCACATTCAGTCTGTACATACAGCTTGATTAGAATCATAAAAACAATATGAAGACAATTGCATAAAGGGATAGTTTGACAAAGCATATTCAGATATTGTAACATTTATGGTATGTAAAAATGTATCTTTTGAAACAATATATTAGACTTCATTTTTAGCTGAAATGAAATTTACTGATTCAGTCTTTTTAAGAATTTGTGGATGTTTAAAGGAAATGTATATTAGCATGAATGTGTAACTCTTAAAATCCTCCACAAAGCTATTCAGCTGTTGCTAAAAAATGGAAGTTTAAATATAAATGTGAAAATTCGGACCTTTTTTCCCCAGATATATATGCTGAAGATAATTTGATCCAATAAGTTAAACTAAGTAGAGATTTATGGAATTAACTCGTCAATAGGAAGAGTACACATCAATAAAAGTAAATATTTTTTAAAAGTATATACCTTTTTTGATGTTAATTTTGTTATAAAAGTATCTCAAAACATCATTACAACAGTGTGATAAATAATATACAAACGATCTCTTAAAATACCATGAATAGGGAGCCAGCTTCCCCAAAAATGTTATTCTGTTAACATCAATATTTTGCTTTCTTAAAATGACTTTGTAAAACCTGATAAATACTCTCAGCAATCTTTTCTAATAATAAACATCTAGTATTGCTATTAGATTGTAGACTTTTATACATAGTAAACAAAATAGCTTTGAATGAATGTGACATAGTATTTTCAATGATTTTGTTTGCCATGATGAAACAGAAGGTAACTTTGCAGCATCTACCATTTTCCAGGAATTGTAGTCCCACATTCATACCACTGAACATAATTGATTTGGGTGTGACCACCTATTTCTCCAAATTGGACAGGTTCCTGGCGAACTGCTCTGAAATAACCTGAGAGAGAAAGTAGTTTCATTTTAATAGCTGCTGTATTATATTTTTGCCCTCATAGCTTATAGATTGAAGGATGTCATTGAATAGCTGAAGGCTAATCTTAGTGAAGCGAGGTAATTTAGAAAACAGAGAGCAAGAAGCTCTGGTGTTTTTTCCTGAGGTGTAGTCATGGTTGGCAAAATGGGCACCTGAGAAATTGTTGACATTTGCCATGTCAGGTTAGGAGGGATGGTTGGTAGGGACAGTTTCACTGCCCATTAATGTGTTCACAGAATTTAATAGGTCATCTTTTAGTATTGTTGGTATTTTTAAGTGCCCGTGAACAAAATGTGTTACTGAAAAATCGAATCAAATAGTTTATTTAGAGAACCTCCAGGTGATTCCGGACTAATAGGAACAATTAATTTACCCTCTTCTGCACTGCTTAGACAAGGATTAATTTTAAGTCTTATTCAGTCCTCATTACACAGCTTGGTGCCAATGGGTCTTTAGCAGTTTACAGAGGTTATTCATTTCCCACAGAATTATTCTATTTTAATTATATTTATACAGTTACTTGCAAGGTAAGTACTATTTTTTCCATTTACGGTAGCAGTAAATTTTTTTTTTTTCTTAAGGAAATAATAATGCAAGTGCACTCAGTATGACAAAACCCGTAACATTAATACATGAATGATTTAAGTTTGGGAAACTGCTTTTTTGTGGCTGTTTTTGCAAGTTTAGATTTTCTTGAAGTAGAATGCATTTATATTATGTCTGTCTAATTTCCCTTGGCTCCAAGTTTCTAAGCTGAGAAACTTACATTGAAGTCTTCATTTTTTCCTAGATATGTGATATGTGGAGCAGTAGTACTATAGAATTCTTCTTAAATTGATTGCTTTCCTCAGCTTGATTTCTTTCTGGGTTAATCTGTAAAACTCTGTTGCTTATGAGGAGGATCAGAAAACATACCTTCTTTGATTGGTAACTGGTCAGAAGTGAGTTGCTGCCCGGTGCGTCCATCTAAAAATGAATCCACAAACTGGCAGTGATCTTCTCCATGACCCCTCTGATCGCCTATGTTATAAAATTTTCCTGAAGAACCAGAAATTAAAAGGATAAAGTATTACTTACTTTCTTTGAAATGTGACAATTCTGAAATCATTACTGTTTTTGTACTTTCTCCCCTCATTCTCTATTACCCTAGTTCAAACCAACAATGTCTCTTGCCTACCTGTATTCTTCCTCCCCTCCCCTTATCAGAGATTAGTGATCTTTTAAAAATGCATGTCAGATGTTTGTTTTCTCCATAAATTTCTCCAGCAGTCTCCCATTATACTCAGAATAAAATCCAAAGTTCTTACCTGATTTCAAAGCTCCACATGATTTCACACCTGCCTGCCCCTCCACTTACTAAGTCTGGGCCATACTAGTGGAACTGGCCAGGTGTATTCTGCCTTAGGCCTTTGACCTCTTTCCTCTAGACCCTTGTGTGGTTAGTTCCTTCCCAGTTTTCTCCTTAGCTTAGTGCTAACTTGTTAGGCCTTCACCTTTTTGAAAATGTTCTTTACCTCTATGAAATGTTTACTTATTTACGTATTATTTATCTCTTCTTACCAAGGAAAGAAAGGAGAGGTAAGCTATAGGAAAGTAGGAAGTACCTTTTATGCTGCTTTGTGTGCAGCACCTAGAAGAGTTGAATGACTGAAAAAATATCTACTTTTTTATGTTAGGGCCAGCCTTATTCATTAAAAATTTTTACTCTATGAATATAGAAAATTATAACCTATTGGGCATGGAGCAGGGGGTTGTAGCTCTTCTAGCATCTTGAAGATGTTATATTCGTTCCATGGTTATCGTTAGATTTAGTCACTTTATTGTCAATAGGCTTTTTATCCCTGGATGGTTGTAACAAAATGGAGTTTGACCATGGTTAGTGAATGTACATTCCAGTTTGCCATGATGGCACTGTTTTATAATTGCATTTTTATTATTTACCTTCTAATAGCATGTCTTAAATCCTTGTTTTCTAGGAATGATAACCATTTCCATAACATTTTGCTCAGAGGAAAACTTGTGTTTACAGCACCCGTTAGTGCCTGAAACTCTTTAAGAAAAGACCAAGTTGTACAATGCTGCAAAACATTCCCATAAGTTAAGGGCTGAAAACAGCTGGTAGCCCTGCTTACCTGTGAGGGAGTCGCTCAAGTAAATCTTGTATCTGAGAGAGTTGCACAGCTGCACTCCTACAAATTTTTTATACCATGTCCTTTTGACATACTGTTTGCCCTTACACTCTGAGTAAGAGTCTGAATCAAAGGGTCTTTCAGTCCAGATGGCATCTCTTCCTGCTACGTAAGGAAAACAGTTTGAGTTTAGTATCTGACTCTTGGGTCAGATACTTTAAGAATAATCAGTTTGCAGAATTTGTCAACTTGCTGATACCTTTTTTTCCCCCCATGCTAAATATTGGAGCCAAAAATAGTAGAAGGATTTAAACAAGTAAACCCCAGAATAAGTTTCTGTCAATAGATCAATCTGAGAGCAGTATGTTAAGGTGTTTAGGTGTTGAATAGCCTCTGCAGAGCTAGATGTAGGCAGTGTCATTTAGGAGGAAATTTAGGTTTCTTTTTTGTAGCATGTTATAAAATTTAGACAACTGCTTTAATATGACTTGTTACTAAAAGTGGAAATGAGGGTGTTATATTTTCTTTTCTTTTTTTTTGAGACAGGATCTCACTCTGTTGCCCAAGCGGGATCATGGCTCACTGTAGCATTAACCCCCTGGGCTCAAGCGAACATCCCACCTCAGCCTCCCAAGTAGCTAGGACCACAGGCGTGCATCATCATGCCTAGCTAATTTTTTATTGGTAAATGTTTTGTAGAGAGGGAGTCTCATCATACTGCCAGGCTGGTCTCCTACGCCTGGGCTCAAGCAATTCTCCCACCTCAGCTTCTGAGTGCTGGGATTACACTGGCTATTTTATTAAATAATAATAAGCCTGGCGCATGAGTGAAAGCAAATTTCAAAATGTCCAACTTGTTCCCAGAACATCATGGGTCCTCAGTGTTGTACAACGTGTAGGTAAACATTCACACCTGTTTGGTATTATAAGAAGACTAAGTGGAAAAACGCGAAATCATGATTCAGATTCTGCCATGCCTGGTCAGTTGAATAAGTTTAGAAAAGCATGTAGTTGTGTCTCATTGAGACAGGTACTTACCAGAAACTGGCTCGCTCACTCTTGGGTCCGCTGAGGAGAAATAAATACAAAAGTCAGACCTTACTAGATAAAACCCCAACATTCCAGTGGCATGGTGAAGATGATGGGTGCTTACAGTTACAAAGTCTTATTTGCAAAGTGGTACTCTTTTGCTAAAGTTTGCTTTGTTTTGGAAATTGTTCTTGATTGAATAATCTCCTGCCTGGTAGGTATTCAGCTGTATCTGTTATATGTAATTTGAGTAGTTGGGAACAGTTGTCGCTATTCCAGCCTCCACTTGAATTTCAAAAGCTGCTGCTTTTAGTTTGATACAAAAACTTCATGGTAAAAATCACCAAGATGCCATGAACTACAGTTGGTATAAAAATTATGCAAATATTAATGCTGTATGTGCAGATGTATCTCATTAAGGAATTGGAACTTGTAAGGTCTAATTGGAAAATTCCACAGCTGTTATTAAACTATCATGTGTTCCCTTTGTGGATGCACTCACGGGTATTTTGATTCTAGGCATACAGAGGAGGATTCATTCACTAGCTTTTTGGAAGGGTATAGATTATGCTTTTTAAATTAAACTGATGTGTCTTTAAGTGAGGAAAAATATAAATGGTGTTTCTCTAAGCCTTCATCAGTTTGCTTTTTCCCACAAATGGGTTTTTAAGAAATTCAAGAAACAGTATTATGTAGTGTTTAGCTGGGTTTCAAACAAGCTTCCTATGCAAAACGTTGCTCCACTGTGGCCCTTTGACACTGTTTTTGGGAATTACTGTTGATGTAATTACCTGATTCAGTACTGAATGCCACTGTGTTGCTGACCGGGCCTTCACCAAGCGGGTTTTTGGGTTTCACCTGGAATTCATAACTATTTAGGGGAAAATAAAAAAACACTTGTAATACATTCTTGAGGGCTAGGAGGCAACATTCCCCTATTACACTGACATCCCTCCTGATTCTATTTTGAAATGACAGTGAATGGTCACGTATGTTCCAGAAGCAGGTTGAGGAAAGAAAAATGATTGCTTAGTTTTACTATCTGAACAGCTTGTCTAAGGTTTGAGTAAGCATTAATAAAAAAGATGGTTGTCTTTAAAAATCTCCAAATTCGTACAAATGACTTGGCAGGTTAATAGACATATAAAAAAAGGGGTATATGGTAGACAAAGGCTAATTCCAGTAACAAGGAACCTGTTTCTTTAAGATGTCTCAGCTACTTCCTGGGGCTAAGAAGTGGCAAGATTCCATTTTGTTTTCTGTTATACCAACCCTGAGTATAATCCTGGACTTAGGCCATCTTCCTCACTGTGGGGTTTGAACTACTTATGTCAGAATCACATCATAGGGTGGCAGTGGTGAAAGTGTGTTAAACTGCAGATTTCTTGTCCTACTCTAGGTATTGAAGCAATTTTTGAGGAGATTCAGGTAAAATTATAACTTCTCTAGGTGAGTCATGTGCCCAGTGATGTTTGAGAACTAGTAGACTAAGCTGTAGTTAGTGTATTTAACTGTAGACTAAACTATGGGAATAGATAGACATAAGTGTTTCTTTGCAAGGACTCCTAGTTGTATTGCCTGGAACTTGGGTCTTCTGTGGATCACAGGATGCTATGATGTCTCCAGAAAAGAGGCATGGTAATGTTGCCTTATAAAGAGCAGGAACACAAACGCAGACATTTCTCTCCCTCCATACTCCAAATTCATATCGGTGAGTCCCTTAACCTTCTGTTAAACAAAACCCCAAACAACCCTAGGCCCCTTGGACTTGTAAGTTGCTTTGATTGTATCCTTAAGAATTATTCATCAAATTATTGTGCAGTATTTAGCAACTTTTATTCATAAAATATGTAAGCAAAGCAAATCCTTTAAAGAAATGTAAACAATAAAGCAATTTGCCATTTGCCTGAAATTAAGATTTCCTTTCAGCAGCAAGTGGACTTATCTGTGAAAGAACATTGAATTCAAAAGTGAGCCTGAGTCAGCTGATAATATTTTGAGAGTCTCAGATTTGCTCAAGGCTTTTGGGAGATAGATAATTTCCTTCTTTAGGAAGTTTATAATTAAATAAGAATGCAGAACGCACAAAAGATAGATATTTTATAAACAAGTGAAAAACAGAAGGATGACAGCTGTCAGTTTGGTATGGATGGTACTAAGCAGGAAAAAAAATTTGAGTCAGTTTCTTGATCACTGAGGTATTGCATTAACACTGCTAGTATCTAGTCTAAGACAACAGAGTCTAGTGCTACAACAATGGCAGCCATTTTCTGAATGCTTACTATGTATGAGATGCATTAGTCATTCTACATATATACAGCAATACAACACATGCAAACCCTAATGAGATAAATCTTATCCTAATTTTCAGCTGAGAGCAATGAGGCTCAAAATACTTGTACTGTTACTGTTTTTGCTTTTCAAAACTTTAAAACTGGCACCAGGTGCGGTGGCTCATGCCTGTAATCCCAGCACTTTGGGAGGCCGAGGCAGGCTGATCACATGAGGTCCCGAGTTTGAGAACAGCCTGACCAACATGGAGAAACTCCGTCGCTACGAAAAATACAAAAATTAGCCGGGCATGGCGGCACATGCCTTTGTCATTGTCATTTGCAATGAGAGATTGTTGATACAAAAACACCTTTGTCATCTACAGAAATCACACTCATATGGGGTATTTTCACATGAAATATTTTCCAGAGATTAAATTTTTGCTAAGAGGCCTAAAAACAAAACAAAAAACAAAAAAAGCCCGTAGAACTATAGTGAACTGAAAATGGAAAACAAGAAATCATAGCCATCTGGACTTTGATTCAAATGGGCAATGCATTCCACATTCGTTCCAGGCCATTGCCAAAAGCCCTGTGCTTTGGCCAAGTCTGATTGCTGGGATTGTCTCCATGTCTTTTTATTTCACAGTTATGTACACTGAAGGTCCATTTTTAGCATGCCACAAATACAAGCTACTTTTTTGGGGTTTTCTTTTGGCCAATATTTTGTGATATTCGACAAGTTTCAAAGAAATTATTTTGCACTAAATTAACGTGGGAACTGAAAGGCACCTTTTTGTTTTGGTCTCATTAAACCCTATATAACAAAAGTGACTTGTGGTAAAATTTCTTCTGAAGAAGCACATTTTGTCACAGATGAATGACATCATAGGTCTAAGAGAAATGTCTCATATTGATTGTACATAGAAAATAAAGTTTAAAGTTTCAGGAAACAGTTATTTGAAGTAAGAAACTTCAAATAGAAGTTTTGGAAGATAAAGTTGAGGACATTTTACAAATACTGGAACAAAAAGTCAAACATGAGAAAATGAGAGAAAAGAAAGTTGGAGAATTATTCCAGAGAATATAGTACCCAACTAGTAGGAATTCTAGAAGAGAGAACAGGAAAGGAGATAGAAAATTACCCTGGAAGTTGTGTAATAAATGTCCCAGTACTGAAAGATAAGAGTTTCCAGATTGAAAAGACCTACTCTGCCCAGCAAAATGAAAAAAAAAAAAGACAAAGGACTAAAACATATGAGTTACAAAATTTCAGAGTACTGGGGTAATAAAGACAAGTCCTAAAAACTAAGAAGAAAATAATAGGTCCCGTTCAAGGGATCCGGAATCAGAAAGCCATTGGACCTTTTAACAGTAACACTGGAAGTGAGAAAACAATAGAACAATTCCTTCAAAAGTTCATTATATCCTAATATTCCAGCTAAAGAATAGTATCAAAGTAAAACACAAATTTTAAAACATGTAAGGACTCAAAAATACTGCCCTTTATAGCTTTTCCTCAAGACATTTCTTAAGTGCTACAAAGTAATGGAGTAAACAAGGAAGAAGACTTGTGATGCGGGAATTAGGGGATTCAAAACAGGCAAAAGATGGTAGGAATTCCAAAAGAGATGGTGCCATTAAAAACACACAACAAATAGAACAAAGGCATGACTGGAGTATTTGACCGTCCTGTGAAAAGCTCAGTCTAGACATAGGGATTTAATTAACAGAAGAAATAGACAAAATGGTAAAAAATACTTGCATCTGGGGAACCAAATTTAGGAATAGGGAGGAAATGCTTTTGTGGTAATTTTAAAACAGTGTACATATATTTCTGATAAAAATGAAAATTAACTGTAAGACCTACCACATCAAAATGAATATCTAAATGGAATGCAGTCCAGATGACAAATGCAGTCAAGCCTTTTGGCCCCATCTAGGACAAGCTAGGTAAATGAAGCCTCACAGAATGCCATGCCTGGTTCTACCTGGGTAGGTGTAAATCCCAAAAAATCATCTTCCCCGCACATCCCCATCAGGAGGCAGCACGATCCAGGGGGCATTAAAAACATGGGTTCTAGAACCAGAAAGAGTCACAGCTCACTAATGTGTGACTTTAAGGTAACTTAGCCTCTGTGAGCTTCAGTTTACTCATACATAAAAATGAGGATAATGCTATTTGTGAGGATACTATTCATTGTAGTAATTATAACTTCACAGGGGTATAAAAGCATCTGTGAGGATTAAATGAGAATGCATGTAAAAGCAAGGTGCCTGACATGTAGTAGTTATAAGTATTGACTAGTATCATATTTGTATCTCGAGAATTTTTTTAAAGAGTTTCTATTACTGGGGAATTTGACAAACACTGCCATAGAACTCTGAAGGCAGAACTCTTCTATGGCCACATACTTGCTTTTTGCTTGTGAAGATTATAATAAGGGCATAGCCCATGGGTTATTGGAAAGATTGAAAATTTAACAGGTAAACCTTTCTGCCTGCCATCAACATAGATCCATAGGCTAAGAAAAAAAATGTTATATTAAGATTTCATTGAGTCTGGAAAGCACTACAAAGCATTATCTCAGAAGAGTGGCATAATAGAGGATCTTGTTTGACACCAGCAGTTTGAGAGCAACTGTAAAAATCAGCATGAGAAGAAAAAACATACATCAGTTCATTGAAAAGTGAAAAACGGGTTTCAAAAAGTGTGACCTCCAACCTTCAGGATTGTAGCCTGAGACTGATTTCTTCTGTAGTGGAAGAGGTGGTAATATCCTCAAGTGTAACCTTCAGATCTGGGTGGAGCAGACGCTTGCCATTCCCTACTCCTTTTGATCCTTTCTATAACCTTTTCCTTCTATTTTTTGCCTACAATTTTGAACTGAAGTTTTCATTATTTGATAAACTTTTTATATACTCCTTACTGATTTAAAAAGTTGGTTTTCATTATAACAAAAGTCTTACAAACCTCAAGCAAACTGCTTTTTATATAGAAAGTCTACCCTATAGCTGTTGGTTTGAGTTGTGTAGCCGATTTTTACCCCTAGTGTCATCGTGAAATATTTCATCCCCATTCAGATGAGGGTTCAGTCAGAGGGAGATAAATGGACAAGTAGAATAAGAAAAATAGAGGAAGGGCTGCTCAACATGGGAAAGGAGAATCTAATCAGTTGGGGTAAGCTTGACTCCAAGGACACTGAAGGATTATGGGAAGCATTTCTGGATACCTGCCACATGTAAAGTTATTACGCTGATCTGGGAAAACCGATAAGGAGCAAGAGGGGAGATCGAAGGGGGCACTCAGAAGACAAAATCAGGCTAAATCAGGGTATCAGCAGTCATGGGGTCATAAACTAGCTGGCTGTTACGCCATAAGGGGCATTTTTTGTGTTCCCCCACTTCTGTGGGGACACAGACTCCGCAGTTGGGCTGCACTCTAATTCTGCAGCTGTTAATCACTTTCTTGCACTCCCTTCCTAAATGCCAAGCAATAGCAAAGAAAAATAAAAACGATATGGTTATGTGAGAGGGAATAATTGTTCTCTTTATAGACTAGTGGAGTTATGTACTTTTAGGTAGCCGTCCTTTTGCCCGATGAAAAGTCGTCAAACGGAGCAATCAAGTCAATTTCTTCTTCAACAAAGAAGGAATTGGTCTGCAGCTGCCCACACCTACCACAAACTAAATAAAATGCCTGACACTTTGGCAGCTTATTTTACTCCTTTCTACAAAGCCCATAAGAAGAGATGTTGAAAAGTTAATACAGAATATGCAGAGACCAGAATTTCACAGAAACACTATGAAAAGGGTATAATGGCTATTCCACATGCGTGCATCATTCAGCCAGATTGACAGTGTATAAGAAGTTGCTGCATCTGTTCCAGGTAACCAGTGCCAACATTTTATTAAATCAACATAAACAACAGTCCCAAATTATCATTGCTGCCAGCTGTAGGATACTTTGGTAGGTTTCAGTCTTAGAGGAAGATTTGTTCTTCAAAATCCTCCCAAGCCAGAGAGGTCAATAAAAGTACTTGAACAGATTAAGTGAATTTGATTTATCTTAATTACTAGACAGTACATTTTCCATAGGAAATTGTTAGACCACATGTAAGTCTGGCACACACAATGAATTCTTTAATTTTTCAGTAAAGTAAGGAGAGAGGTGAGTTCATTGGAAGAGAAGAGTAGGATTAAAGGGCTTTTTCAGTGTGCAGTGATTGTGTGTGTCCATCCATTTGCCCAGCCAGTTCATTAGGAAGAACTCTGTCCATCAATGGATTATCAAAATGTGTGCTAAAAACAATCTGAAAACAAATTGCAGACTGCGGACAGAAATTTAAAGACAAAAAAATGTTTACTGGGACAAATCTACTTGTTATGGAATTGACCTAGGTTTTAGTTTTCAGTTCCAGTTCTCTGACCAACTCCATGCATGGCTTTGAATATCAGAGAATTATATCATTTTACAGTTGAAGGAGACTTAAGAGAACGATAATCCACACTTGCTGTCCCAATAAGCAGTGGTGTAAGACTTATTAAGACACACTTTTATCAGCTACTCTATTCACAGAACTAAAACTAATCATAGTGGTCTTTGCAAAGTGGTTTGCTGTAGATAGGAGACGCTCTTAATATTTTTCTTTTAGTTTAACAAGATGCAAACATTGCCTAAGGAGATAGATAAAGGATTGGTGTTCTTGGGTAATTGTATGGCAGGAGAGGGTTTTTTTTTTTTTTAACTTTTAGGTTCAGGGGTACATATGCATATTTGTTATATAGGTAAACTTGTGTCACAGGGGTTCGTTGTACAGATTATTTTGTCACCCAGATACAAAGCCTAGCACTCGTTGATTTTTCTGCTCTTCTCCCTTCTCCCACCCTCCAGTGGGCCCCAGTGTCTGCTGTTCCCCTCTTTATGTCCATGTGTTCTCATCATTTGGCTCCCACTTATAAGAGAACATACAGTACTTGGTTTTCTGTTAGAAGAGGACTTCTAGGTTAGAAATAAATGGAAAGTAAGTACTGGGGAGGGTAGATGAGTACCAATGGATGGATACCAATATCTACATTTTATTTTAGGAGTAAGGGGTAAGAGAGGGATCCCTTAAAGAGATGAAATTTGCTTGTGTTAACAGATCTCTTTTGCATCATTTGACTAAAACAATCACATCTCCCCGCAAATGACACCCCCTTCCCTGTGCACATATGCAACCACAGTGCACTGCAGCTGGTAGCCAGGCTGGGGAGGCCCCCTGTGCCACCTTTGGAGCTGCACCTAGCACCCTAGAACAGCCATGTGGCTCTCTATTGACAAGAACATCTAATGCCAGGTGTGGAGCTGAACTCTACCATTAGCAAAACAGCTGCTAGATGGTCCTTTGGACAATTTTTTGAACTTCTGCAGGCTAGATAAAAACCTGCTTATGTCATAAAAACAGGCAGGAGAAGGTTGGTATACACTGTGAAAGGAAAGGTAAGGGAATACTCAACTGTCACTCTGTTTCAGGATTAGGGTGTGATCATTCAGAATTTGTAACAAAAGCACTCTATAGATCTCTAATCCCTGCCTTGTTTCTCCTGGATTAAGTGTTGTAACATGAAGCTCTACTCTACCCATGTCGGTGTGTAAAGTTTAGCCAGTAATTATCATATGAATTCAGATCTCATGTTTTTTAGTCAGAACAAGTGATGGAAAATGCTACTAAAATAAATGATTTACATGTATCTCCTAGTGTTGGAACACAGCTGTAATAATTCTTTCAGAAGCTTTGATCCATCCTACAGTTATTCAAATAGGAAATTCCAGAACCTCATGAGGGTATTTTAAAGCTAAAATTCCAAGTTTATCTATTTCAGAAATTCAATTTTACCATACACTTTGATTCAAAATTTCCCCCAAGCATTGAAATATGATCAGAGTTGTGTTTTTGTTTGTTTTTTTACAGCTAATAAAAGCCACCTGGTGGCTGCATCCTGTACATACCTCCTCTTTATTTTACGGTGTCTTTTATTAGTGTTAATCTTGGATCATGGTTGGGTAGAAGAAACACAATGGAAAGAAACCTTGCCTTAACAACTTAAGGTAGTATGAAAAAACCTTTTCATGCTATTTGGACACTAGTGATTTTATCATTCTGGCTGAAGCCTTGCTATCAATAGTAAGTTTGAGAACTACTTGTATGTCACCTAAATAATGTGTATGGATTTGATTAGAAAGAAAAATACTGTTTTTTTTTTCCTTTCCTTGTTGGCTTACCCATTCCATTCTATTCTTTATCACATTCTAGTCCCAAGTATTCTATGAAGGCTTCTCTCCTAAATCACAGAACTTCGGTATCAATCCTACACTTACTTTGTATGCTTTTTTAATGCTCTCCAATTGTTTAACAGGTGTTACTTTTGTTTCTCCAGATACTTTTAGGCTTCAGAAATCTCAAATTAATTGAAATAATTTACCTCATTTTATTTTTCCATAATTCATTATTTTTTCTAATAGAGATTTCAGTATGTTTTAATATTTCAGCCCAAACATTTTTGCTCATTGAATAGATAAATGAATCTCTGACATACCTGGTAAGAGAGATGTGAAATTCATTCACAGGCTCATCAAGGGGCTAGGATCTACTGAACTCCTTGACCACCATAAAGTTTTTCACATACTGAAGACTAAACAGTGTTCATGAAAGCACCTTTACATCCATATGTATTATATTTTTCCCAAAATGGAAAAATGTTCTTTACTTCAGACTACTGATTTACAACTCCTAAGTCATGATCCGTTAGTTAGAGACTACCAATATAATCCTGGCCAAATCATTTATATGAAAATTAATGATTTTGATATCCTGATGGATTTCATTGAACCATACCAAATTCTTAAAGTAATATTAAGTAAGCCACATATAACAGACACACTGAATGGCCTCAGATTAGTGCCAGTAGTAAAATTCGGCATGGGATCCTGATTTAGGAGGCCCTAAATTTGATTTAACATTGCTTTTTCCCAAAGCTAAATCTAGACAGGGGCCGGGCATGGTGGCTCGCCCCTGTAATCCCAGCACTTTGGGAGGCTAAAGCAGGTTAGTCACCTGAGGTCAGGAGTTCGAGACCTGCCTGGCCAACGGGGTGAAACCCCATCTCTACTAAAAATACAAACAAATTAGCCGGGTGTGGTGGCGGGTGCCCGTAATCCCAGCTACTTGGGAGGCTCAGGCAGGAGAATCGCTTGAACCTGGGAGGCAGAGGTTGCAGTGAGCTGAGATTGCGCCGTTGCACTCCAGCCTGGGCAACAAGAGCAAGACTTTGTCTCCAAAAAAAAAAAAAAAAAAAAAAAAAAAAAGTCTAGACAGGCACTCCTCTGGGTTTTGCTAGTCTTGAGGTAAGGATAGTTTTAGGGGTCCTCCTCAGAAGGCCCATTGACGAAAGACAGGAGTAATAAACAGGATATATGATGAGAGTAGGATAAAGAGGGCCATGCTCTCTTTCAGTGTGAAGCAATTTCCAGAAACAGCTAGAATGAGTCCTAAAACAATTACAACCAGAAGCTACATGTGAACCCCATGACCTGTGATTACAGAATAAAATGCATCTTAGCCCTGGGGCACTTTTCTCTACCTACCTCACCAGGCAGGTCAGATGCCCAAATGGCACTCTTGCCAAGACATTAACAAAAAGTTATTCTTTGTTAGATTTATTCCAGCAATTGTTACTCAATATAAACAGGCTCAAATATTAAAAGTGATTATTCCAACTAAAAGCCAGAATGAAAACACAAATGAAAAGTGGGAGCAAGTCATCCTCCCAATTACCACGCCTCAGGGTCTCCCCATCTCCTGATCTGGCTTATAAGATCCTCTCCCACCCTGGCTTCCCATTCTGTTTCCTCTGCCTCCATCCACTTACCACTACTCATGTGGACGGAGGTAAAAATAGCCTATTTTTCACTGCACACAACCAGGCCATTTTGGCCTTCCGTGTACTGACATATACTATTCTAATACTCTCTTTCCCTATAATCACCTGGCTAGCTCCTTCCCACTCATCCTTCAAGCCTCAGACCAGGTGTCACCTTCTTCAGGAAGATTTTCCTAATTTCCGCTACGTTGTGTAGCGCCTCCTGCCCTGGGATCCCCTAGCACCTTGGGCATGCTCCATTCAGAGTTCTCGCTACTTTGTATAGAATACTTGGTCATTAACTGCCTCCCCTCTAGCCTTGAGTTCAAGGGCAGCCACCATGTTTATTCGTGTGTGTAGCCATACTTAAGAAATGTTTGCTGAATGGAAATGCAAATGCAAACCTTTTACAAACAAATTGGGTTTAAAATGATACTGGAATAACTGTATTCAACATTCAGGTCATGAGCTAATAGGTGCACTGAGAGAAGATCTGAGGACAGTCCAATTCAGAAAAAAACCGCAATGAGCATTGAGAAACTGGATGCCTTTCAATGACTGTACTGTACTTTACAAGTCACTTTTTATTATGTGGAATAAAGAGCAGAAAATGGAGAAGCCAAGTTTCATACGCACAAATTCACCTATTAAAAAGTTCAAATTAAGTGACCTTTTCTTTCACTCATTTCTTCAAATATATTAAGCCTGTAAAAACAGGCTTCCTCCTCCTCTCAATCTAAGGAAATGCTAAGGAAACAGAACCAAGATCAAATGGGCTTTTACTGACATATGCTTATTTTGGCTAAAAATCTTTTAAGAAAATCGGCAGTTGTAAAATATATCTTAAAATAGAGAACTTTAAAGAAAAACCCCATGCTTGTGAAAGAAGTATCCCTTTTGCAGTATCGGACTAGTTTGTACACAGTGAACTGCCTGCAGTGAATTAGATGGTGCTTCCTTTTCTACAGAAAGATTACAAGAGTCTCCCTACGGTCAGAGCCAAAATAGGCTCTTTTGAGTGTCACTATCAATAACCAATTCAATTCAATCGATTGATGACACTGTGAACATTATGAAAAAAAGAAAACTTGGAACTTCCTTACTACATTTCTAGAAATGTCTAAGACCCTTTTCTTTCAATAATAAAATGAACTAATAAAATGTTGGATATTTTAGATTGAAAAAAGAATCACAAAACTGTACAGCAATACGAACAACCTGGTATCAATGTGTAATAAACAGGGATACTTAGAAAAGTTATCAGATAACACTGTTAAAGATATGTAACTCTTGTAAAACTCGATTTCATTTTATCCATGACAAAAGGTCCCAAAGCAAAGAATTGCTGTGCCTGAGACTAGTCTGTAGTTATTTTAAGTATTAACTCTTAAAAACTTTCACCTACATTGTGTCACAAGACTTTCCTTTCATTGCCCTCTCCTTTCCAGCATTTTAATTTTTTGGTGCTTCCAATCTAGTTTACATCATGCACAGTCATTACTGATCCACAGACTTAGTATTTAATATCAACATTTGGCATCGAATTTTTTTTAAAGATGTCATACTATTATTAACAAAACCATCTTGCCAGCAATTTTAAACCCACCAGTAATTCAAATATTTGCAAAACATGACTTTAGAGGTATCTAGTGCTATATATAGAAAACCCAAGAGTGAAATGGAAGCTGGAGCCACCCTCAAGACAGAGAAGATAATATAATTTCTTTCCTTTGTCGTGGTTATAACTTTTGCACTCTCAGAATTTGCCTGGAATAGCACTGGTGGCTTACCTTGTGTTTGGTTTCAGATTTTCTACTGTGGAAAAGGTCTGATTGGTAATTTGAATGGACTTGTTCTTCCCACTGAATGACCCATTTTCTCTGGATATAACTTCATATTCTGTAAAGCGAAAAAAGCCAACAGATACTTGTCTTTATTTCTTGGTTGATTTAATTGCTCCTGAAGCTATTAGCATAAAAAAGCCACTCACATAAAGTGAGCAATTGAGATTGAAGTTCTAGAGACATATTGATCTTACACATTGGCAATTTTCATATGGGGATGGTCAGCAGATGAAGGTTCCAGAAGCATTTTAGGATTTGCTCATTGACCATTTCTGCATTTCCTTTACCAGAGGCAAAGGAAGGGCCTGGTAACTGGTGAAGACCCATGCCATGCCTGTGGTTGCTTTGGAGACATAGCCTTTGGTTTTGTTAGGTGAGTCAGATAGTCTGCCGCTGCTACAAAGCCCCATTTGGGGAAAGCACTGTATGAAGAGTGGTGCCTGAGTAGACATGTTCTCTGCTCTACAGGCTTTAGAATATAGTTGGGGGAAAGGCTACTGGATACATGGTACTGCTGCAGAAAACTTCTTTGAGTTGAGCATCACAGCAGCAAATAGCAGCTAATCAAATAATAAACTCTACTTTTCATTATTTTGAACTATAGGAGTATTTTGAACAATAGTTCATTATTTTGAACTATAGGAGTAGTGGGTTTTTGTACCCACTGCCTACATAAGTTATGCTTCCTTGATTATTTTCCTTGCATTGAAAAACAAAATACTATCCTTAAAGTCTGCATAGAGGTCTGCCTAAATTTCACTTAAAGGCACATTTCTATGAACTTGCAGGGCTCATCAAAAGGGAAAGAAATTTAGAATAAGAGAATGCCATTCACACATTTGTTCATTGGACTTCCCTGCTCTCATTTGGGACTCAGCTTAATGCATGTGATGAGATGATACAGAGAACTAAAAAAGATCCAAAAACCCAAACAATAAACCCCACTCAAAATCAGCTCCATTAATATGAAGAAATACACAAGTACTGGGCATCAGATAAGGTGAAAAGGCTGCCAAAGTCTGGCAAGTTATATTAGGGATTTCTGCTATTGGCACTGGTGTGAGATGAATATTGGAAATAAAATAAAAAACTAGAATAACCCAGATAGACCCCAAAATCACCAATTCATATTTGGGGAAGATTTCTTTTTTTTTTTCTTTTTTCTTTTGAAACAGGGTCTCTGCTCACTGCAACCTCCACTTCCTGGGGTCATGCTATCCTCCCACCTCAGCCTCCTGAGTAGCGCACCACCACACCCAGCTGATTTTTTGTAGAGACAGGATTTTGCCGTGTTGCCCAGGCTGGTCTTGAACTCCTGAGCTCAAGCGATCCACCCATCTCAGTTTCGCAAACTGTTGGGATTACAAGCGTGAGCCACTACGCCCAGCCTCAGGAAGATTCTTAATCGCATATTTAAAAAACCCCAAGAGGAGGAGGATTTTTTCTGAACAATTTTGTATGACCATTCTTCTGAAAATTAAAAATTAAACTGGAAGACAGTGGCCATGGATTCTGGATAGTATTGGTGCAGCTATTAAAGTCCTGATGACTGTTACCTAGTACTGTCACTGACACTTCTTTTTGATCCCAAACTCTCTCTCAGCTGGCTCTCCTAACAGACTGGAAAGGGAGAGGGGAAGGGAGAGAATTCTGAATTAAAATCTGTCCATTTTATACTTTTTCCTCAGCTGTGAAGGGATATTTGTTAGAAAAAGATGGAAGGACTTAAAATGCAAGTAAAATTGATTAAAAAAAAAAAAAAAAAAAAAGAAACCAAACAGCTTAATGGAAAGAGACAAATTAAGCCACTTGTCTTGAACTTGATCTCAGTCTTCCCATCCATACAATGTGAATATCTCTTCATAACACTGCTTGTGGGGATTAAATTAGGTACAGGTGGAAAGTGCCTGATAGTATTTTTCATGGATTTTGTTCAACAGGTGGTACCTATTATTATGCTGCTTTTATTATTATTTATCATCCTTGAGTTGTGGTTTGAAAATGACTAGAAAAGGGTTAAGATTCCAGTAGGAAAGGTTCACGTGCTGCTAAATCACCAAAAGAACAATTTATATGACACTCCAGTTGCTTATGCACCAAAGCAACCACCTTCAAAAAGCATCTTTGGCTTGGGACATTCCTCATCACTGTATGACATTCTTAATATTAACCCTGCCTTTTAGTAGTTGAAACATCTATTGCATGTCTTCTCTGATTTCCATTTGGCTCAAGTTTTAACAGCTGATTTAATATTTTTTTTTAATGGAAGATCAGAATTCTCAAAATGGATCTAGAAGCTTCCTTCCTAATTAAAAAGAAATTTAGAATTTCAGAATTCTAGCTTTTGAATATACATTTGTCTTGTGCTTTGTAAATATATATTTCCCATTTTTAATCCTTTCAAGTGCTAATGCCTCTTCATAAATCCACCAACATTACAAACATTGCTCCTACCGATAAACATTAACAATTTCTAGTTTATGCTGCATATTCAAATATCTTATTTAATTTTCTCCTCAGGATAAATTGATAACAATGAGGATTATTATTATTACACGTAAGGAAACTAAGGCTCAAACAGTCTAATTTTATACACAAGTTGCATATCTAAAATAAAGCTGGTCAGGGATTTAAATCTATGTCAGCATGCTCTTGGACTATCAGATTATGAGGCTTATAACTAACAACTTAAAGTTGCCCGAGGATCCAGACTATGGCCAATTTTTTTGGTGTACCTTTTTCTACTTCGGTATAGAAGGGACATGTAGAAGTAACTGAACCTGGATGTCTTCACTGGAGGTGAATGTGTGTCCCCATCAACTCAAAGAAAGAAGCCAACTCAGGCAGAAGAATATAGTTCACTCTATTATATCTCAGTACCTTTTTGTAAAGTCAGTTCAAGTGATATAATAATTAATCTCTATATTATCTGAGCTGCTGGTTTGTAAACAATCGCATTTGAAATCAAGTGGTATTTAAGGGAACACTAAAACAAAATGGAATGAAAAACCAACAGGATTTTAGGGCAAATGCTCCAATGTTTAAATATGGACTAGGTGAACTATGATTAAATACAAACTTAATTCTATTTAGGAAATTCTGCAGTTAAAGAGATGTGGTCCTTGTCCACGAAAATTGTTGCAAATGCTCTGTATCATGTGACAGATCTCAAGCAACTCATTAACATTTAGTAACAGCATTACAAAAGCAGTTTGGTTAGATGGATAAAGTATACTGTATCCATGATTTTTGAGATTAAACATTTATACAATAAAAAAGGACAATTCTTCAGCTTTAAAAAGTTAAATTGTATATTATGAATATATCCAAGTTGATGTGTATTCGATAATTAAATGTATTAGATTAACCAGTTCTACCTCAATGTTCCTTATCTTTAAGGCAAATGAAATTTTATAGATCATTTAGTTTCATGAGAACTAAGCCTCAGATGATCACAGGAACTCCTTACTAGCACAGCATATGAAGAGTTTTAGACATTTTAATGGATGCAGATAATCAATACTGACAGATTAATTGATTTTTAGATATCGTAGTACCTATTAGCACAGTCCCAAGGAAAGAAGCAGGACTAGGCAAATCTCTAGGAACCTCCTAGAGATGGGTAGTAGTGGGTTCTTTCTCAAAACAAAGGGTAGCTTTGCATGAGAAAGGGAAACTCACAAAACATGGTAAAGAAAGCTAGTTAAGCAAAGATAAGCTGCTTACACTGGAAGTTGCCCAGATCCAGTGGTTCTGTCTGAGGAGACATAGCTGCTGTTTTCCATGTACAGTAGGAAATGTTTTTGGCAGAACCTGAGTCCCTGCATACTCTACCTGGTCCTGTGCACTGCTCCTCTCTCTTCCTGATGGCCTTTTAGTTGACCCCCCTATTCCCTGCCTGCCTGCACCAGGTACATGGCAGGAACTTGGGTGGCAGGAATTCACCTACCATGCTATTTGCTATATCCTCTAGCTGATTTAGCTTGCTAGTCTTTTTTCCTCCTCCTCGTTGGACTATCCTCTTTATTATGGAGAATCAAACTGTTGTATAATGAATTGAGAGTGTTTCGGGATTTCTTAGTTTTCATAATCATTTCTAGAGGAACTGGTGGGTGGTAACAGAATCAAAATTTCTTAAGATGAGCAGAAAATTGATCAGGAATAGAGTTTTTGTTTTTATTTATGCTAAGACAGTTGAAGTAACCTTTAGTCTGCTAGAAAGTTCTAGGTCAATTAGAAATTGGGTTGGTGAAAGGAAAATCAGTTTTAAATTAATCAGCAATATAATTTTCTTGGTAATGAAAGACTGGCTTCTTCATCCTGGTGTGAAAAAGAGTTCTGAGAGGAGATGGAAAGAATGCGGCCTGAAGAGATCTAAATTAACAGGGAGCCCATAACAAGCACAAAGATGATCTTTTCTCATCCTATGACACTGTTGACAATAATGTGCCTTAAAGGCAGCAAAACTGCTAGCTTTGGCTCCTCCCCAGATACGCTTCACATGCCAACGTTGACCCACGGTACCCCACTCCCAGGGTATCTTATTACCAAAGCTTCCCACCATAACAGTCCTCATGCCATGATCTTACCAGTGACAGTGTCATTTAGTGGCTTTTCCCAGTCCAAGATGACAAATGAGGGGCACCCTTCCACGGTGACCACAGTGAGGTTGGTGGGTGGGTTCTGTGGTGGGCTGGTGGCATTCCCCTCTGTGGCATCCTCTTTGGGGAACCGTTTGACGGAGTCAGTAATGGAGCAGGGACTGTCGTCAGGCTTTTGGAGGTATCGCACATGAGGACCTGTGAGAGAGAGGACCTTTGACATTTAACATTTTTGCAACTCGTGAAGAAGATGGAAGTGAGCTCATAAATACAATTTGAGGACATTTGGTCTCATATTATAAGCAGATGGTTGAAAGCCATGATGTGGATGGTTCAAACTAGGAAAATTCAAAATCTTGCCTCTGAGACACATGATATAGGGTGGTGTTGATCTACTTACTGAATAGGTTTAGCTTATGCTAATATCAAAAAGTAATTTGATCCCCTAAGCATAGTTTAGAGTTCATAATTTATGGGGCACTGGGTCTTACCTCAGTAGTGGGAAATAATTAGCTCCATACTAAACACAGTTCTGGTCCCACCCAATAAATTTTAAAAACCAGACTCAAAAGAATCAAGTAGCTTCAAGTATTTTACTGTATCCCAGAACAAAACTCAAGAATATTCTAGGAATAATAATAAAAAAAAAATCCAGCACCTAACAGGTAAAATTCATAGGAAAATATTACCTATAATAAGGAGAGAAAAATCAATCAATTGAAACCAATGCAGATCTCACATAGATGTTAGAATAATCAGATAAGAATTATAGTTATTACTATAATCCACATGTTCAAAAAGTTAGTAAAGACATGTATGATATTAAAAAGGACCCAAATCAAATTTCTAGAGATGAAAGCTACAAGATAAAAGATGCATTGGATAGAATTAATACCTATAAGATAATGCAGAATAAATGATTAGTGAACTCAAAGACATAGCAATAAAAACTATCCAAAAAGAGGGAGAGAAGATAAAAATTAAAAATAACGAACATTACTGAGCTGTGGGGACCATTTCTGGTGGTCTCGTATACATGTAATTGGAGTAGTAAAGGTAAAGAAGTGGGTGGGCAGAAAAAAATATTTTAAGAAATAATGGTCCCAAATCTTCCAAATGTGATAAAACTTCTAAACCCATAGAGCCAAAAAGCTCAAAGATACCTAGGAACAACAAAAATGTAGAAAACTATATGCTGGTCATCATCAAGTTTCTCAAAACAAGTGATAAAGAGAAAATCCTTAAAGGAGGCAGACAAAAAAAGACACGTTATATACAGAACAACAAAGGTAAGGGTTTTGGCAGATTTCCTACTAGGAAGAATGCAAGTGAGAGGCATTGGAGCAGCATCTTCAATTATTGAAATAAAATACATCCTTTAGAATCTAATAAGTAGTGAAAATACCTTAAAAGCAGAACACTTTTTCTAGACATACAAAATCTGTAAGATTTACCAGAAGACCCACACTAAGAGAAATATTAAAGGAAGTCTTTCAGATAGGAAGGAAACAATGCCAACAGGAATGTGGAGCCACACAAAGGGATGAAAAGCGCAGTGACAGTAAACACATAGGTAACATACACAATGTTTTTCTTATTATTCTTTCTAAAAAGTTCGCTGTCTAAACACAAAAACTCCTTACTGTAATGTATATAACACGTAAAAGTAAAATGTATGACAATAATAGTCCAGAGGCCAAGAGGGGAGCAAAGCTATGCTAGTGTGAGGTTCTTATATGTGAGGTTGTACATTATCACTGGCTAGCAGATTGTGATAAGTTAAAGATACATGCTATAAACCCCAAAGCAACCATTAAAATAATAAAACAAAGTTACAGCTAATAAGACAACAAAAAAGATTAAATGAAATCGTAACATACTCAACCTAAAAGAAGATTGACAAAGAGGAAAAAAGGGAACAAAGAAGAGATGGGAAAAATAGAAGGCAAATAGCAAGATGAAGATTTAAATGTACCAACATCAATAGCCATATTAAATGTAAGGCTACACACACCCAAAATAAAATGCAGGCTGGGCGTGGTGGCTCATGCCTATAATCCCAGCACTTTGGGAGGCCGAGGCGGGTGGATCACTGGCAGTCAGGAGTTTGAGATCAGCGTGGCCAACATGGTGAAACCCCGTCTCTACTACAAATACAAAAATTACGGGCATGGTGGTGGGCATCTGTAGTCTCAGCTGCTTGGGGAGGCTGAGGCAGGAGAATCACTTGAACCCAGGAAGTGGAGGTTGCAGTGAGTCAAGATCACACCACTGCACTTCAGCCTGGGCGACAGAGCGAGATTCCGTCTCAAAAAACAAACAAACAAACAAACAAAACTATTCTGAATAGCTCTACACCTATTAAAGAAAGTGAATTCTATTAAAAATTGATACACTGAGTTTCATTAAAATTAGAAGACACATACTGGGAAAAAATACTTTCAAAGTATGTATCTAAAAAAGGTCTTGTATCCAGAAAATAGAGATTCTCAAAATTCTACATTAAACAAGCAACTCCATTTTTTAAATTCGGCAAAAAAATTGGAAGTAGCCAAAAGATATATAGATGGCAAATAAGCACATAAGATGTTCAGTGTTATTAATTGTTAGGTGGTTGCAAATTAAAACCATAATCAGATACCATTACACACCTACTAAAATGGCTAAAATAAAAAAAGACTGACCATACCAAATGTTGGTGAGGATTTGGAGGAACTAGAACTCTCATCTCTGCTGACAGAAAGGTAAAACAGTACAACTACTTTGGAAAACAGTCTCTTAAAACGTTATACACACACTTATATGCCATGTAGCCACCCCCTCCTAGGTATTTGTCCAAAGGAATGAAAGCATATGTCTATACAAAGACATGTACATGAATGGACATAATAGCTTTATCAGTAAAAATTGCAATGCCACGAACACATTTACTAAAGAAACAAATTACTGAATATCCAAATAATAGAATGCTAGTATACATGCAGCAACATAGATGACTCTCCAAATATTTATGCTGATAAAAGAAGCTTGACAACAAAAAGAGTTCATATTGTATGTTTTCATTTATATAAAATTTCATAAAGTACATACTATAGTATGGCAGGCCTGTTGTCACGTAGGCACTGGGGGGTTGAGTGGGAGAAAGAAGAGAAAGGGACTGCAAAGATACATGATGAAACTTTTGGATGTCATATATGTGTTATCTTGATTGTGATGATGGTCTCATGGGTATATGCATATGTTAAAATTCATCAAATGTTACATTTCAGAAAAAAATTATAAATGCAAATACTGGGCTCTATATCATATCTCTCCTACTGTGGTAGACTGTTGTTCAAAACTATTCTTTATGTCCATAGGAGAAGTATTCTTCCCCAATCCTTGATTTGAACTTGGCTGTGTGACATTTTTTGGCCAATGGATATTGGTAGGTATGACACAAAAAGGAGGTTTAAATGTGGTTTTGCATTTGGACACTCCCCATCTTGATTTTGCCTTGTTATGAAGGTGGCTTCCCCTGGGTCACTGTTGGTTGTTCATCCTGGGAATCAGAGTAAACACTTGTGGGGTGAACCTGAGTCCAACCCACAAGAGGCCCAGTTGTACCTGCTGCTAGAAGCAGAACCACTAAGCTAAACACATCCTAGATCAGCTGACACTCAGTTGACTTGCAGACACATGAAAAATAAATCCTTATTATTATAGTAAGCTACTAAGATTTGGGGTTTGTTACACAGCAATAACTGGCTGATACACCTACCAAAAATAGCCTTTTCAAATGTGAGATTCACAGCCAACCATACATACCTTTGAATCTTGGCTTCCCAAGAGGATCAGTTTCTCTTGTTGGGCTTGAGCTAAAGTCAGTTATATTTTCTGAGAATGGAAAATAATGAACAATTTTGGCAAAAGATAAAAAAGCTTCACAATACAATGTAAACGTTGTAGACTAAAGATACTCAATATTTCTCCTTGTAAACTGCTTGCAATTTTGACTTTTTAAAGTTACACATATTCATCTACAATATAAGGCCTTTAGTTGTGTCCTGCTGCAAGGTATTCTATAGTGTGAGTAATGAATTACAAGTTATAACCAAGTGGTTAACATGCACTAATAACTTAAGGTATGTGTAGTTAGTAATAATGTGATTTAGTGGTAGCATTAGGTAGTCTAGATCTTTTTATGAACCAAAGTTAGGCAGTTTCTTCTAGGTCTGCTAAGGGAAGGACAATACTCTATAAGGAAGTGTTGAAAATAAGTATAATTTTAAAATTAAAAACAACCATATTAATAAAATGGAGTAAAATAGAAGACCTCAAACTGAGACTCCCCCATCTGCACCACCATTTAAAATCTTTTGCACCTCATAGCTAAGTATCCAGTGAGAACGGATTGCCATACGAACCCAGTTCTTCTCCAGAGGCAGGAACTGTTGGTTGCTTTATATCTGTCGCTATTCTCTCCAAGGGAGTTCCAGTAGGTCTGAGTGTTGACCTCAGGGGTGGTATGGTTATTGGGCTTGATGAAATGATTCCTGTAATGTAGAGCCAAAGTAGTCAGGCTTTACAGGAACACTGCCAAATTTCTATAAACATTTATTCAGTAAATGTTTTTAAGCACTTACTATGTGGCTTGGCACTATAGACCAGCCTTGGAGAGAAAACAAGACCTGATTCTTAGTGGAGATAGATGTGTGAGCCAAGTATATCAAAGCATAATTATAGACGTTATGAAAAAGTACTAGATAACATCACAGAGGGGCGTGTAAGAAGAGGGAGTGGTTATGTCTGTGAGGAAAATGGAGGGTTGTCGGGTTGCATCGGGCAGAGAAATGCCTTCACAGAGGATGTGCCAATAGAGAGAACTAATTAGTAGGTAGAGACAAGAGCTGTATTATAGACAGAGATTATAACAAGAACCACGTCAGGGAAGCATGCAATAGCCTGGTGTGTTTAACTTGAAGGGGTACAATAAGAGCTGAGAGTGGAGGGACAAGGAAGGGCAGATCATGAAAGAAGCTGAATACCATGGATTTGGATGTTATTTTTAGGGACTGAGTCAGTTGTGTAGGCAAGAGAAAGGAAAGTGAACTACAGCAAAGGCAGTGGAACTGGATGGAAGGGGTGGACATGAGAGCTGTCAGGGGACTCAGTGGCAGGCCTGGAAGATGGCTAGAGAAGAAGGAAAAAGATTCCTAGGGTTAATGTCCATGATTCTGGCCTGGTGGCCAGTGTAGTGCTACCCTGATTGCTATATTCAACAGTGACTCCTCCACTCTTAAAACACTTATAAGTCCCTAAAACTGGATCCATCCCAAGGTCCAGGCAAGTCTGGGTGTTTAGAGTCGAAAGGAGACTAGATTGAATTTTACGTTCCACCTGGAAGAAGGAGTCACTCTTGGGCAATAGAGAGTCAAAGGATACAAGCCTGTCCCAAGGACTATGGCCTGGCATGGAATCAGGGCTGAGTAGTCAGATGGGCCTCTGGCCTGGCCTCCAGGGATGCATGTTCCTGACGCTAGTGGGTATGAGCCACAATAAGAGGTCAAGCAAAACCCAAGAGAAGTTGCACTGCAGTCCACAGGGCTTTTCAGAGTTGGCAGAGTCAACCGGAAATGCTGTCATAGCAAAGCATTTTCATCCTGGTGAGAAGAGTGGGACTCAGAAGCCTGGGTAGATCTGGAGATTGAGGGCAAGTGGCGCACGTCACATGGCAGCCCCAGACTGTGCTCACAGACACATGTGAGAGCCTCAGAGGACTCCAGGAAATGGGGCTGGAATTCAAGATACACTTTCTGTGATGCTAATCAGGCCACATCTGTCCCAGTGCCCTCAATTATTGTTTGGCTCCTCAGTGCGGCCGTTTGCCTGGAGTTAAAGGTGAATGGCGGAGGGTGAGGGTGGAGAGTGGGGACTAGGGTTCGTCTCAGAAGTGGAATGTGTTTACAGTTTTTCTTCAGGCTGGGTGGGCTGTACCAAAGCTACATTTACTGACAGGAGAGAACCAGGGTTTGTATGGCAGGCACCAAGGCCATCAAACTGCTCCTTAAGGCACACAGCCTCACAGCATTGCTCTGGAGCGGGCCCCCAAGTGGCACACTCAGGCATCACCCTGTGGCTCATCCAGTCCGATCAGCAAGCCGCTGGAGCTCAAGTCACAGCTGCCCCAGGTTACAATAAATGGTGAAGCCCTGTCTCCTAGCAAGGCCATGCCACTGGGCCTTGACTCAGATAGGCACCAGAGGCATGGACGGGAGGCTGCTTCCTCCTTCAGCTGGGGGAAAATGACCTAGAGTTCACTGTGCGCCTGGGACATCCTACAAGCTCCAACACAATAGCCTCCTTTCATCCTGTGAGAACAGTGACACTCACTCCCTTTCACGGCGATCCACATCAGTTCCATCTTTCACAGCTGTTTTAACATTTTTATCCCGATTCCACCTACAAAATATTTAGGAAGTAGTGTTCTGGAGAGAGGGAGGAAAGATGGGGAACATGCTGCAATTTGCTGGCAGGTCCTAGGTGAAGAGCCCTGAGTATGAGGTAAAGCTTCCATCTGAACTGGGTCAATTTTACTCACTCAATTTCATTCCTTTTTTCACTTCGTTATTACTTATCAAATATCCTCTATGTGCTAAGCATGGGATTTGGTTCTGGGAATTTGGAGAGAAAAAAACAAGGACTTTGTCATCACAGAGCTCACAGTCTAGCACGGGAAGAGAAGTATGCAAACAAACAGGTCTGAAACAATTTTCTGTTTGCTCTAACAGAGGTGTATGTCAAGGACAAGAACAGAGAAGCAGTGCCAAGACGACCTGGAGGAGTTAGGGAACGTTTTTAAAGAAAAGGATGAGGTCTGAGTATCCCAAGCCTGGAAAGGATCATTCTAGAGGGAGGAGCAATGTGTGTGCCCAGGCATGGAGGAAGAGGCAGCTTGCCTCCAAAACATATTCCTGTCTTGTTGCACAGGCTAGGCCTTTCAGCCACCCTGAATATTTTAGTCCCAAATCTTCCCCTGAGCACCACAATACCAGGCCTGGCATGAAGGCTGTTGGATAGGAGAGCTTTCAGTGGGACATACAGGATTTTGTTTCAGGAGACAGGATAAGTCAATGACAAGTCATCACATCTGTTGTTCCCAGGGCCTTGGCAATGTACAGCATCTTGTCCAAAATAATCCATTTGTTGAAGGGCCTGAGTCAGCTTCAATCTAGGCTCCAAGCACTCAGACATCTAGGAAGCAAATTTGCCTATATGCAGAGGGATGGTTTCCTTCTTTCAGTCCAAGAGTCAGGTTATAAGTCCTGAAAGCCATCATTTACAGTGTCTGGTCTTCAGGGCCAACACAAACGTGTCACACACATCAGTAGTGTGCCTGTTGCTAGCTCACCAAGAAGAGTTTACGTTGGCTACTAAAACTGAAATCATGGCGGGAGAAGGAAGTTACATGACTAACGTACCTGCACTTCCTGGCTTTCCAGTGACATTATTTGGTGGTAAAGGTTTTCTTCGTGGGGGTGTAGGTCTGGGTGGCAAGGGTGGGCGGCGAGTCCCTGGGATTGTGGATAAGAGATTGTATTTTAGATAAAGTCATTATAAAGATTCACTATTGAAAAAAACAGTGTTTTTAAAAATAAAAAATAATGTTTGATAATTAGTAGTTAGATGACAGAGAATAGATTCTACAGAAAAGTGCACACAAATAATATATTCTGATATTCCTATAAATTAATGTTGGTAATGTACCCAGGGACAACAAAGCACTTTAGTATATAGAAAACACGTTTTCATTATAGACGAATATACAGTCGAGCCCTTCATATCTGTGGGTTCCCCATCAGTTAATTCAAACAACTGTGGATGGAAAACTTTTTAAAAAATCACAATAAAAATAATACAACAACAGCAAAACACAAAATACAATATAACAACTATTTATATTGCATTAGGTATTATAATAATCTAGGGATGATTTAAAGTATATGGGAAGATGTGCATGGGTTATATGCAAACACTATATCATTTTATACAAGGGATTCGAGCAGCCTCAGATTTTAGTATCTGAGGAAAATCCTGGGACCAATCCCCCATAGATACCAAGAAATGACTGTACATAGGTATACCTACTTTTGGAAAGGCTATATACACGTATAGAATTTAACATCTTTCATTTTCCATGTAGACTTAATAGGAGCACTTCTGAACTTTATTATCCTCAGCTGCCTTTTATTTTGAGCCTACAATTTCTTATGCCATTTTAGTTTTAAATTGTTAAAGCATAGATTTTCTCCTTTTGTGGGTGTTTTACTCCCTTCTCAGCTCTATTATGTAACTGTAATTAAAACCCTTTAGAACTTCTCAAAGACTACATTGAGGTAACCCTGATGGCTGGAACAAGTCTGTATCTGTGGGGAGCACACTCACTGTGAACCGTTGTGGGAGTTGTGTACTGCACAAAGACACTGGCCCAGGAGGTGTAAGTGGGGGACAAAGCTTAGCACCTGCTCTGTTCATCCACTCATGAGCTCTCATGCAAGGCTGCCAGCCCAGAGGAAGGGCATTGCTTTTCTCATTGTCTGCCTAAAGGGTGGGGTAAACAGGCACCTTTTCATAATTTGCAGAAAGATTGGCGAGGTCAAAGGTGCTTGGAGAAGTCCACTTTAACCCACATTTTAAGTCCTGTGCCATAGTTAAACAATTTGTATCTTTTTTTGGTATAATATATGTTGGTTTTAAAATCTCCAAGAAAAATTGTCAATCCAGGAAAATGCCTGGTATACTAGTAAGAGAAAGACTCTGTGTGTGTGTGTGTGTGTGTGTGTGTGTGTGTGTGTGTGTGTGTTCAGGAGTATACTGGTGGTTGACGTTAATAAAAGTCCTTATTCAATCCAAAGGCATTCTGAGTCACCAGATTCATACTTTTGGCCTATTACATAGAGCATACTCTTAAATCAGGAACATAAGTAATCACAGGCAAAAAAAATTGTAATAAATTACACAAGAGCAAAACTTAAACACGATCAAAACTGGAAACCACAGTCAGTGATTCTGCAGCACGTGCCCATTATGGCCCCTCAGAACATTATAGAAAGTAATGATTAAGTTAGTATCACATCGGAAGTTCCTATTAATATTTAATTTGTGCATGGAGCACTTTTAATTCCTCCAAAGATAATATTCCAAATGTTTTCCTAGCAATACCCATGCACTGTATGCATGGTTCTGATATTTTGGGGGCTGTGTGGATGTTGCTGTTTTTGCCACAATAAATGATACTGCAGTTACCATCCAAGTTTCAGAGCTGAGCTGTCATAAAAGTCAGCATATCATTCCTTACCTGGCTTCTTAGTGGGGTGGGGAGAGTCCACTGATACATTTCTATCAGCACCTGATGGCTTGGGTGCTTGCTTGACTCCTATGAGCAGAGATAATGAAAGGGAATAAACATATATTAAACAAAACATGTTCCATGGGAACTTTGTAGAGTTGTCAGTAACAACGTACATTCTTTGCAGAGCAGGCACATTGGTGTTTTTATGCCAAGACATTTTAACGGGCTTCTACTATCTGGCTATAGAAAAAGTTGTGATGTTTTCTCTGTAGAATTAGCATTTCATGGTAAATTGCGGTTTTGTCCAAATCTTTCATGAAACTCATCCTGCACTGCCTTACTGGGTGGTATTGTCTCACCAGGTGGGATTTCATTTATGGTAACTGGCCACCTTTTGCCAATATTCATCAGTACAGTTTGTAATTCAAAAAAAATTTTTTTCTTCCAATCCCTCTATGCCCATTAAAAAAAACCCACACCTTAGAATTCCAGTGTGTTTGGGTTTATACTTAATAAATTGACTTTAAAATTATTCCTGGAGTGGCATTAGCTATAAGGCTATTGAGGCCACAAATGATGTTTTGGGATTTGTAAATTAGCCCTGGGCAGGCCTATAACTCTACATTACTGTTTGAAAGAAACTGATTTGAAAATCACGTTGTGTGTTATTTTGTCTCCTAAGCCCCTCAATAATCTCGTGGTTATTACTAGCCATTTGTCTAAATACCCAGGCTTGGACTTTGGGTAGCAATTCCAAAGGGAACTAATTAGGTTTTTGTCATATTTTAAAAATTATTCTTTTATATTATAAAATAATCTTCCTTGGTTTGGGTGACAGTATTCATTACAAAAGAATAGAAACAGACATTTTTAGAAGTTCAACAATAAAAATCACTTCAGAAATAATGACCTGTCCTAAAAAAGAATTCATACTACTTTGAGGACCTGACTGTAATTTACATATTAAAAAATAGGAATGAAATGTTTACATTAATATACTAGTTAGTACATTAACAATGACAGCAACCCTGTTTTGAGGGCTCACTGTGTTCCAGAAACTGTTTGGGGACATTATATACTCGATTCCATTTAATGTGTGGGCAGATATATTAAATAGACAACAGAAGCTTTGCCTCCCCAAAGTAAGATGACATTTTCACATTAATTTATGACATCCAGGGGATGAACCTAATATTGCAATCCCACATCCTCTGCTGCTTGAGTAAGAGATAAAATATATACAATCATGGAGAAATTACATACGGAATCATGAATTAAAGCTTATTTGTGGTTGGAAAAAAAATGTTTCTGGGGGCAATGACTTTTGTGACTAATCCCATAGGCAGGCCACAAGCAAATGGTTCATTAGCCTTCCTCCTGTGTCTCACTGTCAGGGGTAGTGGGGAAGGGCAATGGCTCATTTGAGTGGTTACTCTGTGAACAGCACAGGGAATTGAAGAATACCTGCATGTGGGTCACTGGGTAACTTGGCTTGCCAAGGTTTGATTTACCACGATTTCTCCAGGGTAACAAAAAGTTTTATATACTCTAGAAGGCCAGTAGGCTGTTGTCTTGAGTAGACCCTTCTTTACAGCCCTTTTCCAAATCTTCCTGCCCTTGAAAACCAAAGTATTTTGATCCAATACTGTGCCAGTGCCTTACATATTCATGATTTGACTTAATCCTTACAACCCTGTGTGTGTGTGGAATACAATCTACGTCCCACAGATGAGAAAACCCAAGGCAAGGGGAGATGAAGCAATTTGCCTGAGGTCTCACAGCTAAGAAGCAGTGGGATTCAGGCCTACATATGCCAGGATCCAAAGTCTATCTCTTCAGCACTAAGAGGCAAAGCACAGAGTACTTACTGTCCTCTGATCATTTTCTCCCTGCTATTCATCACAGTAACTCTGAGTGAATATATTCCTAAAGCCCTCTACTCTGTCTCTTGGGTGACTTGAGCTGCCACCACGGTGTGAGGGCTAAATGGCCATAGCTGGCAAGCACATGTTATCCAGTCATGCCACGGGTGTTTGGGACTCAGAAAATAGTCCAAGGCTGACAGTAGTCACTGACCAGGCATATCCAGATCCACCAAGTCACATGGGCTGGTAGGTTAGAAATCTAGGAGCTCTAACTTAGAGCTAGGTTCCCACACGTGCTTGTAATTTCCTACCTCTAAGCTTTTGCACATGTTAGTTGCTCCATTTAAAATGCCCATTTTCATTCTTACCACTTTTAAGATTTTGCAGCGTTACATTATACATAAGACCAAAGATACACATTGCCTAGCCCTGTTTTTTAATCCAGGGAGGAACTGGAAGAAACGAGCCATTTTCTGTGTAGGTGGAGACAGAGGCATCACATTCTTATGATCCTTAGATATAGGTTCCCAAATCAAACAGAGAATCGGCTGCAAAACCGGACTTTCTCCAGCCTTTAGAAGTGGACAGAAGCCAGTGGTGCCTGAAAGCATTGGGAAGGGCCATGCAAAAGGCAGCTGTGTGGCTCACTGGAAAGATCTGGGGACAGGAGACTGAGCTCTTGTTCTGGACTTGCTCTCTTGCACCTAGCTGCGGTTTAGGCATTTCACCCGGGCCAGAACCGGAGAGACTAGAGAACATCTCTTGCCCTGAGTCAGAGGACAGCAAATGAAAGGCCAAAGGTAGCAGAGAGGCAATGGGAAGAGAAAGGAGAAAATCAGTAAGAGATACTGAAGAGAACGAATTCTCAGGAATTGGCACCCAATCAGACAGTCTGGCCCAAGCTGTGACCTGACTTCTTTTTCCCTCAGGCAGGATTAACCGACACATCTTCTAAAGGGCAGAGTCAGCTCTGTAAGCACCAAGACTTGAGCCTCAGAATGAGCCCCCAACTGCCATATGGGAGTCCTCCAAAAATCTCTGGATTTACATAGTTCACCCCTCAGCAATTTATCGTCCAGAACGAAGTAACAAATTGGGTACTTTTAACCATGGTAACAAAAACTTTGCAAACAAACAGAGTAAACTGGAAATCAGTTCTTAAATGTACCAGTGACTTCATTCCCTGTGATCAAAAAGGGGTGATATTTATGGATGATTGGTTTCTGCACTCTTGTCCCAAATCTTAGCACCTGGCTAAAAAGCCAGCGGCAGGGAGCCAGCAGGCTGGAAGATTTAGTTACAGCCCAGAAAAACACATTCCTCAGCCTGAGGGGACTGGATTCTCGTGCAGCACACTCATGGCGGGGCAGTAAATCGCGGTTCCCTTATTAGGGTGTAGAGAAAGGAGTCTAGGATTCAGGTTTTTAACAATATCTGCCAAATCACATGTGCCAAGGTGGTTTCAGAATTATGCTTTGCCTGGTATATGATGGGCTTTCAATAAATGTTGGCTGAATGAAAAAAATAGCTGCACAACTTCCCTCAGGGAGAAAGTCAGAGAGATTGTCTAGCACTGGGATGGGCAAACTTTTTCTGTGCTTGCTTTCATAGCACAATGGCAGAATTAAATATCTGTGAAAGAGACTGTTTTGCCCACAGAGTTGAAAACATTTATCCTTTACAGAAACAGTCTGCCAACCCCATGCTAGACAAGAAATATTTTCACCTTTATGGGCCATACTGTCTCTGTCACAACTATTCAACTCTGCCATTGTACTGTAGAAGTACCTTTGTACACAACACACATTGTACACAGTACGATGTGAAAGCTAGATGTGTTTCAATAAAACTTTATTTACAGAAACAGGCAATGAGCCAGATTTGGCCTGTGGGGCTGTAGTTTGCACAATCGCTTGGCCCAGTGTGTGCATGGCTTGTTGCATCTCTGTAGGCAGGCCTCAAGGAGATTTTAATAGGTAGGACACATCAGCTAAGCTGAGACATGTCTCTGGAAACCACGGAAAAGCAGAATGCTAGAAAAATGACCCACTTTAGATCTCAACCTATGGCAGGCTACTTTCTAACCTTGGGGTAGAGCAATATCTACCTACACATACGTGTATAAAATACACATACATCAGGTAAAACATAATGATGTTGTGAAATAAGATACACTGGACTCAAGATATTCCTGGGGCTTATGGAATCACGAGATTTTTATAGAGACCTCAACAGTCAAAGGTCTGTAGTCTTTAGGCCTCAGAATCCGTTTTTCTTTTTTTAAGCCTTCCAAGGGCACAATATTAGGTGGTCTAAAACCATAAATAACATATCCTACAGGAACTACAAGTTAAAACCACATTGAGATACCACCTTACTCCTGCAAGAATGGCCACTATCAAAAGTCAAAAAACCATAGATGATGGCGTGGATGTGGGGAAAAGGACCACTTATACATCACTGGTGGGAATGTAAATTAGCACGTGGATAATAGTTTGGAGATTCCTTAAAGAACGAATAGTAGAACTATACCATTTGACCTAGCAATCCTACTACTGGGTATCTACTTAAAGGAAAATAAGTCATTATATGAAAAAGACACATGTGTATGTATGTTTATTGCAGCACAATTCACAATTGCAAAGATACGGAACCAACTTAAGTGCCCATTGACTAATGAGTGGATAAAGAAAATGTTTGGTATATGTACACCATGGAATACTACTCAGTGATAAAAAAGGAACACGACAATGTCTTTTGCAGCAATTTGGATGGATCTAGAGACCATTATTCTAAGTGAAGTAACTCAGGAGTGGAAAACCAAAAACCGGATGTTCTCACTTAAAAGTGGGAAGTAAGCTGTAAGTACACAAAGGCATACAGAGTGATATAATGAACGTTAGAGACTCAGAAGGGGGAGGGTGAGAGGAGGCTAGGGATAAAAACCTGCAATATATTAGGTACAATGTACACTACTCAGGTGATGAGTGCACTAAAATCTTAAATTCACTGCTGTATAATTCATCCATGTATATCCATGTAACAACAAAACCCAAAAGCCATTGAAATAAATTTTTAAAAATAAAATTAAAGAGTATGTCCTATAGATCACAAACACTTCCTTTATCAACTAATTTTTTTAAATGTGAAATATCTGAGTTGAAAACTTCAGCAAGAAAAACTATAGGAAAATGTATGTGAGATGGATAATAAAGATAAACATTCTAAGATGTCAAAGTTGAACATGAAATCAGTTAACACAAAAATGATGCATTAAAATAGTCAACAGAGGCTGAAAGTGTGGATGTGACAGTAGAATTGTGTCAGAGAAGAAAATAAACTTTTGCATACAGCTGCATTTCTATAAAGAAGTCTGATCAAAACTATGCAGAATCAAAGGAAGGTGGACTCAGGTAAGTCTATAACCTGGAGAGGAGAGATTTTTAAATACTTCTTCCTCACCAGTTTCTTAAAGTAGTATTCTCTAGGCAAATATCTGAGAGTTGCTGTTTTTCTTAATCATATGCTACATAGATAATCATGTTATCTATAATTTCTGAATTTTATGCCATTTACTTCTTTTCTTGCCTACTGCATTGGCTAAACACTCACTACTATATTCAATAGAAGTGGCAAAAATAGAAATCCCTGCTGTATTCTCCATCTTAGGAGAAAAGTGTTTAGTCTTTCACCATTAAGTACAGTGTTAGTTGCAGCTTTTTCTAGTCCATTGCCTTAACCACTTGGCCACAACTGCTGCTGGTGTGAATTTTGGCAGTTGTAGCTTTTTCACAGATGTCCTTTATCAGATTGAGGAAACTTCCTTTTATTCTTAATTTCCTGAGAGCTTTCATTAGGGATGAACTGAAAATTTTGTCTAGGTTGTTTTGTGCATCTACTTGGATAATCATGATTTTTCTTCTTTATTCTGTTAATATGGCAAATTACACTAATTTGTTTGAGTGTTGAGCCAACCTTGCATTCCCAGGATGAATTCCATTTGGTTGGTATGAATTATTGTGGCTGACATGGAGATGTACTGCCCAGATCTCCATTCAGTGCTCTCTGGTTGAAGCTTACTCTGAGGGAGATGATAGCTGGATGCTGTCTGCTGACCTCACTCCCTGCAGGTAGGCAGCAAGTCCTTCCTTGACAGGGGATCCCAATTGACAAATAAAAGAATACAGACGAGGAACAAAAAATTTTGGTTGGGCATGGAGGTGAAGTAAAGAAAGAAGAAACAGTGAGCTCAGCTTTGTCTACCTGTGCCCACCAGCCCAATTTCTCCCAACAACTGACAAATTAAATTGAAAAAGACCTGCTGTATTATTCTTCCAAAGCTAAGTTGGATAAATTATTATAAAGTTGACTTTATGTATACAAGAAGGTAACAGATATTCATTTGTAATAAAAGTGGGCTTTGGAAAAATATTTATATTGTTGATAAGCTAAAATATAATGGTTTGTTTCCCTGAGAGATAATTGCATGTTTCTAGTAAGAATCAATATTATAGTGAAGGTTAGTAGCTTTCTTTTTTTTTTGAGATGGAGGCTTGCTCTGTTGCCCAGGCTGGAGAGCAGTGGCATGATCTCAGCTCACTGCAAGCTCTGCCTCCTGAGTTCATGCAATTCTCCCGCCTCAGCCTCCCGAGCAGCTGGGATTACAGGCGCCCACCACACGCCCGGCTAATTTTTTGTATTTTTAGTAGAGATGGGGTTTCACCATGTTTGCCAGGATGGTCTCGATCTCCTGACCTCGTGATCCGCCAGACTTGGCCTCCCAAAGTGCTGGGATTACAGGCGTGAGCCACCGCGCCCGGCCAAGGTTGGTAGCTTTCAAGTGTGATCACAGCTACTTTACTTGTTCTTTCATTTGCTTGGTTGTCATTTAAGTGCTTTCTTTTATTTTTACTTACGCCACTTCCAAGGAATTATTTGAATATTAAACAATTTGTACCCGCCTTCCTCCCAAAATGATCTGAGAGAAGGTGGCTCTGTTTATAGCCAGATTGTTGATGTCAATCTGAAAAATTGAGCACGATCTAATCCCACAGTTGGGAAAAATTAAAAGAGTAGATGAGCACAAATAGATACTGGGATGCTTTCTTGCTTTTCATGAGTCACGAACTTATAGTGTTGGCCTCATCATTTGGTTTAAAGAGAAGTGAATTCCTAGAAATTCAGAGACTATAATAATCAAGTACAAAAGTACATTCTTAAACAAAGCTAAATAATTTTTAGACTAAATATCTCTAGGTATTATTCACATCTCTTTTTCATTAGAGAACTGTCATGGGTTAATCAGATATATATGCATTAAATAAATTCTAATTTTTTTATCTAAGCAAACACAAGAGTTATACTACTAAAAATATTTAAAGGGAATAATACAATTCTATGTTAAGGCATCTAAATAACTACCATTTATCCATGAAGTTGGGTGTTTGAATATTTATCAGATCAGTATCCTAGTTTTTCTAGCATAGTACTTACTCCCATAGATCTGATTAGATTAGAGCTATGTTATTTAAGCTGAATGATTTGAAAACATTAATGACTATAACCAGGGTAACCAAATGCGAATTGCTCTGATTAAATATTTCTTGTTTAAATTTCATATTCCAGATTGCTAACAGATGCAGTTATTCAAAACCTTTTTAATGGTACTTGTTAAATTATAAACTTAAAAATCAACTAATTACGGTTCAAAGACCAGTCTGTGTATAAAAAGTATTTTGAAATTAGGGGAAATAGCTGTTTTTAGTGTTTTCACTCAAGTTATACTTAATCAGGATCTTTTTAAGAAGCAAGATTATATATAGTAACTAGTAGACTAGGTTTAGAAAAGTGAAAAAGTCTTCACTATTTTTAGAAACATCTGAAGTTTTGATTTTGGAATGAGTAATAATTTTCAGTTACAGAGTTACTAAGAACTTTAAAAACTGGTAAAAAGGAAATTAAAATGTGAATTCAACAAAATCATGAAAATTAAATAATGCTTATAGTTTTGACAGGATAAAAAGGAAATACACTTGTGATTATTACCTGTTCCCACTCCATTCCCACTGGGCATCCCACTGGGTTTGGGCCTAGTAGGTCTTGTAGTTGTCCTATGCAGAACTAAAATAAAGTGGGATATAAATAGTTCATTTTCTTATTGAAAGTTTGCAGCCAAGAAAAACAAAATTTCTCAGAGAATTGAAAGTCATTTAACTAGGCAATAAAAAGGATGACTTACCAAAAATATTATTCAGAATATAGAAACCACATTCTTGTATAAAAATAATAGACTTGAATTTGAAAATAGAGACCTGAGTTTGTATTCTGAGGTGATCACTGGGTTTCAGTACTTGACTTGAAAAAGTAACTGGCAAGGGAATTTGTAGTCCGAAGTGGGAAATATCTTGTTTCATTTATAGGTATCAGATGCATTCCAAAATGGAACTGAAGAAAGATCAGGACTACATATGTCTAATGAAAAAACAATATCTGAAGTGTATTTGTCAAGGTCTCCATTCAGAAGTTGGAGTCTTTCCACATCCTTTCGTGGGAATCCCTAGGTACAGAGGTTTTATTATTTGAGTCCTTTCACAAAGTCCATTGTCAAGCACAGAACTTGAGGAAACCATTTTGCTTTCTTTCCTGCTCTGGAGAAAGTCATAGCCTTACCAAAGTCTCAAGAGGTGACCTATTTTACAATCCATCTAGAAGACTCTAAGGAAGAGCACTAAGTGTATTGTGCTTATGTGGGAAGCTCTGAAGCCATACTGCTCATCTTTGATCCACTTTCTAGTTCCTCTCTGTGCCTCAGCTTCCTCAACTGTACCTCACAGGGCACATGGCCAGTGCTCGGTCATTATCAGCCATGATTGTTACTGTTTATTTTTTAGAAATGTTTAATATCACCAGTCTCACATTAAGCTCTCAACACCTATCATGACACACAAAGTCACAGGGAGATATACATGGTTATAAAAGATTTCTGTGCCCAATTATCTTTAGAAGTTGGAAAATTGTAAACAAGTATATGGACTCTACATAAACCAAAGAATATAAAATTATTGTTCTAAAGATGTATTCACCTAGAATATTCATTCTAAGCAGGTTTCATCATTTGGAACTTTAAGACTTCTTAGAATCACAAAGAAAAAGAAAATAAAACACTAGTGTTTGGTCCAACTTGTGCCTCAGCATAAGAGTGATTTACACGAACTAGATCAACCCCTCCAAGTTAACTTTTTTTCTGAACAAGCTCCTGTGAGGGCAATCCTAGGACCTTTGGAGAATTTAGTAAATTTAACATATTCCCAATATATAATTATAACTTTATTTTTGCTGTTTAGAACTTGTGATATTTTTATTCTCTGAAGGAATCAAGTAAAAATGTTCTCCTAGAACAAGAGCTTTTCTATGCTGAAAAAAGACCATCTTTCCTTAAGAGAGAAAGAATATCTGAAAGTAAGTATTAAATAATATCATGTCATAGCTAACTCTGTGCTACCTCTATAACTGTCAGGAAAATCGTCCAACACTATTTTAAAAATACTTTTAAATCAATAAAATTTCATAGTGATCTCTGCATCTGATTACCCTTAAAATCCTTAGTCAAGTCTTGTCACATTTATGGATTCATCAGTATCTTTTCACTTATCCACACAGATCAGAGTCCCTGTATATCTTTTATTGCAATGTAAGGATCCCCTTTGGTGTATTTGGCTGTTTCAATCCATTTCCTATCTTTCCCTGCCTGCTGATTATTTAAGTCATCAGAGAAACAACTTACCAGGTCTGATGTGTGGCTTGTCAGATGTTCTGGGCCTCACAGTAGTATAAAACCTGTGTGGCGCTGAAACAGAGGAACACTTTATATTTAATAAGCAACAGACCAAAGCCTCCTGAGTGGAGATTTAGCATCCTAGGGACCAACAACTCATACATGTTGCCTGGACGTATAAAGAAGGTTCAGAAAATTCCCATTATGCATTATAGACTTCATGCTAAAGGAAAATAAAAGAAAGAAAATATACAAGACTGAAAATTAAAGATGCACATAGAATGAGGTAGTTCATTTGTAAGGTGTGTTAAGGATTAGTCATCATTTTGTCCCTATTTTTCAAGAGCATTTGTTTTACCAGATGTTTGCTTAGCATGATAAACCCATAAGCCATCCATCTGTCTGTTCATCTGTCCATCCATCTAATCTCTCAGTGAAGAGTCATTGTGAAATATTACTTTGCTAAAGAAGTCAAACAATCTTAAAGGTAAAAAGAGAAATGACTGTTTAGGTAGGTAAAGAAGAAAGAGTAGGAGTATGTGGTCTCTATCAAATGGTCTTTGCTCATGAACCTGAAGTGAGTAAGTATTCACTCAGTGTCATCCAAAATGCTGTAGAAATGACAGAAAATGACATCTGGTGCCCTGCCTATCAAAAGAGGACAAGCAAGGAGCAAGAACTCAGATAATCCCTGGGCCAATTATCCAGGACCTGCACAGAAAGGCATCCTAACGAAGACTTGCTGAATGAATGAATAAGTGGGTGACCACCGTATGCAGGCCAACTTGTGAGAACCTGCTGAAACATTAATGCATCCTAAGGTTTCAAGGTAAGCATTCATCCTGGAATTCATCTATTCCCTGCTGCTCTCCTCTGTCCCCACTTCCCCATCACATACTGCTTCCTGCCACCAGCTTTCTTGGTAACGTTTTTGGAAAAATTTTTTCCTGAAAACCATGTAAGTAGATTACATCGTTTTAAAGATTTTATTCACATATCGAGTGGATATTTATATAGCCATAAATCAGCAATGCCTTGCCTACTAAGTTAAAAAAGTGTGCCTGTGAAATAGGTTATAATGTAGCTCATTTATAAACGTCCAATGTAAAGACTGTGATGAGCAGAATTTTGCCATACTTCAAGCCAACAACAGCGGACACATACTGAAATTCTCTTAGTTTGGGCCTTCCCAAGTGTCATAACCATAAAAATTAATTTTCACAGACCCTAAAGTGCCTGATGATTATCTGCAATTTTTTTCTCCCAATTTTGAGATGGTGGGATTCCCTCTTAACCTATTTCGTCTTTCCATGTAAATCCCTTTGAATGTTAGGTTGCTTCTGCTTAAAAGTAAGAATCATAGTTCTTGTCTCATTCTAGAATACATATAAATTTTAAAGCTTTGGACAGGAAAGAGATTGAGAGTAGACCACAGAAATAATCAGCACTACATGATTTCAAAGCCATGGCATCTGAATTTTTGTTTTAGTTTTCTCCATAGTCTTCATTTAAATCTAGAAAGAATTTTTTTTAATAAAAGAGCTGAAATATAATTTCAATTTAGGTTGTAAGTTACTCATATAGCTCATCACTAAACAATATATGGCCTTGAGAAAACTGCCGCAGAGTTTCAATTTTAAACATAGAAAAAGAGCTAAGGATATAAGAAAAAAGTCAACATATATAAATATGTTAAGACAATTTATATAATGATATGAGATCATTGATATACTCCTAATAACCGGTGAAATTTATATTTAATACAGTATTTTGAAGGAATTTGATTAAAATTCCATATATACTAGTAATGGTGACACAATATTGATATTCTCTTTAAAGTAGGAAAAGGCAAAACAAGGAAAGAACAGGCCTGTGATCTTTTATCCTCATTCCCAAATCCTTATATCTCTAAAAAGCTGAAATCTTTCTCATTTGGCAACACAACCTGCGTGGAATGAGAGTCTTTATTTATCCTGCTTGTTGTAAATATTTATGTATTTTGTGGTTAAAACAGATTGATTATGAGAAGCCAGCTATCTTCCGTTAAGCCAGAAATTAAAGAGATTTGCAAAAACATGAAATAATAAACATACAGAAATCAGGGTGGAATAGGGATGTATCACAACAGAACATCTGTTCATTGTTGAGGCTGGTGATAGAGATGTGAGAGGGCTGTCATATTATACTTCAGTCTTCTGTGTATAATTATAAATAAACAGCAAATAAAAATTAAATGAAGTAATTGAATAAAAGTTTAAAACATAAAAGTTAAACCATACAAACAAGTAAAAAAGATTTAGAAAATTTAAAGGAACTGCTCTTTACCATAGTCTTAGTCATGTTTACTTGGAGTAAATGTTGCCCCGGTGACACATGTACTTTAAAATTAGATTTCTTTCATTATCGTTTCCTCTTATTATTAAACTTCTCTCACCAACTTTCCCCCTCAAATTAGAACTCATAATGGGCAACATAAACTTATTTGTCTCCTAACTCCCTAAATATTTGCTCTTTTTGGTCTTATTTTTGGCTTTCTACCATCCGATAGAGGCAGAGATGGGCAAAAGTGGTCATTAAAAAACACCACCACCACCACCACAGTATTAGAAGTCCACAAGTGTTATAACCTAAGTAGGATAATAGGATAGAAAAGTATAAACAGGAAAATACTTCTGAGTGCATGAAGATGAGATAGAGCTTTGTGTAGGTGAGTTCACTTCCCCGAAAGCAGAAAATCACAGAGAAGAAATAAAAAGTAGGAAATCACTTCTCTGGATGTTTAAATATTGTCATAATTTTGAAAAGTGATTTTTCTTGTTAATAGCTTTTTTTCTTATTAATGTGTTTCATCAAATGGGGGAAGATTGGAGAAAGTGAGAAAAAGAGAGAAGACAAGGAGGAAGACCAGGAGGAAGTTAGAGAGGGAGCAGGAAGAGGAAGAGAACAGTTATTATATATCAGACATGGAAAATGAAGCAAATGAAAGTCAAATGTGGGGAAAAAATGGAATCTTCCACTCTTAGTTAGAAGCATCAAGTGGTCAACAATACATTAAAAAAAGTAAGTGCCAGTGAAAGAACTTGTCTTGCCTACGTTCAACTGATATTCATATAAGTATTCAGATTTGGCTGATTTCTTTCACCTATAAAATGACAAAAAAAAATCAAGTAATCCACTGTGATGAGAAATAACATTCTGAAAAGAAAATGTCTTTCCTGATTAAAAGCAAATAAGGAAAAGTTATTCTCCAGAGGTGGGGGAGAGGATTACCCTGAGTTGTCTTTGCCAGTTCAGTTGTTCGTGGAATCTTAGTTGTGAAACGTTCTTGGGTGGATTGGTCTGTTTCTTCTGGAGAAAACACAATAAGATTGGCTTGTTTTAAATAATTACCCTTATGAATATGACCAAAAAACACATACTCTTTTCTGCCCCATACAATAATAAAAGGATAAGTTGCATTTAGAAATACACTCAGTAATCGCAATAATTCAGTTAGTGGTACATTTTAATAACTCTCATTTGTGACATCTGCTGTCTTACACTATTATTTTAATGATTGTTATAAGGATTTCCAAAAGCTTTTAGCTCAGGATCATTGTTTCATTAATCTAGTTGTGGCTATTCTTGGATATGGCTCATGTATGAAAGTCTCCTAGTTGCCTCGATGTATTTATCTCCTTCATGTTTCTTCCCTGCCCATAAATCCCACATGTTACTTTGATGAGGTGGAAAGGAAATATATCATATGAAAAGATGTATATTTATATCACATAAAACAAATATTCTATTTTTCTCATGTGAAAATCAGAGTGTGTGTTTGACATACAAACACAATCCTCTTGAAAAAATAAAAAAAATACATACAGCAACATTTCCATTCCCATGTTACCTTGAAATCACACATCATACAGACACAGCAAATTACACTGTTCACTTTGCCTGTACTAGATCCAAGGAAACACTTGGTATAAATGATACACTGCTATCTTTTTGTTTTCTGTCCTGCTTTTGTATTCTCTTGATTCTGCTCAAGAAATATACTTGTGATAATTGACAGGTAATGGTTCTGACATGAATAAACCAAGACACATTAGAAAAACAGGGAGTAGAAGTTAAATAATTAGCATATTCAGTAGTGGTTTTTGAAAACTACTTTTAACTTTGCCATCATGGGCGGCATTGATTTTGTAGAAATAAGCTAGACTAGATGAATATTTGATTAGAATATATTTGCTCACTCAATTTTAATTTTTTCTTCCAAAAGGATTTTATTTTAAAATGTGATCAGTAACTTTATTTCAGTAGACACCCACAAAGGATGGATTATTAGAAAAGGAATGAAGGCAGGTAAATAAGGCCACTAATTTAAGTAAAGCCATGTGGGATGCAGTGTAGATAGGAGAGAGGCACCAACAAACACAAGCCAGGAACTCTAGCTTTTTGGTTCATTTTCAACAAAGGCAAACTAGAGTTTCCACACAGTGAACACATTTGTGTTAAACTCCTTGAAAGCATGTTCAGCTCATCCCAATGGAGCTTTCCAACCTACCCATCCTTGTTTCTCCAGGCAACTACCTGCTCATCAGTTTAGTCTAACTGTCACTCCTTGCTCTGTGCCTCTTTCCCATCTGTCTGTAACTTGAAAGAACCATTTGCATCTTTGACTGGTCAACTCTCATTCCAACTTAAAGACCCAGTGTAAAGGACCCTAATCTGAGAGGCCTTTCCTTATTTCTCCAGGTTGTTTGTTCAACATGTTGCTCTTTTCTCTATCACACTCATTGTAATTAGTGTAACACTGAGGTTAATCCTAGGCACTCTGGTGGCTGAGTGTGTAGATTCTAATCCTGGCTCTGACACCAGCTGTTTCACCTTGGCCAAATTTTTATTTATTTTTTATTTTTTATTTATTTTTATTTTTATTTATTTATTTTTTTTGAGACGGAGTCTGGCTCTGTAGCCCAGGCTGGAGTGCGGTGGCCAGATCTCAGCTCACTGCAAGCTCCGCCTCCTGGGTTTACGCCATTCTCCTGCCTCAGCCTCCCGAGTAGCTGGGACCACAGGCGCCCGCCACTTCGCCCGGCTAGTTTTTTGTATTTTTTAGTAGAGATGGAGTTTCACCGTGTTAGCCAGGATGGTCTCGATCTCCTGACCTCGTGATCCGCCCGTCTCGGCCTCCCAACACCTTGGCCAAATTTTTAAACTCTCTATGCCTCAATTTTCTAATCTGTAAAATGGAGCAAGTAATAGAACTTACCTCACATGGTTTAAATTTTAGAAAGGCACGTAATGTATTGAGTGGCACAGAGGCTGCAGTATTGGAACTAAGTCCTGTCTTCATATTAGAGCGTGAGCTCTCTAGGGTAAGGACACCTCTTTAAAAGTTTCTTCTTAGAACTGCATCACTTAACTGTGCACCAAGTAAAGGCTTAATAAATACTAGATAACTAATTTTTCTTCCCAAATGCAGTTTAAAATACAGAAAAAGCAACAAAAAAGAACAGCATTGATTTAGAAACATTTTTCTTTTTAGAATACTTAAAATTTTTAAGTATTCTAAATCACAATCACCAGAGCCAATTTAACACATCTTAGATGTATTAAAACATTTTATATTGAAAATCAGCATGCATATTAGGCCAAATACAGTGTCAATGTAAAAGCGTTGAGTGAAATGAATTTTTAAATAACCTATTATTTAGAAACAAGCTATGAACATAATGTATTATGGCTACTCGAAGGGAAATTTCTAAAAGGCAAGCCATCCTTGAACAAATATTAAAACGAAATTTACCCAGAATGGTCTGTAGTTCCTCTTGACTAGGACTTGGGGAAATCATGGGTATAAAAGGGATGCCTCGTGTCTCTAGAGGAGCTGCAAAAAGAAAAGGACCAAGGTTGTAAATTTTTAGATTCAAAGCCAGTACCAGACCAGATTGGTATTACATGAAATTCCTCCATTTGAAATAGAAAAAGGAAAGAAGAGAGTTAAGTGTGCACAAAACTTTCGGAAAAATGACTGTGGAATATTAGAATAATGGTTCTCAACTGTTTTTCCACCAGAACACATACTACATGACATTCTATTCTTGAACCAATCCATCAGAATGGCTGGTTGAGATGCAGTGTGGGTTAGACACAGTCCTGGACTATTGGCTGTAGCTTCGTCCTTGTCTCCTCCATTCAAGAGAGCATACAGGATTACAAAATGTGTGATAATATCATTGTTGGTATCATCTCCTTGAGTCTGCTTGAGCTCAGTTTAACAAATCACTGGCAATTTTTAGTATTTTGACCAATATTGATAATTACTTGCAGTATCTTTCAAACTTACCACATGCTAGTATGTTACATTACAGCTGAGAACCACTAAACCAATGGAAATTGTTAAATGGGCACCATTAGTAAACACAGTGGACTCATATTGAAACATGGAGATAAATGAAGTAAATGAAGATGGATTCAGTAATGTCTTGAGGTGGTCTTCAAAGCAAACCCATTACGACAGTGAAATCATGGCTTTTCTATTTTGGAAAGAGTAGTAATAATGAGAATGAAGTGATGAAATGAATTGAGAAGAAATGATGTTTCAACAGGATCATTTGAGAAAGGCCTGCAATCTTGATGGTAGCAAAGAAAACAGAGTTGGTTGATATGGGAAAACCATTACCTATTGTTGTCTTTGGTGGCTCAAATCTAAAGGTAACAGGTTGCAGAACTATGCCAAAAGCAAGTCAAAGGAACATATTTATGAGAATTACTACCTGGCAAAGTCAAAATAGTTTCTATATTTTTCAGATGCATTGATTTAATAATTTAAATGTTCTCTAAGAATTATAATAAATAAGAGAAAATTCTGCACATTAGATGCTAATCAGAGAACTTAGTTTAACTAAAACTTTGAAGTTCTCACTTCGGGGAAAATTTTGAGTAGGCATCCACTTTTTTTTACTTAAAAGTATACCCATAGTTGTAATGTAGCTACATTTACGTTTTGAAAGGATGTGAGAGTTGGCTTAGTTAACAATGGTATTGATAATTTTAGCATGATCTACTCAATGAGCCTATGTACTATTCCCTCATTTAACCAAGGAAAAATAATTCAACCCAGATGATTCAATCTACCCAAAAGGAATATGCATTTTATACCCATATTTTTCTCTGAATTTCTTCCATATCACAACCATTAAAAATATATTTACTTCAAGAATTTTGTTTTTGAAAAATACACTTCTTAGCCAGAAGGATGAAATAATTAATTTACCAGGTTCGCTCTGAGAGACCTCAGGGTCTGGTTTATGAGGAAGGAGCACATCTTTTGGAGCTGAAAGAAAAAGATTACAAACACTGTGTATTCTAAATGTCCCAACTGGAGTGAGCTTAACCCACAGATAAAAAAATCCCAGAAAGCATGAATGAAGCAAAAGTATTTTTACAATGGTTAATGACCAAAGTTGAGAAGATGCCTGTTTTCTTCAAAATGGAAAAATGTTACTATGCAGGGAAGGTTCTGGTGGCAGTGAAACAGAAATGAAGTCAGTCACAGTTCATTTTGAAGTCTTCCTTGAGGAAGAGGAGGAGATAGCTAACATAATTCAACAATGAGGTAGAGCTCCCTCAAATGGCTTTCAAAATAGAAAGTCAGGTTTTGCACAAAGTGGTTAGCTGCTGTTTGATATTCATGCGTAAAGTCCACTAACAGCAACAAAAAATATATATCTTAAAGTACAAAAATGGCTACAAATCGAGGGAAACAATAAGAAATGGAAAAGTCTTGAATATGTAAGAAGATAACACAGTCTTATTCTAAATGGTGCTTACAGTTACTGGGGGCAGAAAATGAAGCAAAAGGAATCAACTAGTCATTAGAAGACACCACATGTAAAGTTAATGATAGTACTTATTACTTAGTAAATGATAGCTGTTGCCATTTTTGTCTTCTTTAGTGATGTGGCTTCTAGTATATTAGGTGTCAAGCATGCTCGACACAAGCATATGAAAACAAAAGACAAAAATGTCAGCTGAACAATAGGCCCTACTGGTATATGCAGTCCCTGAAATCCAGTATATTTTTTAATGTTTTAGCAAAATTAAACAGTAGATTGGAAACTTGGTACCCTATTTCTCAGTGGGGAAAATATTAGGGGGATTTGCCTATTTGTTCGTACCGGATTTCTACAACAAAATCTCATTCCACAAATAGGGTAAAGTACTTCAACTCAGTTTCCCCACAAAGAGGCCCTACCCAGACCTAATCTCTCAATGAAAGGTTTTCCTACCACGCTAAGCCTTTCATACACACCAGTACTTTTTTGTCAGGCAGTGTAATTTCCTTGCATCTTATATAATGCTGGAAAAAAATTATGATTCAGGCTAGAACTCTGCCTTAGAAGAAAGATGAAGAAACCTTCTTTTTAAAATTTTATTATTATGAGGTAGCCAAGCACCACTTTACCATTAGTGGAGAAATAAGTTATATAAAATGAACAATCTCTTTTTATTGTTTTTGGGAATCATGTTTAACTTGCATGCCACATCTGTTCTTAGACTACGCTGCTAGGTATTAGTGAAATTACAGTTGTGAAAACTGGTGCACTGAACAGAAACTTGACTCAGAACTTCTATGAGCTAAAAGGTAACATCCAAGGGAATTTGAAAATATGGATTGCTTTCTTAAAGAGAAAAGGCAACTTTAAAAAGATTAGTGGTTGATAAGGTAGAGAAAGCCCACCACAATACTGAACATTTTGCCTTTGCGTGTAGTTTTTTGGAGGATTTAAATAGTAAAATATAAGAAATTTCCAACTATAAATGAAACAAAATGTTTATCTTGAGGCTGAAGAAGGCACTTTGATTTAGCTCTGTAAAGGTCATGAACATTCAAAGCAGCCTTCAGTTTATAAATACCCGAGTTAGTTACAGTACTCCACCAAACAAAAAGGAGCTGGGATTAAGGAAAGGAGAAGCTGAGAAGAGATGTGGTACTAATAAATCCACCATACTGTAAATACATTATTCATTGCTGCTCTAGTTTACTGAGGAATTTAGGCTGGGGTAATGTGGATTCCAGCTGCTAAAATTGGCACTTTTCTTTTTAACCATGAAGTGATGATTTAATAAACTGCCATAGCAGACTTCCTAAGCAGGTGAAATCAGTGGAAAGGAAAGAAATAGAAATATTTACAGGAAAGTAATATGAATCATTCTCCTACTTGGTGAACTACAGCTCCAAGAAATTCAAGTTGTTTTTTCTGTTTTTCCTATGTGGCATTCCTCTGTATATTAAACTGAACAAAAGCACGATCCCTAAAACCTACATCTTTCATGCTGGGAGAAACTCATCAATGAAAATAATGATGACAATTTTCTGAGAAAGCAGTTTTGATTTCTTTATAAGAATATTTACTATTATTATAATTTTAGATTTAATTATATTAACCAACTCCATTTATACTACTAACCAAACTGTCTTTGTTCAATAAAGCATGCCACTCCAAAGAAAAGTCCAACTAACATAAGACAAGTAGGAATGCACAATGTCTATCATAGACAAATGTAAATGAACATGCATGAATATTTTGATAGAGTTAGAAAATAATTAATGTGTTTCCTCTTGACAAAGTTAGAATACGAAGTCTGCAATAAGGTTTACCCTGGCAATAGGCTACCAAGAGACTGATTCTCTTAGAAAAGTAACACGTATAGACTCCATACCGTATTCTATTCCTTTAATCTATACTCTCTATTCCTTTATTCTAACCTTGTACCATTAGGTCCAGTCTGAGAGGAAGCCCCATAGGAGGCCACCTGCTGGCTTTCCCTGTGCTCTTGGACCACCCTCCCTTCCATCTCATTTGAGGCCTTTTACTTTCCATTATTTCTGTTATATTTCTATTTGTCCATGTTTTCATTTCTCCATGAGTTACTTGCATCTACCTACGAAACAGCTCGAATGCTCTAATATCCTAAAAAAGAATCATTCCCTTGACATGGCTTCTCCTTCAAACAATCCCTCTCTCTTGCTCTCATTCCTTTAATAAAAAAACTATCTATCTGCCTCTGCTTCCTCACCTTTTAGGTGTATCTTCTTCATCCACTGTGGTCCAGCCTCCACTCATTTCCTGCAACAATGCCTTAATCATATTCTTAAGTCCAGAAACTCTGGAAGTTGAGTTTTCTCTTAATTTATTCAATGGCAAAACATAACTTATACTGATCTAAGGGCTGTTTATAGGTTTTAGTTCTTCTGCTTGGTAAGACTATTCATACTGCTCACAGAATACACATTAATGTTTCTAATCAATGGTATATGTACTCATGTAAGTTTCTAAAATCTGGAAACTGCTAATTCTGAAGCATACAGCCTAAAGGTTTCAGAAAGTGGGATTCTGCACATGCACGGTCGAGCTGGCAGCCTCTTCTGATCCCTCTCCTTCTCATTGCCACTGCAATGCCATTGCCAAACTTCCCTTCTTAGGCCTTTTCCTGCCTCATCTCCCAGCGCATTTCCTGGTTTTCTCTTATCTTTTTTGACAACTGGAGGCTCTTTTTCCCCTGCCTGCTCCTTAAATATAACTCTGCTGCCTAAATATTTGATTTCTGGCTTATTTTCTCTATCTACATTTTCTCCTCTATTATGTTTTCCAAGATTTAAGAACTATCTAGATGTAAACAAGTGGCTCCTAAATCTGTGCCCCAAATCCTGACTTCTGTTAAGAAGTCCAGACAACATTTTCAACCATCAGTTAGGGTCTTCCCACTCAAAGTCCTACTGGCCCTGCAAGCCTAGCATGTACACACCCATCTTTATTACTCTCTCTGTTCCCTGTCTCAGTTAATGGCATTATTATCTACCACTTGCCCCGTCTAGGAACAGCATTGCCACCCTTCTCTCCATAACAGCATTCAGTCATTCTCTAGGTCTTCGTAGTTCCATACACAAAGGCATTTCAGCATTATTCCCTTAGTTTCCTTTCTACCACAATTAGTTCAATTTCTCAGACTTATCTTTCTGGATTGTTGCAAACCTACTAAGCGATTCCTGGCCATTTTTTTTTTCCAGTTAATATTCCATTTGAAAAAATCACAGCCATCTTTCTAAAATACAGATGTAATTATATCACTCCCAAGATTACAAAAAGAAACACGCACAATTTTAGTATCTCCTAATTGTCTAAAGAAAAATTTTTTGAAGTGCTTAGCATAACCTAAAAGCCCTCAAACATATGAATCCAATTTACATTGTTTTCATCTCTCAATAATCTCATATGCCTAGCAATGTAGTCATTCCGAATCATGCTGTTTCTCAGCTATATGGAGCGTGGAGTCTCGCTCTGTCGCCTGGCCTGGAGTGCAGTGGTGTGAACTCGGTTCACTGCAAGCTCCGCCTCTCTGCTTCACGCCATTCTCCTGCCTCAGCCTCCCGAGTAGCTGGGACTACTACAGGCGTCTACCACCACGCCCGGCTAATTTTTTTAGTAGAGACGGGGTTTCACCATGTTAGCCAAGATGGTCTTGATCTCCTGACCTCGTGATCCGCCTGCCTCGGCCTCTGAAAGTGTTGGGATTACAGACATGAGCCACCGCGCCCAGCCTGGAGCACTTTTTATACCTCTGAATCTTTGCTGTCTTAAAAATCATCAATAGCTACTTATCTATTAAAATCTATCTTAAAGTTCATTTTCTTGATAATACCTTCTCTAATTCTTACATTAAAATGTATTACTTTTCTGTTATTTCATTTTTTGTTTATATCACTAACCCATTAATTACTGAGATTTGGCTTGTTTTATAGTTATTGATATTTTTCCTATTTTCTCCACTGTACTGTGTTGGGTGGTAGAGATCATATCTAATTATTTTAATCCTGATTTTATCCCTAAGCATGGAACCAGGCAGATAAGTGGCAATCAATATATGTTGAATTGAACATGCATTAGTGCATTTTTTTTAAAGAACAAATCTGGAAAAGATGGGCAATTCCCATGAACCAGCATTGTACTTTGCTAAGCAACATTTTAAAGACTCAAATTGACCTCTCCAAAAAGTCTCTAATTCTTTTCCAGGGAATTGTAAAACAGTATTAAAAAATCTAGGCCAGGTGTGGTGGCTTACACCTGTGGTCCCAGCTACTTGGGAGGCTGAGGCAGGAGGATCACTTGAGCACAGGAGATCGAGGCTGCAGTGAGCTATGATTGCATCACTGCACTCCAGCCTGGGCAACAGAGTGATACCCTGTCAAAAAAAAAAAAAAAAAACAAAAAACAAAAAACAAAACAAAACAAAAAACAGAAAAGAAAGATCTAAAGAAATAATTTATTAATCACATCAATGGCATATACAAGCTTACAGAGATTTTGAGGCAAAGAGAAAGGCAAAGAGAAAGGCACTGAGTCACTAAAATTTGAGGGGAAGCATATTGATGTTTAATATATCATCAGGCAAATAAGCAAATTGCTGATTAACTCCTGATTTGAATTCTCATATTTGAGAAGAAAGATATCTTGCCTCTAGGAAAATTGATTTGAAAAAAAAAAAAAACTATTTTAACAAAGAATAAATTTACACAGTACATCCCTTAAGGGGAAAAAGAAGCAGCTTTAGGAAAAAATGGCAAAATGTCTAGAGGATGATAATGAAACACTGTAGAACAGTAATGGTAACAGTATGATCTTAAGGAGGCAGTTCTCTACCCTGCTCATCCCAGCTCCCATTTTGACAAAAAGTATAAATGGAAATAATTGTTAACTATTGTTATCTTGGCTTGCTCAATTCTAAATGTATTGTCTTCTAAGACTATATCAGAAAACATACATTTATTAGGTGAATGTCCAATCAGGTTTCTCCCTAATATAAATCTGGCAATATTTTAAAGTACGTAATCCAAGCAAATGATTGCTTTATGAACTCTATCATTTTAACCAATAAGGCTCAATTTTTAAGAAATATTCAGAATTACTTATTCTTAATTAGTTCACAAAAAACTCCTCTTAAAACCAGTTTAACTGAAAACATAAAACTACAGAAATCCTGAAGAGTGTGACTACAAATAATTTTCCAAAGGGAAGAGACACATGGAACATTCATGAGGATTTGGATAGCTTGCTGAAATCTAGATTTTCTTCCTGGTTTCCTCCTGATGACTGAAATCTATCCCAATGCGTGGGGGCCGGAAGGTTGACCACAAAGCCAAGACAGGTCTTGGTGTAGAAAGGAACTCATAAGGAAGACAGAGCTCTGTTGAGCCAGGAACCTCCTGTTTAGACTCCAAGTTAAATGGCACCTATTTTCTAGTGAGGGAGTTATTTGCTCTGAATTCTAAATCATTCTTCCAAGGTAGATGTGGAGAAAAGTCACTTTCATTTTGGTGTGGGCAGGGAGTGTGGGCTCAATTTGTCAAGATTCCTCATTAAATGTTATAGATAATTCAACTGAGTGGCTGGAAGGGTTTTTCTAAAGGCCTCACTGGATGAAGCTGGTGTTATGCCTAGGAATCTACAGAATGGAAGTGCTGTACAATGAATCTGACTTCCTCTTTCATAAGGTCAAGAAATCCAAGTTTGTTACTTCTGATCTCTCTCAGAATAAATCTTGAGATAAATGTCACAACGAAACATAACGCTGTCCTGAATTCAGCACTACATTTTCAATTTTTAGACTTTTACAGAAGAGTTTATTTCTCCAGGATGCTAATACGTATTCAAATACACATGTCATTTACCCTGTTTTTTTGAAGTATAACCCACAGGACCTGGTAAACAAAGTATTGGGTTCATTAGGGTATGAATTTGAGCCTAGATAAAATCTAAAAACTGTCTGAACACATCAGAATCCAATGTGTTTGAACACTTCTGAGAAAACTGAAATGTAGTACGAGTTGCCTTATGATTATTCCTGGCGGTGCCACACCCCTGGGGCAAGGGAGAAGAAGCCTGATCATATGGCAGGGCCAACACCAGGTTTAGGGACAGAACCTTAACTCTGAACATGTGGAGCTGGAGAGGTGACAGAAGACCACTAAGACAGGCCGTAGTTCTCCAGGAGGCAGTTCTCTACTCTGCTCATTCAAACTCCGGATAAAACGTATAAATAGGGATAGTTGTTAACTATTTGTGTTGTTACAGGGATCAAGATCACAGGTTAGGGTTTCTATGAAAAACAAGGTGTTGGTAGAATTAAGGCAAGTTTTTTTTTTTTTCTTTCCTGCTAAAAGTGGTTTGCTCTTTATAACTTAGCTGTGGGAGAACATTTGAAGAATGTGGTTGAAGAGAAGGACTAGTTAACAGAAAAGATTTTAAAATAAATACCTTAAAAATAATTTTATGATAGTAAATTCCAAAGGTATATTAAAGTAGAAAAATAGTAGAACGAATTCTTAGGTACTCACCACCTGGCTTCAATAATGGCCAACTCATGCCCAGTAGGGCAAATATTAAATATTAAAAGAGGAAAAAAACTTAACTATTCAATATATTGGTGTAATGAGATTATACCAATAATATTATTTTTTATACTGAAAAGGGAAAGTAAATAAAGTCACTCAAATCTACTGTTATGGATAACAAATTAATTTCCATTACATTCATTTCCACAATTGAAAATAAGCTGATCTTTTGCAAGTGAGATGAGGTTTTTTTCTTACTTCCTGTTTATAATATTGGCTATTGTGTTTGGTGGTACAAATTTACATTCTAGACTTCAGGGCAAAGGAGATTCTCTCTAGCCTGCTACCACCACCACCAAATTGTCTATACCACAGCAGCAATAATAGCCTTTGCTTATACAATCTGGAAAACATTATAGCAAGTGAATTCAGGCTTGCTTCCAAAATGCTATCATTTTATACTATAGCTTAGAAATTATTTGGCTCTGGGAATGTTCTATATGTTTTAGGAGCATTTAGGAATTTATAATAATTGTACCTTTAAAAAGAAAGAGGAAAAACTCACAGTATTTCTCAGATTCTCTAGTTAAAAATGAGCTTGGCTTTTTAGAGAAAGTTGTTCAGTTACCAGTGGCTTCCTGAGGCCACTTGAAGACTTCATGTAAATAGTGGTGGTAATATCCATGAAATGTCTGGGCCCTTGGAATCCCTACCCTGGATACTCCACAAACATGAGATTACCTTCCCCATATGTGAACAAAAGGCCTTCTCAGATGATTGGCAAAAAACAGATTTGTAACTAAAGAAACCATTGTGTGTGTGCGAAAGAAATTTCTTAACCCAAGCTATGTCTCCATAAAATAGAATGTGACAGGGAAAAAACTCAATGTGGACATAGTACAATTTACGTATCCAAGTAAATGACTAAACATCATTGCCTCTATTTGTAAAAACACTAATTTATCATTTGTAGGGAAGAGCAAAAGTCTTTATCTTTGTGTTTAGTGAAATATTTGAGCATAGCAGAGCTAGAATTGGCAGCATTTTTTTTTTTATAAGTCAGGGAATAAGAGAACTTTAGTTTTAGGAAAGACATTCTAACCTTGGCATAATTCTCTGCCTTTTGACTGCGATCACAGCTTTACTAGATGAACAAGTGGACACTCTTATGAAACTTCTGAAATTATACCACATATGATACAACATGGGATTTAAAAATAAGTGAAATATTGACCTCACTTCCATCAAGTCTCATGTTTCACTGAAGCAGAGTGGGGCAGTCGAACGCGTTTGGCTTAAACATGAAATAAAGCATTTACCAGGTGTGGTGTATGACACTTCTGGACTCGGTGACGTTTTTGGTTTTGCAGTAATACGCTGGGGCCCCTTAGGAACTGAAAGAGAGAACTCATATTGTAAGTCATTTGGTTTCAGCACCTTCCAGTCATGCTTAACACATAAGGCATGCCAAGGTGTAGCCTGAACACTGACAAAACAAAGTATTACCCATATGGGAGTCAGACAGAAGACCAATCCTTAAGCTCTACAAATAGCTTAGTTAGAATTCCAGATAATTATAGAAGAGTGAAATCTGAGAAACTGCAAAATTTCAAATTACAAAGCATCAGAGTAAGAGGACAGCTTTTTAGAAATCTATTTCAGAGGAGACGGCAACTGAATGCCTGTAAGAGAGCTTTTCTTTACTGGACATGTTTGCTTGACTTCTCCTTAAACCCATTTTTATGTCTTTCCTTAAAGACAAAGTAGGTAAAGATGGTGAGGTCAGGGTGGAATCCTATGGAGCATGGATATGCTTGAAGTCCTCTCGGGCAACAGCAGAGTGGTAAGCAGACAATGCAATGGAATGGGCTGGTTCACATCTTACCCGCCCTGCATTTCTCTGGCCCCAGAGAAACCTTCAAATGAATTTGTTGACAACTAAAATTAGATTTCCACAACTGTTCCTTGGGAATAATAAAGTACTAATATAATAGACACCAAGAAAATAAGTCTAACAATTATAGTGTATTCTATGATTTCAAAAGTGCTTTTATAAGGTTTACACCCTTTGAGTCTCACCATAATGTTGGGAGGAAGGAATTATTAGCTACACTTTAAAGCTGAGGAAACAGAGCTTCGGGTGTGTGACAGCATCTGCTCGAGGCTATGGTTAAGTACCAGAGTCAGGACTTGAACCAAATGCTGAGGATCAAACATTATCAATAGGTCTAAACATTTGGGCTCTCTATATCCCAGTTCTGCAGGGCAGATTTTCACTTGCTTCTCATTTTTTAAGGTGAAATAATAAACCCGCCCTAACTCAAGATACGGTTATAAGAATCCAATGTGAAATGTCAAAATGATGTGAAAATTACACTATTATAATTTTTTTCCACTTCTCAAGGAGCTTTACAAATTTGGTTTTGAAGAATCTGAGTATATTCTGATTTTCACATTGTTTGCCCATGCAAAATCTAGGAGCACCCATAATTTTGATGGTTATAAGAAATTCTAGGCATCCAATTAACAATAATGTTGCTATTACCTGTAAACACTGGGATCTAAGAAATCAAACTTTATTGACTTATCAAATATTCCTTATGCTTTTTTTCAGATTTTAGATCTCTTTTTGCCTTTGAATGCCAAATATAGATTTAAACATTGCCAATTTATAAACACACTTTCAGTAACACTAACAATAAAGGTGACATGCCCAAATTACAGAATCTTATTATGTGAAAGGTGGTAAACAAAATCTGTTGCACTTTAAGTTGTAAATACTATCGATAGATGATATTATAGCCCAACAACAATAGTTTGTATTGATCATGCATACAAACAGGACACTCTCCTGTCCAAATGACTTTTTGAAATTTGCAGGAACTAGCCAAGGGTAAGGGAAGAAGTATTAGAATTTGACTATTTGTCTTTAAAATATTTTGTGATATATACGTGTACATATACACACTTCCTTGAAAAACTATCAAAATCCAGGATACTGCTGGAACCTATTACACGAGTCACATTCTTGTGGGATAAGGAGGTCTCAATTCTACCCACTTTGAAAAAGAATAAGTAGAATGCATTTTGTTTTTCATGACCAGTTTTCCAAATTGTTCCCTTACATTAAGTAGCAGTGACAAAGCCAGAAGTGTCTGGTTTGCAGCTACTTTCCACAAGAGATGCTGATGGACTGGAAGTTGCTTCAATCGGGACATCAGAAGGCTCTCTCACTACATTCTGGCAGCCACTCCATGGTTTCAGAGTTAGAGAGTGGAACTCACTGAGCACGTGAATCTCTGAAGAGCCTGTCTTGTCAAGAAAGGTTGGCTAAAAGTCTAAGTCAAAATGAAATAAATTTGAAACTTAGAATATAATAATGGAAAATTAGAGCAAGCTCCTGATTTACTAAACTGCATTTTAATAAAGTACAAAGTACATCTTAAAAAGATAAAATTGCAAATAATTTTGTCCTATTACTTCATATCTTTTACTTTAAAAATTTTGTACTGACCATGATTCATGCCTGAGCGTTTTAATTTTTAGTATTTATTTTTCATCTTTTATAGTTCCACATTCAGGTTTTCATGCTTTCTTCTTCCCATTTGTTTTCTACTTTTGTTCTATGCTTTATATTCAAATCCAAAGCTGAGAGCTTCTTCTCAATTTTGTCTGTTATTTTTAAAGTTAGATTTTAGTTTCCTATTATAACAAATTTAATATACTTTATTTAATAATTTGGCATATTCTTAAAACTTTGATGTTTTTATTCATATTCATTATTATTCACTAATCATTATTTTCTCAGACTTTTAGTATGTTAATGTTTCAAATGTATTATTTAAAATTTCATATTATTTTGGGGGAATGCTGCCTTGGTACCTTCATATATTTATTATCAGAATTATTTTCATAACTAAGTTTTAGTAATTCAAACATATTTAAAATTATGCTAAATAAGGCAGAATTAAAATCATAGAAAAAATTTAATGATAGGTAAAATTTCCCTCAATTGATATTAGAGACCACACCTAAAACTACAGGGGTTTTCTTTTCCCCTGTAGAAAAACAAGAATGACAGTACCTAATGGCAGAGATTCTGAGGTATGAGTAAAATATTTGTGGTGGGAATCCAGAATCACCACCTGGATCAAGCATAATGTGACGGTGCTAAACATTTTCCTTTCCCCAGACCAGATCAGTGGTAGCAAAGGTTCCTTTCCCGGTATCCTGGGTGGGTACACCTCACACATTTGTTGTAGTCAGGCCATGTATTGAGGAAAATGTCAAATTAGATGATTGACAGAAGGAAGCACATTCAGGAATAGTGGAAGGGATAGGAGTGTAGTCTCAGGCCGGGGAAGGAAAAGGAAGTAGGCAGGCTACACTTTCTAAGCAATGCCATTCATGTCCACCTCATCTTCAATAACACAACATTAAGGGAAGCTTTGTGGAATAAGCTCTTCCAATGATGTACTTTTTTAGTAAGTCCAAAAAGAAATTTAAATATTTATTAGGTTACAGAGGAAGACTTGCTTTGCAAATGTTAAAGACTCAATCTGCTATCGTAACTATTAATGAACAATTTGCTAGAATAAGCCCACTAACCTCAAACTTTTCAAGCTAAAATGTAAAATATATCTTTACCTGGTTGTGTTTGTGGAATTCTTGGGCGTGGCGATGTTTTTGGCTTAGGAAGAGCACGCGGTGTCTGCTTGGGAGCTAAAAGAAAGGATATAGGTTCGGAAATTTTGAGCCCTTCAAGAATGACAGTACCTAAGCCTCTAGAAGCTCGGAGATGTTTACTGAATGGCTGAAGACCTAAATACCCAACGATTAAGGCTCCTAAAGATCTGCAAAGTATAGGAACGCAACTTTTTTATGTAACAGAAAACAAAACAAAAAGTCACATTAAATGATATCTAAGATGTTCAGCTGGCAAAATGAAACTTGGGATTTCAGAAATACTGACATCAAATACCTTTTAAATAGTTTGAAAATAAATTCATAATAACAAGAATTCATCCTTATTGTAAGTTCATATAATTTTATCAGAATATTTAGTTGTACTATTTTAAATGCAAATACATGTTTTCTAAATAAAAAACAAAGTTAACATGTTATAGTCCAAATATACAATGTATTTTAATAGTAAGTGCTAATGGAAAATTAATGTTACTAAACAAAATGCAGTTTTATTGGTTATATAGGGGAAAAGAGGGAAGATAAATTGAACACCAAGGATATTTTCTATGGAGAGTTATTCCTTTGCTGAGCAAATCCTAAAGAAATTCTAGGACAATCAGTGTAAAAACCAATTTTTTCTTCACCAAAAAAATGAAAAATCTATCCTGCTGAAGGAAAGGAATTATCAGATGCAAGGTTGCAGCTTGTGGAAACACCTCATCTGGTTGAATTAAAATGTGTTTGGGATAAAGAAAGGTAAGAAGAAACATGGTGAATGTTATGTAGCTTCAGACACCTTAAGAAAAACTTGCTGAAAGTTAAGAGTTATTTGACACCAGAAGTTTCTGAAGGAGTCTGCAGAATCTTCTTCCTGATACTAAATGAAAAAACACAAGGTATACAATGGTTTCAGTGGAATCTTCTTGCCTGTAGAGAGATGAATACTGATAAATGTTGGAGATGATCTGGTTTAGAAGCCTGGAACCTGGGGGATTAGAGCTCCCTTTGCTAATCACTGGATCTACGGTCTCAGGTTTTTCACCAAAATTACACAATTTTTAAGAACCCTCCCAATCTTAAAATTCTGTCATTCTAGAGTTTCTCACAGTTTGTGATTTTCTGATTCTCAACTACCCTACTTGCTAAGGTTCTAACTGATTTGCCACTTACTTTCCCCAGAGGATAAGAAAGACCATCTGAAGGTTAGGCATGTCATGAAGCAATTCCATGAAAAACGATACAGAATGAGATAAGAATCACTAATAGCAGTATTTACAATGAGACATGCCAATAATATTATTATAGTTATTAAGAACAAAATTTGGAAAAGTTAGGTATAACTGTCAGATTTTGTTATTTTAGTCAATGTAGGTTTTCTTTTTTGTTAAAATACTGTAGGGTTTATAGGCAACATCTAGTAGGATATTCAGCAGACAGTGAGTAAACGTAAAATCTGCATCTCCCTTTGAAACAGAGTAATATAAAAATAATTTACTGACAATCAAAACAGAAGTTTGGGCTTATTTATAACCTTCTATTACATCGAAACCTATAGCTATTGAGAGGATTTTTTAAAATAAGAGGCATATTTAGTTATTCATGTTGATTATTTTTCATTCATTTCAAACTCCACTTTGGCTTATCACAAAGGTTTTGTGATAAGCCACAAGGTTTTGTGATAAGCCACAGTAATTGTTTTGATTTTGTTTTTTCTTATTTGTGTGCAGTGAAATGGCCAAAGCACTGCAGAAAGGAGTGGAAAGAAGTAAGGTACCTGAATAGCTACAAGGTGACTGGCCAGTACACCCCCTTTCATGTGGATTGCAGTCAAACCTGTTTCTGGAGGTTTCTTTGAAAGTCAAACTCAAATCAGAAAGCTTAAAATACTTTTTACATGATCACAGAACTTGTAAAACTAGTTGAGATGAATTGGAATTAAAATCAGAATATACATATTTTAAAATGGAACAGAATATAAATGTTCTTCCCAGAAGCATTCCGATTCCCTGAATTAAACACTTGCAGAGTAACTGAGAGGTCTTTTTCAACCATATCCTAAAGAACAACACTGCCGTTTGAGTAATTATCAACGACAGCGGGACATCAGACAGATAGGATTACCCATCAAAGTCTGTGGGCAGAATGATAAAGTCAGGGCCTCTGATGTCTTGAGGTGACCATGCTGACATTCTGTGAACACTCACCTCATATATGACATACAAAATAACGTATTTACCGGGTTCAGTCTGAGGCTCATCTGGGCTGGGTAGGGTTATAGATTGAGAAGGCAGAGGCGACGTTTCTATGGTAATTGAAGGAAAGTACGCAGGTTACTATAGCACTCGACAGACCTTGAGTACAGATAACAGGCAGGATGGTAACAAATATATTTTTCAAAATGAAGAAAATTGCAAGGCTGCAGCAAAACAGCATTCCTACTCCTTCATAATGCATTTAGTTAAAAAAAAAAATGGTTGCAGATGCAGCTTACAAAGTACTTCTAAAATTCTCATTTCACATTAGAACTCTACCTCCTCAACAATGCCAGAAAGATATATTCAATAGGAATCATGAAGGGAAAAAGAATTTTAAAAATATTATAGTATGAGTCATTTAAGCAGCACTGACTTTCACTTAAAGAATGGAGAAGAAAACCACGTATGTAAATAAATGTGATGGGATGAGTGTTAATGGAAAGTATGTTGCTAGGTCAAAAAGTATAAATGGATCATCACACCGAAAAAGCATTATCTGAAACATTTGACACAATGCCAAGCTGGCAGGATGTACAGTGTTAGGAAAAAAAATTTTTAGATTCAACAGTTCTGCTGACTTATGAAGAGAAAAAAAGCAAAGTCTTGTTACACAACTGAATGGGAGGAAAGACATTTTTGGACAATGGTTATGGATAGGAGCACCTTGAAAGAAAAGCAACTGCCATGGTGAAGAGTGACGGTGTAACGTGAATTCACAATGAGATAGACCCAGAGGTTCTCAGGCGATGGTGGCAATGAGGACAGAAAGCACACAGCATTGGGCTACTGAGGTTATTACCTAGTGTGGTCTCAGGTGGTTCAGACACATATGTAACAGATTCCACAACTGTACCAAAACAAAGGAGAAAAAGTTTAGAAACTAAGATATTAAGCTATAGTGAAGTATTTTTGAGAACATCAAATTTTATTAAGAATTTGCATCATAATTTTACAGACAGGACAATGGATTTAGACAGGAAAAAAGAATTAGGAGAAAAATCCTATTCTATAATACTAATTCACCAATTAATATTTATGTTTTAATTGTCATTAACTGGGTTTCCAATGTTATTATACCTCAACCTTTAGACTTCAGCAGAGAAACAGGAATTTATTTCTGTATTCAGAGACAGTCAATTATCACCTTAAGAATTCAAGAACGTTGGAAGCTATAGCTCTTCAAATCTGTTTGTGAATCAATGTCATATTCCATGGATGTAACTGAGGTTAATTTAAAATGTGTAGAAAAAATGAATCTAAGCATTAAAACCTTTGCTACCTTCAGTCTTTGGCTCCTCTGGCCAGAGTGGTGCTTTGGCAGTGGGATATACATAGTCTGTTTTGGCTGGTGCTAGGGAAGAAACGGGAATGGCTGGTTAGTGGTGGGCAGCCCAAAGCATGCTGTAATAGAACCCTGCATTTAATTTGAAAAAGAATTGAGCTATCTTAAGCAGATGCACTCTTGAGAATAATTAACATTTAGGTAGATTATGAAGATGACCACAATTTAGGAGGGCAGAATGAAAGCAGGAAATGAAGGCAGTGCGCTATGTGGGAAACGCACACCCCATACACAATGTATGGGAGACTCGACAGCAATTCTACCTGGAACAAAGCAGATAATTCCACTTTCACTTTTTTTTTGTATAATAATTCCAGTTAGAAACACACATAGAATGAGTACTTGTAGAGCAAAAGCATGGGATGAATCCTAAAAGTGATGTGAAAATGAAAAATAGGTTGGGCATATATGTACATATTCATATTGAAAGAGCAATCAGAAAAGGTTAAATTTTTCACTTTGAGTGAGAATAAGGAAATTATGAAACTTGCATAGCAATACAGCAGATGTGAACACAATGTGCTGTATACAATGACATTCAAGACCCATTGGATGAGCACAGCCAAGCTGGGAGGAGCACGTGGCTATGAAATGTCACAAAGCATGAGGACGTCCAGAGATGACTTTGCAATGAGATGGAAAAGCACATATGCTTGACTTCCCATTGGGGAACATTTTTACCTATAGTCTCCTTTGGTGACTCAGTACTAAATGTAACCGATTCCAGAACATCAGAAACTAGTAAAAAACAGAAAATGGTACAATTGATAAAGGATAGGTTGTAAGTACTTACAAAAGTGCTTTGCATCCTGTACGTGTTCAATGTTAGGATAACAACATTATTAACACTAAGGGAAGCTCTCATAACTGAACTGAATTCACAACATTGTAACTACTGTAGGTTACCATTAGCAACCCACTTTGTACATTCAACATGAGTACCAAAATGTCATTTATCTAATTAAAAGATACTCAGAAGAGATGGAAAGAAATTACAGTCCTATACTAGAAAAATATACGGATCTAGTGTTTTAAAATAAATGTCAGGAAGCAGCAACAACATTGCTAATACTGATTTTTAAAATCTGCATCCATTTTTTTTACCCAGACCGGGTCGGGCTTTATCAACCAGATGGGTAGGATGGCATGAACATGGCTCACTGCAGTCTTGACCTCCTGGGCTCAATGGTCTTCCCACCTCAGCCTCCTAAGTAGCTGGGACTACAGGTGTGCACCACCATGCCCAGCTAATGTTTGTATTTTTTGTAGAGTTGGGGTTTTGCCAAGGCTGGTCATAAAATTCTGAGCTCAAGCAACCCACCAGCCTTGGCCTACCGAAGTGTTGGGATTGCAGGTGTGAGTCACTATGCCTGGCCTATTTACAGGCTTGAAGGACAGTATGTTTTAAAGGGTACACATTGTTTATGAGGAAATTTTATTATTTTTACTGAAGTGAGAAATTTCTCCTTCCTTGATGGTCACATTTGAACTAGTGTTCTTTTAGCACAAATTTAATTTACTATTAAAGAGAGCCACAAACTTGTAACTGTTGAAAAAATAAGGATAAATAATAAAATTAGTTCTTCTAAGTGGTTTGTCAACCACTTAATCAGATATGTGATTATTTTTAGAATGATACAAATGCAAAGTATTTTTATACATTCAAGTAGTAATATTAATGTATTACTAATTTAACAATATGCAATCACAAAAAAGAACATTGTGCAATATTTACAATTAATGTGTATTCCTTTTTCATTTTTTATCTTTGGAAATATAACTTAGAGAATTACAGTGTGCCTCTTAAAGCACACAGTATACCCAGACAGATAAAACAATCTATTTACCAGGTTGACTTTCTGTCATTTCTAGACTTGGTGATGTCACTGGTTTCAAAATAAGAGTTTGCAGGTCAGTGGGAGCTGAAAGAAGAGGGTCTCAATTGTAAAAGTAATTTTATTTATTTCATAGGTTTTAGACAGAGGTAGCAGTGAACTAAAATACACAGATCCTGAAAATCATGAGGTTACGGAGAGCCATACAGAATGTGCCCTGTTTAAAGCAGATGTCAGCAAACTATAGCCCTTCCAAGTCTAGCCCTCTGCCTGTCTTGTGGGCCAATAATGGTTCTCACATTTTTTTTAAGTGATGGGAAAAAACAAAAAGTGATATTTCATGACACGTGAAAATGGTATGAAGTTCAAATAAAGTTTTATTGGAAGACAGCTATATAATGAACTAAAATTGTTCAGGGCATATTCATGTATCAGCTTTGGTTGCCTTCCAGCTAAAACAGCAGAATTGAGTAGCTCTAACAGAAACCGAATGGCCCACAAATTCTAAAATAGTTATTGTTTAACTTTTCACAGAAAAAAAAATTGCTGACTCCTGATTCAAAATATCCCTCTGAAAAAGCAGGAGCCTATTTGGAAAATTAAGTTCTCATGGACTATTGTATCTGAATCTCAGTTCCCACAAGAGCTAAGAGCTGCCTGTAACTGATTTCATGATAGTAACATTAACAAAATGTTAAATATCATCTAGGAGCGCTTTGTTCTATATTTTAGTTTCACCATCCCCTTAGCCACCCTTAACAAGTATTGACACTTATTTTATTTGTGCTGTTCCCACCCTTCCACCCTATAATCCAAATCCTATAATTATTTCAAAGCCCAACTACTCTCTGTCATCAGCCCACATCGTTCCTTGACTCCTGTAAAGATTGTCTGTTTTTACTACTCAAACAAGCAGTTCTCATAGGAGGAAATTGCTCTATATCTAGAAAACTGTATCTAAGAAAACCTTAGGGTTTCTTCACAATTACTTTGTACTATAAGACGTAAAATCTGTCCTTTCTTTCGGTTTCTACCTCTGCTCCTTATTCCACCCCATTCAATTGTTAATATGGTGCTGGGTACACAAAGAATGAGGAAGTGATTATTTTCTTAAGCAAAAGTAGCAGCACCATTGAGAAAGAGATGAATGAAATGGAACAAGAAATGTGTAAGATCCATCCTTTGTTAGATACAGTCCTTATGCAGGGCACACGATAAATTCAGCCACTGGATAGATCTCCCTCAGCTATCAATCTAATAATGAGTCCTGTAATTGTCAAGCTGTTGACCACTATAAGTGCCTTTTCTCTTTGAAGGCACAGAAATGGGAAGATATTCAAGCTTATTTTGATACCTGTGATTCAAGTGCAATGGGCTAGAGGGACTCCTTAAACCTTCTAAAACCTAAACCATAGATTTTTGTTATTTCAACTGAGAGGCTTTAGGGAGTTTAAGGTCTGAGGGATGGAATAACCCCTATTCATCCTCCTTTCTGTTTTTGAAACTAAAAGATGATGATCTTGGGTTGCTATAGTGTTTGTAGGTCTAGAAAGCATTGTATGTAGACCTATGTTTTCTAAAACAGGTTAGATTTTCTTGAGTTTATTTCCTAAATTAAAAAAAATTACTACTTTGTTTCTGCTCACTAAGGGTTCCCTTAGAGACCCTTAGTATGAAGTTCAAATACCACATATGAAGTGATTAAAGGAATAAATATTGAACATGCATAGATATTCAGAGGGATTCCTACTTAGCAAAGATTAAGAGCCATTGCTAAACTGTGGTGAAGAAGAGTGGTCAAGCTCATCAGTGACTGAGGAGCCTGGAACTTTCAGGGAAAAGCTATTTTAATGTAATAGGGACACCTTATACCTTAAAATAGGAAGAAAATAATGAGACTAAGACACAGGTTTTATAGAAACTAAGTTACTCAAAGGGAGTTCATGGTACTTAATTGTTGCTTTATAGATCTAAATACCAAATGGAAGGGTATTTAGGTCTATAAATACTAAATACCAATTTGGATCTCAGATTTAACACTGAATCATATGGTGCAATTTTAAAGAGAGTTTCACGATGGACAGCTGTCCTTCACTGGGTCCAGGGACATCTGCGAAAAACAGGTAACACCAAGACTGCTGACTATTTTAAAATGAAGTGTAGAATGGAATAACAGCGTCTTAGGAAGCAGAAGCAACTCTGGCCATGATGGTGCTCAAGTAGGTTTTTAAACAGCAATAAAAAGCATTTAATGCAAGTCACAAAAATCATTACCAAATGTTGTTCCTGGAGCATCAGTTCTATGAACAACAGGTTCAAAGCCTGTAAAAGAAACTAACCAAAAGCAACATTAAAAAAAAACCCTCAATTTTTATTTTCAAACATGAGTTTCAAATTAGACACAATTTTTTTTTTAAACTTTGGAATTGATAGGAAGCATATAGTTGCTTTTGGAAGATTTGGCCACACTAGCTAGAACAATTCATCACAGAAGGTAGTTACAATTTTGAACTCTGCTACATATATTGATATTATCCACATGAGGTTTTCCTAGGTATTTGGTTTTCTAAGTAGTATGGATGTTTGCTTTGGAAATTTGTTTAGGCAACAGATATGAAAATATATAGAGAAATATATATGAAAGTAACTTGTTGCTTTTCTTGGAAGTTGAAAAAAATGCCTGTTTATGTAACCATGTCTATAACAAATGGATCACATGTTTCAATGCAGATATAGCAATAAATACCCATGAGTACGCTAATCTCGCTGTAAACACATCTTTAAAGAGGGACCAAAAACATCATCCAAACCAAGTCATTTAGGAGATCAGACACCCAAGTGTCCCCAAGCCATGTTCTCCTGGACGGCTCTGTATGAGAAGGAGCTGCTACCATGTCAAATAATTTGATTCTTAGAAAACATGATGACTGTTACTTCCTGTCATGGGCATTTTGTTAGGACTTCATTGGGACAGCCCACCAGGGTTCAGGTTCCTTGGCTCCTTAAACCAAGGATTCATACATTTACCCGATTTGTTCTGAGGTACTTCAGGACTTGATGTAGTTTTGGGTCTGGGATGGGGACGACGTGTCCGTTGTGTTTTAGGAGCTGAAGGAAGAAACTTTGGATTACTCTAGTGCAGGTGGCTTTGGAGACAAACTTTAGGTTTTTAAAGGTACGTCATATTTCCTTGAGATTTAAGTCATATGTCTTTTAAGATTAAAATATTTTCTATTTTGTTAATTTTTTAATCACTGAAAGATTCTTGAGACAGGAAACTTATGTATAAAATCAAGTTGAAAAGTGAAGAGACTCATACATCTTTAACTTCAAAAACACTAGAGCCAAACTCTGGATGATAGAATCTTAGGCTCACACTAAATCTTTTGAGTATGCCAAAGAATCCACGATACCATAAGAACTGTTAGAGTTTAGTCAGTTTAGATAAGATATAGCCACCAGCAACTGTGTTTGAAATTTAGCTTTAGACATGAATGCTGTTTAGACAAAAGCAGATGATACAAATTCAAATAAGATTACATGGTAGACTCTGAACTAGGTCCATGCATAGCTTTTGAAAATAATAGGTAACTTCTAAGGATCACTAATACTCTAATATAAAGTTGAAGGACAATATAAAGTTGAAGGACAGCAGAGGATGACAAGATAGTCCTACAAAGCTGATGACAATGTGATTATGATAATGATGGAACGGATTTGAAAATAAGCAGGGAAAAATTATTCAGGAATACAGAATATCATTACCTAATGTTGTTTCTGGAACCTTGGTTCTAAAAGTGTCAGGTTCAAGGACTGTAGTAACAACTAGACAAAAATAATAAAATAAAGCAAAGAGATTTAACTTGAATATTAATTTCACACGTCAATTTTTAAGCTTCAGAACTGAGAGAAAAGTAAGACTTGTTTTTTGCAGATTTAGCCAAACCATGGTCAGGCACTCATTAGTCTCGTAAGATAGACTTGCAAGATAGCATTGCACTCAGTTTAATATCACTATGTGGTCAACAAGACATTCTCCTAGATGTTTGATTATCTGATTCTTGCTACATATTAGTGGAAGATTGTTGGACAAGCTTTTTACGCATTTGCATAATATATGCTTTTCTAACTTTACTTTTGAAAAAGGCATTTATCAGTCTATTTGCACTTCTATAGAAGTTGGGATAAATGTCTTGTTATCTACTGTTTAAATAACTACGGGTACAATAAAGAGTTCATATGTATGAAAGCATAAAGAACACCATGTAATTAATAAACTGTGCTCATCAAAATCTCAAAGTATTCCTTGATTCAGTAAAAGTTAAGAAACTGTTAAACCTTAATAGAGATGAATAAAGAGTCAGTCTATCCTATTATGGAAGCCTATCATTAAAACTTTCAAGACTTAGGTACATTTTACAATTTGAGAATTTACTATAAACATCATTCCTTGAAACAAAAAAATAAATGTTACACAGATCCTAATATAATAAAAAACAATATAAGCAAAGAAACACTGTGCTTCCCTATAATTGATGAGGAATAAGCAGCATAAATAAGGGATAGCTGGAGATTCGTGTTTGAAATGCAGCTTAAAATGGTCAATGCTGTCGAAACAAATGGACATGATCGCATGACATAACGTTGAACAGTTAAAAGCAGTTTGATGTCCTGATATTAGTTCATGCACAGTTCTCTCAAATTCAACTGATAATTTGACATGGAGTCTAGCATAATTTCAAGATAAAGACTATAATGGAATGATGACAAAGAATGACAGAATGGTCTTACGATGTAGAAGAAACTGACTACAGTGGTATGACAATAAGCAGGAAGAGCACTATTTGAAGGACACACATTCTCATTACCCATGGTTTTTGGAGCTTCAGTTCTGAGAGTAACAGGTTCAAGATCTGTAACAGGAACTAATTAAAAGCAATGAAATAAACACTTGTGAAAAGCCAGTAAATTATATCTTTCCAGTATAATACTGCTTCAATCAGTATATAGCAATTTTAAGAAATTTTCTGAAATTTGATACTTGTTATTTGAAGACTTGGCCATCTTATAGCCAGATAAACAATTTTTTAAGAGGCACTTAGTCACAGCCTACACAATTTGGCACACATCTCAGTAAAGCCCACATAATATTCTCCTAGGTGTCTGAGTACTTAATTCCAACTAGAAGACTTCCTTAGAAGCTTATTCAGGCATTTTGCCAAATATATACTTATCTAACTGTCCTAGTAACTGTTGGCATGTTTGTGGAAGCTTTAATAATGTGTCTAAATGAGCAAGAATATAGTCAACAGCCTGTTTGAGAGAAGACACAGCAAAGAATAAAGCAAAGTGAATCTTAGGGAGATTTCTTTTGCAGTAAAGGCACTCAACAAATCAGGATAAGGGACAAACACGCAGAGTAGCTCTCTACTCCCATCATAAAAATGCGGGACCCTAGATGGATGATGCTACTTGGGTCAGATGCAGACTTTCGAGTCATATCTTCAAGGACTTTCTTCAGCTGCTCTTATAAACCCTTCCAAATGCAGCTGTCATCACTACTTAGAAGCAGAATCCTGTGTGTTTCTGGAAGCCTGTGCCCTCTGACTTGCCTCTACCCCTCCTGTCTTTCTGACTCTCTTCATCTCTAAGATTTTAAGACCCAACTTCTTTCCAATTATTTATTCTTCATAACATTTTCTTTTTCTAAGCTTATAGATGTGAACAGCACCCCTCAAAACAAGTTCAATTTGCCCAGGTACACTCTCTTGCTTCAATCTTTGGGACAGGTTTTGACCTTGACTATACTACAGAGTAAGATGTGAAAAACAAGCTTCCTCCTCCTGTGATAGCCTCACAGTTGTTGATGTGGCTGTGGGAAGACAGAAGGCACTTAAATATTTTTCTAGAAATAAAAATGCAAGTTCTATTTAAGGCATTTTGTCTTTATGAGGACAATTGAATGAAATAAAAAGTAGTAAATAAGAGGCCGGGTGTGGTGGCTTACGCCTGTAATCCCAGCACTTTGGGAGGCTGAGGCAAGCAGAACATGTGGTCAGGAGTTTGGGGACGGTCTGACCAACATGGTGAAACCTGTCTCTACTAAAAATACAAAAATTAGCCGGGCGTGGTGGTGCACGCCTGTAATCCCAGCTACTCAGGAGGCTGAGGCAGGAGAATCACTTGAACTGGGAGGCAGAGATTGCAGTGAGCTGAGATTGTGTCATTGCACTCCAGCCTGGGCAACAGAGTAAGACTCTGTCTCCAAAAAAAAAAAAAAAAAAAAAAAAAAAAAAAGTAAATAAGATACATAGTAAGAGACAAACCTGTATGCAGAAAGTGCAAGGAATTCACCTGCCACACAGATCTATCCCAATTGTGTTCTCCTTTGCTAACTCAACAGGGGGAGCAGCAGCAGATGATTTTGTGCCTTCACCCACATGGTGCTCACACGGGCCATCACTCCCATCGTTGGCATCCATTATAAATTCCCGAGAACTGCTAGGATGAGCTACTTTAACCAGAAACCCGAATTTACCCGGTTTGGTCTGAGGAACCTCAGGACTTGGTGTGGTTTTAGTTTTGGGACGTGGACGACGAGTTCGTTGTGATGTTTTAGGAGCTGAAGAAAGAAAACCTTCAGTTACTACAGAGTCCGTAGTTCAGAAGCTATGAGTAGCATGACACATGGTTTGAGATCTCTTAAAACTTACTAGATTTTCTCATATTTCAGGAAATATGTCTTTTAAACTTTTTAATTAGAAACATTTACTATTATCATAATAGTATGTCTCCTTTTACAATTGAAGAAAGTTTTTTGGGAGAAAGTGTCACATTCTAAAATGAAATTGCTAATTTAAGAAGTGAACAATAGTCAATAGGACTCATCAAATAAAAAGGTTAAGAGTCACTGCTAAAATATCACAGTGCTGGTAGTCAGTTGTAAGTTCTTTCACAATTACTAAAATAAGACCACATAATTAACAAAAATGTCAATCAGAGAATATCACATAGATAGCAAAAATAAGTGAGTAAGTAGAACTTTAGATTCATAAAGAAACTCTTTGGTACCACAATAATGTTAGAATCAAGAAAACTGCATTTTAAAGTCACCTTTAACAAAAAAGTTGGTTAAAAAAACACACTGGATGACAAAATAATTTCAGATGGTTACATACCCAAAAGATAGCCTGAGTTAGGTTCATGCATGGCTCTTTTAAAAACAAAGGGTGATTTAAGAGTCAGTATTTTCAATACCTTTAGGATGAAGAATATGATGGAATGACAACAGAGAATGATGATGTAGTCTTAAAAAGCATAAGAATCTGCGGCTATGATGATGGAATGGGTTTGACGATGAGAAGGAAGGACACTTAATGAGGACTGCAACGTGCTATTACCTTGTGTTGTCACCCAAGTCTCAGTTCTGAGTGTAACAGGTTTGAGCTCTGCAGTAGGAACTGACCAAAAGCATTAAAATTAACCAAATGATTATTTTAAATGAATGTAAACTCAAAACTTTTCTTCAAAAATGAGTCTTACTAGTATAATACAGCCTATAGAATTATATGGCAACCTTTAAAACTAAAAAAGTAGGCAGTTTATTTCCAGAAATTTGATACCTAAGACAGGTACCTAAGTCAGGTACCTATTTCCTTATTCCTCATTCTGGTTATCTAATTAATAATCCAAAATGGACTATGTAGGTATTGCTAGGAATTCATCTTTGGAAAGAGACAGAGGTCTTAGCATGATGAATTGAGTAGGATATACCTCCATTCTGAGCAAAGAGAGAACATGCCCTCATGTGGAAAGAACAGCTTGCTGATGTCTACCAGATCAAATCCCAACTGCTCCATCAGGGACCTAGGCATCTCTGCCATGGGTATCCATGGTCCTAGTGAGATTCAGAAGGGATTTGCCTGTCATCTTGAAGGCTTTTTTTTTTTTTTTTTTTTTTTTTTTTGAGATGGAGTTTTGCTCTGTTACCCAGGCTGGAGTGCAGTGACGTGATCTCAGCTCATTGCAACCTCCACCTCCTGGGGTTCAAGCAATTCTCTGCCTCAGCCTCCTGAGTAGCTAGGATTACAGGCACCCACCACCATGCCCAGCTAACTGTTGTATTTTTAGTAGAGACAGGGTTTCACCATCTTGGCCAGGCTGGTCTTGAACTCCTGACCTCATGATCCACCCACCTCGGCCTCCCAAAGTGCTAGGATTACAGGTGTTAGCCACTGTGCCCAGCAAAGTAAGACATCTTTTTATCAATTGTCCAGTTAGACTGTCTCCTCTGGTTGGTCTCTACTTGTGTCTCTTCCTTCTGATTTTATTCTTCCCACCCTTCTACTCATCCCTGTGTCTTGGTGATTTCAAGGCTCCATTTCTTCTTAATCTATATTTCCCTTCTCCAAATATTTACACACTAAGCATATCTTGTTGATAGCACTCCAAAACCAGTCTCATATTTGCACAGATACTGCCCCATACCATCTTTTACTTTATTTACAAAGGAAAGGCTTCTGTTCTCAACTGTCTCACAGGTTTGAGGATCAAAATGCATCTCTGACATCTGATGTATACCCCAAATGTGCTAATATGATTGGGAGGATATCTAAGGCACTTAATGTTTGTTGACTTGAGCTGAATATGTCTAATTTTCTAAAGAAGTTTTATTTTTAAGAGATAAATGGAAGTTAATAAAATGCACAGTGCCAGAGCAGACTGCACAAAGGAAGCATGAGGCATTCAGTTGCTTCACAGATCTCCTAACAGTGTTTCTCTTACAGTTTCACAGTGGGATCTGCCGCTGACCATGAGTTGTAGTTTCCCTCTCACAGGGGCCTATTGGTTACTCCCAACCACTGGGATTACTCTTAAGACCATGCTGGCTTAGGCTGCAGGGACTCTTTAAACCAGGAACACATGGTTTACCTGGTTTGGATTCAGGTACTTCAGGACGTGGTGTGGTTTTTGTTCTGAGACGTGGACGACGTGTCCGTTGTGATGTTTTGGAAGCTGAAGGAAGAAGTTCTTGGGTTACTACATAACTACACTATCTATGATTCTAGAAGCTGTGCGGGGTAAAAAACATTACTTTCTACTGCTTGATAGGTGTTTGCCTTTTAGTTTGAGATTTTTGTCACATACATTCCTCCTTATAGATCTTTTATCATAGAAAGTTCCTTAAGACAAAAAACACTTTTTAATTTGAGAAATAAAGATTAGAAATTTTAATGAAAATCTCATAGGGTAGCTTTACTGGGTACCAAAAAGGTTAAGTACTATTGCCAAATTTTAACAGATAATGAAGGACAGTTCCACTAAATCTGAGATTTACAACTTAGTCTTTTAATTTTTGGCACATATTCTATAGAGCTATTAAAATCTGAATATATTGTGATCTTACTAGAGACAAAACAATAAATTTCTATGCAAATAGAAAAAAGGGTAGAAATTTAGGTGCAAAATGGGTCCTCTTTGCTTTATAAGAGTTAATAGCTTAACTCTTAAGAGTTAATAGCTTAACTCAGGTAGGAGTTAGAAACCCACTAACATGTTTGAAACACAGCTTTATCACAAACACTGTTTAAACAAAACACAGAATAACATGACAATTCAAGCAGGCCATATGGCAAATAAATGTCTTCCTGTAGATTCATGCATAACTGCTTCTCTTAAAAGCAACAGTTAAGAGTCTTCATAATTTTAAGAAGAGTTGAATGGCCATCAAGAATGACACTGTTGTCACATGAAACAAATTGAAGATCTAGGTTTGACAATAAGCAAAAGCAGCTTGTCGAAAACACTGTGTATCAACATTACCTAATGTTGTTGAGGCCTCAGGTCTAAGAGTGACAGGTTCTAGGACTGTAGCAGGAACTGACCAAAACAACATGTAAATCAAAGAGATTTTTAAACATATGAGAAGTCAGAATACTCACATGCAAACAAATTTTACTAGTATGTCAATTCTTCCGTAGAAACAAAGAAAAAAATTAACTTCTTAACTGAGGGGAAGAATGCGTGTTTGTTCATTGATGATTTGGCCAAACTATAGGCACGGGGAGTCCCAGGCTTAGCTTTTGAACTATGTTGAGAAGCTTAAAGAAGTCAACATGAAATTCTATTAGGTTTTTAACTAATGAATTAATATGAAAACTGCACTGGAAAATATTTTAATGCATTTATCTCACATATACTTAGAAATTATCGTAAAAGATACAATTACTCTGTACTTCTGAACATGAGCACTTATTACGTATAAGTAAACATGGATAAAAGAGACAGTTCATATGTTTGAAACCAATATAAAAAATTAATCATTGAAGTGGACTATGTTCATCTTGCCAGGAACTCATCTATAGACAGAGTTTGAGATCTCTGTCCAAGCCATGACACTTACTAAGAGTACAGGGTGGTCACTCAACCTGCAATAACTGGTAGAGCATCTGTCTGCTGTCAGCCCAGAATAAAGGGAAATCAAAAGCTTTTGATGTCTCTGTATCAAATCTAAAGCTTCTGAATCAGGCGCTCAAAATCCTTCTTCATCTGGCTTGATGACCCTTCCAAATGCACCATCATCAACAGTCATACATGACCATCTAGAAGGAATCCATCTAGACTGGACTGCCTTTCTAGCTGACCCAACACATGTGGTCCTTCTGCTCTAGTTCATTCTTCCCTCCATGCATCCAAATCCTCAGTGGGCCCAAGGTCCAAGTCCAATCCACCTCGATCTTTTCTTTTGAGCTAAAACATAAAGATCATTACTTTATGTTTGTGTCAGGCAAGCTTAGCTTCAACTCCACTCCTTCTGCAGTAAAATAACTCTCCTACAGCTGACATATCACCCATGGTTGCCAATGTGGGAATGGGAATATGCAAGGCACTTACAATTACATTTACTTGAACTGAATATGTTGGCTCTGCTAAAGAAGTTCTACTTTTAAGATGTGAATGGAATTTGACAGTAAGAAATATACTAACCATGTAGTTTCAAAGAAAAGTCTCACATAGAAATAATAAGATATGCTGGCACCAGTTGGGTCTCAGCCACACATTATTCTCCTTGAAAGCTGAGCAGAGGCGATGGTACTGATGATGCCTCATGCCCTTGTGCTTAGGGAGAATAAGACCTGTTGCTGCTCAGCATTGGCACTGCTTCAGTCCCCACTGCCACAGGCTGCCAGGGATCACCCTTAAACCAAGGAATCACAGATTTACCGGGTTTGGTCTCAGGTGCCTGAGGGCTCGGTGTAGTTTTAGGTCTGGGACGTGGAGGGCGGGTTCTTTTTGATGTTTTGGTAGCTGAAGGAAGAAAAAGCCTTGTGTTACTCTAGGTCTTCAGATTCTGGATACTGAGGAAAGGTTTTTCCAAAACTTGTCAGATCTCCTAAAGTTCCAGGAACTTTAGTTGTTTTCAGTTTTACTTTTTCATTCCTTTTATAACGATGTGTCATTTTATCATTGATGGTACTTTTCAGGCAAATTCATGTATACAGTCAAGTTGCTCACCCAAGGAGCGAAGATTAGCACTTGTACTGAGAAACTTACAGAACTTCCTCACTGGGAAAAAAAATGATTGGGGCAAAGTATTCAATGAGAAAGGATAGGAAGTTAGGGTCACATTAAGGAATAGGTTTATAATTTAAGATTTCAGACTTCAGTAATTCCCTAATTGTCAAACTAGTAATAAAACATATCATTACTTAAAGCACCAATAAGGAAAGAAACATACTGGGCATTTTTTTTTTTTTTTTTTAATCTAGAAACTCAGATGTGCAAAGGAGAGTAAGAGTAGGCATTATTGCCAATCAGCTTAGATAAGAAATAGATCCCAATTTGTTTTAAACTCAATGTTAATATAGAACTCTGTTAAATGAAGCATGAGATGATATGATAATTTCAAATGTGCTACATGGCAGGTAAATATTTTGAGTTAAGCTCATGCCTGGCTCTCATAAAAACAACATGAAACTTGTTTTTAGGAGGCTTCAGTATTCTTCAGATGATAGAAATAGTTGAATGGTCACAGGCAGTGATGTTTGCTGTTTCATCGAGGAAGACATGCTATGTTATAGGGATGAAGACTGAATGGACTGTACAACAAGCAGCAAAAGCACTTGGCAAACAGCCAGGTAATGGCAGGGTTGTTACCTAAGGTTGTTGCAGGAGTCTCAGTTCTAAAAGTAACAGGTTCGAGGTCTGTAACAGGAACTGAAGTAATAAAATAAACAAAAGAGATTGTAAAAAATGTGTGGGAGCTATAGTATTCACATCAAAATGTATCTTGCTTGTGTAACACTGCCTCTGGGATAATTAAACATTTCTGGGAAGGGCATTAGGACTGAATTATATTTCCACCCCCCAACCCCAACACACCAAATTCATAATGTTGAAGCCCTAATCCTCATAGTGAAGCCTTCAAAGGGATGATTCAGGTTAAATGAGGTCATAAGGGCGGGACTCTACTTCAACACAACTGATGGACGCATACGAAAAAGAGACATGAGCTGCACACACAGAGAAAAGGCTGTGTGAGGATACAGTGAGAAGGCGGCCATCTGCAAGACAAGGAGAGAGGCCTCAAGAGAAACCACGCTTATAGATACATTGATCTTGGACTTACAACCTCCAGAGTTGTGAGAAATAGACTTCTGTTATTTAAGCCCCCTAATCTCTACTGCTTTGTAATGGCAGCCCTTTTTCAAATGGAAATTGTGTTTTTTTTTTTTTTTTTTTGGTCTATACTTGGCCAAACTATACCAAGTACACCATCTCATGAGATGGTCATCATCTTTGGTCTCTCTTTAGCACTACATGAGGCAAAGAATTCCTCTAGTTATGGTGTTTATCTGCATATAATATGGAAGACTTTAGGAGGTTTTAAGGCATTTATTTAAATAAGTTTCTAATAATTCTCAAGAAGCTCGTGAAAAACTAATTTGCACTTTAGTGGATGATGAAGAGAACATGTACTATATGTTTATCAAATTATGGTTACAGAAAAATTGATGAAATATCCAAATGGTCATCACACAAATAACTAAAAATGACTGATGATCTTGCTGGGAACTCCACTTTGGAAAGAACTTTTCACTTCTGTCCAAACAATAGCACTGCAGTGGCTGGGTAAGGGGTGGCCACTCAGTCTGTGGCATCCAGTAAATCACTGTCCACACTTAGCAGAGGGAAAACATGATCTAGTGTGGAAGAAAGATTTTTGATGCTCATGAGAACAATGTCAGGCTCAATGAGTGAGACATTCAAGCCCTCCTTCCACTTTCCACGGCGTCATCCAAATGCAGAATTACCAACAAAAATGTTTTGGCTGACCCTAGAAGCAGGATCTCTGCCTCTTCTGGTTGCCTCTATTTATATCCAATTTTTTCATCTTTGTTCATTCTCACCTTCCTATTTGTGCAAATTGTGATGTGACTTCAAGGCCCAAATTCTTTCCTGCCTCTGTTGACACCCAAATTCATTTTTTACTTTAAGACCTTATAATAAGGCTAACACTTAACATTTATATTCCCAAGAAAAATCTTTAATTTGCAAAAACACCCTGGCTTATTCTCATTCTCTAAGCTTTTCATGTGGGAAGTTTTTGTGTTTAATTAGCCTGCAGACTGCGAAGTAAAACATGTCTCCTACTACAAAAACAGAAGATCCTGCCGGTCTCTTCTAAACTGGCTCCTTGTCAACCATCAGGGGGTAACAACCCTCTGGACTCCCTCACTAAGGGGTATGTGAATCTATTATTTCTATCAGTGACAGGCTCCTAAGCTCCATAAACCAAAGACCCTATATTTATCTGGTATAGTCTCAAGAGTAGCCATACACAGAGCGGTATTAAGTTTGTGCTGTGAGTGATACGTTCAATGGGAGGTTTTTGGAGATAGAAAAAGATAAACTTTAGTTATTTTAAATCTTATGCTTCTGCACATTGTAGGCTTAAAAAAATCTTTAGCTTTTCCAAAGCTTGGTAGATTTTCCTGAGCTTCAGAAAATATATTTTTCTAATGCAAAAATTTTGCTCCTACTATACTTTATCTTCTGTTATTTAAGATACTTCAATAACAAATTTGACAGATTAAATAAAGCTATTAATTCAGACACTTAGGATTAATATGCTTATCACATTCTAGAGTGCCCTGCCTGGATTAAAAAGGTTATAAATCATCCAGATTATGATGGAGACTAGGGGGGAATTCAATTTATACTAAGGATGGGGTTTATTATTTAAATCTACTAGCCTTGATCACGTTATCTGTTAGATAATTCACTAAAAATAGTACTCATACATTAACAAAATAACAAAAATAACAGGCAGATTAAAAAGGTAGATGTTTGGGAATGGTTGTAAATGGGATAAAAAAGCAAAAATATAAACCCCAAAAAAGGAAAAAAAAATAAAGAGGGAGGTGTATAAGGGATGTATAAAGAAACTTCTGTGTTACAGCCTGGTTAGCATAGATCAGGTCAGAACCTCACAAGAATATATGAAATCTCCCTTAATAGAGAACTCTGGTTAAGCCAAAACCAAAATGATATGATAAACATTTCAAGTTATAGAGCAGGAAAGGTCCCAAACTAGATTCAGACATAGCTCTCTTATGAGCAAGAGGCAACTTGTTTCATGCATGTTCAACCGTTACAAAATCAAAAATGTAATTGAATGGCAATATAAAGTGGAATAAGCTGGACAGTGAGCAGAACAAGCACTTGCTGAAGATCAGAAAGCAGCATTACCGAATGTTGTCCCTGGAGCCTCTTTTATAGGAGAAACTGGTTCAAAGATTGTAGCAGGAACTGGCCAATAAAAAAAAGCAAAAAACAATAAAAACTCAGAACATTCAAAAAAATTTTTACCAGGTCATGATGTATCTGTCCAGAGCACAAAGCAAACACAATCAGCCTCCTGAGCCCAGAGAAAGTGGCACCTGTGTCCTTGAGTACCAATTCATCTCTTAGGAGGAACGGTCATTTACTTTGTAGTCAGATAATTCAGATAATGGTCCATGTGAAGTGTCCCAGGAGTTTTTCTCATTCTTTAGTGATCTGAACCTAACTAATAGAGCACAGTAGACCATACACATTTTGCTGAAAACTCATCTTTGGAACAAGACCACGAGCTTTGTCCAATGTGAGTACTTAAGAGGACAAGAAGAGGGCCAGCCCCTCAGTCTGTGGTATACAGCTAGGCAACACCCAGAGAAAGCCCGACTGCACAGGGATGCAGATGATTCCTACATAAAATCCAAACTCCTCAGGCCAGCGTTCAAGACCCCTTCTCACTTAGCTGCAGACACCTCAATGAAATGTTCTCATCAACACCTAGAAGCCTGACAGCCTCTGGCAGTCAGAGAAACTGCCTCCTCAGGCTTGTTTCCATACATTCCCTGCCTTTCTGAATTTCTCCATTACTCTTCCCCCAGAATGATTTTCCCCTGAGAATGATTTTTCTGTTTTTAAGTGGTTGTAAAAAAGAGGAAGAAAATACTACAGGGACTATACGGCCCAGAAAGCCTAGGAAATTTACTATCTGGCTCTGTCTAGAAAATGTTTGCCAACTCCTGCCTTAGATCCTTATTTGTGACTTACATGACTCCTATAGTTACCAAGAAATAATCTCCCACCTACATGAACATATGCTCCTTCTCTAGCTGTTTCACTTTATCATACATTCAACGTTGAAGGGATGAAGAGAATTGAATGAGAAGTGAATTAAATAGACGTTGAGAGAGAAGCATAAGGAATTTGGCTACCACATCATCTCCCCAGCCCTGTTCCTCCTTGCCTGGTCTGATATGGAACTAGCTGCTGACCCTGCCTGGCTACTTCATTCTCTTTGCGTCCCACTGGGGTGGGCTGCTAGGATTCCTCAAGCATGACCTACAAATTTACCCAGTTCAGTCTGAAGCTCTTCGGGACTCGGTGTGGTTTTAGGTTTGGGATGTGGACGACGAGTTCGTTGAGGCACTTTGGGAGCTAAAGGAAGAAAACTTCAGGTTAATACAATGTGTTTGGTTCCAGAAGCTGTGGATAAGATTATATTTGTTATAATTTCTTGACTTCCAAGAAATGTTTCTTCTGGGTTTGAAATATTTGCCCCTATTTCAATAAGCTGTCTCTTTTTATCATGTAGCTTTTTCTGAAGAACAAAAACCACATAGAAATATAAGTTTACTGATGATATTTCAAGGAGCTTCTCACAGGGATTCCTGAATGAAAAACAAGTTCTAAAACCTTGCTGAGTTATGGCAATGATGAAGGCAGATATAGGGTGATTTTATATTTGTGATGGTGCTTATAATTTAAATTTACCAGCCTTGGGCATATTTTACTCTTTACTTGGGAAAATTTTACTCTTTACTGAAACAAGAACACATCCTTACCCCGAATGCCAAAAAAAAAAAAAAAAAAAAATCATTATCATGCAGACAGTAAAAATGTAGAAATTTAGATCTGCAAGAGAACTGTGTCACACCGTAATAGCTATGCCGATTTACTTAGCCTAGATCAGGGACAGACACCTTCACCCCCAGCCTCCAGTGATTATATTTGAAACTCAGTAACAAAGAATGTGGTTAAAATATTATGTGGGAGCAAGATGTGGGGAATTCAAAGTCATCACATTGCAGATATATAAACCGACTATAAGTTCATGCTTGGCTATCTTACCAACAAGAAATTGTTTTAATACTCTTACATATATTAAGAAGTAATTGAATGATAGAGGATGACACAGAAGCCTTGTGAAGTGAGAGAAGCTGTGGTTATGATGGTGATGAATAGGTTGGAAATGAGCAGGAGAGGCAGATGTTGATGGACATAACGTGCCATTACCTACTGTTGTCCCTGGAGCCTCAGTTCTAAGAACTGGTTCGAGGATTGTGGCAGGAACTGATCAAAAGTAATAAAAGAAACCAAAGAGATTTTGTGAATGCATGAAATGTCAGAACACTCATCTTACCACTAAACATCAGATTTCTAAGGCTGCAAAATTAATTCTTAATATCGTAACTCAAAAGAAAGTGGATGCATTTTTTTTTCCTTTGAATATTTCTCCAAACTGTAATCAGGTACTCATTTGACTCAGAAGATAGTCAGCAATAGCCTTTGGATTTTGCTGAGCATCTCACTGAGGTCAACAGTAAGATCTTCTTGTTGGTTAACCATCTGATTCTAATGAACACTAGAAAATCTGGTTAGCCATTTTCTTAGAAAACGATATGGTAAAGACTAGCACTTTCGTGGAAGCCAAAAAACCAAAGAGCACTCATTATAAGCAGTAATCAATAATGACAGATAGAACATTTACATTTGAAAGCAAACACAGTGTAGCAGAGAGTCCCTATGGTGATCCCCAGTGGTTTCTATCTCTGGTGTTAACATCTTTGTCATCTCTTCCCCTTGAGTATGTGCTGGATCCCTGACAACTTTTTAACCAATAAACTAAGGCAAAGGTGATGGGTGTCACTCTGTTGAATAGGTGCATGTGCTGGGAGTGTGTCTGCCATGCTAGCACAAGGGAGAGACAGGGAGGGAGAGACAGACAGGGAGGGAGAAAGGGAGAGGATGGATTGTATAAAGGTGTTAACCCCAGGAGCAGGGAATCATTGGGAGGTTGCCCTAGAGTTTGTGCACCACACATACTAACAGCCAAAAGGAAGCTGAGACTATACTCATTAAGAGACTAAGTCTGTAGTAAACACAGCTGTACTTAAGTAGCTGAAGAACCAACTCTCAGTTTTTGGTATCATTGGGCTGGGTATCTTCAGTTCTAAGAACAGAAAAAGCATGATCCTGTGCAGAAGTAGGAATCATTGAAGCCCCCTAGATCAAATTTAAGCTCTTGAGTAGACATCACAGCCCCCCAAGAGCAGACATCCCAGCCCCCTTTAATTCATCACTGAACAGGAGGGTATCAACGAGTTATCCCCTGTCTGGTGAGCCAGCTTCAACACATTCCCTGCTTAACAGCCTCTGTTCCCTCATCCCTCTACTCATCCAGTTTCTATGCTGGTTTCTAATTATCCTGGACATTTTCCTCCTCTAAATATTTGCCATGCTTCTAGGAGGTGGCATTTATACCATACAAGAAATTATATTTGCATAAACATGCTGCCTCATATTCGTTTCTAACTGGTTTTGCATGAAGAACTTTTGTTTACAACTACAGTGTAAACTGGGAAAGAAAACATTCTTCCCACTTCTGATGTATGGACTAATATGGCTTTGGGGAATTAGAAGGGACTTAATAAAAGTAGTTGATTTAAATGATTGTGCACTGGCTCAATACTGAGCAGCTTTATCTTGAAGACAGGAATGAAATAAAAGAGCAAGAGTAAATAATCATCAACAGAGAAGATCCCTACAAAGGAAGCAAGAAGTGCTAAGCTATTCATGTTCTCCTCACTAACCAGTAGCTTTTACTCTGAAGAGATACATAGGGCATGACACAATAGATTATGTGTACATAGAACTTACAGTCCCAATCGTGGTAGACTGCTTGGATTCTATAAAACAGAAACTACATATTTACCCAGTTTAGTCTGAGGTACTTCTGGATGGGGCGTGGTTTTAGGTTTGGGATGTGGACGACGGGTTCTTTTTGTTGTTGTTGGAGCTGAAGGAAGAAAATTTAGGATTAATATGGTGCTGATGGCTCCATTCACTGTGAATAGGATGACATAACTCTAAGTTTTAAAATACTTGTTAGAGTTTGAGTTGAGAGAACTTTGTCACTTTGGTTTGAAATTTTCTCCCTCAGATTGTTAATAGGTTTTCTTTGATAATTGAAAGTTCTTCAGAGATAAGAATTATACATATAATTATGTTTAAGAAAGAAACATTAGAAACTATCATTATTTTCTCGAAAGTGTCCCTAATCCAAATCACTGCTTAACTCTGAATGGTGTGAGAAAGGTTCTAACCAACCCTACACTATTCACTTATAATTTAAGATAACTGGGGCAAATTTTCCACTCGGTAATTTACTAGACTAAGTATATAAAATTCACAGGAACATCAATAAAGCAAAAAAAATTATATAGAACTTGAAAAACAGAAAGGTGCATAAAGAAACTGCATAATATCATCATTTGATACTGTGTTGCTGCTCTAAATAAGGAATATATGGGGAATTGTAGTTGGATCTTGGCTCTAAGAGTATAGTTCAGAGACTCAGATGTGACAAAATTTCAAACTGGGCTATGGAGCAGATAGCTGTCTTGAATTAAGTCCTTGCATATTTCTGTTAAAAAGAAAGCTTTCCATATTTTAAGATGAATACTGTAATGAGATGACAACAAAAGATGGTACCATTGCCTATACAGCACCATAGCAAAATCTGACAATAAGTAAGAAAAAGCACTTGCTGAAGGACATAGAGAGTCATTACCTGAAGATGTCCCAGGAGTAATAGGTCCAAAGTCTGTAGCAAGAAATGATCAAAAGCAATTTTAAACAGAAATAAATGTTAAACACACGAGAAAAGCCACCATTCTCTTGAAAAGTGAACTTTACCATTATAGCATTGGTTCTATAGCCACAAAGCAAACATTTTGAAGTTCTCAAGTGAGGGTACGTATTTATTTGCTTTTATGAAACAGATATAACCTCAGCATCTGTAACATGGTTAGCTACCAGTTTTTCTTATTTTTATATTATCTGATAATACAGTAGAAAACCCTGCTTAGAAAAATCTTACAATATCTAATAATGTTATGTTTAAAAATTAGGAAAAACTAATGTGAAAGTATAGTTACACTATAAACTGAAAAACAAAGCCCTAGTTCGTGATGATGTAATTACTGATATGTTTAAGCAGATACAGTAATGAGTGATTAAAATAGATAATGCTCTTTGTTGAGCGTGCACCTTAGAAAAAGACCAAGACTTCTATTCAAACAAAGGCATACAAAGAGCCAGATATAGGGGGTCATTCAGTCCATCAAACTTAGTGCATCTCTCTGTTATCAGCACAGAAAAGGCCTGACCCCTAGGTTAGGAGAGCATGCTGGAGCCAATTGGCTCAAACCCAATCATCGAAGTCAGGCATTCGAAGTGCTCTTTGTAGACCCGTCAAAAGCAGCATTACTGTCCAACCAAAAGAACTTTGCCTTTCTTACAATCAGGTTGCACTTACAGTTCCTATCCTTCCAATGTCACCCTCATACGACACCTTCCTGCCTCTGTTTATATGATTCCTACCCATCCACCAATAAATCTATAGGGTCTACAAATTTCAAGGTCCACAAGATGAGCTCTTGCTCTGCTGCCTGGGCTAGAGTGCAAGGGTGCAATTATAGCAACTGCAGTCTCCACTTCCTGGGCTCAAGAGATCCTCCCACCTCAGTCACCCAAGTAGTTAGGACTACAGGTGCATGTACCTGGCTAATTTTTCTTGAATTTTTTGTAGAAATGGAGTTCTCCCTAAAGGTTCACATTACACTTATCAGCCCACAGATGTTTTGCTTCTCTAAGAATTAACGATGTGCTTAACAGTTGGTAAAATTTAATAAATATTTGCTTTTCCTTACACTCCTGTATATCTATTATGAAGAGTCTCACACAAGAGCAGCTTCTTTTAACTCAGGTAAGTCATTTGTTTTTTTCGAAAATATTCCTCACAGATGCAAATGTTCAAAATGTGTGACAGGTTGAACTAAATATGCTAACTAGACACCTAATCAGGTCAGTTTTTGCTGAGCTGAGGAATCAAAGAGAAAAATGTAATGGAATGTCAGAGAAGCAAATAAAATACGCAGGCCATCATTCTCTTGAAAAGTGAACTTTACCATGATAGCATTGGTTGCAAATAAAATATGCAGGCACCAAGGAGGTCCTCACACAATCAGTGAGAAGTCACAGGTATCGCCAGAGCACTGTGGTAGCAGCTGCTTTCCATCACTTGGGCCTTCACCCCAAGGGTCAAGTGGGTTATAAGGTGGCATGTGAAACTGCCACCCCCATGCCACGTCCAATGGGATGCCACAGGGACAAGGAACCACATATTATTTACCTAGTTTGGTCTGCGGTGTCTCTGGGCGTGGCGTGGTTTTATGTTTGGGACGTGGACGACGTGTTCTTGTTCGTTGCGATGTTTTTGGAGCTAAAGAAAGGAAACTGGTTATTGTAGCCTTATGACTCCAGAAACCAAAGAAAGGATTACACATGGTTCTAGGTTTTCTAAAGTTTTCCTAAGTCTTGAGAAATTTGTCTCTTTGGTTTAGCATTTTCTTCTGATCATCTACATGCAAAAATATGTATTTTTGGTCTACTGACAGGTCTTTTGAGACAGATGGAATATATGTAATTTAAAAAAATAAACTGCAACTTTATTATTAGTTGCTGGTATAGGATTTTAGAAGAGGCACCAGAGCCAAGGGAAGTCAGACATAGGCACGTAGACATCACATCAGAGAGGGACCCAGGCCCACCTGCTTTTGGGAGAGTGTACTGAGAAATTACCTGGCTCAGACCCACATTCCATTAAAAGTTATTAGTATAAGCACATTTCGTTTTCTAAAATAGTTGGTAGATAATAAAAATTTTCTGTATATCTTAAAACAACAGAAAGTAAGATGCCCACAGAATTATAATTGATATTTATCAGGCAGCCATTCCTAATTGTATTTGAAATTCAGCTTTAACATAGAACAGTACTGGAGCAGAATCACAGGCTCTGTCAAGCATTAAAGCTGGATAATATGGGAAAAATGGGACACAGATGCTGTTCACTAGTGGCGTATGGGCTTATAACCAAGTAACTTGTTTTAAGCACTTTCAATACATTCAAAATGAAGAATATAGTTCAATGACAAGAGGATGATGAGAAAATCTTATGAAAGAAAAACCCTTAGCCCAAATAGTGATGGAATAGACTAGACAATGAGCAGAAAAAACTCATACTTAAAGACAGAAGAGGTCATTACCTAATGTTGTCACTGGAGCCTCAGTTCTCACAGTTACAGGCTCAATGTCTGTGGTGGGAACTAACCAAAAGCAATACAATAAACAATGGAGATTAAGAAATATAGAAAAAGAAAATTAGTTTGAAAATGAATCTTCTTAACCCTTTAATGTTTTAAATGCATTTCTGAACTCTGGGAAAATACTATTTGTTTTCCCCTAACTAGCCATACTATCATATCCATTTATTTCACAAAATATCCATACCCTTTGCATCCCTATAAGGGCAACGAAAAATATTTTTCTGTATTTCATTATCTGATTCCAACAACATAAAAAACCTGGACCCAAGAAAATCTTAGTTGTCCAATATACGATTTTAAAGTACTCTAAAAATTTATCAAAGCTTCCATTGGTATTTAAAAAGTTTTCACCACCATTATTAATTTGCTTTGAGAGTGGTAGTTGTGAGGAGAATTAGAAAAATCTTCTCAATTTACTGGAGATCTGTGAGAGTTGTGCAAAAGTCTTGTACCTTTTATTTGTGATAAATGTGATATTGCTTCTTACTCTGCCTCCTTACTCATTTATTTCAAATGGCTAATTAGGAGATAATTATTCAAGTAGAAAACAGAGATAATTAAGAAAAAGGTCTAAAAGGTAATGATACAACTTTTATGTCTAGATAAAAAGGATTTCTATAACATTCTGAAATTGATTATACATAGATATAAAATTAATCAAGAATTGTAACTCTCTGGTATTAGCATCTCCATTTATCTTCCACTAAACCCAGAAGGCTAAATGTAACATTCAAACATCTCATCCTCAAAAAACTCTTTAGGCATTTATAGAGAGGCTGACTTTCCCTTACTGCTCAAGACATCATAGCAGAAAGTTGGTTTACGCCACCGCTGAGAGCATCTTCAGAACCAAAGGCATATATAACAGAAGAGATGGAGGAAGCCAGGACAACAGGATGGCAACAATGTTTATAACTAATTGCCTTCAAACAAAACAGAGAATCCTTATTTTGTTTGGAATTTTGCATCACAAGATGAATTTAGCAACAGAAAGATCAATTTGCATATGAATAATGTGGAACAGGAAGAAGGGACTTTTGCGAGAAAGAGACAGTTATGTACCATCACGAGCTCCTTATAAACACATTGAGGACAAACTCCAGCCAGCTTTTTCATTGCTCCCCTCCCACATCCATAAATTGCACCCACACAGAAGCAGAGGTTTCAAAAAATTTTCTGGTTTGAAGAATGAATATAGACAGAGTGACTGTAACCCAAGCAATCTGAATGTCTTTGAAGGTGATTGTAGAAAGAATAACAATTATGTGTTACAAGCTGAGCAGCAGATGGAAGCATGCCTAATGATGTTAAAAAGGCCCCTGCTGAAAATAGTAAACAATCTTTAAAAACGAAAAAAAATGGTGAATGACAATTGTGCATACTGTAGCTAATGAAAAAAGAGATGAGAGGGGCAAGTTCAGAGAAACATTGTCCAAGAAGGAAGAAAGCATCATTACCTATGGTCATCGAGGGAGCTTCCGTTTCAAATGCAACAGGCTCAGAGACTGCATCATAAAAAATAAACAGATATAAGTAACAAAAGCAAGGAAATCTAAACTTTTGGGTGCTCACTGGTGTTTAATTCAGAGGACAGAGAGCCTAGTTCATTCTAAGTTAATACAAATTGCCTTCTTGATAGGTTAATTTATCATGTGAGATGCTTCTTAGCAAATTAAAATTTTATACTAATTGGAATCTTGGGAGAAACTTTCAACTTCAAAACAGTTGGATTCTGAGAACTGTAATATAAATATCTTCTTATATGGTAGGAAATTACTCAGTTAATAGTTACTGTTTAAATGTTGGCCGGGCACGTTGGCTCATGCCTGTAATCCCAGCACTTTGGGAGGCCGAGGCGGGTGGATCACCTGAGGTCAGGAGTTCGAGACCAGCCTGGCTAACATGGTGAAACCCCATCTCTACTAAAAATACAAAAATTAGCCGGGTGTGGTGGCAGGCGCCTGTAGTCCCAGCTACTGAGGAGGCTTAGGCAGGAGAATCGCTTGAAGCTGGGAGGCAGAGGTTTCAGTGAGCCGGTTGTACCACTGCACTCCAACCTGTGTGACAGAGTGAGACTCCATCTCTAAATAAATGAACAGAATAAAATAAAATGTCAATAGAGTATTTTCGAGGAAGCTAATCCCTGATTAGCAAGTCTTCTTTTGAGTTGTGCCTATAAATGAAGAACAGTGTCAGCCTTCCGTGTGTATTAACACTGCTTACTAAAATCACCTTCAAAAATGTTTCAGATACAGAAAACTCAGGCTTCTGTTCATTACAAATTCAGAAAATAGGCCTAAAAAAGCTTTAAGAAAATGAAATGCCAGTCAATCAGGTATAAAATTTACTAATTTCCTACATATTGACTTGTTCATTTAGCACTTAAAACATCAGTGTGGCTACTTGGAGAAGATAATGAACAAAATTATGGTATTTGGGTTTCTATGATTTATATGATATGACAGATTGTAAACATTTTCAGCGATGTTTCCAAAGAAAATCCTGTTAAGCTAAAGCACTGGAAATTGTGTTTACCGGATTTAGTTGGTGGCATGTCTGGTTCTGCTGTGGTTTGGGGTTTAGGAAGTAATTGTTTTGGTGGTTTTGAACCTGAAGAAAATTAGAGTGCCATAATTAGTGTTACAGCTGAGCTGTGAATGTGAAGATTAATGTTACTTACACATTGTTTTCCTATTTATAAGATCAAGGCATTGAAAGTAATGATTACCAGGCTGAATTTGAGGTGCATCTGGTCTGGGTGTGGTTTTAGGTCTCTCAGATGGTTTTGAGGCTAAAGAAAAAGGTACTACAATTAGCAAAATGGGTCATGGCTGTGACTGTCAAAATTAAGGACAAGTATGCAGAACAAAGACATTACAAATTCAATGAATCTATAAAAATTTCTGGGGTGTGGGAAAGGTGAAAAGGGTGTCTATTTTAACTACACGCTAGCATAATTAGTTTTTTCAGAAAGGAAAAATAATCACTAAATGCTCAAACTGTGTTTTTGAGCAAAAGTAACGAGGACTGTCATAAGACGTTTTTTCTATACAAATAATTTCAAAATAGACAAAGTATATTAGTTCCACGTCTTTGATCAAAAGGTTTTCTTCAGTATACAAACAGTAAGGTAGAAATCTGATTTCTTAGGAGGCGATCTGGAAGTAATCCATAAACATTTGAAATTACACATGAGAAATAATGTTACATGGCTGCCGATGTCTGGGATTTTCCAAAGGAAAGCCATGATAGATTTTGAAACTATAACGAAATGATTATAATCAAACAGTTTTAGTACTAAAAACAGTAAAACCAGCCTGGGCCTTTCAATGCTGTCAACTTCCAAAGACCATCACTAGTTTTACACTGGACTCCAATCAAGAAGGATCTTCGTGCCTCTAGTGATCCAAACCTACTCAAAAACATTTTTCAAAGAAACAGAAAAGCCGAAGAAGCCTTTTTTCATGCAGCTTTTTAAAAAGAAGAAAGTCTTAGAAGTTGAATCAGCAAAGCAACGAAATGCTGACCATGGCACTGGAGTAACATTGTGCTATTTGTTCAGTTCAGGATGAGCACAGAGGTCCCTGTCTGAGAAAGAGTTGACGGTTTTCTCAACCCCACGAAACATACAGGGCAGACAGAAGGTCAGCAGAGAACCAGGAAGTTGTGTCCAAGACCACAGACCTTCCCTAAATGAGCACACTGGATTGTTTTAGAACTCTCCTATCTTTAGGATCTTCAGACCCAGACAGGAGAGGTGAGGAAAAGCATGGGATGAAATTGTGATGAGGTGGTGGAACTGCAGTCATGCCTGTAATGGAGAGTGGAGAAAGCAAAAGCTACAACCCGTGAAAGCAGCTGGGGTGGAGGGAGTAGAATTACCAGTTGTGGGCACCAAGGGCTCCGGCTGTATCGTGGCAGGTTCCAGAGCTACAGAAGCAAACACCAAAAACATGAAATATTTCAAGAAGTGGCACCTTGAGGAGGGAGACATTATGCCTCAAACTGGGACACTCTATCTAAATGATGCATTTTTTCTGAATGTGATTTTCCCTTTTACATTTCCCATTTTCCTTTCTCCTTCTTGCTTTCCCACACCTCATCTGCCATGAATGTATATCATAAGATTTCAAAGTGCCTTACTTTAATAATTCACTTAATGGGCCAGTTTTCTGCTGTGCGTACCTAATAAGCATGACTGCGAATATAAACATATTATATGAAATATTACATCTATAAAATGAATATAGAAAGTGAGTACAGATGCTCAGTCATAAAAGTCAATTCCACTGGTTCACTAAAGCCCAGCTGCTCAAGTAGCTGATATCAAACCAGAAGCTGCCATATTCCACTTTCTATGTTAATTGGAACCCGAATATCACATTTACCCGGTTTGGACTTGGGCACTTCTGGACTAGGTGTGGTTTTAGGGCGGGGACGGGGGCGGGGGCGACGACCTGGTCTTTTGGTCTTTCGTGGTGCTGAAGAAAAGAAAATTAGCAAGTTAATACAAGAAGGGTGGATTTACAAACTGATGATAAATATTACATCCATCTTAGAAGGACATTTAAACCCTTTGATTTACTGTGGACATGTTTCCATCTGTTTTGCAAATTTCTATCATTATTTACATAGTTAAATGAGGTCTTGAATAATTTTTTGTCAAAGATTAGTAATTAATGTCCAAGAGATCTCTCTGTTCTTTCATTTTGAGATGGAAAATCTCAAAACTTTGTACAGCTTAGAGAAGATAGTCACTCAAAAATATTGAAGGCATACGTTCAATAGGAACATGAGAAAGGTTGCTTTTATAAAGCCATTTGGGATAAAAATTAAAATTTGGCCTAAGATGTAAATGGAGAAATTTTTCATTTAAAATATCCACAAATCAACAAATCCACAAATCAACAATATATGCAGAAGGCTTTGAATTCAGTCATTATTTCAAGAAAGGCAACTTTTAAAAAATGAGAGTTTATAAACGATATCTATAGGATTTACTTTTTTTCTGAAGAACAGCGCACTCACACACACAAATGGACATTAACGTATTAATTCATTAATGTGAGTCTGTCAACTCAGATACCAGCAGTCAGGAAAAGAGGAAACGAAGGTCACCCACTCAGTAACTCTATTACCTAATGTTGTTGTTGTTGAAGGTTTGGTTTCCAGTGTTTCAGGTCCTAAGACAATGTGAAAAAATCACCAAGAATCAAGATCAAAGGAAAAATGACATGTATTTAAAACATGGAATATGCTTAATTTTTAATTACTAGGTTGAGCAAATATAAATGGTGAAACTTTTATCCACATACGAAGTTTCTTTTCCACTTCAATAAATTCCTGTGTTTTCGACAAAGCGAACAAAAAAATGTAGCCAGTCAGTTAAGTTTGGAAAGAGAAATGGAACAAAAAGGCATGATTCTCATTTGGAATATGTGACTGTAATAAAGTAACCAGCAGTTCATGTTATGAAGGAAAATATGGGTAATTGGCTAAGATGGCACCAGAACACTTTTTTTTTTTTTTTCTCTCTCTTTTGAAGAAAAGGAAGCTATAAAGATTGGGGTTGGTTTTTTATTTCTCTCTTTGAGTGGATTTCCTAGTGACACATCAGGGTATTTAGATCTGGAAAGACCGTGGCACTTTTCAAGAAAATCTGCAAAAGTTAGAGTTCTGACAGTAAGAAAAACACCTCCAAAAGAGAAAACATAAATACGTCCTATGAAATTCAGGGTCCTCCCTGGCAATAAACAGGTTAGAACAAGTTCAGGGCATATTCCTCAAATGTAATTGAAGGAGAATAAAGAATGTATCAAATTAAAATTAGCATTGCTTTCACGAGTGTCTCAGAACCACTGCTAAGTCAAGCACAGGCTGAGAGTATATCTCCGGGCAAAAATGGCTGGAAAAAGATCTGAAGGAAAATTAAGAAATATTAGGCTGGGCACGGTGGCTCATGCCTGTAGTCCCAGCACTTTGAGAGGCTGAGCTGGGTAGATCATCTGAGGTCAGGAGTTCGAGACCAGCCTGGCCAACATGGCAAAACCCCCATCTCTACTAAAAATATAAAAAATTAGCCGGGTATAGTGGCTCAGGCCTGTAATCCCAGCCACTTGGGAGGCTGAGGCAGGAGAATTGCTTGAACCTGGGAGGCAGAGGTTGCAGTAAGCTGAGATCACGCCACTGCACTCCAGCCTGGGCAACAAAACAAGAGCGAAACTTCATCTGGAGAAGAAAAAAACAAAAAAACAAAAACCCCAAAGTTGAACATGGAGAGTGTTAAAGATATTTGTTTTCAGTCATTTAAAAAAGCTTTATTACCTATTGTTGACTGTGATGGCAGTAGAGTCTGGGGTTCTGGGACTGCAATAAAAGCAAGTAACATCAAAAGCGATGCTGAAGAGCACCATCTAAGAAGTCACACATTCTTTACTATAAACAGTGTTCTCTCCTGGGTGAATGACTAAGTTCTACTGGCTTATGCCAGTGAAGTTCAACCTTCCACATCCTCTCTACAAACCACAAGAATTGAGAATTCTCATTTTTGTTGTTGATCTTTAGTTATTACTGTCACTTCCCAATATTCTGGTTTGCCTCTGGTGCTGAGGAAATACTAACTTAGAGGGAATTCTGGGTAGCCTTTCTGAGGTTGTTCAGAGTGTCCTGTCACCTGCTATTTGTTTCTTGCAGGACAGCCAGGTTCATTCGAGGAAATGGAAAAGGCAACAGACTAACCACTGGTACTGTGTCTGTGCTGTTAGTTTGCAATCTCCAGCATGGCTGGACCTGACGTTCTCTCACAAAAAATATAAGAATTAAACTTACTGTTCAAAAGCGACCACAAGTGTTCATATGATGCCCCCTGTATTCACTAGTATCTATTGCTGGTAAACAAATTGGTTCACATATGAAACTCAACCCATTTGGACTGGTAAATCAATGAGTCCAAAAGCAGTTTCAGATTTCATAAAATGCTAAATTAAATAACAGTATCTAAATACTCTGATAAACTTTTCAATGTTTATTCAAACTAGCAATAAGTAAATTAAACTTCACGCTGAATTTAGTTTGGTTACATATTTGGGCTTAAAAAAAAGATGACCCAATAGGTTTCTTCTTATTCTATGAACAAAAAGAATTGTTTAACAAGGAGAAATTTAAAAAGGAATTATTTTTGGAAAGGAAATAAAAAGTTAAGACTCTTTTTTTTTCTTAAAGAAAGAAACTAATCAATATGGCACTCATAGATCATCTTAATAGAGCTGAAATTCTTCTTCTACTTATACATTTCTAGTATTAGACTTATCAGGAATGATCTCTGATATTACTTGAAAAGGGAGTATGGCAGGTTTTGAGAATATGTAGTGACTAAAAAAGAACTATAACAATAGTTTCTATGTAGCAACTAACAACAATTGCTTCTATATATCAACTAGTTTTAGCAATGGAAACATATAATAATGCGGCAGCGAATTTTTATTTCTTCTAAAAGAAATGCATAATAGCATAAAGGGCTATTTAAAGGCATTATCATCCATTAACATATCTGTGATCAAAAAATTTTTGTGTTGAGGTTAAAGAGTACCAATTAGGTGCAAAAGAAGCAGGTTAAAGTTGTTTTTAAAAGCCCAGAATTCTGATTTCTCAAGAACGTGTGCAGAAAGACTGTAACAGATGAATGGCAAAAGCAGTAGTGATGTGTCAGACTGAAGTTCATATAACAAAGTAAAAATTCTGAGTGTGTGTGTGAGTCTGTATGAAAGAGAGAAGGGAGGAGGAAGGGTGTGTGTATGTGAGAGGGAGGGAGGGATGGAAAGAGGGAGGGAGGGATGGAAAGAGGGAGAGGATGTGTGCATGTGACAGAGAGAATGAGGGAAGGGGAGAAGAAAGAGTAAGTGGGAGAAGGAGAGAGAGTGTGTATGTGAGAGAGTGTGAGAAAGAGAAACGGAATTGTATGTGTGTATGTGTAAGAGTGTGTGTATAGGTCTAGATATCTCAGATGCTATAGGACAAGAAGAAAATAAACATCAATACATGAAATATAATAAATATCAAATAAGCATTCATACCTGAAGATAGCAAACAAAAAGTTTGAAACTTCAAGATTGTAATTCAGGTTTTTGATTGTACGAAGTTGCCTTCCACAAGTGTGAAGAAAATAAAATTTGCTACTCATTGCATCTTTTAGATTTCACAAAAATTAAAGAATGTTGTTTTTAAAATTATAAGGAAAAATCTGCATTTTTGAGTTCCTGAGTTTGAGACCAAATAGGGATAGAACTCCATCAATTAAGCTTCAAAGTCAATTGCACATAAAAACAGTAAAGGTCTATGTTTAATAAAAATAAATATATCTTCTGATACGACTTTCTTCTATTTGACAATCATAAGGTATTATGGGTAAAGGTATAAAATGTTCTATAACAAAGCTGAGTGGTCTGTAAATGACTAAGCCACTCAGCACAAAACAAAGACAAATTTGAGTCACATGTGTGGCTAGGAATGAGAACAATTAACAATTTTATCCACTTGGAAGACAGTTAAGTGAAACAAACACCTGTAATTGGGGGCACTCCTTATTTTCAGTCCATTTAGAAGCTTAAAGATTAAACCACGAAGGAAACAATTCCCACTGGACGAGGTAGACAAGTTAGATATGGTAGGTGGCTATGGTTTTTGAGAAATGCACTGAATTGTACTTATAAAACAAGCCCAAATCAATGTGGATTTTTACTCGTTGATTTAACCAGCAAGCAAAGCCAAGGGAAAAGGAGCCTGTAATGGAAAGTGAAACAGAAAAATAGAAGTGTGTGTGGAGAGGGCTGGGAAAGGCCTCAAAAAGCTTTGGGTGGTTTATTTGCTCTTCCGAACCTTGGCTCGAAACAGACATCTTTAGGACAGCTATAAAGGTGGTCTGCCCTAAATAAAAATAAATATAATTTAAGAAGCTAAAACCAAAGCAATGGTTTGCGGAGATCCAGTCATCATCCTGTGTTGCTATGGACCATTCAAGGTCCACTTGAGTTGGCACAGGCCTAGGTGTGGATTCTGAAGTCATTACATTGCTGTTAGAGGAAAAGGGGTGGATTTTCTTTGATGATTAAGAAATCAAAGGAATGTAAACACATTAGCCTCCAAGTAATTCTTCCCATTTTGAAAGGAAATGTCAAATTAAGAAGTCTTTTTGCTTAAACACCTTACAATGATAAAAATGTAACCTTCCTACCTCATTTGTATTAAAGAATTTCCTCTCAGAAATCTTTTCTTAGAAACCGCTGAAATGAATAGTGTAACCTGTCATATATCAACTGTAAATAATGTTTGGAGAAATTTTTTGACGATTTCCAATTTTATGTTGTAATAACAGAAATAATTACTTTGAGAGAAATCCTTATTTAAATTTGGTGACTCAAACAAACAGTACTATTTTATGATCTCCTTGGTAATAGTCCTCTGTTCAAAATATAGCATAGTTACTACTTTATCCCAAAGCTCTCTAAGCATGTTTTTTAAATAAGTATGTATTAAACCCTTCTCTCATACAGCTGTCAGAGTTATTTGATTTAAACCACTATTAAGGCTTTTGAGTTTTATTAGCTACGCTTCTCTCTCTGAAAAACCTGAGTGAGGTTTTTCATTCCATTTCTCTGACTTGGAGACCTCATCCATGGTCACAGTGTCAACTACACTCCCTTTGCCTAATCCCTAATTTCCTTCAGTCTGCATCTACACCTGGAAATCTCACTGCTTCTTTACAGGGAGTAATGAGAATTCTTTCTTTAAGCAGTTACATTTTTCTTCCTTAGCCATTTTATTGCAAAAATAAATCATGCCCACTTTAGCAGAAAATCTCTTGCTTTAATAATCCTACTTTGTAAACATGCTATTAATGAAAATGCAAGTTCCAAATCCATTAAACATTATAGTGAGAAATATTTTCTTCCTAGAGCTAAGGTTTTAAAATTTAGATAATGATGACACTGAGTGGTGACAAGGTTCCCTGTAGTCAATCTTACAAGTCAGCATTTAAGACTGCTACACGGATTACAGATAGATAAAAAACGCCAAGATTTGGTCATCCAATATGTTCCACAATCTTTATGTCTTAAATTATTATATATGTAGAATGATCCCCTCCTGCAAAAGGAGACTTTTTTTTTTTTTTAAAGGAAAACACTACTAAAAATTCCTAAGAGGTAAACAGAGGTCAGTGTTCAGAAATCAGCTCCAATTTAGAAGTCTTGGAGCATTAGGAAAATACAGGTCTTTCTGGTCTTCTAGCCTGAGAACTGAGTAACTCTAAAATAATGCAGAGTTCTTAGAAGACAGAAACACTTCTCCCCTTTCCAGCTGAAAGGCTATTGTTTATGTGATTAGAATTCCAGTCAACATTGGTATTGGAAACTATTTTGCCATACTAGACAAGGGAGTTCTCAATCATTCACATCATTACATTTCTGTGTTTTCTCTGTGATGCTCATGAACATTGCTCAGAGCAATGCTGTGATATCACAGTGGCTATTTATGATTAGATCATTTCATTGCATGCTTACACTTTTCATGGAAAAAATGTAACAAATATCAAAATACAAATCAGAAATTCTTGCTCCAAAGAATTGCATAAAACTTGTTTTCATCCCCACTTTTGGAATATTCAAAAAAGTTTAGGGTAATTACCAGGTTTGGTGTGTGTCACTTCTGGGCTGAGAGGGATTTTAGGTTTCAAAGAAATAAATTGTGTTTTACTGGGAGCTGGAAAAATAAAGAAACAAAATAATGAATCAACATTTAGGCATTTTCCAGTGTCTAAAAGCACAGAAGGAAAACCTAGAAATAAACTATACATTAAGTGGAATGAACCATTGTCTTGGAAGATTTTGGAAATACTCCATTAAAAGAATATTTCATGATCCATTCACAGAGAAGTAATTTTCACTTTGCTTAGAAAAAACATTTCAGGAGTATATTTAACTAACAAATATAGCATTGCTACTAAATAGTCACAATAACTATTCAAAGTAAAGATAGTTATTTAATCTATGATTTAAAAAAATCAGTCTAATTATTTTGCACCCTTACTTCATATTGCTCAATCACATCTAAGTCTGACCACTAGGAAAAAAAAGCCACCATGTTTTACAATTAATATTCACCGACATACGTGCAGGATGTGCAGGTTTGTTATACAGGTAAACTTGTGCCATGGTGGTTTGCTACACCTACCAACCCCTCACCTAGGTATTAAGACCAGCTATATTTTTTATCAGCTTTATAAAATCAAAAGGAAAAAATCTAAAATCATTCAAACCAGTAGCTGATGTGCATGTCTTTTGAAGATGCAACAATAAATTTAAACTGCATACAATTTTAAGGTGGTGTTTTTTTCTCCTAATATTTCCAGAATCTGTCACTTTGAGCCTGTCTACCTAAACACATTTTAATAATAAAAAAAACTACTCTAAAAAAAAATTCACCAATAGGTATAATGCTATGATCTGAAGCATAAAGTAATTCTACTAACATTACAATTAAAAGTTGTTTTTCCAAATGAAGTCTCAAGTTGAACTTGAGAGTCTTACTAAAAAATAAAAGAAAAAGAGAACTATATACAAGATTCAACTTCAAATACAATGACTGGATAGATGACAAGGAAGCAGGAATGGTTCAAAGGCTGGCACAGAATGACATCTGACGGCTGAGTTCAGATCTACTAACTGTCGGGCCAGCTAGCCACAACCACAATAGCCATGGAGTTGGTGCACTCTCTGAGATGGGCCACACTGTTCAAATGAGCCATTCTGAATCTCTTAATAGCTAACAGACATTACATAAAAGCTGGGGTACTGGATTTTCGATGGTGAAATGAAGCAATACATCTACTAAGGATATATCATTATTACCCGGTGTTGTCCATGTAGGTTCAGGGCTTTTAGAAATTTTAGGTGTAATTGTTCCAGCACTTGTGGTTCTTTCTGGTGATGGAAAGGAAAAAAATATTGAAATATCCTAGAGACAATAAAAAGATATCCTCTAAAGAGGAACTAAATGACCCGTTTAAAATCCTGCCATATTTAGTAGTCAAAGTATACAATGAGTAAAAGTTTTGAGGAAGAATTTTTAAACTGTCACAGCAGTATACATCATACAAAATTACATTTATCTTATAATGGAATAAGCAAAGCCCAGGTGGTAAAGCATGATTCTGAGTATATTGTTTGATAATGAAGAATTGACCTCCAGGGTTAATAAGCATCTGTACCACCCAAACTCTGTGCTATAATACATGTTATTCCCTTCTCCTTTTCTTCTAAATCCTACATGTATTTTGGGGTCTGCATCTTCAACTCTTTCTTTCTTGGAGCACTTACACAAATATTATAGTCTCAGAAACAAGTTATGTAAACGTATGTTGTGCTGTCATTTTTATGTTTTATCTTCTCAAAGTTATAATCTATTTGAGTCCTCTCTAACTCAGCCATTGCCCTGGTGAAAAATTGGAAACAGAGTAGGTACCAAAAAAAAAAAAGAACCATCACCCTAATGAACATTATAATAAACATGCACACCAAAAAACAAATTACATGTATTACCCTGTATTGCTATGAGTTGGACTTGTTTCTAGGTTTTTACCAAAATTCACATGCAAAAATATAATTATCAGTAAACCCCTTTTGGAGACATCTGAGTTTTGTTATTTTGCATCATTAATTATTCATCTTTAGTTAATCTCAAATTTTGTAAAGAAACTAACCTATAAAATATATCCTTTTTTTTTTCTTGAGATAGGGTTTTGTTCTGTTGCCCAGGCTTGAGTGCACTGGTGCCATTATAGCCCACTGCAGCCTCAGACATCTGGGCTCAAGCAGTACACCATGCCTGGCTAATTTTTTGAATGTTTTTGCTCAGGCTGGTCTCAAACTCCTGGCCTCAAGTAATCTTCCTGCCTTGGCCTCCCAAAATGCTGGAGTTGCAGGTGTGAGCCACTGCACCTGGCTATCCTTCTTACTATAAGAAGATGGACATCGTCTATCTGGCATTACATATCACACAAGGATAAAGAGACATTTACCAGGTTTGGTTCTTGGCGGTTTGGGCCGGGGGCGTCGTTTAGGTGTAGAAGGGATAGATGTAGTTTGCTGGGGAGCTGAAAGAAGATTTAATATCGCTTTGATACATGATAGTTTTCAGGGGTCAATCAGGTTGTGCCTGTAAATTTGCAAACCTCAAGTGCAAGAACTGCTTTATATTTCCTTGTATCCCCAGAATGCCCAGTACACCTTATTTTATACATAGTTGGTGCTCAATAAACAAGCAGTGACTGGGACAAAAGGTATACAATTTCTACATGAGAATTGAAGATATACATTGTTCAGTTCAATGTGCCAGAAGTGAGCACCATTGAGGCATTTCAGAACACAAGGTACAATTAAGAACTCAAAAGGATGACATTGAATAGCAGGAGAGAAGCACAAATAATGGAAATGTGGAACTACTTTTTTGTTGTTGAGACAGAGTCTCACTCTGTTGCCCAGGCTGGAGTCCGTGGTGCAACCTTGGCTCACTGTAACCTCGGTTTCCCAAGTTCAAGCAATTCTTGTGCCTCGGTCTCCTGAGTAGCTGGGACTATAGGCGTGCACCACCACACCCAGCTAATTTTTGTATTTTTACAAGAGATGGGGTTTCACCATGTTGGCCATGCCGGTCTTGAACTCCTGTGATCTGCCTGCCTTGACTTCCCAAAGTGCTGGGAGGTGTGAGGAACCACATCCGGCCCAGACACCACACCTGTAGGTGTGAGGCACCACATCCGGTCCAGAACTTTAATTCTGTAGCTCTTTACTATCCCCACCAAGAGTTAATGAACTTTGCTATTTCAGTAATTTTCCATTATAAAATGTAGGTTGCGCTACCTCTCTTTATCCATCTTTCTTCAACTTGTCCAAGACTGCAAAGCCTACTGGGTGCTCCCTATACTTAGACTACTTTGGGTAAAATACTTTGATCAAATGGTACCTAGGTGTGCTAAGTATAAGGAATGTATTTTGAAATAATTATCTATAATTCTGCTGCTATTTTCCAGCTGGCAAAGTTGAAAGAAGAGTTGGAAGGAAACAATTCCTCAAAATATATAGACATCAGGATTGTGAAAATTCTTTAAGGACAATCATAAGGCTAAGTATGATAGATAAGTCAGATTCTTGGAAGAATTTCATGGTAGAGACTGGAGGGAAATATTTAGCAAAAACAAACAAAAGAAAAACAAACAAAATTCTGAAATGACCAACATGACTTGTCACATTACCTGTTTCGTCAATGCATATAACTACATAAATGTCATTAGTTACCAGCTGTTGTAGGTTGCATTTCTGGACTGGTAAAGATTTCCAGTTTCTGAGGAACAAATGGTGTTTCTCTTGGAGCTGAAAGCACAAACACCCCATCCCATTGAATAATCCCAGTTAAAATGAGGTATTTGAGGAATTTTAACATGCTTTTAGATGGTATAAAGCACATGCCACAAGTACATGATTAAAGATGAAAAATGCATGTAGTCTTGAAAGCTAGTGAATACAATTCTGATTGAAAGTAGGGAAAAGGCTGGAATGATGCTTGTTCAGTAGATGACTTCAGGCAGACTTGATGCATGGAAGTAAAGTGACACAGGCCACAAACATGTGAGGTGAGATGGTGCAGGTGATGACGTCCATGCAGTTTTCAAAGCTTTCACAACTAAAAGGATAGGGAAAATATTATCTATTACAGCTCAAAAAAATAAAATAGAGCCCTAAATGGAACATAAAAGGTGACTGTATTTAAAAATATAGAGATGTGTATATTAAGAAATAGGATAGACAAATGATTAGATGTGATGGAATGAAATGGTCATTTGGAAGAAAGGCATTCACATGAATTTTTTTGATGGAAAATAAAGTATGATTTTTCTGTTAAAAACATTACCCAGTGTTGCCCTTGGCTGTTCAAGAGTTCTAGAAGTTTTAGGTGGGACAGAATCCAGAATACGATCACTTGTTGCTGTTGGAATAAATGTCAACATTTATAAAAGCAGTAGAAGGCCCCAGGAATAAAATACAAATTCATGAGTAATAAATTATGCCTCATATGAGGGAAAACATCAAGAATACTTGAGGGATTGCTGGCCCACATTTTAAAACTAGTGATACATTAGGAGCTGAAGATGAGCTCACTTTAAAAAACATACATACTTTAAATATTAGAAACCATGATTAAACAGTGTTTTGTACATTCAACTGGTTTTCAATGGGTTTTTCTGGTTTCCCCCATTTTGTTTCATAAATGCTAACTGAACCCACCGCTGACATTCTATTTCATTGTTTCATTTTCTGCTCTTTAAAATTATTCATCTTTATTTAGCATGACACAAATAATGTTATACATCCAAAAATATCAGACATATATCTATACCTGGCAGAAACCAGTCTTACTCCCTTTGAATCTCCTACAGTACCCAGTTTAGTAGGTGTTTGATAAACATTTGCTGAAAGGAGCTGTCGGACTGAGGTAACTCACTATAGATGGGTCAGTAATATTAATGCCAAATATTAGACCCAATTGAACTGCTACAGTCAAATGAATTATGTGACTGTTCTACAGCAAGATTTCTCACACTAGCACTATTGACAATTAGGGTCAAATAATCTGTGCTGTGGGAGGCTACCCCACGTACTGCAGGGGTTCAGCACCCCCCCAATCTCTACCCACTAGATGCTAGTAGTGCTTCCCCAAGTTATGACAACCAAAAATGTCTCAACATTAGCAAATATGCTGGGGAAGGGATGGGAGTAGAAAATTACCCCCCATTTGAGAACTACTGCTCTAGACAAAACCCTCTATAAACTCAAAGACCTTTTTATGATGATTCTGAACAATACAGTGATAAGCTACTACCTTACTTTTCCTCAGTGGCAACCAAATCTCTCTGCATCTCCCTTATGTGACAGAGCTTATTTACTGAGAGATGTCAAGAACTAATCACTCTATGGGAGGAGTGGGTAGAATACATCTCCCTGACACAGGTGGAAATTTCTCCCATGCAGATCTCCAGAGGGCACAGTTTTCCACTCTGCAAAAAACTAGAGGAAGAACCACCAAGTGTTGGAACACCTGGGATCCAAAGACAGAATTGAGAGGCCGGGTATACCTGTGTAGGACTCTGATATCTCAGGCTCATCTGATGTTGTAGGGCTTGAGAAAACATCATAAGTTGCTTTAAAAAAAAAAAAAAAAAGGCAAAACAAAAGAGGTTAGTTTTGGTTAAATTTGATTAATTTAGAAAGATTGCAAGACATGTTGTAATGCTGGTTGAAGGACAGTTTTATGTAGGTGCTGGTGCATTTTGGCTCCAGGCTGCCAGCCTTGTCACTAACATGTAAGCAATCACCGAAACTCGTCATGCAGGATTTTATATAGTGAGCCCTGATGCTGGCCTCCAGGGTGATGAGAACATAGTACTATATATTTATAATTATGCAGTGCCAGCTGTAAATCAAAGAGCTGCAAAGAGTATAAACATAAATAAAGTCAGATGGCAGTTTGGGGAGAGATTTCTAAAGAAGGAAACAGCAGTCCCATTGAGGTGATTTGTCCAAGTCTTAGTCTTTCTAGACTAAGCAATAGTAAAAGTTTAGTAAAAGTTACTGTTATGATATCTTATGTTTGGACAGCACTTCACAGTTTGCAGAGACTTTCTCATACATCAACTTATTGAACCCTCTTAACATCCCTGAGAAAGAGGTGAGGTAGACAGTAGCCCCACTTTATAGATAATGAGAGGTTATCTCAATTTTCTAGATAATGAAGTTGAGGTTTATAGCATGAAGACATCTGCTAGTGGTCACACACTGAAATTGTCATATCCAGCGTATTTTCCTCTCCTTCAGCAGGACCAGGAACAGCAGGCCTAAAACCAGGATTCTCTTTTGGCACCATCCCCTCCTGACATGTTACCTAGAGGCAGCTTTCTGTACTTCTCCATGGAGCCATGAGCCTTTCTTGAGTTTGGGTGAGTTTAAAGATAAATTTTCTATTCTATATGAGGGAAAGTAGGATGAGCTTAAACATAAAGATTGAATTATTTTAATATGGGGATAATTTTCATGTTCACATAAGAGTTGAACCTGCAAGCAAAAACAGCATAACAAAGTGTTCTCTTTCACATACAAAGAGCTGTTACTATGGTCACGAGGAATATAGAGAACGCATGAATTATTATGAGGTAGATGTTGCTTTTCTTGCTCATTCAAAATGGCGGCACAGAAATCAAGAAAAAGGGAGTTCACAGGAAGACGTAGTCATTGGGGTTACTTGTAATTCATTGGCAATTTAATGATTTTGAACCACTGCTGGTTGAAGCTGTAAGAAAGATAATATCAGACCATGTGACATCCTCTGAAAGTAGACAGCATTTATATTGTGCTACATACTAAAGAGGCAGGAAACATTGCAATGTGTGAAGATGAATCTACTGTTTCACAAAATCCCCAAAAATAGCAAGAATATTGTGAGTTAAAAATATGCACACATTCTGAGAATGCATCTATTATACTGTAATGTCAAGTTTCTTTAGCCTTGCTGTAATTTGAAAAGGTCAGATACGAATGACTAAGTTTTTTAAAGATCAAAAGTGCCAGTAATTTCTGACATGCTTACTTTCAGCCAATTTCAAGTCATGGATCTAGCAAGACCAGCTCTATCGCCTACAAAATCATAAAAACTTTGCCAACTTGTATTTAATCCTCTCACGCTAGGTAAGAAAATATGAGTTAATGGCTTATTTATTTCTATTGTTGCTTTTGAAAAATGTTATGACTGTCTTTGTTATCCTAACTCCTAAAGCTCCCTTCCATCTAGTGACATTGGACCAATTTTCCTACAGTTTGTATTTATGATATTTACTCAATTTTTAAACTTATTTTTCATATTTACAATTTCTTTTTAATCAGGAGGCTCCAAGCCAGGCATCCATCTCCCCTCGTTATTCCCAGAAGGCACTCACTGGGGAAAGAAGCCCTTTTTTCATCATCCCCTGGCAATTGTGGCTCAAATGGGGAAGTTCCCAATTTTCAGGGATCCCTTAACTTCTAAACATTTTATCAAATACACTTAAGACAAAAATAAGACATTTGCCAGCACACTTTGTTTTTAATATTTCTATTTCTGTAGTTTCCAAGAGTAGGAAAGAAAAAGAATGCTAAAAAGGCACACATGCCACTAAAAGTTTTATGTTGTTTCGTCAGCTTTAAGCAGCATACCACACCTCATTTCATTTATGAGTTAAACATGATCTTTTGATTCAGAAGTAAAGAGATTGCCTGGGCGTGGTGGCTCATGTCTGTAATCCAAACACTTTGGGAGAGGCCGAGGTGGGTAAATCCCTTGAGGTCAGGAGTTTGAGACCAGCCTGACCAGGAGAGTGAAACCCCGTCTCCATTAAAAAAAAAAAAATACAAAAATTAGCCAGGCTTGGGGTGGTGAGTACCTGTGGTCCCAGCTACTCAGGATATCTTGAGAATATCTTGAACCTGGGAGGCAGAGGCTGCAGTGAGCCAAGATCACGCCACTGCACTCCAGCCCGCACGACAGCAAATCCATCTCAATAACAACAAAAAAGGAAAGAGATGCCAGGGGGAGAGTACAGTGTTGAAATAGAGTTCTTTGAAAAGCTCTCTAAAAATCAACAGCTCTTGATTTCTTTATAAAACCCTTCTATATACATGCCTATACCTGAGAAAAACTCATGAAATTGTTAGGCCTGGTTTCTAAAAGCTACACTAGCTATAAAATTGGTAAGTAGTCAAGTGTTAAGGCAGAACCTTTCTGTATGGTAGCCTGTAAATTGCCATGCATTATTACTTAGAGGCAAACTTCTATCACTATGCTTATCGTAGTGGGTGAAATGCTACAGCTATATGACATTAAGCAGTATTCCTGATTTTGCATTCACAGAACATACATGGGACCAAAAGTTGTAGGTTAAATCTAATGTAACAAAATAGATAATTCAATTCACAGGTTATAAAAAGCAATATTAGTTTATTTCAAAAAATAGTAATGACTTACAATCATGATAACTAAGTTTTACTTTCAGAGTTTCCAGAGGAAAAAATAATATGAAAGAACATGCACTACCATTTACTCTATACCTTCTTAAAACTACTTTCTTAAATTAGGTTTTTATTTTATTTTTTCTCAAGATGGAGTCTTGCTCTGTCACCCAGGCTCGAGTGAAATGGCACGATCTCAGCTCACTGTAACCTCCGCCTCCCAGGTTCAAGTGATTCTCCTGCCTCAGCCTCCTGAGTAGCTGGGATTACATGTGTGTGCCACCACGCCTGGCTAATTTTTTGTATTTTCAGTAGAGACAGGGTTTCACCATGTTGGCCAGGTTGGTCTCGAACTCCTGGCCTCATGATCCACCCACCTTGGCCTCCCAAAGTACTGGGATTATAGGCATGAGCCACTGTGCCCAGTCCTAAATTATGTTTTGTTGATAACACATTTTAGTTTTACTTTGAAAAACTGACTAGATGCAAAGTCCCCAGTAAAAATGCCCTGATATTGCTCTGGAAAACGCAAGCCATTTCAAATGATCAAGACTTTATCTTACTCAAATTCTCTGAATATTAGTAACTATGTGAAAACTTCCTTTTTAACATTAACTCTTAGACAAAAGACCTCACTAATGGAGAAACTGTATCCATCATGCTCATTATGCTTGTCACGACTTAATCCAAAAACTGGTACATGGTGGATACTCAGCAGAATTAATCTGCAAAATGTCCATAACAATAAATAATAACAGTGAGTTTGACAGTTGGGTAGCGTAAGCTCTTAGTAAGGATAACCTTCTGGCTTAGTTTGGAGAATAAATGAAAACATGTCCTTTAATTATGTTATGATGTGCAAGTGTGTGCATACAAATCTCCTCCTCTACTTCACAAATACCTGGCATACACTTGTGTAGACATACCCTGTCATGGAAATGGAATTCTAAAAAAATATATGAAGGAGCAATGAGAAAATACAGCAAGTAGCTAGAGAAGAAAAACAATACCACACACAGAGTTCTCAGTACCACTTAAATACATTGATAATGCTTTCTTCAGTCAGTGGAAAAATAAATATCTTTCTAGTTGGCCCTGAAATTTGTGAAAATATTGCCTGCAAGAAAATATTCATTAAAATGTTCATGAAATAAAATTAAAGGCTGAAGATATAAATCTCTTCAAAGCCACAGTGAATCTACAAACCATCTGCTATACCTGAAATCTGTTTTGCTGTTCTCAAAGCATCAACACCACTACCCACTCCTTCGTTTTCTCTTTTGAGCTCAATCCAGTTGGGTGGGCCAGATCTGTGCTAATCAACACCCTACAGGGCAGACAGATAATAAATGAGCATGTCCTTATGTGTTTACTTCTTTTTAACCATTCTTAACAACCCGCCTGCTGCCAAAACTTCCTAACCATTCTACTACTCCTTGGGCATGCTGATGGCTGCAGCTTTCAAGCCTTGAAATGATACATAGGGCTCAATACATATGCAATTTACTCTAGTTCTACAAAGTACTGTAAGAATTTAACACTGAAAATAATTAGTGGTGACCTCCTAAAGGAAGCTCCCAAAGAAAAATCTGATGGAAAAACTGAAGCTGACCATGCTTGGTTCTCTCCATCAAGGAAACTCTCTGCAAGATAACTGTATATGGTTCAAGAGGAAATTACACCAGAAGCAGCAGCAGCTTAGTAACAAGTAACAGTAAAGCTGGAGTAACATTTGATTTTTCTGGACACTTGGGAGAACAGGCAGGAGGATTTCCTAAGGATGAAAATAAACACTTCAGATTAATGGGTTTGCAACCATTGTCTTTATTTGCTTTTGAAACTCTCCTGGTACTCAATGATGGTCTTTTAAGGTTATGATTAAGTAAATTAAGGAGGCTTAACAGCCTCATGGCATTATCAAACTAGAAACAAAAAGCTCATTCCACATAACTCCCCAACCCATTTTAAGTCTTTAGAAGTCATGCACACGCCCATCTGTGGGATGATAAATACATGGCATGTATGCTGCTTGTCTTTCCCTGGTGCCCCAGAAAACACAGCAAGTTGATAGTGGCATTATTTTGCTTATTGATCCAAGAAGGACCTCAGAGTCCAGTTTATGGAGTGATTCATGCTGCCACCATAACTGGAGAGACTATGTAATATGATTTACCATCCTCGCCACAGGGGTAAGAGGTCATGAGGCTATTCCCAAGGGGTGGCACGACCTCTGGGTAAATACTGCATGTCTTTTCCATTCTCAAACTTGTTTTTACAAGTGAAATGAAGACCCATAGATCATTTGGTATGATTGTATTTATATGAGCTTAGAGTTTTTTTTCTTCTCTCCTCCTCCTTTATCTTTTATTAAATAATTTAAAAGCAGAATTGCTATTATTGATTATATGTAGCAATTCAGGAAGTTGGGATAAACAGTATGATGTGAAGGGGTGGCAGCCAATGCAATATTTCATTGTATTAAGAAAATGAAAACAAGGCATCCCTTTATATATTGTGCATTGTATTAAGTAACTTATACATTATTTCTAAGATGTAACTATCTGGTGAAAAATTTATACCTCATTTCTATTTTATAGATAGAACAAGTTATTTAACTGGTAGTTGAGCTGGTTATTAACCTAGCTCTATCTCACGTTAGAGCTCACATATTTGTGATCACATTCACAATGAGAATAAGCTTCAGGGACTGGCTGGCCTCTCGCAGATCATGTGATGTTTCTTATACACCATATCTGGAAGGCACATGGCCCCAGTAATAACATTTAATTTCCTCAGTTGTAAAAGCTATTTTCAAATTTTTAGAGCAAGCTATATGTCATTGCTTTACTTTTAACTTGGGGTGGTTTATTGAATAAAAGATTAGGAAAGAAACGAATGAGCCTAATTTTTCCCCCTCTAACTCATTCAGAGTTAAGTTCCTCTTGTATCACTTTAAGATAAAAGACAATAATTCTGCCAATTTCTAGGGACTTTGGAAGTCTCAATATGATGGTAGATAATACCCCCTTGAATCTCCCCAAAGAAAATTGCTATGCAAAGTATTGTATTCCAGTAGAGAAATGATCCAACAAGCAGGTGCACATACATGCACAATTCATCTGAATGGAAGATACTGAGAACTTTTCTAGAGCTTGCTCCTTAACAACACTGAGATTATAGTCAACTGGCTACTTTCCAATAAAACATGAAACCAATTTTATTGCATCATCAGAAAGACTGACTTTTCGTGAAATATCGTCACAAGCAGCTAAATTCTAAAGTGTGGCCAACTTCCTTTAGATACAAAATTTATAAATAATTTTATATTATGATACATAATTAGAGAAGATTTTCATGATTACCTTTATATATTTTAAGGAAAGTTAGATTTGCCAAGGGAATCAAGATCAATCAATTTCACTTCAACATACTTTATAGAAGGTTTAATGCAAAATACAATTCCAAATAATGAAATCACAAAATGCAGCACTAATGACAGATCAGGACACATAGACTGAAAGCAGGAAGAATATATTTGATGACTACACATCTCAGATTTCCTGGGATATTCCAGACTTCAAATATTCTGTCCCCGGGTTGCCAAAAACTATTGAAATGACCCAGGAATTTCAACATTCAGTGTGCAAGTTAGAATTTTCATAGAGTCTTTATATCCAAGAATGGTACAGAAATCTTTTTGAGTACACATATTCTGATTTTCTGACACAGAATATGTTGAAAACGAATCCAGAAAACGGTAAAGCAAAATAAACTTTACAAAAAGTACGATAAATCTCATTTAATGGTTGATAAAGAGAAAAGCAGCCCCTGGCATCCAGGAGCTGGTCTAGTACCCACAGGTAGGCTGTGGTGTTCTCCTGTTGAACATCAACAATTCCAAAGGACACCAGTATCAGACAAGACCACTCTGATCCTGATGGATCAAGACAGAAACAAGACCAGTCTGTAATTATGTGGCACACAGACAAAAACATGAACGTCACCCAGAGCACAAACATTACCCTCCCCGCCTTCTGGCTAATACGAGTAGATGTGGCTTCTCAACCAGTCACAGCTTTAGCTTCCCTCTGCTGGTCTTGCCTTCTAATTAAGAATTACGAAGACATTCAATCACAGAATTACTCCCACTTTCTGAATGCATCCAATTCAGAGCAAAGTTTTACTGCCTTGGACCCTTCCTTCCATCACTTAACACAAGACAAACTCTTACAATAAGTCTTTTCTATCATCTTCTAAGAGATTCCCCCAGTTTATCATGGTCTGTGTTCTCCATCGTTATAAGTAAACAGACATAAATTTGTTCAACTACAAGTGTGTTCTGCTGGTCTTTGGCTGAAAGGAATTGATATAGTAAATATAGATGCATCATACCCCAACAGAGAAAACAGAATGTGCTCATTTGGCTGTAATAATGTCATTAATATCAGCTAAAAATATTAGGTTGGTACAAATGTAATTGTGGTTTTTGCCATTAAAAGTAATGGCAAAACCATTAGAAGTGATGGCAAAAACTGCAATTATGTTTGCACCAACCTATACAGTGTTCCTTCAAAAGATACTGCAACTAAAATTGGGATTTTGTGGACCACCATTTAAACACTATCTCTACCTGTCTGTTTTCTCAGTTCTCAAAATAGTTGCTTTAGGAAGCTGTGTGAGTAACTGGAAAATAAAATACCTGTTATGTATGTTGAAACTAAATGGGAAATAGAATGTGAGTACACATGTAAATTTGCACAAAATCAAAAGAAACAAAGGCTGAAATAAAAGGCCTATATAAATATACCACTCTTTAAATCACAGATAATACATGTGTTATAAAATTTTAATTTGAAAGTTAACGTAAATTAGGAAGATGCCACAGAACACTCACACTAGAAATGGAAGCGTTGCACATTAGCAGAAACAAGAGATACTTAACTACCCACTTTGAAAAATCGATCTTGTATTGATTTGAGGTCCATGGTGCTATAACTGACTACACCTGATGATTCTTACCGGCACCATGTAAAAACGTTATAGACTACATCGCCAAGGTAGTGCTTCTCAAACTTTAATGTTCAATATAAAAATTAGCCAGGCATGGTGGCAGGTGCCTGTAATCTCAGCTACTCAGCGGGCTGAGGCAGGAGAATCGTTTGAACCCAGGAGGCAAAGGTTGCAGTGAGCCGAGATCGCACCATTGCACTCCAGCCTGGGTGACAAGAGCAAACTCCATCTCAAAAATCAAAAACAAAAATGTTAATGTTCATATCGCCTGGGCATCTTGTTGGAAAGCAGATCTTGTTTCAATAGATCTAGAGTGGAGCCCACGTTCTGCCTTTTCAACAAGTTCCTGGGTGATACCAAATGCTGTTGGACTGAGGATTGTGCTAAGTAGCAAAGACTTAAAAATTAACTGTTATAAGGCAGGATGGGAAGTTTCTAGGGCCAATGTTAATACGTGCAATCACATACTGTATTGTTATTCCAGTTTATGACAAGTCTCAATTCTTTGTCTAGAGAGGGTTGGGAGTTCTCGTTGGAAGTTCTCTGGCAACCAAAGGTTGCCCTGGCAGTAGTGAAGCAGCTGAATAAAGAGTCAGTTTCCTGCTGCATTAGCCGCTGCTCATACTCCATCAGGGCAAAACCAGAATATGCCTTTTTTGAATTAAAGGCAAAAGAAACCTTTCCTTTATTGGCATTTCCTGTATCATCTATTTTCGTCTCATTGTAACTCTGCAACCTTCACGTCCCAACATATTCTCCGAACTCCCCAATGCTTGGTTCAACTCAAGTCTTTCTATATAATTCATATGCCAGGCATTAGTCTCAAAAATGGCTTCCTTGATGTTTTGGTTAGTTTGCTCTTGAATATTCATAGAAACCAAACAGTAGATGTTGCTTAAAAGAAAACCCAAAAGAATCCCATGTTCCCCATGTTCTAACCCAAAAGCTAAAAGATGAAAAGGATCTAAAAGTTTATCTAGTCCCCAATTCCCCAAAGGCACTTGGCTCAGGTGCTCTTGAGGGATGTGGGAGTCACAGCTAGGGCTGTCACAGTGCAGCAGGTTAAACCATCACATACGCCCCTAGACTAGTTGTTGCATCATAATTACAATGCAGTTGCACCTGGGTGATGGCTACTGGAACCAGAGGCTCAGTATGAAATTCAACTCAAAACCCAGATTTTAGACCCAGGTGACCTGGATTCCTAAAGGGGTTTTGGCACCCACCTTAGTTAATTGCACTAGAATTTTAAAGTCAGTGACTAGGAAAACCAAGACTTAGATACAGCTTGAGGATTCTCTGGATAAGCGAACAACCATGGCCAACTTTCAAGTGTGTTCCCACTTAAGGAAACTAGGGGCGACTATAATAGACATAGTCCCTTAATTTGACCTCATCTTCTATCTTTTGCTAATATCTGAGCCCATTACATATACTAGAGAAATGATAATTTCACCAAGATCTATGAGGGCTCATGCTCATCCTTTCTCAAACCTAGTCCTCTGCTGGACTCTGGAGACCACCACAAAATGCTGCTGCATTTAAGTTCATTATGTGAAACACCCAACTTCATTATACACTATATGATATGTACCCCAAATAAAGTCAAAACAACTAGAAGATTTTCAAAAATTAAAATACAAACAAGCAAAATGCAAAAATCATGGAAGTAATCACAAAGGATGGTTTCTGAGGTCTTCTTATAATTCTTATACGCTGAATACATTCTTTAGTTGACTGCTAGGCATCAAAAGATGTACAGAATTTTTTAAAAGAGAAAAATATTTTTTGTAAAAGAAACATATCTCAATCAATTTTAGCGGTGGAACACAAGAATTCTCAACAGGAAAAATAAAGCCAATTGCTACAGTTTGCAAAAGAGGAAACCAGTGCCTTCCAAAAGTAGAGAAAAGTAGCCATCACATGGTTATTAGGAGAGCGAGGCCTGGAACCAAGGTCTATGATTAACCGCAAGGGCCTGTGGTTTCTCCTACATATCATGCTGTACTTACAAATTTGAGAACTTAGTATACTATCTTCACTGAGTAAGCTCTTAAATGTTTATTTATTTTGCCCAAAAGCAGCAAATATTCCCTGCAAGATAATATGAAACTCCTATTGTTAAATTAGACCCACGCTGATGTTTCTTATTTTGGTACTGCTTTCATGTCACTAAAGAGATCTCTATTAATGAGCCAGTTCGTAGTTCATGTTCTGGCCACATTTCTAAGATATTATATCCAGAAATTAGAATAGGTATCTTTAAAACATTCAAAACCGTTTTGCTTTTGTAATGGGGAAAAATGAGATTCATCTCAGTATCAACAAATGTATTACAGGTTTTTCATTTATTACAAAGCACACTGATAATCAATTAAGGAACCCATAAAAATAAAAACAATAAGTTGCTCAATACTCCTTGTTATAACTGATTTTTTAAGAAAAGGATTTAATTACCAGTTTGAGGCTGCAGAACTTTGGAATCTTCTGATATTTTAGCTGTAGGCACAATCCATGGCTTTTCACTTGAAGCTATATTGAAAAGAAATGGAATTTGCTGAAGATTTTTTTGTTTTTTTTGAGGAGAACAAGACAGAAATAGGTTGCTGGTACAGTTAAGTGGCTACCAGAAGCCTACAATATACTAATACAATAAAAAGTCATTATATATCAGTAAGAAATCAGTACGTATCCATCCAGAGAACATTTGATTAGTGGTCAGAGAGCAGAGTTTAGTGTCAGACTGTCAACATTTTTAAGGACAAAAAGCTAAGTGGATTATGTGGAATTAAGACTGATGGATTTTACTGAATTTGTCGAAAATCCAAACAAATAGATTTATTTAAAAAAAAAAATCAAATCAACCACTTGTTTGCCTATCAGTTCATGAGGTTTGTAGAAATAAGATGCAGTACATGTGTCCTGCAGAATTAAGCAATCACCACCCACAGCCTTAATATTTAATTTAAGGTGCCCTTATTACCCCATGTGCCCCCAGGTTTCTCAAAAGGGAAGGGTGTTTTTGCCTCAGGAAATTCTGGAAGCCTTTTTGGAGCTGTAATGAAACACAGAAGGAAAGTTAGACAACCTGAGATGCAAGTAACAAAGATTTTTAAAATGTTAAGCTTGAAAAACAACAGCAAACACGAAAAGGCAAATCATGTTAAGAGACCATTAGCAGTATTTCTTACATCTCTGTTTCAATGTTGAATAATGTAATAAAGTTTCTTTTTCAATTTTTTAGTTAAGTGACTAAACTTAAGCTACTGTATTTGGAATCTTTTTTCCACCCTTATTAAACCAGTTTCCTGATTTCTTCAGCGATGTTTGTGTGTGTTCTTAAATATATTTCATTTACATTTAAATCAAGCCAACACATCTGAACTAGAAAATGTCCATCTGAAAGCTTTTAAAAATAGAATTTCAGTAACTACGTGGCTTTATATGTAAGCTCCTCCCCCATCTTTTTTTTTTTTTTTTTTTTTTTTTTTTTTTTTTGAGATGGAGTCTCGCTCTGTCACCCAGGTTGCAGTGCATGGCATGATCTTGGCTCACTGCAACCTCCACCTCCCGGGTTCAAGCAATTCTCCTGTCTCAGCCTCCTGAGTACCTGGGATTACAGGTGCGTGCCACCATGCCAGGCTAATTTTTGTATTTTTAGTAGAGACGGGGTTTCACCATGTTGGCCAGTGTGGTCTCGAACTACTGACCTCAGGCAATCCACCCGTCTCAGACTCCCAAAGTGGTGGGATTACAGGCGTGAGCCACTGCACCCCACTCTCCACTCTCATTTTTTTTCATAATTCATTCAAAAAATTCTAAGAATTCTAAGAAGTAGTCTGCAGAAATATCATAAATATATCTTCTCTGTTAAGAGTGACGAGAGTAAAAACATTTACAAAAAATACAGAAATTATCAATTTGTTCAGTGACATATTGATTCTGAATTAAAAGAATCAAACATAATATTAAAATATGATCACTTAAAAGAAAAACAACCCAACCGGAATGATTCATCATAGGGAGAGCCTCTTTGGGATCCTAAACTTGAAGACTGTGTCACCTTTAAGGGATTGGGTATAAATTAGCGTCATTAATTCACAGGATTTCTTTGAAGCATGCATACAATATCCAATGTAATAATAAAGCTGCAGTATTTATCAATTTTTACCTAGAGTGCTCAGTGGCAATTCAAACTGAGGTATTAGAACAGTTTGCAATGTTTCCGGGGTCCTTTTGCTGACAACTACAATAAAAAAGAGTGCAGTTAGCAACTCCTGGACTTGGGATTTGATGTTGTGGCTTAACCATGATCATGCACAGCAAGCTTTGTAACAGACTCTTGTACACAGAGCAGCCAATACCTTTAATGGAAATTACAACATTCCCTGGTAAAGTTACATAGCTGTTAAAATGTGAAGGTATACATTCAAAGGGCAGTGGTGTGGCAGAGAAGATCAACATCAAATTACAGAACAAAACACATGCTGCTCCTTTTCTTCAGGGGAAAGAGAACAACAAAGCAAGTTAGATTCTCTTGGGCTAAGAAACATCAAACATGGGTGGCATGAAATTCTTATTTAAAAGCATGACACTTTTGGGGGTTCACCCCAAATTTAGTATGCACAAGACTTCCCAAAGCCAATTTAAGCAGAAAGCACAGAATCAAGACTTCCAGGTTTCCTTCATTCTCCCCCAAGATTTAGGGGTTAAAAGGCTGGTATTCTGTCTATATAACCCAGAGACTGGTTAAAAAGGGCGTTCAGTTAGCAATTAGCATCCAGATTTGCCCAGAAGTCCAGTCACCAGGATCAGCCATGTGGTTAACTCTTCAGTGGAATCTGTCCAAGAAATAGGAAGGTTAACCACTGCCAGGAAGGAAGGAAAAGGAGAAAGTGGGGAGAGAGAGAGAAGTTAAGGCGTCAGGTTTCTTTTCTGTGAGTCCTGGGAGTTATTTTCTTGTTACTTTTTTATTTTTATTTTTTAACAACAAAAAAAGTTCTTAGAATTACCCAGTGTTGTTTCTGAAACATCTAATGCACTAGACGTAGTGGGTTTAGTGGTTCTTGGAACTGTTTCAGGAGTCTCTGAAAGGTAAAAAGCACAACTTTACAAATTAAGATAAAGTGAAGCAACCAAAGAACAGGAGACACATTTTGTTGCCTTTTAGAATAAGTAACTGATATTGGAAAGCCCATTTCTTTTTGTGTTACTATGTAAAGAGCTCCTTGGCTTGTCTCAAGTGCCTGAGCTGACACTCCTCTCCAACTGGTCCTTTCTGGGTTTGCTTTCTATCCAAAAAAGCACTCTGACCTGACTTTCATTGAAGCACTTATAAGCTTAATCATAATTTTAAATCTGCCTTTTTCTTTATCTCCAGGGCTTAGCAGAATACCTGGGGTATAGTAAACAAGCACATGATAATAGTTTATTTTTTAAATCATGTACTGAAGAATCTGAAGGATAATCAAGATAATAGTTTATTAAATGAATAAATGGGCAAATAACAGGATGACTCAGGGCTAAAAGTCTTACTTAGAGCTATCACATTACAAGACTTCACTCTTACACTGCAATGAACATGCAAAGCTTGACAATGAATTGAAATTATGATCAGAATTTAAATCCTCCGCCACAGGTTTGTCCCAAATGCTAGATTAAAGGTAATAAAAAGCTCAATTAAATAGTTTTGGAGAAATAAGAACTAAGATCACTGGGATCTGAAATGAATTGAGAGCCAGAAACCCCCAGAATGTTGCAGGGCAAGAACACAAAATAAACACAATAACCCTGAGTAATAAGTTGTGGTGTTTTCCTAAGCGTTTCTGAAGTGGAAAACTCTGAGGAGGGTTTGGCAGAGGACTAAAAAAATGTAGACTCTCCCATCAGAAATGCTGCCAAGAGAAAAAAGTATAATTGGGGAAAGTGGGTAGAATCTTTGAGGGAGAAAGGGACTTGGAGTCACCCACTGGGCCATGCCTATGCCTTTCTGGATATTGATCACATATACTGAATCAGAAACCATCTAGGAATTTCATCCAAATGGGTCACTCCAGGAGCTACCTCTGCTCCAAATCCCATGAAGGTGGGGATGAAAGGTCCATCTGTCTTCTTTAGAAAAGGACCATATTCATCTTGCTCTCTCAGAAATAGTCCTACTTCAAAGGATTTCTTGAAGTTATTTCACTGCCACAACAACTTTTATGTTCTCTGGAACAGTTATGAGTCCAAAAGTTTAGTAAAAGGTACATCATCAGTATTTCAAGTTATAGGATTTTGTGGACTGAAAAATTCACTTCAGATTGGAGTTACTCTGCTAAATATAGATTGTGGGGAATTCTTGCCAGATGTCTGTTTCATCGAGTCCTGGATAAGGTGGTACTACTCTGGAAAAAACTCTAGCTCAAAGATTAATGCCCCCCCACCCCCCAGCCAGACTGGACTTGAGTAGTTCATTCATAGAAGAAATGCTGAATGTTAGTAATGGTGATAAACCATGGAGAAAACGCTTACTGCATTAATTCTTTAAAGGGTTGTTACTGAACTATTCTATATTCTCTACACTAGGATTGCTAAAGTTCCAGAGACATTTGTTTCTAAATGATTCAAGTATTTTCATAGATATTAAGCTATGGATTTGTGAAGAATATATGGCATTTTGCTACACTGACCCCTTGTGAAAGTGTAGAAATGAAAAATGGTCTCATGTCATCATACACAAGGACAGCACCAAACTTGTGGTACAATGTTTTAAATAAAAATATTTCAGTGTTTAATAATTTTCATTTAAAGCAAAAAATACAGCTTCTGTATTACTTATCAGTTATGTGATTCAATAGTTCATTTTGCAGCTGTTGTTTTCCCAAATGTTAGAGACATGGAATCTCCTACTGTTTTGCATTTATGATCAAAATGAATTTCCTACTGGCTCTTTACTGAAAAAAAGGCTGCAGATTAGTATTTGAAAAAAAGCATTTTTTTCTTTTCTCAAGGTCAACAACATAGCAATCTCATTACCTGTCGTGGATCGTGCTGAGATTTTTTCAACCTCTGGTGTTTTAGATTTGGCAGGTAATGCCAAGGTTTCATTCTTAGCTAAAAAGTCAAAGAACAAACAATTTACCTCATTTGCAGCATCCAAAAATATGTCCCTCAATGCATAATCAAGTAGCAGACTAAAAATCTAATCTTGCACTTCCTTCCCCACCAGCCAGTCAACAACTTTATTGTGTGTCTCTAGCAGGAACTAATATAAGTCTTCAAAATTCTTTCTTAGTAACCCTAGATAATTCTTTAAGATCTAAATTGTCATTGACGTGAAGAAAAAAAATCACAACCCAACACTTGGATACATCTCAAGTCATCTGATTGATAAATAGAATTTCTAGAAGGCATAGGTTGCATTGCAAATGCTTCCTGGAATTTTATATTCAAGCACTCCCAATTTTAAAAAATTAATCTATAGAAAATTTCCATTATTATACATGGTAAAAAATGTAATAAGTTATGACATTGAGATTTTAGAAAACCACAAACAACACACATAGGAAACTACGCTATTTGAAAATATTTCTGGCGAAAAATTAAACAGTAAATTGTATTTGAGCCTCATATTGATGTAGATCGTCTCTTTTAATCTCTATGGGAATTCAGTACAAAGAATAAAATAATTTTTTTCCAATTTTCCTCTTTATGCAACTATTTGAGAAACTTCCTTTTAAAATGTGGATGTTCTTTTTCAAAGAAAGAAAAGTAACATTTCTAAGGCTGTGTTCCCCAGCAATTATGGTATTCCCCATTTGAAAGGGTATAATTAGGATTAATTCTATTCAGTTATTTTCCATGTTGAATCATAATATCACCTGCTCATAATATTTTGAAACAGTCTAGTGGCATGAAAGAATTTATGCCCCTTTGGGATACCCTGATCATGCCACCTTGAACCGATTATATAATCCGACAGGATTTTTCAGAGTCCTAAGGCTATATAGAACTTAGATTTCTCAACTTTGGCACTATTGATATTTGAGGCTAGATTATTTTTTGTATGGGTGGCTGGCCTGTATACTGTAGGATGTTGAACAGTATTCTTGGCTTCTACCCATTGGATTCCAACAGTGTTCTCACAAACTTTTGGAATATTTTGTGCTCCGCAGATACCGTTCTACCAACCAAAAGAATCTCCAGGCAATTCTAAATATTCCCTAAGGGACAAAATTGCTCCCTGCTGAAACCTTTAATTGTCACACTCAAAATTCTTTGAACATTCATTTTATAATCTGTAGTTCACTTTATGTTTGTAAAGACCATTTTCTTCTTTTCTGTTAATGTGGGTTCAAAAATATTTATTTAATTCTGATGAGCTTGAAGACAATTAGAAAGTCATCTTTTCCCCAATGTTTATAGAAGCAAATCAGTTTTCAATCTCTACTTGATAAAGGCATACAACAGATTTCTAGATAGCTAATTCTCAGGAGTGATTTAAAATGCCACCAATAAGCGTCACAAATGATAATTTGCAACAAATTGTGTGTTTCTGAAGTTGCAAAGCATGTTTGCACAACAAAATATTTAATAGCATTGTTCAAATTAATTTAGCAAGGCATAAAAAGGAATTTTTAAAAAATCTAGCATAATTTTATAAATTCCATTTTTAAAACGTCTAAATTTTATCAATTTTCCTGACATCTTTTGTGTGAACAATTCTGATTGTCAACACAGAAAAAACATTCAGATCATGAATTTTTCAAGCACTCTGTTCCTATTACTTTCAACATGCACCATAGGAAGTTTTTTAAAATGTAAAATTATAAGTTTTCCTTTCACGATCTCTTGTCTTTCAGTGTCCTCTTCTCCTTCCAGGCCTCCTTCCTGATTAAGAATATCCCATGTTCTCAGTGAGTCCCTGGCTGACCTAGGATCTCTTATTATTTGTTTGTTTAATCATCCAGATCCTAGACTTTCACAGGCAATGCTCTCAATTTCTTTATTCAAAACATGTTCTTAGCTGGCAATCACATTAGCCTAAAATCAGGCTGTTAAGGAAAAAAGGCAAACTACCCCTTCCTAAGAGACATTTGTATTCTTTATATATTACTAATTCCTTTTACAGGCATATTGTTTTTTCTTCTTCCTTTTTTTTTTTTTTTTTTTTTTGGCAGGGTCTCACTCTGTTACCCAGGCTGGAGTGCAGTAGCATGATAATAGCTCACTGCAGCCTCAAACTTCAAACTCCTGGGCTCAAGTGAAACAATTCTCCTGCTTCTGCCTCCCTAGTAGTAGCTGGAACTACAAGCACGTGCCACAGCACCTAGCTTATTACTATTATTATTTTGTAAAAATGGGATCTCACTATGTTGCCAGGCTGGTCTTGAACTCTTGAGCTCAAGTGATCCTCCTGCCTCAGCCTCCCAAAGTGCTGAGATTACAAGTGGGAGCCACTGCACCAGGCCATACTGTATATCTATAAATGATATTTTAGACATCAGATAACTTAGTAGATGGGCAGGATATTTGAATGGGGAACTCTTGATATATCAACCCCTGAGCATTCACCCACACTATCTGATGCACAACTGCAATCTTGGCAATAGGAAAGTAAAATGCAATCAGAACACAGCCTAAAACCCAGGAAATTCATTTTCCTCTATTTCTTCTGTACATTTTTCCATCACAGTTGTTTCCTTTAATTTTTGGCAGGCTAGGTCTTGACTTTGGCAAACCCTTTGTATGTCCCTTAGGGATGTGTGTGTAATCCTAATTTTTTGTTTATATCTCTCATTATTCACACCATGTGTTCTTAGAACAAGCTATTATACTTCTTGATGTCCCATTATGAGCTCTGCTGGAATGAGGATGTTGTTTTTAGGATTTACTACCTCAAAAATACAGCTTTTCTGAGTTGCAGTGATAATTAACTTTAGGGAAGTTTATTTCTCCCTTCATGGCATAAAGGACTGTTTATGTCCACACTTTGCAAAAAACAGTGCTTCTGTGCAGCAAAGAAAGCAATAAACAAAATGAAAAGGCAGTCTATGCATTGAGAGAAAATATTTGCAAACCACATGTATCTGATAAAGGGTTAAGATCCAAAGTATATAAGAAACTTACACAAAATAGCAAAACAAAATAACACAACCACCCTCAACCCCAAATAACCTAATTAAAACATGGGCAAAGGACCTGAATAGACATTTCTCTAAAGAAGACATAAAAAATGGCTAACAGGTATAAAAAAAAAGTACTCAATGTCACTGATCATCAGGGAAATGCAAAATTAAGACCACACTGAGATATCACCTCACTTCTGTTAGGATGGATATTAAGCAAAACAATACAAGATAGGTGTTGGCAAGGGTGTGGAGAAAAGGAAATTCTTGTTTACTGTTGGGGTAGAAATTGTAAATTGGTCCAGCTATTATAGAAAATGGTATGAAGTTTCCTTAAAAAATTAAAAATAGAACTACCTTATGACTCAGCAATCCCTCTTCTGGACATACATCCAAAGGAAATGAAATCAGCACCTCATAGAGATATGTGTAGTCCCACATTCACTCCAGCATTGTTCACAACAACCAAGGTATGGAAATGACTTAAATGTTCATGGATGAACGTATAAAGAAATTATGGTACACACACACTGGAGTATTATTCAGCCTTAAAAAAGGAGGTCCTGCCATTTGCAATAACATGGATAAACCTGGAGGATATTATGCTAAATGAAATAAGCCAAGCACAGAAAGAAAAACACTGCATGACTTCACTCATGTGGAATCTAAAAAAATCACATATATAGAGAATAAAACTGTTTATGAGGGATGGGATGCAGAGGGGGAAATAGAGAAATGTAGAACAGAGGGTAAAAAGTTGCAGATGCATAGGATGAATAAGACTATAAATCTAATGTAGAAAACAAGAACTATAATTATAATATTGCATATTGGAAAATTAAGATTTTTGGTACTCTTACCACATACACAAATGGTAACTATGCAAGAGGATGGATATTAATTTGCTTGAGTATAGGAACTATTTCACTATGTATACATATAAGAAAACTTCATGTTGCCTTCTTGAAGCATATACAGTAAAACATTTAAAAAATTTTTATACGTAGCTTTTTTTAAGAAACATGGTCTACTAAGTTGGTACATTTGTTGGGTAGGATTCTGCTTTGATTTATTGGACATTTTCAAACATACTGGCTATCAGTCTCTTCACTGTGTCATATGGTTTGACTGTGTCCCCACCCAAATCTCATCTTGAATTCCCACATGTTGTGGGAGGGACCTGGTGGGAGGTGATTGAATCATGGGGGCAGGTCTTTCCCATGCTTTTCTCGTGATAGTGAATAAGACTCATGAGATCTGATGGCTTTAAAAACGGGAGTTTGCCTGCACAAGCTCTCTCTTTGCCTGTTGCCATCCATATAAGACATGACTTGCTCCTCCTTGCCTTCCATCATAAATGTGAGGCTTCTCCAGCCATGTGAAACTATAAGTCCAATTAAACCTCTTTGTAAATTGCTCAGTCTCGGGTATGTCTTTACCAGCAGTGTGAAAATGGACTAATACAGTGTGTAAGAAATTCTCCATGTGTTAAATTTTCTGTGCGTTCTATCTGTTATCATTAGCATCAATACTTTGTCTTGCTCTGTTGCCCAGGCTGGAGTACAGCAGTGCAATCAGAGCTCACTGAAACCTCAAACTCACGGACTTAAGTGATCCTCCTGCCTCAGCCTTCTGAGTAGTTAGGACTACAAGCATGTGCCATCATGCCTGGCTATTTTTTTTATTTTAATATTTTTTTAAAGATGGGGTCTTGCTAGATTACCTATGCTTGTCTTGCATTGCTAAGTCTCAACCGATTCCCTGGCTTCAGCCTCCCCAAGTGCTGGGGTTACAGACATGAACCACCCCATCTTGCCCCATGTATTCAATTTAAGATAGGCATTTCCCTCAAAAGCCAAGTTTAAAAACATATTTACTATTTTCATAGTTTTAATTACTTGCGTTTTACTATTTGCATTTAATTTTCTGTATTAAAATCATACTTAATTCTGGACTTTTAGTGAATCATATCAGAAAACCAAAACTAAAAACAAATCACAAGACAAAAATTCACTTTAATTCCTTAAAGAAAGCAAAAATGCTAAATTGGTATTATGGTAGCATGCAGGACTTTAAAACAGTTTTTAAAAGATTAGGAAACATCACTCAAGACTAAGCACTGAGTAACAGACCATGACATCTTCCAGTTCAAAACTGACAGCAATGGTCTGAGAAACGCCTCTGCTCATTTTCTGTCTCCTTCACAAACCCTGCTTTCTGTAGTTTTGATGGACACACTAGGGACCAAATCAATAAGAGATTACAAAAGATACAGTCTCTGGGCAGAGAACAGGAGAATGCAAGAGTCCCGAGCTTTACCTCTTCCAAACACAGATTCACTGAGGGAACTTAATTTGGAAGCATCCTGGCAGCATCACATTTACATGATGTAGGGTTGGGTCACAGGGTTTTATAGCTAAAGGGAGGTGATCAAGTCTGATGTACAAATTAAGAAAATGAAGTCCAGAGTTACCTATTTTCTGGGAAGTAACTCACTCTAGAACTACTAGATATGACTATTTTAAAATAAAAATATAAAGATTGCACAAAATCACAAAGATATATTGGCAAATATTTTCATATCTTACTAAGATGTTGAACCATAAGTTTTGGAAATTTTCCCAAACTTATAACTGGATTGCCTCAGATCAGACAACCAAAAAATGAAAAAAGTTAACTTAAACTTTCAGGTAACACTATTTATGCAAAGTTAAATGTCTGGATATTTGAAAAACACATGAAGAGATACCAATTTCTTTTCAGGTTTTTTAAAAAAATTAAGTAGCTTGACATTATGTGGACAAAACTTCTAAACATCTCTACATGGCCCTATTCCCTAAAGAAGAAAACTGGAAACAAGAAAAATACATCAACATTTGATACCTCATTAGATATGATGTCTTTTTTCCCCCAATAAATCTCCAGGACAGGGAGGGAAAGGGGGAAAGAGGAAATGAGTTATTGGCTTGTGGGATCCGCAGTGTACCAGCAGCTACTTGTCAGGAACATCAAGGGCTTGTTCCCAGTGGATGTATGCTCTTGATAACAGAGAGATCACACCAAGCCCTGGCCTGACCAGAGGGTCTGCCCACCTAGGACCCCAGCCTATTGTCATGTTTCATGGTATTTTATTGAATTAAAAAATGTTCGGGTTATATCTTATTTATCATTTCTTCTCTCTCTCTCAAAGCCAAAAAAGAGGAAATATCAACAGAAGGGGACAGGTAAGGCCCCCAGTAAGGGGGGAGAAATTAAGTGCCTTATCTGAGGTCCCAGTATGAGCAGGTGCCATGTCTGGGTAACTCACCATCATAGCCCCCAGCAACTTGTGGTTCCAAATAGGGTAATGCATAGTATTTGTTGAATGAATGTTGCCAAACAGGGGCTTGGGCCTCCGTTTCTTTATCCATACAATGTGCTGATTCAATCATATATTAAACATTAAAGTTCATAGCCAGTGCCTAGCTCAGGGAATACATTCTGTATTCTTAAGGCTTGTTCAATTTCTACTGCACTATTTCTTCCAAATTTATTAACAGCCCAAGGCATTCTCTAGAGACATTGGAGGGGTAGTTCTCAAAGTGTGGTTCCTATACCAGCAGTGTCAGTATCACCTGGAAACTTGTCAGAAATGCAAATTCTGGACCTACTGAATCAGTAATTCTGGAGGTAGGTGGGTGGGTGGGTGGGTGGGGGGGTGGTGCAGCCGTCTTGGTGTTAAGCCCTCAAGGTGCTCCTGATGTTTGATCAAGGTTGAGATTCTCTGCTAAGAGACAATTCAGAGCCTAATTTGGTACTCAAATGCAGCAACCAACTCAGCCCAGTGACCTCCACATTTATTCCCCGGCCCCTTTTTAAGTGGATTTTCCGTTTTTTTCTTTTACTGTTATGTTTTAAGGTTTTTTAAACACTGAACTCATAACCGGTTCTTTCTAGAAATAGGAAGCAATATCAATCTCAAGTAAATAATTCTAATGAACCTGAATTTCACATCAATTCTCATTGAAAATACCTAGTCGCCCCTTATTATAGTAAGTATAATTTAGAATTACTTTATTAGAAAATTATACATATATATTTATATTTTGAAGAATTTCATAAACATTCACTCTTATTTCATACATACAAATATACCTTATATAAATATGTACATATAAAATAACTATTTTCTTATGGAATGTTATTTATAATGAGTACCTCCAACACTCCAACCTCCTTACCTCTACTTTTTTACTTTTAGATCCTCAAACAGCTCATTTGCAAGATTCTTCGGATCTACTAAGAATATCGTGCTAGTACTCAGTCATTGCAAAGTTTAAATACAAAACTTTTCTGCTTACCTAATTGTGTCTTGAGTGCATCTGAAATCTCAAACATTAGGGATGCAGGAAGTTTTACAGTAGTTTCATTAAGACCTGGAATAATAAGATGGACTGCAAGAAAATAGATGTAAATAAGATAAGGGGAAGAAAGTGCATCATGACATAAAATGAAGCTCAGCACATCAGATACTGCAAACTATGAAGCGTAGCACTTATTTTGCTTAGTAAATTTTAACCCAAACTTTAAAACATTGGAAAAAATACGACCATACATTTTAAATAGAATGTTTTTCATATTTAACCAAACTACTAAAATCCTCTGGCTTTTAACCCATAGACTCAAAATGTAAAATGGCTGCTTAAGATGTGTGGTGAACAATGATCATTATCAATAATAATGATTTTTAAAAGAGCAGTTCGGTCCACTCTGTGGGGCAGGTAGGACAGGTGCCATCATTCCCACTGCACACGTGCTAGAGCTATCTCTTTAACACGCCAAGATAAAGATAGCGTGGCTTGGCTCCTAGCCTGGAATGGACACCAGCCACGATGCTAAACAGTGAAAGGAAGTGAACCACACCAATTAAACAGAACTACTCACACTGCAAAACTCCAGAAAAGCCCTATTCTCAAAAGATAGTCCGATTTGCTTAATCTAGGCATAGATTTCAAGATCCACTCACCTAGTATCACTCCTCCCAAGGGAGCTTTTTCTGGGGATTTAGTTGAATCCTTGTGAGTAACATTCTGAATCACTGTTGAAATACAAAAAGACTGTGTGAGGGGGTGGGAAATACAAGGCAGTAAGAAGCTAGTAATGTGAAGTCATCTGTGCTGGAAAAGCCTTGATCTAACTTCATTAATACAAAGCAACTCAGTGGGCTGGCTATGTAGCCAACAGAAGGGTTGGAAGGCATATCTTACCTTAACACCTGTGCCTTTAACTAATGAAAGGCTATTATTCTATCATAAGGTGTTCCTTTCTAATTACTGGAAAATTTTCTTCCTAACTCTATTCTCTGAAGCCTTCCTTTAGTACTAGCACAAAATGAGGTGACGACCCAGCAATAAAAGTTTAGAAAACTTATTTTCTCAAAGCAGAGTCTTTGAGTAATATCAACACTGACTCTGTTTTGAGAATACACTTGGGATGTTGTGTTTTCTGAAAATGAAGAACTATTTTTTTAAAGGCTCTGTCCCTTCTACCAAGAAGCTTTCTGGAAATAATAGATTTTAATAATTTGAAAAACCAGAAGCCAAAACAAAAACAATCAGATACTGAAGTGAAATGGCATTATAATTCTGGAAATCTGGACGTCTTTACTTTCCTTAAAGTGACCACTAAATGAGCTTTCATTTTCATTCATGAAAATATCCTATCAATGGATTTCTTTGGGTATGACAACTTAATCCTGGGCAAAGCTCCACATATTTAACTTGTTTTAAAAAATTTAATACTTGTGATGGTTGCTTTGTCCTTAGTTGTCTGACCAGTGTGACCAACCCAAGGCTTGGCATATTGGTAAAAGAGCCAAAATTATCCATTAACTTCCAATTTACTAGACCATTATGTTTTCTTTGAGCTTTTTCTAAAAAAAAAAAAAAAAAATCAATAAAAAATTTGAGAAAATTTGTGCCATGTTTGATTACCTTAGTTAAAAGTATATTAAAGATTGCTCTAAACACATTTCCAGAGCAGACAAATTACCTTGCTTGATGATTGTTATTGGGATTAGCTTCCTTGGGACATATGCTGGCTGAAAAGAGAAGAAGAAAGTCAGCTTTTCAGTCACTGTGAATCACTTTCTGTTCTTTAAAACATATCAGAAAACTGGAAGTAGCCCTTTCTTGTCTTCAATGAAGTCTCCTGTGACGCTGGTTTAATAGTTGCTGGTGGTGGGGCGTGGTAGCTCACGCCTGTAATCCCAGCACTTTGGGAGGCCAAGGCGGGTCAGACCAGCCTGGCCAACATGGTGAAACCCCCATCTCTACTAAAAAAAAAAAAAAAAAAAAAAAAAATAGCCGGGCATGGTGGCAGGCACCTGTAATCTCAGCTACTCAGGAGGCTGAGGTAGGAGAATTGCTGGAACTTGGGAGGCGGAGGTTGCAATGAGCCGAGATCGTGCCATTGCACTCCAGCCTGGGTGACAACAGTGAGACTCCATCTTAAAAAAAGTTGCTGGTTAGATTGTTAGTACATCCATCTGCCTCTACTTTATTGGATTCACTTGGTTTCCCTCATAAATATCCCAAGGTTTGACAGAAGCAATTTCTTCAGAACTCCCATTAGTTCACTTTACTTAGAAACTGCAATGGAAAGAAACCAAATCTTCTGTATTGAATATTAGTTTATTTTCATTACATTTGAGATATGACACCACCAAATTGCTTTTACAGTTCCTCTCAAAAAGATGCTAAGCTACCTATTATCTTTGAAAACCCATCAAGATCAAGTGTTTGAGTGTACCCAGTTGCTGCTGCTGCCGCCGTTACTACAGCTACTACAACCACCAGGAGCTCCCAACACCAAGCACTTATTGCTCAAGAAAGCAGAGCAAGGACTCCAATCCAGACATTTCTTATTCCACAGCCTGTACTTTCAACCATTCTGCACGTGTTTATACACAAGGGACCTCAGAATCAGAAGGATGTATCCCAGAGGACTCTGCTTCCTCTCTTCACCCAAATTACCTTAGAAGTCCCACAGGAGGTTCTGATGTCATTAAGGAGCCTGAATTAGCGATGGGTGTAGACTTTAAAGCAGAGTCATTGCTAGATATAATCATGAGGCCAAGGATAAGACAGACTAGAGGGACACAGGGCAGGTGAGCAGAAAGGCAGAAAATTGTATACAGGAGAATTAGAGTTGAGCTGCAAGGGCAAGATTGATGTCCACTTTTTGATACTTGGTTTAGCCTGTATACATGATACAGCTATGGCGGTATGACATATACTAGACCTGCTGATCATCAAGGAGGTGCTGAATATGAGCTGCTTACCACATAGGTGTTTACCTGATTACCAAATCCCTTACAAGGGCAAACACCTAGTAGTGAGCAAAATATACTTTTTGACATACTACCATTTTCATAAGTGATATACCCCTGGTAAAGAAGGGACAATACACCAAGCTTACTGTTGGCTATTTTTCTTGTCTTAAGGTTCTTATGTTCTAAAAAATCACAACAAATAAAAGTTTACTATCCTCAGATTATTTTTTAAAAGGGGTGTCTGCATGCATTGACTCAATGATTTCCTCCTTAGCAACCCAGCCTAAGGAATTAATCAAAGACAGTGTTTATTATCATAATTTAAAATAAATTTATTATCCAAAAGTAGAGGTTTTATTCAATGATAGTTCAAAAATTTCACTTGTATTTAACAAAATGGAAAAATGCAGAAGATAAATAAGTACCAAGGATACAAATTTGCATGCACAGTATAACCCAATTTTATAAATATGTGTATAGAAGAGGCCAGAGGGAAATAAATCACCATTTCCTTAAAACAGTGAGTTCTTGTAAGCCAACATTAGTTTCATTTTGTGTACCTTTCTATATTTGCCAAATTTCTAATAAGGGCAAATTACATTTATAATCAGAAAAAGTTATTTTAATCAACAATCTGTTTAACTACCACATATGCTTCTGTATGGCAACTGAGCTCATACACTATCGATAACTAGAGGAATGATGCAGATATAATTTAGACATACTCTTTCTTGGCAACAGGAGAGAAATAGTAGGAAGATAAGTATAACTTTCAGCGGGGGACAAAAATTACCAAACTCTCAGCTTTGCAGTTACATGGGCAGGAGGATCCCTTTTGGCTTTATTATAAAAAAAATTAAATGTGAGCACTGCACAGAAATCCTTCCCCAGGGGAGAAAAGCTAGGCCCACCCTTGGCACTCTGCACTCACGAGCCCACCTTAAGAGAAGCCCCAGCAGCTCCTCTGCCTGCACTGTCTAGTTCTCACCTGCCCTGCTCCAGCAAAAGAGTTACCAGCATATAGCCTCTAACTCCTCTGAGAATTTTTATTTGTCCAAGTTAAAACAACTTGTATTTTTTGCTATTTTAAAAATCATTTCTTTTTTCATAATTGTATCTATTTCTGGGGTACGATGTGATGTTCTCATGTAAGTGCACAAGGCAGGATGATTAAACTAAGCGAATTACTATATCCGCCTCCTCACTTTTACGGGTCATTTTTTTCTGGCGAGGCATTTGAAATTTATCTTTAGCAATTTGGAACCATACATCAATAGTAACTATGGTCACCCTGCCGTGCAATGGCACTGTAAAGCTTACTCCTCCTGTCTAACTGAAACTTCCTACCCTTTGCCAATATCTCCTCACTGCCCCCTTGCCCCTCACTCTCTGGTAACCACCATTCTACTCTCTGCTTCTATGAGTTTGACACTTCTAAGACTTTTAAATGCTTGGCGTGGCAACCTTCAACTACACGGGAGCTGCCAGGCAGGAGAGCCACGTTTTTTTTCTATGTACCAATTATCATTTTTGTTCGGGCTGTGGCTGCAGCTAGAGGCATTTGAATGGCCTGTCCTCTATTTGCCCTGTCACTTAGTGCACGTTTTGTTGAATGCGAAGTTTTTCCAAGATACTTAACACGTTAGAGCAGAAAAGCCTACATGTTGCTGTGCTGACTGAATGGCATTATACCAGTCTAATTTTCCTTGTCGTAATGATTTGTTTTGAACAAACAATTTTTTGAGAAGGACAAATGGAAAATATTCTGCTATTCACATGAATGGAACAAAGTTTCTGAGTTCTTACTCCAGTGTTCAGTTGAAGTGACAAGAACATATGTACAATATGTGCTGCCAAAAATTAAAAAATCATTTAGCTGCAGAATGCAATTTTGTTTTCTAGGCCTAGAAATGCTCTCCTGCTTAATCCACAATCCAAAGACGCACAAGGACTGTACTAATGAGCAAACAGCTGCGTCTCTACAGGTGTGTTTTTAAAGGGCATCGGGGAAGTCCTGTGGTTCACCATGTCTCTGCCAACACCTCTACAATTTCCATTTGGAAATTCACAACGTGAATCCCCTCCTATGTCTTCTTATCAAATAAAAGGGCAGGGAAAAGTTTGTTAACCACACTCACTGCAAAATGAAGTACTGTGATAATTTCCAAGATGTAGTGTTTAACCAATTACAATCCAATTTTGATAGAACTGTTTTATGTACAATGTTTTAAAAAAATATTTCCTTGCCGTCCTTTCCTTACTTTTTCTAGGCTTGTTATTACTAACAACTATTAATGTGTATCAGAGTCACAGGTGCAGACAGTGTGGGGCCTGGAAATGGGAAGGAGGCAGTGACAGCCCCGCAGGCTTCCATACTGTTTTGGCTGGTGTGGCCTCAGCACAATACTGCTGTCCTCAGACACCACTCTGGCAGCGATTTTCCTTCTTAGGCATTCCCTTGTTGGCTCTCTTTTCTCTACAGCTTGCCGATTCCCCCATTCTTGCTACAAACCTCCACCGCTTCTTCCTTCCATAGTTCTCGTCTTTCAATGTTTACTAAATGCCAGGAAGTAAGCATATTTCTTTCTTGCCCTATAATAGATATTTTTTTTTCTCATTTCCAGATATCCTGTGCATTAGAAACGCAGGTTGGGCTATGCCTTGAGCAGAAGTCTGGTTAAGATCATTTATTTTTACCGATTTTCTGGGACACTGCGGCAACTCATTGAGTTGGTGACACTCAATGAGGAGAGACTACTCGAGTGTGAAGGGTGATGCCCTGGAGACAAATGCAGCATGCTTTCTTGCCATGACTAGGGAAGGTGTATGCTTCTTTAGAAATACATGCAGCAGCAGCAGTAACCGCTGCTACCACCACACATGACAAGGAACTTGCGTCTCACCCTGCGTTACACTAACTTCCTCCTGATAGTATATTGAAAATTAGCTGTAATAAAGTTAGTGATGACTAAGGATGTTATTTTTTGTAGGTTTGTCCATTTGACATCTTCGTGACATCAGATTATTATTATTGTAGGTTTAACATTATTTTCAGGCCCTGAGATAAAGAGGAGCTGTCCATTTGGGTAGTGGCTAAAAGAGTGGCTCAAAGTCAGATTTCAATGACTCAAGAGTCAAACCACATGAGAACTCAGGCATATTAGATTCTGGTTTTAATTCATTTTTAGGATGTTCTAATGAAAGTTACAAAACATACTGATTCAATCTAACATCTGGATACAAGTGAATCTAATGTCCTACTTTCAAAAAGGCTTCAAATTTCTGGTCAACTGAGGAGGAATCAGACACTTAACTTCTGATGATATATTAATAGTTTGCCTACATATAAGTTTTTCAAGTTTCTGCTTAAGACAAGGATTGCTAAGGATGGAAGGATGCCTCATACATTCACTGTACACAGTCATAAAGTGTGGCTGGGGACCATAAAGGTAATCTCTCAGTTCACATCAATCATTTGATAATTGTTACATGTTAACAATTGGTACCACTTCTCTTTTTGGTGATAACTGTGGATTTCTTAAAATATGGGTGGGTCTCTGATGGAAAATAAAAAAGATAAAAACACATGTCATATTTTTGGAGAACACTGATTCTAGGAAGATTTAAATAATTAAATTTGCTTTTAAAAATCTGTTAATAAGTGCTACATACTTCAAATATTGATTTTGTTTAGTTAGCTAGTTAAGTAACACATTTTTTTCAAAATATAGAAAATGTTTGAAAATATTAGCCATCATTCTTTATTTTTTAAAATAATAAAACCTAACAGTAAACATTAGGTTTTACCTTAAAAAAAAAAAAAAGTGTCCTACATGCTCTAAATGGAAAAAAAAATAGCACAAGCATCATGATAAATGTATCTTTTTCTTCCTCAATCATATGGATCTCAAGTGATTCATTTTATATAGAAAGAATCACAGTTTTGTTTCTGCATATGCCCTTTCTCTGATTTTTCTAGAGGTATAGGTAGCAGCAATACTGAAAACATTTACCAATTGGTAGAACAAAGGCACTAGCCAACCGGAAGAGATTCCCTGCTATATATCCCGGGCACAACTGCACTGGGGCTTGCCTGCCAGCGGAACACATATCTAGATACATGAATTACAATATATAGTGTAACCAGAGGGATAGGATGGATTGTATTTTATATTCAAATTTTTGACCTGAAATTTATTTATCTTTAAAATGTATAGCCTAAAGTTCAAGTTGTTTTATTTTCCATTCTGAATACCTCTTATTGAAAGGTGTTCAAGAGTTTTTGCTACTTCTAAGGTTTCAGGTGTAACCACGTTCATATGAATAAAAGTTTTCAATGTGTCTTTTTGATTGAAATCCAGAAAGCAAAACATGTGAAATTAATTTCATATCTCTTGAAATAGCCTTCTAAGATAGGTCTCAGAGAAGAAATGGGTGAATAATTGGGTACAGACTTCTTTGGACTAAAATGTACCTCTAAAGTATCAAAATATATATATATGTATTTGTTGTTGTCCAGAAGGAAATAATAAAGCTTCTGAAAGAAGGCTTAAAATATCTTTTCAATGAATTTGGTTTTTTCCTTTGGAAATAACGAAGAGTTTAAAACTCATCAGAGCTGGCTGCAGTCAGGGTACTCCACCTCACAGCTTGAAGTGATAAAATGCCTGGCTCTGTGTCATGGAGGAAGGAAGTTGCTTCCTAGCCCTTCCTATCATGGCTGCTTATATTGAGGGGAAAAAAAATTAAATTCCCTGAGAGTAAAACGTCAATCATCTTTCCCAATCTTGCTGAGTAACTCATCCTAAATGAAATATCCTGCCAAGACAAATACAAATTACTGGGATATGATAGCTGAAAAGAGGGAATGAAAGAAATGATATCATGGAGTCACATGAAAGGTTAAGTGTGACAGCCAAGAGGGAAGGAGACAATGTATGCTTCCTAGGAAACCATTCACAACAAAGAGTGAGGATTGTTCTAGAAGAGGATGAAAGAGCCATTCTATCCCACTGTTTCGCCTGTGAGGTACAGCAGATCTACCTTTCCTACACAATGTTGACTGGATTTAAGAGACAAAGGTGAAGGAACCTTAGGGAGAGGCACAATTCAATACATAAATACACAGTACTAAGCCAGTTGGTTATTTGGGGGAAAAATACACAGCTAATCAATACAGAACCTTCCTATATACCATAGTTAAATAAAGGTCACAGAATCATTATAAAATCAAACCACTTGCAAAACGAAAAGAAAGGGGAAAAATATTTATCTGCTCTCTAGAGAGGGAGGGTCTTTCTAAAATATAATGCAATTGAGGATATCACAATGGAAAAGTCTAATAATTTGGTTAAGGAGATTTCATGAGTTATCTATTTCAAAAATGTCTATGAGCAAACTTAAGCAATAACAAATGTGAGAAAAATGTTTCTAGATAGTATCAACAGGTCAATTTTTCTTTAATGTATACAGTCTTACACTATATAGTTCTAAAAAGAACCCATGAAACACCCAACAAACAAAGAACTGCAAGAGAACATCATTAAATGGATAATACAACTGGCTAATAAACAAGTGAAGAAACTACTGCTTCATCAGCAATTGGAGAAATAAAAATTAAGGTAACGATTATAAGCTATTACATTTGCCAAAAATTTAGTGATGAAAATATATAAAGTTGGCAATCAGGGTACTATAGCAACATAAACTGATACATTGCTGCCAAGTTTATACATTGGTACCACTTTTCAGGAAAGAAATCTGACCATAGTACTAGGAAGGCTTAAAAATGTTAAAACTCTGAATTGTTAATTCCTATTCTAAGTATCTATTTTAAGGAAATGATCAGCATTGTGAACAAAGCTTTATCACAAGTGTTCATAAACGTAAGTGCTCACTATAACACCACCCACAATTTAAAAACAATTAGAAATAAATGCCTACAAATTGGAAACTTAATAATCATGCATTTGTGATACAGTACACAGCAATTAAAATTATGTTTATGAAGAGCATTTGATGACATGAAATATGTTCATAACATATTTTGACCAAGTGAAAACAGCAAGATAGAAAATTGCAAATATAGTACGATTTTAATTTGTAATGAAAACATGCTTAGAAAACAAAAGATGCTCTAAAGTTTTACCAGACTATTAATGGTTTTATACTACCCTTATAGAGGTAGTTTTGTTATAGGTAACCTTGTTAATGCTTATTTTCCCACTTAATATTCTAAATATTTAAGTATTAGACAATTTGAAAAGCAGCAAAACTTAAAAACAAAAAAGCAACTAAACAGATAAGTTAAAAAAAAAAAAGAGAAAAAAACAGGCCTAGGAATTTACCTGCAATCTCTTTTTTGTATTAATATCTGAAATACATCAAAATATTTTCCTAGAAATTATAAGTCTCATAATATTATTTAATAATTTCACAATGAACACACTTTTCTGCCATTTCAAACCATATAAACAACATTTGCCTTAGGCAGACTTTTAGTAAGTTCTACTTTATCTAAGACTATTTTCTGTCACCAAAACCGATCTTCTGGTTTTTTTTTTTTTTTTTTTTTTTGAGACGGAGTCTCGCTCTGTCGCCCGGGCTGGAGTGCAGTGGCCGGATCTCAGCTCACTGCAAGCTCCGCCTCCCGGGTTCCCGCCATTCTCCTGCCTCAGCCTCCGGAGTAGCTGGGACTACAGGCGCCCGCCACCTCGCCCGGCTAGTTTTTTGTAGTTTTTTTAGTAGAGACGGGGTTTCACCGTGTTAGCCAGGATGGTCTCGATCTCCTGACCTCGTGATCCGCCCGTCTCGGCCTCCCAAAGTGCTGGGATTACAGGCTTGAGCCACCGCGCCTGGCCCTGTTTTTGTTTTTAATCCCAGTGAATTATATACTACTATTTTTTTTCCCCAGACTGGGCCACAGGATCCATGGGGCTATTCTGTGGACTACTTAATTAGACATAAAAAGATATTTGGCCACACACCTCAAGCACACATCTCAGAGAGCAAAATTCCACCCACAAATAGTCTTCGCACATTCAATTGACTGTAAGATACTTCCAATATCTAGGGACCAAAGCCAGCATCAAATTCCCTTCTTCTCACTGAAGTGCCTCCTCTGTCTGCCCGGTAATATAATGTCCTTTGTTACTTTTAATGGCAAAAGCTGCAATTATTTTGGCACCAAACTAATCACTGGGTATGAGATTTGAAATGCGAACACGTTTGTGGTGGCTCTAACAATGACTTACAGTTATCCCAGGTGGGGTGTATACTTAACATGATGCTTCCTGAGAATAGATTTTGAAAAGTGGAAGGAAAGAGAGCATGAGAAACCAAGTGGTTGCAGTGAGAGAGAAAAGGATGTTTTTTGATTCATGGGGAAATGCCTGGTTCGTAAAACACAAACATTGTCTGAACTGAACAAAGCCTGGGCATTTTACAAAATCAAACTTGTTGCTCCATCATTGCGAAAAAGACTGGCTCCTTTAAGTAGGGTATGATAGAAAATAGGAAAGGTTTAAGCTGTAGCAATGTACATAAAGCATGTATCAATTTGCTCTTAAAACATTATATTAAAAAGCAATCGACAGAAGATAATATGTATAACCTTGAAATACCCAGAATACTGAAACACTAGAATAAGCTACATTGAATCTCAGAATTTTAGAACTTCAAACAAATCAGAGATGATTTGAAATCATGCTTTTACTTAGTATTAAGAAAAAGAAACTAATTCCTAAAACTAAGTACTTTATCCACTGTTTCATGGTCAATCTAATTTCAGTATCTTTTAATAAGATGATTTCCTTAACAATGCAGATACAATTTTTTTTAAAAAACATTCTTGAAAATAAACTGTTACATACCACTGCGTGGTCTTGGTCATAGGTACTTTGGATTTTCCCATTTACTTTTTTACCTGATGAGACAAGGGAAAAATGACATCATTTCTATTCTCCTGGCTCCTAAGTCAACTCTAGTTAATCATTATAAAGACAATTTCAACTCATCCTCTAACTTGGATGTATAATTTTAATTGCTATAATTTTAAACACTGATGCCTATGAAGTTTTAATGACGGGATGACTGGAAGAAAGCTCAAGGTTCCCGAAAGTCTTTCTTTGGGCACCTCTACTGGACTAGTTTTCCATTCTGAACACTGGTACATGTTATTGTTTTTCTGGTTCAGTCGGTGTTTGCAGGTCAGGGATTGATTTTAAACTACTATAATATAATAGCCAACGACATCAAGGGAGGCATCAAATCTTTATTACTTATTTTATAAATCACTTATAACAAAAGATTCTGAAATATCAATGCTCAATATATCCTGTCTGCTTCTATATTTTCGTAAATACTAGAGCTTAGGAGTTATCTGATTTCATATTATACAATGAATAACATAATCAAAAATTAGGTAACTAAGAAAAAATTACAAAAGCTTACTGAAACACACATTTCTAGGTACTTACTTCCAACAACAGTCTTGTGATTGAAAATCTTACTCCAAATTCCACCTTCCACATTGTCTTTCACTCCAAATTCATAAACTGTGTTTGGCTTTAGATTTTCCACAATTGTTTCAGTGGCCGGACAGATTTGAAAAATCCACTTCTTTTCTTTATCCTTTTCTCGATAGCGAATTGTATAAAATCTGTTGAATAGCCAGAATATCATGCTTTAAAATCACAGGGGGATTCAGAATGTTATTTCAGGTTTCTTACTTCATTACAGATTTCAACCAACTTGGGATACTATGTAATATTGGCTTCTCTTCCAAGTTTTTACAAAATTGCAGAGAACATTAAAAAACTAAGCTCAATGTGTGCTTAGGTTTTTAATTTCTCATTGCAAGTTGGGGTCTTTGCAGCAGCACAGTTTTGGCCTGATAGAATTCCAGAATTCTCATTCTACTATTTGCTGCTTTGCAAGATGAAAGTTGGAAAACACTATTCTTTTCCAATTATACATAGAGCGGAACATAGGTGCCATTTTATAAATAATATGGTAGTTTCATAGTTGTATGAATTTAGGCTTTTTCATCCATGGAGGATATGTTAGAGGTAATATCATTCAATTTTGTAAAAAAAAGAACCTAAGACTAAGATGTACTTAGTACTGCATTTTAAGGTTGAGCTGTTTTTATTATAAAAAAGAAGACCAATAGCCAAGAGTACAATAAAAAAAAGTTAAACAATGCCAATTCAATATCACTGTTATGTATTTACTTAGGACTTCATAACACTCATATATACATAAATATACACATATATATGTGTACAATAATCCCTACTACTATTTTTTGAACGTAGGTTTTACATATATTACCTGGTTTAATTGTCCCGAAAACATCTTAACTGGTATAAATTATTAATCTCATTTTACAAATGTGAAAATGGAGTTTCAGAACATTCACTTAACTTGTCCAGTATCACCCAGCTACTGACTTGTACCAGTGGCAGTGGCAGAATCGAAATACAAAGAAAGACTCCTCTGGTTCTACTTTAAACAGCCTCTGTAAGTGGGGTAGCAGATCAAGTACAGTATACTACTATATACAGAGAATGAATGGGAGAACGACATGTATCAATGTGGATAGATTTTAGAAACAAAATATCAAATAAAAACAACAGATTACAGATTGGTGCATATCGTTTCCTATAATTTACATAAATATTAAGACATACGAAATATGTTACCAAATATTATTCCTGGCACTGCAAAGGGATAACAAATACTGGAAGGATACAACATTTATGATAGTACTTTAACTCCCAGTGAGCAGGTGAGGAGAAAAATAGGACTTGACGTGGGGTCAATAGGTAAACTTCATCTGCTTTTTATTTTTAAATAAACACTAAGTTAATAGAATAAAATAGTAGCTGCCATGTTATGATGATGGAAACATAGGGATGGGTAAACTATTTTTGGGTCTTTCTTATATCTTAAAATTTTCCTCAAAAGTGTAGTACCTTTCCTCCACTCCTCACATCAGCTAAATTAAATGGAGTAAGATTAAGGTTACTTGCTTTTATTTAAAGCTTTAAAAAATCAGGAATTTTGCTCATTCTGAAAACATTTATTGGACATTCTCTAAATCTCAAGCCTAAGCTCTTGATGATCCAGAACAATCCCAGTGTGTAGAGATGAGTAGCAAAACTGGTTACCTAATTTGTGGGGCTCAATATGAAATGAACATGTAGACTCTTTGTTCAAAAGTTATCAAGAATCTTAAAGTGACAGCAGAGCTTTAAATCAAATTTGGGCTCTTCTAAGTTGGGGGTCTGGTGTACAGGTAGTATGTTCATGATATCAGCAGGAGGTTTGTAGTTTAATAAATAGAGAGAGAGAGAGATGAGATGCATTTGTATATTCAGCCTACTTTCTCACTAGGCACAAACCACTGAAAGCCTTGCGATCACTGATTAGCTTGCTCCTTTCTAGTGAAAGCTGTGCTCAGGGCTCCATTCCCCCATTCCAAAGTAGCAGAAAACAGAATGAGTGAAGGAGGCTGTTACAGCCAAAACACTAACTGCTACTGGAAACAAATGTTATATTATTGAATTGTAACAGAATGTAATAGAAATTCTTTGTATCCTGTGAGTCAAAATATCAGTGATTTATGAAATGCGTTTCTTGACAAGTATGCTGCATGAAATTTTGGTTGTTGTTTTTTCCCCCTGTCCTGGCTCTTAGAGAAATGTTGAGAAGCTAAAATCAGACCAGATGGGCCACCAAAATTACGCATCTCTAGTAGATACATTTCTGAGGACTTAATGCTTTCATGATGCAGGGGTCCCGTTGCTAACAGAACTACCGAAGGTCAGATTCAAGGCTTTGCAGTCAACTTGATCTCACATAACCTTCTTATGAATAAAATGACAGAAATGTTCTGTTCTTAAAAAAAAAAAAAAAATCCTAAACTTCACCATGTTTTAAAAATCCAGAGTGTAAATCTTTTCCACTGTGATCACAAAGCATTTCAAATACCCTCTTAAACCAAGTTTTTCAGGAAAATAAAGGCTTAGGCATTTTGCCCTTCTTCTCCTAGTTAGGTTTGTCCTTTACAACACCATCTCAGTTGATACTTGTATATTATAGGCAAATTCCAATTTTGTTTTATAGCACTATCATTTTTTTTCAAGCAGAGAGCAGATTATGCCACTTAACTATACTTAAAGTGGTGAAGTAAATATTCATTGATTTTAAGACAAAATATAGGTCTTATGATAATAAACAGTTCTTTATAACCTAGTATATAGTAGGTGCTCCATAGATATTTGTGGAATGAATACGTGGTGCTCAAAGGATCATTTAAAAATTAGAATATAATATCTCTGAATGACCAATTATTCAATTCCCAAGACATACTGATTTAAGCCATTAGGTCTACAATTATATTTTGCAACACATCATTGCACAATGCACCATTCCTACAGAACCAATGCAAATTGAAGCCAAACACAATAAATTTCTGCATTATACATTTGCACAGGGCTTACGATTTTTATTTACCTATTTCAGTTTTCCATACAATAAACTCTGAGCAGAGAAAGAATTATCACACACGCAAAAGAGAGCCCCAAAAGTGTCTAAGCCCTGATAATCAGTGACAGAACCAGACAAGTGCCCATTTCTGACTCCTAATCGAATGCCTTTTGTACTGCACTGGACTCATTCAACTGTGGTGTTAGACGAAAGAGATGAAAAAAGACAGACACAATGATCCAAAATGGAAGAAAAACAAAAGTAATCAGCATTTCACATTATTGAAGGCTTTTTCGTTTTTGTTTTAATGTAGATTTACCATAACGTACAGTCACAGTCTTCTCTCAAAGGTTAGTTGACCCTTTTTCTGTGAATGATTAAAACTGAGCACAAGTGCACAGAGAGGCAACAAGTCTATTAAAAATACAGGTAGTAGTCTATGAGTGTCATCAGACTAGACTTCTAGAAAGTCTGCCTCCAGCAATTTGGATTTTAAGAACAAGAGCATCTCATATCCTAATTAAGAGGTAAGAAACTGTTGAAGGTAGCATTTGGTTCAACCAGCATTATTCTGCGCTTGGGCCACCCGAATAGTCTCAATGCTGCCAGTGATTGTTGTTATAACATTGGAAAATCCACAGCTCCTCAAAAGGTAGCAGAAATGCAGGTAGTAGCTTGACTAGGATTTTAGTCAGCTGCAAACTAGCAGCATGACCTTGGGAGGGGGGCATCTTCCCACCCTCTTAAGCATCAGTTTCTTAGAGGGGGGACTGGACTCCATTATCTTTTAGATCCTGTTTCTAAAAACTTATTCCAGCAACACATTGGATATTCCATTCTAATTAAGTACCTGAGACAGAAGTAGAAACCCCATACACTGAAGTTATGATGTAACTGGTAGTAAATTACACGAAGTAGAGAAACTGAACACCAAACCAAGCTTAGTCCTTCTACTAACTACCCCAGCTTAATGTACGTGGTTGACTCTCTTTTGGGTGTTCCATACTTGCCTCAGGAATGCTTTTATTTCTACGTGATTAACTACTTTTACATTTCCTAACACATCTATTTCCCACAATTTTGACTCTTCATGTCAACGAACACTTCCTGACACTGCCTTTTGTCAATGTTGCTTCTTGCTTTATGAGACTGTAACTATTGAGAAAAATCCTGCCCTCTTCCCCTTTATTCTCTCCCTTGTCCCACTCTGATTTCAGGGGAAAAGCATTCTCATCTTTTCAAAGATAAGCTTCTCCATAACTGTATTCCACTTCCTTATTCCACTAGACTCCAGCCTTTCTCTTGATTCTTTACGGACCTTACCAAGTCTAAAAGCTGTTTAAATATCTTTCATTCTACCCCAACAACATTAAAACTGTACTTTTCTCTTAAACCTGCCACTTATATTTTAACATGAAATTTCTTAATGTCTTCTCCCACTTTCTTAACTCTCAAAAATGTCTATATTTCTTTGCAATCTGGTGGCTGACCTCTTTATTATAGTAAAACCTTATGATCAAATTACTTAATCCTCCATGAATTTCATAACTTAAAATCTACTCTTCATTTTCTTTCCCAAATCTGTTTCTCTTGTGATCCCCATTTCTGGTGACTTCAGAGTCCTTTCTCCCCTCACGTCCAATCAGTTGTCAAATCCAAGTATGTTTTCTTACATGAATTATCTTGCACTTGCCTCTTCTCTATTCCAAGGTAGCATGTGAGCCCCAGTTTAAGTCCTTAGTATCTTTGGACTGGTGAATAATTTTCAAACTGGTCAACTATTTCCAAGATCTCCTTTCTTCATATAGTATCACCCACTGGTGGCTGGTTTAAGTACAACAAAAGAAATGTTTCTACTGATATTAGTGCTATCTGAAATGCAATGGCTTGCCTGAAGTTGGCAATTATAACATAAAATAAATAATATCAAAGCAATGAGAAGGCTAGCAGCAGACAGTATAATTTTGAGTGTTCACTGCATGCTAGACATTGCATTAACCATTTTACATGTGTCATCTTACTAAATTTTGACAACCCTATGACATTACTTACCCCCTTTTGGAGATAAGAAAAGCAAGACTAAAAGCATTTAAGTAGCCCATCTAAGGCAACTAAAATGATAATAGAACAGAGTTTTGAACTCAGGTCAGTGTGACCAGAATTTGTATCTTCAATGTTCATGCTATCATGCCATCCCTGGAGATGCTCACTGTGGACTCTGGATGGGAGATGTTGCAAAGAAGCTTCAAGAGCTGAATAGACTGGCTAGATGATTTTTAAAGTCCCTTCTTGACATCCCACTTGCATGTTCACTTATATGTTGAGAACTACTATTGTAAAATACAATGCTGGGTTCTGTGTGAGATGGAAGTAAGTGGTGCTCTGCAGTTTCAAAAGTGAGCTTGCACTCCAATGAAAGAGGTAGACATGCATATGTGTATGACTGAAGAAGGCAGAATGCAAAGCACACAGCATAGAGGTGGGACTGGGTGTGGCACTATCCAGCCTGAACCTGAGAAATGGACAGGCTGCATTTTGAACCCCATTCCAGTGATGTGGTTTAACTTCAGGACATACTACCTAGGCCCCAGGAAAGCAGAGTGGATTGGATTTACACTTCATTTCAAGAGCATGACTCAGATATGCATTGAGGTATATTCCTTGAGAGATTCTATGACTCATTTTCCTAGGCAGTGGGGAGCTGGTGGCAATTCCTCAGTAGGTGAATAAAGTTGAACAGTAATGAAGGAAGCTAGAATTACCAGTTGTGGAAGAATAAGTCACAGAGAAACTGGAGGGAAGCATCTCAAGGCATAGTCCAGATGTGAGATAACAAGGAAAGGAATCACACACACACACACACACACACACACACACACACACACACACACACACACACACATATAAAAACCAAAACAAAGTTACAGTTCTAAGAAAGAATGGATGAAACCAGACTCCTTATGGGATATGGGTACCAAAGAAAGTGAAAAAGTTAAAACTGAGTTTTCGTTCAAAAGTGAGAATAAAGTGATGGGAAAGGTATCCTTTTAATAGTGTAGAAAGTATGAATTTAGTCTGAGTGTGAGGTGCCAGTCACTGTTACCTGGTTACTGTGATGAAAATATTCCATGGACAACTGAAAACATATTCTTAGTCACTTGAAAATGGGCCCAGGTCAGAGGTTCAACCCTGGAAGTCATTTAACATACTTGCCACTTCTTTTCTCTGTAGAACAGCAACAAAAGCAATTTCTGAGAGCTTTTAAAAATGCAGATTCTCAGGCTCCTTCTCAGGCCTGCTGAATCAGAATCTGCATTTTAATAAGATTCCCTCCATGACTTGCACGCACAGAGTTTGAGAAGCACTGTTGTGCATAGCAGGGATTGTTAAAGACTAGATATAGGTAAGATAAGAAGGGTACTGCAGATAAGAGATTCAAGGAGAGAACATGATTCCGTATTTAGGAGATGTAATAAGAAGTGAACAAAGGAGAAACGGAAAGGTGTGATGGTTAATATCGAGTGTCAACTTGATTGGATTGAAGGAAGCCAAGTATTGATCCTGGGTGTATCTGTGAGGGTGCTGCCAAAAGAGATGAACATTTGAGTCAGTGGACTGGGAGAGGCAGACCCACCCTCCATCTGGGTGGGCAACATCCAATCAGCTGACAGCACAGCTAGGATAAAGCAGGCAAAAGAAGGTGAAAGGACTAGACTGTCTGAGTCTTCCAGCTTCCATCTTTCTCCCCTGTGCTGGATGCTTCCTGCCCTCAAACATCAGACTTCAAGTCTTCAGCTTTTGGACTCGGACTTATGACAGTGGTTTGCCAGGGGCTCTTGGGTCTTCAGCCACAGGCTGAAAGCTGCACTGTCAGCTTCCCTACTTTTGACGTTTTGGGACGTGGACTGACTTTCTTGCTCCTCAGCTTGCAGACGGCCTATTGTGAAACTTCACCTTGTGATCGTGTGAGTCAATATTCCTTAATAAACTCTCCTTCATATGTACATCGATCCTATTAGTCCTGTCCCTCTAGGAAACCCTAATACAAATGGTTAAAGGGGCAAGAGGAAAACCTAAATAAAAATGTCAAAGAAAGAGTTTAAGAAAAGCTTAAGAAGGATAAGGACTGAGAAAACTCTAATGGGTTTAGTAACTAATTGGTCATTGGTGACCACCAAGAGACGTTTCAGTGGAACAGTGGAAAAGGGATGGAAACTAGTGAGAAGGGATGAGGACTGTGTGGATGGTGCAGAAATCAGAATGTGGGAGCCATAACTCTGAAAAGTTTGGAAATTAAAAGAGACTGAAAAGTAGCTTAGCATAGGTAACAGGATCAACAGAAGGCTTTATTTTCAAGGAGAGAAACTTTGAGCATGCTTGCCAGCAGGAGGCAGGGCACCAGTGGCTCCGAAAGGGCAAATGGCAGAGAGAGGAGATCACTGGGGAAGTGAAGGCTTAGACGACATGGGAAAGATAGGATCATGAGCACTGTCTGAAGTCAGAATCATGTTTCTTGGAAAGAAGGTAAGAGAGGTAAAGATAAACTCGGGATGAGGAAAGAGTGAGCTGATAAAGGATAGTCCAGATTTCCTCAGTACTGCGGAAGCTAGAATAGATTGCGGGAAGAATATAGCAGGGAATGTAGCCAGGATGCTGTTGCCAGAATCCAGGGTAAGGTGAGGCATGCTTGGATTGGGAACATTAGTGTGAAATGGAGAAGGAGAAGACACAGCTGCAGATATGGATACATCCCAAAAGCAAAAGGAATGTATCTTGGGGCCTTCATAAACAATAGTAGGTGAAAGATAGAAAATAAATGAAGTTTTAAATTAGAGCGAAGTTTAAAGTAGAGCGAATACTACTTCGGAAAGCAATACACAGACAAGTGAGGTGATATTTCAAGAGAAAAAGTCTGAGTTTAATCTTGTCATGTTGAGTTTGAGGTAATGGTAACACATAAAAGTGAGAATGTTGACATTTCACTGGTTATTTCATTCATCATGTATTTACTTGGGGCCTGCTATGTTCCTGATTATCTTTGGGGGACTGGGAAATAATGGTGAGCAAGACACACGTGGTCCCTGCCCTCACCAAGCTTAAAACTTACATGGCAAGACAGACAGGTAACAGGGCACTGGGATCAATCAGGTGAGAATTCAGACACTGAAAATACTCACTTCTTACAAACCTGGGGGCAGAGAAAAGGCAAAAGCCTGCTCTGGACTGACCAAAAAGGAGAGCCCTCATTCTACATTAAGAGGAAATAAACATGGCCGGGCGTGGTGGCTCATGCCTGTAATCCCAGCACTTTGGGAGGCTGAGATGGGCAGATCACGAGGTCAGGAGATCGAGACCATCCTGGCTAACACAGTGAAACTCCCTCTGTACTAAAAATACAAAAAATTAACCAGGTGTGGTGGCGGGCGCCTGTCCTGTAGTCAGCTACTCGGGAGGTTGATGCAGGAGAATGGCCTGAACCCAGGAGGCAGAGCTTGCAGTGAGCCAAGATCGTACCACTGCACTCTAGCCTGGGCCACAGAGCAAGACTCCATCTCAAAAAAAAAAAAAAAAAAAAAAAAAAAACCCACAAGATGAGAATGTTAGAAAATGTGAAAGTGATTTCTAAGCTATTCATAAAGCTTTAATACGTTGGCAAAGAGTGAGAACTAAAGCAATCTTGAAAGTTTTAACAAGTTGGAAACATGAGAAAGAAAAAATAAGCTATTAATGGTGAAATAAATTTGGGTTAAAAACATTTGACTCTTCATCAGGGCCAATTTGAAAGCTTTCTTCCAAATTGAGGCTCTATTGAAGACAAATGTGTATGCTCTTCCATTCAAAACCTATTAAGAATAAAAACTGTAAATGAAGCACATCTGCTCTCCAATGTGAACTCAGAAAAGAATCTTAAAGCATGGGAGACCCATATAGACCCTATACAAATAGGTATAGAAACATGCAGCACAAAGGATAAATTGACATTTCATTGATACTTCCAAGCTAAAAACAAAACAAAAACAATGAGGGTTTTCTAACTGGAAACTTACAACCTAAGAGCTTTGATGTAAAAGTCCATAGTCAAAATCTAAAAACAAATTTCACTAAGTTATTTGCATAGGATAAATGAGGCTGCACAAACCAATGTAAATCATTTTTTTAAAAAATCAGACCGTACAGAGGGAACCAAATATCAATGAATTAAAATGATACCAATTGGTGTTCCTGTAGCAAGCCAAGTGCATTCAGATTGCAATGGTTTTGTAAAAAGATACTTCTAAAGGAAAACTTTAGCTGTATTAATCTTCCAATTTTCAGGAAATAACCATCATTTTTAGCTATTATTGCTGATACTAACCTACTGGATTAGTCTAAATTCTAAAAAGATTCTGCATGAACATATGAGGGTAGATTTCTCCAAGTCTAGTCTGCTGCTAATTACACTAATTTGTAGTTCTGGCAGATTTATGTGGATGCTTCTAATATGTACAGTAGTTCCAGGCTTTTAAATCAGGACTATTATTTTTTCCTCAAACATCACAAAGACTTTAAATGTCAGTTTATTAACTATGCTCATTAGGGAGAAAGGAAGCCTGGGGAAATGAAATTTACAAGTACTCCAAATACTCCTTTTTAGTCATTACTGTTTAATTCTTCCCTTCAACTCATGTCCTGATGGTTCCCCATTTTGGTCAAGAATATCTTGCTTGTCATTATTGTATCTTTCAAAAGACTTTATTCAAAATGAAATTATCAATTTTGAATATTGTGATTTGATGTGCATAATTCCATCTATTTGATAAGAGTAGAGCCAGGGTGTGTATGCAAGCGGGTGAGGGTCAGGGTAAGATCCATGTGTGGTCTGAGTAGCTTGGGCCTTAGAGTCAATGGCTTGGGTTAGAATCCTAGCTCCATTAGGTCATCTGTCCTAACTTTCTATATATTCATTATCTCCAGATGCTGTCAAACCATGGCAACATCTATCAATTAGAATCAGTCATCAGATAAATTATTTCACAGTAATAATTTAGTGAATTATTGTCAGTAAGACAAAGTGAAATTGGAGAAGAGGAGTGAGTGCAGGAGGAAGAAATTACTCCAAATTTCAGTTTGTCAGGTTACTGAACCTATTGAAACAAGTAGTCCTACAGATTTATCAAGCAAGTTGAGTAACCCTTAAAATCAGGTTGCATTTTGCTGTAAAACTACCAAATTTCCTTTATTCCTTCCTCTCTTCTTCCTTCCTCTCTCCATAACTTTCTATCAAGATAATTTTTAAAAAGAAAAAGAATAATCCATAAATGTTTATTTTCTCAGCATTAGTAGCCTAGACCAATCCATTAGGAATCTGAATTATCATGTTCTTTCGAGTCCATTTTCCAAACAAAATAAGTCATGGGGTTAGTGGTGGGTGAAATAAAAAATATTTCAGATTCTTTGAAACATTTCAAAATTATTTTTCAAAAAATTGGGTTTTGGAAATATCTTCTACATGTTTTCCCAAGTATTCATCCCTTGAGAACTATGGGCATATGAAGGAAAATTTGATTTTTTTGAGTCTAGATTTCCCAACATCAGATGAAAGGTAATAGAGAACTTATAAACACTTTTAAAGTGCCTTCATTTTAGTTTGATTTGGACAAATAAAAATAAATAAAACACTACAAAAAACATAAACATAGCAAAAAAGCACATTAAGAAGTATGCAATAGCCTTAGTATAAGGGAAATGCATCTCAAAACTGTAATGAAAAACTACTGCACTAGAATGGCTAAAACGAAAAATGCTGAAAACACAAAATGCTACTTTAGAATGTGGAGCAATCAGAGCTCTCCTACATGCGTGTGGGAATGTAGATGGAAAAATTAGGTAAAAAATAGTCAAATAGTCAAATATACATCTTCCTATAACTCAGAAATTCCACTTATGTTTATTTAAGAGAAATTAAAGTGTATGTCCACCAAAATCTTATGCAAAAATGTTTATACAGTCTGTATTCATAAAAATAAAACAACATAGTTCAGGTGCTCATCAGCAAGAGAATAAACTTTAGAATATTCACATAATAGACTATTACTCAGGGGTACAAAAAGGAATGAATTATTGATATCTGCAATGTCATGAATGAATCTCAATGCTCAGTGAAAGCAGACAGTCAAAAAACAAAACCCATACTATATGACTCCATTTATATGGAATTCTAGAGTAGGTAAAAGTAATCTACGGTGATAGAAATCAAATCAATGGTTGCTTCTGGAGGAAAGTACTTTCTAGAGTGATAAAATTTTTCTATTTCCTGATGGGTATTGGATACATGGTCATATGCATTTGTCATAACTCAAACTGTACACTAATATTTGTACATTTTACTGTGTTTAAATTATACCTCAATAAATCTTTTTTATTCAAAAAGGGAATAAGAAAACTTCTGAAATGTAAAAATCACTTTGAAAGTATTTAAAATAGAAAACTAAAAATAAAATGCCTTGATTGAAGCTTGAAAATTTTGAATGCTTTTCCAGAGCAAATTTCTGAGTTTTGAAGTTAATATAGTAAATATTTATGATAAGCAAACATCATTTTATAAACAACCTAGAAGTATGGTTCAGCATGTAGCACAGTGCCTAGTACATATCCATCCAATGCATCTAAATACATGCATCAAATGGTTGGATGGATGAATGGCAGTAATTTTAAAATATACTTAGATTTTTCCCATTTGTTCTTCCAAAGAAAATGGTAGCTTCATTTCCAACTTGCTTTTCCTCTGCTTATTTCTCTGTGTATCTCTCTTCAGTTTTCGAAGCCAGTGATTCTCAAACTGCAGTGGGCATCAAAATCACCGGGAAGGCTTGTGAAAACACAGATGGCTGGGCCCCACCTTCAGAGTTCCTCACTCAGTGAGTCTGAGGGGGACCTGAGAATTTACCTTTTTGACAAGTTCAAGAGATGGTGATATTGCTTGCTTTGGGAACCACACTTTGAGAAGTATGATTCAAGCGCTTCAATTGTGAGATCGAAGATCCACCCTTTTCCTATCAACTTTCCAACTTATAATTGTCTTTCTTAACTGCCTTTGGCCCCATCTTCTGAGTTTTTAATTGCACTTATTATTGATACCACCCATTTGCTAATTGACTCCTACTTCCTTGTATAATAGTTTATGATTTTTGAAAAAAATTACATGTATGTGTTTTCTATTTAGGTAGATAACCTTCTCAAGGGCAGGGCCCCTGACTTCGTTCCCCTCACACCTAGAACAGGATACAGCTAATAGGTGTTAAGTCAATGCTAATAGTCCTGATACTTACATCTTCTTCTAAAGCATGTACAGATGCTATTAAAAGCAAGTACTAATATTACCTGTCATTGGGACAGTGACTTGGCAATGTCCAGTCATGGTGTGGGTTGATGAGGAAACCCCAGGACAGGAAGACCGAGCTCGGTGTCAGAGTACCAACCACCAGCTGGAGAGGTTTGCGAGAACGAGTTTTACCTGTGGAGGTGGCATACAGGTTAATTCAGGAGACATTTAGTAAGTTGCCATGATTCTGGTAAAATGCATAAAGATGACTTGGCAAGATGATGAAAAATGTGAAAACATCGAGTTCCTTTCCTTTTCTATAATCCACATTGTTACTAAGTTTTGCTCATGAATTTAAATGTGAATCAAATGAAATACCTTTTTCAGATTTGTGTCTATGCATGTCTGCATATGTATATATGCATACACACGTATATGTATATTGTACATGTACGCACATTAACAATATCCAGCTATACCTAGTTTTATTTTCTTGTGGGTCCGGGAAGGATATAGAGGTCTTAGCTGTGATGAGTGAAATAAACAAACACACATACACACACTTCATTTCCTTTACAAATAAAATGAAAGCATGTTTATTATTTTTCCCGGGACTGTGAATGAGTATGAAATAACATCTAAGACAAGAAAAGAAAGCTTATTATCTAGATTGTAGGTTATAATCTTTTTTACAACCTGTTTAGAAGTGTAGAATCCCTTGATGGTATTGTAATAAGTATATTTTACAATGAGTACCTAAATGGAAAAGGCAAATACATTTTTTAACAATGCTGGAAGAGTAGGAGTTGTAACACAGGAAGCACAGTTGTTCTGATGGTGCCAACTGGATCTAAATAATGCCAAGGGTTATGCTAATACATCACTGGAGATTGTGTTCAAGTACACAGGAGCAGGCACTTGCACTTTCAAAATTATCTGAAACTGCAGAAGTAGCGCAGCGAAAAACAGGAAGAACCTCAACCATGAAAACCAACACTGACTCATTAAAAATCATTAGAGTAAATAAAAATCCGATAGAAAGTCTAATAAAACTATATAGAACATGAAACATACATGCTTTGTATTGCTGTTGAATTCCCTCTTTTATTTCATGAGACTATGTATGTCGTATTTGCTCTAGAAAGAACTTGTGCTATCTAATGAAGTGGGAACCAAATGGCAAAATGGCCTGCGACCTCCATTAAGGTAAGTAGGAGAGTGCCCCTTGCATTAGCCTATTGGTGGTCATCTGAATCAAATGCTCTTCAAAATTGTGCCAGGCTTGTTCCTTTTGTTAATTTAAGTTCTGTAAGTTGTTATTCAAGCAAGAACCCTTCTTAGCACAGAATACACCTAACCTAGTGGTGGCAAATTGCCTCATTATAGGATAGTTGACTTTTAAAGATATTTGAAATAATTTTCAAAGATAGTTATCATTTACATGGTTGGAAACATGGGTTTATTCTTCTCTAACTTTTGCAGACCCAGCTGTAATTGTGCCACATATGATGGTGATTTAAATCGTCATGTATGAGCTCCAATGAGGGCAGATTAGAATCTGCAGTGGAGGCAGCAGCACTTATAGTTTCAACAAGCCCTGGGATGATTCTGATCTTCCCTTTTCGATTCCTGAGTTGATTTTCACTAATGTGATGCAACGATCTCATTCACTTTACAGATGAAAAATAAAGCACAGAGAAGTTTCAAGATTGTCCAAAGTCACACTAAGAGCAAAGTCAGAATTCAAATCCTGGGTCTCCTCTATCACGACCTAGTTTTATTTTTATGATATCACTGTCTTGGCTCTCAATGTCTAAAGGTAATGCCATTTAGCGATGAAAGACAGATATATTTTTCCATGTAAGGAACCCAAGGCTTGTGTGACCAAGGGAACCTAATGGTCTCCAATTATTTGTATGACCGAATAACTATTTCAGTAAGGTTGAATCTTAATATAAAAATAATTAAATCATTAAAATGTAGGTGGCAGATACAAATACAGAATGAATGGAAGCTAATTATTTAGTCATTATGTTATTCCTAAATGCAGATAACAAAAACAAAAATTGTATCTGCTATCCAAAAAGAAAGGTGGGGTGTTATATCCTGAGCAAGATGAAGCAATTTCCTGAGCTGGTCATAAAGTAAACAATAATTTCTAAGGCTAATGTCATAGAATCCTCAAAATAAAATGAAATTATAAAGTGCTAAGGCATTACCATTCTCTTGACGTTCCTTATATAATTTTGTATATTTGTACTATGATCATATTTCTATCAAGAAACAGTTCAATGAGTATTCATCTGAAAACAGATCCCACGGAATCACACTGATGCTTCTTGAGTTTGTGGCTCAGTATTTCTGAAGTACAGTCTTGAAATATTGAGAGTACATCTATTTTCAAGTATGTGTAAAATCGTCTGGACAACTCTCACTAACAAGTTGTAAGGAGCGATTGGAATTTCCCTTTTGCTTTGGGATGATCTGAGGCCAGGAAAAAGAATTAGTATTTTTCAAAATGCTTAACCACTCAATGCTGCTCTTAAAAGAAGTGGAAATCAGCAGAAAGAGGGGAGGGAATTGTGGCAACTGATATCTGATTTAAGCTATTCAGTATAATTGAATAGCTGAGTGCTCTTTCTCCCATTTTATTCCTCTAGAAAAATACAGCAAACAAACAGAAAGATCCTTTTATTGTGTGGTATCCAGTGTACCATAAAAGACGAACGTGCTTTGGAAATAATTATTTGGAGATCATTCACATTAGAAAAATAAAAGCAGGCTGGGCTTGGTGGCTCACGCCTGTAATCCCAGCAGTTTGGAAGACCATGGAGGGTGGATCATGAGGTCAGGAGATCGAGACCATCCTGGCTAACATGGTGAAATCCCATCTCTACTAAAAATTACAAAAAAATTAGCCAGGCGTGGTGGTGTGCACCTGTAGTCCCAGCTACTTGGGAGGCTGAGGCAGGAGAATGGCATGAACCTGGAAGGCGGAACTTGCAGTGAGCCGAGATCACGCCACTGCATTCAAGCCTGGGCCACAGAGCAAGACTCTGTCTCAAAAAAAAAAAAAAAAAAAAAAAAAAAAAAAGACGAAAAGAAAAGAAAAAACAAAATTTTGTGATCAACTCTATACAGAGTTAGGAAGATGCAACATCAGATAGAAAAAGCATATTCACAGCTTCTTCCTTATAACAATGGTCAGCTATAGTATTTGATCTGAGAAGAAGTTTTGGTAGTGAAATTAGATGACATAGAATTTTAATCTTTAGTTATGTACGAAGTTTCTATTTATTTATATATCTACTTTCCTGTTTCAAGTCTTCCTAGACTGGGAAACATGGGTGTTGCTATTATTTTTATTTTTATGGAAGAAATCCTTTCTTGATTGAAATGAAGAGGTTTAGAAGGGAGAGATAAAGAGTAAATAAAACCAACGTGCTGATCTATTTAACACACATACATGAGTTACCCTTTTAAAATGTAAACAGTCTCCTTTAGAAAAGGTGAGACATAAAATTGTGCCCTTAACATCTGAAAGGCACAATACTGAGCCTGAGTTCACACACTGCAAAATAGAAACAGGCTAATAGGAGCTAACCCTAAATGAGCACTGACTACAGGCCAGGTACCGTCATTAACTCATTTAATCCTCAGCGACAACCCTATGACGCAGCAGAATCCAGGAGTAGAGAGGTTCAATAACTTCTGTAACTCCCTGCAGTTTGCAAGTGGTGGCACCAGGAGAAAATCCGAAGTAGTCTCCACTACCAGGCTGTGTTACCTCTCCAAAAGGGTAACCTGTTGACCCAGGGCTGACACCTCCTCTACATTCCTAAAGCTTCTCAAGGTATTTGGTCTCCATGGGTCCAAAAGAGATGAAAAGTCATGGTTTAGAGTCAATAAAAGACCAAAAAAAATCAATGCAAAGGACTATACCTGAACATGACTTCTTTTGACTTGGAGGGGGAGCAGGTCGCACAACTATCAGATATTTTGGCTCTGCATCTGGAAACAATAACATTATTTATCAGAAAAACACTTTAAGAACCAGCATTGAAGGCAGCACACCCCTACCCTGACTCAGCATTCCCTGAGTCATCCTCCATAACCGCAGCTCCAGGGGGCGAAAGGACCCAGTAATCTGAAAAGTTAACACTTCCTGAGAGGTTTATTAAGTCATTAAAATGAATATTAAATCCAGATTTTCCAAACCAAATGGGCAAGGGTGAGGGAGAAGTCTTAAAAGAATCATGCTATACACAGATTTTAAATGCTGTTTTCATCAGTTCTTTTCTCTGCAAAGTTATTTTTAGAAAATCAGATTATGTCCATCCTGTTACACCACTCCTCAAGGAAAGCCAATCCTGATGCTCCAGAGAAGGAAAAATTCTGCTTGCACAAGACACCGTGGGCCTCACCTGTATGAGCTGAAATCACTCACTTTCAATGGGAACAGGAATATTTATAATGCCTTTCTTAATTTCTATCCTGTTTATGTAATTGCTCAGCCTGTTTTCATAGCTAGTCATTTTTAATGAGCAATTTTTAAACAGTCACAATTTATACGTTGGCATAATTTTCATTTTAAATATATTTCAATGAAATGTATGTAGGTAATCTCAAGGTATTTAAGTTTTAAATAAAATTATATTAAAGCAATCAGCATATGCTACCTCAATAAGGAGCTAATAATTTATCAAATAAATTTTTAAAAATTGATGTTTGCAAAATGAATGGCTGGGTACACATATGTAAATAAACCAAATACATTTTGGGCATATGAAACAGTATTTTATAAGCAACTCTATTGGATTAATGGATTGATGAGTATTCTTTACAATGTTTCTCTGGAACTTTAAACTCTGAAACTCATTCTATAAGAAATTTCATTTGGATGCTGTAGTCAGCCAGAATTCACACGTACTTACTCAGGCAGACTTCATATCTTTGTTTTGTTTTCATCTTGGGTTCAAATGTGCCCCCTCCATGAGTTTGGAGCAGAGGCCTTCTTGCCCAAGGCTTTGCAGAGCTGACCTCTTTTCAGATGGAGACAACCTGGCAACTCAACTTCTCTTAGTAACTTATGCCTTTGTCTTTTTCAGGACACCTTACATAGCACTATTGGCTATAACCTGCTGCAGTAATTACCACCGAATAAATTAACTTAGGCAACCTGATGAACTCACCTCAGACCTTCGCCTCATTATTGTACAGTTGCCTCCTGCCCACCACCGATAAAGGAGCATTCGTTCTGTTCTGTCTCGTGTGTTTGAAAGCACGTCTTGCGGCCGGGCACGGTGGCTCAAGCCTGTAATCCCAGCACTTTGGGAGGCCGAGACGGGCGGATCACGAAGTCAGGAGATCGAGACCATCCTGGCTAACACGGTGAAACCCTGTCTCTACTAAAAAATACAAAAAACTAGCCGGGCGAGGTGGCGGCGCCTGTAGTCCCAGCTACTCGGGAGGCTGAGGCAGGAGAATGGCGTGAACCCGGGAGGCGGAGCTTGCAGTGAGCTGAGATCCGGCCACTGCGCTCCAGCCTGGGCGACAGAGCGAGACTCCGTCTCAAAAAAAAAAAAAGAAAGCACATCTTGCTTAGTGAGGTTCATATAAGGAATGCTGGACCCAAATCAAATAAACAAGTTTCCTAGTAGGAATACAATAGCCATTTCCTGATTTCTTTGAGATATACAGCAATAAACTACCATGTACTGAGTGCTTTCTATGTGCAGGATACTATATTGAGAACCTTATATTCGTAACTTAATTACTCCCTCATGGCAATCCTACCTGGCACTACTATTATCACCTCAATTTGTAGATGAGATAACTGGGGCAGGGTTGACTTCATGGGCATGTGGCATATACGGTCACATGGAGCCCCATGCTCAGAAGGGCCCCATGCTTAAGGTCCTGCTGTCACTATCTTGACATTCTTAATACTTTCATCTTTGAACTTGTGTTTTGTAAGGGAAGTCTGATGGGACAATAGAGCGTGCATGTGAGTGGGGGAAACAGAAGCAATAAGCATGTCTGCATTTTCTTGCCTCCTCACTCATTTAAGGCATTGGAGGAATCCATTATCATATAATTCCAAAGGAACCATGATGTGTGGGAGTTCAGCAAGACTCAAAGGTAGAACAAGTATGTCACATTTACCATTCAGTAAAAAGGTAAGGAGGGGGACACCCAGAGCTGTGAGAGGCCATACTTTCCATTCGAACCAGAACTTGCTTTAGATGCAGAAAGAAGGCAATGGCACTTTAAGGTACCAATGACCAAGAAACTCTATCATATCCTTTCTTACTCATGCATCAGCCAACCACTTATGCTGCAAATGATAAAGGAGAAAAGGGAAAGAGAGGGAAACCCATAGTTTTGTTTGTTTTTTTTTCCAACTCTTCCTCATTCAGAAATAAGTTGAAAGAAGAGTGTTGGTAGAATGTGCACATATCAAGAAGTGAAATAAACAGCTGAATTACTTTTGTGCAGCATTTCCACTATTCTGTTAGGAACAAAATACATATGCAAAATACGCATGTATAAACTGTAAAATTTGAATTGTGCAATTTCAGTAGTTTCACTTAGGAGTTAAAGGCTCTTACGTTTGCATTTAAACCTGGGATTGAACTAAAGATACAAAGTAAACTTCATGCTAATAATTTTACATTTTTTATTTACTAAGACATCAAATAGTAAATAAAATCAATAAATAAATAAAATCATGACAAAATGAGAAACCACAAAAAGGAAAAAGCTTTATATTTTAGTATCTTTAACAACAATTTTTTCATGTTTTTGAACCAGGGGACCTGCATTTTTATTTTGTTCTTGGCCCTGCAAGTTATGTAACTATCTTAATCAAGTCTACAAAATGCTTTTTAAATAAATCTCAGGAATTCACTTTTAGAAAACAAAACCCCTAGTTTTCCTAAATTGTTCTCACTCTAGCAGAGTCTCTTAGAGTTAACCTTTTAGATTCTTTCTTGATATGGATTAATTATGCCTAATGCGTAGAGGTTTTTATAAAAAGATCTGAAACACTAGAAAAATAACATATACAGAAGCCAAAGATAGTACCATGATCCAAGACATATGGTTATATGAGCAATTTAAAAATACCTTTTGTTATGATCACAGTTAGTTTGCATAAAGCATAGGCTGTTACAGCCAATTACAAATTGGAACAAATGTCGTTACCTGGGTGCATGTGTTGGCTCTCACTGCTCATTAAATATTTCCAACATACACATAGGTTGGGAGTCTTTGTGTGCTACTGGGGACACAGGTGTGGAAAAATAAAACTAAAGAATAGGATTTCTCGGAGCTTGCAGTGAGCTGAGATCGTGCCACTGCACACCAGCCTGGGCAACAGGGCCAGATTCCGTCTCAAAAAAAAAAAAAAAAAAAAAAAAATAGGATTTCTATTTCTTTTCTGTACAATAAAATTCTTTGTGGATTTACAGTAGCCTGGAAATAAATACATTGTAGACTGGAATTCTGCCAATATGTATTACTTCATTTAGAAAGATATATAATTAAAACGACAATTTAGGAAAAGTTGCAGAGAATGCAGTTACCTTAACAAAGTTTCCATTTCTAATGTTTAATTCTATACAATGTGGCAGACTAATTAAATCTAATTTGCTTAATATTTTGAATGCCCTATGGTGGAGGACAGGGGCAGTTTACTGCTTAAGGAAATCTACTGTTGAAATATTTTGTTAATTACCGGATTTTTCAGTAATACTCTTATAATTGCAGTTTGATAAATCCCAATTTTCACATTTTGGGTCTGCTCCCATTAGAGGACGCCTGCATTGTAAGCCTCACTGCTTCAGAATGTCATCACAGGGAAGCTTAGTTCTGCATGCAAGGTTTCTGCCATTAAAGTGTCCACAAAAGAAGCATGAAATAAACCAAGATAATCCTAAAAGAAATTAGGTAAGGGGGTCTGAGAAAGGCCCTTGCCACGTTTAACAATTTTTTCATTAAACTAAATTTCTGGACATAAGAGCACAGACTCTGGAAACAGATTAAATCCTGTGCAACTACATGCTAGTACAAGTCAAAGTACTTAACCTCTGTGTACCTCAGTTTCCTGCAAAGTAGGAAAAATCATACCTAGTTTCATAAGGTTCTTAAAGATAATTAAAGTTGTAACAAAGGCCAGGCATGGTGGCTCAGCCTGTAATCCCAGCACTTTGGGAGGCCAAGGTGGGGGGATCGCTTGAGCTTGGGAGTTTGAGACTAGCTTGGGCAACAGGGTGAAACCCCATCTTTACAAAAAATACAAAAATTATCCACACATGGTGATGGGCACCTGTAGTCCTAGCTATTCAGGAGGCTGAGGTGGGAGGACTGCTTGAGCCCATGAGGCGGAGGTTGCAGTGAGCTGAGATTGCACCTCTGTACTTCAACCTGGGTGACAGTGAGACCTTGTCTTAGAAAAACAAAAACAAAACAAAACAAAAAACACTAACAATGTCAAACACAAAAAGTATGAATTAAGTATTAGTAACGATGGTGATTTCTAGAAAGCCGAGTTTGTGTTCTACAAAGTCTAAGGATATATTACAAGAGAGGAAAATGTTCAAAAAATCTTTACAGTAAGGATCATTAGGTTCCAAAATGCAAGCATTTCACAATAAACATTACAAACCAAACTCATTCATAAATATTGATGCAAAAAAACCCTAAAAATATACTGACAGGCAGAATCTGGATTCGGCAGCACATAATACAATAACAAATTATTACCACGTATAGTTTATCCCAGGAATGTAACATAAAGGGAAAAAAAGGCTGGGTGTGGTAGCTCACGCCTGTAATCCCAGCATTTGGGAGGCTGAGGCAGGAGGATCACGAGGTCAGGAGATCAAGACCACCCTGGCTAACACAGGGAAACCTCATTTTTACTAAAAAATACAAAAATTAGCAGGGCGTGGTGGTGGGTGCCTGTAGTCCCAGCTACTCGGGAGGTGGAGGCAGGAGACTGGTGTGAACCCTGGAGGCGGAGCTTGCAGTGAGCCGAGATCGTACCACTGCACTACAGCCTGGGTGACAGAGCAAAGACTCTGTCTCAAAAAAAAAAAAAAAAAAAAAAAAAGTAACCCTATTTCCACAGGTGCTGAAAAGTCATTTGAAAAAATATAATACTAATTCTGAATAAATAAGAATTCAGTGGAATACTTTCTTATAAAATATATCTTAAAACATCTAAATCAAATGTATGATCCGATCCTCCTTTACTAAACATGCCAGACCCTTGCTGGCACCGAGAATGATACTGGGTGAAAAAAACAACAAGACTCTGAGTTGAATTTCCCATTGTTTCTATACACCAATAACAGACAAACAGCAAGCCAAATAATGAGTGAACTCCCATTCACAATTGCTACAAAGAGAATAAAATAACTAGGAATCCAATTTATAAGGGATGTGAAGGACTTCTTCAAGAACTACAAACCACTGCTCAAGGAAATAGGAGAGGACACAAACAAATGGGAAAACATTCCATGCTCATGGATAGGAAGAATCAATATCATGAAAATGGCCATACTGCCCAAGGTAATTTATAGATTCAATGCCATCCTCATCAAACTACCATTGACTTTCTTCACAGAATTGGAAAAAACTACTTTCAATTTCATATGGAACCAAAAAAGAGCCTGCATAGTCAAGACAATCCTAAGTAAAAGTAACAAAGCTGGAGGCATCATGCTACCTGACTTCAAACTATACTACAAGGCTATAGTCACCAAAACAGCATGGTACTGGTACCAAAACAGAGATATAGACCAATGAAACACAACACAGCCCTCAGAAATAACACCATGCATCTACAACCATCTGATCTTTGACAAACCTGACAAAAACAAGGAATGGGGTAGGATTCCCTATTTAATAAATGGTGTTGGGAATACTGGCTAGCCACATGCAGAAAGCTGAAACTGAATCCCTTCCTTACACCTTATACAAAAATTAACTCAAGATGGATTAAAGACATACATGTAAGACTTAAAACCATAAAAACCCTAGAAGAAATCCTAGGCAATACTATTCAGGACATAGGCATGGGCAAAGACTTCATGACTAAAACACCAAAAGCAATGGCAACAAAAGTCAAAATAGACAAATAGGATCTAATTAAACTAAAGAGCTTCTGCACAGCAAAAGAAACTATCATCAGAGTGAACAGGCAGCAACCTACAGAATGGGAGAAAAATTTTGTAATCTATCCATCTGACAAAGGGCTAATATCCAGAATCTACAAAGAACTTAAATTTACAAGAAAAAAAAACCCATCAAAAAGTGGGTAAAGGATATGAACAGACACTTCTCAAAAGAAGACATTTATGCAGCCGACAAACATATGAAAAAATGCTCATCACTGGTCATTAGAGAAATGCAAATCAAAACCACAATCAGATAACATCTCATGCCAGGTAGAATGGCGATCATTAAAAAGTCAGGAAACAACAGATGCCGGAGAGGATGTGGAGAAATAGGAACACTTTTACACTGTTGGTGGGGGTATAAATTAGTTCAACCATTGTGGAAGACAGTGTGGTGATTCCTCAAGGATCTAGAACTAGAAATACCATTTGACCCAGCAATTCCATTACTGGGTATATATCCAAAATAATTATAAATCATTCTACTATAAAGACACATGCACATGTATGTTTACCTCAGCACTGTTCACAATAGCAAAGACTTGGAACCAACCCAAATGCCCATCAATGATAGACTGGATAAAGAAAACGTGGCACATATATACCATGGAATACTATGCAGCCATAAAAAAAAAAGGTGAGTTCATGTCTTTTGCAGGGACATGGATGATGCTGGAAACCATCATTCTCAGCAATCCAACACAAGAACAGAAAACCACACACTGCATCTTCTCACTCATTAGTGGGAGTTGAACAATGAGAACACATGGACACAGGGAGGGGAACATCACACACCAGGGCCTGTTGAGAAGTCAGGGGCGGGAGGAGGGATGACAGGGATGACATTAGGAAAAATACCTAATGTAGATGATGGGTTGATGGGGGCAGCAAACTACCATGACACTTGTATACCTTAACAAACCTGCATGTTCTGCACATGTACCCCAGAACTTAAAGTATAATTTTTAAAAAGTAAAAAAAAATTATCACTTTAGGAGAATTTTAATGACTTAGATAAAAAGTAAATTTTCATGTACATTTCTTTCCACATTGTGAAAATAAATTCTATTTCTTTTCTATTCTTGCTTTTCCATTTATTTTTCCTTTTTAAATAGAGATGGGTCTCACTTTGCTGCCCAGGTTGCTCTCTAACTTCTGGCCTCAATAAATTCTCCTGCCTTGTCCTCCCTAAGTGCTGGAATTACAGGTGTGAGCCACTGTGCCCAGCCTCACTTTTCCAGTGATAAAGAATGTGTCAGTGTAAGCCTTTCCCTCAACAACTTAGTGAAATGTGAAAAAAGATTTTAAAATAAAAGCATCTGATGTTCAAAAAAGTACTTTATAAATTAAACATGCCAAGACTTAATCTGCGGATTACTGCAAACAGGGGAACATAGTAAAAACAAATGAATTCATCTGTATTAGCACAAGTAGCTCAACATAGAAAAAACAATAGAAATGTTTGGCTTTACCCATCAGCCAAATTAAAAAAAATCTTCTTTTAGGTTAAAAGGATCAAGATGTAGGAGACTGGATATTCACTAGATCCCTTCATTTTCTCAATCTCTTCATCTATTTCTGGGCTGTCCATTGTGGATGCTTTTTCTTGGTAACTACTATCAGTATCTGTTTTAGATGGTTTGTCTTGTATCTCTAACTGCCATGATCTCTTGAATTTCATCTGTCATCTAAGCCTAAAGCTTTATGCTTAATCATTTGTGGTCTGCTAGCTGGACTAGCTTCAGGAATGTCAGTGTGTTCTACCATTAAGGTCATTTTGGCTACTACATCGAGGTGGAGGTTGTAGTTACAGCTACTTTTAGAAACATGTCTGGTTTTTAAAGACATAACACATGATTGAAGAAATTCAGAATCTGGATAAAAGGTCCGCAATGCTTGACCAGGAAAAATGTTCCCCTGAGGGTCTTTTTAGATGTTCTTCTCTCCTGCTGCCTGAATCTATGCTCATCTCCTTTTCTCAGTTTCTTGTTTTAATCTGTTTACATCCTTTACTAGTTTATTTATTGCTTGTTCACTGTCTTCCACTTTTTTGCATATACTCTTAATTCCTCTTGTAATGAAGCGTACATTTCCTTTATCTTATGTACCTCCTTTAAAGATCCATCTTCTTCAAAAAATGTAGAGCTGTGTGTTTTTACTGCTTGGCTAAAACCAGTGGACATACAGGAACCTGATACAGTTTCATAACCTAGTTGTTCAGAAATACCCAGACTGGCAACCGCTAAAGATACCCTGTGAAAAAGTCCTTTTTGAGGTTTATATAAGGCATGTTTCAGTCAATGAGTAGAGCAGTTTTGTTATTATACTTGGTGTTAATAGTAGAAAAACAAGCTATTGGCTTGAAAAATGCTCCTGCAAGTTTTTGTGAAGCAGCCTCTCTATAAACATCATGATCTGATCTGAATGATGATGGAATTTATACCAACCTATCACATTCTTTTTGACATTGGAGAATATTTTCTTCACTGCTTGCTCACTTATTTCACTTGAGGAATTATAAAAGCTAAAAAAAGCATGGAATGTATTTCTGAATGTCAGTTGTATGAACAACTTCAACATCATCCATTTGGGAATCAGTAATGCTATTCTTGGCTTCACCTTTTACTGCCTCAAGAAGAAAACCTTCCGTGTCACAAACCGTGCTGGGGTGGTGTAAGGCAAGCTGGTCAACACATAGCCTGAGAGCACCTGCTCTTACCCTCCGTGCTGCCGCCGCCTCAGGCTACACAACACCTATCTTCACAACTTCATTAATCTAAAACGCTTCTAAAATAGTTTACAGAAAAGGAAATGATCTCTTTTGTAAAAAGAACAGACAACATAAAATGTATGCATCAATGGGTCAAAGGAAGCTCTTTCCATAAGTATAAAATAAAAGCCTCAAGGGGTGCAAGAGCAGTACCATTAATTAGCAACTTTATTGTTTCTTAGTTTTATGTAAAATAGTAGACTGATTTACAGTTAAAGATGCTTTAGAATTTGATGAAATAAGGTAACTATTTTTATTAGAAGCCAGTGTGGCACATCATGAGACCCTAATAAGAATAAAATCAGCCACAGAAAACAAACAAACAAACAAACAACTATGCCCATGGAAATCTTCATAACGGAAATATTGTCGATTCTTATTTGCATCTGTAGGTGTCCACATGCCACATTTAGCTATATTCAGACCTGAGCGGGTATAATCTGAATTTAAGCATCCTCTAGCTCTTGACATTTGGCCGACAGCTCCTGTACTGCATTTCACCAACACTAACCCTGAGCAATGTCTGCCTGAAAAACACCCTTGAGAAATATTGCTATCTTTTAAGCTCCAGCAGGGAGTTCCACTCACCCACTAGTCAGTTCTCAAAAAAGGGACCTCCTAAGTGTGGCCGTGGAACAGGTACACAAACAGCTCACCAGCACCCTAGGCTCTGTGGCTGTCAGCTGCCTTTGCCCCTGCTATAGATGGGTCCCCTGTGGCCTGTTAGTGGATGAAGGGGAGAAGGGAGAGGGTAACCCCACTGAAGAAGTCAGTCTAGGCAGAGGCGGGCAGGCCTGTGGGGAGTGGAATGTAAAAAGAGTAGAATGCTGTTGTCTCGTCACTTATTGAAGGCTACTTACCAGTAGTTCTAAGTGTCAGCAGGGGGACCAACTTTGCGCTCCACCCACCCCACCCATTGTCCTATTCCGGTGACAAAGAACTGAGTAATAAAACCAAATTGACACCACAACAGCAAACTGGTTTCAGTAATGGGGTATAAAAATGATTCATAACTCAACTGTAGTCCATATCCACCCTGAAGACCATTGCTGGGAAAAGATAGGCTCCAATATTGTTGATGCCATCACTCCACAGGACAGAATCAATAATGACTACAGAAAACTCACCCATCCATGACAAGTAAGTGACCCTGAAATAATTACATATGAAAAGGCCAGAACAGCAGCAACTGAGAGTCTGGACCAACTCAAGAACATCACTAATGTTCTTTCAGGAAGGAGGACGTCACTTCCGGAAAAACACTGATGGGTATTTTTCTAGAAAATTGGGGAAATCCTGCTGTCTGCTTGGGCATGTGCTAAGTTGTAGCTTGGCAAAATTTCATGGTAGCTTGAAGCTCAAGTAGAATACAGAGTAGCATAAGTAATGTCAGTGTTATACCAATTTTACATTAACACAATACATACAATATAATTGACTAAATTAACATGCAGTGTTAATTTTTAATACATCACTCAGTAGATTACTAGCACATTGCCCTTAAACATAAAAAAGAATGCCTACAGAATTATGGAGCATCACAAAGTAACATAAGTCCTCCACCTTTTAGAGTATTCCTAAGCCCCTGAAAAAAGCCGTAAGAGGCTGAGGATCACTCTGGATGTGGGCCAGGCTTTCAGTTCATGCTCTGTTTATGCGTGGACCTCTAAACCTGGAAACATAGTAATTGCTCAATAAACATGTTCTGAAAGAATGAATGAATCTGCTCTTCTACCCCTTTAATGCCTGGGGCTAGAATAAAGATGAATGAAGGCAGAGGTTTTGCAGGCAGAAAAGGAAAAAAATAATTAGAGGGTTGGGAAATAGCACAATCAGCACAAATATTTTTTGAAAAGTGAGTAATCAGTTAGTCTCTAATAAGTCCTATTTGTAGGACTGCTTTTTTTTTTCCTCAGAAAAAGTATATGTTTTCACGTGGAACAAAAAACTTTTTCCTCCTTTGCCTGAAAAATAATTGGAGAGCAAATTTTAAAGCAAATCCTGCACTATTCAGTAATTATTTCCATTAAACATTACAAGATCTGTTGAATAATGAACCCACACCCAGTTTGACAGAACACTCTGTTATGCCCCATGGCTTAGAGAATTCTGGCTTCTCTCACTCTTTAACATGCAGTCTGCAGGACCAGGCCCCTGGCAGGCTGAGCTCATACTGAAGGTTAAGCTTCTCACAGAAGTGCAGCCAGCCGTACCACAGAGCAACGATGCAAAAATGACTAGGTACAGCAGCCACTGCTAGGGTTCCAGAACGTTCACAGGCCTGTTCTGAAGGGAGCTTACGGCTCATGTTGGTGCGGATGTTGTCACAAGAGGGGTTGCTCAGAATTGCTTGGAGTTAAGTAACAGCAGTGAGAAGCAGCCCCTCGTTGGCCCGCTGTAGAGAGTGAGTGGAGCCTCTACAGATGAAATGGGAGTGCGGCATTGACTGGAAGAGAGGATGCGGGGAAAGGGGTATGGGAGGAAGACAAGCGGGGGGAAAGAGGGCATCTCTTTCCAGCAGTGTGTACTCCCAATGGCTCTGCCATACTTGGTCACCATTTACAGCTTTCTAAGGTTGTCTGGAAGAAAAAAATGCATGTACTTTTTCTAAACAGAGGGTTATTTTAAAGACAATCCATTGAGGAAGACATTATTGGAGGTTTTACTTTCATTCTGTGAGAGGTGGGGAGCCAATGCTATTAAAAGCATGCATTTCACCCAAGGCTGACTATATAATTTGCAGGGTCAGATGCAAAATCGAAAGGTAGGACCCTAAAAAGAGTGCCATTGAAGGCACAACATTCAACTTGTACTTTCTTCCACCATCTCTGTCTTGGCCCATCATCATGTTTCTTTGCTATTTAATATTACACTTTGCAGGTGGGTGCAGACCCTCAGCCCACTCCCTTCCCCCTCCACTTACTATCTCCCTCCAGCAGCAGTCCCAGGATCAAGACCAAAGTGCTTTGCCCTTATCCTCCAACACACCCCCAAGGGGAGAAAAGTCAATCTCCGTTCCTCACAGGTCTGCCACCCCAATTCATAGACCCCCAAGGGATTGCCATTTCTGCACTGGGACATACTGTGTACCTGAAGCAGGTGAGAGGGAGGCTTGCCCCCACCAAATGCCCTACTTAACACACAGTGGCACTGCCAGACACTGCAAGGACTGCTACCGCCATGCCCTGCCAGATGTCATCACGGAGGTGTGCACACCCAAGTCCCTGCTGGAGGTGGAGGGCAGCTGATGTCGCTGAAATAGGGATGGGAAGTGGAAGGCAGCCAAGCAGCAGGGACACCAGGGCTGGAGGACATGACAGCAGAGAATCAAACTAGGGGAGGAGCTGGGAGGCCAAGCACAGGAACCCAGGCTCCAAGCCCTCTGCACCTGCTCTGTTGTCTGATAGGACCTCACTTACAAAATAAAATGGAAAGATAAATTAAGAATTCATGACAGTGAGAGCAGGGCATTAAACCCAGAATGCAAGGTCCTCTAAGTGCACTGGTCATCTGACTGTGAAGCCAACCCCGACCCTTCCACTTCCAGTGCCTGCACACTAACCACAACGCCGAGGTTCCAGGTCATTTCATTTCCTGTGCTCCTGGGATAGAGTCGGGAGCATCTCCGTCAGCCACTGTCCCAAACTAACCCTGCTTCACTCGCATGCTCTGGCAGACTCTCTCCCCGACACCACAAATGTTTAAAAACTATTTCTCTTACCCACTTGCCACATCCGTTCCTAGTTTAGCAGACCTGTTAGGCATTACAGTTGTTGGCTTTATTGCCTGTAGTTTTTTCCTTGCCCGTGTTTTATATGTGTATCCCATGGAGAAGTTTAGTGTAGAGTGTTGTCTGTTAACTGGTTTAAGCCTTGGCAGGGGCTTGATTTTTAAAGTAGAGACTGTACATTCCCACACACGCATTTTCCAGTGAATTCACCACTTTGTTCACGTTATCGCCACAGGAAGTGCGTTTGGATATTTTTCTTTATCAGGACTTTGGATATTTTTCTTTCAATTTATAAAGCCAGGTCACATTAGCTCTCAGATAGTATCCAAAGTCAAAGCCTTCAAATTAGCAAAGGTTTTTCTTTCTTTTTAGATGTTCTTGTCAGCTTTTCCATGTAGGAGTGGGGAGTCAGGAATAATTTATACAAGATGAGTTTTTAACACTGAGTTCAAAATTACCAGAACACTTAGAGGCCATGGAGAAAAGCACTTTGGTGTGGTGTTCAGATACAGGCTCAGGAGTCAGCCTGTTACTTGTAGATTTCTTAACCTCTTGGGGACTGTCTTCAGTGGGACAAAGAGAATGCTAATAGTACCTGCTTCATGGGGTTGCTGTAAGGATTTAATAACCCATTTCCATAAATCCCTTAGCCCAGCACATTGTAAGTGCTCAAAAATATTAAATCATCGGGTAACAGGTTGATAAGAACTGCCACTCCAGCATTTGACCATCTATGTGCCCAGCCTGGAGAAGAGAACACAGCAGTGGCAAACCTGTGGCAAACACTCCAACCCTTCATTTTGTCTCTCTCTTCTTGATGCAGAGCATCCCCAGTGGCAGAGAAAAGGCTGGCTATTACCTCGGGATCAGATTGTGAAGATTGTGAAATATCTGGGGACCGTGCTAAGATTTCTAGGCTTTCTCCCATATGTAGATTGTCTATAGATTTTTCAACTAAACTGGGGTACTATTGAAAGAAAGGAAGCACAATTAATTATATCAGAACAGCAGGTGTCAACCATAACTATGCCAGATAAAAAAGGGTATATAGTTACTTTACTAATAGGGTAGAGTCAACCCTTTACCCCAGTTGAATAATTTTTTTCTCCTGGATATTTTTACTATAGGCAACTAGGGACTTGTTATTTGGGCAAGGAGCCTTCCCTAGCAAACGCTGGGGAGCCAGCTATTACAGCTATGAATATATTCACCTTGATTGTGGAGCCCATCAGGGAAGGTGAGACTCAGCTCTGGTCCTCAGGAGCTTACTATTTTGCTGGTGAGACACGACACAGAAGAAACGCACACATGACAAAAACAATTGGAGAACAATACAGAAGAGTGTAACCTAATGCTGGCCTTCATGGCATAGCACTTGGTATGACCCATAGGTGTCAGAGAGCACTGAATGTCCATGGAATGGAAAATATTTAAAGGAAAATAATATGTGGATAATCAGGAAAGTTGATGTGACCACGTTCCTTGGTTTTGAAATGTAAAAGAAAATGCTAGAGTTTAAATGCTATCTTATACATCTATTCCAGATAACCCTTTAATATCCTTTTACTGGCAGCTGTCTTTCCACTTAAGACCCCTTCTCCATAGCAAGACTTTTGCAATGAATCTGGGACCATATGTCTTTTTGGCGCATGACAAAAAAGGCCATTCGCCATTCAGGGACACTCTTTTGGATATAATTGAGAATGACTTTTTAAATTTAGATTTTGATCTCAGTGCATTGTGTAATACATTTGAAAAAATTGTGCTTTATATTAAAATACTGTGAATTTTTGTATTGTATTTCCAGAAAAGATAGACTTGGCGACAGTTTATCATTTGATGAAGTCAAGCAGACCATGAAAACATTGTATTTGAATCCAGTAGAAAAGAACAGGACTTTCAAAGATGTTTTCCTTACCAAAACAGGATGAAATGGTCATCTCTTATCATACAATGGCTTTCTGGTATAAACTGATGAATTGTTTAAGAAATGGTATACGTTTATTAAGAAATTGATACCTATTAGGCTAATTTCTTTAAAAATTCCTTTGAAGCTTAAGTTCTGGTAAATTTTGTGCCTTGGAGGAAAAAAAAAAATCAAATGATTCTGGGATTCCTGTTTTTTTTTAATGATAAGTTTGGACTCATCTTGAAGATTTAAAGCCAAATACTTCCCAAGTGGTAAATCTATTTCCAAAGAAATAACTAAGAATTAGATGACATTTTGAAAATAATTTTAAAAGAGAAAAATCTATCTTAAATGGTGCCCACAACTGTTTCAGACTTTTTGGGTCTTTCCTTTTCCTCTTTCCCATTTATTAATCCACCCTTCCACCCATCCATTCATTTATTGTGTTTCTGAAATCAATGACAACATTGAGGGTAAAAATAAATCTAAGGTTTCTAGGATCCTCAGCTCCTGGGAGTTTTCTACTTGGGTGGTGAAGAGGCAGACAGGACACACAAAAATAAAAACAAATTTCAATTGATTAACCTGAAGAATGATAAAAGCAAATGCTAAGTCTCCAGGATATTCATGCAGAGGGACTGAAATGTCTATCCTGGCCAGAAATGACCTTGTGTACAGTACATAAAGTAGGACTTGATGGATGGGCAGCACATAATAAGCAGAGATGGTGGTGGTGGAGGAAGGGGAGGAGAGAACAAGTTTTGAGGATGAAATGAGTGCCTTACATATTTTATTTAAACCTTAATGAGAAAGTAGCCATAATCCATCTCCCCCCCCACTTTTTAACCATTTTATACAGGACATTATAGAAGCAACACATCAGGAACTTATGACCTTTGTCCTGTAGAACAGATAAAGTTCCCTAAGTTCTGAGAGGCAGTAGAACACAGTGGTTCAGAGCTCAGACTTCCTAGCTTCAAACCCTGTACCTGCCATATACCAGCTGAGTAGGCTTAGGAAGTTTAAAACTCTTGGAGCTTCAACCTCCTTCTGGGTAAAAGAGAACTAATAATACTCCCTCTCCCTGCATAACTGCCATCTTGCATCGGTATCAGGAGTCTGATATCCACTCATGGCAGCTGTCTTGCTCCCTGCCTTCGAAGCCTCTTGCCATCTAAGGACTCCGCCAGCAAGAGAGGGCTCAGCTGGCTTCAATGATGGCACTACATCATTTCCTTCTATTGGTTTATCCTGCTTCTTTTTTCATAAGTTTTTTTTTTTTTAGCTTCTTTATATTCCCTGTATAGTTCCTTCAGTTATTTTCAACCCCTATTTGTTTTTTCTTCAATGAATGCATAACCACTTGTGATAGTTATCTTTCACTGTAATAAACAGTATCAATCTCTATTATTTTATATTTCATTCCACTTTCATAAAAATAGAGCAATCTTAAACATTTTTATGATAGAGAAGTAGAAGGGAACAACTGAAATTCTAAGGGTTGACATGATAAAAGAGGAAAAATTGTGCATTTCCTCTTGCCATCTATACAAATATAAAAATTAAGGGTTAACCTTGTAAATGGTACTAATAACCTACAGAAATATAAATTGAATTACAATTTATAAGCATACAATTTATACTGATTCATATCTGATCAATCGTAAACTTTACTTTTAAATTTTTGAAAATGTTTTGCTGTGAAACAAAAAGTGAGAAACTTCAAAATAAGAAACTGATGGTTGAATTTTAGCCCAAATGCACTGAGACAGAATTGCCATCAGTTAAGTAAATTAAAGGGTCATGCACTTATTTTTATTTGTTTAATAGGACAGGCCAAAATTCTTACTAAAAATTGCTTTATTTGAATAAGAGATTGAAAAAGTGAGATCTAGAAATGACAGACTTTTTCAGGTATATATTTTTGGGGGAGTCACCACATTTTTCTTTGGGGGCAACAGCTAAGGAATTGTAAGAGGCACCTGACGACTCTCTTCACCAAAGGCACACAACAGTCAGCTTTGACACGGCATACCCTCGATAATTAAGAGAGAATAATGACTTTGGGAGAGAGCTCTGTGTGTGTGCGCACCAGCTACGTGTCATCATCTTAGATTTTGCTTATTTTGTTTTTTAATCCTGTTTCGAGCGTTGACCCTGATGAGAAAACATACTCGGGCATGATAGATGGGCAAGGCTACCTTTCAGTGACTAACAGCTCTGCTAAAACAATCTACTTCTGCAGTTTTACCAACACTATCTCCCACCCCCAAATATAAAACAAAACCACAAAACTGCCACTTAGACCAAGCTTTTTCAACCTAGGCACTAACCTCTTAGAGCTGGCCAGAACTTTAGTGGAGAGGTAACCCAATAATTATTAGCCACTGAGACAAACAAAGCTCAGAAGTGTTAGGTAAATTATCCAAGGCCACTCTGCTTGTTATAACAGCAACTGACAAAATTTACAAAACATGCTTACTCTGTACTAGAGTCTATATTAGCTTCTTTTTTAAAAAATTTAGTTATTTTTTTGAGATGGAGTCTTGCTCTGACTCCCAGGCTGGAGTGCAGTGGCGTGATCTTGGCTCACTGCAACCTCCGCCTCCTGGGTTCAAGCAATTTTCTGCCTCAGCCTCCTGAGTAGTTGGGATTACGGGAACCCGCCACCACGCCTGGCTAATTTTTGTATTTTTAGTAGAGACAGGGTTTCACCATCTTGGCCAGGCTGGTCTTGAACTCCTGACCTAATGATCCACCCGCCTCGGCATCTCAAAGTGCTGGGATTACAGGCATGAGCCACCACACCCGGTCTACATTAGCTCTGTTATATGATTCAGCCATAGTCTTTACAATGCTTCTGAAAGATCATTCTCTATTTTATAAATGAGAAAAGTAAAATTCAGATAATTTAAACTACTTACCCACAACTATTCCACAATGAGTTGTGTTGAATTTGAACCCAGGTCTGTTGGACTCAAAAGTAAGTAGGTATTCTTTCCCCACATCATGCTGCCTCTCAGGTGAGGGCTGATCTTTCCTAGAACACAGACTGTAGCATCCTTGTCCGGGACTTTTTTCAGCTTAGAGCATTTCCAGTGCATTGGCGCTGTAACCTTTTCCTCACTAGAGCTGGCATCACTTGGGAAGAGTTATAGGCAAGATAGTGACTCAGGGGCCCGTGCTGAGCGTGAGAAATGCGCTCCCTTAGGGAAATGAGTGTGAGGGTTAGCAGCTGTGAGAACACGAGAATTAAAACATTTGCACCCCGTTAGTCCCGTTGGAGTCCTAACACCTGGTTGGAAGACAAAATCTTCAATCAGAATTTGCCATCGTGAACATACGTTTTTAAACTTAAGCCTTTTCTGCAGGAAGGATACTAAAATAATTCTTCAACGTGCACCACATAACCGATGGCTGATGTCAACAGGTCATCATTAAGTATGAGTCTTTAAAGGTCAACGCTGAGAAAGTTCTCAGCTAATGAGACATTAACAAAATTACTAGCAGCTGACCGTAAAAGAAAGCCGCAAAAACTTAAAATGTTAACCAGGAGTGAGAACATTCATGATGTGAGTGAATAAAAAGACATAGGAACTTAGAGGATCTATGAAATGTGAATCATGTTTTATCACGTCATTGCAGGGCTCTGGAGCCCATTAATATTTATTAATAGCCACCCGGGAAAATAGTATTTTTCCTACTGCCCCTCTAATCTAGTATAATCTTAGATAAATTTTGACAGAAATTTCATATGAATGTTAATTTCCAAAATGGCAAAAGGAGGGTTTTGTTTTCTTTTGCATGTAAAACCAGTGACTTGAAAACATCTCTGTCAATACTTAATAGGAAGATAATAGATATTAAAAAATAAATGTAAAAATGGTTATAAATGATTACTTAGTGGACGTGCTAGTCCTCAGGCCACTAAATATTAGCTTGAATATTTCTGAATAATCAGCTTCTCAATTCAATGGTAAAATGAAAAATGATGGTAAACATATCATTAAACAAATGAAATGTGTCAGACAAGGCTGTACTTAATATTTGCTTTGAAACTGAGGGTAATTCACTGTGTTTGGGTGTAGTTCCATGCAACTGAAAAACATACCGCTACCTTATTACTAAAGAAAGTAAGAGCAGCAGCTGTAAGTGATGCTTTTTTTCCCCCCACCATGAAGAAATAAAGATTCTTTGCTCTTGTGTAGCACTTTGCACTCAAGGGACTTCAATTCATCACTTTACAGTTACAAATACACTAAACCGCCACAGCATGTATGTGAAAAATACACCTATTACAGATGAGCAGAGTTGAGATTTATCGCACAGTAAACTGATACCAGAAAGGGAAATGAATAGAGATGCAAATTTTAAACATATAGCTTGTGGCAGACAGGATAATGCTCCAACAAAGCTTGCTTATATCCTAATCCCCAGAACCTGTGAAGATGTTAGGTTGCGAGACAAGGGTGAATTGAGGTTGCAGATGGAATTACAATTGCTAATCAGCTGATTTTAAAATAGGGAAAGTATCCTGGATTATCCAGATGAACTTACTACAATCACAAGGGCCCTTAAAAGTAGAAGAGGAGGCCGGGCGCGGTGGCTCACACCTGTAATCCCAGCACTTTGGGAGGCTGAGGTGGGTGGGATCACGAGGTCAGGAGATTGAGACCATCCTGGCTAACATGTGAAACCCCGTCTCTACTAAAAATACAACAAAATTAGCTGGGCGAGGTGGCAGGTGCCTGTAGTCCTAGCTACTCTGAGGCTGAGGCAGGAGAACGGCGTGAACCCGGGAGGCAGAGCTTGCAGTGAGCCGAGATCACACCACTGCACTTCAGCCTGGGTGACAAAGCGAGACTCTGTCTCAAAACAAAACAAAACAAAACAAAAAAAGTACAAGAGGAAAGCAGGAAAGGAGGCCAGGGTAATGTGATGGTGATGGTGATGGTGATGGTGATGGTGATGGTGATGTGATTGTGATGTGATGATGTGATGTGATGATGGTGATGTGATGGTGATGTGATTGTGATGTGATGATGTGATGTGATGATGTGATGTGATTGTGATGTGATGATGTGATGTGATTGTGTTGTGATGATGTGATTGTGATGTGATGTGATGATGTGATGTGACTGTGATGTGATTGTGATGTGATGTGACTGTGATGTGATGTGATTGTGATGTGATGTGATGATGTGATTGTGATGTGGTGTGATTGTGATGTGATGTGATGTGATTGTGATGTGATGTGATGATGTGATTATGATGCGATGTGATTGTGATGTGATGATGTGATGATGTGATGTGATTGTGATGTGATTGTGATTGTGATGTGATGATGTGATGTGATTGTGATGTGATGATGTGATGTGATGATTGTGATGTGATTGTGATGAGATGATGTGATTGTGATGTGATGTGATTGTGATGTGATGTGAGTGTGATGTGATGATGTGATTGTGATGTGATGTGATGATGTGATGTGACTGTGATGTGATTGTGATGTGATTGTGATGTGATGTGATGTGATTGTGATGTGATTGTGATGAGATGATGTGATGTGATGATGTGATGTGATTGTGATGTGATGTGATTGTGATGTGATGTGAGTGTGATGTGATGATGTGACGTAATGTGATGTTATGATGTGATTGTGATGTGATGTGATTGTGTTGTGATGATGTGATGTTGTGATGTGATGTGATGTGATGATGTGATGTGATGTTGTGATGTGATGATGTGATGTGATGATCCGATGTGATGTGATTGTGATGTGATGATGTGATGTTGTGATGTGATGTGATGTGATGATGTGATGTGATGTTGTGATGTGATGATGTGATGTGATGATCCGATGTGATGTGATTGTGATGTGATGATGTGATTGTGATGTGATGTGATGATGTGATGTGACTGTGATATGATTGTGATGTGATGTGATTGTGATGTGATGTGATGTGATGTGATGATGTGATGTGATGTTGTGATGTGATTGTGATGTGATTGTGATGTGATTGTGATTGTGATGTGATGATGTGATGTGATTGTGACGTGATGTGATTGTGATGTGATGATGTGATGTGATGATGTGATGTGATTGTGATGTGATGTGAATGTGATGTGATTGTGATGTGATGATGTGATTGTGATGTGATGTGATGATGTGATGTGACTGCGATGTGATTGTGATGGGATGTGATGTGATTGTGATGTGATGATGTGATGTGATGTGATTGTGATGTGATTGGATGTGATGTGATGTGATTGTGATGTGATGGGATGTGATTGTGATGTGATTGTGATTGTGATGTGATGTGATGTGATGTGATTGTGATTGATGTGATGTGACGATGTGATGTAATGTGATGTTATGATGTGATTGTGATGTGATGTGATTGTAATGTGATGATGTAATGTGATGTTGTGATGTGATGTGATGTGATTGTGATGTGATGTTATGTGATGATGTGATGTGATGATGTGATGTGATGTTGTGATGATGTGATGTGATTGTGATGTGATTGTGATGTGATGTGATGTGGTGATGTGATTGTGATGTGATGGGATGTGATTGTGATATGATTGTGATATGATTGTGATGTGATGTGATGTGATTGTGATGTGATTGTGATGTGATGTGATGTGGGCTTGACCCACTGTTGTTGACTTCGGGATGGAAGAGAAATGCAGTAGCCTCTAAACGCTGGAAAAGACATAAAACCAGATTCTCCCCTGAGAGCCTCCGGAAAGGAATGCAGCTCTGCCCACACCTTGATTTTAGCTCAGTGAGACCCATGTTGGATTTCTGACCTACAACTGCAAGATAATAAATCTATAATGCTTGAAACCACCAAATTTGTAGTAATTTGTTTTAGCAGCAGCAGGAAACTAATGTATGGCTGCTTAATCAATTAGGAGCAATTAATGCAAACACAGTCACGGAAGACTATAAATAACCAATTTAAACAACCAAAAAATAACATTTAACTTGGAATAAAAGTTCATTTTTGAAGTAATAAAAGCAGAAGCACACAAATTTCTTGGCTTAAAGAAATATGGAAAAGGAAATATGTACGAGGAATGTTTTTTCATTTCCACTAGAATACTAGAAAAGGAATTAATAAAAAGAACATATTGATCTACAATATGAGGTAAGAGTTTTAAAAATAATAATTGGAATAGCCTTCTAGGAGTTGTGGAATCTTTCTCCCTAAGTTCTTTGAGATGCACAGTGACCTAACTATTTTATCTGCCCTAAATGACTTCAATTGCTACTTTCCTGATGACAGTATTAAATTAAACAATCTAATTGTTTAGATTAAACAATCTCTCATGTCCTCTTCCAGCCTAAATATTCTACACAGACTGAAGTCTATTCAATTCTGTGGCACAAATATTTAGTGCTTATCTACTTAATGTAAATTATTTTGATAAGAATAACCAAAGAATAAGACATAAGCTTGACTTTAAGAAGTTTTCAGTATTATAGTTCACCAAAGGAAATAATCAAGCATATTTCAGCTAGACTGAAAGAATCATAAGGTAGGCCGGGCGCGGGGGCTCACGCCTGTAATCCCAGCACTTTGGGAGGCCGAGATGGGCGGATCACGAGGTCAGGAGATCGAGACCATCCTGGCTAACACGGTGAAACCCCGTCTCTACTAAAAAATACAAAAAACTAGCCGGGCGAGGTGGCGGGCACCTATAGTCCCAGCTACTCGGGAGGCTGAGGCAGGAGAATGGCGTGAACCCAGGAGGCGGAGCTTGCAGTGAGCTGAGATCCGGCCACTGCACTCCAGCCTGGGTGACAGAGCGGCACTCCGTCTAAAAAAAAAAAAAAAAAAAAAAAAAAAAAAAAAAAAAGATTCATAAGGTATAGATAAGTGATATATAGATAAAAACCCATTAAATATGTAAAAATCAATGCATTCTTATTGGCCCTAAAAAAACCCAACCAACAAACACTGTCACTGGTCATCTTTGGAAATAATCAGAGCATCAACTTATAACAATGAAAATTTATCCTGCCTTTCTTATTGAAAGTAATGACAAAAACTGCAAAAACTTTTGCACCAACCTAATAAAACCAATATATATGGAAAATAAAAAAGCAGATAAGAGAAATTTCTTCTTTATCATTGGCTAAAATAGGGAGAAAGAATAATAGAATGAGAAAATTCCTATTTATAACTCCTGAATAAAATAATAGATCTGGGCAATCAAAAGATGCTAAACCATTAGGTGAAAATTTGATGGAGAATTTTATTGTGAGAGACCAGGCTGAGACCACCTAAACACATCAGTCTTAGGATCACTAAATGGGACAGGCAGCCATTATGCACCTCTTTTTGTGAATCATTAGGAAATACATAGTCCCACCTACAAAGTATTACATTTCCTCCTTCCCCCAAATTCAAATCTAATACAGCCTCTAGATCTAATTACATCTTCATAGGAAATACAGGGGATAGGAGGAGCCAGCTAAAAAAATACAGAATGGAAGCAACCAGTTCCATATTCTATCATATAGAATATGGACATTCTCTGTGATAAATGACCCAATTTCTCTAGAAATCAATGACATTTAAAAAGAGAAGGTAGAGAGGATTGTTACAGAATAAAAGACACTTAAGAGACATAATCAAATATATCATAGACCTGTTTGGATCCTGAGTCACACAAATCAACCCTAAAAAGACATTTTTAAGATCACCAGAGAAATTTAAATATGGACTGGGTATAAAATGGTATTATGGAATTATTGTTAAAATGTGATAAAGGCATAGTGTTATTAAAAATATGTTTCATCTGTTAGAGATGCATACTGAAACATTTTTAAATAAAGAAATGTGATACCTAGTTATGCTTTAAATACTCAAGCAATGAATACAGTATGTATTAAAGAATACACAGAACAAGATTAGCAAAACAGTGATATATATTCAAGCTGCATGCTGAGATATAAAGGTTCATTTTAATACTCTTTCCTTGGTTGTCTGAAATTTCCCATAATAAAAAACTTTAAAGAATGAACATACTATAAATAAATAAAAGTCTCCCTAGTCCATTTAATCAACTTTCATTATTGAAACAGTGAAAGGTTAAAATATTTGTGCAATAAGTTTTCTTTAGTTTTCTGAATGTATTTTTTATCAGTAGTAATTTGACCTCTATTACTTTAAGATTGAACATTTTTCACCTTATATGGAAAAAGAGCTTACAACTGACCAAAATTTCATTTTATATAACAAAAACATCTATCATAATAAAATATTACTCCCAGTGCTCAATGAAAACGGGGTAATATGTCATCTGTTTCTATTTGCGTGGGGGCAAACACACAGCTTCCGGTCACTTTTTATAGTAAAGAGTGAATAGAGTGGAGACTTCTTTATGGTTTTTGTGGTCAAGGTTAGTGTTACATTTGTCAGAAATGCTTACTTCTCAGTTTTTTTGGTAACAAACTAGTAGGTTTGCTTTAGAGTGTTTCTCTTATGTAAAATCTAGTTTAGACACTTAATTAACAGTATTACTCTGTTGCCAGATTTTGAAGTCCAACAGGGACATCTCTATGAGAAACAAGAGGCTACAGGACAAAATAGATTCATCTTCAACACTTCCTGCATATTATCAGAGCTGATATAAACTAATTGAATTTATAGGATAAAATTCTGAAACTCATAGGAAAGCTTCTAAGCAATAATCCTAGCAGTGGAATAAAATATAAACCTCATATTAGACTATCCAGAAAGCCTTTAAAAGTATTCAAAACAATAGAGGATCCTTTAAATATTTATTTATTTATTTATTTATTTATTTATTTATGAGACAGAGTCTCACTCTGTTGCGCAGGCTGGAGTGCAGTGGTGCTATCATGGCTCACTGCAGCTTCAACCTCCCCAGGCTCAAGAGATCCTCCCACTTTAGCCTTACAAGTAGCTGGGACTACAAGGCATGAACTACCATTCCTGGTTAATTTTTGTATTTTTTGTACAGAGCCGATTTCATCATGTGGCCCAGGCTGTCTAGAACTCCTCAACTCGAGTGATCCTCCCACCTCAGCCTCCCAAAGTGCTGAGATTACAGATGTGAGCCACTGTGCCAAGCTTAAAAAAAATCATTCTTAATTGGTTTTATTTGCAAATAATTTTTATGGAGAAGGCTCAAAAGTGACCCACATCCTCCATTTACATTTTAACATAATTTAAAACATTTTTAAAGAAATATAATATTTTATAATACATAGAAAAACTTCAATCTTTTTCTCTGAAATACTTCAATTTTTAAAAATATAATACATTTCCTTTTTTTAAAAATGTAGCTTTTCATGAAAAGACACTCAAAATGCTGTAGTTGTACTATCAAAAGACAGTAAGATACAGCAGGAAGGAAAACTAGTCCACATAACATAATATCTTACAGAGATTTAATCCCAGACATTTCATCTATTTTTTTCCTTACGAATTTTTGAGGTATATGGCCAGGGACAATGAAGATAACTATTTCTGCATGCAATAATTTTTTAAATGTAAAGAATTATGCTACGAGTTGCAAAAATTATGAAGATGTCTTGTAATTCTACCATTTGATTAAACTAAGGATGTAGAAAAAATAGTTCTTGACATCAAGATTTGTAGGTCATGTTACACCCACCACCTCTTGCCTCCTTTCCTTCCCAGCCCGACACCCAAACACCTTACCAACTATAGCCTCTGTGAATTTCCCTTCAGCGGGAAGAGGGAAGTACTGGTTTGGTGATACATTGCTGCCGTATCCCAGGAGAAGACCTTCAAGCTTTACATTTGGACTTGGACGCAGGAACTTCAAGAGGATGGAGTCACTTGTGGTATTGATGTGGACTTTCAGGTTTGGCCTTTTACCTAACAATGGGAATGAAAACATCGATGGCTGTTACTTCCCCTTTTTAGCATCATACCCAAATTCCCAGCAAGTGTTGGTGACTAGAGGCATTGTTCTTGAAAAACATGTTGTCTACTTTGCTACTCAGTATCGCAGCACACACACCCAAATGCCCAAAATGAAGCTTAATAACATAGAGTAGCCTAGAATAAAAAGTATATCTTACCGTTCAATACTTAGTAGTTTATTATTGGGCAGGTAGATGGAATTTGGTTTATTTTGGCTATTCCAAGTTGGTCAGAACCTTTGGTTTATACACACTGTCTGGGTATGGTGAAAGGACCTGAAATTTCTCATTGGTAAAATTGAATTACTACAGCTCAAAAACGCCCAGCCTCCTCTATGAGGCTTTCCAGTGCCACATCCACAAGTCTTACTCATTGACAGAGTTGGAAAGGGAGCGAAGAAAAAAGGTTTTTGTCTTAGGAGTAACTGAGATGGTAGAATAGGGAATGCTGGAAGGCAGAGAATGGCTGAGGAGACAAATGATTAGTTCCATTGGGAGTACATCTGGGAGTACATGGAGATGCCCAGTAGTGATTGGGATTTCTAAGTGTGATACTCAGGATGGGAGTACAGACCCATCTGGGTGTCATTAGCTTATAAGTGATAGTTGGATGAACTTTCCCAGAGAGACTGTCGAGAATGAGAAGAGAGAGCTTAATCAAATTCTCAAGACATTTATTTTTAAACTACTAAGGCAACAGAGGCAAATAATCACACCAACCAAAGATCTTGACCAAGAGGTGAGGAAACACATTGTCTTTTGCCTTTGCAGCCAGAAGGAACCAGGTTCAAACCCCACTTCTGAGACTCTGGCATCCCACTGAAGATACTCAAGCCTTATCTTCCTGGTTTCTAAGTGATACATAACATTTACCTTCTTGCTGAGTTATTTACAAAGGTTAGTGTATTAGTCTGTTGTCGCACTGCTATAAAGAAAGATCTGAAATGGCATAATTTATCAGGAAAAGAGGTTTAATTGACTTATGGTTCCTAAGGCTGTACAGGAAGCATGGCTGGGGAGGCTGCAGGGAACTTTCATGGCAGAAGGTGAAAGGGAAGCAGGCAAGTCTTCCATGGCCAGAGCAGGAGGAAGAGAGAGAAGGGGAAGGTGCCACACACTTTTAAACAACCAGATCTGTGCGAACTCTATCACAAGACAGCACTAGGGGGAGGGTGCTAAACCATCAGACACCACCCTTGTGATCCAATCACCTCCCACCAGGCCTTACCTCCAACACTAGGGATTACAATTCAACATGAGATTGAGATAGAGTCAAATCATATCAGTTATGTAAATGGCACAACCTTAAAGCTGGCACATAGTAATTGCTCAACAAGTGCTTATTAATACAGGTCCACAGTTCTTTAGCCATGATTCAGAAACCAAAAAACTTTGTAGTTTTTTTTTTTTTTTTGGTCTTTTTTTTTTTTTTTTTTTTGGAAGTTTGTCTCAAACTCATCTGGCAACATATCCCAGTCAGAACCATCCTGAGGCCATTCAATCTTCATTTAATCCACTAGGGTGACTATTCACGTGTTTCTTTGAAGAAATGTGTTCAGTTAAATGGTGTTGATCAAGACCCCACTGAAGAAGTTATGTAATATATAATCTTGGCATCCTAGTTATTTTCTAACCCTCCTCTCCAAATTTCTGAATTCCAAAACATGTCTGGCCCCGGGGTTTTAGATAAAGGATTGTGAACCTGAATTATGTTTTTTCTTTATTCTCCAAAGATTTAATATTTAAAAAACATTTTGACTATTGAAAAGACTGAATTTACCAACTTAATAATTCACATTCTATTTCTCATTAATCAAAGACTTAGCCTGTACAAATACCAATCATCACTTTTGTACAGCATGTGCTCCCCAACATCGTCACACTGAATTTATTCTATGCCACCCAAAATCAGCCTGCACAGCCTCAATCTAACCACAGAAAATGATGCAATTAGGCCTTTGGAAAAAGAAAAATAACCCTTTCTTGGATACTAGGTTGTGAGGATTATTCATACCTCAGCAGCTAAGGCTATAGTTTGAATGTATGTGCATAGTACTTTTTACTTTCCAAGAACTTGATGACATTTTTATAAACTTCCTGAATCTCAGACTGCTATTGTTACACTGTGGCGAAATTAAAACCCAGAGATACTGAGTGGCCTGTCCAAAATCTGAAAAGGGACCTTACAAACCTTACAAATCAGCTAGTATAATTCCTCCAAATGAGGAAATTGAGGCACCCAGCACGTTAAAAGTAGGGTCAAAACTAGATCTTGGGTTCTCGCTAGGCTGGACCGCACTGCTCCCTTTTCATTGAGAACTTTGTAACTGTCCAAAAGAGTAAGGAGTGACCACACCCCAGATCATAATGCTCAAGTTGGGGTGCCAACTGCTAGTGTTTTGTGTGAACTTTGCCAGGTTTTGATGAGATGATTTATACTTCAGATAAAACACAGATTTTGTCAAAGTCAATTTTTTCCCTTTTTAATAATGTGCCTAGATTAACTCGTTACTTCATCCTGCTCAGTAGAATGGAACCAATGTAAATCGAACACATATTCTGTTACCTTAGAAGGCTATCAAGTCTCACAACGAATCCAAACACAACCAGCTTATTTCCAACGCTTAGTTGGGAAGGAGCATTGAACAAATCTTAGTACACATAGGCTGCATTCATATTTGACAAAGAGCCAAGAGTCACAGCATCATCATCACGTTAGACCTTTGCTCATGGACTCTGGCCTGATGAATCACATTATTTCTTCCATGGGAAAGTGGAAAAGATGGCTACATCAGATGAGAACAAGGAAAGTTGTTCCATTTTTCCAAACAAAGTGGAAGTAATCCACCTCCTATGCACAGGACTTCTCATGACTCCAGTCCCTCTCCCTTTTGCTAACAATGTATATCCACAAATACATCGGCATCATATAACTATTCAAATGAATTGGCATTTAGCTGTTCTACTTTTTCTGAAATTTCAGTTCATACTACTCTCTTGAGCTAAACTTAAAATGTTCTGAAAAAGAAAAATACAGACAAATCTCACCTCAATACAGCATCACAAACTTAATTTTAACACTGAGTTCTTTTTTCAGAGCTAGTAACTCAAATGTCTTCATTATCTTACCACATATTACTTCTTCTCTTATTACTTTTCAACATTTCTCATTTGTTTTTGACCCTTACAATCCTCTCACATTCTGCAACGCATATGAAGCTTTGGCCCTACACCTTTGCTCAGGTTGTCCACCCAGTATGGATTCCCTCTATCTTTGGTTTGCCTTGCCTACGTGTCTTGACTTACTCAGTTATTACCAAATTGACCCTTTCAGTGTCAGCAAAAAGGTTAAGCAAGTTTTTTTTCCTTCAGTATAAATAAGTTCAAGTGTTCCTTTGAATGAATGTTTAGATGAGTATTAAATGATATTTTACACTCTTGGACAATTTCTCCAATAATTTGAGGTATGCCTATGTACATTCTATGCTAATGTTTAATCTTTGATAATACATTTATTTTTAGTGTAATTCTGGTTTAATAGTTTGGAATACTAGTCATATAATGACAGTTATCTTTCAACAGTTAGTATAAAGACCTCTGGTGAGTGCCTTAAGGTAGAGATCATAGAAAATAATACCACATCATACAAGCTTAACTAGTACAACATCTATAAGTAAAAATGGTATATATGTCACCAGAAGAGCCGAGGAGTACAGAGAAATAAGACAACTGGAAGAACGTTTTATTGCACCTTATATGAGGAACAAAGCATATGTCAACAGGAGTGAGAAAAAAACAGAATGTGAACATTTTGAGAAAGTAACACTAGTAGGTCTTAGACAAAAAACTGCATGTTTGCAAAGTAGAATCTTGGATCTACGATGGTGGGTTCTAATCCTCCGTTTGCAACACCTTAGTGCATCTGTTAATATTTCAAAGAATGTTGTGAAATTCTTTTAAAAAAAGTCTTTCTCAGAAATGACAAAGGTGGCATTACCACTGATCCCACAGAAATACAAGAAAACCCTCAGAGACTATTACAAATACCTCTATGCACACAAACTAGAAAACCTAGAATAAATGGATAAATTACTGGAACCATACAACCTCCCAAGATTGAACCAGGAAGAAATTGAAACCCTGAATACATTAATGAGTTATAAAATTGAATCAGTAACAAAAAGCCTACCAACCTGAAAAGGCCCTGAGACAGAGAGATTCACATCCAAATTCTGCCTATAAAGATAAGCTGGTATCAATCCTACTGAAATTATTCCCCAAAAAATTGAGGAGGAGGGACTCCTCCATAACTCATGCTATGAGGCCAGTATCATTCTAATACCAAAACTTGGCAGAAACACAATGAAAAAAGAAAACTTCAGGCCAATATCCCTGATGAACACAGATGCAAAAATCCTCAACAAAATACTAGTAAATCAATCCAGTTGCACATCAAAAAGCTAATTTGCCATGATCAAGTAGGCTTTATTTCTGAGATGTAAGGTTGGCTTAACACATGCAAATTAATAAATGTGATTCATCACATAAACAGAACTAAAAACAAAAACTGCCCGATCATCTCAATAAATGCAGAAAAGGCTTTTGATACAACATCTCTCCATGTTAAAACTCTTCAACAAACTAGGCATTGAAGGAACATAGCTCAAAATAATAAGAGCCATCTATGACAAACCCACAGCCAACATCATGCTGAACATTCAAAAGCTGGAAGCATTTTCTCTGAGAACTGGCACAAGCCAGGGATGCCCACTCTCACCATTCCTATTCAACATAGTACTGGAAGTCTCAGCTAGAGCAATCAGGAAACAGAAAGCAAGAGAAAGAAATAAAAGACATACAAATAGGAAGAGAGGAAGTCAAACTGTTTCTCTGCAGATAACATAATTCTGTACCTAGAAAATCCTGTAGTCTCTGCCCAAAGGCTACTAGAAATGTTAAACAACTTCAGCAAAGTTTCAGGATACAAAATCAATGGACAAAAATTAGTAGCATTTCTATATATCAATAATGTCCAAACAAAGGGCCAAATCAAGAATACAATACCATTCACAATAGCCACAAAAAGAAAAAACCACCTAGGAATACAGCTAACTGTGGAGGTAAAAGATCTCTACAACAAGAATTACGAAACACTGCTGAAAGAAATCAAAGATGACACAAAAAATGGAAAACATTTCATGCTCATGGATAGGAAGAATCAATATTTGTAAAATGACCATACTGCCCACAGCAATGTACAGATTCAATGTTCTTCCTATCAAACTATGAATGACATTTTTTTTTCACAGAATTAGAAAAAGCTATTCTAAAATTCATATGAAACCACAAAAGAGCCCAAGTAGCCAAAGCAACTCTAAACAAAAAGAACAAAGCTAGAGGCATCAAACTACTTGCCTTCAAACTATACGATAGGACCATAGTAACCAAAACGGCATGGTACTAGCACAAAAACAGACACATAGGCCAATATAACAGGTTAGAGAGCCCAGAAATAAGGCCACACACCTACAACAATCTGATTTTCAACAAAGCTGACAAAAACAAGCAATAGGGAAAGGACTCCCTATTCAGTAAATGGAGTGGGATAATGGTTAGCCATATGCAGAAGATTGAAACTGGATACCTTCCTTTCACCATATATAAAAATCAACTCAAGATGGATTAAAGACAAATGTAAAACCTAAAACTATAAAAACTTCAGAAGAAAATCTAGGGCGTATCATTCTGGACACAGGCCTTGGCAAAGATTTCATGACAAAGTCTCCCAAACAAAAACAAAAATGGAGAAGTGGGACTTAATTAAACTAAAGAGCTTCTGCACAGCAAATGAAACTATCAACAGAGTAAACAGACAGCCTATAGAAAAGGAGAAAATATTTGCAAACTACTCATCTGACAAAGGTCTAATATCCAGAATCTATAAGAAACTTGAACAAATCAACAAGCAGAAAAACCAAATAACCCCATTTTAAAAAACAGGCAAAGAATAGGAACAGACACTTCTCAAAAGAAGACATACATGTGGCCAACAAGCACATGAAAAAGTTCCCAACATCACTCATTATTGCAGAAATGCACATCAAAACCACAATGAGACATCATCTCACACCATCAGAATGGCTATTATTAAAAAGTCAGAAGATAACAGATGCTGGTGAAGTTGTGGAGTAAAGGGAATGTTTACACGCTGCTAGTGGGAATGTAAATTAGTTCAGCCATCGTGGAAGGCAGTTGGGAGATTTTTCAAAGAACTTAAAACACAACTGTCATTCAACCCAGCAATCCCATTACTGGGTATATATCCAAAGGAATAAAAATTGTTTTACCAAAAAGACACATAGCCCTAATAGGGAGTTATTAGGGAACACAGCCTTAATACATGGTACTTAGTGAGACAAGCTAAACTATCATGGCCATCCAGTTGCTGACGGGAGAGAAAGGAATCATCATTATAATCCATTTAGCAGGAGGAATTCTTTCATATCTAATATTTCATAAGGTTATCTTACATTCTCAAAAATATTTCAGAATGTGGTTTAAATTGTGGATATCAAGTTGGTCAACATAATAAAATTACTTCAAGAGAAAAGTTGCAAATATTAAAGCGCTTTTCTAAAAGTAAATAATACTTATTAGTGTAGCAACAATTATTATTTTGTTTTCAATGTGGCAGACACTAACAAAGAAATTAAGATTATTCTAAATAGCACATACGGACTTAAAACAGATGAGGTACCATATTAATTTCCATAAGATACTAAGTAAAAGAATAGCTATAATACTGATGTCAATAAAATAATAACATCATTTCAGGATTAAATGCATAACCCTATTCTTATCCATAGTGTGTTCTTTTTTTATTGCACAATTTTCACATACAGTTCCAACCTCTATACTTACTCAGCTACTTATTTCATTATACAAAGTCAAATTTTCTAAGATATCAAAATAATAAAGTCAATTCCTGTCAGTTGAGATATGGCATACGAAGCACAGATTTTAAAAACTGATAAATTGGACTGGGTCAAATTTTTAAAGTTTTGAATTTTAAAAGAACTAACAAGAAAAAAAAGGCAAGCGACCCACTGGGAGAAAATATTTGCAATACATACATCTATTGAAGGACTTGTATTTATGTACAACAAATAATTCTTTCTATTCAATAAGAAGAAAGAAATACACATGAAAAAATAACAAAAAATTTAAATAGATTCCTCATTAAAGGAGACATAGGATAGCCAAGAAGCACATGAAAAAATGCCCAATAGCTGGGTTTGGGAGATATTGTCTGTAAGGGGTCAGATAGTAAATATTTTAGGTTTGTTGGATGTCCTGTACCACAACCATTCAACTCTGCCATCATAGCACATAAGCAGCTATAGACATCACACAAACAAATGCACATGGCTAAGTTCCAATAGAGTGATTTTTTTTTGTTTTAATCCAATAATAATTTTTTAAATGATACTTTCAGTTCTGGGGTACATATGCAGAACGTGCATGTTTGTTACATAAGTATACACGTGCCATGGTGGTTTGCCGCACCCATCAACCCATCATCTACATTAGGTGTTTCTCCTAATGCTACCCCTCCCCCAGGCCCCCAGCCCCCAACAGGCCCTGGTGTGTGATGTTCCCCTTGTGTGCATGTGTTCTCATTGTTCAACTCCCACTTATGAGTGAGAACATGCAGTGTCTGGTTTCCTGTTCTTGCATTAGTTTGTTGAGAATGATGGTTTCCAGCATCACCCATGTCCCTACAAAGGACATGAACTCATCCTTTTTTATGGCTGCATAGTATTCCATGGTATATATGTGCCACGTTTTCTTTATCCAGTCTATCATTGATGGGCATTTGGGTTGGTTCCAAGTCTTTGCTATTGTGAACAGTGCTGCAATAAACATATGTATGTATGTGTCTTTATAGTAGAATGATTTATAATCCTTTGGGTATATACCCAGTAATGGGATTGCTGGGTCAAATGGCATTTCTAGTTCTAGATCCTTGAGGAATCGCCACACTGTCTTCCACAATGGTTGAACTAATTTACACTCCCACCAACAGTGTAAAAGTGTTCCCATTTCTCCACATCCTCTCCAGCATCTGTTGTTTCCTGACTTTTTAATGATCGCCATTCTCACTGGTATGAGATGGTATCTCATTGTGGTTTTGATTTGCATTTCTCTAATGACCATTGATGATGAGCATTTTTTCATGTTTGTCGGCTGCATAAATGTCTTCTTTTGAGAAGTGTCTGTTCATATCCTTTGCCCACTTTTTGATGGGGTTGTTTTCTTGTAAATCTGTTTAAGTTCTTTGTAGATTCTGGGTATTAACCCTTTGTCAGATGGATAGATCACAAAAATTTTCTCCCATTCTGTAGGTTGCCTGTTCACTCTGATGATAGTTTCTTTTGCTGTGCAGAAGCTCTTTAGTTTAATCACATCCGATTTGTCTATTTTGGCTTTTATTGCCATTGCTTTCGGTGTTTTAGATACAAAGTCTTTGCCCATGCCTATGTCCTGAATGGCATTGCCTAGGTTTTCTTCTAGGGTTTCTATGGTTTTAGGTCTTACGTTTAAGTCTTTAATCCATCTTGAGTTAATTTTTGTATAAGATGTAAGGAAGGGATCCAGTTTCAGCTTTCTGCAGAAGGCTAGCCAGTTTTCCCAGCACCATTTATTAAATAGGGAATCCTTTCCCCATTCCTTGTTTTTGTCAGGTTTGTCAAAGATCAGATGGTTGTAGATGTGTGGTATTATTTCTGAGGTCTCTGTTCTGTTCCATTGGTCTATATCTCTGTTATGGTACCATGATGCTTTTGTTCCTGTAGCATTTTAGTATAGTTTGAAGTCAAGTAGTGTGATACCTCCAGCTTTCTTCTTTCTGCTTAGGATTGTCTTGGCTATACTGGCTCTTTTTTTATTCAATATGAAATTGAAAGTAGTTTTTTCCATTTCTGTGAAGAAAGTCAATAGTAGTTTGATCGGGATAGCATTAAATCTATAAACTATTTTGGGCAGTATGGCCATTTTCATGATATGGATTCTTCCTATCCATGAGCATGGAAGGTTTTTCCATTTGTTTGTGTCCTCTCTTATTTTCTTGAGCAGTGGTTTGTAGTTCTCCTTGAAGAGGTCCTTCACATCCCTTGTAAGTTGGATTCCTAGGTGTTTTATTCTCTTTGTAGCAATTGTGAATGGGAGTTCACTCATGATTTGGCTCTCTGTTTATCTGTTCTTGGTGTATAGGAATGCTTGTGATTTTTGCACATTGATTTTGTATCCTGAGACTTTGCTGAAGTTGCTTATCAGCTTAAGGAGATTTTGGGCTGAGACAATGGGGTTTTCTAAATGTACAATCATGTTATCTGCAAACAGAGACAATTTGACTTCCTCTTTTCCTACTCGAATACCCTTTATTTATTTCTCTTGCCTGATTGCCCTGGCCAGAACTTCCAATACTATGTTGAACAGGAGTGGGAGAGAGGGCATCCTTGTCTTGTGCCAGTTTTCAAAGGGAATGCTTCCAGTTTTTGCACATTAAGTATGATATTGGCTGTGAGTTTGCCATAAATAGCTCTTATTATTTTGAGATACATTCCATCAATGCCTAGCTTATTGAGAGATTTTTGCATGAAGGGCTATTGAATTTTGTTGAAGGCCTTTTCTGCATCTTTTGAGATAATCATGTGGTTTTTGTCTTTGGTTCTGTTTATATGCTGGATTATATTTATTGATTTGCATATGTTGAACCAGCCTTGCATCCCAGGGATGAAGCTGACTTGATAGTGGTGGATAAGCTTTTTGATGTGCTGCTGGATTCAGCTTGCCAGTATTTTATTGAGGAATTTTGCATTGATGTTCATCAGGGATATTGGCCTGAAATTTTCTTTTTTGTGTGTATCTCTGCCAGGTTTTGGTATCAGGATGATGCTGGCCTCATAAAATGAGTTAGGGAGAAATCCCTCTTCTTCGATTGTTTTGAAGAGTTTCAGAAGTAGTGGTACCAGCTCCTCTTTGTACCTCTGGTAGAATTTGGCTGTGAATCTGTCTGGTCCTGGACTTTTTTTTTTTTTTTGGTTGTTAGGCTATTAATTGCTGCCTCAATTTCAGAACTTGTTATTGGTCTATTCAGGGATTCAGCTTCTTCCTGGTTTAGTCTTGGGAGGGTTATGTGTCCAGGAATTTACCCATTTCTTCTAGATTTTCTAGTTTATTTGCACAGAGGTGTTTATAATATTCTCTGATGGTAGTTTTTATTTCTGTGGGATTGGTGGTAACATCCCCTTTACCATTTTTTATTGCATCTATTTGATTCTTCTCTCTTTTCATCTTTGTTAGTCTGGCTAGTGGTCTATCTATTTTGTTGATCTTTCAAAAAACCAGCTCCTGGATTCACTGATTTTTTAAAGGGTTTTTCGTGTCTCTGTCTCCTTCATTTCTGCTCTGATCTTATCATTCCTTGTCTTCTACTAGCTTTTGAAATTGTTTGCCAATAGAGCGATATTTCTAAAAATAGGCAGTGGGCTGGATTTGGCCTGCAGGTCATAGTTTACCAACTTTTGGTTAACATCCTGAGTCATTAGGGAAATGCAAATTAAAACCACAGTGAAATATTATACATAAGAATGGCTGAAATTAAAGACTGTTAATCCCAAGTGTTAGGGAAACTGTAGTACATCTGGAACTCTCATAAATTTTGAGTGTAAATTTTAAATGGTCTAACCTCTTGGGCAAATGCTTGCCAGTTAGCTAATAACCTATTAATTTCATTCCTAGGTATTTACTTGGGAGAAATGAAGACACAAGTATGTGCAAAAACTTGTGTGCAAATATTTAAAGCAGTGCCAAACTAGAAACAAACCCAAATGTCCATCAACAGTTTAACGGATAAATATTTATAGCTCATCCCTACAGTGAGATATCGCTTAGCAGTAAAACAGAAGAAATTACCTACATACACAACATAGTTGAATCTCTTGTCTGGCATGCCATTATGCTGCTGTAGAATGGGCTATGACTTTCCTCATCTCTGTAACCACCCTATACAGACTCTCGTGATGGAAGGTCATTCAAACATCTTACAGCACTGGCAGAATTAGTTTTAACAGTGTCTAATATTAATATTCACCACTCAGCATACATAAAGTTAGCCAGTCCTTTCAGAAATTATTATGCTCTAAGAACTGACAATGCTAAGTTTCAAACATATCTATGCTCTTCTCTGACAGTGGGTTACAAGTAGAAAACATTCCAATGCCTTTGTGGTCACATCAGCTTATTAAGGAGCTGTCAAGATGTCACATCTCAAGTTTATGTATTAAGCAGAGCAGTTACTGTCAGAAGCTTCCAAAAATCATAGTATATGACATAGATTGTATTAAACTTTAATGCTAAGATATACAAACCATAATCTTAAAAAAGAACAAGAGAAAGTCCTTTGTGGGAACATACATAGAGCTGGAGGCCATTATCCTTGGTAAATGAACACAAGAACAGAAAACCAAATACCGCACATTCTCACTTATAAGTGGGGACTAAATGATGAGAACATAGGGACACAAAGAAGGGAACAACACACACTGGTGCCTACTTGAAGGAGGAGGATGGGAGGAGGGAGAGGATCAGAAAAAATAACCATTGGGTACTAGGCTAGTACCTGAGTGACAAATTAATCTGTACAACAAACTCCTCTGACATGAGTTTCCCCGTATAACAAACCTGCACATGCACCCCTGAACCTAAAAGTTAAAAAAAAAAAAAAATGCAAACAAGCAAACACAGGGATTGGCAATAATTTAGCATTTTCTTTAATTCTTAGGGAGTCAAAAAGGGATCACATAGCATAGGTTTTCTGTTCAAATGACTCCTCCTGTCCTGCAACCAAGATCCAAGGAAAGGTATTAAAAGGCAAAAACCATGGAGTTTCAGTAATTTTCCTGTGACAGTGAAGAGTCACTGTGAAGAGAGTGGCCGGAGGCAATTATACAAGTATCTTCAGTTGTTCCTGATCCTTATATAGATATGTGTAGTCTTGTGTGTTAGTCCATAAAATGACTTTTTCTTATCAAAGACAAGCTGAAAGTCAGTGATGCCGGTGGAAATTTTCATAACAAAAAACCATGGCAGCTTCAACTAAATACTTTAAGGAAAATGAAAATTAAATGACATTATCAATTAAGTAATATTGGACAGTATTAAAACTGTTTTCATCAGTGCTGAAACAGCAAGATGCTTACATGACCTTCCATCAGAAGGAGAGTTGGTGTAAGGTGGTTATAGAGATGAACAAAGTCATGGCCCCTCCTGCAGTGGTTGATGGTATGAAAGAACAAAGTAGGTAGAAGGAATTAAACTGCTTTGGTGGTGGTGGACATTGTTGGTGGGTGCGTATGTGTGTGCATGCACGTGTGCCTGTGCATGCATGTGTGTGTGTGCAGAATTGTAATCAGAAACACAGAATAATTGTTAGGCAAATCCTTTCTGAATTTAAAGTTCTTATATTCCAACTACCAATTCCATATATCTCATTTTATCTCAGCTCTCTGATCTCCAGGCTGGAATCTTTTCTCAAAATCCCAGATTCTCCATCACTGTCTTCCCAACTCTTTGGGAATGGAGTTTTACTAGGTCCCAGTATGGAATTTCCGAGTGCTTACAAAGAACTAGTGGGCAGTGAACATACAGCTGCTCTAAAACATGTCTTCCAGAAAGAGGACTGTCGCTGACAGTTGTTCAGGTTATGCAATGCAAAACTCATTCAAACCATCTTTTTATCATCTTTATCTATTTTATCTATTTTATCATCTTTATTATGGCACCATTCAAACCATCTTTTGTGACTATATACATTAGCCACATTCACAAAGGCCATGCAAAAATAGTTGCTACTTACACAAATGAAAGATTTGACAAGGGTAACCAACCTACCATCCCGACCTTTCCTCATACGCCTCAAGCCATCCCACCCATCCTGCCCTTCTTACTGCACGCCTTTCATTTTTATCTTCCCTGCCTCCGAATTCTGCTGTTACTGGTAATTAGGGATACTAGTAGGATGCCTGGTGCAGGCTAGATAGGAACTCAGCTACAAACACTTTGGACACAGTAATCCCTCATTTACAAAGGAAATTACATATATTCCGTATGATGAGTTGGGAATTTAAATAAGAATATAGAGGAAAAGCTATTCTGGACTTCAGTAAATTAATAGCACACAGATTTAGAGGTGGACAGAAGGCATCCCTATTTGTGTTCTATAAACACAAATCAGAAAACACAAGAAAAAATTCTGATTACAATTATTAAATAAAGGAAGATTTGTATAAATCCAAAGAATAATTACCTTTAAAAAATGTGCAGAATAAAAGCTGTGGTAAAAGTCTGATAAGCCACATAGATAGCTGCCTCAGTGCCAAAGAATGGGGGCTTTTTTAAAAAATCAAAACTTGACTTTACTTATACATGAACACATGCTAGCAAGAAGCTCAAATGACAGCATTCCATGACCTCTGCTCCAGGGCAAACAGAACAGCACGTTCCCTCTCCAAGATGCCTTGTTTTAAGTCTGCCAGCTGGAAGACATGCTCCCACATGCAACATGTGCTCTCAGAGTTCCGGATATTAAAAGTCTCAGTTCACCTGGAGCACTCCCTTCACAAAGCCACACCTAAGCAATACCCATAGATCCAATAAAAATGATAAAATAGATAAAGATAATTCCTAGGAGTCAAGTAGTGAGCTTTTTATTAGGACATTTTGGTCACCAAATACCTAGAGGATAGTTACTTTCGAATTTAGAAAGAAATGTCACTTTACAAAAAGTTCAAGGGGGAAAATCTTCTCTTCCTAATGGGGCACTTTTTATCTGTTTGCCCAGCTGTTTGCACAAGTGAGTTCCAATTCAGTTAAAACAACCAGAGTTTCCACCTTGGTCAGAATTCCCAGTGCTTTGATTCCTCAGTCCAATGCTTCACCGTCTGGTGAATTTGGATGATTGAATGAGACAGACTGAACCTGCCAATGTGGACATTTCAGCACCATTTGGCAAGGTTAATAGTTTTACCAAAGGAGCAATAACTACATTACCTACTTAGTAACCCAACTAACAGCCAAGTAGGAAAATTACTTTTCAAAGACTACTTTCTAAGTCAGCAGTCTCTCATTCTTAAGAAGACACCTCATTCTGAGACATACACAGGTGTCAATTGCACACGTTCCCTAGATCTGATTATGCTAAAATTACTCTTTAAAGTTTGAAGTGTGCTGAGGTTTTTTTTTTTTTTTTGGAAGGGGAAGGTGAGAGAGGCAACCTCACACAATCAATGATCATAAGTGGGTATCTGCTGTAAGGTAAGTGGGACAGTGACTTGGTTAACTTCAACTGACCAAAAAAACTAAATAAAATTTATATTTACCTTGGGACAAACATATTTTTACTTATCTGCTTTTTATTTTATTCCTTTCATTAACTACTAGGTAGTAGGCATTAGTGACACAAATTCAAACATGATATGTCTGATTGCAAAGACTGGACATTCTAGTAAATTGGGTAGATGAATAAGTCAGTTGTTTCAGTGTAGCATGATTAGCACAATTAGTGAAATAACGCTACTTTTTGAGGGATTCTGAACCTGATAAAAGGGGTAAAAGAAAGAATATATATAGAAAACGTCCCTTTAGTTTTGTTTAATTAGTCACAAAAAATAGTTTTTATCCCATGAGGATAGATATACCAAAAGCAGGTAAGGAAGAAAGGAGAAAAATACAAGGTGTTGACATTTATTTTGTAATACTTTTTCTGTACCACTTTGGAAAAATGGTAGATTCTTAGTCATTATTGTTTTTTAATACACAGAAAAGTAACCCAATAGGCTAAGGAACTTAACAAGACTCATTTCCCTTCTTTTTGTTCTTTCCTTATTTTCATGAAAATTCATGGAGATGATTTGCTTGCATTCCGTGGCTCTTTAAAGTAAGAAGTGATGGTATGAAGTGCTCTTGATGGAAGATGGGCTAGGCTCAATTCCAGGGCTCTGAAAGTGTGGTCTCCGGATTAGAAAATCAGCATCATCTGGGAGCCTGTGAGAAGTACAGATTCACAGACCCCATCCCAGACCTATTGAATTAGAAACTTTGGGGCCAGCAATCTGTATTTTGACAAGCTGTATGGGTATTCTGGTCAATACTTGAGTTTGAGAACCATTACTCTTTTCAAATTCAGTGCATCGACAATAAAATGAATGGACCCAATGTCATTTGAAAGACATTTACAGATATTCAATACAGTATGGAGAAAAGAAACTTCATTCAAAACTCTGTTAAGTTTCCTATCATGAGACTTTTACACATATTTTGGTCTGTGAACAAATTCTGTTAATTAGGGTTTTTGAGAACTATTTCTGCAGACACGTGAGGTAAAATGTTGTATCTGGAATACTACTAACTTCTGAATGTCAATTATGTGTCTTTAAATCTAACCAATATATTTAGAGATTTAAAATCAAAGATGAGTTATTTTCCAACATTTTATTATAAAAAATTTTAAACATACAAAACACATGAATTGTGCAGAGCACAGCCATAAGGTAGCAAACAAAAGTCAATGATTCCTGTCTTACTCATCAATCATACACATTTCATCTCCATCCCTCTGTCCACCATTCAATCCATCTTAATTTTTAATTAATTTCCATGTCAACTGAATTTCAGTACCCTTCACCCCCAAACACTTCAGTATGCATGTCATTAACTAAAGTTTAATATTTATTTATATTTTTCTTTTGATATAAAATTTAGGTACAGTGAAATACATAAATCTTAACTATACATTACTGTTTTCCCCACATGCCATACATCTATGTAACCCAAACCTTTATAAAGATTTATAATATCATCATCAACCCAGAAAATTTCCTCACGCCCCTTCCCAGTTCATTCCCACAACGTCCTCCCAGGAACGATTGTTCTTAATTTTACTATCATAGATTAGTTTGCCTGTTCTAGACTCTTCCATTAAATAAAATCACACAGTATGTAGTGTTTTATGTAAGGCCTCTTGCACTTAAAATGTCTTGACAATATATGTTTTGTTGCATGCATCAGTAGCTTTTTGTTGCTATTGTCACAGTAGTATTCACATAGTTATTAAAGCCAACATTTTTATATCTTCCAGTTGTCTTCATAATCAGCCTCTTTTGATTGTACTATTTTTAAAATGTTGATTATATTATAATAAAATTTTTCCAAGAAAAAGTGAAATTATATATGTATATTTCTAATATATGTATATTTCTTATGTAATGCTATTTACCAGGGAAACAAAACTATCAACTCTTCTATTTATAATAGACAATTACTACACTTAACTAAATTCTTAATAGTAAATACAGATAAAATCATATAATGATTTCATCTTCACTGAAAAGCTAAGTACTGGACACCGATACTCAAGGTCTCTGACACTTTTCCCACTCACTCCCAGCTGATAGAATGCCAGACATGAGCCTCTTTTGACAATGAAGTGTAATATTGACTTTCTTATGTCAAAGAATGATTTTCATGAAGGTGAAAGTAGATAAGTTTAACTGTTTTTAATTTTTAAAATCCTGTCCTTACAATTCTCAGAGTGATCAGGTATCAAAAAATAGAAAATATATCATTTAAATTAATATTACTCTGAGTAATTTTCCAAAAGGACTGATACTTCTTTTTCTTTTCTTCTCTTGATAACTCCAATTTGGGCACTCATTAAATTCTGTTGACCGAATAGAGATTGTTTAATCAGAATGATTATTTACAGGACAAAGCAGAAAATGTTACTTCTACCAATACCAAAACATCCTGCATGTGCAAGATTACATATTTCTACTGTGAAACATTGTTCTACGGAGCAAATTGAAAATACTCATGATAAAAAATGAAAATTTTGCCATCTTGTAAAAACGTTGTCAAAAAATCACACAGCTTTCTTAAATAAATCTTTTTTAAGTTTTGCAAATAAAAAACATGAGATGAAACTGGAACCAATGGTTTTATCCACCATCTTTGTTTAGACATTTGGCATCTTCATGAATTATTTGTAATTTGCTTAGTTCATAAATACCCTGTACTGATGGCATATAGTTGTTCATTTGGAGATTTCATAGCATCAAAAGTCTTCCATGGACTAGAGGGAAATGGCTGAACTATCTTGAGAATGTGGCCAAGTGGCCTCATATACTAAAGCTGAGTGGCCATGAGATGTCAGGAGGCTCTAAGAAAGGCCATTTGCCCTCAACTCCACTGTGGGCATCTCATATTATTAATAATATGTTGTGGAAGAAAGAGGGGGGTTTCTGACATCAACTTGGCCTTTAATTGTGTTTGACTTTAGGTCAGCTGTCCTCTCTAAGCCTCATTTTTCTCCTCTGTAAAATGTTTTGAGGAATCCCAAATTCACTCTCAATCTAATACTCAAGAATGTCTCTAACATCTCATCCAGAAAAAATGCTATCTTCCTATTAAAGTGCAAGAAAATCCAAATAAATCAGAAAATAATTTTTTAAGGAAACACTAATAATTCCAGAAAATTTTTTCATAGGACTCCCAAATTGCACTTCAAACATAAAAAAGGAACAAATATTTTCATGAGCATATGGAAAAAATATATGTGACTGTCACATATAATTTTTAACAGCTTTAGTGAGATATAATTTATAGATCATAAAATTCCCATTATAAGTGTACAGCTCAATAATTTTATAGCTCAAACTCACAGAAGTTGCTACATTTATATAATTTACTAAATCTATCGTAATCCATATTCAGAACATTTCCATTACTCTAAAACATTCCATTTTACCCATTTATAGTAAATCTCTCTGTTCCCACCCTTAGCTCTAGGCAACCACTGGTCTACTTTCTGGTTTTCTGGTAATTAAATATAAATGGACATACATGACATGTTGTCTTCCGCACCTGGCTTCTTTCACTCAGCATAATTTTTATGAGACTCATCCATCCATGTTGTATTACTAGTTCAGTCCTTTTAATTGTTAAATAGAATTTTATGAATATATTACATTTTGTTTATTCAGTCCAAATATTTGATGAATATTTGGATTGTTTCCAGTTTTAGCTATGAATAACGCTGCTATAAAATTTCATGTACAAGTCTTTGTGTGAACATGTATTTTTATTTTTGGAAGGTAAATATGTAGGTGTAAAATTTTTGGGTCATTTGGTAAGTTTATGCATAATTTATTAAGAAACTCCCAAACTTCTCCAGTTTTATATTGATCGTAATATTTCTCTTGCTTGAGGACCACTCCAAACTGTGATCATCCAGAAAATGAGCTGTCTTGTTTTATCAGTGTCACTAAATATATGTTAGATAACAAAATTAATTATTTTAAGCCCCGAGATTTCTATCTTTAGTCATTAATGAAGAAGAGATTGGCTGAGCATGTTGGCTCATGCCTGTAATCCCAGCACTTTGGGAGGATAAGGTGGGCAGATCACATGAGGTCAGGCATTTGAGACTAGCCTGGGCAACATGGTAAAACCCTGTCTCTACTAAAAATGCAAAAATTAGCTAAGCATAGTGGCACGTGCCTGTAATCAGAACTATTCAGGAGGCTGAGGCAGGAGAATGGCTTGAACCTGGGAGGCAGAGGCTGAGGTGAGCGGAGATCATGCCACACACTCCAGGTTGGGCAACAGAGAAAGACTCTACCTCAAAAAAAAAAAAAAAAAAAAAAAAAAAGGATGACATCACTTATTTTGTTATAATAATTATTTTAAAATATTGTGATTCCAAATTTATCCAGAAAACAAGAAATACACTTTTGGCAAAACAATACAACGACCATTGACATTCTTAGAAATGAGTTTGAAGGCTGGGCGTGGTGGCTCACACCTGTAATCCCAGCACTTTGGGAGGACGTGGTAGGCAGGTCATCTGAGATCAGGAGTTTGAGACCAGCCTGACTAACATGGAGAAACCCCATCTCTACTAAAAATAACAAATTAGCCGGACATGGTGGTGCATGCCTGTAATCCCAGCTACTTGGGAGGCTGAGGCAGGAGAATCATTTGAACCCGGGAGGCAGAGGTTGCGGTGAGCCAAGATCGCGCCATTGCACTCCAGCCTGGGCAACAAGAGCGAAACTCCATTTCAAAAAAAAATAAAAAAATAAAAAAATAAATGAGTTTGAAGCAGAATAAATTACGAGTTGTCTTTTCAATCTCCAGTCATTTCAGTTTTAAGAATAGTTTAGTCTATACTAATTAGGTGAATAGTTGTTCACCATGAAATTAATCAGTTCTGAAGCCATTAACTTTATTTGTACTTAAAATTAAAATGAAATTCCATGTACATTTTGACCTTGTAACCAAATGCTTCAGTTGGGTTTTTCTATAAAAATAAACAGCTATCTTTCCTGATCAGGGATTTATTACTATTTTGACAATATTTGTCATTTTAATAGTAATAATGAAAACATTTTGAAGGTCTAAAATGTTTTTCAATATTAATAAAATATTGAAATTTTGAATTACACACATATCTGATATATCTCATTAGTAACATCTCTGATGGTTTGCTATTAATGTAGCATTTGAGCTTTACTAGGTGAGAAAAAGAAAGTCAAAGTGGCTTGGCATCATTGCCTAGTAGGCTGACATTATTAAAATTTCCTCATCTTGCATAGTGGATGTGACCCAAGCTTAAGACTAGGTACTTAAAATAGAATTTTATAACATTTACCCAATGTTAGCAAAATCTAACTGAATGAATCCATTTGAAAAAAAGTCGTTCTGACTTTAAATTGCAGAAATAAGAAGGAAGGCTGTCTCATAACTTTTTATCGGGCAAATTTTTTTTCTTGTATTTTAAACCTAGGAGCTACAATGAATTTCCCCACTTCACTCAAAACTCTGAACTTGGAAGTGAAGAAATGTGATTGTCCTTTGAGTAGTCTCAATACTGCCCATGGGGAATTGTTCCTTAGACACTGCAAATAAGAATATAGTAATTCCCACTGGTTATACTATTCCCCAGTGTGAAATGAATTAATTTAAGTGGTAAGAAAGAGAGCCCAGGAGACAGAATAAGGGATTGGAGTAAGTTCAAGTTGAGATAGTAAACTGTTAGGTAGCAAAAACTATGAAACTGAGGAAAAAAAAAAAAAAGACAGATAAAGAATGGAGGATAAGGCAATTTATTGGTAGCAGGAAATAGACCCAAGGGAACACTAGAGGGAAAATCCAAGATTGCAGGGCTGAGGTGCCCAAACCTTCAATAGCTCCATAACTGCTGTGACCTGAAGAGGTAACACATGTAATGGATGGGTAGGAATTAGTCAGCCAACGTTTAAGTGTGCATATTGGGTGAAGAGGGAGGGCAGGAACAGTATTCTCAGACATAAGGAATAGCATGAGCAAAGGTGCTGAGGGAGGAAGTAGATGATGGATTTAAAGATCCTAAACAAAGTCAGTGTGGTGGGATATAATGGGTTAAGGAGTATGCAGGGAAGTTATAGAGGACAGGAGGTCAGATCATGCAGAGCCCTTGTGGAACACATTAAAAGACATGTTAGAAGCAAAGCTAAATTGTTTTTCCCTACGAAGCTACACACAAGCCAAACTTCTGAGAAACGAATAATGCAAAATTCAAATCTTAGATGATTAAAAATATGTCCACATGGTAGAAATGTGGCCTCACAAGTTCTTAGCAACAAGCAGCTCAAATGCTCAGAACAAGATTTGATTTCAGTAGGAAAAAAATGCTGTTGTTAAAATGAAAAGTGCCAAACATATTTTACAACTAGACTATAGTTTAATTGGAATTCGATCCATACAGGTCCTTACTGCAAACAGAATGTGTTACTAAAATCAGCTGTTATTAATTCTGTTTTTAGCCAAAAGCTAGATGAAAACAAAGCAATTGCAGTTTAATTGTCACTATTGGCAGAGACAGCCTGGGAATTAAACGGCTTACAACTTACTATATGAATACTTCTGTCTTTCCCAAATCACTCATTTCACTTCCCTTCCAGGCTGGTGGCACATTTTCATCTCCCTTTCCTCTACCCCAGTAACAGTCCCTGCACTGACTTTTTAACTTAAAAAATTATACAAATAATACTGGTTGAGTCTACAAAAATAAAGTTACACTCCAAGTACTGTTCCATAACCTGTATTTTCTTCAATATAAATATAGCTTTATATCTTTATTTTTAATGATACTACTTTCAATTAATTCATTGGGAATTTTCCTTGATAGTAGGTAAACTGACCCTATATCATCTCAGTGAGTTAGCACAGTTTAACAATCATCTCAATAAATTCACAACTGAAGTTATTATTTATTTATTTATTTATTTATTTATTGTTGAGACAGATTCTCTCTCTGTCACCCAGGCTGGAGTGCAGTGGTGCGATCTCGGCTCACTGCAGCTTCTACCTCACAGGCTCAAGCAATTCTCGTGCCTTAGCCTCCCAAGTAGCTGGGACTACAGGCGTACAACACCATGCATGGCTCTTTTTTTTTTTTTTTTTTTTTTTTTAATTTTTAGTAGAGACAGAGTTTCGCCATGTTGACCAGGCTGGTCTTGAACGCTTGGCCTCAAGGGATCTGCCCACCTTGGCCTCAAAAGGTGCTGGGATTACAGGTATGAGCCACCATGCTAGTCAACAATTCAATTTATTTTGGTGAAATTTGGTATTCGTTTTAGGGATAAGGTATTGATCTTACAAAGTTTGAGCTCAGTTTTCAAAAGTAACATTTGAGATCTGTTTTATTGAATCCATATATGACAATTAGATAAGCTCATTGTATTGTTTTGAGATTATTGCTAAAATTTTTGGCTATGGAAGCACTGATATTTCCATGACCTTGAGATTGCTCATGTGATCCTATAAGGAGTGGTGTTTTGAAGAAGGAGGACTGTATAGTGGAATGTAATGGGCCACAGGGTTTAGAGCTGGAAAATCTGTATTCAAGTCCCAAATGAAACCCACAATTCCCCTTTTGTTCAACTGCTATATGGATAATTCACTTACTATCCAAATGTCACCTTTTTCCCTATAAAGTGGTATTAATCATAGAACTCTCTCTGAGTTGATGGGAAGATTAAGTGAAATAGACTGTGAAAAGCAGTTCCTGAACTGTGCAGCTCAGTAATGGTTGTCTTTGATCCGACTTCACCCATGGGTTCTTTTTGATTTCAGTGTACTTTGAATTTTTAACATTCCTTGTCTTTCAACCAAAAATTCATTCTATATAGATGTTGTTTACATGCAGACTATAAGCTATATAAGGATACTGTCCCTAGCACAGTGCCTGGCAGAGAAAGGATATTCAATAAAATGAAGAAACACATACAATAATTTTTTAAAATGGAAAATATTATGCTTGATAGGAATTAATACTATAATAAGCAAATGCATCTCTTCAAATAAACTGTACTGTACTGGAGGATGTAGACTTGTAAGAGTTATTACTCAATGCGCTCAACAAATTCTACATAGAGGAGGGAGCCACATGCAGAGGTAATTCAGAGGAGCATTGACTAGTTAGAAGTGGGTGAGTCAGGAATGGTATCACAGAAGAAGTGACATCTGATCTGGGTCTTGAATGCCAAGAAGGACTTGTCCAGAGAATGGGAAGAAGGAAAATTCAGACTGAGGAAAAGTAAAGATGAATGTTGGGGTGTTGATATCTGTGATAATTCATTCTACATGATATTATATAAGGTGTAGACTATCAACATCTCTTTCTGGCCAAACACTCTTTTCATCTACTCTCTTTTAAAAATTAATATGATTGTAAATATCTAATGGCATTTCATATCATTTCCATAAGGAAATATTTCTTCTGAGTGGAGAGTTATTTCTAAGGGCTCTAATTATCATATGCATGTACTTGATCTCTGTGGTGTCCGTCCTCATCCAGGCATCTCATAATAGTCATTCATGGTAACGTGACAACCTGTTTTATGGGGCTGAGGCCACGTGCCTAGGGAACATTACATTAATCCCAGCACACTAAAGTCAACTGAGGATAAGATGCACCCAAAACCTCTCTAAAGAACAATGTGAACTAATTGGTAACATTCATCTGCCACATTAATTGCTCACAGGAGAGTAACAAAGTATCTATTATTTCCCACACCAGCATTAGAATAATGTCAATGGTTTTAATGACTCTAAAAATATCTGAGATAAGTCCAGTGCAGATTGGAGAATCCCATGTTTCAGATATTTGTTTGAGGTTCTCATTTCTCATAACTTCTGTGTAGCATTGCAGACCTCTGACCAACCTAATATATCTGCCCTTACTTGTGTATGCATGTGTGTGAGCACCCTTTGCTCCACCTCTCCCTACACCTTGATTTTACTCTGTGACACAGTGGTATCCTAATTCTCATTTTCCATGAAATCTCCATCTCTCTCCATTACTTCTCTTCCTTCTCTGGCCTCAAAACATGGCAATTCACAAAGGTTCCGTCTTTTGCTCCTTTAGGGAACTCCTTTACAGTTAAGGCTTCAATCATAACTTAGCTGCTAACTATAAGTAGCTTAGCTGATTCTGATATCTGAATCTCTATTTCTGAATACTCATTTGGCTCCAGCCCTACAGGCTTTGTGAGCCACTGACATTTCTGTTGTTGCAGTCAGGCTCCATCCATCATTATCTTCCTCAAAACCAGTTTACTTTGCTTCCATCTGTGATGTGTCACAGTCCCAGGCACCCAAGTCACACTTGAGGAGTCAGGTTTTATAGACACCTCGATCCAAAACCTGCGTAAAACACGGAGAAGTCCAAATGCAAGGATGCCTATGACTTTGTTTCATTACCATCCTGAGGACTTGGAGCAGTGGTTCTCTTCTGAAAGACTAAACTTCTAATTAAAAAGTGTGTTTTCTTCTTTTCCTTCTCCTTGACCACTTTGGTGCAGGTCATCCTGAGCCCAAAATTTTATTGTAACAGAAGACATTCTTAAGGACAAATCATATATAGGTTATGGTTTCATTTCATTTAAATTACTTGCAATGAGTTGTAAATAAGTCAATGTTTTCTAGCAATTCCTATCTCACCTTCTTTCTTAGCCCCACCCAACAAGATCACTGTTTATTAACTCCAGTTCACCCCATTTGTACACAGCTCCTCCTGCTAGTATTCTGATCTCTAAGGGGAAAAGGCATTTTTATCTCTTGTCTACAAATAATCCCTTAAATTTTGGCCAAAACTGTCTCCCTTCGAGATCAATTCAACTCAAGAAACATTTTAAGTTCACGATACCTACTGTACCACATAGTGACTATAGTTAATAACAATATAGTTAATAACAATTCAAGTACACTTGAAAATTGCTAAAAGTAGACTTTAAGAAACAAAAAACGTCATGTGAAGCAATTAGCTTGGTTAATTAGCTTGATTTAGCCATTCTACAATGTATACATATTTCAAAACATCATGTTATATACCATAAACACATAGGATTTTTGTTAATTAAAAATAATTAAATAATAAGAAAATGATGTCAGCCTTGTATATGTACTATATACTGCATCTTTTGTACTAGAAAAAAATTAAACACTCTAATTGTAATTTGGTACAAAAACACCATGGAATATGCTATTTGATTTGTTAATATGTACACAAAATATCTATATTTCATTTAAATTAAAAGAAATAAATAGGTATTTTATAATTTAATAAAATTGTGCTGGCTTCGGCAGCACGTATACTAAAGTTGGAAGTATACAGAGAAGATTAGCATGGGGCTCTTGCGCAAGGATTACACACAAATTTGTGAAGTGTTCAATCTTTTCATAAATAAAAGAAAGAATTGTAAATAAGATTCATTAAAAAAAGAAAAGTATTTTTAGAGAGAGGCTCATCAGCAAAGCACTAAGACACTGAGGACATAAATACAAAATCATCTCAACTTGGAATTGCTTGTTTCTCTTTTATGTATTCTAGATGAAGTTTCTATACCATCTTTCCTTTTATTTCTATAAAATTCCAACTAGCTCCCCTGAGCTGTTTACTTGCTCTATTTTACCCACTCTTTGACTCTCTCTTTGCATTTCTAGCTTCTAAAACTTCATCCTGCATCCTCTCGATGTCATCTTGGATTCCTCTCACTTTTCAAATATACTTCTTTCAAACCCATGTAGAAAGGACTCATTCCTTTTTGGGTACATGCATTTCTGGGCTTCAAACACTACCCAACTTTGTCTCCTGTGCCTACATAATATCCATAGGCTTGGCCTGAAAAGACCAGCCAGTCTTACCCATTTTTAAAATTAACAACCTCATTACCTTTCCAGTCCACCGTTCCCACTATTTCTGGGTTAATCACTGTACACTACTACTTTATTATGTTATCTCTTTCCTCTTCCCCTGCTGGACAAAAACAGCACGTGACTCCTTAATGCTCACAGAATAAACGTCAGAATAAGGCTATACTCATAAATGAAGAAAAAAATAGACGATCACAAGATAACGTCATAGGCACAGGCTAAAGAGTGTGTAAGCAAAAATGAGTGAGATACTACATCACACCTCAGTAGTGAGGGATTCTGATCTCCAAGAGTTAACTTTGACACATGATAAGAGCTATATGCAAAAAATTACATTTACAAAGGAAAACAAGGATTTTTCTGAGGCATGTAAGAAGATACTGTTGGGAACACTTCTCAGAGAAAGAAACACCATTTTTTTGATCTCAAAGAGATTACCAGACAGTTAGACAGACGATTGTCATACCAAGCAATGCTTTACATTTCTTGAATTTAGAGGGAGTGGATATTAATCTCTAGGTAAAAGGTTCATGGAGAAGGTGAGACTTCAGCTTAACTTTGAAAATAAGAGTCAAATAAAAGGCAGGACTTGAAAGAATGTTTCAGGTAAAAAATGGTAGTAGCAAGAAGCCCATATTGAACTGCAAACCCTGTACAAAATTTAAAAAAAAGCAAATAGACCAGTTTGATTAAAAAGAAAGGATCATGCTCATAGATACTTGGAAACTCAGAGTTGGGAAGAACTTAAGGGTAATTGTAACTATTCTCCCTCCCTCTTAGGGCCAGACTGTAGATTAGCTCTTAGGATGAACTGTCTTTCTCCCTCCCAAATACTAGTACATTTAACAAAGGTCCAGATACAGTGATCTCTAGCACTATATTTCTGGCGCTCATCAGAACAACTCCTCTCAAACACAGCATTTAGAAATATACATGAGATAGTTACCTTTTAATTATTATTAATTTATATATCTTTTAATTATTTAGAAATAATTCAGTGGTCATATGAAAGACTTATTGCTATTTTCTAATGTGGCGTAATAACCTAAAACTTGGAATCAGCAATACAAACAGGAAGCATTAACTTCAGACCAAAAAGACAACAACTCCAATTTTTTCTTCTGGTAAAATTATAAAAAGGACAAAGAAGGCTGGGAGTCATGAAATCTTGGAATTACCCTTTGGATAGAATTTCACTGGCTCACTAACAGTCACGAAATATCAATTTAAGGCTTATTGTCACTTACATGCCCTTTCTTCATACATTTATTTTTAAAATAGCCCTTCTCTGGAAGCCTCTCCTCATTCCTTATCCATTTCCTCTATCCTTTGCTGTTATAATTTATTTAAATAAAGTAGTAATAAACTGACTATGTTAAGAATGACAGGTACTTTACAATACATGTCTCAGCCATGCCCGTCAAAAACATGTGGAATGAGACCAACCTAGATCCAAACGGTTCCACAGACCTTTACATCACACATGGATGATCTTGGTGGATAATTAGCATGAAAATCTTGTTTGAGTGGCAATGGATTAGTTCATCTGCATTATTACTAATGGGGTGGTGAACGCTTTTCCTCTACAATTCTGGGCCCCAACTAAAGCACCAGAGAAACTGTCACATAAATCCGCAAGACATAAAAGCACACATGGAAAATGCCTATTAGCAGCTCTCATTATTATCAAGAAACAGCACGTTACCACCAAGCCCAGGGCAAACGTAAACGTGTTTGTCATCCCTTTAATGTTTTAAATTTTGACTTTTTTTTCTTTATACAGAATCATAAAGCTCAACTGGCAAGGGATTGGGCAGGGAAAGTAAGACATGTCTCTTCTCATAAAATCAGCAGAGGCATTCCATAACCACACAGAGCACTCAGCACGTGTGTCATCAGGCAGAAGTGGAAGTTTTGATGTTGAGAATCCCAGCTGCATATTTCTAGCATGAGGGTCTTGCTGTCTGCTCAGTAAAAGAACAGACTGGATCCAAGAAAAGAACGTGGTCCTGTCCCTGATAGAGATCCAAGTACGATACTCCATGCATGTCAGACGGGTGTCTCAATAGCATCATCAGAGCAGGGCAAGGCACAGGGCTGGGTGGACTTTTTAACAAGTGAAGATGAACTTTACCATCGCAAATGTCTGTGCTGATTCAGTTTCCCTTTACAACATGTTCACTGGGACTATTTTTTTGCCCTGTAAATGATATTGGATGATTTCCATGTATGTAGCAACTATTAAATATAGTGGCAGCCATATTAGATGTTTTACTTATGTACTTCTCTTCTTCATAAGATTTTAAATTAGATTATTCTCTGCCTGTATCCTCCATTGTTTGGATAATATTTTTATATCTCCCATTTCACAGATGTCTTCTAATTAGAATTCTACCATAAAACAAGAAGTAATAGTATTAACAATACTTTACACACGGAATCTTTTGCATCTATCTACAAATCTGCAAGGAAAGTTGGTATTTCTTCTTCTTAAAATCATTATAAAAATCCAATCACTCATTTATTTAACAAATATTTATGGAGCACCTAGAATACGCAAAGCTCTCTGCCATAAGCTGGAACAAAACAAACAGTGAATAAAAACAAACAAAAAGCCATACTTTCATTGAGTTTACATTCTAGTGAGAAGAGATAAATAAAGAAATAATAAGTAAAACATATGGTATGTCAGGCCAGGCGCGGGGGCTCACGCCTGTAATCCCAGCATTTTCGGAGGTCGAGGTGGGCAGATCACCTGAGGTCAGGAGTTCGAGACCAGCCTGCCCAACGTGGTGAAACCCCGTCTCTACAAAAATACAAAAATTAACCAGGCACGGTGGCAGACACCTGTAATCCCAGCTACTCAGGAGGCTCAGGCAGGGAGAATTGCTTGAACCTGGGAGGTGGAGTTTGCAGTAAGCTGAGATCGCACCACTGCACTCTAGCCTGGGCAAGAGAGAGACTCAGACTCTGTCTCAAAAAAAACAGAAGAACACACACACACACACACACACACACACACACACACACACACACAAAATATATGGCATGTCAAATGATGGGGCAGATACTGCCTCTGCTTCTTGATATCTGATTCCCCTATTATTCTGACCTCATGAAAATTATATGTCTCCATCTCTTGAAATTAGTCACAATCATGTAACTAATTCTCACCAGCAGATTGTGCACAAAAGGGACATAAGCCACTTCCAGGTCAATTCATTAAGTTATTGGTGCCAGACCCTCCAACTCTGTTCTTCCTGTCCTGCAAGGAAGCAATTGACCAGATGGAGCCTGGGTCTTGAGAGACTACAAACATGTGATTGAGCAAAAAATACATGTTTCTATGTTTTTTTTTTTTTTTTTTTTTTTTTTTTTTTTTTTTTTTTTTTTTTTTTGAGACGGAGTCTCACTGTGTCACCCAGGCTGGAGTGCAGTGGCGCGATCTCGGCTCACTGCAAGCTCCGCCTCCCGGGTTCACGCCATTCTCCTGCCTCAGCCTCCAAGTAGCTGGGACTACAGGCGCCCGCCACCACGCCCGGCTAGTTTTTTGTATTTGTAGTAGAGACGGGGTTTCACCATGTTAGCCAGGATGGTCTCGATCTCCTGACCTCGTGATCCACCCGCCTCGGCCTCCCAAAGTGCTGGGATTACAGGCTTGAGCCACTGCGCCCGGCCGTTTCTATGTTTTTAAGTCTTTGAGATTTGGGGGTTTGTTGTTGAGACACAATCAAGCCTAACCTAACGAGTACAGGTGGTGATAAATGCTGAGGAGGAAAGTAAAGCAAGGAACCAGGAGGAGTCAGGGTGGGAAGGGGCACAATTTTTGACAGAGAGGGGAGGAGGCTTCACTTTAGAATAAAGCCCTGAAGGAAGTGAAACAGATAATGAAAATAATGGACCATTCAGACATTTGGAGGAAGAATATTCTAGTCAGAAGGAACACCCAGTGCAAAGACCCAGAGAAAGGAACATGCCTGGTTACTGTGGCTATAGGAAGATGAGTGAGGAGAAAACAGGAAGAGGTGAAGCTAGAGGTAGCTGGGCCAGATGGATAGGGTCTTAGAGGACATTGAGGGAATTTGGCTTTTATTCTGTGATGGTAAGTTATTAGAGGTTTTTGAGCAGAGAAATGATTAAAATCTGATTTATATTTTTACAGAATTACTTTGGGTGCTGTGTTGAGAATATTCTAAGAGCCAAAAACAGGGAGACTATTTAGGAAACTATAGCAATAATCCAAGTAAGAGATGGTGGTAGTTTCAATCAAGGTGGATGATAATTTGAGTAAGAAAAATAGAGAAAAAATTTCTTGATAAAACTTGAAAGCAGAGCTAAAAATCTTGTCGATGAATCAAAAGAGAAATTTATGAGGAGCTACAGATGTCTCCAGTTTTATTGACCCGAGTAATGGAAAGATAGAGTTGTCTTTAGTTGAGTTGGGAAAGACTACAGGACAGGAAAATATGGGGTAGAGGCATTTAGAAGCTAGGTTTTGAACAGGCGAAACTTGCATGTCTATTAGAAAACCAAATAGAGATATTAAGTAGGGAGTTGGATAAATGGATCTGAAGTTGAAGGGAGTGGTCAGGGCTAGAGATATAAATTTGGAACTTGTTGGTATTCAGACCGTATTTAAAGTCATAAGACTAGATGAGATCACCAAGGGAGGGAGAGCAGATAGAAGAGATCCAGGAACTCAGTCCTGGGACACTCCAATTTAAGAGACTGGTAAAATGAGTATGAATCAGCAAAGGAGACTTAATAGCAGCCAGTGAGAAAGGAGGAAAACCAGACAAATGAGGAAACTTGAATCCAGAGATGTTAAACTACTTGCTAAGGGAGAATCAAACCTTAAATTTGACCCTGGCTCCCCTGCTAACAGCTCAGCTCCTGGTGCAGGGAAATTGTGAGGTACGTAGTGTACCTATTTATTATTACTTGTGGACTCTATCATTAAAATAGTCTAAGTCAGTTATTCATGGATTGATATATGGTAAAGATAAAGCATCTGGTTTTAATCCTTGGAGATTCTTGATATTTAGAGCTGGAGGAAAATGACAAAATCAGTGACACTGAGAAGTAGCTCATGAGGTAAGAGAAAAGACAATGGAGTTTTGGAATCCATAAGGAAAAACATGTGTATCTTATGAAATAGAAAGTGGACACTATCAAATGTTGTTGACAGATTAACTAAAACAAGTGCAGAGTTGGAACTCATCCCTAATGGACTATATTCTGAATATAAGACAATGAGTTTGATTGTAAGTCCTCACCTGCTGGTGAAGAAAAGAAACACATTTATTATTTAAAAAACTGTCCAAATTGAGAAATATGTGGCTAGTGCTAAAAATAATAAGTTGACCAAGAAATGAGAAGGAGAACAAAGAAGAGATAAAGTGAGTGAGGAGAAACAAAGCAACAGTTGGCACAAGTATTTCCTTTGCTTGCTTCATTAGAGTGAATGTACTTTGAGGATATACTTAACCAGAAGGATAAGCAACAGTATTTTATCTAGGACAATTTTACCACGTGATAAATATCCTGTAATGTATACACTGGGAAAACTAATAAAAGGAGTAAGGCATACCTGCAGTTTTAAAACAGGAATATATTATGAAGGTGTCCTAAAACTTCTGTAAAACATTGAACTTCTGGTTTCCATTTAGGATGTAAATATTACTCCCACCTTTGCAACAAACAAAAAAGAAAACAAACAACCTCTAAACAGTCTTCAAATTTGTAATGTTTCTAAAACTCATCAAAGAGCTAAAGTTGCAGAGAAAACGGAAATCAAACATAACCGTACCCAAAGAGAGATGCCACTGGATGCTATAGAAGCTAGTAAGATAAATTTGGTTAAAATTTTTAGTGAATTCCTAAAAGCCTGGAAATGTAGACTATCATTCGAATACAGAATCCCTGAGAATCAAGGACACAAAGGGAGTTTTTATCTACTTGTGGGCTCTTCACGAACCTCATAGTTACAGAAAAGATCGGAAACAGCAAGAGAGTTCTGAGAATGCCTCCCATGGACATTCTCAAAACCACCCAGATCCTTTTATCTTTCCTATGGAGCATAAGTCTAACCCCACAGGGGAAGAACCACCATCTTGTTGCTCCAGGGCATAGGTGAAGATCCACTGCAGCCAGAATCAGGGAACAGGAAAACATGCTCTGTTCCTAAGGGAGGGATGGGAATATCTTCTGGCCCGACCATTACAAACCTTCCACAGAGAGGAAGAGACCCCACTCCTAAGACCCAGAACATGGGGCCTCCTTAAGAATAAGGCTGAATCAGAACAACAAAAAGACTCCTCAATGTCCCCTATCAATCGGCTAATAATCATTGCATAACAAGTAGCAGCAGTCTACTGCGGAGGGGAGCATTTAAAGGTTGGAGAAAAACGTTCTTTGGGGTGTAGGCTCAAAGGGAAGATCCAAAGCTGAGGTTAGGGTAGAACAGACATTTAAAAAAAATACTCTGTGGTAAATCAGTCTTGACTGTATAAGATGATGCTACAGAAATTGGAGGCCTGTGGTGCACTGGGTAGCCATGGCAACAACATAATGCAAACTCAGCTCAACTAATGACCCAGTTGTCTCAACCTACCACAGTAAAGGCCTAACAAAAGAAAATGCATGCAAATTTTCAGCCTTAAATCTATTTCCCTCAGTGTCTACTGTCCTACATAATGTCTATATATGACTATATAAATGTCAGTTTTTTTAAAAAAATTATATTTGCAAAGAACCAAAAGAAAAAAATTATAACACCCTGTCAAGAGACAAATCAATCAACATAACCAGAGGTTGATATGACACAGATGTTGGAACTATTACATGGGGAATTTAAAATAATTATGATAAACATGCTTAAGGCTCTTATGGAAAAGGGAGACAGTATGTATACTCAGATGATAATTTCAGAAGAATAAAAAATAATAAGAAAGGATCAAAGTGAAATATCAAAAATGAAAAAATAATAGAGAAAAGAACAACGAATGAAGTTTTTTTTAAGTAGGGCATTCAAGAGGGGTAGTATGAACGAGGGCAACATGCATGTAACTGGAAACTCGGAAGACAAAGAGAGAATTGAACAGAAGAAATGTTTGAAGAGAGAAATAGTTGAAGAATTTTTTAAAATAAATAAATACCAAATCACATATCCACATCATCTTTAAACTGCTGGAAAAACAAAAACTGGAAGATGACCATGGCAAAAAGACATATTACAGACAAGAATAAAATATGTTAAAGAGGAAGATTCTTATAGAATATCTGCATAGGCTCAATCTAATCATGTCTCTTTAAAAGCAGAGAACTTTCTCTGGCTGTAAGCAGGAGATATGAGGCAGAAAGGACGTCAGAGAAATTCAAAGCATGCAAAAGACTCAACCCATAATTGCGGACTTTGAAGATGAAGGAAGGGAACCACATGACAAGAAATATTGGTGGCCTCTAGAAGCTGAAAATGACTTCCAGCCAACAGTCAGCAAGGAGACAGGGTCCTCATTTAACAACCAGGTGAACTTTACTTCTGCAAAGAAACTGAATGAGCCTGGAATTAGATTCTCACCCTCTGGCCCCCACAACACCCCAGCCTCCAGATGAGAGCCTATGCTAGCTGACACTTTTATTTCAGTCTTGTAAGACTTGGAGCAGAGAAACTAGCAAAGCCCACCCAGACTTTTGACCTACAGAGCTGTAAGATAGTAAATTTGTACTGTTTTAAACTGCTAGGTTGGTGGTAATTTCTTATGGCTGCAATAGAAAACGAATATAGTGTCTTTACATCAGACCACTCAAAGGCAGCCTTTATAAATAGTAAGGCACAACAAAGGCAGCCCTAGTACCAGCTAGGCTAAAGAAAGAAGTGGCTGGGGCCTGATTTCAGGCACTGAAATACTATCACCAAATATACCTCACCCCAGCTGCTCACCATCACGCTTGAATTTCCAAATTTAAATCACAGTGTCAATTTTAGAGACACAAGCTACCTGTGTTAATAACAAACAGAAAATTATCAAGAAATGCTCTCTCCCAGGGCTCAGGTAGAAATCACACATACTTAGGAAGTGAAGGATCACTGCAGGATGGAGTGAGGTTGACAGCAGTAAACACTATTCAAAAGATCAAGAAATGAAATGATCCCCCAATTCGAAAGAATGAGAGGGATGGTCAGATACAACAGTTGATGGGATACCAGTGAGAACATAATATGGGCAAAGGAGGAGAAAACTTATCCTAATTCATAATTAGAGCTATATCAAGTTATGAACCCAGATACAGATATTATTACTGCTACTATGATGCAAAAAGTCACACTCTTGTTGTGCAAGATTCCATGTGTTATAAAAATTGAACTTTCTATTAAGAGATTTCTATATAAGTCAGCCATAAAATTACCTTTAATTAATCTGTTCCACTTCCAAAGGATCCCAGTCTTTAACCACAGCCTCTTCCTGCTTGTTAAACTACTTTCTCCACACTCTTAGACATCATTGAAAAATAGCCTTCATGGATGTTTTTTACTTCCTCCCAAACTAGCAGCCTCTTCCATGGTACATGATTAGATTCCAGGGCCCATCACTGCAATAATCTTCTTGCCAAACCTCCAAATGCGTAGCTTACTTTTTTCCTGTCACATCCTTCTAGAGATATCTCAACTGTGGATGAGCCCAATAATCTCCTTTCATGGCACCTGCCTCTAAGTGGCAAACTCTTCTAGAAAACATCACATGGTAGAGAAGATGGTATAAGTATAAATTCGTGGTCATTAATCTCAAGTGGGTCCTCATTCCTCTTGCCAAGCCATTCTCATCTTCTCCCATAACTTGTCAAAGTTTAGCCCTTTCTTCTGACTTCTGTCTCCTCACTTGGCAGACTCTCTCTTCAACAGAAAATTGAACTCACTGAACAGAAACTCCCTCAAATTCCCACTTTTGAACCTATAAACCTGTCTACGTCAACACCCATCCCTCTCCTTTCTTGTTCTGCATAACAGGAATTGGCTGTCCCTTTATCTAATTACTCTGTCTATACTCTACATCTTAGTGATTCTCCTTTTTTCCTTAGGAAAATTGCACTATTCAATGAGTTTCTTTCAACTTGGTCCTTATCTTTGACAGTTAAAACACTCAAATCTTGCTTATCTTAAAAAACAACAGTAACAAAACATTGTCCTCATCTGACCTTACATGCTCTTTCAGCTCTTGCTCCCTCTTCTGTCCTTCTATTTCCTTCTCCCTTCAGTCCACTATGAAATAGCTTCTGTGTCAATTACACAAACAAAACACTCCCTGTAAGGTCAGCAGTGACTTTACTAGATTCACTAGATACTCCTCATTTTTACTTAAAGATTAGCATTCAACACTGTTGACTACATCCTCCTTCTTCAAATATTCTCCCACTTCTCTGACTGGTCATTTCTGTCTCTCTGTAAGCTCAAACTCATCTACCTGTTCATTATATAGTGGAGGACCTTGGGACTCATTCTGAAACATTTTTTGGTGATTGCATTGATTTTCATGACTTGAACTATCACTTATACATTGATGGCTCCTAAATTTGTAGCCCTAGTGCAGACCTAATCCCGGAGTTCTAGACTCATATATGAAACAGCCTACACAGCACTGTTCACTAAGAAGTCTCAAAGGCACCTCAGACTCAAAAAAACTAACACTGAAGCCATAATTTTTAGCCCTACGTCTGACTCTTTTCTAGTACAGGAAATAACCATCACTCATGTAGTGATGCTGAAAACTAACCACTGGTAATACTGATTCTGGGTCAGGTACTGTATATCTATGTTAACCCATTTAATCTTTTTTATAACTACGATGTGGCTACTAGCATCATCTCCACCTACATTTCCAAGATGAGAAATGGAGGCTTACAGTGGTTAAGCAATTGGCCCAAGATCACACTATTACTAAGTGGCAGGGTTGAGATTTGAACAAAGGCAAAGTTATGATTCACCACCAATTCTCAACCACTACATTTTTCAATGCTCACTATATGTGTAGGCTAGAAACCCAGGAGTCATCTTTGATGCTTTCTTCTTTTCTCCTCAAATATCTGATTGTCAAATCTGTATATTTTCACCTTCTTTATATCTTACACATTTATTCCTTTCTTACTTATCACCACTAAATTACTACTAGTAAGCATGAGTAGTCCAAGCCACCACTATCTCTTACTTCAGCTACTATGATAGACTCTACACTGGTAACCAGAGACGTCTTTCTAAAAAATAAATCAGAACATATAGCTCATGTTTAGGACATTTCAACAGTTTCCATTGTTCCCAGATGGTGACTAATAATTTCGATGTAGTTGACCCTCCAATGTATGAGTTAGCCCCCATTTCTTTTTCTCTCCAGGTTCATCTCTAAGCCCTCTCTGCTTAGTTGCTGTGCTCCAGTAGCACTGGGTAGCTGTTATTTCCACCCATTTAACCTGCTCCATCCACAGTAGGGTGTCTGTTCAGAGTTGATCCCTCTCCCAGGGAGGCTCTGATTTCACTCCCGTGAAGTCATTCACTAACCAGCCCTGAAAGTCCTCAGTTAGTTAACACTCACTCATCCTTCAGACTTGATTCAAGAGTTCCTTTCTTATAAAAGCCTCCTCTGACATCCCAGGCTCCAGTTGGTTTCTCTGTTTTTAGCCCTCCTTCACAAATACATTCATCTTAGTTTGCATTATTCATTTAGTATACTATTAATACAGGAGTTAAGAAGAAATCACTTGGGCAGATAATAAGGGTATGGGAGTCCTAGGTAAGACTTTTCCTTTTGATTAAAAGCAGCCCCAAGTCCTTTTCTAGCAAAAAACAGCCTGCAAGGTTGGAGCTTGCCTGGGTGAATGCCAGCAGGAACTATGGACTAGTTATGTTCAAGATGGCGGCTCCATCTTCTCTTTCTTTGTCAGCCACTTGTACAGTAAAGAGCAGACAAGATGGCGCCGATCAACTGGAAAGCCATTTGCATAATAAGATTAGGGTTGGGGGACCAGCCTTCCTCAGACACTATGTAAATGTCATACCTGATCAAACTAATATGTGAGCCCTGCGTAAATCAGACACCACTTCCTCAAATTGGACTATATATTCCGGGGCATCCCTGCCAGCGGGTCCTTTCTGCTCAGAGACCCCTCTCTCTACGGAGAGTGCTGTTGCTCTTTCTCTTCTGCTTATTAAACCTCTGCTTCTAAACTTGTATGTGTCCCGTGTCCTAAATTTTCCTGGCACGCAACAACGAACTCCAGGGTATATACACCAGACAGTGTAGCCACTTCACTATTATGTGTTTAACCTCTTTTTGCCTCACTAGAATGTAAGCTACCTGAAGTCACAATTGTCCATTTTTCTTCACTTTAGTATTTCTAATGCATGGGTCCTGGCACACAAGAGGCACCCAACAGCCCAGAAATCTCAATTAACCAAACAGCATCCCAGCAAACTTCCAAAGTTGGCCCCAGGGGGTAAAATTCTATCGACAAAAATTTTGGCATCCTCCTGTTTGTAATTTCTGCATATTTCCCCCAAATTCTGGCTTCTGCCCTCACTGGTTGTACCAGCCTCTCTTCTTTAAAGCTTTGATTGGAAAAGATCTGAAGAGCTAGTTCCTATTGAAGTGTAAAGACACATAAAGAATGAAGAAGTTTCTTATCTCATGATAAATTTTTGTATTAATAAGGAAAACCAAACTGCATTATTTAAGTTCTAATAGTATAAGTGAAGTGATCAGAGAGAACTTTGGAGTGGAGCCTTCTTATTGAACCTTTGCTGCTCCCTTTCCATACCCAACTCTCCTTCCACACATAAGCCAACTCTTTTCAGTAAGAGTTCAAACCTTGGACATCTGAACTAGCAGAATCATGAATCTAAGGTAAATCCACATGAGGGGCCATGACCCTAACTCATCTCAAATGCCATCTTTCTCAAGTCCCGTCTGCCTCAAGGACTAAGAAAATTTAGAAACCTTATGGATGTTGTGACAAAATTTTGGGCCATTCAAACCATTAAACATTCCAGTTTATTTAAATATCAGTGTTTATAAAAGAAAATCAACTCTATAGTTTTAATAGATGCCCTCCAGAATGGCCAATTATTGCTAAACCAAAGTACATCCTATTAAATTTGTTACAGCAATGATGTGAAAACATGGAAAGCCTTTACTCCGAATAAAACAAAACAAAACAAATAACAGAGGAAGAATTCAATTAACCTTCAGAAGGGGTTTTAGTAAGGAAAGGACTGAGTTTATACATCATTAATTTAAACAAAGTTTATTGAGAAACTTCTGTGTACCAGGCATTAATCTGGGTGCTCTGAAGAATGGAATCATGGTGTGTTAATGGTGGCCTTGGGGATCGTAACAGACGTGTGTGTGTTAGTGTGTTAGTGTGTGGTGGTGTGTTGGTGGTGGCCTTGGGAATTGTAACAGATGAGGTCAGCAGAGGCTAGATTGTGACGTGATTTGCCAAAATGCCACAGCTGGGGATAAAACAAAATCCTTGTCCTCAGCCTGCTCAATTCATGTTTTAGATGATTTTTACAAATGATAAAATGTCCATTATTTGGACATTTGATCCAATAATGATCTTTCCTTTATTGTAGAAAGATGTGAAAAGCATGAATACTTTAAGGGAGGACTTCAACCAAGGGCAAAGATGAGCCCCAAACAGTCCATGAATCAGGCCCAGTTCTGTGACTAGCTTAGGTTTCCCCCTACGTTGATCCTAGGAGACCTAAATGAAAGCACGATCCACTTCATAAGCCTGAGAATGCCTCTGTTCTCCAACCTGAAGTGGTCACATTGGATTCATAACACTAATTGTTTCCATAGTGCACAGCTGTTATGTTGAAAATAGAGAACCATGACTTCATGTGTGGACTATGAATACAGACAAGAGATCTGTTATCAATAAACCCAGTTTCTCTAATTTGATCATCTAGCTAACAGGGTAAGACCTTCATCCGTCACTTTAGCTTTTGCCAACTTTTCTCTGGTGAAGTGAAGGAAGTGAGGCAATGCTATCTCTGAATTTCATGCTCTAAAAGGCAAACTATGGTCCATGGGCCAAATCCAGTCCACCACCTGTTTTTGTAAAAATAGCAGAGTTGATCATGAAACATACCATATGGCCCACAAAGTCTAATGTAGTTACTATCCAGTCTTTTACAGAAAAAAATTTGCTGACCCCTGCTTGAAAGTAAAATAATTAAACAGCAACAAAATGTAAGCAGATTCTCCATTGTCACAAGGGTGTATTGCAAATGAGAAGTTAAGGTGGTTTGTAAAATATAGTTTCTTACTTCATTAAATATATGAATTACAGCAAATATTAAGTTACGGGAATTTAAAACATGTAAAGATTCAAAATACCTCCCCTGATCCATCACACATAAAAAAGATTAATGTGAGAACGTCCTTCTTCTTCTAGACGTAAAGTATTATTTGAGATGTCAGGATTGATGGCTTTGTATTCATGATTATGTCCCTAGGAGACTACATGCTACATCTCCGTACCACACCCCTGTGATGAGCACAGAGTCCTACACAAAAGAACTTCACCATGTTATGTGTGCAATAAATTTTAAAGTGCTAGAATTTGTAAGGCTTTTTTTTTTTTTTTCAAACTGAAGATTACTCAGATATGGGAGACTTACTTTGGCAGACCCAGGTCTGTTTTTGATTAGCAGTGTAATCATGGTTAACTGACTTAATGTTCCTAAATCTCAATTTTCTCATCTGTGAAAGGAAAGGCTTGAACTGTATACCCTCTGGGGTTTTGTCTCTGATTTCTGACTAATAAAGGTACATCTTTTTGGAGTCCTATCAATTCCAAGTGATAGCTCAAGTTTTGCTACATTAACATTTTGTTAAATCAAATATTATTTGAGGGCCAGGTGCAGTGGCTCACACCCGTAATCCTAATACTTTGGGAGGCTGAAGCAGGTGGATCACTTGAGGTCAGGAGTTCATGACCAGCCAGGCCAACATGGTGAAATCTCATCTCTGTCAAAAATATAAAAATTAGCCAGGTGTGGGGTGGTGGGCACCTGTTATCCTAGCTACTCGTGAGGCTGAGTCAGGAGAATCACTTGAACCTGGGAGGAGGAGGTTGCAGTGAGCTGAGGTCGTGCCACTGCACTCTAGCCTGGGTAACAGAGCCAGACTCTATCTCAAAAAAAAAAAAAAAGAAATATTATTTGAGATTGATGATGTTTCAGACATGTTGGGCCTCTCAACCTTTTGGAGCACCAATATTACAAAGAACAATTTAACTTGTGAATATGCAATAAAAATTATTCCAATTTTATGGTGATTTACCCATGTATCTTTGTAATGTTCTGATTTCAATCAATTCAAAAACAGTTCAATAAGGTAGAATAATTACAACTAGCTTGACCTTTAAGTTTTACTATATTAGTCTAGGAATAGAAATGCCCCAATGAACATTTTATAAAAGATACAATTTTAATCTGCAAATAGTCAATAGTTTTCAGTCCAGCCTTGTCTTCATAAAAATATACATTCATAGATGTTCACAAGGGGCACAGGAAAAGAAAAAAATTGGGGGAAAAAAAAGCATTCCTATGTGAAAAACTGTAGTTATTTAGGTCACTAGCCACATTGCCTTTTTAAATTCACTGAAATGACTGAGATTAGGAGGGGGCCAACCATCAGATGGTTGAAACTGACATCAAAATGGGGCTATGTGATATTAGAGGACACAGGTAAGGACTACCATGGATGAGCCTGGGGAGTTCTAATAGAACAATCTGGCCATACCTGCCCCATATTCTGTATATGATTGAAGTTACTTTCAGCCTTTTATTCTATTACTATAATATACAGCTTTGAATCCCAAAATCCTGTTAAGAAAAACAAATCCTGAATGATTCATTTCGGAAATTTTAAAGATATATATATATATATATATATATATATATATATATATATATATATATATATATAGTTTTTTCCCTAAGGGGAATAAAATGCCAAGGAAGGAATTTCATGGATTAAAAATCTCTTTTAAAATGCTTGGAAAGAGAACAGGGAAAATCCAATTTGTACACTTTTTTCACTTTATTATTCTCTTGCATAATAAGAAATGTATACAGCTATACAAGAAATATATGTATACAGCTATACAAGAAATATATAGTATTTTGCTACCTATAATTATGTTACCTAGTTTAATTTTGTGATTTTGCTGTAATCAAATAGGAAAGTGAAAACTCAGATCTTAAAAACCATCTCACAAAATTAAAGGTAATCATTTAGTCCATAGTGTGTGGTCAAGTTGAAATTAGAAGGTCTGTATCTTTTAAACTGAAAAGTAACTTGAAGATTATTTGGGGCTCCCTTAAATGATAGCTTTTTACGCAAAATTTTATATTATTGATTCTTTAATATACTTTTTTTCATTTCTTTTTATTTATTGTACTTTAAGTTCTGGGATATGTGTGCAGAACGTGCAGGTTTGTTACACAGATATACATGTGCCATGGTGGTTTGCTGCACCCATCAACCCGTCATCTGCATTAAGTATTTCTCCTAATGCTACCCCTCCCCTAACTCCTAACCCACCGACAGGCCCCAGAGTGTGATGTTCCCCTCCCTGTGTCCACGTGTTCTCATTGTTCAACTCATAATTTGCTGTCTTAAAAAAAAAAGTACAGATTATTCTTTGAATGTCAGTTTCTCCTACAGGCATGGGCCCTTTGGGATTTGCTGGGCTTTTTCAAACCTGTAGAAGGAGTAATCTGTTCACCAATAAGGTCAGTGTTGCCTCATCTTACGCAGATCCAGTGTTTGACACAAAGGGCGGGGAGGCATAGACATGGTCTAAGTGATGCAAACCACGAAGCAAGAAAGTCACAGACTTGAATCACAGCCAAGACTTCCACACATACAGCCTGCAGTGAGCCACAAGGCAATTCCCAAAGTGATCTTACATATGGAGTACAGCATCCTGAATTTTAGAGATAGAGGAGAGTTTAGAGATTATAGACCAAGCTCTTCATTTTAAAGCTGAGATAGCTGAGGCCAAGTGTAGTCAGATGACTTATGTAGGGCTCTAGAGCTAGCCAGTGGCATTGCCAGAATTAGAACCCTGGACTCCTGCCTACCAATCCGGCCCCATATCAGGCATCCCCTGCTGAGCCAAGTACTAAAGGGATGGGCTCGCCCAATAAATGTGGCCAGCAGCAGATCCTTGACTCTGGATTTTATTATAAACTTGAAAAAAATTCTCCATCAATCACAAATAATAAATGCTATATACAGAACAGCATCTTGTTCCAAAAGTGTGCATTTGAAAAGAAAGGGGGGAAAAAACCCTATACTATCTTTAAATCTCGAGGCATAGCTCTAAACAGATGGAAAAGCCGACCTATGTCATCAAGAAAAAAGAATCATGCTTTTTTGAAAAGGAAGAATGAATTCTGCTGGAATAGAGTCAGGGTGGAGTAGGAAGAGTCCACATCTAAGAGTGTTAACTCATTTTTTTGTAGATAATTTGCCGAGAGCCAGAGGAAATCCCCAATAATCTTAGCAAAGTTTTTTTTTAAGGTTAGAGGAAAATGCATTTTATACTTTTTTTCTGCTCATGTAAAATTAGTCTTAATCACAAGCTACACATATTCTACAAAGGAAGTCATTATTAAATTGTCTTCATTTACAAATTTCACATTATATAGGAGTTACAGGATTTCTTTCAATAGAATATTCCCATGAGGCTACTCTCATGGGTACAGGTTTAGTCTAACCTTGGTCTTTCCTCTAACATCTTGTTGCAGCCTAAAATCTACTATAGTCACATGCCCAGATGGCCTGTTCAGGTCTATGTTATATTATTAAAAAAGAAAGGTCACTTTTATCCATACGCGTTCTACGAAAGGTCTTGAACTATAAGGAGCAATTCATAAGAATTTGTTGAATGAACGACTGACTTTTGATTTGAAGCAGAAATTAGGCTTCTTACTCCATCACAATGCTAAGTGGTAAAATCAGAAGCATCAATTTGACTTTGAAATACATTGATTTTTGTTTCAGTGAAAAATGGAGCACCCCATTGGACACCTGGGGAAGTAGCTACAGTTCCTTCCAAAGGGAACACACTAAAAAATATGACAAAGTACATGATGCCCAACTCACAGGTATCCAGTTGCAGAGTAATGTGACATATAGAGACATATAGACCCAGACTGGGATTTGGGGTCTTACTCTTGCTCCTCTCAAATACATAAAACAATTCAAGCAATTTTTATTAATTTGCTTGCTCTTGATCATTCTAGAGAGTCCCAGACTCTCACATGGATAGACCTCACTCCTCTACTTTGGGCCTTCAGGCTTGAGGAGGAGGAGGAAAGGCAGTCAAGTGGCAGCACAAGTTCCTGGCTTGTTACTTCCTCCTAGTAGGGTAGTTCCCCCAGGATAGCAGCTCTGCAGCTTGTGCTGAAAGTTTTCTTCTGTATTTGCAGTACCTGTTCTCCCTCTCCTTACAGGTTAGGGCTCCTGGAAACATTCAAGTGCCCAAGAAGATGGGAGGGCCATGAACGGCCACCTGTTAGTGACTGTTACTCCATCTCAGTATGAAAATGAAAAGATTGGGCGGTGGTCTTCACAGGGGTTCACGTCACATGCTCCATGCCAATAGTTGTTTTCCTTAAATCCTAATCAAAACTGAGATACTCCAAGATATCCATCAAACAGAGTTCTTAAAGCTGCTCTCTTGGTAATTATAACTGCTTCAAGGAATTGTGGTGGCTGCTGATACCATTTTCTGGATTAAACATACAGCCTTTAAATATACAGCCTTCCCCAGCATGCCTTGCAAGTCTCAGGCAAACATTTGTATTTCAGTTAGGAATTTCTGCAGTGAAGACATTGCTTGGTGCTTTTATTTATTTATTTATTTATTTATTTTTTTTGAGACGGAGTCTTGCTCTGTCGCCCAGGCTGGAGTGCAGTGGCGCGATCTCGGCTCACTACAAGCTCCGCCTCCCGGGTTTACGCCGTTCTCTGCCTCAGCCTCCCGAGTAGCTGGGACTACAGGCGCCCGCCACCACGCCCGGCTAATTTTTTGTGTTTTTAGTCAAGACGGGGTTTCACTGTGTTAGCCAGGAAGGTCTCGATCTCCTAACCTCGTGATCCGCCCGCCTCGGCCTCCCAAAGTGCTGGGATTACAGGCGTGAGCCACCGCGCCAGGCCTGCTTGGTGCATTTTCCAGGACCCAGCTGACATTTAAACAGAAGAGGTGACTGCTTATTTGACAAGACTTCTAAGAGACATAGAAAGGATCTCATGATATAAGAAATTCTTCCATTATAATGCTACCTGCTGGTTGAAATCTTCCCATGAGAGAAGATAGGCCTGATGCTCTTGAATTAGGGCTTTACATAAGCACTGTTAGATAAAAAGCAAGTGTTTCAAGAAAATAAGTATGGCAGGTAATTTTCAAGAGTAGGCTAGCAGGAATGAGGTACTAACTAGGGAAATTTTGACCAAGCATGGTGATGGGATAGGCTGGAGCTGACAGCATTATAAGGAGAAGGCAAGTTTGGAATGGGGCAAGGTGAGTCTTTAGGTGTTAGGGACACCAGGCCCAGGATGGAGAACACAGGGTGGGCCTCAAAGACAAAACGTGCTTCCACTTTTATGCTTACTGCTTGTTCTAGAATTTTCCCCCTCAACTATCAAAAATGCCTCACATAGAATTATATCCTCCAATAGAAATGAAAGCAGCTGGTAAGTACAGAGTTTTATATGTGGTGGGTGTTTGATAGATGTTGATGGAAGTTGGATTTCATTCATCTGCTCATCAAGATGTTTTTTGTTCTTTGTCCCAGCAAAACCACAGCTTTTTAAAAGATCAGGATCAGGAACAAGGTCATTAAAAATATATTTTAAAATGGAAATTAAAACAGAAAGGAGGTGTGAGGATTCTTGCCAGTGAAATCAACATGCACTTTCTCAGCGGAGGAATCACAGAAATGCGGCTGAGAAGGGTGTGCCTTCCTAAAAAGGGGCAGGGAGAAGGGCAGCTGGGAATGGAATGTCATCCTTCCCTGAAGCACTGGATTCTCACGAACACATTTCTGCCACCTGGTAATTTCACCTCACTAGCTCACACATCAGTGTATTTAGAATCTCTTTTATTTCATAAAGCTAGCATTGCCATTAAAACAACATCTGCATTATATTTTAGAAATAAAACTTACACCATAGAAATTAAAGTGAGATATCTATGTGAAAGTGCTTTTTAAATTAAAAATCGAATTTTTATGTGGAAACCCCTCTGTACTGAAAGGGATCTGCAAATAAACTAGTGCTAGCAAATATTTATAAAGTACCTTTAAGATGTGAAAATTAATCTCTGGGCCAACAAGAGAAGTGATGCATGACCACTTAGTTTAGAAACAGTCCTACAGGCATCTGCAAATGTGCACTAACAACCAGGTTCCAACAAGCCCGTTGCCACCATAAAGAAACAATGGAGTTATTATTTTTGCCACTCAAGGCTCTCATCAAGATGTTATCTTCATAAGTTAATGCACATTTTTAAAGGTAAATAAGCATTTCCATTAGGCTCTCCAGTTTCTCTAATTTGCTTATGGTGTGTGAGGCCCAGTGAGTGAAGTATTTAAGTATTGAGATTGATTCCTTTTTTTTTCCTGAATGTTTTGGATTTCTTAACCCCTGGCTGGGGAAAACACCCATGCTAAAACAGCAATAACAGCATACCACATCCTTTCACATCAACATGCATGATTTATCCTATGGAACAGAAGGAGCAAATAACAGCCAAGCTTCATTATTTTGCAGATTCCATATTTGCAAATTTTTCTACTAATTAACATTTGTTTTTAATCCCAAAATTAATACACAAAGCATTTCGGACTTATTTGTGGACATGTGAGGAATGGAGAAAAATCTGAGTCACCCAAGGTGCCTGTTTCTGGCTAAGGTTGGACAAAGTGATGCCCTGCCTTCTTGTTTCAGCTCTCAGACTGTAAACAAGTGTCCTTCTCACAGTTGACGTAGCACCACACCTTTCCCATTTTTGTGCTCTTTGTTAGTGACTTCACTGTTTAAGCAGCCCCTAAGTATAGTGCTGAAGGGCTGTCTAGAGTTTCTGAGCATGAGAAGGCTGTGATGTGCCTTGCGGAGCAAAAACGTGAGTTAGATAAGCTTCATTCAGTCATGAGCTATACTGCTGTTGGCCATGAATTCAATGTTAATGAATCAACAACGTACATTAAGTAAAGCATCATTAAACAGAAACACACATAAAACAAAGTTATATACTGATCCATTGATGAAAATGTTGTGATCAGTGGCTCACAGGAATCCAACTCCATATTTCCCCATAGAAACAATGGTTTGGCTAATTTGGTGTTTCCAGCAACTTTATAAAACATTACTACTGCGAATAATGAGAATCGACTGTATTATGCTCTATGTTTTTTCAATGAGAAAAATAAGAACCATGGAGGTTAAATTTGTTCTTCCAAGGTCACCCGTCCAGTTAGAAGCAGAATAAGGGCTAAAATAGAGGTGTTTTGTTTCCAATCCAGTGATCATTTTTTTCTGCTTCATTCCTTCTTTCACCAACACCTTCATTATGAATGAAGATAAGGGCTATAATTTCTGCATAACATGAGATGCTCAGATTTAGTTAGCATTTTCTTCCCCAGAGCACTGTCTTTCAAAGCGTTTAAAGCAGGCTTAAATTGACTCTTGAAGCCCCAAATGGCAAAAATTATATGACGGTTCAATTTAAGTTATAGAATTTTAATGTTTGGCTTACGATGACTCATGAATACAAGATATAGTCAGAAAAGGAGACAAGACTAAACTTTTTTGAAAGTTCCCTCTGTGCCAGACAAATGTAGCCAATTTCCACATATTATCTCATCTGATAAGAAATTAGTGTGAGTTTCAGCAAATTAATTTGCCAACTGTTATACTTTTTAGACAAGATGTGGTTTCTAAGAAAATGGATCATGCATTTTTTAAAGAAATATGCCTAACAAGTATGCCTAACGAATAGAGATATGGAGTCTAAACTTATCTGACTCTTTCCTATTAGCAGCTAAAAATAAAAACACAACATTTTAAAAATCAACAATATCAAGTTCCGGCAAGGATTTGGAGCAACTGAAATCTTCATACCTTGCTATTAAAAAATGTTGTAGCCACTTAGGAAAAACTGCTTGACATTTCTTATAAACATATACTTAATATATGACAAAAAGCAATCTCACTCCTACATATTTATCCAAGAGAAATAAAAATATATGTTCACACAAAGACCTATGTAAGCAAATGCTTATAGCAGTTTTATGCATATTGGCCCCAAATTAGAAACAACCTTAATGTTCAGTTGGTGAGTGAGCAAGTTGCTGTATGGCCATATAATGAAATTCTACTCAACCAGTAAAAGGAGCTAACTACTAATACATGCAACAGCATGGATATATTATGAAAGCACTATGCTAAGTGAACAAAAACCAGACAAAAAACGTTAATATACTTCTATTCATAGAACATTCTGGAAAAGGCAAAACTATAGGGATAGAAATCAGATCAGTGGTTGCCAGAGACTAGGAGTAGGGGAAGGGATTGACTACAAAGCACAATGGAACATTCTAGGGATATGGAAATGCTTTACATCTTGATTAACATTGATAAAATATAAAAATTTATTGGATTGAATAAAGCAATTAGATAGACAAAGGAACTAGAGAAGGTATCTTCTGTGGTGCGTTTAAACCTAGAAAGAGTTTTAAAAGGTATTTGTTGCTTATTACCTAGATTAAGATATAACTACAGAAGAATATTTACTAATTATCTGAAAGTAATGTCAAAATAAGTCACAGTTAGCTTTAGAGTGTGACATGGAATAACAGGTATCCCAAGACATGAGCATTCTAGAAAGTGAAACCTGCCCAAGATGCTATTTAAGATGTTCTCTCTGTAACGGACAGCAAGCAAGTTGTTTATAGACAGTCTAGGCAAAAAAGCTCTCCAGCTTGATAAGAAGTTAGTTATTTTAATATGGTAACCTGAAGATTATTTTATAATTCCATCTATTAATAATAGTATAAGGAATTTTTTCAACAGAATTTTTATTATTTCCTTGTCTTAGAAAAAACAGAGAGAAGGATATTGCAAAAATAAAAAATGTCTACACTTGGATGTAGATAAAAGCTTTTAATCATTAGAAGATGCCTCCTTGTGTTGTCACACTGAAATTCAACTTTAGTAAACAAGATAACAAAATTGAACCTCAAGGCAATATAACCCCACTTCTAGTAAGGGAGTCCTAGGGGCAAGTGAGTCACTTTAGAAGGGAGCCCCAGCTGTGATCTAGCTGCCTTGGGGTAGATGGGCTGGTAAGGATGAAGGGGCTCTCCATTTCCAAGGACAGGATGGGAAATGGATTATATAATAGTTGGTCTGTAGTCACAGTTGCGACTTTTCTAGTGGCACCCTCCCTGTTGGGATGATGCTTTTAGACCTGACTCAGTTTTTTCAGTCCTTCACAAATAGCATTAGCTTCAAAAGCCTGAATGTTTTGCTTATTTAATTAGATGTGTGTATTGAGAGTGGATCAAGGAGGCGTAGGAAATGACATGTTTTCACCACCAAAACAATCCTTCCCTGGCAACTATGGGATGCTCTGGGAAGGTCAAGTCCAATATGTCCAATCTGAGTGAAAGCAAGAGACCACAGGGGGCCTTGTGGTTCCCCTGAATGATGATACATACTAGCAAAAAAAAAAAAAAAAAAAAAACCCACCCTGAAATATTAAAGAAAAAAAAAAAAAAAGCCTCAGAATCCAGACTGGTATTTGGTCTGGGAAGAGGCACTAATCGGAAGACTCCTTGTCCCCTGTGACCTGTATTATCCAGGCAACCCAGATCTTGACTGGCCAAGGAACTGGCCAACTGGATGGAAACTCCTTACCCAATTTTTATGTTTTGTTATGTGCTTTCTTAATAAGGTCTTAGCAACTGGTGATAAGGGTCTGTGGTTGTTCCTCATAATCATTTTATAAACAATATTTTTGAAGGGAGCAAATGTGTTCAGCTTAAAGCAATAGTGGCATCCATTAATGAAGTAAACTATAGGTAAAATATAGAGTTAAAATGTCTTTAATGTTCTGAGAGGGCCCTAGTTTATAAATATGCTGCCTGCTTCTTCAAAAATATATTCATATTTATCATGTATTCTGGTTTGGGGTTAGAAAAATTTTCTCACCCTCCACAGATGGTGCATATAAAATATTCCCTACATGAAGCTTTTTCTTTTTTAAAAAAAAAAACGTATGGAAATGCCATAAAATTTTGCAGGATGGCAGAGAAGGCCCTGTTCAAAGCCTTCCCAATTCTCCTAAGAAAAATAAAACTCTTTTTGGAAAGGAATAAAGCCCAGTTCAGCTTCATTCCTTCCTCAGTTTAGCATTTATTACATTGTAGTATCCTGTTTGGTTTGTGTATTCCTCTTGCTAGGATATAAATTCTACCAGGATGGTAACCATTTTTCTTCTTTCTTTCTTTATTCTATCATAATGTTAGATGCATAGAAAATGATATTTTAATAAGAGATGAGAAATTTCACAATGCCTACCCTGGAGATATAATTACATGAGAATGCCATGGCATAAGTTTCAAGATGGGGTTTAAGCTAAGGCCAAGGAGATGAAAGCTTGGTCTGATCCAAATTTGTCCCGGGAGGCCCATTTTTTTCCTCAGGGGAATTCGGGGATATAGGTCAGCTACAGGGCAGATCTCAGATCTGTCTGTTTTTAAGCTATCTTGGGCACAGGTCAACTCTTCTAAATGATAGCAGGACCAGTACAGATCCACACCCTTGGCCTAAGGCCAGTCCTAAGATGGCCTCTGGAATGAAAGACAAGGCCATCTATGAAGGCCTCAGGAGATATGGTCCTTTAGCTGCTCTAAACTACCAAACATTTTCTATGAATTTTTTTAAAAGGATAATTGTTCATGTATTTTTCCAATCACTCTTTAAGCAGCATTTATGCTCAGTTTTTTGTGGTCCTGGAAAAGGTAATTGATCCCAAAATTCTCTTCCTGTATTTATTTCCAATTTTCTTTTGCCCATAGGCAAAACTACATTTCCAAAGCCATATGCCAACAGATAAGATTATTTACATTTCTCATTCTGTTTTTGTTCCATTTAAATAGTCCTTTAAAATTAAAAAGGCATCATATATGCTCCCTACATTAGTTATCTATTGCTGTATAATAGATTAACCCAAAGCTTAGTGACTTAATCAACAATAAACATTCATCATCCACACAGTTTCTGTGGATCAGGTACTTGGGAGCAGCACAACTGGGCAGTCCTGGCTCAGAATGTCTCATGAGGTTGCAGTTAAGATATTGGCCAGGATTACCATCATCTGAAGGCTTGACTGGGGCTGGAAGATGTGCTTCCCAGATGGCTCACTCCTATGGCTAGCAAATTTGTGCTGGATATAGGCATGAAGTCTAAGCCCTTCATGGTGTGGGCCTCTCCATAGGTCTGCTTGAGGGTTTCAGGACACGTCAGCTGGTTTTCTCCAGATTGGGTGATCCAAGAAAATGAACAAGGTGTAAACTGCAATGTCCTTTATGACTTAGCCTCTGAAAGTTACATATTTTCACTTCACTTTTTCCATATTTAATGAGTACACAGCCCAACCTTGATTCAGTGTGCAAGGGGACTATGTAAGAGCATGAATGACAGCAAGTGAGAATAATTGAGGGCCACCTTGGATACTACCACACTTAAATTTTTTTTTGTGCCACATCAAAAGAAATTACATAAAATAAACTGTGTGCTCATGTCTTAGTTACAAAGTATGAGATTTTTCATGGACCATCTCGAGGCCCTCTCTGCATGATCTATGCATATAGTAGTAATTCTTCCAGCCCTTCACTTGACCCATCCTAATTCTTGCTTAGTAAAAGGCATCTGTCTAGACAGTTCTTAAGTTTTATCAGCTCTTAGACTTTTTCAAAAAGCTCAATATCCAAAGACCAACACTCCTGAAAATGCACATACCCACAACTGTACTAGTCTGCATACAACTTCAAGGGTTTTATGACTCCCCTGAGCTTAAGAAAAGAAACTCTAACCTGCAAGCTACACACACAATGTTTTCAGCTGGCTGCCAAGTGCAAATGTCACAGCTAATGCTCAACAATAGGCTGATGTCCAATTCTAGCTGAAGGGCTGGCTAACACTCTATGTAAGACAAAATGACAGAAAACATTCACATGAAGTATCAAATTCATCTTTAGTGTCACAACTGTGTCTTTCTTCATTGACCTAGTAAAGTAAACTGTCCATACTTTATAGTGAGTTTTCTTGAATTTGGGTTACACTTAACACATGCCTCTGGTTAATATTAGGCATTAACTTTAATACATATACACAAGTGGAATGACTCCCACTAATAACTCATAATGTCACCAAAACCTCTCAGCTGAAGTTTTAAACATTACTCACCACCAAACAAGGTTACATTAAGCAAATGCTGCCCAGGGCTCCAGCTAGCTATGGTAAAGAACAGTTTCTAATTATAAAAGGCAGCCAGCAAGTTCATCTCAAGAACTAGAGGGTCTCACTCTATCAAGCTAAATTTTTTTCTACAGATATGTATCATATACTTAACAACAGAAAGCACAGATTCTCCAAATTTCTAGAACTAAGGTAGCTAAGTTTGTATTATCCACTTTCTTCAAAGTAGTACCTGAGTGTTTTGTACTGATTATATAAAGAGATCAGCATTATTTCTCAATGCATGGTTAATCTCATGAGAATCATCAGTGATAGTTGTGTATCATGCAGATTACCAGAACAACTGAATCAGAATCTGATGTGAGTATAGTAAGGGTGGGGGGAGTGAAAGGCAAGGAGGTTACGGGAGGCAGGACTCTGCATACTTAGCAGATTCACTAAGTCAGTGGTTTCCAAAATGTGATCCCAGGACCAGCATTGCTAGAATCATCTGGGAACTTGTGAGAAATGCAAATTCTCCAGACCACCCCACCTCAGATCTACTGAGTCAGAAACTCTGGGGATGGAGCCCAGTGTTCTGAGTTTATCCAGCCCTCTAGGAGATTATGATGCTTGCTGAAGCTGGAGGACCACTGCACTCAGTGATTCATTGCTTTTCCATATACTGTGAGTGAGAGTAATTATCTCCAGGTTTGTTAAATAGCCATATTTCACTAAAACAAAGTCAAGTCATAAAATTTCTTTTATTTCCATCTAATTATCTTCCACAACCAGGCCTTGTAGATGTAGGATGCAAGTTCATAAATGAAAAAGGGTAGGTGGGAGAGAGATTTTAGATTCAGAGCTAAAAATCAGAGGTAAATGTTTCTTGCCATGTTTTTAAAAGAAAGAATTACTCTCACAGAATAAGAAAGTCCATGGAAAGAGATCTCCCTAAAAGGATCTTTACTCTGCTAATGCTTATCCTTTAATGCCTTTTAAATTATTTGATAATTCACAGGAAATTTATTTAGTGTTAACATCTGTGGTCCCTTTGTGGTCTATCAACCTCCAACCATGAAAAGGAATGTTTGAAATGGATGTTTCTGGGACACCACAGAAACCTTACAGATGACATCTGAGCCATGGGTTATGACGACTTTGGAAGACACCACAGTAAATACTTGTTGTCTTAATTTTCCGATGTAAGTGAAAACAGATGTTTGCATTGAACGGCCAGTTAAGACCAAGTGTTATATAATGCAATTCGGCTGACAAAATTATGGGATTTTTTTTTTTAAAATAAGACTCAATGCATGTTCCTTGTAAACAACTGAGAAAGGCACCTGAAAATATTTGAAAAGGCACTGACATGTTTTTGAAAATTTGTGAAAATGGGATTTATTGCCAAGAACATGTGGAGAAGGAATTTTGTCTAACCTGTCCTATGAAGTATTGTTAATTCTCTAAGTAATCCAGTGATATTTCTTATTAGTCATTCTGGTAACTCAGTTGTAATATCAATATTTAAAATTTGAGTTGTTCACAAAATGGGATAATGTTCAAAATTACTTGCTTTGCTGAAAGACTGTCTATAAAGAATTTTACAACTAGGTTGTTATGCATTAGAGCAAAACCCTAAACCATGCTACTGCCAATATGTTGATCATTCAAAAATTCATTGTGTGTCACACCAAATTTAGTCGGTTTGTAGGACTTTCATCTATTTCTTATTTGTTTTTGTTTTTTGTTTTTGTTTTTTTTGATACAGAGTCTTGCTCTGTCTCCCAAGCTGGAGTGCAGTGGTGCGATCTTGGCTCACTGCAAGCTCCGCCTCCCGTGTTCATGCCATTCTCCCGCCTCAGCCTCCCTTGTTTTTTATTTGTATCACAAGATGAACCAGCACAACAATCCAACATGGCATGCATATGTGCAAACACATACACACCTGGATTTGGAAAGCTCACTGAAATACACATTTTTTCCAGTATTCACTATTAATATGGGTTATAATTTAAAAGTCTAAAAGCCAATAGAACATATAAAGTTACCATAGCAGAGATCATGAGGGTCTTCCAAGCACAAGAATTAGAACCTGAGAAGACACGCAAGTGGGAAAGAAGAGGGTTATAAACAAAGAGTGAGAGGAAAATTTGGAAGTCATCCATTGAGTATAGCAAAGACAGCCAGCCAGAGAAATGGAGATCAAAGAAAGAGGCTTATATGTTGAAATGGTATTAAATGCCTGCAACTGTGATCTAGTCGCCAATTACAGGATCACCATTTCCTGGGCACACTTTACACAGAAACTCAGTTTCATTGAAATATTGGTTACAAGACAAATGAAGAGAAATATGACATTTGAATGAAAGATCCACTGGAAAACAGCAGAATTCTCTGCAAATTCTTCAAAATATCAAACTCCAACTACAATAGAACAAACATCCAGAATAAACTGAAAACAAGCTTTACAAAAGAACAGTACAATGTCTGACTGCTATTGTGTATATGTTGTTGCCACCCTTCAAGGGACATAGTGATTTATGTTATAACCAAAGCCATTTAGGAATGCTATAGTGTGAATATACAGTTATGGTTTGTCTAATATGATATACACAGAGCTGATCAAATGAATATAAATGTGTGCTCTTCCAAGATTGGTCATGCCAAGATAAATGAACAGGAAGCAATGATATTCTTCAACCAAGTGGAATATTTTGCATGACGTAGAAACAACACTTTTGCCTTTAAAAAGATAACAAAGTGTGCATTGTCTTCCAAAGGATAATTCCTGCCGCATTCAAACAGATGAGGAGTCAGCTGTGAGGCAAGGACATGGGCCAAAGTGGTCAGCAGGAGGGGGTGGAAGCCAGGAGAATGCTCTGAAGACTCTCATCATGTTGAGAGAAGGGACAAAGAGGAGGGGCAGAAGAAGGAGGATGAAAGTTTAGGAAAGAGAAGGATTAGGAACGAAAAGAGGGAGTGCAGAAAAAGAGTCACGCAATCAAACTAATCCAGTACCTGCAGACTGACCAGACAGACTGCAGCAGGCATCCAGGAGCAGGCCAAGTCACATGGAATTGCATCCCAAGGATAGGCGGAGAAAAAAATGACCAAGGACCACAACTTGTACTTTCGGATGTTTCACCGTAAAAGACAAATATGCTCTGAGCAGGATCTTCCAAACTCCTTCAGGGAGAGTTGGATGAGGGAACAGCAGTGGGATGCTCATGGCAAGAATTATGTTGAAAACACTCCCAGTGCCCTGGCTCCTCTCTGCAGATCCTGTTTCACTGTGTGGATGCCACGCCACAGGCTCAGACACTCTAGACTTTGACACCCAGCCAGGGTGTTCTTTCTGCTCAGTATCAGTGTCCAGGCTACTGGAGCGTCTAGATCTTTCCATCACTGCCAAGGCAGATGTATTAGTCTGTTTTCACACTACTATAAAGAAATACCCAAGACTGGGTAGTTTATAAAGGAAAGAGGTTTAATTGACTCACACTTTTGCATGGTTGGAGGGGCCTCAGGAAACTTAGAATTATGGCAGAAGGGGAAGCAGGCACATCTTACATGGCAGCAGGCAAGAGAGAGAACGTGTGAGAGTACAGGAAAAACTACCATTTATAAAACCATCATATCTCGTAAGAACTCACTCACTATCGTGAGAACAGCATGGGGGAACCACCCCCATGATCCAATAACCTCCCACCAGGTTCCACCCTCCACATGTGGGGATTATGGGGATTACAATTCGAGACAAGATTTGGATGGGAACACAGAGCCAAACTATATCAGCAGGTAAAGAGTTTTAAAAATGTACCTGGTCTTCACATTTGTTTACTTTGGTTAAGAAAGTTACTATCAAAAAAATCCATTAATGCCACTCGAATATTACTTGTTAATGAAAGCTAAAAAGAAGACTGATACTTTTATTATTTCTTTTTTTTAGAGAAAAAAAACCCTGATGTTCAGAAAGGTGAAGCATTAGGTTGGTGCAAAAGTCATTGAGGTTTTTGCCATTAAAAGCAATGGCAAAAACCACAAAGACTTTTGCACCAACCTAATGACTTGCTTGGGCTCACGTGTACTCCTGCACTTTACCCACTAACCCATGTTGCTAATTTTCAGTGTTTATCTTTCCAGTTCATAACAAAACTACAAACTAGGTAAACCTGATATGGCAGAGCATGCCCAGCATCATTTCCCTTTTAATTCTTGTAAAAAGGAATAGTTAGGGAAGAATTCTGTGACAGCACTGATTAGGAGAGTTTGGAGAGGATGTGCCTGGAGAGGAATGGAGGGACTGTCTTCCAGGTCATCTGATACCTTACTCTAAACTAACTGGCCAGAATGTCTTAACTTCATCTGGGAAAGTGAAAGGAGAAGGAAATTGTCCCGCATCTCCTGCGGACATAGCTGGAACAGAACTGAATTCCAGAGCTCGCTGCCAGCACGACTTTGGCAGACACTCCAAGCCCCTCCTTGAACGACAGAATCTGCTGCTCTGAGAGAAGCAAGGCCTGTTAGGCCTTGCACACCCACACACACGTGCACAGTGGCCTCTCAGGAAGACCCTTGGGAAACCAGAATGTTTTCTTATCAGCTAACAGAATGGAAAAATCACAGAATTGTATTTAACGAGAAAGGATATTTGAAACTCCACCTTGGCATCACGTTGCAAGCAAAGCGCTCCTGTTCAAAGTCTCAGCAAGGTTTCATTCACCACTACTCAGAGAAGAGAGAACTTCCATTACATTAGAGAAACAGTAGAATACATTTTAAATATGTTTCAGATTATAAGACATGCTACATGCCGGAAAATTATCCTTAACATGAGATAGAAAAATCAGCTGGAATATATATGTTAATGTGCACAATCAAATAAATTATTTTCAATATAATCTACATAATCTGTACTTTGAGTGTGGAAATTCATTGCATATTTGCTTAACTCCTATATTTTGCACTGAAATCATGAGGTGCTTTGTTTTTCTTAACAGATTACATTTGAATTCATTTTTCTTCTTCCTATGTATATCACTTAAAGCCAGTACATGGCAACACAGTGGGATAGCTTAGCTCCTGCAAACGTTGGTTGTTAAATGAGGATAAAGAATTAACACACCAACAGTTTCATGTAAAACTAAACGACTTTTGTGTGGCCAAGTGTTTTTAAATAGAACTGATTTCAAACCCCTTAAATGCAGGAAATGTCTTATTCATCTTTGTAATCCTAATGTGATGATTAAAAAATACTAATTGAATGACAAAATGAATAAATGTAAGTCTGGTCTTAAAAATCACAGTCACAACTTTTCAGATCTGGCTTCTGAGAGTAGCACTTATGTTCTAACACTAAAAACAAATGTTCATCTCAATTTTACACATTTACTTATTTTATATAGCTTCAGGAGGAACTCTGAAATTTTTTTCAAACAATGTTTTAAAATCCTGGAACAAAACAGCATAAAAATAAAAATCACTTTTAAGTTTACAGAAATCAAAACTTAAATAGTAGTAAAATATACTTGCAACTTTTAAATTTTACTCTGTACTCATCAAGAAAGATTTATTTATCAAGCACTTGTACATACAAACTGTCAAAAATCTCCAAATCAGTAGTTCTTAACCCTGGTCATATTAGAATCACCTGAGGAATTAAAAAAAATCCCACCCTAGACAAATTTAAAATAAATTTGATGGGGAGGCAGAGCATTACTGATATTTTTGAAAACTTTAGTATTCTCATGTGCATCCAGGATTAAATATATTGGGCTATAGCCTATATTGGGATATACATTATAGTATTTATAGTCACAGGTAAGCTTATTAAATGAAGAAAATATTGAATTGCTATGTCATAGGTGAGATGTGAATTAGGCCTCAATTTTCTCTAAAATTAATTTCTAGTGTGACCAGAAGATGCTCGAAGTGGGTGAATTTGCCCTGGTTTTCTAATGGGTGGGCTTTCTAAGTATGATCTTTGACTGGAGAATGACAACAAATCTTCTATGAAAATGTCACATCTTCTAGCTCCCTCTTCAGAATTCCACAGGAAGGAACTTTAACTGATTTCATAGCGTGTGTACTGAGAGGACCTTAAACCTCAGAGCAGCTCTAAGGCTTCTAAATGTTCATCAAAATCACTGTAAATATATGTCAAGGCTTTAGTAGGTGAGGGAAACCTACAACACACTAACAATCTTGCTGTGGAAGGCTCTTGGTGGGAAACCCAAGCTAATATTATATGGAGTAGAATAAGTACTGATTTAGTCTTGCTGTCCACAGAAGTTTGCCAAAGTAGTCTGAGACCTTGAAGCCAGCCTTTCCTGCCGTGTGCCTCCTGAGCTTTTGAGGCCTTCCCAACACAAGAGAAGACTGTAGGCTAGAGAAGAGACCCACAGGGTATCTAGTATTAAACATTCTATGAGATTCTGAGTGTCATGGTTAGAATACTTTCTGTGTACAACCTAAATTTTGTTTCCCGAGAGAATATGGAAGAATTGTTTTATTAACACTGAACAGGATCTTAGAGAAACTCCTTTGGTCTTTCTAGTTGCTTCCATCACATCCACTGATAAAAGTGTATTTTCTTTCTCCACACACAAGTTTAATTAGACGTACAGTAACTTTCATTTACTCTAAAAGCCACTCCACTGAAGTTTCAGAAAAGCACTTTTTTTTTTTGGAGACAGAGTCTCGCTCTGTTGCCCAGGTTGAAGTGCAGTGGTGCGATCTTGGCTCACTGCAACCTCTGCTTCCCAGATTCAAGCAATTCTCCTGCCTCAGCCTCCCAAGTATCAGGGACTACAGGCACGTGCCACCACACCTGGCTAATTTTTTGTATTTTTAGTAGAGACGGGGTTTCATTGTGTTAGCCAGGATGGTCTCCATCTCCTGACCTCATGATCTGCCCGCCTCAGCCTCCCAAAGTGCTGGGATTATAGGCATGAGCCACCGCGCCCGGCCAGAAAAGCACATTTTTTTGTCATAGTATCATCAAGTTCATAGGTGTTAATTACTTAATATGTTAATTTTTTTTCTTATTTTTTTTCTTTTCCTTTAAGAGATGGTGGCAGGAATAAAAGCATTTTTTCTATTTTGGAGGAATTTTGTGTGCCTCTCTACACGATATCAACCACACTTGATGGACCACAGAGGAAACCAGCAAAGGAACGTAGGCATTGACTGGGCTCCTGTATACAGAAAACAAGGTCCACATCGGGTACTGAATATTTACTTTGTACTCTTAAGATATTTATCTCAATTCTCAGAGATTTCTTATAATTAACTTCAACCATTGAGGAAGACAAATTAGCAGTTTGCCAATGTTGGCATCTGCCACAAAATGCTTAATTCTGTAGGAAGTTGAGGGAGTTTTAATGCTTAAACCAGTATATTCTCTGGAGTTAGATTTCCCATGTTCATAGTTTCACTATATCACTTGCTACCAGCCACTGAGCTCTTTGTGGTGGACAGACTTTTACGTAACCTAAGGTGTACAATCAACTTGTGTGGTAAACCTGTGAGTTGCTTCTAACCAATAGAATATGGCAGAAGTGATGGGTTGTGGCTTCTGTGATTAGGCTACATAAGGTTGTGACCTCCATCTTACCTGCAGACTCTTCTGGGCGTGTACATTTTGATGAAGCAAGTGGCCTAATAGAAAGGCTTATGTGACAAAGACCTGCAGCAACCTCAGGCCAATAGTCAGTGAGAAAATGAGGCCCTTCAACCAATGATCCTCAAAGAATTGAATTCTCCTAACAACCACGTGAGCTCAGAAGTGAATCCTTCCCCATGCAAACCTTCAGATGAGACCTCACCTCTGGCCAGTACCTTCACTGTTGCCTTGTGAGACATCTTGAAGGAGAGCACAGTCTGCCCAGCTAAACCAGGCTCAGACTCCTAACTCACAGCAACTGTGAAATAATAAATGCGTGTTATTTTAAGCTGATAATTTTGTGGACATTTCTTATAAGAAAAAGATAACTAACATACTCTTTTTTTTTTGAGATGGAGTCTTGCTCTGTTGCCCAGGATGGAGTGCAGTGGCACAATCTCAGCTCACTGCAACCTCCACCTCCTGGGTTCAAGCAATTCTCATGCCTCAGCCTTCTGAGTAGCTGGGATTACAGGTACCTGCCACTACACCTGGTTAATTTTTGTATTTTTAGTGGAGATGGGGTTTCACCATGTTGACTAGGCTGGTCTTGAACTCTTGATCTCAAGTAATCTGCCCACCTCAGCCTGCCAAAGTGCTGGGATTATGCTAATATACTCTTTAATTTCTTATCTGTGAAACGGAGATAATATATATTTCACATGTTTATAAACACTTAGCATTAAATACCATGCCTGATACATAGTAATATGCTTATCATCTTTTTAAATGTTATTTAATAGAATGTTATTTTAATAACATCTTTTTAAATGTTATTTTAAATGTTATTTAATAGAATATATATATCAATTATTGTTTTTCTATATTATGTTTAGCATGTTCCTTCTTTAGCTGATACTATTTATTTTTACTTTTTGGGGGTCATTTTAACAAATATGTTTTTATTTGACTATTTAGCAATCTCTCTAGGTAACTAGATAATCTAGATAATCACATTAGAGTGTCCTATTTATTAATTTTATGTTTATTCTGAGATCAATTTTATTAAATTCACCTATTTACTTTCAATATTCTCTTGTTTATACCTACTTTATAAATTGTAATCAGGGAAAAGCAAAAGGGAAATTTTTTCTGAGGGTGGTGATCCAGATAGAATGATTAGTCCCATCTCCTGAATGGCATTCCCTTCATTAAACACCTCACTTATGTCTTTAAAAAACCTTCTGTAAACTCACATTAACCTATAACATTTTAACTGTCTTTGCTATAATATTGTATTGATAAATTCTTCTATTTTCAAGTGTTCCCCTGTGTCCCTTCTCTTTCTTGAAGGGAGATAGGGGAATATACTAAAAATTCTTAACAGTATCTTATAGCCCGATATAGCAGTCTATAAAACTAAACTAGTGAATGTATAATTAACACAAGAAAATTTTGTTTATTTAAACCTTGGGTTCTAAATTTAGCATCAGAACAGATTATATTTGATCAATTTTTGCCTTTGTAATGTAAGGTTCTTCTATAGCAGGGGCTGTATCTCATTGAGTTTACCTAGTAGATGCTTAATAATCTATGCTTGATGTGTTGACCATTGATTATTAAGGATTATTAACAGTCGATTAAAGATTATTGTGGAAATTTTTTATGCAGCCACAGGTAGCTAACATACTCTTTAAGCTTAGTTCTTCATCTGTGAAATGGAGATAATAATCATATATTTCACAAGTGTGAGGATAAAATGAGATAATTTACATAAACATAGCATTAAATATCATTGATATGAAACATGATGATTATTATCATACTTTTAAGAATTATTAAGGACTACTGATAATCTTTAATGATTGATAGACAAACACATCAATAAAACTATCAAGAAACTTTAGAGCTGTAAAAGATGCTAAAGTAATTTTCTTGCTTGGTGGTTTTTAAACTTCTTTTTAGCAGCAGAACCTTTTTTTTTTCTAATGTACTGTTTAATACAGTCCCAGCAATACGTAAATATATATTACTCAAATAAAAGCAGAACCACACCAAGTAGGCTTTGCACTCCTCACCAGTATCCTATGTTCCATAACTTAAGATGGAAGGGATCCTCTGCAGCCTCCCATAAGCATCAACCACCTCTTGGAGAAATGCGCTGAGCTGTTGGAGTGACACATTCTTGTTTTGTCAAAGTGAGGTTGGAAGGGCTCCATGGAGAGCCAGCTGCCAGGTGAGCAGCTGGAAAGTTGACAGAGCAAGATGCAAGAGCCTTCCTCTCCAAAGACAACATTTTATTTCCTCTTTGTAATCAATCATGAGGAGTCAGGCCAGATAGAGACAAGGAGAGCACAGTTACATCTTTTATGGTTTTTTTCAGTCTAGGCTTCCCTCTCAGTACTTTAACACTCACTGAGCTTTGGCCCCTGGGGTTGCCTGGGCTCTGGGCCAGCAGCTACCTTTGTTGAGAAAGCCCCTCACCTCTCAGCAATCCTTCTCCTTGTCCCAACTTGTGTTTGTACTCCAGACCTCTATTTGGGTTTCTTATTCTCTCATAATTCTTCATACCTCCCATCCAGATTGGATCCTTTTTGTTCTCAAAATGCTTTGGGCTTCACCCACATTGAAGGATGACCCTTCTCTACTGTAACTATCCCTTTCCACACCATTCCCTTTTCTCCTTCACAAGCTGGTCAGCTCCCTGAAGACAAGTACCAAGCTTTGTCTCCCCAGCCCCAGTGCTCTGTGTATACATCCAATATAATTTGTTACTTGAACAAATTAATGTACCTTTACATAGAGCAGGGAACTAATATTGCATCAAAATTAAAGGTATAGTCTTTTGCCACTTTCTAGCTATATTACTTGGAGTAAATTACTTAAACACTCTGAGGCAAAATTTTATGCTCTGTAAAATGGGAATAATAGGTTTACCTGCTTCATAGGTACTATAGTCTGAATGTATTCTCTCCAAAATTCAGGAGCTGCCAGTGCGATAGTATTAGGAGCTGAGGTCTTTAAGAGGCGGTTAGGTCATGAGGACTCCTTCCCTGTGAATGGGATTGGGTGCCCTTATAAAAAGGCTTATGGAGGAAGTTTATCCTTCTCTTGCCTTTCTGCTTTCCACCATGTGAGGATGCAGCAAGAAGGCCCTCACCAGATGCCAGCACCTTGATCTTGGACTTCCCAGCTTCCAGAACTGTGAAAAATAAACTTCTGTTCTTTGCAAATTACCTAGTCTCAGGTATTTTGTCATAGGAGCATGAGACAGACAAAGACAATGGAGGAGCTTCAATAATTTAATTAGGTTTTCCACATTAAAATATGAAGCACCAAATTACCACATGCAGGATATACTCAAAGAATGTTATCTGTGATAATAGTAATGGTAATAGTTATTAATAGCTATGGCAGTTACTGTTATGATTATCATCTGCTCTGTGTTTTGTTCCTAAAGTCAGATATTTCTACGCTGTTAGGTAAGAAGCCAAAGCAAAGAGCCAGCTACCCTGTGTCATATCCCAAGAGTCACACCCAAGATCTCCATGCCCTCTGGTCATCTGATTACACTTGTATCTTAGAGGTTCCTCTGTGGTTTTTCTCACACTTGCTTAAAAATAATAACCTTTGCCTTTGGGCTAACTATAATCTTCTGTATCCTGGAGTTTCCATGCAGAGGTATGTCAAGGGCCTGCATTCCCACTATAAGATTTTGTTGTCTCCTTTCATTACATATTGTTCTCACTGGTTTTTATTTTAGCCTGTTTGCCAGGAAAAGAAAAAAGGTCAGTGGTGCCAAGAATAAAGATTCTGAGAGGTAGCTGGAGCACAGGGGCTTCCAAAGGTATAAAACAATGTGAGAATTCTTCTCTAGTATGGTCTAATTCACCTCCTGAAAAACAAGTTTAACAGGAGCTCACCTGGAGGGTCTGTGACATCTTACAAATCCCCATGGAAAAACTGATCTTAAAGTAAAGGTGCAGCTTTCCACAGGGTAATGTTGGCCATATGGGCAGACAGTGGCCAGACTAGAATGCAGTAGAAGCCTTCCCTTGTTGCCACGTAGAACAACACTGCAGCCCTTTACCCCATCTTTCTGCCAAGATCACACCACCTCATCTCCTACCTTACAAGAGGTTTGTCTTACATTTTGAATACAAGATCGTGTGTTATTCAGTGTGCATGTTTTTCAACATTGATCCCCTTTTCTATGACCCAATAAGGATTTATTAAAAATCTGTTATGTGCCAGACTTGTGTCTCTTATCTCATTTAATCCTAAAATACTATGAGATAGTTATCATTAGTCCCATTTTACAAATGAGAAAACTGAGGCTAACAAAAATAAATAATTTGCCAAAACTATAGTCATTTCGTGGTGGGGAAGAGAAAAGGTCCATTAATAATAGTCTCCAAGCTTTTAAAAAGTAAGCAAGAATCTTTTAATAACTTACTTTTTAGAACAAAGTATGTGGCTAGGTATGCAAACAGGCACTCCACATATAACAACTGACTTATAAATAGCCATATATACATATATATATATCATATGAACATAAAAATGTAGATATGTTCTTAGAAAAATACGTTAAAAATTAAAGTAATGTTTAAGAAATTTACAAAAAACTCTTTTAGTCAAGGAATAGGTAGCATTCACATGTACACTGCAGAATGTCATTCCTAAGGTTGGGGTCAGGGAACCTGCCTATCTGGCAGGAGGCAGGTTAGAATATGGATTTTGAATGAGAAGCTAGGTATCAAGTCCTGGCTCCAGCATTAACATGGGAAAGTTACTAAATCTGCCCTGCTTTGAGGTATCTTCATTTGTAAAATAAATGGTTATGTTAGGTCAGTGGTTTCCAAATATTGGCATGTGATACATTTTTCATTAGTCTGTGGGAAAATGAGAAAAATAACAATGGACTTATTTATGAAATTAAATTTATTTATTTTATAAAACTGTTAAAATGGTTTACGTTTATAAACACTAGGCATTCTCTCCTGTACCCTTTGAGCATCCTCACATAGCAAAATTCAAGTATGCTCTCTATAACAGAACCCTGATGTTAAAATATTTGTATATTTTTGTTGGTCCATAAATCCAAAGGTCTGGGAATCACTAGACTAAGTGATCATGTATGTCTTTTCTAGCTCCAGAATTCTAACCACTCCTTAAGTCACAAATAGTATTTAACCAACTCTAAAGTGGAAGGAAGAATAAAAGTAAAACTTTTACTCCTTTTTCTTCTTTTTAAACTCTACATTTCCCCAAACGTATCTTGTGACACACAAACCCCTGTTAAGATATTATAGATCTTCTATGGAAAAGAAGATTCTTAGTCAAATGAGTGTGAGAAACAAAAAGTTGTACTTTCTTTACTGAGAACGTGCAAACTGCTAACACTTACTGTGATTCCCCCTCATAAAGACTCCCCAGGTTATTGACAGGAATCAGCTACCTTTCCACCCTCACCCCGAACTCTACCCATTGTAGGACAAAGAGTGCCCCTATGCCTGGAGCACAGTTTGAAAAAGATGACTTCAGCCAAAAGATCCTCGATAGCTTTCCAATAAAGAAAAAACATAGTATTAAAAACAAGACACCATTTCTTTTATAGTTATTATAATTTGATGGTTTTTCAAAATTACCAACACTACAAATATTTTTAAAATAAACAACAAAAGTTTTGTAGCCATTTTTGACAAGTATGTTTTTTTTTTCTTTACAATTAAAAATAAAGAAAAATTGTGCCAAGAGATTTGTGTCTAGTGATTGCAACATGATAATTAAAGCACTGGGATTTTGCAGAAGTTTGCAGTAACAAAGTGTGGTTATATCATCCCTATGCAATGAATAAAAAGTAAAATAAAAGCCATCTGTAGGTATTAAGCCTAAGAAAAGCCCCAGACTCTTCTCAAATGATATATCACTGTAAAATATTCCTTGAGTAGGTCCAATTAACTCTGAATGCTTGTGGCTCATAATTGATTTATTTAAATCCCGGTTTTATTGTGATCAAGGAGCAAAACTCTTGGTAGAAAAAGATCTCAGAGTGTTTGTTTTTTATTTTTCTTTAATTATTTGATCGGAGTTGAGAAAGTTTACTTAAGTCTTTTTTATTGCTGTTCACATCATCATGTGAAATATCAACTAGCCAACCGCTTCAGCCTTCACATACTGGATTCAAGTTTCACTTTACCCACCGAGGAAAGAACAGTTTTCACTTGGGACAAAATGATCCTGGAGCACGCTACCCAGAGAGAGGACCTAGGGATCATCTTTTGGATGTTCTGACACTAACAACCTTTTTTTCTGACTTTAGGCACACCAGGTTCTTGACAAGCCTGCAGCTCTGCATTACCTCTGATGTTTTCCATCATGACTGTATGGTAAATTCCAGCCTGTTTTTCATAATCCTGCTGACTACAGCAGTCTGCAACCATAAAAAGCCTTCACAGACCTAGAATTGGCTTATAGAAGTGCCTCTGCGAGAAACAAAAGTACATGCAACATTTATGTTCAGAGACAGGAGAGAGGCAAAAGCCTCGTGTTTTGGTTCTGATGGGCTCAAAGGGTTGTTTTTAGGGTCAAAATTTAGAAATTTTAATTTTCTTCTGATAACATTTGTAAACAAAATACCAACACCAAAATGAGAACAACTTAGCCAGGAAAAGGGGGAGTGTCCTGTCCAACAGATCAAGCCCTCTTCCAAACTCCACTGGAGGGACGTGTCTACACATTAGCACATGACCGGACTTTGGTCTGACCTCCCTAGGCTCCCTCAGCCTCCTAGTCAGGTATGTTTGAGGTTCACACCAAAGATTCAAGGTTTCAGAATTAGCTTCTTTTGAATCTTAAGCTAGTACTGATGCAGTCTCTGGGGAGGAGGCTAAAAACACCAAACAACTCTTTTTAACGGACTGTAATATCCATTTACATAATATGATTGAATATACAAGTAGTATAGTTTGAAAGCACACAGTTCAAGCTCTGATGAACAACTGCTCAATGTAATAAGTTTGTTTTCATTTTTGCAATAAAGAGCTGTAATTGAAAAGTAAAGAACAGGAGGGGAAAGGAAAAGTTTAAGCGACCCCTTCACACATTTGAACTTTGACTCTCTGCAGAATAACTCCATTCCCCCCATATGGTAAAGCAGATCATATTCAAAATCAACATTTAAAAACGTCTATACCTTAATATTATTTTTAAAACATAAAACATCAGGCTACTTGCCTTTTGGCAATTTCTGTGCATTTCCCAGGGCTAGTGTAATGCTTCCACAGAGAAGTAGGCACCCCAAGCTGGAGAGCATGTTGCATTTGCCACCTCGCACGGGGAATGATGCTGGTGGGTGCCTCGCAGCCCTGGAGCTGCATTTAAGTGGACTGCCTCCCGGTGACAGAGGCGGGCGGCTGCACTTAGCTGTGCCGTGGGCTTACTCACAGGGGGCGGAGCCAAGATGACATCACACCCTTTCCCACACACACCAAAAAAAAAAGCACAACAGCAAAAACATATCATCACATTTCTTTCTTTCTGCTAAGTTGTAACTGTGTCTCCTCCCTCTGAGATATAAAAATTGAAATTATGGCAGATCTGTATTTGTGAAAGAAGAAGTATTTAGGCAGTTTTGAAACGTTGGTAAACCATTTTAAAGAACCCAGAAATAATATATTAAAAACTATCAAAATGCTAAAAATATAAAATAAAACCTTATTAAGAAGGAAACTGTTTTTAATTATCCAGTAAACTAACCCAATTCTTTTCAATGGGTGTAAACTCATAAAAATTTATTTTGAGTCATTCTGTAGTTCCTGTATTACAAGAAACATTTAAGAGTAAGTCTATGGCTACAAAGTTATATGTTATGTACAATACGTATGTATATACACATATATTCTACAGATGTAGATGTAGAGACATAGAGAGAGCACTATTACTATGTGAGCCTCAACTATGGACTGAGTTCTGTAATCGAGTCTACCTACTTTATTGTATTTTAATTTTCCCAGTGCCTCTGCAGGAGATATGGCATTGTCCCCATTTTGCCATTAAGAAAAACTGAGGAACAAAGGTTAAGTGTCCTGACAATGCTAGTATATTCTACTGCTTAATAATGGGTACCACTTACTAATGAATTGTCCTCGAGCAAACTTCATCTCTATGTAATCAATATTGATGACATTTAAATGCTTGCTCCATGTTAGGCACTGATCGAATCAGTTTACACATGTTAAGACATTTATTCCTCAGAACGGTCTATGAGGCAGGCATTGTCATCATCCCCATTTTACAGATAAATAAACTGGGCACAGAGAGGTCAAGTGCAAGTCCAAGGTCACAGTGCTGGCGTTTTTAAGCAGGCCATTTAACTACAGTACTTCTGGTCTTAACTACTACATTTTAATTCTAAAATAAACATGACAGTACCAATTTCATAAATTTGCTAGCAGTTTTTTGAAAGTAGTTGCCATAGAGCCTGACATACAGGAAGCATTTTACTAAATGGCAGTCACTGGAAACAATAATAATGAAAATGATAAACCCCCAATGAAGTAGAACTATAATTCTAACCTGGGCATATTTACCTCTGAAGTCCACATGTGTAACCTTTCGCCTTACATCACTTTGGTCAAAATATATAGACACATGGGTGGAATGGGTGGGTGACTAAAGTACTTTAAACTTTGTTGGTATATTTCTACTGACTCTTTGAAAATCGCTTACCTCTTTGGGGTGCTGTAGCTGAACCAAAAACAGTCAGAGAAAAATTAAGTAACACCGGTCAAATGAAATTCTAGTTAGAAAACTTACCAAAAAGAAAAAAAGAAAAATTGAAGAGACAGCCCCATCTTCCAAATAAAGTGTGAGAAGGCATCTTGTTAAAGTCATTTAGAGCTGGCTGGGTCTAAGCTCTCACCATAGGAATGCTCTGGCACTGACTACAGGAGGAACTGGGTTATTTAACAGGTCTTTTTCATCTCTGATTTTTTACTTGACTAAGCAGCTCCCTCAATCCTGGTTAGGACATTTATCCAGCTGGCACTGCTGGTTCTGCTCCTATATGTCATTGCCATCACGTTAAGCCAGTGAGGCCACTGTGTTAGTAGGAAATGACAGGTTTTCTGAGGGGAGCAAACCCAGCAGAAATATTGTAAAGAAGGCTGGTTCTTCAAAACATTTATGAGGGGCTGGTGCAAGAGTTAGGAACTGACCTCTGCTTGGCCAGCAGGAATTCAGGAATTGGCCTCTGCGTGGCCAGCAGGCAAAGTCAAATCCACCTTAGCAATCATTATTTGCAGTTTTGCAACTGACTGGAGGCTAATTAAATGAAGCACAATCTCTAATTATTGTGTCAGGAAAAAAAAAAAAAACTGTTGCATTATCTTAGCTAGTAGGACACTTGAGCATTCAGTGAAGACGTTGAAAGTATTAGGCTCTCCTCAGACTAGGGAGGAGTAACACTACAGAAAAGAACTGGGCCTCTTTTACTACTGTGTCTAGTACCTAGAATATAAGAATGCAATAAGTACACAATGAGTAAGTGTCAAACGAAACAGAATTCATCAATTCCTCCCAATAGCCTAAGGATCAGTTCTAGATTATGTCACAGAACACTTGAGTATGATCTAGAATGTACAGTTGTTGGGAGACAATTTTACGAGGGTAACTAATGTTTCTGTACATCCTATGAGCAGAGGCACTAACTCCCTGTGTTCCAGAACATCTTGTAAAGAATGTTTGTATATAAAATATCCCCTTAGAAGATAGAAATTTGTGTTCTGTCCCATATAATAAAGGTAACATCTCCCTCTGGGGCAATGGGAATACATGATCACTTCCCATCATACAAGATTTAAGTTCTCTAAGCTTGCCATTCCTCTTCTGTAAAACAACCCATGGCGTGTGTACGTATCACCTGTACCTCTTTGTATTGTCCTGTGAGAATTTGGCCTCCTAGAACTAGTGCAAATGCTGATATTCAGGCTACTGCTATTGCTGTAATAAACTTTCCTTTCCTTTGTCTTTGACCCAGGTGTTTTGTGTCTCCTGCCAGCCTCTATGAACTGCGTGTTAGCTTGCACATAGGGTAAAAATCTCAGATCCTTCACAGTTCTTGAAAACAGTATTGGCCCGTATTAAAATATTTTATTAAAGCATGCTTTAGTATAGTGCATTTGGTGTAATAACTACACTGAAGTCTATTATAAGACTATTATAAGAATCAGCCCTGAAAACCCCTATTGTACATAGTAAGAGTGTTGCTTGACATTGCTTACTAAATCATGTAGTACCTCTTAAAAAATAACCCTGGAGAAAACCTCTGACTGCTGTGTCAAGTGTGAAAAGTTGTGACTATTTTTCCAGAGCAACTGTATTTATTTTTTGATATTGTAACCAGGTTTCTCTTTCTGTGTTGACTGGTAGAAAATTAGAGCCAAATACATCCCCCACCCATGTTAAGTGTATAGGTCTTTGTGATGTGCATTTTTTGACATCATTCTTGGCTTTATTTTTTGTCCCCACCCTTATTTCTTGCTTATTTTACTTGGAGTCTTAATTTATGTGATTTTGTAAGTTGTTTTAATTTGTTTCTGGAGCAAGGTGAGGTAAAACAAACAAACCCCACACACAGAAGTTGTGTCAAAAACCATGTGTCAAAAGCCATAAAGTGGGAATCTGGGAACCTGTTCTCTTTCCTTTTCTATGCGACCATAGACTCTGATAGAATTTTGGTACAGTGATTGTATGGCATCATTTTTTAAGAATACTTTCTCCTTGGGGAAGTCAGTGAAATCCATGAAACTAGAAGACATCTAGAACACTGCTCAAATAAGTGTCATAGTTTTCAGTCATGCCATGTTTCTTTTTTTGAGACAGAGTCTCGCTCGGTCGCCCAGGCTGGGGTGCATTGGCGCCATCTCGGCTCACTGCAAGCTCCACCTCCCGGGTTCACGCCATTCTGCTGCCTCAGCCTCCCGAGTAGCTGGGACTATAGGTGCCCACCACCTCGCCCGGCCAATTCATGTTTGATTTTTTAAGGGCTCAACATTAATTTCATTATTTCAAATGAGACTTCTATTAAAACTCATACATCTCTCAAATCTTGGAAGTCAACTCTGTGTAGTCATTTAACATATTTGCCCATATTTTTAGTCTCTGTAAAGTATTATGCTAGGAGATTTGTAAAAGGCTTGTATGTATGCAATTAATATTTGAAGCTATGCTGCGGTTTTTCTAAGGGATGCTAATAAAAATAATCTTAATATGACTGATTTGAAAATGGGAAACCTAGTGCTCCATGTTTTCATCCCAGATTTTATTTCTTTAATCACTTTCCTGAACTAGACCCATGATCCAATTGGACAAGTGTCCTGCTCCAGTGGAGGTACATTTGGCCAGAGCAAATGTATACCACAATTCTTCTTATAGCACAGGGATGTACTGCTCCTTAAACACCTAAGTGATATTTGCAGGTCATTCTTCAATTTGTCTAAGGCATCTTGACCTCTAAATTTTTGGCTTCATAACCTTGAAGTAATTAGCAACTTGTACTTATAAAACAGTGTGAAGGATCTATTCATCTGGAAACAATCTTCTTTAAGATCTAAGTTGTATATCTCTAAGCTGTCAAATTTGTCTCCCTTGTTTTGTCTACATTCTGCTTTCTTCATGGAGGTGCTGAGTACCTAGCTGAACTTGTGCAGGTGAAGGGAGTATTTTTTTCACTTAAGCTTCAAACAATGTAAGAATTGATGGAGTCAAGAGCTGAGTGAGAAATATGTTAGTAAACTAGAGAAGGAACTCTGAACAGGAGGATATGCCAGAGGAGGATCATGAAAGTTAGAGTACTGCATCAGGGAGTCTGAGAGCCTGGGGCATGCAAGTACGTAGCAGCATGTTGAACAAGTAGGTGGATGGTGGTCCTGGGAACATACCTAGGGCCATGCAAATTCAACTAATGTGCACATCTTTGAGATGTGGGAGGAAACCTGAGGACCCAGAGAAAACCCACGCAGACATAGAAAGAATGTCAAACTTTACATAGTGGTACCAGTTATGAAACAATTTTATTCCAGGAACTGCTGTACATAATTTGTTGAGTTTTAACCTTTGTCTTGACACATGAGTTTACCTGGGAAATCCTCACCATAATCATGACAATAAACATACCCCTCACCTCAAAGAGAATTCTTGTGCCCCTTTTCAATCTCACCCTCTTCCCTCTCGGTGCCTACCACATGATGCCTCACAACCACTGATCCGCTTTCTAGTACAATGCATTACATTGCATGTTCTAGAATTTTACGTACATGAAATCATGCAATATGTACTCTATTATTGACCAGGTTCTTTCACTGAGCATGGTTGTAATTAGATTCATTTATGGACATTTGCGCTCTTGCCAGTTTGGGCTCTTACAAATAAGGCTGCAATGAACATTTGTATATATATCTTTGGATGGATGGATGGATTTTGTCTTGGATAAATATCTGATATTCCAAGTAAAGTGGACTACCTAATCAGGTGTATGTTTAAATTTTTAAGAAACTACCAAACTCATTTCCAAAGTGGCTGTGCAATTTTACATTCACACCTGTAATACATGGAGGTTCCAGTTCCTCCATGTCTTCAACATTTGCATGTCAGACATTTTAATTTTTGCCATTCTTATATAGGTATATAGTGCCAGATTTGGGGTTAATTTGCATTTTCCTAATGGCAAATGATGATAAACATATTTTCAGGTCTTGTTCGCCATTCGCTTATTTATTTATTTTTTTAGTGAGGTGTCTGTTCAAAAGTCTTTTTTCCACTTTTGAGGGAGGAGGTTCTTTATAATAGAGTTTTGTGAGTCCTTTACATACTCTGAATATAAGGTTTTTTATTAATCAGATTTTTCTTTGCAAATATTTCCTCCCTGTCATGGCTTGTTTTTATTCCTTCAGCGATGTCTTTTGAGGTGCAAAGTTGTTAATTTAGGCAATATCTGATTTGTCCTACTTTTTTGTTATAGATTTTACTTTTGGTGTCATAGCTAAAAATCCTTTGCCAGATCCAAAGGCATGAAAATATTCTAATTTTAAGTTTTACGTTTAAATCTGTGAGCCATCCTGAGTTGATTTTTGCATACAGCGCATGGTATGAATCCTAATCCAAGTTCTTTTTCATTCTTTTTCTTTCTTTCTTCTTCTTCTTCTTTTTTTTTTTTTTTTTTTTTTTTTTACCATACAGACACCCACTGGGGCTAGTATCATTTCCTGAAAACACTATCCTTTCCCCACTGAATTACTCTTGCACCCTCATCAAAAATCAATTGTTCATATACATGTGGGTTTTTTTCTGGAGTCTCTATTATGTCCTATTCCTCTATTTGTCTGTCTAAATGCCAGTAACCTACTGTCTTGAAAACTGCAGCTTTATAATAAGTCTTAAAAGCAGATAATGTTTGCCCACCTATTCTCTCTCACTCTTTTTTTTTTTTTTTTTTTTTTTTGAGGCACAATCTCAGTTCTGTCACTGAGGCTGGAGTGCAGTGGCGTAATCACGGCTCACTGCAGCCTTGACTTCCTAGGTTCAAGTGATTCTCCCACCTCAGCCTTCTGAGTAGCTGGGACTATAGGCACACACCGCCATACCCAGCTATTTATTTTTTATTTTTACTTTTTTAGTAGCAATCGGGTCTTGCTGTGTTGCCACAGCTGGACCAGAACTCCTGAGCTCAAGTGATTTTCCTGCCTTGTCCTCCCAAAGTGCTGAAATTACAGTCATGAGCCACTGCACCTAGCTGACTTTTGTATATCCACATGAATTTTAGAATTAGCTCATCAATTTCTACCAAAAAAAGCCGGAATAAATTTTTACAGGAATTCAATTGAATCTATGGATCAATCTGGGGAGAATTGACATCTTGAGTGTTAAAACATAATTAGGTATTTCTCTCCCTCATCTGTGTCTTCTTTAATTTCTCTCAGCAATGTTTTATAGTTTTCCATGTACAGGCCTTGTAAACATCCTGTCAGCTTTTTCTCTTAGCATCACTTGTATTTTAATGCTGTTGTAAATGGTATTTTTTTATTTCAATGACCAATTTTTTACTGGAGAAACATAGAAATACAATTGATTTTTGTATATTGGGCTTATATCTGCAACCTTGTTAACTTCACTTATTACCTCTAGTAGTTTTTCATGCATTCCATGCAGATTTTCTAAATAAATAATCATGTCATTTTAATAAATATAGTTTTACCTTTTTCTTTCCATTTGGATGCTTCTTATTTATTTTTCTTGTGTTATTGAACTGTCTAGAATTTCCAGTACAGTGTTGAAAAGAAGTGGTGAGAGCAGACATTCTTGTCTTGTGCCTGGTCTTAGAAATCATTCCAATTTCCATCATTCAGCTAATCTGATATTAGCTGTGAATTTTTTGCAGATGCTTTTTATAATTCAAAAGGTTCCCTTCTATTTCTAGTTTACTGAGAATTTTTATCAAGAATGGATGTTAACTTTTTCCAAATACTTCTTCTGCAATATTGAGATGATTATATGGTTTTTCTTTTGTAGTTCATTAGTTTAATGAAATACATGATTGATATTTGAATGATAAACAAAAAGTACATACTTGGGATAAACCCTGCTTGGTCATAATTTATTATTCTTTTTATATATTGTTGTATTCAGCCTGCTACAAGTTTGTTTAGAATATTTGTGTCTATGTTCACATGCAATAGTGGTCTGTAGATTTGTGTGTGTGTGATGTCAATGTCAAGCTTTTAAAATTTTTTTACATTTTTGTGGGTACATAGTAGGTGTATCTATGGGATACATGAGATATTTTGACGCAGGCATGCAATACATAATAATCACATAAGGGTAAATGCAGTATTATCACCTCAAGCATTTATCCTTTGTGTTATAAACAATTCTTTTATAGTTTTATTTTTACATGTATAATTAAATAATTATTGACTGTAGTCATCTTATCGTGCTATCAAATACTAGGTCTTATTCATTCTTTCTATTTTTAGTACCCATAGCCATCCCCACTTCCCTCTCACCTATCACTAACAATCCTTCCCAGCCTCTGGTAACCATTGTTCTACTCTCTATCTTCATGAGATCAATTGTTTTCATTCTTAGCTCCCCAAAATAAGTGAGAACATGTGAAGTGCGTCTTTCTGTGCCTAGCTTATTTCAGTTAACATAATCACCTCCAATTATGTCTATGTTGTTGTAAATGACAGAATGTCATTCTTTTCTATGGCTGAATAGTACTCCATTGTGTATATGTACCACATTTTCTTTATCCATTCATCTGTTCACGGACACTTAGGTTGCTTCCAAATCTTGGCTATTGTGAATAGTGCTGCAATAAACATGGGAGTGCAGATATCTCTTTGATATAATGATTTTCCTTCTTTTGGGTATATACCTAGCAGTGGGATTGCTGGATCATATGGTAGCTCTATGTTTAGTTTTTGAGGACCCTCCAGACTGTTCTCCATAGTGTTTGTACTAATTTACATTCCCACCAAAAGTGTATGAGGGTTTCATTTTCTCCACATCCTCACCAGCATTTTTTATTGCCTGTGTTTTGGATAAAAGCCACATTAACTGGAGTGGGGTAATACCTCATTGAGATTTTGATTTGCATTTCTTTGATGATCAACGATGTTGAGCACCTTTTCATAAAATGTTAGTCACTTGTATGTCTTCTTTTGAGAAATGTCCTTTCAGATCTCTTGCCCATTTTTCAATCTGATTATTATATTTTTTCCTATTGAGTTGTTTTACTTCCTTATATATTCTGATTATTAATCTCTTGTCAGATGGATAGTTTGCAAATATTTTCTCTCATTCTGTGGGTTGCCTCTTCACTTGGCAGATTGTTTCCTTTACTGTACACAAGATTTTTAACTTGATGTGAGCCAGTTTGTCCATTTTTGCTTTTGTTGCCTATGATTTAGTGGATAGTTTCATGGTTTGAAGTCTTAGATTCAAGTCTTTAATCCATTTTGATTTGATTTTGGCATATAGCAAGAGGTAGGTGTCCAGTTTCAATCTTCCACATATGGACATCCAGTTTTCCCAGCACCATTTATTGAAGAGACTGTCCCATTCCCAATGTATATATATGCTTGGCACCTTTGCTGAAGAGTTCATTGTAGACATATGGATTTGTTTCCACGTTCTGTATCCCTATCCACTTGTCCATGTGTTGGTCTTTATACCAGTACTATGCTATTTTGGTTTCTATAACTGCTGTATAATTTGAAGTCAGGTAATGTGATTCCTCCAAGAATCACAGGATAGGTTTGGCTATTTTGAGTCTTTTATGTTTCCATATATATTTTAGGATTGTTTTTTCTATTTCTGTGAAGAATGTCATTGGTATTTTGATATGGATTGCATTGAACCTGCAGATTGCTTTACGTGAGATGGACATTTTAACAATATTAATTCTTCCAATCCATGAATATGAAATATCTTTCCATTTTTTTTGGTGTCCTCTGCAATTTATTTCATCAATGCCTTATAGTTTTCCTTGTAGAGATCTTCTTCTTTAGTTTCTTTAGATTCACTTCTTTAGTTAATTCCTAAATATTTAATCTTATTTTTAGCTACTGTAAATTGGATTACTTTCTGGATTTCTCTTACAGGTTGTTTGCTGTTGGTGTATAAACATGCTACTGATTTTCTTATGTTAATTTTGTATACTGCAAATTTACTGAATTTGTTTATTAGTTCTAATGGTTTATTAGTGGGGTCTTTAGATTTTTCCAAATATAAGATCATATCATCTACAAACACAGACACTTTGAGTTTTTAGGATTCCCTTTATTTCTTTCTCTTGTCTGATGCTCTAGCCAGGACTTCCAGTACTATGTTGAAGAACAGTGGTAAAGTGAACATCCTTGTGATTTTCCCAATCTTACAGGAAAGGCTTTCAGTTTTTTTCCATTCAGTGTGATAATAGCTGTAGGTACGTCATATATGGCTCTTATTATGTTGCACTATATTCTTTCTATGCCCAGTTTATTGAGTTTCATCATGAAGCGATGCTTAATTTCATTAAATGCTTTTTGGCATCAACTGAAATGATCACATTTTGTTTGTTTATCATTATACTTTAAGTTCTAGGGTACATGTGCACAACGTGCAGGTTTGATACATAGGTATACACATGAAATGTTGATTTGCTGCACCCATCAACTTTTTATTTACATTAGGTATTTCTCCTAATGCTATCCCTCCCCCAGTGCCCCACCCCCGAAAAGGCCCTGGTGTGTGATGTTATCCACCCTGTGTCCAAGTGATCTCATTGTTTAATTCCCACCTATGAGTGAGAACCATGCAGTCTTTCGTTTTCTGTTCTTGTGATAGTTTGCTGAGAATGATGGTTTCCAGCTTCATCCATGTCCCTGAAAAAGACATGAACTCATCCTTTTATATGGCTGCATAGCATTCCATAGTATATATGTGCCACATTTTCTTAATCCAATCTATTATTGAGGGACATTTGGGCTGGTTCCAAGTCTTTGCTATTGTGAATAGTGCCACAATAAACATACATGTGCATGTGTCTTTATAGTAGCAAGATTTATACTCTTTAGGGTATATACCCAGTAATGGGATTGCTGGATCAAATGGTAATTCTAGTTCTAGATCCTTGAGGAATCGCCACAGTGTCTTCCACAATGGTTGAACTAATTTACATTCCCACCAACAGTGTAAAAGCGTTCCTATTTCTCCACATCCTCTCCAGCATCTGTTGTTTCCTGACTTTTTAATGATTGTCATTCTACCTGGCATGATATGGTATCTCATTGTGGTTTTGATTTGCATTTCTCTGATGACCAGTGATGATGAGCATCTTTTCATGTGTCTGTTGGCTGCATAGATGTCTTTTGAGAAGCGTCTGTTCATATCCTTTGCCCAACTTTGATGGTGTTGTTTTTTTCTTATAAATTTTTTTGAGTTCTTTGTAGATTCTGGATATTAGTTCTTTGTCAGGTGGGTAGATTGCAAAATTTTTCTCCCATTCTGTAGGTTGCTTGTTCACTGTGATGGTAGTTTCTTTTGCTGTGCAGAAGCTCTTTAGTTTAATTAGATCCCATTTCTCTATTTTGGCTTTTTTTGCCATTGCTTTTGTTGTTTTAGTCATGAAGTCCTTGCCCGTGCCTATGTCTTGAATGGTATTGCCTAGGTTTTCTTCTAGGGTTTTTATGGTTTTAGGTCTAACATTTAAGTCTTTAACCTATCTCGAATTAATTTTTGTATAAGGTGTAAGGAAGAGATCCAGTTTCAGCTTTTTACATACAGCTAGCCAGTTTTCCCAGCACCATTTATTAAATAGGGAATCCTTTCTCCATTGCTCATTTTTTGTCAGGTTTATCAAAGATCAGATGGTTGTAGATGTGTGGTGTTATTTCTGAGGTCTCTGTTCTGTTCCATTGGTCTATACATCTGTTTTTGTACCAGTACCTTGCTGTTTTGGTTACTGTAGCCTTGTAGTATAGTTTGAAGTCGGGTAGTGTGATGCCTCCAGCTTTGTTCTTTTTGCTTAGGATTGTCTTGGCAAAGAGGGCTCTTTTTTGGTTCCATATAAACTTTAAAGTAGTTTTTTCCAGTTCTGTGAAGAAAGTCAGTGGTAGCTTGATGGGGATGGCATTGAATCCATAAATTACGTTGGGCAGTATGGCCATTTTCATGATATTGATTCTTCCTCTCCATGAGCATGGAATATTACTCCATTTGTTTGTGTCCTCTTTTATTTCATTGAGCAGTGGTTTGTAGTTCTTCTTGAAGAGGTCCTTCACATCCCTTGTAAGTTGGATTCTTAGGTATTTTATTCTTTTTGAAGCAATTGTGAATGGGAGTTCACTCATGATTTGGCTCTCTGTTTGTCTGTTCCTGGTATATAGGAATGCTTGTGATTTTTGCACATTGAATTTGTATCCTGAGACTTTGCTGAAGTTGCTTATCAGCTTAAGGAGGTTTGGAGCTGAGATGAGGGAGTTTTCTAAATATACAATCATTCCATCTGCAAACAGAGACAATTTGACTTCCTCATTTTCTAATTGATTACCTTTTATTTCTTCCTCTTGCCTGATTGCCCTGGTCAGAACTTCCAACACTATGTTGAATAGGAGTGGTGAGAGAGGGCATCCTTGTCTTGTGCCAGTTTTCAAAGGGAATGCTTCCAGCTTTTGCCCTTTCAGTATGATATTGACTGTGGGTTTGTCATAAATATCTCTTATTATTTTGAGATACATTCCGTCGATACCTAGTTTATTGAGAGTTTTTAGCAAGAAGGGCTTTGAATTTTGTTGAAGGCTGTTTCTGCATCTATTGAGATAATAGTGGTTTTTGTCTTTGGTTCTGTTTATGCGATGGATTACGTTTATTGATTTGCATATGTTGAACCAGCCTAGCATCCCAGGGATAAAGCCCACTTGATTGTGGTGGATAAGCTTTTTGATGTGCTGCAGGATTTGGTTTGCCAATATTTTATTGAGGATTTTCGCATTGATGTTCATCAGGGATATTGTTCTAAAATTCTCTTTTTTTGTTGTGTCTCTGCCAGGCTTTGGTATCAGGATGATGTTGGCCTCGTAAAATGAGTTAGGGAGGATTCCCTCTTTTTCCATTGATTGGAATAGTTTCAGAAGGAATGGTACCAGTTCCTCTTTGTACCTCTAGTATAATTCAGCTGTGAATCCAACTGGTCCTGGATTTTTTTTGGTTGGTAAGCTGTTAACTATTGCCTCAATTTCAGAGCCCGTTATTGGTCTAGTGAGAGATTCAACTTCTTCCTGGTTTAGCCTTGGGAGGGTGTATGTGTCCAGGAATTTATTCATTTCTTCTAGATTTTCTAGTTTATTTGCATAGAGGTATTTGTAGTATTCTCTGATGGTAGTTTGCATTTCTGTGGGATCACTGATGATGTCCCCTTTATCATTTTTATTGCATCTATTTGATTCTTCTCTCTTGTCTTCCTTATTAGTCTTGCTAGCAGTCTATCAATTTTGTTGATCTTTACAAAAAAAAAAAAACAGCTCCTTGATTCATTGATTTTTTGAAGAGTTTTTTTGTGTCTCTATCTCTTTCAGTTCTGCTCTGATCTTAGTTATTTCTTGCCTTCTGCTAGGTTTTGAATGTGTTTGCTCTTGTTTCTCTAGTTATTTTAATTGTGATGTAAGGGTGTCGATTTTAGATCTTTCCTGCTTTCTCTTGTGGGCATTAGTGCTATAAATTTCCCTCTACACACTGCTAAAAATGTGTCCCAGAGATTCTGGTACATTGTGTCTTTGTTCTCATTGGTTTCAAAGAACATCTTTACTTCTGCCTTCATTTCGTTATTTACCCAGTAGTCATTCAGGAGCACGTTATTCAGTTTCCATGTAGTTATGCAGTTTTGAGTGAGTCTCTTAATCCTGAGTTCTAATTTGATTGCACTGTTGTCTGAGAGACAGTTTGTTGCGATTTCTGTTCTTTTACATTTGCTGAGGAGTGCTTTACTACCAATTATGTGGTCAATTTTAGAATAAGTGCGATGCGGTGCTGATTAGAATATATATTCTGCTGATTTGGTGGAGAGTTCTTAGATGTCTATTAGGTCTACTTGGTGCAGAGCTGACTTCAAGTCTTTGATATCCTTGTTAACCTTCTGTCTCGGTGATCTGTCTAATGTTGACAGTGGGGTGTTAAAGTCTCCCATTATTATTGTGTGGGAGTCTAAGTCTCTTAGTAGGTCTCTAAGGACTTGCCTTATGAATCTGGGTGCTCCTGTATTGGGTGCATATGTATTTAGTATAGTTAGCTCTTCTTGATGAATTGATCCCTTTACCATTATGTAATGGCCTTCTCTGTCTCTTTTGATCTTTGTTGGTTTAAAGTCTGTTTTATCAGAGACTAGGATTGTAACCCCCCTTTTTTTTTTTTTTTTTGCTTTCCATTTGCTTGGTAGATCTTCCTCCATTCCTTTATTTTGAGCCTATGTGTGTCTTTGCATGTGAGATGGGTCTCCTGAATACAGCACACTGATGGGTAATGACTCTTTATCCAATTTGCCAGGCTGTGTCTTTTAATTGGAGCATTTAGCTCATTTACATTTAAGGTTAATATTGTTATGTGTGAGTTTGATCCAGTAATTATGATGTTCGCTGGTTATTTTGCCCATTAGTTGATGCAGTTTCTTCATAACATCGATGGTCTTTACAATTTGGCATGTTTTTTCAGTGGCTGGTACTGGTTGTTCCTTTCCAAGTTTAGTGCTTCCTTCAGGAGTTCTTGTAATGCAGGCCTGGTGGTAACAAAATTTCTCAGCATTTGATTGTCTGTAAAGGGTTTTATTTCTCCTTCACTCATGAAGCTTAGTTTGTCTGGATATGAAATTCTGGGTTGAAAATTCTTTTCTTTAACAATGTTGAATATTGGCCCCCACTCTCTTCTGGCTTATAGGGTTTCTGCCAAGAGATCCACTGTTAGTCTGATGAGCTTCCCTTTGTGCATAACTCAACTTTTCTCTCTCGTTGCCCTTAACAGTTTTTCCTTCATTTCAACCTTGGTGAATCTGAAAATTATGTGTCTAGGGGTTGCTCTTCTCGAGGAGTATCTTTGTGGTGTCCTCTGTATTTCCTGGATTTGAATGTTGGCCTGCCTTGCTAGGTTGGGGAAGTTTTCCTGGATAATATCTTGCAGAGAGTTTTCCAACTTGGTTCCATTCTCCCCATCACTTTCAGGTACACCAATCAAACGTAGATTTGGTCTTTTCACATAGTCCCATATTTCTTGGAGGCTTTGTTAATTTCTTTTTACTCTTTTTTTCTCTAACTTTGTTTCCTCATTTTATTTCATTAATTTGATCTTCAATCACTGGTACCCTTTCTTCTACTTGATCAAATTGACTATTGAAGCTTGTGCATGTGTCATGAAGTTCTCGTGCCATAGTTTTCAGTTCTATCAGGTCATCTAAGGTCATCTCTACACTGTTTATTCTAGTTAGCCACTTGTCTAATCTTTTTTCAAGGTTTTTAGCTTCCTTGCGATGGGTTTGAACATCCTCCTTTAGCTCTGAGAAGTTTGTTATTACCAGCCTTCTGAAGCCCTACTTCTGTCAATTCATCAAAGTCATTGTCCTCCCAACTTTGTTCTGTTGCTGGCAAGGAGCTGCGATACTTTGGAGGAGAGATGCACTCTGGTTTTTAGAATTTTCAGCTTTTCTTTTCTGGTTTCTCCCCATCTTTGTGGTTTTATCTACCTTTGCTCTTTGATGTTGGTGACCTACAGATGGGGTTTTGGTGTGGATGTCCTTTTTGTTGATGTTGATTCTATTCCTTTCTGTTTGTTAGCTCTCCTTCTAACAGTCAGGACCCTCTGCTGCAGGTCTGTTGTAGTCTGCTGGTGGTCCAATCCAGACCCCGTTTACCTGGGTATCACCAGCAGAGGCTGCAGAACAGCAAATACTGCTGCCTGATCCTTCCTCTGGAAGCTTTGTCCCATAGGGGCAGCCACCTATATGAGGTGCCTGTCGGCCCCTACTAGGAGTTGTCTCCCAGTTAGGTTACACAGGGGTCAGGGACCCACTCAAGGGAGGCAGTCTGTCCGTTCTCAGAGCTCAAACGCTACGCTGTGAGAACCACTGCTCCCTTCAGAGCTGTCAGACAGAGACGTTTAAGTCTGCAGAAGTTGTCGGCTGCTTTTTGTTTAGCTATTCCCTGCCCACAGAGGTGGAGTCTAGAGGCAGTAGGCCTTGCTGAGCTGCAGTGGGATGCACCCAGTTTGAACTTCCCAGCCATTTGGTTTACCTACTCAATCCTCAGCAATGGTGGACGCCCCTCCCTCTGCCAGGCTGCAGCCTCGCAGTTCAATCAGACTGCTGCACTAGCAGTGAGCAAGGCTCTGTGGGCGTGGGACCCACTGAGTCAGGCACAGGAGAGAATCTCCTTGTCTGCCGGTTGCTAAGACCTTGGGAAAAGCACAGTATTTGGGTGGGAGTGTCTCGTTTTTCCAGGTAGTCTGTCACAGCTTCCCTTGGCTAGGAAAGGGAAATCCCGTGACCCATTGCACTTCCCGAGTGAGTCAACACCCTGCCCTGCTTCAGCTTGCCCTCTGTGGGCTGTGCCCACTGTCCAACCAGTCCCAGTGAGATGAACCAGGTACCTCCATTGGAAATGCAGAAATCACCCATCTTCTGCATCAATCATGCTGGGAGCTGCAGACCAGAGCTGTTCCTATTCAGCCATCTTGGAACACCTCCTTGATCATATGGTTTTTGTCCTTTATTCTGTTGACATGACATAACACAATTATTGATTAATGTATATTGAGCCATCCTTGCATCCCTGGGATATATTCCATTTTGTCATGATGAATGATCTTTTGAATGTGTTGTTGAATTCTGTTTGCTAGTATTTTGTTGAAGATTTTTGCATCAGGGTTCATCAGGGATACTCACCCGTAGTTTTCTTTTTTTTGATGCGTCTTTGGTTTTCATGTATGTGTCTTTGTCTGGTTTTCATATTAGGATAACATTGGCGTAGAATGAGTTTGGTAGTATTCCCTCTACCTCTATTTTTCAGAATAATTTGAGTCGGATTCGTACTTTTTTTTTTTTTTTTTTTGAGATGTATCACTCTGTTGCCCAGGCTGGAGTGCAGTGGCACGATCTTGGCTCACTGCAACCTCCACCTCACAGGTTCAAGTGATTCTCCTGCCTCAGCCTCCCAAGTAGCTGGGATTACAGGTGTGAGCCACCATGCCCAGTTAAGTTTTGTATTTCTAGTAGAGACAGGGTTTCACTATGTTGGCCAGGCTGGTCTCAAACTCCTGGCCTCAAGTGATCCACCCACTTCAGCCTCCCAAAGTGCTATGATTACAAGTGTGAGCCACCACGCCTGGCCTGGGAGATATTTTATTAAAGCTTCAATCTCATTACTCCTTATTGCTCTGTCCAGGGTTTGGATTTTTTCATGGCTCAATCTTGGTAGGTTGTATCTGCCCAGAAATTTATCCATTTCTTCTAGATTTTCCAATTTATTGGCATATAGTTGCTCATAGTAGCCACTAATGATTCTTTGAATTTCTGTGATATCAGTTGTCATGTCTCCTTTTGTCTCCTTTCTAATCTCTGATTTTAGTTACTTGGGTCTTTTTATTCTGAGTTTGGCTAAAGTTTTGTCAATTTTGTTTATCTTTTCAAATAAGCAACTTCTTGTTCTTTTGTATTGTTTTCTTCATTCTTCATTTCATTTACTTCTGCTATGTTCTTTATTATTTCTTTTCATCTGCTAATTTGGGGTTTGGTTTGCTCTTGTTTCTCTAGTTTATTAAGATGCACTGTTAGGTTCTTTGTTTGAAGTTTTTCTTCTTTTTTGGTATAGGCAGTTATAACTATAAGATTCCCTCTCAATACTGCTTTCACTGTATCCCATAGATTTCAGTATGCTGTGTTTCCATCATCATTTGTTTCAAGAAAGTTTTAAGTTTCCTTCTTAATGTCTTCATTGACCCACTGGCCATTTAGGATCCTATTGTTTAATTTCCATGTGTTTGTATAGTTCCCAAAATTCCTGTTGTTATTGATTTCTGGTTTTATTTCATTGTGATAAGAGAAGATGCTTCATATTATTTCAAGTTTTTTTAATGTTTCAAAACTTATTTTGTAACCTAGCATATGGGCTATCCCTGAAAATGATTGATGTGCTGAAGAAAAGAATGTATATTCTGCCCATTGGATGAAAAGTTCTGTAAGTATCTATTAGGCCCATTTGGTCCATAGTGCAGATTAAGTTCAATGTTTCTTTGTTGATTTTCTGTCTAGAATATATGTCCAATGCTGAAAGTGGAGTGTTGAAGACTCCAGCTATTATTATATTGGGGTCTCTCTCTCTCTCTCTTTAGCTCTAATATTTGTTTTATATATGTAGGTAGTCCAGTGTTGGGTGCATATATATTTATAATTGTTATATTATTTTGCTGAATCGACCCCTTTATCATTATATAATGAATTTCTTTGTATCTTACAGTTTTTGTCTTGAAATCTATTTTATGTGATATAAGAATAGCTACTCCTGCTCTATATTGGTTTCCATTGGCATTAAATATCTTTTTATATCTGTTTATTTTCAGTCCTTACAGGTAAAGTGTCTTTTTTGTAGACAAAAGATCATTAGGTTTTGTTTTTTCATTCATTCAGCCACTGTATGTCTTTTTATTGGAGTATTTAGTCCATTTATATTCATTACTTCTGCCAGTTTGTTACTTGTTTTCTGGTTGTTTTGTGGTCTTCTCTTCCTTCCCATCTTCCTTTTAGTGATTTTCCCAGGTGGTATGTCTTAATTTCTTGTTTTTAATGTTTTGTGTATCCATTGTATGCTTTTTGATTTGAGGTTACCATGAAACTTGCAAAAACTATCATCTAACCCATTATTTTAAACTGATGGCAACTTAATACTGATTGCATAAACAAACAACAAACAAGTGAAAAGGACGCTAATACAAACTCTACACTTTAACTTTGTCACCTCCCCTTTTTAACATTTTATTTTTTCCCTGTATGTCATATTGCACTGTCTATGTCTTGAAAAGTTGTTGTAGTTATTACTTTTGACTGGTTCATCTTTTAGTCTCTCTACTTGAAATAACAATAGTTTATACACCACAAATAAAGTGTTATAATATTCTGTGTCTATCTGTGTACTTACTATTACCAGTGAGTTGTGTTAACTTCAGATGATCTCTTATTGATTATTAATGTCTTTTTCATTCTGATTGAAGAACTCCCTTTAGCATTTCTTGTAGGCCAGGTGTGGTGTTGATGAAATCCTCCAGCTTTTGTCTGGAAAATCTTTATTTGTCCTTCATGTTTGAAGGATTTTTTACTAGATATACTATTCAAGGGTGAATTTTTTTTCTTTCAGCACTTTATATATGTCATGCCACTCTCTCCTGGCCTGTAAGATTCCCACTGAAAAGTATGCTGCCAGATGTATTTGAGCTCCATTGTATGTTTTTTTTTTCTCTTGCTGCTTTTAGGATCCCTTCTTTATCCTTGACCTCTGATTATTAAATGCCTCGAGGTAGTCTTCTTTGGGCTAAATCTGCTTGGTGCTCTATAACCTTCTTGTACTTAAATATTGGTATCTTTCTCTAAGTTTGGGAAGCTCTCTGTTATTATCCCTTTGAATAAAACTTCTACCCCATCTCTTTCTCTATCTCCTTTTTCAAGATCAGTGACTCTTAGATTTGCCCCCTTGAGGCTATTTTCTAGACCTTGTAGGTATGTGTCATTCTCTTTTATTCTTTTTTCTTTTGTCTCCTCTGACTATGTTCAAATAGTCTGCCTTAAAGTTCACTAATTCTTTCTTCTGCTTGATCAGTTCTGCTGGTGAGAGACTGATGCATCCTTCAGAGAATCTCAGAAACTCTAGAATTTCTGCTATATTCTTTTTAATTACTTCAATCTTTTTGTTAAATTTATCTGATAAAAGTGTGAATTCCTTCTCTGTGTTATCTTGAATTTCTTTTAGTTTCTTTAAAAGAGATACTTTGAATTCTCTAAGAGGTCACATACCTTTTTCTCCAGGATTGGTCCCTGATGCCTTATTTAGTTTGTTTGGTGAGGTCATGTTTCTTGGATAGTCTTGATTGTTGCAGATGTTAATTGGTGTCTGGACATTGAAGAGTTAGGTATTTATTGTCACCTTTGCAGTCTGGGCTTGTTTGTACCCATCCTTCTTGGGAAGACTTTCCAGGAATTTGAAAGGACTTCGGTATTGTGATCTAAGCTATATTTGCATCCTAGGAGGCGCCCCAAGCCCAGTAAAACTGTGGTTCTTGTAGACTTGTGGGGGAATTGCCCTGATGGTCTTGGCCAACATCTGGATGAATTCTCCGGATTACCAGGGAGGTCTCTTCCCTTACTTTCTCTCAAACAAATGGACTCTCTCTCTCTCTCTCTCTCTCTCTCTCTCTTGCTTTCTCTCTGTGAGTGTGTGTGTGTTTGTGTGTGTGTGCATGCTGAGCCATGTGAGCTGAGTGTGTCATGACACAAGCATCCCTGTGGCCACAAGCACTAAGACTGCACTGGGTTAGACTTGAAGCCAGCACAGAACTGAGTCTCACCCAAAGTTTGCTGTAACCACTACCTGTCTCCTACCTATGTTCACTTAAGGCCTAGGCATCTACAATCAGCAGGTGGTGAAGTCAGCCCAGATCGTGTTCTTCACTTCAGGTCAGCAAGTTCCTCCAGGCCGGGCCAGAGATGTCATCCAGAAACCAGGAACTGGAGTCAAAAGCCTTAAAAATTTACCTGGTGCTTTTTCTACTGGAGCTAAAGCTGGCACTCAAACCACAGATGAAGTCCTTCCCCATCTTCCCTCCCCTTAACACAGGCACAACAGCCACTCCCCACAGCCCATGATGACAGGCCCATGGGGACTATTGTCAGGCTACCTCTCATGTTCACGTAAGGCCCAAAGGCTTTTCTACCAGCTTGCAGTGAATGCTGTCAGATCTAGGCCTCACTCTTCAAGACAGGGGGCTCCCCTCTGCCCCAGGGAAGGTCTGGGAATTATATCCAAGAGCCAAGGCCTGGAACTGGGGGCCCCAAAGGTCTGCTTGGTGCTTGACTCCACTATGGCCGAGCTGGAACCTAAGGTGCAAAACAAAGACCCCTTTACTTTTGCCTCTGCTTTCCTCAAGCATAAAATGTCTCTCAGCATAGCCACCATAGCTGGGAATGTGCTGGGACTTACCTGAAGCCAGCATGTCTGAGAATCTCACCCAAGGCCCATAACTAGTACTAGCTGGGTGTTGCTGCTGGTTATTCAGGGACTAAGGGATCTTTAGTCAATAGGTGGTGAGTACTGCGAGAACTGGGTGCTTCTCTTCAAGGCAGCAGATTCTCTTATGGCCCAGGGTGCCATCCAGGAACTAAAGCCTATAATAGGGGCCTCATAGCTCTGTCCAGCACCCTATCCTGCTGTGGCTGAGCTGGTATCCAAAATTCAAGACATAATTTTCTTTACTCTTCCTTCTCCTCTCAAGTATAAGGAAGGAGTCACTTTTGTTGCTGCAAGCTGTGCTGCCTGGATTTGGGGGAGGGGTGCCACAAGCACTCTCTTAGCCACCTCAGCTGGTCTCTTACTAAGTCACATGCCACCCAAATTTACTGGCTCCCAGCTCAGCACAGCACTGGGACTTGCCTAGGAGCTCCAGTCTTTGTGGCCTACACTGCCTTTCAAGTTTGTTAAGGACCCCAGGGACCTTTAGCTCACAGTGATGAGGCTTGTCAAAATTCAAGTCCTGACTGCTGGGATGAGTGATACTCCTCTGGCTAGGGCTGGTCTAAATGTTTCCTCCAGGGGCAGGCATTGACTGGGTCTAGCGCAGCTTTGCTTTCTGCTGTGACAAGGCAGCACTGAGTTCAATGCAAAGTCCCCAAACCTCTGTGCTCTCCTTCCTCCAAGCACTCAAACTTTGTCTCTGCCCCATGCAGCTGCTGCTGCGGGATTTGGGAGTGGTAATGTCAGCAGTTTAAGACTATCTTTCCTATCCTCTTCAGTGCCTCTTTCAGTAATATGAAGTTAAAACCAAATATTATGATTGCTTGTCTGATTTTTGGTTCTTTTGAAGGTGCTTTTTTTGTGTGTAGATAGTTGCTAAATGGGGTGTCCTGTAGGGGTTGGGGGTGGTGGGAGGATGATTAGTAGGGGGTTCTATTCAGCCATCTTGCTCCACTCCTCTTTGTCAAGTTTCGATATTAGAGCAATGCCACCCTCACAGAATGTGTTTGGAAGTATTAGGTCCTTTCCAATATTCTAAAAGAGGTTGTGTGGAATCAGCAGTATTTCTTCTTTAAATGTTTGGTGGAATTGAAGCCCATGAAGTCATTTGGGCTTAGAGTTTTCACTGTGGGAAGTTTTTGTTTTTGTTTTAACTAAAAATTTAATTTCTTTAATATACACTGATATATTTATACTATTTATTCATGAGTGAGGTTTATTAGTTTGTGTTTTTCAAGGAATTTGACTATTTCATTTAAGTGGTTGTATTGGTCCATTTTCATGCTGCTGATAAAAACATACCTGAGACTGGCCAATTTACAAAAGAAAACAGTTTAATGGACTTAGAGTTCCACGTGGCTGGGGAAGCCTCACAATCATGGAAGAAGGCAAGGAGGAGCAAGTCACACCTTACATAGATGGCAGCAGGCAAAGAGAGAGAGCTTGTGCAGGGAAACTCTCATCATTCTGCACCTGGCTGCTCCCAAACCTCATGTCCTCAGATTTCAAAACCAATCATGTCTTCCCAAAAGTCCCCCAAAGTCTTAACTCATTTCAGTATTAACTCAAAAGTCCACAGTCCAAAATCTCATCTGAGACAAGGCAAGTCCCTTCTACCTAAGAGCCTGTAAAATCAAAAGCAAGCTAGTTACTTCCTAGGTACAATAGGGGTACAGGTATCAGGAAAATACAGCCATTTCAAATGGGAGAAGTTGACCAAAACAAAGGGGCTACCGGGCCCATACAAGTCCAAAATCCAGTAGGACAGTGAAATTGTAAAGCTCCAAAATGATCTCCTTTGACTCCATGTCTCATATCTGGGTCACACTGAAGCAAGAGGTAGGTTCTCATGGTCATGGGCAGCTCTGCCTCTGTGGATTTGCAGCATATCACCTGCTTCCCAGCTGCTTTTATGGGTTGGAGACCTCACATTTACCTTTCTTACTGCCCTAGCAGAGGTTCTCCATGAGGGCCCGCCCCTGCAGCAAACTTCTTTCTGGACATCCAGGCATTCCCATACATCCTCTGAAATCTAGGTAGAGGTTCCCAAACCCCAATTATTGATTTCTGTGTACTCGCAAGATCAACACCATATGGAAGCTGCCAAGACTTGGGGATTGCACCCTCTGAAGCCACGGCACCAGCTCTACATTGGCCCCTTTCAGCCATGACTGGAGTGGCTGGGATGCAGAACACCAAGTCCCTAGGCTGCTCACAGCATGGGGATCCTGGACCCAGTCCCATGTTTTACTCCTAGGCCTCTGGGCCAGTGATAGGAGGGGCTGCCATGAAGACCTCTAACATGGCCTGGAGACATTTCCCCCATTGTCCTGGGGATTAACACTGGACTCCTCATTATTTATGCAAATTTCTGCAGCTAGCTCAAATTTCTCCTGAGAAAATTGGTTTTTCTTTTTTATTGCATAGTCAGGGTGCAAATTTTCCAAACTTTTATGCATTGCTTTCCTTATAAAACTGAATGCTTTTAACAGCATCCAAGTCACCTCTTGAATGCTTTGTTGCTTAGAAATTTCTTCTGCCAGATACCCTAAGTCATCTCTCTCATGTTCAAAGTTCCACAAATCTCTAGGGCAGGGGCAAAATGCCACTAGTCTTTTTGCTAAGACATAACAAGAGCCACCTTTGCTCCAGTTCCAAACAATTTCCTCATTTTCATCTTAGACCACCTCAGCTTGGACTTTATTGTCCATATCACTATCAGCATTTTTGTCAAAGCCATTCAACAAGTCTCTAGGAAGTTCCAAACTTTCCCACATTTTCCTTTCTTCTTCTGAGGCCTCCAAACTGTTCCAGCCTCTACCTGTTACCCAATTACAAAGTCGCTTCCACATTTTTAGATATTTTTTCAGCAATGCCCCACTTAGTGGTACCAATTTACTGTATTAGTCCGTTTTCACACTGCTGATAAAGACATACATAAGACAGAGCAAAGAGAGAGAGTGCTTGTGCAGGGAAACTCCGGTTTTTAAAACCATCAGATTTTGTTAGACCCATTCACTATCACGAGAACAGCACAGGAAAGATCCCCACGATTCAACTATCTCTCACCAAGTCCCTCCCACAACATGTGGGAATTCAAGATAATATTTGGGTGGGGCAAAAAGTCAAACCATATCAGTGGTCAAATATGTTGACATAAAGTTTTCATTTTTTAAAATTGTTCCTTTAATATCTGCAGATTGCAGTGATGTCACCTGTCTCATTCCTGATATTGATTAGTGTCTCTTTTCTCCTGTATAATATTCAACACTATATAAACACCATATATTCATTATCTCACTTAATCCTCAAAGAATCTGATAAGAGAGTCATTATATTTTTAACAGATAAAACACTGACGTTCAATAAACATAAGTAACATCACTCAAGGTCAAACAGCTAAATCTGAATGTGATTTCAGGGTCCTGCCTGGCTCATAATGGTTTATTATGTACAAGTTGACTTGTTACTTTATAAGTAACTGAAATGTAACTGAGCCTCCTTGGCTAGCCGTGCCCTCATATAACATCTTCTATTGAATTCTCCCCTCCCTGTCCTCAACTCTAAGTGCAAAAGCATTGATGACATGGACTGTATTGAAGGTTTCATACTAAGACAAGGGAGGAGCTGGTCACACGGCAACACATTAGAAATATCCACATTTAAAAGAAGATCTAAACTCCATTTCTTCACAACAGCTTTCAAATATGTCTTTTCTCTCTTTCTTTCTAAAGCTTTTCCTCCTTGTTTTTCCCAGAAGAGCTGGTCGTTCTCTCTTCAACATTTGCAAAACCCACTCCAAGAAAAAAAATTAGAAATGATTCATTATTCTTCTAGCATTCCCTTGGTAGTGCTTAATTTTTAAATTGTTTCCCAAAGCATATATTTCACATTCCCTGATCCTCATTAACAATCCTGTGAAAGTTTTCAGATGGAAATGGGGAAAGCATGACTCAGACAATTTAAGAGACTTGCCCAAGGACACAGTTAGTCAATGGTGCAGCTCAAAACTTTAGTGTGTACCATCTCCTAAAAACTTAAAGCACAAAATTTCTTCCCTCATTCACTATCTTAGATGTGAAATTAAATTTTAGGGAATTATTTTGGCTTACATATAAAAGGCAAAGATTTCTTAGAAGGGTAGCATTGTGAGCTAGCATATGACCAGTCATTATACCTTAAAGTTCATGAAGATATTCAGGACAGACTGGAGCATGGAGCAAGAGAGGAATGGGAAGATGATGAAATGGTATATAGGAAGCTGAAACCTGGATTATCCTCTGGACATGAGTGAAATCCAGACCTGGGCCTATCCTGCAGTATATTAGAATCCACAGAGGGCCTTACTTTCCCATGTTCTTCTCTTTCAGAATCCATCCATTTATTTAATAATTTATTCCTTAGGATTTGAGTTTCTTATTCTTTCTTTACTCTCAACCCTGAGAACCACAAGAGCTTATTGGAAAAAGAAATCACCTAAGCATCCCTGAATTATCTGTAATTCAAGACCACCTGTAGATCAGGACTAACCTTCTGAGGTCCATCAGCTTGTTATGGTCCTGTTCTCCACGGTGAAATTAGTTTCCCTGAGACCTCATTATCAAGCAGGATCTTATGCCTAGTAGAAGAAGGGATTAGAATCCTCCAGAGAATTTCTTCTCAAATGTTGTCTCAGGCAAATGATGAGAAAATCTTTTTCCCCATTTCTCCATGCTAAAGTGAAAGAAAACAGCCTTCCTTGAAATTATGTGATTCACCAGAAACATCTGCCATTAATTCCAGGAACAAGGCTTGAAATATGAAAATGTGTAGAAAGCAACGGGGAGGGTCTCACAGAGAATCCATGGGATGAGATGTGGCAACTCCTTGTTAAATGTTTCATCAGCTATCCCTTCCTGAACTGAAATTGGTGGTCTTTGACTCATGAAATGTCTTGTTCTCAGCACCAGTGTGCAGAGAGGACATTAAATCAGGTCAAAGAATGCCAGCCACATAATATGATGCTGATAGGGCTCTGAATTCTTTTCAGAAGACTGGCATTTCACGTTTCAAATGGCCTAGCCCATCTTCCAAAACAGGATGCACTGCATCACCCAAGCCCCTTAAGCCAGTCTGGTCAACAGCCTGACACTTGAGGTACCATAAGCTAGACTGTCATCATCTAGAGTCATCCAGTCCTGCCACCCAGCTTGTCATTCCCAGACAGATAAAAAACAGAATTCTCACTCGCAATTAATTGTGTAGACTTATATATTTCATTAATTTGACCAACATCTATGGAGAGCCCAAAGCTCACTAGACACTCTAAAGCACTGAGGCCCCAGAGAAGAGACCATTCCTTGCCCTAGATGAAGGCCTTTAGGACACGAAGAAGAGCAATGCAATGGTTACTAAATAGTGCGCTTAGTATTGTGGATAGTGGTGAACATGAGAACATATGAAAACCCTAGAAGGTCTCTAGCCCTACCTAATCCAGTGGGGAGGAGGGGAGGGTACAAGAAAATCTTCCTGAAGATACCAGTTTTTGATAACTCTTTAAATGGCAGGGAGAGTCACATAATGAAAGGGCAAGGAAGGTCTTAGCCTCTAACAAAATAAGAATGATGTCCATTTGGTTAATCAATAAGTGGAAAGTAAAATGAATTGATGTAAAATGAAAAACACAACGATGAAAGAATATAGTTTAACTCTAGAACTGAAAATTAAGTGTGATAGTTTCCTATGGTTGCCATAAAAATTATCACAAACTTAATGGCTTAATACAATACGAATTTAATATCTTACAGTTCTGCAGTTTAGAAGTTTGACTTGAGTCTCACAGGAATAAAATCAAGGTATTGGCTGGGCTGCATCCCTTTCTGGAGGCTCTTAAAGATAACCTGTTTCCTTGCCTTTTTTCAACTTCTAGAGCCCATATTCTGACCTTGACCCCTTCCTCCACCTCCAAAGTCAACAACATAGCATCTCCCTGAAACTGCTTCCATCTTCACATATCTTTCTCTGACTTTTCTGTAGCTCTATCTTCCATTTTTAAGAAACATTGTGATTACATTGGGCCCACCTGGATAACCAAGATTATCTCTCAATTTTATGGTCAGTTGATTTGCAAGCTCAATTCCGACAGCAACCCTAATTGTCTTTTGCCACGTTACCTAACATCCAAGTTTGGGAAACTTAGGATGTGAAAATTTTTGTAAATTTCCCCGAAGAAGCAAAGTATCTCCAAAATCACAATGACAAGATGGTTCAGAGAACCTAAGGAATATGTGAATGTTAAATAGAAATATTTGGCTGGGCGCGGTGACTCACGCCTGTAATCCTAGCACTTTGGGAGGCCAAGGTGGATGGATCATTTGAGGTCAGGAGTCAGAGACCAGTCTGGCCAACGTGGTGAAACCCTGCCTCTACTAAAATTACAAAAATTCCCCGGGTATGGTGACAGTCCCCTCTAGTTCCAGCTACTAAAGAGGCTGAGGGAGGAGAATTGCTTGAACCTGGGAGTTGGAGGTTGCAGTGAGCTTAGATTGTGCCTTTGCACCCCAGCCTGGGTGACAGAGCGAGACTCTGTCCAAAAAGAAAAAGAAAAAAATATTTTAGTCAGGGGGTTAAAGAGGTTAAAAAGACACAGCAGTAAAGATAAATGTGGAGTTTTTGTTGGAGCATTTTCAAACCTACTGCTTGTTGATTCTACCTGAGAAAATGTAGCACATAGGCATTATGAATGGATGGAATGTGTTAACACATCACTACTGGATTAGGCTTTTTACAATAAAAAAAAATGTGGGTACATGGTAGATGTGTATATTTATGGGATTACATCAAGTTAAAAAGCTTCTGTACACCAAAGGATACATTCCTATCATTTTGAATGTATGACTTCTCCCATGTCCTTGTCACTGGCTTTCACCTACACCAATGAAACCAACTCATTCATACTAAGAAATAGTTTTTAAAGCTTCTCTACCAGTAACTGTCAGAGCCTTTAAAATATTCATACCCTTTGGCTCAATAATTCACATTACAAATATATGCCAAGGTAATGATTCAAAATTTAAAGATCATCTAAACATCTTTTATGAAAAGTAAAAAAGTTTGTGTCAGCATTCAACTGCATAAAATATTTAAAAAGGAGGTTGATGATATACATTGGAGCACAATCTAATAATTAAATATAACCTGGTCACTAAAAACCACAGAAAATTGGCTACCTGAGAAATCCTAAAATGCTAACAGAAGAAAGACAATTTATGAAACATTAAACACTGTATTAACATAGCTATTTTTAACATAGCTATATTTTAAAAAGACAATTTATGAAACATTAAACACTGTATTAACATAGCTATATATATAAATTTTAAAGGCTGAAAGAATATAAAGCAAAACCCATTGTCTCTGTGTGGCAGAACTATGGAGATCATATTTATTCTTTCCCTTTTTCCATAGAAATATTTATAAGCAAGTCCTTCTTGTGCGATGGAAAACTGTTTTAGAAATAATATTTTTCTTATTGGTAACCGTCTCAATATGTAGCTGGTAGCAATAGGTGTGGGTCCAGGAGGGTTTAGATATGAACCCAGCAGGTAATCAGGTCCCCAACTCTTCTCACCCAAGTGAATTATTCACAACATCTTAAGCAAGCCATATAACAACAGACAGTGGAAGCTCACACAACACAAGATAAAAGGAAAGCACCAACAAGAAATTGTGTCCACATCAATCACACAGGCTGAGGCATAACTGATATGCTGTCCCAGGTTTAGGTGAGACAGACCTGCTTCAGACACTACACTAAGGGGCAGTGTCTAAGTAGGCTGCATTTGGAACCGACGGGTTGATGGTGGCAATTCCAGGAAAGCCTAGCATTCAGTCCATTGCAGACACTCAATAATTATCCACTGAATGAGAAGTTACCATCCTTTCCCCCTTTCTTATGTTGCGGCACCCACAATACGTCTGCAGAGAAATAGGACTAAGTGGTCACCAACTTGTAGCTATCATGTAGAAAAGCAGCAGAGAGAGGCAGGAAACACTATCATCTGTATAGTCACTTATGCAGTGTGTGTGTGTGTGTATGTGTGTGTGTGTGTGGACCCCTCACTCTTGGACCTTGTTTCCAATTGTCTAACCTCTACCACCTCCAATCAACAAAAATTTCCTAAACGTCATAACCCTAGTCCGCTGTTTCCTTCCCCTGATCAAGCTATTCTTTTTGTTCCAATTATGAGCACTTATACTTTTATTTTTTTCCAGTTTATCTCTTCCACTTATCTCTTCACTTAACAGAGTTTAAGTCTCTGTTATCCAATTTTGAATATTTGCTTTGCATAATAGAAATGTATGTATTTAATAATAACTAATTCTAAGTAACTATTTATTATTGGTATTTAATAATAAATTCTGTAAGTAATTCTGAATTTTGGAGTAATAAAGATAAATTTTCCTTAGACTGTTTTTGCTCTCTCCTACTTCATGTGCTGAAGGAAGGATGGGATATAAAATTGTATTACGTTTAGTGTGGAATCAGCCTGGTAATGACCATAAAAGGTATAATTAGGATCACATCTTAGTTATTTCTTGCCTTTTGCTAGCTTTTGAAGGAGTTTGCTCTTGCTTCTCTAGTTCTTTTAATTGTGATGCTAGGGTGTCAATTTTAGATCCTTCCTGCTTTCTCTTGTGGGCATTTAGTGCTATAAATTTCCCTCTACAAATTGCTTTAAATGTGTCCCAGAGATTCTGGTATGTTGTGTCTTTGTTCTCATTGGTTTCAAAGAACATCTTTATTTCTCCCTTCACTTTGTTTTGTAGCAGGTAGTCATTCAGGAGCAGGTTGTTCAGTTTCCATGAAGTTGAGGAGTTTTGAGTGAGTTTCTTAATTCTGAGTTCTTGTTTGGTTGCACTGTGGTCTGAGAGACAGTTTGTTATAATTTCTGTTCTTTTACATTTGCTGAGGAGTGCTTTACTTCCAACTATGTGGTCAATTTTGGAATAGGTGTGATGTGGTGCTGAGAAGAATGTATATTCTGTTGATTTGGGGTGGAGAGTTCTGTAGATGTCTATTAGGTCCACTTGGTCCAGAGCTGAGTTCAATTCCTGGATATCCTTTTTAACTTTCTGTCTCGGTGATCTGTCTAATGTTGACAATGGAGTGTTAAAGTCTCCCATTATTATTGTGTGGGTGTCTAAATCTCTTTGTAAGTCTCCAAGGACTTGCTTTATGAATCTGGGTGCTCCTGCACTGGGTGCATATATATTTAGGATAGTTAGCTTTTCTTGTTGAATTTATTCCTTTACCATTTTGTGATGGCCTTCTTTGTCTCTTTTGCTCCATGTTGGTTTAAAGTCTGTTTTATCAGAGACTAGAATTGCAACCCCTGCCTTTTGTTTTGTTTTGTTTTCCATTTGCTTGGTAGATCTTCCTCCATCCCTTTATTTTGAGCCTATGTATATCTCTGCACATGACATGGGCCTCCTGAATACAGCACACTGATGGGTAATGACTCTTTATCCAATTTGCCAGTTTGTGTCTTTTAATTGGAGCATTTAGCCCATTTACATTTAAGGTTAATATTGTTATGTGTGAATCTGATCCTGTCATTATGATGTTAGTTGGTTATTTTGATCATTAGTTGATGCAGTTTCTTCCTAGCATCAATGGTCTTTACAACTTGGCATTTTTTGCAGTGGCTGGTACCAGTTGTTCTTTTCCATGTTTAGTGCTTCCTTCAGGATCTCTTGTAGGGCAGGCCTGGTGATGACAAAATCTCTCAGCATTTGCTTGTCTGTAAGGATTTTATTTCTCCTTCACTTATGAAGCTTAGTTTGGCTGGATATGAAATTCTGGGTTGAAAATTCTTTTCTTTAAGAATGTTGAATATTGGCCCCCACTCCCTTCTGGCTTGTAGAGTTTCTACCAAGAGATCTGCTGTTAGTCTGATGGGCTTCCCTTTGTGGGTAACCCAACCTGTCTCTCTCTCTGCCCTTAACATTTTTTCCTTTATTTCAACTTTGGTGAATCTGGCAATTATGTGTCTTGGAGTTGCTCTTCTCGAGGAGTATCTTTGTGGTGTTCTCAGTATTTCCTGAATTTGAATGTTGGCCTGTCTTGCTAGGTTGGGGAAGCTCTCCTGGATAATATCCTGAAGAGTGTTTTCTAACTTGGTTCCATTCTCCCCATCACTTTCAGGTACACCAATCAGACGTAGATTTGGTCTTTTCACATACTTCCATATTTCTTGGAGGCTTCGTTCATTTCTTTTTTACTCTTTTTTCTCTAAACTTCTCTTCTCGCTTCATTCATTTGATGTTCAATCACTGATACCCTTTCTTCCAGTTGATCGAATTGACTACTGAAGATTGTGCATTCGTCACATAGTTCTCATGCCATGGTTTCCAGCTCCATCAGGTCATTTAAGGACTTCTCTACACTGGTTACTCTAGTTAGCCATTCGTCTAATCTTTTTTCAAGGTTTTTAACTTCTTTGCAATGGATTCAAACTTCCTCCTTTAGCTCGGAGAAGTTTGATCATCTGAAGCCTTCTTCTCTTAACTCATCAAAGTCATTTTCCATCCAGCTCTTTTCCATTGTTGGCGAGGAGCAGCATTCCTTTGGAGGGGGAGAGGCGCTCTAATTTTTAGAATTTTCAGCTTTTCTGCTCTGTTTTTTCCTCATCTTTGTGGTTTTATCTACCTTTGGTCTTTGATGATGGTGACGTACAGATGGGTTTTTGGTGTGGATGTCCTTTCTGTTTGTTATTTTTCCTTCTAACAGTCAGGACCCTTAGCTGCAGGTCTGTTGGAGTTTGCTGGAGGCCCACTCCAGACCCTGTTTGCCTGGGTATCAGCAACAGAGGCTGCAGAACAGCGAATACTGCTGAATAGCAAATGTTGCTGCCTGACTGTTCCTCTGGAAGCTTCGTCTCAGAGGGGTACCTGGCCATATGAGATGTCAGTCTGCTTCTACTGGGGGTGCCTCCCAGTTAGGCTACTCGGGGGTCAGGGACCCACTTGAGGAGGCAGTCTGTCCATTCTCAGTTCTCAAGCTCCATACTGGGAGAACCACTACTCTCTTCAAAGCTGTCAGACAGGGACATTAAAGTCTGCAGAGGTTTCTGCTGCCTTTTGTTCGGCTATGCCTTGCCCCCAGAGGTGGAGTCTACAGAGGCAGGCAGGCCTCCTTGAGCTGCAGTGGGCTCCACCCAGTTCAAGCTTCCAGGCTGCTTTGTTTACCTACTCAAGCCTTAGCAATGGTGGGTGCCCCTCTCCCAGCCTTGCTGCTGCCTTGCAGTACAATCTCAGACTGCTGTGCTAGCAATGAGCAAGGCTCCACGGGTGTGGGACCCTCCGAGCCAGGCATGGGATATAGTCTCCTGGTGTGCCATTTGCTAAGACCATTGGAAAAGCACAGTCTTAGGGTAGGGGTGACCCGATTTTCCAGATGCCATCTGTCAAAGCTTCCCTTGGCTAGGAAAGGGAATTTCCTGACCCCTTGCACTTCCCCGGTGAGGTAATGCTTTGCCCTGCTTTGGCTCACACTCGGTGGGCTGCACCGACTGTCCTGCACCCACTGTCCGACAAGTTCCAGTGAGATGAACCCGGTACTCAGTTGGAAATACAGAAATCACCTGTCTTCTGCATGGCTCACGCTGGGAGCTGTAGACTGGAGCTGTTCCTATTTGGCCATCTAAGATCAGAGCAGAACCGAAGGAGATAGACACAAAAAACCCTTCAAAAAATCAATGAATCAAGGACCTGGTTTTTTGAAAAGATCAACAAAATTGATAGACTGCTAGCAAGACTAATAAAGAAGAAAAGAGAGAAGAATCTAAAAGATGCAATAAAAAAATGATTAAAGGGGATATCATCACTGATCCCACAGAAATACAAACTACCATCAGAGAATACTATAAACACCTCTATGCAAATAAACTAGAAAATCTAGAAGAAATGGATAAATTCCTGGACACCTACACACACCTAAACCAGGAAGAAGTTGAATCCCTGAATAGACCAATAACAGGCTCTGAAACTGAGGCAATAAGTAATAGCCTACCAACCAAAAAAACTCCAGGACCAGATGGATTCACAGCTGAATTCTACCAGAGGTATAAGGAGGAGCTGGTACCATTCCTTCTGAAACTATTCCAACCAACAGAAAAAGAGGGAATCCTCCCTAACTCATTTTATGAGGCCAACATCATCCTGATAGCAAAGCCTGACAGACACACAACAACAAAAAAAGAGAATTTTAGACCAATATCCCTGATGAACATCAGTGCAAAAATCCTTAATAAAATACTGGCAAACTGAATCCAGCAGCACATCAAAAAGCTTATCCACCATGATCAAGTGGGCTTCATCCCTGGGATGCAAGGCTGGTTCAACATGTGCAAATCAATAAACGTAGTCCAGCATATACAGAACCAAAGACAAAAACCACATGGTTATCTCAATAGATGCAGAAAAGACCTTTGACAAAATTCAACAGCCCTTCATGCTAAAAACTCAATAAATTAGGTATTGATGTGACGTATCTCAAAATAATAAGAGATATTTATGACAAACCGACAGCCAATATCATACTGAATGGGCAAAACCTGGAAGCATTCCCTTTGAAAACTGGCACAAGACAGGGATGCCCTCTCTCCTCACTCCTATTCAACATAGTGTTGGAAGTTCTGGCCAGGGCAATCAGGCAGGAGAAAGAAATAAAGGGCATTCAGCTAGGAAAAGAGGAAGTCAAATTGTACCTGTTTGCAGATGACATGATTGTATACTTAGAAAACCCCATTGTCTCAGCACAAAATCTCCTTAAGCTAACAAGCAACTTCAGCAAAGTCTCAGGATACAAAATCAGTGTGCAAAAATCACAAGCATTCTTATGCACCAATAACAGACCAACAGAGGGCCAAATCATGAATGAACTCCCATTCACAGTAGCTTCAAAGAGAATAAAATACCTAGGAATCCAACTTACAAGAGATGTGAAGGTCCTCCTCAAGGAGAACTACAAACCACTGCTCAACGAAATAAAAGAGGACACAAACAAATGGAAGAACATACCATGCTCATGGATAGGAAGAATCAATATCGTGAAAATGGCCATACTGCCCAAGGTCATTTATAGATTCAATGCCATCCCTATCGAGCTACCAATGACTTTCTTCACAGAATTGGAAAAAACTACTTTAAAATTCATATGGAACAAAAGAAGAGCCCTCTTTGCCAAGACAATCCTAAGCCAAAAGAACAAAGCTGGAGGTATCATGCTACCTGACTTCAAACTATACTACAAGGTTACAGTAACCAAAACAGCATGGTACTGATACCAAAACAGAGATATAGAACCAATGGAACAGAACGGAGCCCTCAGAAATAATGTCACACATCTACAACCGTCTGGTCTTTGACAAACCTGACAAAAACAAGAAATGGAGAAAGGATTCCCTATTTAATAAATGGTACTGGGAAAACTGGCTAGCCATAAGTAGAAAGCTGAAACTGGATCCCTTCCTTACACCTCATACACAAATTAATTCAAGATGGATTAAAGACTTAAATATTAGACGTAAAACCATAAAAGCCCTAGAAGAAACCTAGGCAATACCATTCAGGACATAGGCATGGGCAAGGACTTCATGTCTAAAACACCAAAAGCAATGGCAACAAAAGCCAAAATAGACAAATGGGATCTAATTAAACTAAAGAGCTTCTGCACAGCAAAAGAAACTACCATCAGAGTGGACAGGCAACCTACAGAATGGGAGAAAATTTTTGCAATCTACTCATCTGACAAAGGGCTAATATCCAGAATCTACAAAGAACTCAAACAAATTTATAAGAAAAAATCAAACAACCCCATCAAAAAGTGGGCAAAGGATATGAACAGACACTTCTCAAAAGAAGACATCTATGCAGCCAACAGACACATGAAAAATTGCTTATCATCACTGGCCATCAGAAAAATGCAAATCAAAACCACAATGCAATACCATCTCACAGCAGTTAGAATGGTGATCATTAAAAAGTCAGGAAACAGCAGGTTCTGGAGAGGATGTGGAGAAATAGGAACACTTTTACACTGTTGGTGGAACTGTAAACTAGTTCAACCATTGTGGAAGACAGTGTGGTGATTCCTCAAGGATCTATAACCAGAAATACCATTTGACCCAGCCATCCCATTACTGGGTATATACCCAAAGGATTATAAATCATGCTGCTATAAAGACACATGCACACGTATGTATTGTGGCACTATTCACAATAGCAAAGACTTGGGACCATCCCAAATGTCCATCAATGACAGACTGGATTAAGAAAATGGGGCACATATATGCCATGGAATACTAGCAGCCATAAGAAAGGATGAGTTCATGTCCTTTGTAGGGACATGGATGCAGCTGGAAACCATCATTCTCAGCAAACTATCGCAAGGAGAAAAAACCAAACACTGCATGTTATCACTCATAGGTGGGAACTGAACAATGAGATCACTTGGACACAGGAAGGGGAACATCACACACCGGGGCCTGTCGTGGGATGCAGGGAGGGGGGAGGGATAGCATTAGGAGATATATCTAATATAAATGATGAGTTGATGGGTGCCACACACCAACATGGCACATGTATACATATGTAACAAGCCTACACACTGTGCACATGTACCCTAGAACTTAAAGTATAATAGTAATAATAAAAAGGAAATACTTCCTACTTCATAGAATATTTTGCAACTGTAGGGAAGATCGCACATTGGAGATGATAATCATAAAAACGTTATTTCTTTAACTCTCTAAATAATTTCATTAAAATTCTTTCAATAATTTTTCATAGCTAAGACAGTGATATGATCTATTCAGAATTATAGATTTATAGTAAATATATCAGGGTATTTTATATGGGATAGAATTTGAAAGTGTAAAATATAATCTCCAGTGAAGGGAAGATTTTTTCGCCCCCAAACAAATGGTTTTTGTATTTTATTATTGAAAATAAAGAAATAATAAATGAAAACAAAAAGGATCAGAGCAGAACACCTCACAGGGAAAAGCTCTGGCCTGCGTCGCCTCAATCTACTGAAAAACCCTGGCATTTGGTTTGAGGCCTTGTTTAAACGCGAATTTACTTGGAAAGGAGTTTTAAGCTATTTTTAGTCAGTGTGAGTGGATTACAAATACTTTCTTCATAATCCATTTTCAGAGGAGGGAAACAAAGATAAAGATGACATCTTGGAAGCCTGTGGGAGGACAGAAAATGGCACAGGGAACAGAAGCAAGAGGCAGCAAAGGGACACATGATTGTCTGCACCGTTGTGCTTGTAACTGGTCTTAGACATACTTATGCCACAGACATTTGCCAATTCAAGACGTGCATTTTAACATGGCCTCTCACCTTGGGGCTCAGGAAATTACAATCTGGCTGAAAAAAATGAGCATTCCAGAATGTATAGCACATGAACTAAAGTGTCTAGAGAAAATGTATTTTCCTTTTCTGTCCCCAAAGTGTGAAACCCGAAGCATCTTTAACTAAGAATGATTGTGAAGCACATGATTCTTCGCTCATAAAAAATCTTGGAAGAAACTAGTGCTATACTTTTGGCTCCGAGTTGCAGATGAAGCAGGAAATGTTAAAATATTCTGGACTCCTACACAAAGGCTCTCAGTCTAAAATGGAATAAGAAACTCTTTTGGAAAAGATAGGGGATTAACAGGTGTGGGTTTTGAGTGTGTGCATTCTCCTTAGCTGACTCCTGAAAGTGTCCCCAAGGTTCTGTCTTTGGGAGATGGAAAGAGACAAAGCCTTAGGCAGGCTGATGCACAGATACAAAGATACTTATGTTTGTCAGGAGCAAAAAGGAAACCATGAGTCACACAGAAACGAAGGATTAAATACATAAAAGAGTTTTTTGCTTTTCCTGGAATTCTTACTAGGAAAAAAAGCAACTTTTTTTTCCCTTAGTGCAACAAATACCATTTTTCAGTGTAGAGATGAAGAGCATGTTTACATGTGCAAAATTAAGTGATTTTTCCAATTTATAACCTTCCTTCTCTTTCATTAAGGTCAAACAAAATGCCTTCCAGCAGACGAATTGCTACTCTTTTAGACAAAAATAATCTATAGAATGTAAATGTATAAACCTGAATTTTATAATGTTTCTGTGCCTTTGAAGGCAAGAGTACACTTCTATTAAGTTATAGTAGTTCTATACTACTGAAAAAATATGGCAGCTTAAAAGAGAAAGCTCTTACCTTGGTTTTCCTTAAATTTACCAAATTTATTCAATTTTATCCAAAGCATTACACTACCAGTAAAATATGTGACAGATGGTGGGGAAAAGAAAATTTTTAAAGGTCTCACAATTCTTATCTGTCTTCTAGTTTACAGTATGTATTGTTTTTAGTGAAAGATAACAGCAGTGTGCTTTAGTGCGTAGGCAAATGTACACTGAATACCAAAATGGGCGATGCATACCTAAAGGACGCTATTTCTGTTGCTTCACTGGATTATTGAAATATGGGAAATGAGGTTGGTGGGCATGATGTGAAGAGCCTGCCATAAAGAACTAAACTACAGTGTCCTTTATCCAAAATGATTGGGACTAGAGGTGTTTCAGATTCTTTGAATTTTACAATATTTGTGTTATATCAATTGAGGATTCCAAATTCAAAAATCCTAAATTCAAAATGCTCCAATAAGGATTTCTTTTCAGCATCATGCTGGCACTCAAAATGTTGCAGATTTTGGAGCATTTTTAACTTCAGATTTGGGGATTTGGGATGTTCAACCTGTATTACACATGAAAGTAAGGCCAGGGTTAAATCCTCAAGCTTATCTCCCACTTTGCTAAAGTGGGAACCATATATTCCAGAATCCTTCAGTTTTGAGTTTCCCCCACTTACGGTTTTCATGGATTTAAGTGATCCAAGAAAATAATGTTTCTGGTGGTGGCTGATGGGTGGAGTGACCACCTCTCCCGTACAAACACCTTAAGCACCACTGTGTCCAGATTTAGACTCTGACCAATAAGAGATAAATTTACCTAGAGTAGCTATCAAAGAAGTACAGTTGGAATCAATAAGGAGTTGATTCAGGTAGTAGAGTTTGAATCAATTGTCGGCCTAAAGGAGGAGAAAAAGATGCTTACTAAAAAGCATAATTAGATAATTTGCCAAAAGGAAAAGTTCTATTTGACACAATGACTAGGTGAGTGATTTTCACATTCTTCCCTCAGTACTGACAAGAAATATATCACACACAAATTATATCAATTGTACTTGCTATTTTAATGTCTGAATTCCTTCCCCCATTTTCCCCTTGTGAGCAGAAACACTCTCATCTCATCTTTGTATCCTCACTGCCTACCATGGTCCCTATAGAGCAGAAGAGTCCTTTGATAAATATTACTGGATATCATAATCATGACAATCGCTGAAATTAAGGGTAAAATGTAACAAAGGAAGATTTGACAATGAGAATTTACACACATTCCCAAGACTGTCCAAGGAAGAGAACACTTGTTCAATGCAACTATTCCAGGTCTTTGAAAGGAACTCTCAAATACCTAATATATTGTAGAGGTAAAAAAGAAAGAAAGAAAAGAGCTATATAATCATTACAGCCTGGAAAATGTCATGAACTTTCTTGGGAGCCAAGTTACAGTCAGAGTTGTCTAAGCAGAGGTGACATAACCAGTTGTGCATGATATTGCAAGTGTATTACATGAACATTGGACCTTTAGTTTCTTCCCAATTCAAAAGTCAATAGTTGGCCTATTCATTTGGCTGTGTACAGTTACTTGTTGATCACGTCCCAGAATGACAATGAGCATCCTTGCCCACCTCTATATTCACTGTTAAGAAGTGTCCTTGGTAGTTTTGTTTTCTAAGGCAATTTTCCTAGCAAGAAGGAAACAAGGGCTCTAAGATAAGTGAGCTTGATTTTAAAGTCAGGTACATCTTTTATAAGATACCCTTACTGATACCCTGGCCTCTAGTCCTATTCTATCTAACCCATTTTCTTCTCTGATGCAAGAGTGACCATCCTAAACATAAACCTGAAACTACCACCACACTCCACTCCATAAGACCCTTTAATGTCATCTAATTGCCTTCAAAAGAGAGTCTAAATGGCCCTAAGTGGTCTTTCCCTTAACTACCTCTTCATCTCCAGATACTCCCTCCGCTTGCCCTATGTTCAGACATTGAGAAATTTACAGTCCTCAATTGTGACATGTGCTCTGTCTTCCCTATCTCTGGAGATCAGCAATTCTCCACAGGACACAATTTTGCCCCCCAAGGGACATTTGGTAATGTCTAGAGGCATTTTTTGGTTATTGCAATTCAGAAGATGCTACTAGCATCTAGTGGTAAAGGCCAAGATGCTGCTAAACATCTACAATGCATAGGATTGTACACCAGTCTCATCAAAGGATTAACCAGCCCAAATGTCAATAGTGCTGCAGTTGACAAGTTCTGTTTTAAATAAATGAATGATAGCAACCTATGTGCAGCAAATCTTAAGGGAAATCCCCTTAAACAGTTCCTCTAAGACAGAGTTGGCAAACTGTGACCTAAGCCAAATTGGGCTCACTGCCTGTTTTTGTAAGTAAAATGGTACTGGAACATGGCTATGCCCATTTGCTTATGTATTGCCATTTTATCTATGGCTGCTTTTGCAGCAGAGATAAGCAGTTGCAAAATAGACCGTCTGTCCCACAAACCCTAAAATATTTTCTATCTGGCTGTTCACAGAAAAAGTTACCAACCCTGCTGTAAAATACCCCTACTAGTCTCCTGATCCTAAGATTTCAGAAAATGTATACAGTTATGACTTGTACACGAGAAAGAAAATAAATTTTCCCAACTGCCACACTATTTCTGTTTTGGAACAGTAAACATAGATATAGAATAACTTAAAAGTTGTTTTCTGGGTGTCCACATAATCTTCTGGGAAAACCATTTCCTGGAAACAAATACTGAGCTTTGCTGGCAAGATATCACTAAAGAGAGTTCAGGGCTTGGCAGGAGCAGATGTGAGGAGGGTTGGGGTGGGGTGGCGTAAGAAAGACTTGGCAATCAGATCTTACTCTTTCCTCTCTAGAAGTCTCTCCACTCAACATGTTCTGAACACAGCCTGGCATACCCTTTGAAGCAAGTAGACTCTGTCATGTCTCAGTTTCAGGTACTTGCTAAAATTTGCATCAAGAGATGGTAAGAGACAGTGAGGCAAATGGCTGTTAGGAGAAAAATAACAAATGTCTCAAGAACTTGCTTTGCTGTTGAATCGTTCCTCTAATATTAATATTGCTAATAAAATGAGAGGCATACAGAGGTTGCAATAGCTGCGTGACCCTGGAAATGTCAGCGAGGGTTTCCCCACATGGTTATTGTTGGCAAATGCAGCAGTTGAGCAATGCAGATATATATCAGATGCATGAAATATCAATTCAGTATATAAGTTATTTTTTATATAATAACCCTCCATTTATTGTGTTTATGGTGAAGGAAATGGGTTCCTTATTACCACATGTGTATATACCCCTATGCTCATACATACCGCATTGTGCTTCTTACCTACTGAGATATTCATAGTTTGGGTGGCATCCCAGGAACTATAGGAGAGAGAGGGGAGTTTCTGTGACTGCCCACATAGGACATATTTTCCCTGGGGATAGAACATAGGAGAGTACTGCTCCTATAATTGGGACATCTACCTATCAGGCAAATCAAAATAGGGTTCTTCCCAAATATTTGAAAAAAAATCATGTGTGCAAGCAGCCAGAGAGCAAGGATAGTAAAATAAAACAGAGGTTGTCCTGAGAGCAAATGCCAATATCAGAAATGGGATCTGCAAGGATACTGCAAAGTCTGCAAAACCACCAAACAATCCCTTTGTGCAATTTATTTATATATTCATTCATTCATTTATTTATTTTTTGAGACAGAGTCTCACTCTGTCACCCAGGCTGGAGTGCAGTGGCACAATTTTGGCTCACTGAAACCTCCGCCTCCTGGGTTCAAGCGATTCTTCTGCCTCAGCCTCCCAAGCAGCTGGGACTACAGGCGCAAACCACCACATCCAGTTAATTTTTGTATTTTTAGTAGAGAGGGGGTTTCACCATATTGACCAGGCTGGTCTCGAACTCCTGACCTCGTGATCCGCCTGCCTTGGCCTCCCAAAGTGCTGGGATTACAGTAAATTATTTTTAAAAAGTGTTTTCTCTGACAGGAGTAGCTCTAAAAACAGGACATGAAACCCTGGACCAGCAACAAGGCTGGGAAATCAAGCCTGAGAGTCCTGCAGTATGCCAGGGATCCCAAAGGCGAGCTTTTCCTAGGAAAAAAAATATAACTTAAATAAAACCATATCAAATAATAATAGAAATCTAACTACATAAATTAAATCAGTAGTTTAAAATCTTCTCCAGAAAAAAAAATCTTAAAGACGAATTTTTTAAAGGCTGACATATGTAATTACTCAATTATATGTTTAAAATCCTGTATAATAAAACACCAGTAACCAAATCAAAAAAGATCTGTATAAAAAATTACAAAATATGTGAAGTCTTTAATAGTCAAATTAATATGCAGAATCTATAGAGAACTCCTAAAATCAATTGAGTGAAAAAAGAAAGTTATGAACAAGAAATTTATATGAGACAAAATATAAATGGCCAATTTTGTATAAAAAGATGTATATATACCTCTCAATAGAAAAATGCAAATTAATATTAAATATTATTTTGGGTCTATCTGTAGTAGTTTTCTTTTTTAAAAGATTTCAGTAGCTTTAGGGGCACATGTGGTTTTTGGTTATATGGATGAATTGTATGGTGGTGAAGTCTAGGATTTTAGTGCACCCATCACCCAAATAGTGTACATTGTACCTAAGAGATAGTTTTGCATCCATCACCCCCTCCATTCTCCCCCTTTCTGGGTCTGCAATGTCCATTTTACCACTCTGTATGCCTTTATATACCCATAGCTTAGGTACTACTTGCAAGTGAGAACATGCAGTATTTGAGTTTTGATTCCTGAGTTATTTCACTTAGAATAATGCCTTCCAGTTGCATCCGAATTGCTGCAAAAGACAATGTTTCATTCTTTTTCATGGCTAAGTAGTATTCCATGGTGTGTATGTGTATATGTACCACATTTTCTTTACCTACTCATTGATTGTTAAATACTTAGTTTGATTCCATGTCTTTGCAATTGTGAATTGTGTCATGATAAACATATGCATGCAGGTGTCTTTTTGATATAATGACTTATTTTCCTTTGGGTAGATATCCATTAGGATTGCTGGATGAAATGTAGATCGACTTTTAGTTCTTTAAGAAATCTCCATACTGCTTTCCTACTAATTTGCTTTCTCACTAGCAGTGTATAAGCATTCCCTTTTCATCACATTCACGAAAACATCTATTGTTTTTTGACTTTTTAATAATGGCCGTTCTTAAGGTGGTTATCTCATTGTGGTTTTAATTTGCATCTCCCGGCCGGGCGCGGTGGCTCAAGCCTGTAATCCCAGCACTTTGGGAGGCCGAGACGGGCGGATCACGAGGTCGGGAGATCGAGACCATCCTGGCTAACATGGTGAAACCCCGTCTCTACTACAAATACAAAAAACTAGCCGGGCAAGGTGGCGGGCGCCTGTAGTCCCAGCTACTGGGGAGGCTGAGGCAGGAGAATGGCGGGAACCCGGGAGGCGGAGCTTGCAGTGAGCTGAGATCCGGCCACTGCACTCCAGCCTGGGCGGCAGAGCGAGACTCCGTCTCAAAAAAAAAAAAAAAAAAAAAAAAAAAAAAAAAAAAAATTTGCATCTCCCTGATTATTAGTGACACTGAGCATTTTATGTTTGTTGGCCATTTGTATATCTTCTTTTGAGAAATATCTACTCATGTCCTTTGTCCATTTTTTAATAGGATTATTTCTTTTTTTCTTGTTGATTTGTTTGAGTTCTGTGTAGATTTTGGATATTAGTCCTTTGTTGGATGCACAGTTTGCAAATATTTCCTACCTATTCTTTGAGTTTTCTATTTCCTTTGATGATTATTTCTTTTGCTGTACAAAGCTTTTTAGTTTAATTAGGTCCCATTTGTTTATTTTTGGTTTTGCTGCATTTGCTTTTGAGGTCTTAGTCATAAATTATTTGCCTCCCTCTTGTCCAGAAGAGATTCTCCTAGGTTTTCTTCTAGAGTTTTTATGTTGTCAAGTTTTAGATTTAAGTCAATATTTAGTTAATTTTTGTATATGGTGAGAGGAATCCAGTTTCATTCTTCTACATGTGGCTATCCAATTTTCCTGGCACCATTTATTGCACAGCATGTCTTTTCCCCAGTTTATGTTTTTGTATGCTTTGTCAAAGATTAGCTGGATATAAGTATTTGGCTTTATTTTTAGGTTCTCTATTCTGTTCATGTATTCTGTGTATCTACTTTTATACCAATACCTTGCTGTTTTGATTATTATAGTGTTGTAGTATAATTTGAAGTCATGTGATGCCTTAGATTTGTTCATTTTGCTTAGAATTGTTTTGACTATTCAGGCTCTTTTTTGATTCCATATTAAATTTAGAATTAATTTTTCTAATTCTGTGAAAAATGATATTAGTATTTTGATAAAAATTGCACTGAATCTATAGATTGCTTTGGCCAGTGTGGTTATTACCATGATATCAATTCTTTCAGTCAGTGAGCATAGGATGTATTTCCATTTGTTTGTGTCATCTGTAATTTCTTTCAGCACTGTTTTATAGTTCTCCTTGTAGAGATCTTTCACCTCCTTGGTTAAGCATATTACTATGGATTTTTTTTTTCTCTGCGTGTGTGTGTGTGTGTAGCTATTGTAAAAGGGATTCAGCTCTTGATTTGATTCTCAGCTTGGTTATTGTTGGTGTATCACAGATCCATTGATTTGTGTACATTGTTTTTGTAAACTGAAACTTTATTAGATTTATTTTTCAGATCTAGAAATCACTTGAAGGAGTCTTTAGGGTTTTCCAGGTATAAGATTATATTATCAGCAAAGAGATAGTTTGACTTCCTCTTTTCCAACTAGGATGCTGTTTATTTCTTTCTCTTGTCTGATTCCTCTGGCTAAAACTTCCAGTACTATGTTGAGTAAAAGTGATGAAAGTGGGCATTTTTGTCTTGTTCCAGTTCTATGGGGGAATGCTTTCAACTTTTCCCTGTTCAATATGATCTTAGCCGTGGGTTTGTCATATATGACTTATAGTATTTTGAGGAATGTTTCTTCTATGCCTACTTTGTTCAGGTTTTTATCATAAAGGGACACTGGATTTTATTGAATGATTTTTCTGTGTCTATTGAGGTGATCCTATGGCTTTTGTTTTAAATTCTGTTTATGAGATGAATTACATTTATTGACTTGCATTGAACCATCTCTGCATCGCTGGGATGCAACCTACTTGATCAGGGTAAAATTTTTTTTTGGTTGAGCAATTGGATTCAGTTTGCTAGTATCCTGTCAAAGATTTTTCATTTATATTCATCAGGGGTATTGGTTTGTAGTTTTCTCTTTGTGTTATGTTATTTCCTGGCTTTGGTATCAGGGTGATACTGGCTTTGTAGGATGAGTAAAGGAGGATTACCTCCTTCTTTTGGAATAGTTACTGTAAACTTGGTACAAATTCTTTGTCTGGTAGAATTTGACTGTGAATTTATCTGGCCCTGGGTTTCTTTTTGTTGTTGTTGCCAGTTTTTAAATTGTTGATTTAGTCTCACTGCTTGTCATTATTCTGTTCAGGATTTCTATTTCTTCCTGAATCAAGCTAGGAGGTTGTATGTTTCCAGGATATAGCCATTTCCTCTAGGTTTTCTAGCATGCATGCAAAGAGGTGTTCACAGTAGTCTCAAATAATCTTGTATATTTCTGTGGCATCAGTTGTAATGTTTCAATTTTTATTTTTAATTGAGTTTATTTGAATATTCTCTTTCCTTGGTTAATCTAGTTAGTGGTCTATCAACTTTGTTTATCCTTTCAAAGAATGAGCTTCTCGTTTCATTGGTCTTTTGTATTATTATTATTATTATCGTTATTATTATTATAGATAGGGTCTTGCTCTGTTGCCCAGGCTGGACTGCAGTGGCTTAATCATGGTTTACTGCAGCCTCAACCTCCTGGACTTAAGCGATTCTCCCACCTCAGCCTCCCAAGTAGCTGGGACTATAGATGCACATCACCATGCCAGGCTAATTTTTGTATTTTTTTGTAGAGATGACGTTTCACTGTGTTGCTCAGGCTGGTTTTGAACTCCTGAGCTCAAGCAATCCTCTGGCTCTCAGTGAAATGCACTGAGGACTTCTCAGGAGAAGGGACGGAGCCACCACAGCTCTCCTTTAAGGCCAGCAGGAAAGCAATCTGCCTCCCAGTTACACCCCTTACCCAGTCTTCCAGCTACTCAGATCAGACAGGCACCTCTTTTCATCTGCATGGATGCTGATATTCCATGTACAGAGGGATTGTGACTCTGCCTCTCATGCAAGCCTGAACCTGGAAAGCACGTCTATGGGGATGCAGTCACCCTGAAGTGTTCCACAAATGCTGCCTACCGATGTATCCACACCAAGTTCCTATGGGAGAAGCTGCAGCTGTGTCTGCAGTGCTTGATAAGAGAGAAAAGAAGTCACCTTCTCTAAGACTCTTCACAAGCACCAGGGGAGCAATCAGTAGTAAGCACCCCATTCAGCTCCCACAAACTTGGTAAGGCAGGTCTCACACCCACAGTGTTCTGCTAGCAGTAGCTAGCTGCATTCTAGGCAGCCTGCACTCAGAACTCAAAACTGCCCCAGGCCATAAGCCTTCCTGAGACAAAAAACCTAGCCTTCAGATCACGCCCCTCCTGGTGGTCCACTCACAAAGCAGGGTATCCACCTCTTGTGCCCATGGTTATAGCACACTTCCTGTGGTTCTAGTCAACAGGGTTTTTCCCCACTTGAGATTATATTGCAGATGTTCAGTGGGAGCTTCTTTCTACCTGCGACCACCACCTGAGTTAACTGACAGACTTTCATGAGGTCCCATGTGAGGTAGGATCAGGAATGGCTTTCCTTCATCCCTGCTGGAGTCTGGGAGTGCATGCAAAGCACATCCTAATGCCACTCCTTCTCATATACTCCCCACTGCTCACTAAGTTAGCTCCAGCACTGGGTAGGATTAAGGGCTTCCCGTGTGGCCTGGATTGCCCAGCTCCCCTGTAGGAGAGCGTGTCATAGCAGCAGTCTCTCCTCCTTTCATGGTGTGCAAACTCACAGTTTTCCATCTGGTTCACAGTATAGGCTGCTGCCTTCCACTTCTTTCAAAGGGTTGGTGGTTTCTTCCAGTTTTTCTCTTAAGTTCTTTTGTTGCTTATTGGAAAAATGTTCACAGTGTGACTCTCTATACACTATTTTGTCTTTCCAAGTAGGAGAGGTATGCTAACATTGCCTCCAACATGCCATCTTGAAAAAAGAATTAAAGATGAATTCTATGAAATATCCAAAGAACAGATCATCCCAAACTGTTCTAGAGAAGGGGAAGGAGGAACATTTCCCAGTGCCCTCTATGAGACAAACATAACATTGATGCCCAAACCAGAAAAAAAGAGTTGACAAAAGAAAACCATAGGCAAATTTCACTCTAAAACACAGATATAAAAATCCTAAAAATAATATTAGCAAACCAAACTCAACAGTTAAAAAACATATGTAACATTATAACTGAAATGAGTTTATCCCAGGAATTCAAGGGTGGTTTAATAGTCTATAAATATCTTTTATAATATTAACAAATTAATAGAGAAAAACCATATGATCTCAACTTCACAAAAAAAAAATGCTTGAAAATATTCTATATCAATTCAAAATGTGAGATTTTGTTTGTTTTTAAGCATTTCTTACAATGGAACAGAGTCCTGAGGCAGACAGGCAGAAACAAAATTTGAAATGTTACAATGTTAGGGAAAGGAAGGAGCTATCCAATAAATAGTGCTGAGAAAATGGATTCCCTCTGTGAAAAATAAAATGACACTGGACCTCTTACCTCATACTGTATTAGTCTGTTCTCATGCTGCTAATAAAGACATACCTGAGACTGGGTAATTTATAAAGGAAAGAGATTTAATGAACTCACAGTTCCATATGGCTGGGAAGGCCTCACAATCATGGCAGAAGGCAAAGAAAGAACAAAGGCATGTCTTACATGGCAGCAGGCAAGAGGACTTGTGCAGGGAACTCCCATTTATAAAACCATCAGATCTCAAGAGACTTGTTCATTATCATGAGAAAAGCATGGGAAAAATCCACCCCCATGTTTTAGTTACCTCCTCAGCTTTGGGTCCCTCCCATGACACCTAGGGTGAGGTTTGGGTAAGGACACAGAGCCAAACCATATCATATACCATACATAAATGTTAATCCCAGATGGATTAAGGACATTATTGTAAATGGCAAAACTTTAAGACTTTTGAAAGAAAACATGGAAGACTATCTTTATAACCTCAGTATAGAAGAGGTTCTATGTGATAATAGTGTTGAATATTATCATACAATGATAACCTAGAAATTCCACATCCCCGCATAAAGGCATACATTAAGAATGTTCATGGTAGTTAAACTCATATTTTGTTATTTTAACTTTTTTTAAGTTCAGGGGTACATGTGCAGGTTTGTTACATAGGGAAAGTTGTGTCATGGGTTTGTTGTACAGATTATTTCATCACCCAGGTAACTAATAGGTATTAGTAATGAATAGGTAACTAAAATAACTAATGGATATTAGTAACTAATAGGTAACTAAACTAACTAATGAATACTAGTTATTTTTCCTGATCCTCTCCCTCTTTCCACCCTCCACTCTCCAGTAGGCCCCAGTTTCTGTTGTTCCCCAGTATGTGTCCATGTGTTCTCATCATTTAACTCCCACTTACAAGTGAGAACATGTGGCATTTAGTTTTCTGTTCCTGCATTAGTTTGCTAAGCATAATGGCCTCCAGCTCCATCCATGTCCCTGCAAAGGACATGAGATCTCATTCTTTTTTATGGCTGCATAGTATTCCATGGTGTATATATACCACATTTTCTCTATACAGTCTATCATTGATGGCCATCAGTGATGGCCATCAGTTTGAGACTGGCCTGACCAACATGGAGAAACCCTGTCTCTAATAAAAATATAAAATTAGCCAGGCACGGTGCCCAGCTACTCAGGAGGCTGAGATAGGAGAATCACTTGACCCGGGAGGCAGAGGTTGCAGTGAGCTGAGATCGCACCACTGCACTCCAGCCTGGGCAACAAGAGTGAAACTCTGTCTCAAAAAAAAAAAAAAAAAGATACCAAGTCCTTTGAGGCAACATGGATAAAGCTGGAGGCCAGTATCCCAAGCAAATTAACACAGGAACAGAGCTCTCACTTATGAGTAGGAGTTGAACACTGAGTACACACAGACACACAAGAAAAGGAACAACAGACACTGGGACCTACTTGAGGGTGGAGGGAGAAAGGAGGGTGTGGATCAAAAATCTACCTATCAGGTACTATGCTCATTGCCTGGGTGGCAAAATAATCTCTCCACCAAAAACCTGTGACATGCAATTTACCTACATAACAAACCTGCACATGTACCCCTGAACATAAAATAAAAGTTAAAAATCTAAGTGATTTTTTTCTATTTGGCCTATACTACATCCATCACAAAACAGAATTACACTGATTTTCCCTCTATATGCGTGTAACAAAATCTTTTAGGAAAATAAAAATCCAGTGTCTCCCCCCACCCCCACCCAATATTTTAGGATAAAATAGAAGCATTGTGAAAACATGTCATACTTAACTGTAGTTTTGTGAATTTCAGAGCAGAAAGTAGGAGCTAAGTCAATTAGCACAATAGACAAATGTGAAGAAGAGAAAGAATAAAGTATAGCTAGATATAACAGAGCAGAAAATCACTGAAATTTAATCTGTTAATTATTTTATGCAACTCATTGTGCTCTTCCCAGAGATACTGTCAGATCAAGGAGAAAAACAGAGTCACATCGCTTCCTAAAAAAAATAGTCCAATGTCTTTAATAATCAGAGATTCAGCATTCAGCTTCTAAGGAAGGATTGACTCTTCCTGATTCCTTGGAGATTAGTCTTAATAACCACAGACAGAAGAACTCATAGCAATGAGCCAGGATGAAATTTTTAAAATATTTTATTCTAGAACACACAAAAAGTGCAGCAGTGATCTCATGCTCATGGAATTCACTGATCTTGCCACATTCCACACCATCCTGGAGCCACTGGCTTGACAGGATGGTGGAATGGTCTTTTTGAACACTCAGTTATAATGCCAGTTAGATGGCAATACCTTGCAAGGCTTGTACAAGGCCCTCCAGGAGGCTGTATATGCTCTGAATCAGTATCCAATATATGGTACTCTTTCTCTCAGAGCCAGAAGTCACAGGTCCAGGTATCAAGGGTGGAGATGGGAGAGGCACCATTTCCTATTCACTCGTAGTAACCCACAAACAAAATGTATGCTTCCTGTTCATTAGACCTTATGCTCTGTTGCCTTAGACGTCTTAATCCCAGAGGTAAGAATACTTCCAACAGGAGATACAACAAACTTCCATTAAACTAGAAGTTGAGACTGCCACTTTGGGCTCCTCATGCCTCTGAGTCAACAGCCAAGAAGGGAGTTATGATGTTGGCTGTGGTGATTGATCCTGACTACCAAGGGTTAATAGGATTACTATTCCCCAATAGAGATAAGGAAGAGAAGTCTGAAATACAGAAGATCCCTTAGGGCATCTTTTAGTATTACCATGCCTTGTGATTAAGGTCAATGGGAAACTACAACTACCCAATCCAGGTAGGATTACAAATGACCCAGACTGGTCAGGAACGAAGGTTTGGGTCACCCCACAGGTAAAGAGCCACAATGAGCTGAGGTCCTTGCTGAAGGCAAAGAAAATACAGAATGTGGAGTAGCAGAAGATAGTTATAAATACCAGTTACAACTACATGACCAGTTACAGAAACGAGAATTGTAATTTCATGAGTATTTCCTTCTCATTTTGTTATGGGTGCATATATCTGGGTGCACATGGATATATATTAAGCAAATATATTTGCTTTATTTCCGACCTTATTTCCTTATCATGTAAGATGATATGTATTAACTTTATATCAGTATTTAACTATTGCTAATTTTACATCATAGTATGCAAGAGTAACTTGTAGGATATGTGTGTGTGTGTGTATGTGTGTGTATGTAACTTGTACATAGTATTATGTGTAACCTGTAGAGTATCAGAAGAGTAAATGTCACTGAAAGACTTTACCTTCTCTTCTGAGGAAAGGATTAGTATTCCTTGTGTACACAGGATCCTCGTATCATGGTATGTGGAATTACAGCCTTGTTTTTGTCTTTATTTGAAGGTTAGGAATGGTTTAAGGAGATTCATATGGGTGCCAAGCTTACAAGGAGTAGATTGTGATGGTTAATTTTATGTGTCAACTTGACTGGGCTAAGGGATACCCAGATTGTTGGCAAAACATTATTTCTGAGTGTGTCTGTGAGGGTGTTTCTGGGAGAGATGAGCATTTGAATGGGCAAACTGAGTAAAGAAGATTGCACTCACTAAGGTGGGTGGAGGTAATCCAATATGTAAATGGAACATAAATGTGGAAGAAGGGTGAATTTGCTTTTTTTCTTTGGTGGAACTGAGATATCCAAGTTCCTCTGCCTTTGGACATATATAATCCTGGTTCTCAGGCCTTCAGACTCAGACTGGGACTTATACCATCAGCTCCCCTTTTTCTCAGGCCTTTGGACTTGGAATGAATTATACTACCAGCTTTCCTGGTTCTGCACCTTGCATATGACAGACTGTGGGGCTTCTCAGCCTCTATAATCACATAGGCCAATTCCTATAACGAATTTCCCCATATATATCTATATTATTGTGGGGCTTCTTGGCCCCCATAATCACATGAGGCAATTCCTATCATAAATTTCCTCTTCTTTCTATCTATCTATCTATCTATCTATCTATCTATCTATCTATCTATCATCTCTCTATCCTATTGGTTTTATTTCTCTGAGGAACCCTGACTAATATCTCAGGGTAAGAAATCTACAGAGATGTGAAAAACTTTGCCCTATTAAAAAAAAAAGCATCAGCTACTAACCAGCTGGTACAGATTTGAGTGGATCCCTAAATCTTAGTAAGGTCTGGGTTCAATGAACTCGCAAAGAGAGAGAGTGTGAAGTTAAAAGCATGACTACAGTTTGTGTGACCAATAACTATTGTTGACATGTGGTGGGATGATGATGTAGTAATCAGAGAAAATCTTTTTCACAAGCTCCCACCTGGATTTTTAAAACATTTCAATGGAAACAAACAAGTGTCAGTCTTTCAGCAGCTGACTGCTTGCTTCACTTTTCTTTCTTTCTCCAGCAGTCTACTTTGCAGTCTACTTTGGATCTTTCACTATCCCTTAGCAACTCCTCCAACATTGTGAAAAATACAGATGAAATTCAAACCAAGCCATTTTGCCTTCATTTGCCAGTTCGATAAGGCAAAGAAAGGCAAGTTCGATAAGGCAAGAAAACGGACATGTTGCAAACTTACTTTTATAGTAAGTTTCCCCACATTCATGGTAGTAACATCTGCTTATTACACCACTGTCCTTTTCCAATCATTATACTTGCAATCCATCACTTCCTGAATGTGAAAGTAATAATCTATCCCCAGAGGAAACCAAGGATTATTATTGCCATTCTTTGTTTGTTTAGACCAAGAAACGCAGCCAAACTCCAGTTTTTGCCTAAGGGTAAATCTTTTGGGATCCATGAATATGGATTAAAAGTAGTGTGTGGTGAAGATTACAATGATCTCTAGTCTCCTGACAGTAAAAGATGATTTGTTTCAAGTCAGTGACTACCTGGGACTTTCATATTCACTTTAGCATTTCACAGCAAAAACAGCACTGGATTGAGAGTTAGAGACCCAGGTTCTAACCCTGTCTGTGCTACTCCTCATGCTCCTTGCAGAAGTCATATAACTTCTCCAGACCTTACATCTCTTTCTAAATTTTAATTTATACTCTAGCTAAGGTCTCTCCTAGCTGTGACCTTCTTTGAGTCCTTCCCCCTAGCACCTCTATGCTTCCACTAACCAAAACTCGGAAAAGTGCAAGATTCAACTTTGGAGACTTAAAGGCGATTGCAACCTTTGCCAAGTTGGGAATCACCTACAGCTGTTACTCTAGCCTTACGCCTCTAGGGAGACAGTTAGTCAGAAAAGTTTCTTAATAAATAGGGCTAGCCCTTGGCTAAGCAGTCAGATAGGTGGAATTTGCGTTTCACACTCCTCCCAATTTCTATTTCAGAGTACCCTTCGTGCCAGGCAGTTTTCTTGTATCCCGTAGAACCAGCCTTTAGCAGTCAACTAAACCATAGGATGTAGGTGGCCGATAAGCCTAAGGTAGGATTTCTTCTAAAAACTATGTTGGAACAGAAGATTCTTCGAGAATGAAAAAGACTCAACAGTTTTCCCAGCATGTGCCTCTCTTTTAGTCTTCCCTTCCACCCATCCAGTTACTGAGGCCAATTCTTAAGGGCTATCCTGGGTTCCTCTTTCTAGCATACCCACCATGTAGTCCACCAGTAAATCCGGTCAGCTCCATTATTGAAGAAGATCCAAAATCCAACTGTTCTTCATCATACCCATTATTATTATTCTAATTAAAGGCTTTGCATTTGAGGGGTAGTATATACAGAGAAATAAAGGAGAAGCAAAGAGAAGCAGGCTTGGTTTAATGCAGAAGTCAGTAGACACCAGAAAGAATTTGTTTTCTGAGAAGGAACGCCATATAAATATAACAACTTAGCAACCAGTACTGAGGGAAAGATGCTTCTCATCTAGCTTTGGCAACAGCCTCCCAATCGGTCTTTCTGTTTCTGCCCATGCCCACAAGAAGGCTATTTTCATCCCAGCAGGCTGTTCTACAATGGCTGCCAGAGTAAGCCAGTTAACAGGAAAATAAGATTATGGTCAAAATTCCCCCATGGCTTCCCATCTGTCTTGGGTTCAAAGCCAAAATCTCATCCATTGTATACTTATCCCTGTGTACTGGCCCCCCTGACATCTCTGACCTCACCTCCTCCCACTCACCTTACTCCTCCTCTCCCCGCACCAGCTCTCTCCTCATTCCTCAGATACACCAGGCATGCAGCTTAGAACCTTCATGCTTGATGTCCTTGCTGCCTTCTCTGCTTGGAAACCCATCCCTCGGGGGCTTTCAAGGCTTGATTCCTTGTGACATTCAGTCCACTATCTCTTCCAGAGACTTTTGGAAACCACAGTATATGAGTGCACTACACACACACACACACACACACTTGCACACAAACACACCTTCTCTATGCCCTTATTGTTTTTTGTTGTTTCACTTTTCACCACCTGACGTCATATATATTTGCTTATTACAGGTTGAATGTCCCTTATCTGAAAATCCAAAATGCTGCAAAATGTCAAACTTTTCGAGTACCAGTATGATGCTCAAATGAAATACTCATTGGAGCAATTCAGATTTTGGATTTTCAGATTAGGGATGCTAAATCAGTAAGTATAATACAAACATCCCCAAATCACAAAAATCTGAAACTTGAAACATTTCTGGTCCCATGCATTTCAGATAAGCGATAATCAACCCACATCTCCTGTTCCCCTGTCCTCCTTCCCTCCACCAGAGCAGAGCTGCCTCTTGTTTATTGTTGGAGTTTTGCTGTTGGGACAGTGCCTGATATGCCCTAAACACTCAGATACTTATGACAGTGAACGGACTGAGGGATGGATGAACCATTCTCTAATCCAAGAAAATACACGTTGGTCCTTCTTCCAGCTTCTCCTCAGAACACATCTACTGACATATTCTAGAAAGGTCACAACCAAATGGCATCCAGCCCTGGTAGGACAGGCTTTGCTTCAATCCCTCCTTATGGGGATTGAAGTAGTATATCCTTATGGGGATATGAGGTAGTATATTGCTAGCAATTACTTACATATGACATTTCCTCTTTTTTTCTTACTTTACTATTGGTTTTGTCCAGATGCATCAAGGTGTGCTTAATTGACATGTACTATGGTCATAAAATCTCGCATTCAATCTAAATCTATCAAAATAATTTCTAAGAAAATGCTCTAAGAAGAGGAGGTTTTAGAGTGTCAATACTCTAATTTCAATTGTCTGGGGCCCTGAGCGCCAATTCAAAACAACTGACTAGTTTGCATTTACTGGTAGAAAAGTGAAAAGAACTAGAATTCATTAAGTCTCCACCAGCAACAAGCATTGTGCTCAGAGCTTGTCAAATGCTATCTCAGCAAATCTATGGTATCTCTATAAATCATCCCATGATTTCAATCATATAAATGAAGAAAATGATGCCTGGGGTGACTTTAAAAAATTAGCCAAAGTTATAGAATCGAGAATCTGACACCTATCTGAATCCAAAATTCATTCTCCTTCTATATCAAAGACACAACATTCACACCATTCAAGGGAAAAATCAGTCCTTTTTCCTTCTCATGCACAAGCCCGTGACTAATATTATTTGGCTAAGGATTTTGTTGAGGGGCCAGAAGAGTTCTAAAGAGGTATTCTCAAGCTTGAAATCCACAGCCTTTGAAACGGAACTTATCTAGCATGCACGGGGATTTGATCGGTTTTCACGGGAATTTACTTCTAGCTTAGGAAAACTCAAGCACAGAATAAAGACTTATCTACATATTAGTGTCCACATTAGTTTAAAAACCATTGAAAACAATTATTCCAGACTAGTTTTCTGAAATGCTAATAAGAACTGGTTTCCAAATATTAAGCAGTACCTTGTAGCTTCTGGGAGTACAAAGGGAACCTTCCTGCTTCTCTGTAGCTGTTTCAGAAGCCCAGCCTTTCATTCGGGCATGACTTGAGGTGCATTGGGCAGGTGCTGGGGACGCAGCAGGGAACAGCGAACACTGTGCTACTCCTTTCATACTCATGGTCTGATGTAGCAAGCAGACAATTATGTGAATCTTTAATTACTTTTTTTGTTAAATGCTATCAACAAGTGCAGAGTTGTGCTATTACAGAACCTATAATCCCTGCTAAAGTGGTCACGATAGACTTTCTTGAGAAAGTAATGTTTGAGCTGAGAGCTAATCAATGAAGAGACATGTCTTAGGTGGAGGGATTGGGTAGTGGTGGCTGAGAGTCAGTTTTTTCTGGCAGAGAGAGCATCTTGTAGCAAAGTCCTGAGGTGGAAAGGAGACTAATACATATGAAGAACTAAAGGGAGGCCATGTGGCTGGAAGCTGAATTTGAGGAGTGAGAAGAGGAGAAGACTGCAGTGAGATGAAGCTTCCCAGATGGAAAGAACTTGAGAGGGATTCTGGGATGGGCTCCAAGAGCTATAAGAAGTAAGGAAATGTTTTAGGCAAGCGTGCTTTATTCAGATTTGCATTCTGAAGGGTTCACCCTAGACGTAGTGTGGAGAGTGGCTTCATGCATTGGAAGCTAATTAAACATAGATGGAGGAGGTGGAGCTGATAAATACAGAGAAGACAGTGAGCATGCAAAGGCCAGAAAACAAAAATAAGAGTAGCAATGAATTTGTATGAAAGTCAATGCATTTGGGATATGTCTACAAGGTAGAATCAACAGAACCTAGTGATGCATTGGATATAAAAGATAAGGGAGAGGGGCGTCAAAAATGACTCCTAGATTTCCAGCAGGTTGGCTGGACGGTCACACTGTACCCTGGGGAGGAAAACACAGCAGGAGTACATTTGAGGATGGGGCATGGAAAGCATGAATTCATATTATACTTTGACTCTGAGTTGCCCATGAGACATCCAGTGGGACGTTGAGTGAGCAGTTGAGTATTTGAGATCACTCCGAGGAGCTATCATCTGGGCTTGGGACTTAAATGTGGAAATAGATGCAATCACTTGGGAAAGGAACATAAAGTATTAAGAGGATGGAGTCATGACAAACTAAAATACTTAAAGGTCAGGTAGAAAAGGAATGAATGAACAGAGAGACGTGGTGGAATTTCATCACACGCTGCCTTGGTATTATACCTCCCCTTGAAAATGCCAGTGAACTTGTTTACGTGAACCCATTAAAGTAGGGCATACCCAGGAAATCAGAATAAACAGTGTTTTCAACACTTTTTCTAATAGCAGAAAGAGCCAAGACAGGTCTTTGTGAATCAGCCAAAAACAAAAATTGTTTATGTACCCACCCATAATTACATAAGGCATTGAGTTTGCTCTGATCCTTATCCCTTCCAAAAATGCATTTTTATTTTTACTATTTCAAACCCAGTTTTGACAATTTATTCCTATTCTTTTTCTGTACTACTTCTGTACTACTAGAAGTGTGCTTAATTGGTATCATTTGTTTGGCAAAGTAATTAAGTCTCTGTTGCACAGTCATCCCTTGTTGTCCATGGGGGATTGGTTCCAGGACCCCACACAGATACCAAAATCTGCAAATGCACAGTCCTTTATATAAAATGGTTTAATATTTGCACATAAACTACACACATACTTTAAGTAATCTCTGGATTACTTATAATACCAAACACAGTGCTTACACATCACTTCATCTGTGTGGATTCAACATAGTATTGTGTGTGGAAAGTTCAAGCTTTGCTTTTTGGAACTTTGTGAAATTTTTTTCCCAAGTATTTCAATCCATAATTGGTTGAATCCATAGATGCAGAACCCACAGATGTGGAGGGAAGATTCCAGTTTATTTTAAATAAAACATTATTCATTCTTCTTCCTTTCCTAGAAGGAACTCTTATTCTGAATTTAGTGTTTATACTCCCGGAATTTTTTTTTTTTTTTTTTTTTTTTTTTGAGACAGAGTCTCACTCTGTTGCCCAGGCTGGAGTGCAGTGGTGCGATCTCGGCTCATTGCAAACTCTGCCTCCCAAGCTCACGCCATTCTCCTGCCTCAGTTTCCCGAGTAGCTGGGACTATAGGCGCCTGCCACCACGCCTGGTTAATTTTTTTGTATTTTTGGTAGACATGGGTTTTACAGTGTTAGCCAGGATGGTCTCGATCTCCTGACCTCATAATCCACCAGCCTCGGCCTCCCAAAGTGCTGGGATTACAGGTGTGAGCCACCGCGCCCAGCCCCTCCCTGCAATTCTTAATACATTTACCAAATATTTTGAAACCTATAAAGTTTTACATGATTTTAATTTTATAAATGGCATCAAATTGTATTATTCTGCAACTTGTTTTTCTTGCTGAACACTATGTTTTTTATATATACCCATGTTGATACTGGCAACTCTAGTTGATTCATTTTAACTGCTGTATAGTATTCCAGAGGATGCCTTTGCCACAATTTCTTCTCTTTTCTTGTTGAACATTCAGGTTGTTTCATTGTTTTTGCTATTACACACAGCTATAATAGTTATTTTTATACATTTCTTCTATGTAGATTTGCTATGGTTTCTTTGAAGTATGAACCAGAATTGTCAATTTACTGGCCAAAGAGTATACACATATTTGGCTTTACTAGTTATTATCAAGCTACCCTCCAAAGAGTCACCAGCAATGTTTGAATTCCCACAGAATAGATGTACTGAGATGAGATGAGCGTAGGATACCAAGGGCACCACAGAGGATACCAATCAGACTGAGGAGGGAGAAGGACCACAGAAGGAGATTACATCTGAGCTAGCATTTGAAAAATAAGTGGGAACATACCAGAGAGCAAAACATCCATGGTTTTTAACAGAGGCAAAAAAGAACATGTCAAGTTCAAAGAAAGGAGAGCATTTTGAAATACTAAGAAACAGATGTAAGGGGAGAACGGAAAAATTCTACAATACTAAAAGAAATGGAAAGACTAGCTGTAGCTTACAAAAGGCCTTGGCTGGGTGCGGTAGCTCATGCCTGTAATCCCAGCACTTTGGAAGGCCGAGGCAGATGGATCACGTGAAGTCAGGAGTTCAAGACTAGCCTGGCCAACGTGGTGAAACCCTGTCTCTACTAAAAAAAAAAAAAAACAGCTGGGCATGATGGCACGTGCCTGTAATCCCAGCTACTTGGGAAGCCGAGGCAGGAGAATCACTTGAACCCAGGAGGCGGAGGTTGCAGTGAGCCAAGATTGTGCCATTGCACTCCAGCCTGGGCAACAAGAGTGAAACTCCATCTAAAAAAAAAAAAAAAAAAGGCCTTGTGCCATGTGCAGGAGTTTGGACTTGATCCTTCAAGTGATGGGAAGTGCTCAAAGAATATTTATTTTACAGGAAAGTGGTAGCATTAGGACTTTTCCCTCAGTCAGATTCCCCCTGGGTCTTATATGGATAGTGATTAGGAGTAGGCAAAAACAAAAGCAAGACTGTCAATTAGATTTTTGCAGGTTGATGATCCAGGCTGGAAAGAATGGTCCTTTATCCTAATAGTAGTGGGGATAGTGAGGAAGAAATTAAGGATGTTAAAAAAATATTCAACAGAATGTGAGGGATAAATTAAAGGTGAACCTCGTGGTGCCAAGCAAATAGGGAATTAAGGAGGAAGAGATTTGGGGAGTGTAGTTTGAGGATGGGGAGAAAAGATGACAATTTCAGTTTTGTGTTTATTGAATTTAAGGCTCACATGGAATAGTCAAGCAGAAAATGAGGGCTTGGAATTCAGGTGAGAGATCTGGGCTTGAGATACATGTTTAAGAATTATCAACTTACAGATAGAAAGTAGTCATAGCAATGGATTGGAGTGTTTGGAAAGAGTGTATGAAGGACTGTAAGATCCGAGAGGATGGGCAGAACCTTAGGAAGCACCAAAACAGAAAATAAATAAGGTGATAGAGCCTAAAAAAGAGACAGAGAGACTGGCTGGAAAAATATGAAAAAAATCCAGAAGGATGTGGTGCTACCCAAGGAGCCAGAAGTTTTCAATGAAAGAGTGTCCAGTGACAAATGGTCCAGAGATCGCTAACAAAATATCAGCAAAAAGTGTTTGTTGGACTTAGGCACAACGTGATCACTGGTGATCTTGGAAAGGGCAAGTACTCCTGAAGTCACCAGCGTATGAACTATCTCTAATTCAACAAGATATGGGTATTTATAGAGTATTTGTACCACCACCACACAAAAAAATGGTTAATTGTTTCCTTTAACTAAAGCAAGTCTGCTTATCTTCTTAGGCTCTAATTTGTTTGGCTGAATGAGGGGTAGGTCACATTAAGTGAGAAATAGGGCACTCCCAGAGCTCAGAAGTGATCATGTTATCTCCCCAAATATACTTTTATTTTGTTCATTTCATTTTCATTTCTAGGATTTGTTTTTTACGGTATCTGTCTTTCTCAGATTGTGAACTGATTTCTTGATTTATTTGCATTGTTCATCTGTGTTCTCTTGTATCTCACTGAGTTTCTTTAATATTATTATTTTGATTTTTTCAGTCATTTCATATATTTTCTTTCTGGTGGAATCCGTTGCTAGGGAACTATTGTGTTCCTTTGGAGATGTCATGTTTTCTTGCCTTTTCATGATTCTCTTTTGTACTTCTGTTGCTATCTGTGCATCGGGTGTAACAGTTGCTTTTTCTAATTTTACGGATTGACTTTATAAGAAAACACTTTTTTCTATAGATGTATCTATAGTGTTGGTTGGGTGAGGTGCTTTGGCTTTGATTTTGGGTGAGGGCAGTAGTGTAGTCTCCATATAATTTCTTTGTAACCAGCACAGTGGTGTATATGAGTTCCTCATTGGCTTAGGTGTGGTTGTTAGTGAAGGCTGTGGTGAGGCTTTGCTGGGAAAGGGACACCAAGTGGGCCAGTCCTTGGGTACCAGTGGTAATAGCGGTGAGCCAGGAATGCCAGTCCTTGGGCCCCCAGGTGGCATACATGGGCACTGGTGGTAATGAAAGCCAATCTTTGGTGTCCAGGTGGCTTGCTCAGGTACCAGCAGTGGCAGTAACTGACTAGGCAGGTGGGCAGGTCTCCAGGTTTCTGAGTGGCATGCATAATGTCAGTGGTGGCTGTAGCCATAGCATGCCCCCCTCAGGCCCCTGTGTGGCACGTATGGGTGTTGGAGGTGGTCGTAGCAAGCTGGATGGGCCTTTTCCCAAGCCAAAGGGAGATTTTTTAAGAACAAGAATCATTTGTACTCATCCATTCAATATTTATGTTGTCTCTATCAAAATTATTTGTACGTTATTTTTCTTAATCAAAGTTCAAGCTATTCTCTTAATTTTTTATCTCAAGACAAAATAATTATTAAACAATTTTTTGAACTGAGCAAATCTAGCCCCTTTTTTCTTTATAGTGTTTTGGCAAGATCTAAAATTAAAAATGTTTTCGGTAGTCTTTCCAACATTTTTAAAATATTTTTGTTGATTTTTAAATATTTAAACAACTAAATTGAGTTTAAGTAAGCAGATCATTACTGGTATAGCCACTATACTGTATATTCCTTAGGACATAATACAAAAAGGCATTTATCTCAATGACACCATCCTCACAAGGGAAATCAAATAAAATGCTTGCTGCCAATATGAACACATAAAGGTCAGGTTTCCTTTACTATGATAAAGGTCAAACAAGTGGGCCCAATTGAGCTAGGCGTTACAGAGTATATGTGGGTCAAATTTGAACTCCCTCAAAGTTTGCACTTAATTGAATTCAAATACCTGAAACGGCTTTTGAAAAAAAAAACATAATTGTTATCTTTCAAGAAAGACACCTTTAAGATAGGACATGAGACTTCTTGAATATGTCAGTGCTCTTTCTAAAATTCTAAGTAAAATTTGTTGAGTTAAGCAAGGTTGGATCAACTCTACTGGTATCCTCTATCAGGAGGAAGTTTCTTTTTTTAGTGTTGACAGTGCAAGCCAACTTCAGACCTCATGGATATGTTTGTGGCTCTCCTTGTATGTAGTAAAGTGAAAATAAAGGAAGGAGCTACACATAACTGAACAGAGAAGAGATGGCACATTTGAGAAGAAAAGAGAGACATAAATTTACTGAATTTTTACCGTGTTATCAAACATGGTCCAATGGTTTCACATGAAGTCTCTTTTAACTCCTAAAACAACTCTATTTAAACATCACTATTACACATAAATAAAACTAGCTCAGAGAAGTAACTTGCCCAAGACTGCATAACCTGTAAGAGGTGAAACCAAGGTTGTAATCTAGGTCTACCTGGTTCAAAGCCCAACTTATTCTCCTATTCTGGGAGTAAGGGGGCAAGGAGGCCATGTCACAGAAGAATGTCATAAAGACACCTGACTGTTGCATACCCATGTTCATAGCAGCATATTCACAAGAGCAAAAAGAAGGACGCAACTCAAGAATCCACTGATGGATGAACAGATAACAAAACAGGGTATATACATACAATGGAATATTATTTAGCCTTTAAAAGGGAGAAAATTCTGACACTTGCTACAATATGAATGAACCTTGAGGACATTATGCAAGGTGAAATAAGTCAGTCACAAAAAGACAAATACCGTATGATTCCACTCATATGAGATATCTAGAGTAGTCAAAATCATAAAAAGAAAGTAAAATGGTCCTTACCAGGGGCTGCGGGGAGGGGTAAATGGGGAGCTGTTTAAATAAAGTTTCAAGGCCTGGCACGGTGGCTCATTCCTATAATCCCAGCATTTTGGGAAGCTGAGGCAGGTGGATCATCTGAGGTCAGGAGTTCAAGAGCAGCCTGGGCAACATGGTGAAACTCCATCTCTACTAAATATACAAAAAGTAGCTGGACATGGTGGTGGGCACCTGTAATCCCAGCTACTCTGGAGGCTGAGGCAAAAGAATCGGTAGAACTCAGTAGGCGGAGGTTGCAGTGAGCTAAGATGGCACCATTGTACTCCAACCTGGGTGACTGACACAGCGAGATTCTGTCTCAAAAAAAAAAAAAAAAAAAAAAAAAAAAAAAAGAACATAGAGTTTCAGTCTTGCAAGATGAAATGACTTCTGGAGATTGGTTGCACAAGAATGTGAATATAATTAACACTACTGAATTGTACATTTAAAAATCATTAAGATAGTAATTTTATATTATGTATATTTTACAATTAAAAAAGGTTTTCTTGTTTGTTGTTTCCTTCACCTTTACCAATTATTTCACTTTCTTTTCTACTCAGTGTTATGTTCTTTTGCAAGGCAGGAATTAAGATCAATGAAATGAAGCTTCCACACAGACATACAATCTGTTCAAAGGAAAAAAAAATCCTAAAAACAAGAATATCCCTCCACTACACTAAACAGCCATTTATTTAAAGGAAACAAATTCTTTAATAGAATTTACATAGTCCATTGGAGATGTGTCCTACATGACTTGTTTGTAGCTGATTTTTTAGCCAGGGCATCTCAGGTTGAGAGAGAGGTCACTATATCTAATAAACTCCAAAGCACTCAATGTGTATCAGAAACAATTCTAAGCACTTCACAGATTAAGTTCAAATAGTCCTCACAACTCTATGAAGTGGTATGATCATTATCTTCATTTCATAAGTCAGTGAATTAGGGCATTGAGAGGTTAAGTAATTTGCCCAAGGTCAAATAGCTAATAAATGGCAGAATCAAGATATGAACAAAAGCAGTCTGGCTCCAGAGTTTATGCTATCTAACTGGTCACTTGGATTTTTTTGTGGGTCTTCAAATACTATACAAATACATTAAAAAGTAGGGATACAAGAAATTTTTTTGAAGTTTGAATTTCGTTGTTTTCTTTCAAACTTGTTGGTGTTGCTAAGTAACTTAATATGTAGCCTCATATGGAGATAAGATTAAACTCTAAATGTGAGGCTCAAGCCAGCTAGCTCTGCTGCCCTCCCCAGCACCCTCCTGCCAATAGATTCTGCTTCTATCTACACCAGGTCTACCCTAAGATCTACTTCAAACCTAAGCTCCTTATTGCCCTTTGACTCCTGACTGGGCTTCCCTGGAAAGCGTTCATATCGTTTTCCTGAGCTAATTTCTCCCACTCGGAACACAGCTGTTGAAATCAGCTTCCACCAATTGCCCTGATCCATCTGCAGTTCTCTCCATTCACAGAGTTTGAGTTGTCTGCTCGTCCGCCTTTGTTCTGAAGCTCACCCATATCATGCCTCACTTTCAGAGCCTCTTGTCTCCTGTTTTGTTCTCTGAGGTTTTCTTCAGAGCCCAACTTATTCTCCTATTCTGGGAGCAAGGCACTTGTTTCGTGACCCATTGTCCTTTTTTCTGGCCAACCTTCCATTTCTCTGGTACCAACACCTTAAGGTTCTCAACCCACACAGCATCATGGCAAGGGGCATTTTCCTTCACACTCTACTGTCAATGTCTTTAGCTCCTGGCCTGAAACTCACCTAGCTGCTTCAAAAAGAAAGGCCAGCTCTGTAATTTCTTTATGATTGTGAATTTTAAAAATCTATCTGGGGCCAGGCGCGATGGCTCACGCCTGTAATCCCAGCACTTTGGGAGGCCAAGGTGGGTGGATCACCTGACGTCAAGAGTTCCAGATCAGCCTGACCAATATAGTGAAACCCTGTCTCTACTAAAATTACAAAAATTCGCCGGGTGTGGTGGTATGTGCCTGTAATCCCAGCTACTCAGGAGGCTGAGGCACAAGAATTGCTTAAACATGGGAGGCGGTGGAGGTTGCAGTGAGCCGAGATCGTGCCATTGCACTCCAGCCTGGGCAACAGAGTGAGACTCTATCCAAAAAAAAAAAAAAAAAATCTATTTGGGGCAGAAGGTAAGACGGTGTATGATCAAGAAAACAACTGATCATAGTGACCATTTTGTCAGCTGTGCCCACAAATTACTCACAGCTCAAACAATGCAAGTCACATTTGATATGGTAGGATTTAAAGTAGGGGTGGGTGAACTTTTCTGTAAAAGGCCAGGTAGCAAATATTATAGGCTTTGTGGCTACACAGTCTCTGTGCCAGCTACTGAACTCTGCCTTTGCAGGCTGAAAGCAGCCATAGATGAAAAAAAAAAAAAATACAGGTGTGGCTTTTTCCAATAAAATTTTATTTACAGAAACAGACACTGGGTAAACTTAGCCCATCGACCACAATTTGCCAGCCCCTCAGTCAAAGTATTAAAGCCCTTTGTGGTGTTTTTCAGCTTTAACATGGGTTTCCATGAAATCAGAGCCCCTCTTAATTGTTTCTTAGATCATATTTCATTAACTCTTCACTTCAGTAAAAATAAAATTAAAGTGAAATAAGAAACAGGATCCCTCACATAATTTGGCATATTCCCTTAAGCATAAGAACATCATCTAAGACATGACAACCTTTCGCTTCCAAAAACTGATAAACATCTGCTGGCACATCCAGTGCTTCAATCAGGTACTTTTTTACTTCCACAAAGCACGCCCTTTTACAAAGTGCTCATGAAGGATCTCCTGACCATGTCTTGCCAAATGTAGTTTTGAGATAGCAAAACACACGTTGTGCAGGCATGTCAATAACTGAGTATGCGAGAAGCACATAGTGCTGAGGCCTCAAGGAACAGTGGTTTGCCAATACCTGCCCTGGTGAAAATTTTCACAATTTGGGGCATTCTTGGCTTTTCTACATTGTCCCTACACAGCTCTGAGGTGCTCATTCATTAACTGATTCTTTTTATTTGTTTACCAAATGTTTTGGAGGGCTGTCTTTGGGCCAGCTATGTTGCTAGGCACTTAGAATCCAATGGCAAGGCAAAGACACAAAGACAAAGTAACTAACTAACTAAATAAATAAATAAAACAAAATAATCAGAAAGGCAGACAGAAAGAATAGGGAGCAAAGGAAAGGACCAGTTTCTGACTTTGAAGAGCTGACAGTCGAGTGCGTGGCGGCCAACAGAGCTTCCCGTAGTGGTGGAAATGCTCTTTATTCTCTGCTGCCCAGTAGGAGAGCCACTGGTCACATGTGGCTCTTGAATACTTGAAGTGCGCCTGGTGTGACTAGGCAACAGAACTTTCCATTCTATTTAATTTTAATTAATTTACAGTTAAATAGCTACATATAGCTAGTAGCTACTATATTAGACAGTACATGTCTACAGGGAGAAATACTTGAATCAAATAAACGTAACATTAGACCTGTGTTATGTGCTAAAAATGATATTAAGTACCAAGTGCTCTGAGAACTAATAGGAAGATTTGACCAATTAAGTAAGTTCAGGAAACACTTCCCTAAGGAAGTAGCAAGGGAGAAGAAATCAGAAAGAAGAGTAAGGTTCAGTTAGATGGAGTGAGGTGTCACATGAGGCAATCCAGGTATTAACAAAGGGAAAATAATATTATGTAATAATAGTGTGGTGGAAGCAGAGGGCATTAGGGGAATAGGAGACAGATCTTACATGACATCACAGGCCATGTAAGAGATTTTGGTATTTAGCCTAACAACAGGGTTTAAAGCAAATAGGAATGGAGAGTGTGGGTGTGTTTGAGGTTATTGCACTTGCATTTTGAAATGCTCTCCTTGGTTGCGGTATATAGAACACACTGAAGAATTATCACCAGAGAAAGCAGAGGGAGACCGGTAAATTATCTACTGCAGTGGTCCAAATGGCCAGTGATTGTATATGGCTTGAATTCAGACAGATGTATGGGATATGTAGAAAACAAAATTGACAAACCCTGGAAGAAAACTGGATGTGAGAAATAAGGAAAGAAAATCCAGCTTTGAGAATAACAGTCCAGCTTGCACATTCTCATGGATAGAGGTGGTGTTAACTAATAAGAAAATACAGGGGGAAGAGCAGGTTTGAGGGTGATTATGTTAGTTGTGTCTTCAACATATTGAGTTTCGGGTTCTCAGAGACATCCAAATGGTCTGTTGAATAGGCAGAAGTATAAAAGAGAAGTATGGGTTGACTAGACATTGGAGAAATTTCTAGAATAGAAATTGGTTGAAAATTCATTAGTGAATATTATATTAGTACTTCTTTCCCTGTGATAATGTAAGGTATTCTTGGCAGCTGCTATAAATGTTTGTTAATGCACTCAAGGTAGTATGTACAAATAGAATACATCCAAGGCAATGCAATAATTACAATAGTAGTTTAAATGGGAGAAGATCAGAAAGTATTCAGACTGTTGGGGTTAATTTGTAAAATTTTCATAAGACTAAAACTTCCTAAAGAGATGGGAAACAAAGCATGATAAATTTACATACAGCGATGCTCAATGCAATTAGAGAGGAACAGGAGAGATGGAAAGGATTCAATTCAAGATGAGGTCTCAGAGAACTTAACTGAGTTGTTCTCTAGAAGAGAACAACGTAGCTCACGTATAACAGAAAGTAACAAATGTACAGGGAATTGGGACAGGAGTAAGTGACATAGATCATTAACAGTGGTAGATGTTAATTTTAAAATTAATTTGGTTTCTGCTTATTAATGATGCTTATAGATGCCACAATACAATTGAAAATACAAATTGGAAAGTCGCTCCTATTTTTCATTCTATTCCCATACACTGTTTTCATCTTAGAAGCAAGTAACTTCAAATTGGTGAAAAAGAAAAAAAGCCTCATTAGTTTTAAATAATCTGTTATCAGCTAGCCATACGCATGACTTGTTCATTTGTCTTCCCATCACTCCATTAGCTGGGGATCAAATTCTTCCATTTAAAAGTCCTCCTACATCACTTCTAGGTCTTTTGGCTAAGATCAGGTGTAAATGTCCTCCCACTGAACTATAGATTAATGGAGCAATAAAATATAGAACAAGGGTATGATTACTCCAGTCAACAATTTTGTAACTAGCCCTCAAAATTACAAAACTAGTAACACAAATCTCCATTTGTCCCCCAAATAGTAAGCAACTATGTTGTCTGTAGTTGAAATTCTTGGAAATGTGTTCAGACATAAAAGGACCTGAGTCTAAATCAAATCAGAATTTAAACAAACAAACATTCAAGTACTTCAAACCAAGACATTGTACTTGTTCCTGCTACTTCCACTCATCCAGTCCCATTCCTACCTAGAGGCAACCACTAAGAGGAATTTGGCATGTTCCTTCTGGTCCAAGCTTTTTTATTTTTGCTATATTTATGAATATAAAAACAACATATAGAATTGCTTTAGGCTTAATTTATGTAATTGCTATTCTATAATATGAATCATTTTGAAGCTTGCTTTTCTTCTTCCACCTTTGATTCGAAGATTTCTCCATACTGATGTGTATCAATTGCTTTGGTCTGTTTTTAACTTTTATTTTCCAACACAGGAATAAACCACATCTTATCAATTTCACTATTGATTAACATCATATTATTTCCATCATATATGCAATATTATTGCAAACATAGAGCAATGAACATATTTTACATATCTTCCTATGTATATGAGCAAGAGGTTCCAGATCTACATCAACTTAGATCTAGATCAAGTGGGTCTTAAACTGTGACTTTATTAGACATTAGCAAATGTCTCAACAAGTGATGAGAACCCTTGATACTCTTAACAATGGTGGTAAGATCTGTTTTATACACATACTTGAAAATACTTTCCAACTTTTTGATGTTTGTCAATCAAATGGGAATGAAATGATATCTCATTTTAATTTTTTCCTTGGTTATTAGGTAAACATCCTTTTATTGTTTATTGTTTATTTTGTTGTCCTCTTCTTTGAACTGCTGGCTGATATCGTATCTAATTTTCTAGTCATCTGTCATTTTCTCCGGAGTTCTTTATAAACTACATATGTCTGAACATAAGGCGACCTCAAATGTAAGGCTTTCTCCCAGTATTCTGAATGAGGAGATACAAAATATTTTGCATAACTTGAATATAAAAAAATAAATTTAAAAAACCAAATGTCTGTGATTACACTTGTGGAAAGCTGACCTCTAAGGACCTTATCACCAGATCCCTTGGGTCTAGTTTCCTTCAAGGGTCAGTCAATGGGAGGCCCTAGCAGGAGATGAGGGGAGGTAGGAGAGTGAAGTTGGGATATTTATTTCTCTCATTTCCACTCTCAGAGGTCACCTCCAGCTGGTTGCATCACTGGGCAGAAGGTCATTGCATCTCATGACTCTCTCTCTTCTAACTTATGTGTGCCATCAACTTACCATTGGGAAATGATTGGGTTCAAGCGATTCTCCTGCCTCAGCCTCCCAAGTAGCTGGGACTACAGGCATGTGCCACCACGCCTGGCTAATTTTTTGTATTTTTAGTAGAGATGGGGTTTTACCATGTTAGCCAGGATGGTCTCGTTCTCCTGACCTCATGATCCGCCTGCCTTGGCCTCCCAAAGTGCTGGGATTACAGGCGTGAGCCACCACATCCAACCATCACATTTTCTTTATCCACTCATTGATTGATGGGCATTTGGGCTGCTTTCATGTTTTTGCAGTTGCAAATTGTACTGCCATAAACATGCGTGTGCAAGTATCTTTTTCTTTTAATGACTTGCGAGTATTTTTTTGCATGATGACTTGTTTTGCTCAGGGTAGACACCTAATCGTGGGATTGCTGAATCAAACTGTAGATCTACTTTTAGTTCTTCAAGAAATCTCCACATCATTTTCCATAGTGGTCGTACTAGTTTATATTCCCACTAACAGTGTAAAAGTGTTCCCTTTTCACCACATCCCCACCAACATCTATTATTTTTTTTTATTTTTGTATTATGTCATTCTCGCAGGAGTTATGTGGTATCGCATTGTGGTTTTGATTTGCATTTCCCTGACCATTAGTGATGTTGAGCATTTTTTCATATGCTTGTTGGCCATTTGTATATCTTCTTTTGAGAATTATCTATTCATGTCCTTAGCCCACTTTTTGATGGGATTTTATTTTATTTTATTTTTTGCTGATTTGTTTGAGTTTCTTATAGATTCTAGATATTAGTCCTTTGTTGGATGTATAGATTGTAAAGATTTTCTTCCACTCTATGGGTTGTCTGTTTACTCTGCTGATTGTTTCTTTTGCTGTGCAGAAGCTTTTTAGTTTAATTAAGTTCCATCTATTTACCTTTGTTTTTGTTGCATTTGCTTTTGGGTTCTTGGTCATAAATGCTTTGCCTAAGCCAATGGCTAGAAGGGTTTTTTCTGATGTTATCTTCTAGAATTTTTATTGTTTCAGGTCTTAGATTTAAGTCTTTGATCCATCTTGAGTTGATTTTTGTATAAGGTGAGAGATGAGGATCCAGTTATATTCTTCTACATGTGGTTTACCAATTATCCCAGCACCATTTGTTGAATAGGATGTGTTTTCCCCACTTTGTTCACTTTGTTGAAGATCAATTGGCTATAAGTATTTGGCTTTATTTCTGGGTTCTCCATTCTGTTACATTGGTCTATGTGCCTATTTTTATATCAGTACCATGCTGTTTCAGTGACTATGGCCTTATAGTATAGTTTGAAGTCAGGTAATGTGATGCCTCCAGATTTGTCCTTTTCGCTTAGTCTTGCTTTGGCTGTGTGGGCTCTTTTTTGGTTCCATATGAATTTTTGGATTGTTTTTTCTACTTCTGTGAAGAATGATGGTGGTATGGTGATGGGAATTGCATTGAATTTGTAGATTGCTTTTGGCAGTATGGCCATTTTCACAGTACTGATTTTACCCATCCATAAGCATGGGAAGTATTTCCATTTGTTTGTGTTGCCTATGATTTCTTTAAGCAGTGTTTTGTAGTTTTCCTTGTAGAGGTCTTTCACTTCCTTGGTTAGGTATATTCCTAAGTTATTTTATCTTGTTTGCAGCTGTTGTACAAGGGGGTAAATTCTTGATTTGATTCTCAACTTGGTTGCTGTTGGTGTATAGCAGAGCTACTGATTTCTGTACATTAACATTGTATCTTGTAACTATGAGTTCATTTACCAGTTCTAGGAGCTTTTGGATGAGTCTTTAGGGTTTTTTAGGTATATGATTATATCATTGGCAAACAGCAACAGTTTGACTTCCTTTTTACCAATTTGGATGGCCTTTATTTCTTTCTCTTGTCTTATTGCTCTAGCTGGGACTTCCAATACTAGGTTAAATAGAAGTGGTAAAAGTAGGGATCCTTGTCTTGTTCCAGTTCTCAAGGGGAATTCTTTCAACATTTCCCCATTCAGTATTATGTTGGCTGTGGGTTTGTCATAGATGGCTTTTATTACATCAAGTTATGTTCCTCCTATGCCAGTTTTGCTGAGGATTTTAATCACAAAACCATGCTGAATTTTGTCAAATGCTTTTTCTGCATCTATTGAGTTGATCATGTGATTTTTGTTTTTAATTCTGTTTATGTGGTGTATCGTAACTTTTGACTTGCATATATTAAACCATCCCTGTGTCTCTGGTATGAAACCCACTTGATCATGGTGGATTATCTTTTTGATATGCTGTTGGATTTGGTTAGCTAGTAGTTTGTTGAGGATTTTTGCATCTATGTTCGTCAGGGATATTCGTCTATAGTTTTTTGTTGTTGTTGTTATGTCCTTTCCTGGTTTTTGTATTAGGGTGATACTGGCTTCATAGAATGATTTAGGGAGAATTCCCTCTTTCTCTATCTTGTGGAATAGTGTCAGTAGCATTGGTACCAGTCCTTCTTTGAATATCTGATAGAATTCAGCCATGAATCCACCTGGTCCTGGACTTTTTTTTGTTGGCAATTTTTTTTATTACCATTTCAATCTCGCTGTTTGTTATTGGTCTGTTCAGAGTTTCTATTTCTTCCTAGTTAAATCTAGGAGGGTTGTATGTTTCCAGGAATTTATCCATTTCCTCTAGGTTTTCTAGTTTATGTGTGTAAAGGTGTACATAGTGGACTTGAATAATCTTTTTTATTTCTGTGGTATCAGATGTAATATCTCCTGTTTTGTTTTTAATGGAGCTTATTTGGATCTTCTCTCTTCTTTTCTTAGTTAATCTCACTAATGGTCTATCAATTTTATTTACCTTTTAAATAACTGGCTTTTTGTTTCATTTACCTTTCGTATTGCTTTTGTTTCAATTTCATTTAACTGTGCTCTGGTCTTTGCTATTTCTTTTCTTCTGCTGAGTTTGAGTTTGGTTTGTTCTTGTTTCTCTAGCTCCTTGAGGTGTGACCTTACATTGTCTATTTGTGCTCTTTCAGACTTTTTAACGTAGGCCTTTAAGGCTATGAACTTTCCTTTTAGCACTACTTTTGCAATATCCCAGAGGTTTTGATAGGTTTTGTCATTATTATCATTCAGGTCAAAGAATTTTTAAATTTCCATCTTGATTTCATTGTTGGCCTAATGCTCATTCAGGAGCAAGTTATTTAATTTCCATGTATTTGCATGGTTTTGAGTGTTCCTTTCGGAGTTGATTTACAATTTTACTCCACTGTGGTCTGAGAGAGTACTTGATATAATTTTGATTTTTAAAAAATTTTTGAGACTTGTTTTGTGGCCCATCATATGGTCTATCTTGGAGAAGGTTCCATGTGCTGATGAACAAAATATATATTCTGCAGTTGTTGGGTAGAATGTTCTGTAAATATCTGTTAAGTCCATTTGTTCTAGAGTATAGTTTGAGTCCCTTGTGTCTTTGTGGACTTTGTCTTGATGACCTGTCTAGTGCTGTCAGTGGAGTATTAAAGTCCCCCACTGTTATTGTCTTACCATCTATCTCATTTCTTAGGTCAAGTAGTGATTGTTTTATAAATCTGGGAGCTCCAGTGCATATGTTAGGTGCATATATTTTCAGAACTGATATCTTCCTGTTGGACTAGTCCTTTTATCATTATATAATGTCCCTCTTTGTCTTTTTTACTGCTATTGCTTTAAAGTTTGTTTCATCTGATGTAAGAATAGCTACTCCTTCTCACTTTCGGTATCCATTTGCATGGAATATATTTTCCACTCCTTTACTTTAAGTTTATGTGAGTACTTATGTGTTAGCTGAGTCTCTTGAAGACAGCAGATACTTGGTTGGTGAATTCTTATCCATTCTGCCATTCTGTATCTTTTCAGTGGTGCATTTAGGCCATTTACATTCAATGTTAATATTGAGATGTGAGGCACTATTCTGTTCATCATGCTATTTGTTTCCTGAATACCTTTTGTGTGTGTGCTTGTTTTATAGGTCCTGTGTGATTTATACTTTGATAAGGTTCTATTTTGGTGTATTTTGAAGATTCCTTTCATGATTTAGAACTCTTTTCATCAGTTCTTGTAGTACTTGCTTTGTAGTAGTGAATTTTCTCAGCATTTCTTTGTCTGAAAAAGACTATATCTTTCCTTCATTTATGAAGCTTAGTTTTGCTGGATACAAAATTCTTGGCTGATAATTATTTTGCTTAAGGAGGCTAAAGATAGGGCCTCAATCCATTCTAGTTTGCAGGTTTTCTGCAGATAAATCTGCTGGTAATCTGATAAGTTTTCCTTTATAGGTTACCTGATGCTTTTCCTTGCTGCTCTTAAGATTTTTTCCTTTGTCTTGACTTTAGAAGACCTGATGACTATACGCTTTCATGATGATCTTTTTGTGATTAATTTCCCAGGTGCTCTTTGAGCTTCTTGTATTTGGATGTCTAGATCACTAGCAAGGCCGTGAAAGTTTCCTTGATTATCCCCTCAGACATGTTTTCCAGAGTTTTACATTTCTATTTTTTCTTGGAAACACCAACTTTTCTTAGGTTTGGTTGTTCAACACAAGGCCAAACTTCTTAGAGGGTTTGTTCATTTTGTTTTGATTCTTTTTTTTTTTCTTTGTCTTTGTTGGACTGGGTTAATTTGAAAGCTTTGTCTTTGAGCTCTGAGGTTCTTTCTTCTACTTGTTTGATTTTATTGCTGAGACTTTCCAGTATATTTTACCTTTCTATAAGTGTGTTCTTTATTTCCAGAAGTTGTAATTGTTTTTCATTTATGTTATCTATTTCTCTGAAGATTTTTCTGTTCATATTATGTGACATTTTAAAAATTTCTTTAGGCCGGGTGCAGTGGCTCAAGTCTGTAATCCCAGCACTTTGGGAGGCCGAGACGGGCGGATCACAAGGTCAGGAGATCGAGACCATCCTGGCTAACATGGTGAAACCCCGTCTCTACTAAAAATACAAAAAACTAGCCGGGTGAGGTGGTGGGCGCCTGTAGTCCCAGCTACTCGGGAGGCTGAGGCAGGAGAATGGCGTAAACCTGGGAGGCGGAGCTTGCAGTGAGCTGAGATCCGGCCACTGCACTCCAGCCTGGGTGACAGAGCAAGACTCTGTCTCAAAAAAAAAAAAATTTTCTTTAAGTTGGTATTCACTTTTCTCTGGTGCCTCCTTGAGTAATTTAATAAACAACCTCCTAAATATTTTTTCTGGCAATTCAGGGATTTCTTCTTGTTTTGGATCCATTGCTGGTAAGGTAGTGTGATCTTTTGGGGGTGTTAAAGAACCTTGTTTTGCCATATTATCAGAGTTGTTTTTCTGGTTTCTTCAGAGAGAAGATCTGGGACTCAAGGACTGCTGTTCAGATTCTTTTGGCCAATGGGGTGTTCCCTTGATGTGGTTCTCTCCCCTCCTCCTTTAGGGATAGGGCTTCCTGAAAGCCAAACTGTAGTAATTGTTATTTTTCTTCTGGATCTAGCCACCCAGTGGAGCTACCTGGCTCTGGGCTGGTACTGGGGAGTGTCTACAAAGAGTCCTATAATGTGATCCATCTTCAGGTCTCTCAGCCATGGATATCAGCACCTACCCCAGGGGAGGTAGCAGGGGAGTGAAGTGGACTCTGTGATGGTGCTTGATTGTATTTTTGTTTAGTGCACTGGTTTTGTCTTGGTTGGCCTCCAGGCAGAAGGTGGCGCTTTTAAGAGAGCATCTGCTGTGGTAGTATAGGGAGGATACTAGCTTGCCCTCAGTCACGTGGATAAGTATTTGGGTTTCTCAGGTGGTGAGTGGGGCCATAGAGTTCCCAAAAGATTATGTCCTTTGTCTTTGTCTACCAGGGTAGGTAGAGAAAGACCATCAGGTTGGGGCAGAATTAAGCATGTCTGAGTTCAGACTCTTCTTGAACGGAGCTTGCTGTGGCTGCTGTTGGGGATGGGGCTGTGGTTCCCAGGCCAATGGAGTTACGTTTCCAGGAGGGTTATGGCTGCCTCTGCTGTGTCATGCAGGTCACCAGGGAAGAGGGGGAAAGCCGGCAAATACAGGCCTTACCCAGCTCCCACACAGCCCGAAAGGCCAGTTTCGACCTGATCATGTCCCCCACAACAGCTCTGAGTTTATTTCCAGGCAACAGGTGAGCAGGGCTGAGAACTTACTCCAGGCTACAAGCCTTCACACTGAGAAAGCAAGCAGTGCTTTCAGGTTTCATGCCTCCCTGCATGGCACAGTTTCTGTGCTCATATCTGCACCCCTGATTCACTCCCTTTTCTGGGTTCTATCCAGGAAACTTTGCATTCAGTTGAATTTGTTACAAAGTTCACCTGGAAGTTTCCTTCTCTCTGTGGTCTTTCCTCAGTTCCACTGGCAGCCCTCCCCAAGGACCCTTGAGAGACAGAGTCAGAAATAGCTTCCTTGGAGACTGAGAGTGCCCACAGGGCTCTTCCCACTGCTTCCTCCACCCCTGTATTTCACTTAGCTCTTTAAATTTGCCTCAGCTCCAGGTAAGGTCAAATCTTTCTCCCATGATCCAGACCTTCAAGTTCTCCAGTGAGGATGTATTTTTGGGGGTAGATGATCTCACTTGTACCTTTTCATACTTTGGGTACCCACAGTTTTTCGGCAGTCTCACAGAGCCTGCAACAGCCATCTACTTCCTTCAAACCGTCTATGGATTCTCTTTGCTTTTATGGTATGTTCCTGCAGGAGTTCTTAGAGGAAAACTTTACTATGTGAGTCTCCACACACTATTCTGTCCATCCGAGTGGGAGCTGCAAGTTAGTCCTGCCTCCTGTCTGCCATTGTTTTCAAGATCACCTTTTGCCCCATTTTTAATCAGGCATTTTGTTTTTTGCTATTAGATTGTTTGAGTTCCTAATGTATTTTAGATAATGGCATACCTATTGAACATATGGAGTGAAAATATTTGCCTCCATTCTTTTAAAATTGTTTTAAATTATTTATTTTATTTAATTATTTACTTTCTTATTTGTTTTAGAGACAGGGTCTTGCTCTGTTGTTTAAGCTGGAGTGCAGTGGCTGAAGCTCCTGGGCTCAAGTGATCCTTCTGCCTCAGCCTCCCTAGTAGCTAGAACTACAGACATGTGCCATCTCCATCAGCTAATTTAAAAAAAAAAAATTGTTTTTGAGATGGGGTCTCATTATACTGCCCAGGCTGGTTTCAAACTTGTCCTTAAGCAATTCTCCCACCTTGGCCTCCCAAAGCGCTGGGATTACAGGCATGAGCCACTGCACTCAGCTTATTTGCTGCCATTCTGTAGTTTGCCTTTTCATTTGCTTGCTTGTTTCCATTGCTGTGCAAAAACTTCTTAAAAACTTTTTGTGTAATTCTTTTTTTCAGAGATGTTGAATCCTGAGTTAATGAATGATTCTCCCCTTCCCAATAGTTTTCTAATGGCTATTACTAGTTTAGATCCAAACATTTCACTAGAGCCATGAAACCTCCCCCAACACACTGGGTGATCTATCCACTGATTTTTTTTCTTTTTCTTTGGAAACATCCCACCAGGGTCCTTTTGTTCCTTTACTCCAAAACCAGACTGTTTGCTCTTTAGGTAGAGCTGTTATTCTGAAGTTCTCCTTTGTTATCATCCTATGAATTGTTAACTGCGGAGTAAAGTCTCCTTCTAGCTCTCAGGTCAAGCCCCAGTCTTCTAGACCATTTAGATTAGGTGCACCCTTCGGCCATTTAGTTTAGCTTTGCTCATCTCTCTCATTTTAGGGTGTTTTTCTTCAATTTTATTAACTGAAAATTTCCTTGTAATGTTTAAACTTTTTATTTAAGACTTACTTTTGTTTTAATTTTTACCAAATATTCTATGGTTAGGAGCTGGGGCAGGCACTTTTCCTTATCAACTCAGTTTGTTGGATATCAACCATCTCTAAAAGACGACATTTGGAAAGATATCATTGATTCATTTATTGATTTACTCAGCAAATTATGTAAGTGCCAGGTGTGTTCATACTTTTTGTCCCCAGAAATACAAAGACTTTTCTCTTGGTTTAAAATAACCAGTAGGCACATATATAAACATATTAAAAATAAATTATGCCACATTTCCTTCAGATTTGCAATAGAAAGAAGAAAACAAAGAAGAACAAAATTATTTCAATAGTCAAACTCTGATCCCGATCCTTCCTATAAACTGGTTTTGGAAAGAACACTCTAATTCCCTTGGAATTGTTCACATTTCCCATAATTTGATGAAACAGCTTTTCTCTTCAGAGTGATTCTCTCCAGCTGTAATGAATGCAGACTCTAAATTTGACTGCTTCGTGCAAATCACAGTAAACAGATTGCATTTTGTTTTATTATTTTTTAATCTGATTACATGTAAAAAACAATATTATTACTACTTTTTATATATCTATATCCTAAAAATTCCACATTTTAAAAGTGTTCAAAGATTCCACATTTAATCAGAGTTCAAAGTATTCAGGAATATTATTTCCTTTTAAGCTTGGTAATTTTTTAACTGTGTAGAATAAATTAAAACTTTTAATTAACTGTCTTGAATGAAAATACATTGAAAAGGTTAGGCACAGTCATAAAACTATCTTCTTAGGACTTACATAAATCTATAGTAGGATCTCAAGTCATATTGGATAGCAACAAAGTAGAAATTTAAATCAAAGAGTAAAATCAGCCTTAGTACCCCAGACCTTCACAATCTCCAGACATCAACAACTACGTATTACGTTAACATATCTGTAAGAAGTTGGTCGGTTTATTGTATCATTTATTAACACCAAAAGTCATGGAGGGTCCACCCAGACATCAACTCTGTTGTCATATAGAAAAGGTAATAGACTAGCTAATAATGTAAAATCTATTCTGTGTTGCAATGTGTCTCTGTTAAATGAAAAGATGACGTATTGAATCTAGATTGATTAAGATGCCTTCAACTGAGTTCTCCCCACTTAGAGTCTGGGGCAGCCTCTGCTATTGAAATGATTGAAGAAAATTGACATCAGTGACTCTATTAAGTGTCCCAAAGTTTGTGTGGAAAAATTCTGATCAAGTTAAGCTCCATGGGGTGGACTTATTTTTCATAATATATGGCATGTTCTAGGCTTATAATAGAAGCATTAAAGTTAAGAATAATGAAGTCAAGGGGGATAAAAAGCAACTAGCAATTGAGGCTTTAACAGAATTTGAAATCTAAAATCTTGTTTCAAAATTTAGGGCTGTTAATCTATTAACTCTACTTACTTCATCCAACTTTAATATCAGCTTCTTATAATTTTTTTCACATCTAGTGTACATTTAAGAAATTTGCTCTGAAGAAAAACAGATGGAAGTAATCATGGCTAAAACTCCCACCCCTTCTTCCCTTCTGCTGGCCCAATTTTTTCCAAGGGCACATCTGGGCCTGGGATGGGTCCTTTTTATAGTTTTCTCAAGAGCATGTGATTAAAACATTTCATGTGTTTAATTAAAGGCTTTTGTGTGCACTATGTGCAGTGAGGACCTCATGTCTTTCCAAGATCACATATCTGAACTGTGACACTGTGAACCATTAATATCTCAATCTGAAATCAAATTCACTAAATCTGAATGAATGGGTGGTTAGAGAAAAGGAGGAAGAGGAGGAAATGAATCACCATAAATTAAGAATGTACTATAGAACATGAGCATTGGCATATCTATTCATGTCAATATACTAACTTCTCCCCCTAGAACAGTCATCTTTTAGAACTGAATGAGCCTGAGAAAGCATCTAGTCCAATCTCCTCACCTGACAGATGAAACCAAAACAAAAAGAGATGATGTGATACACCTTGGATTATACAGCTTGATAGCACCTGACCCAGGACTAGAACACAAGGCTCCTAATTTGCTTCTAGGGTTCTTCTCATTGTAGTCTTAAACACAAGACTGAAATTTTAAAGCCAAATTCTAAGAAAAGCAAATAAAACAGGCAACCAAAATAGGGCTCTGATGTGGAAGCCCTCACATCCTGAATGACTGGGATGGATCATTCGTATTGCAACAATTAGCCTTAGGAATCTCCTGTAAGAATTTTCCTGTTTTTCATTGCTACATCCTAGTTTCCAGTTGGCCCTATCCCCCACACCTCATCAAATTGGAAATATTATAAAACCTTGATTAACGCATGAAATGCATGGATTTCCCAAAGGAATCTGATCCCTGAAATAGAATGAAAGTTACTAATATTTAAATCCAATAAAATAAAAGTAAGAATAAAAGTAATAATAACAGCTAATATTTAGGAATGTTTTCTTTGTACCAAGAGTATACTGATTGTATTATGTTTCGTAGTTTGTTCTTACAATAGCTATGTGAGCAGGGTGCTACTATCATATCAACTTTACCACCAAGAAACATTTAAATGATCTTTCTACTATCGGGTATCTTGAAAGTTGGGTAACCCGTATTGAAGCCCAGGACTGCCTGATATAAAAAATCTGCTCTTCCTTTGTCCCACACTTGGCAGTCATCCCTCTACAATACAAGAACAACTTTTAAGACATTCTCCTTCCAAAATTCTCATTGAATATAACCCTTCATAATCCAAAGTAGCTGGGGCTTATAAAAACACACATACGGAAGCATGTACCTCTGATGTGAAACCTTTAAAAGAGAGAGGTGAAATAACCGAAGAGGCAAGGATATCAGTGCCTGTGGGATTGTTACTGTTCAAGTACTACCCTTGTCAAAGAACTGCAGTTGTGCTCAAATGATTCAGGGAAAAAAAAACTCCCTTCTGAGTCAGTAAATTCAGCTGAAAGACAAGAGAAAATCAAGCAGAGTCATTCTAAACCAATGATTCACTGACCTTGGAAATCTGGCGAGTAGATGTCTAATAAAAACAATCCCTTTCGGTTTGAGATGAGATATTCACTCCATAACCTAACGAAAAGTACAGAGAACTTAAAGAAATTAAATGTTTTTTCTAACACAAAACCTGGACAGATTTCTTCTGTTTCAAGGATAAGTAAAGCAATATTAAGTCACATAAGGAAAGGAAGTACTGCCTTAGAGATATAGGGTATGCACAAAAAATGATTAACCATAAGAAACTGAAGATATTTTTAGAAATTATCGATTTTGCATTTCTAATAAATTAAAACAGCCTTTCCTGAAACATAAGAAATGAGTTTAAGATAAACTAGAATAAAGTGTAAGATTAAAATGAAAAAGGAATTATCAGTACAAGGAAAGAATGCATTAAGTTAAGGGAGAAATTTTGTTCTCTGGTCAATATCGATTTTTTTGCCACAGACAATTACAAAAGCTGAATAAAAGATAAAGAAAAATGTTTGAGTGCAATAGTAAAGGGATCAAAGAGCAACCGAAGCTATCAGAAGTTGAAGGGCAATTATCCCATAAAGAAGAGAGACAGACTAATACGAACACATTTTATAACCATCTTTCCTCAGAGGTGTTGGTGATGTAGACCACCATTTCTAAGCAGAAAGTGGTAAGCTGGCACTGACGGCAGCCTCCCCAGGCTGGGGAGGCACAGACCAAAGAAGCCAGAATGTAACAGGGAAAAGGGAATGCAGAAAGAATAGCTCAAAATACTACAGCAATTTGCCCTTTAGGCATTTGCCAACTCCTAAGTTTTACTCATACAGATTGAGACTTGAAAAAAACAACGAACAAGCTCCAGTTAAGATGCCAAAGAGTGAAGCCAAGATTTCAGCAGTCTATCAGTCTATTAGAGAGACAGAAGTTTGAATTCACAAACCAGTAAGTTGGGGGGACCTTAGTAAAAAACTCCAGGCTCTCAATTGAGACATAAAAGAGAAACTATATATATACCTGAAAGCATCAGGTCATGTGAAAGTTTCTCCAATATGCATAAATTGCTTATATATATATATATGATATATATACACATGTATGATATATATACACACATATATATCATATACATATATAGATCCCTATGTAGTTAAAATACCAATAGTTAAAATCAAATATACAAAAGATTAAGCAAAATAAAATTCAGATTCCTATATGGCAACACTTATGTCTTATAGCTTTATAAAGCTGCTATTAGTAAAAGTATTGACCTTGAAGAACAAGAATGAATAAATTAAGCATTAAATTATAAAATTACAACTAGATTAAAAGCAGAAATTTATAAAGACAAAGAGAAAAAAGGGAGAAAGCAGTGAAATACAAAAAAAAAAGTAGAATGGACATGTAACTGACAAACAACTAAAGAATTAGTTCCGAAAAATCCTATAAAAATTGTCTAGAATATAAACAACAGGATTTTTGAATTGAATTACTGATTCTAAAGTTCATTTGGGAAAAAAAAAGCCAGTTATAAAAATAAAGAAAATGTTGAACAAAGGAGTAAAAAAGGATACTGACCCAGCCAAATATGATAAATCATAAATTTATTTCTCATATACTATAATCTCTATGTTCTGTTCAGTGTCTTTGTTCTCAGGTGGCATAATAATACATATCGTATTATGAGGTTTTGCCATATTGCCCAGGCTGGTCTGGAACTCCTGACCTCAAGTGATCCACCTGCCTTGGCCTCTCAAAATGCTGAGATTACAAGCGTGAGCCACCATATCCAGTCAGCTCATTTTCTTAAGAGGAAGTTTAGTTGATAGAGAATTAGGGATGAGAGCTGAAAAGAAGTAAAGGTAATATGTGCATATTGGAGAAATTTTGGCATGACCTGATGCTTTCAGGTATTTATAACCCAGATCTCTTTATAAGTATTTCTTTATTCATTCCGCTCTATTTGAGGGCCTGTCATATGCCCAACACTTTATAGAGCCTTGGGAATACACCATTGAGAATAGCACAGGGATACTCCCTGCATTCAGAGAGTTTACAGTTTGAGGGTAGGACAGACATTAAATAAAGGACACAGTCTGTAGTTGAATTTAAGGAAACAACCAAGATAGGATTAAACACTACACTGCTTCTTACTGACTGGTGACTATATTTGATATATTAACAACATTATAAAACACCTAGAAAAAGTCAACAAATTATAATACATTTCAGTCTGTCAAGCAGCTTTATTCAAGGCAGCTTTTAAAAATCCTGACATCTAGGACACAACCAAGATCAGGTAAGTCAGACTTTGGGGTAGGACCCAGGCATCAATATTATTAAAGTTTCCCAGGTGATTCCAATGTGCAACCAAGATTGAGAATCAACTGACTTCAGGGGAAGTTTACATGTTTTTAATTTCTTTTGTATACATGTATTATAAATGTATAAACTTATTTTTCATTATGTCTAATAACTAAAGACCTTCTAATTCATATGCCAGCTTAGTCACAGGAAATATTTATGCCTCATCACCAAGTGTAAAATTTCTGGGTGGGGACATAACCTGAGCTAAGTAGCTGGAATATAAAACTGGCTATTCCTAATAGTAATCTCAAAAAAGGAGGGAAGTTGTTTGTTTAATACTTATTTTGGCTATTACTTTATGCTTAAAAGTCCAACATAATTACATGTGAGGCTAAACAAGAGTCATGTGTATCTGAGTATTGCATCATTGAGGGTAACTGCCACGCCTCCCTATAGTTACAGGCTAATGTTCCTACCTAAAGCAAAATATTAAACTGAGCCTCTACAATTCTTATGTTGCAGGGTTTATCTAACATGTATATGGACGGGGACAAGCATTAGGATTCAAAGAACCACTCCAAACACTATAAACAGAATATTAAAAATCTTATTGTTACCAAATAGGCAGAAGAACAATAACATAAGCAAAGACTCGAGTTTTCCAAAGTTTTCCTCAGTTATTTTATTCTTTGATTATAAAGCCATCTCTGGCTGTAATGTTTGGAATTTGGCCTGTTGGCCTCCAAAACCAAGGGCAAGCCATCTGGCTTCAAGCACAATGAGCTCCAATTATGGCACCATAGAATTTTTTTTTTTCTTTTTCCTTTGTGGATAAAACTAAGTTTTGCCATTTTGTTCTCAAGTTTCTAAGTTTTATTTTTGCTTTAGGACTCTCCCCACAGCAGCAGTTCTTGCAATTACACGTTTATGTTCTGAACTCACAAGTAAATCCTATAAAAATACTCCCTTATCCCATGTTAATCACTCAAAAATCAAACCAAAGGAACAAGTCCGTAGTAGCAAAGGATTTTCTGCAAAGCAGAAGATAACGTGAAGGAAATCCTTACAGCTCCATCCTACTTTATATTCAGGGCGTGATTTTACAGCATTTAGAAAGAAATAAACAAAGGATACATCATTCTTTGAAACTTTATTTTGTCTCCTTATTTCCAAGAGCCAAACAACTACAGAACCACAAAAATGGACTCAACAAATCCTAGAGCAGCTCCTCTTTGTCAGGTCCCATGTTGGAACCAGAGTTTACAACACAGTATGAGAGAAGCGAGAACCTGCCATCATGGACTGTAAAGCCATAAAGTAAGTAACAGAAATATAAGTAACTTCATGTGCAAAGAGAAGTCGTTAAGCAATCTTACTGCTCCAAATTCCATTGCTTTTTACCCTGCTCCCCAGCTCCTACATTATCACACAAGATCATGTTCTCCCTCTCTCCCTCCTCTTCCCCTTCTGCTCTGTAGTTTAAGGCTCAACTTAATTTCTAATTCTTTAAACTCCATCCTGTCATCTTCTTTAGGGGCTGAATGGGCTGAATGGGAGAAGGCTGTGTGATTTCCTTGTGTATTGATGAGGTGCAAAGAATGGAAACAAACTCTACCTGATTTAAGCAGGAAAAAAAATGACATGAAAGGATATTGGAATTTCACATTCATTGGCAAGTTAAACAAGCAGGAACAAAGGAAGGCTCTGCAGCCATGGCCACAGCCAGAGATGCAACACAGAGCCTCCAGGTGAGAACAGGCTGCCCCTACCCTGACACCTGCACCCAGCACCGGACCCACCACCAGAGGGCACTCCTGCTGCTGCCCCTCCAGGAACTCCTCCCTATTTATGCCTTGGCAGCTTCTCTAACTCCAGATTTTAAAAATTCCAGGTGCTACATTAGATAGATCTATTTCCACAGGAGTTAGAAAAGCAATTTCTGAGAATTTTCTGTTTCTATGGTGGTAAGGAATCTTCTGTGTCTATAGCGGGTGGACTCTGCTTCCCATCAAGACTTTTATGTCAGGGAATTTCCAAAACAGAGAAAAGGAGGTAAAATGCTGGAGAGTTTTGTTTTTGTTTTTTTTAATGACAAGCAGTCACTCTTCCACAAATTTCTCAGATAATTGTTCAGAAAATGTCTTGTGGGCATATTCTCCCTTCCGGATTCCTCTCTCAGGGAACTGGATTTTATGGTCATCCCTAAGTAAACAGCCTGTCTAATTTCAGAGAAGTCTAAACTTCCTGTTATCCAAATGCCTCTCTCTGGAAGTCTTCTACTTCACCCAAGGCTGAAAGGGCAGAATATTTTTCTGGGTGATTTTCCCCACACAACCCTATGCACTACAAAATGACCTCCACTTCACACTCAACTTCCTGCATTATTTTAAAATCTAGCTCAGGGCAAAAGTACACTGGGTTTCATTACTGTGTGAGATACCATCATCTTCCTCTTTCCTTCCTTTGTTGGCCCAAGAGCCATGTCTAGTGTACTTTGAATTTTCCTTCTTTCATCAGGCCTCTAACCATTTTCTCTTCCATGAGTACCATTTCTTTTTTTTTTTTTCCAAGCCCAAAGGAAATTTATTGGCTTATTGACAAAGCATTCAGGCATAGCTGCATCCAGGACTGCAAACTCATCGTCAGCATTCTGCCCATCCATTTTCAAATCTTTCCTCTGGTTTCCCTGTGTTGACTTTATCTTTATAGCTGAGTTTCCCCACATTGTGGCAAAAATGGCCACCGGGAGTTCGGGTTTACAATAAACCAGCTCAGCAACCACTGGAGCAAGAGAGGTTCTTACAAACCAAACTAAACCAAATGAAAATGAGTTTCCTTGGATGAGCTTGAGTCATGTGCCCACCCTTGAGCCAGTCACTATGATAGGCAAGATGAAATATCCTGATTACCAACTGTGGTTTATTCATGTCTCCTTCCCCTGGAGCTGGGGTGGGGGCGGGGTGGTTTTCCAGAGGAATATAAGGGTGTTGTTATCAGAATAATGGAGGAAGTATTTGGGAAGGCAACTGTAACCAATCCCATGACAACACTCTTCTCTGTCTCTCTTGTACTCATCCTTTATAACACTGGATTCATCAGAGCTATCATCCTCGTAGTTTTTAGGTAGCTCCTACTATTCTACCCCTCTAGTATCCTCTCCAGCTTCCCCTATATGAAAGAGGAAATGAAGAGGTGCATTTGTTGGGAAGCGCATTTGAAAAGGAACACCTACAAAATGCCTCCAGGGTTGGCAGCAACCATTCTCAGATCACAGGCTGTGTGTTTACCACTGTCACTATTAAGGCAAAACGACCAGTACTCTAAGAATATGTGGTGATCTTGGTGATCTTCCAAGGCCAACGGAGCAAGTATTTCCATAGCCATAACTTTTAATTTGTAAATACATATTTATTGTCTATTTGAAAAGCTAGACAAATAAATTACTGGAACCCAGAGAAAGGACGTGCTCTGTACCCAAACATGCTGGGACATAGAGGGAGGGAGATCCGGGTAGTTCTAGCAGGAATCAGGAAATTATGACTAACTGGCTAACATCTGATATGTGCCAGTTACTATTCTAAGTGCTTTACATAGAGTAATCTACTTACTTCTATGAAAACACTTTGAGTTTTATTATCCTCATTTCACAGGTGAGAAAAACATAGTCTCAGAGTGGTTAAGGGATTTGCCCAGGTTACATGGCTTACAAGTGTCAGGACAACCTGGCTACAGAATCCACACCATCTTGCCTCCTTGGCTGGACGATTCCTTTATTCTCTCTTTGATGCTGAAAGTAAAGCTCAGAGAGGTTAAGTGACTTGACCAGGCTACACAGCTGACAAGTGAAAGAGCTAAGACTTCAACCCGGGTTCCCCTGTGCTAAGCTCTTGGCAGGAATGTAAACCCAGGAGTTTTGGGTACCTCAGCCATAAATGTGCCTTCTTTCCATTCATTCTTGATTTGCAAGTCACCCTCCTCCACTCAAAAATCTACATTTTGCCACTAAGGTCCAGTCATGACTGATTTTCAGAACCCATAGTGAGAAAAGAAAACCATATTACTATTTAGTGCAGTGATTCTCAACTATGGCTACCCTTAGAATCACCTGGGTGTTTTGTAAAATATGGATGCCAAGGCTCCAACTCAGACCAACAAATCAGAATATTTGGAGGATATCAGTATTTCTAAGTAGTCATGATGTTACGCGCAGATAGATTCATCAAATAAGGAGAAGCCACCTAACACAAAGTCTAAGACTTTATAAAGTAAGCAGCAACAGCCTTGGTTAATTCTAGAAAATAGTTGATGTCTGAGTTCTTCCGAAGTCTCCCAAGCCACCTGCTTTCCTCCCACGTCTGATACTCCTCACCCCCAACCCCTTTTGCTTAATATCCTCCAGAAATAATCTGGAACTCAATAATACTAACATGTGAATGATTGACACTAAAAGAAATCCGTCCTTGAGAAATTCTCAAGTGCTTTAGGGCTCTTCTGAAAAGTATTTTCCCTCCAACAGTGAAGATTCAAAACTAACCAAGGATCTCTGCATTTCCTTTTCCTACGTGTCTGTAAATTACTTTATTTCTAATAAAAGGTCCAAGATAAGAATCAAACACCAATGACAGATATTTTGGATAAAATCTGTAATTCTATTATTGGTTGCTGAAATTTTGATTGACTTTTCCCCTCAGTCATGATTTTATTACAAACTTTCCCCAAAGAGTTACCAGCCCCTACAATTAAGAGTTACATACCAAGTTTACTTTAACAACAAATCCTGGAACAAAAGTCACTGTGATTTCCAGCTAATTTTATTGGTTAGGTGTATGATGCCCAATAACCTGATCCTCTCACTCAATACAATAGCCTAATTAACAGTACGATCTCAGCTGGGCATGGTGACTCATGCGTGTAATCCCGACACTTTGGGAGGCCAATATAGGAGGATCCCTTGAGCTCGGGAGTTTGAGAACAGCCTGAGTAAAATAGTGAGACCCCCATCTCTACTACTACTAATAATAATTAGCTGGGTGTGGTGGTGCACACTTGTAGCCCCAGCTACTTGGGAGGCTGAGACAGGAGGGTTGCTTGAGCCCAGGTGATTGTAGCTGCAGTGAGCTATGATCATATATCACTGCACTCTAGCCTGGGCAACAGAGCAAGACTCAGCCTCAAAAAATAAAATAAAATAAAACTGAAAAAGTACAAGTTCACATTCATGTTAGGACTTATTCTGATAATGAAATGCACTGTCCTATCAAGAGGAACCCCACTGGTCTCATTAACATTATTTAGACAAATATCGAAAGTCATTTAAAAGCCTCATCTATTAAACTATTAAAGTGAGGCCACTATGTTAGAAAAACCCAACCGAATTATTTATCTAACATTTCCTGGTATTTTACTTAATGAGTAAACTGTATGTTGATCTAAGAAGAACAGGAAATGGAATGGGGCATATCATTTCTTGACTCAGACATTTTTTACAGCTAGCAGGAAACTAGATGTCATTTACTCCGGAGGTCTCAATCTGGCAGCCTGTTATGCAATTATGTTTTCTTTCTTTGGCGGTGTTTTGATTTAATCCGTTGCTAATATTAAACTGTATACTTCATATAAAAATGTCCAGATTTTCACTTCTTTTTAAAGAATTAGAATATCTGGCCCCATTTCTCATATTTATATAAGGTAAGCGTCTTCTTATATGTAAAAGTCATCAGCTAATCCACTTTACTCATTTGAATTATCTGCATGACTTTTAATTTTGAGGAGTATTGACAGAATCTCCACCATTACTCCTCCATCCTGGTGCAAATAAGCATTCTAAACAAGGTATTAAAAAAAACCAACCAACCAACCACTATGAAAAGGAATCATTGTTCTTGGTTTAATTAGGACTCAACACCAATTTGATTTTTAAAAAATGTTATACTCAGTATTGCCTCTCAATGTCACTAGGACATAACTACTTTCATCCTAAAGCTCAGGACAATCGTCTTGTTTAATTTAATATTGTGAGGTTAGAGAGAAAGAACAGGGCAGGGTAGGAGAGAGAACTAATGATAAAATTGGATATAACGCTTAGATTTTTATTTGAAAGGCAAAAAAATAATCTTTACAGTGGCATGTGCTTATTTTCATGGTATATCAAACAAAAGCAATAATTAGTTTTCTGAAAAGAACAACGTTTTTCTAGAAATTAACTCTGTGTATTTACCCTAATTAAGTTGGTGGTTAAAATTGCATATGTTAGTTGCTTTATTGTTAGAAAGCTCAAACTAAAGAGAATGTAATTAAGTTGTTTGGCATTTTAAATAGGAAATGTATTAATTTTTCCACTTAGACTGATAAAGTAATTTTAAATTCTTAATAACCTGTTCTGATATGTCAAATTCAAATGACCAAGGGATTGCCAGAAAGCAGCCTTTTAGAGCTGAAAATAAACTAAGGAAAATAATCCCTTAGAATGTTTATCTAACAGCAAGTAACTTGTATGAAAGTTTATAAAACCTTAAATAACTTTCTTTTTAGAAATTGCTAAATTCTTCTCCCAAATTATTATTTGTTTTAGCTTCACAGATATATACATATTTAAGAGTACCACTCTAAAAATAAAGAATTAAGGAGCAATATTTTCCTCTCAAAATAAAAAAGTCTATAATAAAGTTGGGTTGTTAGGCTTAAACTGAACATTGCATCGTAAGCCTCTATGAGAGCAGACCCTGGTACATAATTAGTTGTACTTACTAACCAATAAATACAGGCACATATGATTAAATGAATCCCCATGAAGAAAGTAAAAGCACATTAAGATTTCATTGATGGATCTCACTGGAACTGTGATGTAATGTCTATATCATACCTTATAACTACATTGTACAGAGGTCTTAAAACTATTACTCATAAAAGACAAAATTATCAATTGTTGATATGTTAATAGCAGCATCAACTTTTGTTTTGCATTCCTGGTTAACTATTAGCATTATTATTATTACTGTAGAAACTCTTTGTATCTACTATGGATCTTATAATGTGTTATTACGAAAAGCAGAATAATGTCCAACACCCAAGATGTCCACATTCTAATGTGAAACCTGTGAATATGTCACCCTACATGGCAAAAGGGACTTTACAATGTGCCTAAGTCAAGGATCTTTAGATGGTAGGATGACCTGGATTATCCAGGTATCTTAGTCCATTTGTGCTGCTATATACCTGACACTAGGTAATTTATAAGAATAGAAGTTTATACCTTATAGTTCTGCAGGCTCGGAAGTTCAGTATCAGTTCACTGTCTGGTGAGGGCTGCTCTCTGCTTCCAAGATGACACTTTGCTGTTGTGTCCAGAGGGGATAAATGCTGTGTCTTCATGTGGTGGAAGGGATGGAAGGGCCAAAAGAGTCTGGCTGGTTCTATCCACCCCTTTTATAAGAAATGAATATCATCTGTGAGGGCAGAACCTTCATGTCCTAATCCTAACGGTCCCCATCTCTTACTATGATTACATTGGAGAGTAAGTTTCAACATGCATTTTGGAGGAGGCAAACATTCAAACCATAGCACTGGGTGAGCCCAATATAATCGCAAGTGTTCTTGTAAGTAAAAGGCAGAGGGTCAGAGTCAGAAAAGACAACGTGACAATGGAAGCAGAGTACAGAGTGATATGGCCCTGAGCCAAGGAATGCAGGCAACCTCAAGAAACTGGAAAGGGCGAGGAAATAAATTCTCCCATAGAGCCTCCAGAAGGAACACAGCCCTGCAGACCTATTTTGGACTCTGATTTCCAGAAATAAAAAATAATACATTTGTGTTGTTTTAAGCTAACCAATTTTGTGATAATTTGTTATAGCAGCAATAGGAAACTAATACAGTTATGTACTGAGATATATTTAAAAATTGATTGGACATGAAAAATGTTAAGAGATAAATAAGGCATACTTAGCAAAGCTAAAATGAAGATGCTAATGAAATACATGAACAGACACAATATAAGCAACATGCTATAGGGAAATATCCAAGGTCTTCTGGAGAATCCATGAGCAACTTGGAAGAAAGGTCTTCTTGCTTCCTGCCAGCTCATCCTCATCTTACTCAAGGAAAGTAAAACAATTTGTTGTTTCTGAAAGATCCACAGTTTTCTTTTTGTCTTTTCATCTTTCTCTTATATAAATGCCTTTTTAAAAACAGGTTAAATCAATCTACTATTGGTTCCCTTATAAATAGAGTGCTAATAATAATTATATGTTATTGAGTTATATTTCAAAATTCTTTGATAAGTTCCAAGCAGATTTAAAATAAAAACTACCTTTTGAAAAGTTGTGAAGAAAAGCCTATAAAAGGCTTGGTTAAAATGACATTCATCTGAGAAAAATACAATAAGCAACAAGCAAAAAGGTCAATGTATTGCTGTCTCAGTTCTTGGTTCAAAACTGAAACCAATCTTGGTGAAATGGAACAAAAAAGCAATCATATTGGTGATATACAATGCTAATCATTGAATAGATTAATTGGATATTTGATAAGCACTAAATATACATACACAATAGTTAAAAGGTTCCTTAAACAATTATAAATGAATTATGTTCTATCAATGAAATGTATAATTCTTTATTCTCTAAGGGCATTCAGTTTATGGATCTAACAATTTTTAAAGATCAATCTAAGGATATTTGTGTTGTCATGGAAATTCATAATAGCATCATCGCCTAAGCCAACCTCTTCAATGTTGGTATCTTAATTCTACTCATTTTTATAGAAGTACATGATTTAAAACTATAAAAATGAATGAAATCATGTCTTTTGCAGCCACATGGATGAAACTAGAAGCCATTAAGTGAAATAACTCAGAAACAGAAAGTCAAATACCACATGTTCTCACTTATAAGTGGAAGCTAAAAAATATTTGTGTATGGACATAGAGAGTTGGAAGGGTGGGAGGGTGGGAGCCGGGTGAGGCATCGGAAATTACTTGATGGATACAATGTACACTATTCAGATGATGGCTATATTAAAGGCCCAGACTACACAATATATCTATGTAACAAAATTGTACTTGTACCCTCTAAATCTAAAAAAATTTTAAAAAGTAAAAGAATATATCCCCCACAATTTTCTCATATCCAGTTTTTGTCCCAACAAATTCAGTTTTCCTTCTTTTCTACTTTGCAGCAGAAACTGAGGAAAAGACTAAGTTGCCCAAGTCACACAACTAGTTAAGAGCAAAATCAAGTCTTCTGACTTCTAATCGAGAACTCTTTATATATTATCACCTTACCCAAAACTGTGCGAGACAGAACACTGTGAAAAATACCACACATTATCAACCTATATCCCCAGTAAGAATTCAGGTCCTTGGGGGTACAGCTTAAAGAGCTTCTCAGATCAGTCCTCTCCAGCTAGTCTGTATTTGCCACCATGACTGACTCACTGTACACTGGAGAAGGAGGTGAGACATATCTCTATTTCCATAAATAAGAAATATAGATTTTCCTTGTAAAGTTATACGTATGTAAAATATAGACCTTTGTCAATACCCTTTTTGGTTTCATACATGTTTAAAAGTAATCCATTGCGAAATCAGTACAGATGAGGATCTGATCTCTATATAAAAACGCCAAGGGACAATTTTTAAATGAATATCACCGACAATTCAAACCAGCAATCCATGCAATTAACATCTCTTCTCACTTGGTGTATTTACAGGGCCACTCTCCTCACTTCCTACAAAAAAAAAGTCCAAGAACTTATTTTCAGATTGCTTATTTTAAGTTAGCTGAATTTAAACAAATGTTAATCAGTCTCAATTGTTTAAAACTGGGCTACCAATTTTGTTTTCCCTTCAATGAAAACGCCTCATGGCTGTTGATATGAGAATACAGAAATGTCACCAGGCTTTTCCCTTTGCTTCTGAGAAGAAACAAGACACTTGAGAAAATTTTTGGCTAATTAATTTATAGAAAATTATTTAAGTCTAAGATTGTAAACATGAAGAATCCTTCCAATATGCCATTGTTTTTCTCAAATTATTTTATAGCCCTGGAACTCCATGTAAAAAGCTGCTAAGCTAGAACACTGTGAAACGCTGCCAAGAAGGTGTATAACAGCCTCATGCACTCAAGCTCTGTGTTGTGACCCATGGGAAGTAGATACGGCCATTCAGAGTCAATAGTGCAAGCCCACTTGGAGGTTAATAGTCTACAGGTTAAGTAGAGGGTTCATGAGAGGTTTTCCTTTAATGTTTAATATCAACCTAGTACATTGCCTTCAACTCAGTTATCACATACCTGTATCACCCTGAAACTTAGAACACTCTGCTATACTATTGGAATATTTTCCTTTTTCTTAAATGTAAATATAGACACTAGATTTGAATTAACCTGGTGCTTCGACTTCCTAGTTTAATTCTACTAATTTGAGATTTTTTTTTTTTTTTTTTTTTGAGACGGAGTCTCGCGATCTGGGCTCACTGCAAGCTCCGCCTCCCGGGTTCCCGCCATTCTCCCGCCTCAGCCTCCCGAGTAGCTGGCACTACAGGCGCCCGCCACCAGGCCCTACTAATTTTTTTTGTATTTTTTTTTTTTAGTAGAGATGGGGTTTCACCGTGTTAGCCAGGATGGTCTCTACCTCCTCACCTCGTGATCCACCCAACTTGGCCTCCCAAAGTGCTGGAATTACAGGCATGAGCCACCGTGCCTGGCCTAATTTGAGATTCTATAGTGTAGTCCACACATGCGTTTTTTAATATCTCACAAGAACAAACATAACAAACCTTTGAGATATGAATGTACAGATTTTGATTAGCTGTGATGTTTAATATATTGCAAATAATTAAGAAGACGTTTGACATTTTTTTCCTATGGTCACAGAAAGCTCTACAAGAAGGACCATGTGTCTATATGTATATCAGCGTACTCTCAGAGTGTGCACAGACGCTTCAAGATAGCCAGGGCTCTCTTCCCGCAGGAAACATTCTCCACTCCAACATTTTGGCCACTGCCCTGTGCATCTGGGCAAGGCTAAGTAGTAAAGATGGAATAAGGAAGATAGGAGGTCTATTCTTCTGGTGCCCATTTAGCCTAGACAGCAAAATCAACAGCATGATATAATGTAAATAGAATATGTACTATACAAAGGAATTGATCCTGGGAGGAAGCTGTGAAAAAGGGTAAAAGAGACACCAGTGGTAGTTGGGTGGGGGTTGTTTACAAACTTTTGTATGAGGCTGTAGCTTCAAGATGTGTAACTTCCCTTACAAGACTATCTATTTAAAGAACATAGGCCAAAGTAACAAAGAGTGTAACCATAGTTGGGGGAAGGCACAAGGGAAGAGACAGATGCTGTCATTCTAGCCTACAAAAATACACACCATATTTTCTCATTTTTCTTAAAAAAAAAAAAAAAAAAAAACTCATAGAAACACAATTGTGTCCTCAGAATTATCTACTTATATTATGAATCAGTAGCCACATTCTTTCTATTGCAATGGCATAAAAAATAAGTTATTGGGAAAATAAGTTATAAATAAGTTACAAAAGTAAGCTATACTACCATTGGTCCAAGAAATATGGGTCTTTTCTACCCCAACCCCCCCCCAACCACTTTAGACACACTACACATGTGCAGTAACTGTGCTCAGGGCCAGGCTAAGAATTTAAATCCCTGGACTTTGCTAGCATAACAGCCAAGCAACTTTTGGATCAAGGGAAGAAAGGGACACAGCATGGTAAGAACTTCTTTCTGAGGATTTCAATCAAGGAGCTGAGGTTAGAAACGACATGAACTTCAGGCAGTACTTCCTGTCTCCTAACTAGTACTTAATCTAGTGGAGAATTCACATGTTTTAGGATACCTTGTTCTTTGAGAATAATGGATACTAACACTAAAGCTCCCTTTCACACTCATTCTTCCAATAGAAAACTAATCTTTTCTATTTAAAGATTCTTTAATATGTCATGACAATGGTCAAGTTTTAAGTATTTTTCTAGAAGTTGTTTTTAAGTGATGCTTACCATCATCATTATTGAAGTTCTTTTCCACAATGTATTCACAATCCTGTGCTGATCAAATGCTATGTGGTAGAAATGTGCTGGCTTGGAAGGCAGATAGCAAAGCATAGAAATTGAGAAAGAGATTGGTGTAGGATTTTTTTTTAGAGGTTCACTAATGCAAAGGATCAATCAAGGTAGGATGCATTTTATGGGGGAAAATGATGCTGTGTTTAGTTGAGGATATGACGCATGAACTTGAATAAGAAACTACTGAGGCAAAGTCCAGTAGTGAGAAGAGAAATATCCAGGGAATTAACTAGCAGTTAGGGAATAGAAGTGAGGTCACGTTATTTTCCTGTGTGTTTAACATTCATTCTGTAAGGTTACAGTAAGGGCTGAGTACGATACACCGCATTTCATATGCACGCACATAGAGCCTAGCACAAAGTAGATGCTCAATAAATATTAGTTGAACCTGAGTCTGATGAGCAGAAAGCTGTAGAAAAGTCATAGTGGGAAGATGAGAGTACAGCTGTTACTTAAGTACTAGCTGCACTGGAAGAGTTCCAGATAAATGGAACAATCTAAAGGGCAACTAGAATAAGTTAACTTTGTTTTTATGGCACACACATACACTAAACACCTTTTTGTATGTATTCTCATTTTAAAACACCCTGGTTTTCCAAGGTCTGAATTTCCCTGTTAATAATATTGACCAAATAGAGCAAAACTTTTGAAAAAACACAAGGCAAATTGGACAAAACATTTTAAAAGTAAAAGACAATATAATGTAACAACATAACCCCATAGCCAACATATGGAAATCAGTCTTACCAGTGCTAAAATCTGAATCAAGAGACCTTTAGACAAAATTGTCTCTATCATTAATTAGCTGTATTACCTTAAATATACTACTTAAGCAAGACCCCAGGTTTAATATATATGGAGCTAGTGCATGGTATTTCTAGTTATATTTCAAGATTACTTTTAAAAAATGGTTCAATATAATAGGTTTTCAAATGTTTATTTGTTCCATCATGGTTTATATTTAGGGGAAGCAACATGGCTCAGAAAAATTCGTGCAAAATTCTGAAATGGAATAGACTTTAGCCTTCTTAGTTAGCCCCAGAGTAAGCAGTCTCCCTGAGTCTGATCACTTTTGCATATGAACTTGCATATTAACTTTGTCAGTACCTATTTTACAAGGTTATCATAAAATTTAAAATAAGTGTACTTAAAAATACATCACACCAGGAACTCATTCATTGCTGGCAGGAATATAAACCGGTACAGCCACTTTGGAAGGCAGTTTGGCACTTTCTTACAAAACTCAACCAACTCTTACCATATAATCCAGCAATCACACTCCTTGGTATTTACCCAAATACACTAAAAATGTATGCCCACACAAAAACCCGCAGATCAATGTTTATAGCAACTTCATTCACAATTTCCAGAATTTGCAAGCAACCGAGATGTCTTTCAGCAGGTAAATGGATAAACAAACCGTGGTATATCTAAACAATGCAATATTATTCAGCATTAAAAAGAAATCAGCTATCATGCCACTGAAAAACAAAATAGAGCAACCTTAAATGCCTATTACTAAGTAAAAGAAGTCAAGTTGAGAAGGCTGTGTGCTATATGACATCAACTCTATGACATTCTGAACAAGGAAAATCTGTGGAGACAGTAAAAAGATGAGCAGTTGCCAGAAGTCTTGGGGAGAAAGAGGAATAGGCGGAGCGTAGTAAGAGAACAGAACATTCTGTATGATACTGCAATGGCAGATATATGTCATTATACATTTGTCAAAGCCTGTAGTATATACAACACCAAGAATGAACCCTAATATAAACTATGGACTTTGGATGATAACGATATGTCCATGTAGGTTCATCGACTGTCACAAATGTACCACTCTGGTGCAAGATGTTGATAGTGGAGCGGCTGTGTGGGGGTGGGAGCAGGGGGGTATCTCTGTACCTTGTACCTTCTGCTCAATTTTGCTGGGAAGCTAAAACTTCTCTTTAAAAAATAAAGTCTTTTTTTAAAAAAATCACACAAAAGAGTCTTTAAGCATTCTAACTCAAGCTCTTTTCAGAGGCGAACACAAAAACTTACAAAAATTGCATCCATCAAAATAATTATGGTGATTGCAAAAGGATATGTTTCTAGCTGCTGCGATTCACTTACAATGAGTGAGAGATGGAGAGGAAAAGAAAAACTGGATTCGTACAACTAAGTACTAAAATATTTTTATTTTAATATTAACTAAGTCTTTGTAATTATCAGACAAAGTAATCTAATAAAAAATATTACATGGCATTCAGGGAAGGAAGAGACAGAAGAAGAAGCTTTATCCTTGATTAAGCTCTTTATTTTGTCAAATAACCACAAACATCCTTTAAATAAGCATGACAAGATCCACCCCACTCTAGCAGCTGCTCTTGGAACTGTGCAGCTGTGCTCTAATCTGGGTTATTGGAAATTCTCAAAACTGTAATCTTATAACGTATGAAAAGTAAACTAAAGAGTTGGAGAAATTCCACTGATTTCCAGCATGAGCAAAAAGTACCGTGTATTTGCACATGGTGAATCATGTACATATTTCTTTTTCAGAAAAAAAAAATCTCTCCAGTATTGTTTTGAAATTTTAAAAGGTCTCAGTTATGAGTCTGCAGAACTTTCTGGTGTCATTAAGGAAGCAGGTTACAGGCCAGCATATCTTCAGATGGCTACACAGGTATTAGAACTGCATGGCCTTCTAAAGAAGACAAGTGTCATTATAGAATCCTGCACACCACATAGTCATCTCTTTCAAGTCCCAGACCTTAACCCAGAGCAGGTACAATCACTCTGTGGCCATTAGCATGTAACCAGATTACCCTCCAATCAGACAAGTCACTCCAGTACAAGTCAGAAAATATGAAGGGGAGGAAATACAAATGTTCAAAACTCAAACTCAAAAGGAGATGTGAAAAATTGCTAAACACTTACATTTTTAAAAACAGATGTCTTGTCTCTAATGCTTTGAAGCCAATCAAGTCTCTACAGTGCATCTACTCGAGTAAAGAACAATGAGGCACCTACGACATTTTTGGATAACCGTCATATGAGTCCTCTCTAATTTCTTCCTTTCCCTCCTCAAGAACCAAAATAGGTATATATTATTGTTTTGAAAAAACAAAAAGCAATCACTAGGATCTGTTCCATGAAAGCTTGTCCGAGAAAATTGAATAACTTTCTTGGTATCATTGTTTATTTCCCAGCTAGGACTGAAGAGGTAATGGGACTGGTTGAAGGTACAGTAGGTTCCCTCTTGTATGACAGATATACTCAGGACCAGTGGATGGCTGTTTAAAGTAAAAGTTGGTCAATATGGACTATTAAAAATTGGTTAGCACTTGAAACATTTTAACGAAAACATATAAATGTACATCTATTCACCAATTTTCAGATATAGGGCAAATTATCACAATATCATATTCAAATTTCCAATTAGTCTCAGAGCAGGAATGAACACAAAGTCCCTTGTCAAGCATGTCAAGTGCACCTTCTAGACTGGTACGATCCCTTCATCTAATCTCAGTTGTCTCATTCACACCTACTTAGACAGCAAGCCTAGTGCCCTGTTCTTACCAGCCCTCCCCAAGCCTTCACCTTGGTTTTTACAGAAATAACTGTCATTCAAACATTTCTTTGACTTATATAGTGTCTAATTATATAATTAGAATAAACATATATTAGATTTACAATAAAAAAGAACTGGGTAAACAGATTTTTGAAATAAATAATTTAGTGGTAGCAGAAGCACATGGATGCACTAGAAAGTAGCCTACAGTTGTGTGAACTACAGGTTTAGTGTGCTGTAAGTATTAGAAACAGACTTTAAGAGGGAAAGGAAAACTTCAGCCAATCCAGAAAGCTGATAATTGAAGATCAGCTAGGAGTGTTTCTATCAAACTAGTTGCGGCACTGGATTGTGCCCATGAGAGAAATAGGCCTAATGAATGCCTTTCCCAAACATAGTTGCAAAACCACATCACTTGGCTATTTCCAAAATCATCTTATTTCAGTGAGTGTGTGTGTGCACGTGTGTGTGTGTGTGGTGTGTGTATGTGTGTGGTGGAAGTGCTCAGAGATGTTTTTAAGCCTTTTAAATTTTTTATAATTTAAAAAATGTATGTGAATATATTTTATGTCATCTAGAAAGCTACCTCAAAACTGAATACTGCCTCCCCCAGTATTACTATTATATCACAGAATTTAACTTTGTACTTGTTGGTAAGCATGACTGCTATGAGATCAGTACCATCTAATACCAAACTAATTGTTCTGCACGTATTTGTATGAATTTATGTTTATTAGTAATAAAGACAATTTCCCTTTGCCAATATAATCTGTAGTTGAAAGGCCTGTCTTTCATTTAAAAAAAAATACTTCAGTTTAAGATATTAACTTTGAAGCCCATTTGATGTAACAGCAACATGGTATAGTGGAGAAATGTACTAATTGTTACAAATAGTTAGGAAATAGTATAAATGTACACCTAATGTATAAATGTACCCACACCAAATGAACAAATCACAGCAGTTTACTTTAAGAGTTTAATAGTTCAAATTTTCTAGTTAGAGATGAAGAGAATAAAGAAATCAGAGCTTCAGTCATGTAATTTTCAAATAGGATGCCCAGATCACGTCCAGTATTTAGATTGATCTTAGTTTGAGAGCAGAATCAGTGTTTAAAGTATTACTATTTTTCAACACCTGCAAAAATAAAAACGTTCAGATATTTATCTGCTATTCTTATTATATTAGATACTACCTTAATTTAGAATTCAACAACAATACAATGACAACCTTATCTTGAATAGACATGGAACCTCTGAAGTTAAAGTGATGGCTCATGGAGAAGGCATTCTAGGATTATTCATTGGCAGAGTTTCAGTTAAGGATGAAGTCTAATTACGGCAAGCTAGCAAACAAAGCCTCAACATTATTAATGATATGCACAGCATACTTACATAAGCAGGCATTCTCTACATTTGTAGAACTGAAGTTCAAATACAGGACCAAATCAAATATGCTACATCTAGCAAAATATAATTTAATTTCAACAAAAATGTGCATATTAAATTAGTTCATTTGAATTGTATTGGATTGGAAAATATTATTTGATTATTTGTAAATTTGCTTTTCTTTGATAGTTAACAGCTACATCAGATGTGGTAGTGCATGCCTGCTGTAGTCCCCATGTGGGAGGCTGAGGCAGGAGGATTTGCTCAAGGTCAGGAGTTTGAGGATGCATGAGCTATAACCACTCCACTGCACTCCAGCATGGGTGACAGAGCCAGACCCTGTCTCTAACAACAACAACAAAAAGGTTACTTTTAAAATATTTAAACTGTTACTAGTTAAAGTAAGAAGTAAGAAGGAAAATGATTAAGAAGAGAAGCTGGGCACAGTGGCTCATGCCTGGAATCCCAGCACACTTTGGGAGGCCACGGCAAGAGGATTGCTTGAGGGCAGGAGTTCGAGGCCAGCCTGGGCTACATAGCAGGACCCCCATTGATATAGATTTGGCTATGTCCCCACCCAAATCTCAACTTGAATCGTATTTCCCAGAATTCCCACGGGTTGTAGGAGGGACCTACGGGGAAGTAATTAAATCATGGTGGCAAGTCTTTCTCATGCTATTCTTGTGATAGTGAATAAGTCTCACGAGATCTGATGGGTTTATCAGGGGTTTCTGCTTTTGCTTCTTCCTCATTTTTCTCTTGCCACTGCCATGTAAGAAGTGCCTTTTGCCTCCACCATGATTCTGAGACCTCCTCAGCCATATGGAACTGTAAGTCCAATTAAACCTCTTTTCCTTTCCAGTTTCAGGCATGTCTTTATCAGCAGGGTAAAAATGGACTAATGCACCCATCTGTACACACACACACACACACACACAAAATTAGCCAGTGGTGGCACATGCCTGTAGTCCCAGCTACTTGGGAGGCTGGGGCAGGATCTCTTGAGCCCAGTAGTTTGAGGCTGCCATGTGTTATCAACACTCCACTGCACTTTAGCCTGGATGACAGTGAGACCCCCATCTCAAAAATACTAAAAATGTAACAAATTTAAAAAGAGCTACAGATGCAAGAAGTTGATAAATATACGTGAATATAAAATATATAAGTAAGAGTAAAATAAAAGTTTTGCAGCTCCCGTGTCTTCGGGTGGCTCCACCAGTCGCTGAGCAGGTTTTTATTGGCACCACAGTGTTCCAGTCTCACTTGTGCCTTCCTTTCCCAGGACTCTAATCAAGCACTTCTCCAAAGGAGGAACTGGGAAAGTAAGATCCGTTCATCAAGTATGTCATTGCTGCCATGGTGCCACTGATTATATGCTCTTCCAAGAGACAGAATTGATAAATGTACTTTTAATAGATCATAAATTCATATTGATCAGTTCATACTGATATCTCCAATTCAAGTTCATTAACATAAGATTCTCCCTCACTTTCCTCATTCCATCTTCATTTTTCCTTTTTCCTATAGTGAGGACCCTTGTTCCTAAAGTCAGTATTTGTACACATATACTCTATCATATCATACACGCAAAACAGTTTCAGAATTAACTGAATTAACAGTTCAATACTACAACTAACCTCAATACGTAAAGGTAAAGTTCAAGATTTCTGTCCTGCCTGTACCTGCACGCGTACCTTCCTAGACAATTCAGGCCCAAAGCCATTCAAGGAGGCGAAGGCATCTGTATGTGATAGTGGGAGCCAGCGTGGCCCAGTGTGGGGAGCGGAAGCTCACCTACGGTCCCTGAGACCCCTTCAGATAATCTACAAGGTTAAAACTATTTTCAGAGTAACACTAAGGCAACTTGCCTTTTGCACTTACATCATCTCATGAGTATACTGTGGAGTTTACCAAAAACTTCAGGACATCATAACTGTGTGAGGCTGGGGTTTTTCCCACCAAAGTAGTATAATGGGATACTTGAATATAATCCAGCTGCCTTCTATTAAGCTAGACATTTGAGGTTTATAGAAACATAAAACAACGTCATACTTCTCACTAAATTATTTGTTTTGGGAAATAATTACTTTCATGAAGGTATGTCATTTACGTTAACATGTAATGGATTTATTACTACTTTTGATGAGTTAGTTTTTATTTTAAAAATTTTAATAAATATGTTTAAAATTTACAAGATTTTTTCTTGTTTAAATATGATTACAATGATTATTTTACACATTTAACGGGCATAAGCGCCATTTTCTTACATGGATATATTGCATAGTGGTGAACTCTGGCTTTCAGCTTAACCATTACCGGAATAGTATACATTGTATCCATTAAGTAATTTCTCATCTTCTAGACATCTCCAATGTCTATGATTCCACTAGGTCCCTGTTCACACATTGGATAACTATATGCAGAAGAGTGAAACTGGACCCCCATCTCTCACCATATACAAAAATTAACTCAACATGGATGAAAGACTTAAAGATAAAACCTGAAACTACACAAATACCAGAAGAAAATCTAGGGAAAAACTCTTCTGGACACTGACCTGGGCAAATAATTCATGACTAAAACCTCAAAAGCAAATGCAACAAAAACAAAAATAGGCAAATGAGATTTAATCAAACTAAAAAGCTTCTGCACAACAAAAGAAGTAATCAACAGAATGAACAGCCAACTAGCAGAATGAGAGTTTTATTTTCTAATATGGTAAATACCAATAGATCTAACCCACATAAATTAAATTTAAATGAAATTAGTAATTAACTCACATAAATTAAAGTTATTTGGAGTCCTCCATAATTTTTTTTTTTTTTTTTTTTTTTTTTTTTTTTTGAGATGGAGTCTCCCTTTGCCGCCAAGACTGGAGGGCAGTGGTGCAATCTCTGCTCACTGCAACCTTCACCTCCCAGGGCCAAGCGATTCTCCTGCCTCAGCCTCCTGAGTAGCTGAGATTACAGGGGCCCAGCACCACACCTGGCTAGTTTTTGTATTTTTAGTAGAGATGGGGTTTCACCACGTTAGCCAAGCTGGTCTCAAACTCCTGACTTCAAGTGATCCACCTGCCTTGGCCTCCCAAAGTGCTGGCTACAGGCGTGAGCCAATGAGCCTGGCCAAGAGTCCTCCATAATTTTTAAAAGTATAAAAAGTCTTGGAAGCTGGGGAAGTTAATTGAGAACTACTTTAATGCAAAGGCAAAGAAATAAGGGTGAGGAAGAATTGTAACAGATAAGAGACTTACATAATAACCAAACGTAATCAACGTGTGTCTTTTGGATCCTAGTTTGAAGAAGTCAATTATAAAAAGACATTTTTGAGATATCAGGAAAATGTAACTATGTACCAAGTATGATTAGATGACATTAAGGGATTTTAATCTTGTTAGATATGATAAAGGCACAGTGATTATGGGAGACAACACCTGTTCTTATCTGTTATATATGCCTTCTGTAATAGTTACAGGTGAAATGAAATGACAAAATTTTCTTTAAAACACTTCAGAAGAAGAAAAGTAGATGAAACAAAGTTGGCAACTACTAACAATGTAAAATCTGAGTGATGGACATATGAATTAATGATAGTATCTCTACATTTGTGTATCATTGAAATTTTCCAAAATAAACTGTACAAAGAGAAACAACAAAAACGTAAATGATGCTCAGTTTAAGATTTCCAAGGGAACATATTATACAGAGGTTGAAATTTAATTTTTAATTGATAAATATCAATTTCTACTTCCTCCTAAAAGCCATGTTTAATTAAAAGGACATCAATAGGCTGAGCACAGCTAGAAAATAATGAGAACGTCAATGGATGGTCATGTATTCCTTCTTCTACTTGACTTCAAAAATTTCCCCAGATTACTCTACAAATACCCATGACTGTATGGAAAATCCCAGGAAACTCTGAAGTTACAAAATAAATTTAGTACTCAAATGGAGAATGAGTAAACTAGTTAGGGATATTCTTGTAATGAAAATAATTTAGAGCAACCTGGAAGTAAGCCCTTTTATTCTTAACCAAGTAAGATCGGTAACATGTTTTCTTGACAAAAAAATGGAAGCTTGCTCATATATTAGAGTCTCCTGATAACAGGTGAATTAATCAATTTTATGAAGTAACTATCTTATCTTCGGGAAAGCAGGACTCTGTGAGGGAGGGAGGGAGGGAGGGAGTGGGAGAGGGAGATGAAGGGGGTGGGGGGGGAGAGAGAGAGAGGCAGAGAGAGAGAGAGAGAGAGAGAGAGAGAGAGAGAGAGAGAGAGAGAGAGAGAACAGGGTTCCTGCCCTGTATTCTAGTTAGACATGTAAGAGACGGGAGGACTTGACTCTACAAAGTGCCTAACTGTGTGAGAGAGGATAAAAGTTTCACCATGTGTCTGAGCAATCTGAGAAATCTTCCTGAAAACCTGGAATCCAGCTTTGAAGTACGGGTTCAATTTAAAAGAGCAGAAATTAAGAGCATTCCAGGTACACAGCACATAGCAAGAATAAAATCAGAATAAAAGTAGAAAATTCAAGGTATGTTTAAGAAAAATGAGTAGGTCAGCTTTGCTAAAGCAGGGAGGTTGGTGAAGGAATAATAAGGAGTAAGTGGGAAAAGGGGTCGAGTCCAACTGTGGAAAACCTTGAATGCTAACGTGAGTACCGAGAGAAACATCCTGAGCACAGGAGAGGCAGTGGCACTGCAGGAGATTTATTTAATAGTGCACCCAGATTTATTCAGACATGACGGGAAGATATTACAGGCAGGATCTAATGGAGTATGGTAAAAAATAAAAATGTAGCTGGCATAGTGGAAGCCAGACTAGAAAGGAGGAAACACAAACAAGACACACAGAGGGGAAAACAATCAAAATGACTTGATAAGCCTCCTGAAAGGTCTTAGATTTAAGACCTTCATTAAAAATCTTAAATGTAGTTAGCCAATGCATGAATTTGCCTCCCTTTTCTCCTAGACACATGGAAGCAAATGTATGAAGTATAAAAAGAGTAAACCCATTATAATAAAAAATTGGGAGAAAATTAAGTTTCATCAACGAATAAGATATTTCAAAAAACTTGTTAACCCTATGATAAGCTGGCAGATAAAACAGGTGGAGTGAGGCCCCACAGCTGTCACTGAGTTGTGGAGGACATGGTCATCAATTTGTCCAATAAAACTAAAGAGAGACTCTGAGCTGAGGTCAACAGATAAAGTGGAGGGCATGAGTGTGCAATGGGGCTAAAAACCCGGAGATTTATGTAAGTCTTCATATGAGACTTCTGCACCAGTCAGTGCTCTCCACTGCAACTCACAGCATAGGTGTTTGCCACCCAACCAAAATAATGGATGCTTCTTTTCCAAAGAAATTGAAATAAATATTTGCTGAAAGCCGAGGATATTTTCATAAACATTTATATTTCTTTCTAGTACAATTTAGGGGTTGGGGTCTATTCTGTCCTGTAGCAGTCTTTTCACCTCCTCCCCTAATGTAAAGCAAACCAGTTGATGAAAACTCCTCATCCACATAAACTCTTGGTTAAGAATTTCCATTCAGGAAAGACATTTAACTGAAAAATAAAGCTATGTTTAAAATAATAAACATATGAGCAATATATAGGATAATTGGTATGTGCCGATTATCCTATTCTTTAATCATGAATGTAAATAAGCAACCAAGGACTACCAGATATGCAAAGAGAGTCAACATTATTGAAGTAAAAGACAATCCCTCTGCCACAAAAAGCAAAAACAAAAACAAAATATAACAAAAGTCCTTGGTAGAAACAAATAGTCCAAGATATAGAAGAGAACTTTTTAAAGATAAAAGAAAAATTTGAAGTTTACTTAGAAGTTGAATCTATACCACTTGAACGCAAGGCAATAAAAAATGAAAAGAAATTAAAGAGAGCTTTTAAGAATTTTTTAAATAGCCAAAACAAAATAAAAATTTAGAATGACTAGAAAATAAAGTTTTAGTAACCTCTCAGAATAAGAAGACAGAGACATGATTACATTAAAAATATAAGACATGGGGAACCAACCCAGGGGATTCCGTTAACAGGAACTTCAGAAAGGGTAAAAAAAAAATAGTAAAGAAAAAATTATCAAAGGCGATAATTTCAGATTAAGGATAAGTCTTCAGAGTTAAAGGGTCTGCCAAGTATACATTAAAAATATGTCTTGAAAATATAAAAATTATACTTAGATGCACCACTGTAAGATTTTTAGATTAAGAATAAAGAGTAAATCCTAAATGAAAACAAAATAAAAATCAAACAGGCATGAGACTTCTCATCAGCAACGGTACATACTAAAACACCATAGTAAATTAAGCACATTAATGGCCCAAAATAATGATCTCCCTGCAGCCACCCTTGCCTTGTAACTGTAATTTTCTCTTATCTGACTCTGAGTTCAGCCATGTGACTTGCTTAGGTCAATGGGATGTTAGCAATAGATATTAGAAAAGGTGCTTATGTACTTCCACTCTTTCTCTTATATCCCTGCCACTATCGTGGGAACATACCCAGGCTAGCCTTCTGGGAGAATAAGAGAATTACATGAGAGACAGCTGAGTCATTTCAGGTGATCTCATCCTACACCATCCTATAACTAGCCAATTCCAAAACATATAATAATACCATAATATACAGCAGAGTTGTATAGCTACTCTCAACTGACCAGACTCATGAGTGGTCCAGCTGAAACCAAAGGAACCATCCAGGCAACTCATAGACTTGGGAGCAATGGTTGGATTTTTTGAAACTACCACACTTAAGGTACTTTGTTGTACATCATTGTTGTGGCAATAGGTAACAGATAGAAATACAAAGAATCAATGCTCTCAAAATTTTGAGGGAGTTTTAAATCTAAAACTCAATACCCAGGCCAACCATCAATTAAGAGTGAGGCAAGAACAAGATATTTTACAAATGTAAGGACATGTATCCATTCTCTTCTCACATACCTTTTTTTTTTTTTTTCAAAAAAATTACTTGAGAATGTTTTCCAGAAAAATAAGGGACAAAGCAACATAGAACGAGGCACTGCATCTAGAACAGTGAATCCAACCCAGAGTGTTCCAGGATAAAATCTGTGCATCAAATGATTAAGGGGCACAGGCTCTGAGAAGGAGATGTCCAGGAAAAAAAAAATCACTCAAAGAGTAATATGATTGAGATATTAGAAAATAGTGAAAATGTGTTACAATAATAGGATAGGAGGGCCATCAGTGAAAATGGCAATTGAGGACATCTAAAATGACTATCCTCCCTAAAAGCAGTAAGAGTACTGGTAAAACTTATTCGAATCAACTTTTTCAGAAGTCTGGAAATTAATAAAAGGTTTGCAGCAATGTAGGAAACATGTATTCAAGAAAAGCAGTTAGATCTCAGTAATAGTAAGTTTTATGGCATCTTAAGTTGCCCTATTTCTATCTCCCACTCTTTAGCTCTGTAATAGCTTTGAAAACAAACAACCCACAATCACAGTGCAAAACAGCAGCCTGGAAGCCACTGGATGGGGCCATTGATTCCCAGAGGATTGTCACTATTTGACCTGTCTGGGATTCCCCAGAAGACCCTTCTCACAAAGATGCCTTTGTTTAACCTGACTTGGAGCTTATCCGATGTAACAATTGGATATCTACATGCAAAAATAAAAATAAAAATAAAAATAAAGCTGGACATCTATCTCATATAATCAAAAATTCACTTAAAATGAATTAAAGACCTAAAAGTAATAGTTAAAACCATAAAACTCTTAAACAAAAATGTAAATATAATTTTTGTGACTTTGCATTAGAAAATAGTTTCATCGATATTATACCAAAAATGCAAGCAACAAAAGAAAAAGTAGAAAAACTGGACTTCATCAACATCTAAAATTTTGTGCTTCGAAAGACATTATGAAGAAGGTGAAGACACAATCCATAGATCAACAAATAAATCACATCTGATAAAGGTCTAGTATCTGGAATATATTAAGAACTCTTAACAACTCATCAATAAGAAGACAACCCATTTTTTAAAAATGGGCAAAAAATCTGAATAGACATTTCTCCAAAGAAGATATACAAATAGCCAACAAGAACATTGAAAGATGTTCACTGTCATTAATCATTGGAGAAATACAAATTAAAACCACAGGGACACATATGAACATAGAATGTGGAGTAACAGACATTAGGAAGGTGGGAGGGAGGTGGGGGATGAGAAATTACTTAATAGTTACAATGTACACTATTCAATTGATGGTTACACAAAAAACCCATACTTCAGCACTACACAATATATCTATGTAATAAAACTGCACTTGTACCTCTTAAATGTATACAAATTTTTAAAAATAAGTAAGAAAACAATGAGATACCACTTCACACTCACTAAGATGACTATAAATTAAAAGAGAAATAATAACAAGTGTTGGCATGGATATGGAGAATGGAACCCTCATTGCTCTTGGGAATATAAAATGATGCAGCTGCTTTAGCAAATAGTCTGACAGTTTCTCAAAAGGTTAAGCATCAAATGATCAAATGATCCAGCAATTCCATTTTAGGTATATACCCAAAGGAAATGAAAAGGTATGTTCACACCAAAACTTGTGCATGAATGTTCATAGTGGCAAAAACTGTTAATAGCCATAAATGGAAGTAATCTAAATTTCCACCAACTGATGATAAACAAAATGTGGTATATCTACATAATTAAGTATTATTTAGTCACAAAAAGAAATGAGGTCAGGCACGGTGGCTCACACCTGTAATCCCAGCCCTTTGGGAGGCCGAGGCAGGTGGATCACCTGAGGTCAGATGTTAGACACCAGCCTGGCTAACATGGCGAAACCCCATCTCTACTAAAAATACAAAAATTAGCCAGGTGCAGTGGCGGGTGTCTGTAATCTCAGCTAATTGAGAGGCTGAGGCATGAGAATCGCTTGAACCCAGGAGGTGGAGGTTGCAGTGAGCCAAGATCGCACCACTACACTTGAGACTGGGTGACAGAGTGAGACTCCGTCTCAAAAAAAAAAAAAAAAAGAAAAGAAATAATGATTTGTGCTGTAATATGGATGAACATGCTACAACATAGATGAGAACATTATGCTAAGTCAAAGAATTTAGATGCAAAAGGGCATATAGTATAAGATTCCATTTATATGAAGTGTCAAAACAATAGTCAAATCCAAAGTAGACTGATAGTTGCCAGGGCCTGGGTCTGTGGAGGAATGGGACATGACCACTAAAGGGGTTTCTTTTTTAGGTGATGAAAATTTTCTGGAATTAGTGGCAGTGACTGTATAACATTGTAAAAATACTAAAAGCCACTGACTTGGACACCTTAAAAGTTTAAATTGTATGATATGTAAATTGTATCTCAATATCTTTTGGAGACAGGGTCTCACTCTGTTGCTCAGGCTGGAGTGCAGTGGCGCCATCACAGATCACTGCAGCCTCAACCTCCTGGGCTCAGGCAGTCCTCTCATCTCAGCCTTCCAAGTAGCTGAGACTACAGGCACATGCCACCACACCTGGCTAATTAATTTTTTTTTTTTTTTTGTAGTGATGAGGTCTCACTATTTTGCCCAAACTGGTCTTAAACTCCTGGGCTCAATCAGTCCTTCTGCCTTGGCCTCCCAAAGTGTTGGGGTTACAGGCATGAGCCACCACACATGGCCCAGCGCTCAACTTTTAAAAGTAATAATGAAGGATAAGAATCACAAAGTTTCCTCCCAGACAAAACATCACATTCTAAACATTGACTGAAGTGGAAAGTGATGTTAGGCAATTGGTACAATATAAGAAAAGAGACTTGGAAACAGAAAACAGGTTCCTTCAGCACCTGGGGACATGGACATTGAATTTCGGGGAAAAGAAATGTAATAGGAACTCACATGATACATATAATAAGATTATAGTAATGTAGGCAACTTCTTTTGGTTTTCAACCTTTAGAGGTGATCAAATGCAGCAAACTTGTAAAGTCGTTGCAGACAGAAGGTAATTGTGGTTCATAAGGGGAGAAGAGAGAGCAGAGGCACTGATGTTCTTATTTTACAAAGAGATATCAAGAAATAATATCAGGAGCTGAAGAACAAGAAATAGATGCTCACAGAGATTAAAGTAACAAAAAAAATAATTAAAATCACAAAATATCAAAACTTCAGAAGATGAGAGTAAAGAATCTAAAGGCTCATCTTTTATATTGGGGCATAAATAGAGATGGTCTGAAGTTGATAGTTCAATAATTCAATAAAGGTATAAGCACATTGCCTACAGTTTTTGAGTAACCACTAGGACAATAAAAACTGTTTAAACATGTTTCCTGTGAGAGTGGAAGTACGGATGGGAAAGGGGAAGCAGAAAACCGTGCTTTTTAGAAGCTCTTCTCTACTCATTTGATGCCATGTACCTGTATTTGTTTACTCAAAAGCAGTTCCTTAGGAGGTTTATGACTTATTTGATGGGTGACAAATGATAAAGAAATGAAGGTTGACCTTATCTGACCCCAAGTAATTAGAAAAGTGCTCTCAAAGAAACAGAAAAATTGAAAAGAAGAGAAACCGGCAACTTGTTTGGGGGAAGAAGATAAAGACACTGAAAGATGCAATCAGAAGAATATAACAGGCACGAAAATAAGTGTCCAGAAAAATTCTATGGTAAAATAGAAACTCTTACATTTACATGAATGTAAGAGTTGGACTGACACCAACAAAAATTGAAGAGGAAAACAAAAAAGAAAGAGAGAATTTTAGAGGAATTCCAGACAGTGAAGCTTAGAGCACGCCTGGTGAAGGCATAGAAGGAATAAAGAGAAAAGCAGTATAGTGTATATGGGTCAAGGAATGAGATAGTTGACCAAAATATGTCCAAAATTATAAACACTGACCCTATCAATTATAATTAAAGAGGTAGAAAACACAAAGAAAGGAAAGTAGCATTGAATACCCCACACTCCAGGGTAGCTAAATTCCCTGTGGCATTTACAGACAATCCTTAAAATAGACTCATGGAAGTTGAAAGTTGATCCACAATTTTCCTATTTATAACTGGCTCTCTCATAACACAACTGAAAAAAATTACTGCTTGTTATACTTTTAACTGTGTAACACATGTAAAAAAAAATGTTCTGCCAACTCTAGTCTAAATCCTTCTCATCTATTGTGACCTGTTCCAAAAACATATCATTCGGGGAAAAAAATACATGCAGTCACAAAGAGCTTGAAGTCATTATTTCCTCAAACTCAGTGATGTAATCTTTGAGAATTATATCAGACAACATTACCAGATGAAGACAACATAGAAACATTTATGTTTTGCTTATTTTTGTAAGAAACTTCATGCAGCATTAACCTTGGGTCTCCAGGAAAAAGGCATGCAATCATGAGTGTCATGGAGTTGCTATTAAAAGAGTGCTTATTATGGGAAAGATCTAAAGTTACAATCTAAAGTTTGAAGGAAATGTGCATTTGCAAATGAAACCAATGGACCTCCTGCGTAAATTACAAACATACATCAATGCTTGTCGCTGACAATATCAAAACCTCTATGGCTGCCTCATCAATCTAAGCCACACCGGTTTAAAACTTTGCCATGCACACCCCGTTCTGCTGTTGTCTCCTCTTTTCTCTCCATGAAAGACACATGTATTTAGAGATGCCTCCAGTGGTCACCATTTTCTTACTTCCAACTCATTCCCCATCCCTCCCAATCTGCTTCTGTTTCATCACTTCATTCAGGTGGTTCTGGCTAAAATGAATGAGGACACTGATGTTTCTAAAATGGATGTATATTTTTCAGTACTCTTCCTATTTCTTGTCATAGGCTACATTCAATACCTTGAACCAATAATTTTTGAAACACTTTTTCCCCCTGGTTTTCAAGACACAGCTCTCTTAATGTCTCACTTATAACAACATTGTCATTTCAATTACCCATCTGTAATCCCAACACTATAAAGCCCTATGCACACCCACATGTACAAGTATCTCCTAACACTTACCCTTAGATGACTGAGGCATCTCAAAATCGATCTCATGATATCTACCTCTGAATCTGATTTTCTTTATGTTTCCTATTTCTGTGAATGGACCTACAATCTATCAAGGAATGCAAGCCAAAAAAACCCTGAAATTGTATTTGGTACCTCTTCCACCCCTCTCTTATACTCAACTCATCATTGAAATTTTGCTATCTAAATGTCTCTTGAATCTACACAACACTTGGTCCCCACCATCACCCATTAGTCAGGCTGCCATAATCTCTTTTTTTTTCTTTTAATGGAGTCTCACCCTGTCACCCAAGCTGGAATGCAATGGTATGGTCTCGGCTCACTGCAATGTCTGTCTCCTAGGTTCCAGCGATTCTCCGGCCTCAGCCTCCTGAGTAGCTGGGATTACTGGCGCCCACCACCACACCTGGCTAATTTTTATATTTTTTAGTAGAAACGGGGTTTCACCATGTTGGTCAGGCTGGTCTTGATCTCCTGACCTCAGGTGATCCACTGCCTTGGCCTCCCAAAGTGCTGGGATTACAGTCGTGAGCCACTGCGCCCAGCAGTCAGGCTGCCGTGAACTCTTACCTGAACCACTGCACTAGCCTCCGAACAGATCTTTCTACGTTTACCTTGGACTCTTCAATCTAATCTCCCCATTGCAGCTACAGTCGTCTTTTACAAAGAATACATTTCTTCTTGCACACAACTCTAGTTCTTTCAAGCCCTTGCTTAAACTCTTTCAGTGTCTTCCTGTTGTTCTTAGACTACAGATCAAAATTCTTAACATGGTCTACCAGGCTCTGCATAGTCTGGTCCTTGCCTACTTCTCAGGCTTATTTCACAGAACTCTCCTCTCATTCTCTGAGCCCTGACACACTGACATTCAAATTCTGCACATGGGCAAGCTCACCAGAGTGCCTTTGCACATGCTTTCCCCTCCTCAGCCCTGTTCACCTAGTTGCCCACTGATTCTTCAGCTTTTGTTCAGCCATTCTCCTGAAAGGGAAGTCTTTCCTGGTTTCCTAGGCTAAGGTAGGTTTCTTATCTGCCTCTACAGACTGTTTCTTTCTTTCAGAGGGCTTATCCCAGTTGGCTCACATTCTACCACAGTCAATGATGTGGTTATTTTATGAATGCCCTTCTTGCGCGTTAGTCTGAAGCTTTATGAGTCAGAAGCCATATCTTTTATTTTGCTTGCTGTCCTATCTCCAGCTCCTAGAAAAGTTCCTAGCATATAGGGTAATAAACACATATTTGATGAATGAATGCAAGCATGAATAAAGGGCAAATTTGGCTTAAAAATAGTATGTGGCTTATAGACCATCCCTCCTGCCAATTCAGACCTGCTTTTCTCCAATTTTTAGCTTAAGGTGTGTTGTTTATTCTTAGTCTTGTATATGTACAACCATAAAGATTGCTCAAAGCACTGAAATGCTATAGTGCCTATGAAGGTATCAATTTCAGACCCACAGGGAATAGCAATAAGATTAATACAGACGAGTTGATGGGTGCGGCACACCAACATGGCGCATGTATACATACGTAACAAACCTGCACGTTGTGCACATGTACCCTAGAACTTAAAGTATAAAAAAAAGAAGATTAATACAGAATTTTTCATACCAAATCAGTATTTTAGATAATGCCAAAGAGACTCTATAGCTAGATTCTATAGCTAGACTAAAGGTCTGTTCAGATAACATTCAATAACATCTGAATCAACTGATCTTTTTTCTGGCTCTGCCTCATAGAATTCAGGAAAGTACTTGTGACAGGCCTTTGTAGCCTGGGGGTAGAGGAGGGGGAGGGAATGGAGAAAGTTACAAATAAAGAGAGAGGAGTCTGTTGAGACTTGACTATATGTCAGTCTAGCAATCAAATGTTGTGTAATTCCAAAAGAGATGACCTCTCCGTGGCCCAGATGCAGAGCAAGCAACATAATCTACAGGGCCTTGTTCAAAATGAAAATCCAAGGCCCTTCATTGAAAAAGCAGAAGACTGTCTTCTGCAGTCTCTTGATTGATCCGTCATGCTGGTTTTATTTTTATCGTTGTTATTTGGCTATTTAATGTTACATTCCCCTGGACACAAAACACTCATGCAGTGAGTGCAGATAAGCAGTACCTTGGTCCCTGCCCTTGTGACTTGTAATGTACAAGTATCCAAAACCGACCTTCCCCATGCCTGGTCCCGTACAGGGTATGGAGGGCCACAGCAGTCAATGAATGGGGCAGAGGAGCAGGTAGCTGAGAACCCGATCTGAGGAGTCAGGGAGTGAACAGGAAGCAGGACCACTTGCAGCCAAGGCTCCAGGTTCCCATTGCATGTTCCATTGTCCCATCAGACATCAGTTGTAAAGTGCAAATTCAATAACCCAGTGTCAAGAATTTCAAAATGATGCCAGCAGAGCATTAAACCCTAAGTGCAGGGTCCCTTTCGGAGTGTGGACCCTGTGCAACTGCACATGTCACACACTTGTGAAGCCGGCCTTGTGCAGATAAAATGGTTTCTACTGGACCACAGTGAAGAAGGTATAACATATTCTTACACACTCAGACGTCTCCATCTGAAACTATGTATTCACAGGTGCTTCCTGTCATGGAAAGGGTAGATTTGTGCACTCTTTGGAAACTGTTGATTTCTACTGAGTAGCCGAACTGTACTAAGTTCATTCTGTATCACTCAGATAAGTGCATCTTGTGTAATATTTCCAAGAGTTGTCAGTGCCTGGTGTTTTCTCAAATCCAGTAGACAAGACCCATTTATTTAAGTATTACTCTAGAGCATATGCTTTCTTAAGACAGCAATAATAATCTTCCTATCTCTACTATAATCAACAGTACCTTGCATCAGTTGATACTCGATAAATGCTTCTTGAGTTGAAATAATAAACTCCATACTCCTCTTCTAATTACGCTATTCCTAAAATAAAAGTCAACTTAAAAAATGCATGGTGGAATCTTTAAAATATCAGCCTATTTGGTGTATGTATATATGTGTACACACACACAGACGCACACACAGCGTCTTAATTCCATACATTTTTTCTCAAAAGTTCAAGGTAGCTATCAGGACCAAGCCTACAAATAAAGAGATTGAAATTTCTACACAAAGTTATCACTTTAAACAAAAAGAAATCCTAGTTAAAATGGAAAAATGAAAACAATATTTAGAAAGAATATCTTAAAACTTGGAGAAGAGCTTATGGTATAATTAAATAAAAAACCAAGAGGAAATAATGTAGTATTGCAAGTCTTCAAAATAAGAACATGTATACATGACTTCGTGTATACATGACTTAATACACAAAATAAAAAGATTGGAAGGAATCATTATCCAATATTATTAGTATTTATCTCTTGTGTGTCAGATTATGAGAGATTGTAGTTTTTAAATTTATTTTGTGTACACATTAAAATTTTTCTTCTATACTGAGTATATGCTGCTTTTATACTCATAAGTATTTTTTTGAAAAGCAAACATTTGAAAAGAATAACTTTTAGTCATTTAAAGTGGTAGTTAAAATTATTTTTTATTAATTAAGTCTTTTGCCATCAAAATTATGGCATCCCAATATATACATTTTAAAGTGAGGAACAGCTTCCTTAGGCCATTTAAATCTTCATCACTAGGCAGAGAATATTTCATTGCTTAAAGGAGCTTTTGGAGTGCCACTCAGAAAGTCAGTGAGTTAAATCCAAACCCCATCCAGTTGTTGTGAAAGAGGCATATAAATGGCCTTTCATCTCACTTCCCTGACTCATATTTTATTCAAGATATTGGTGTGTTAGTTAAGTAATTCTTGATTATGCTGCAGTAACAAATAAATCTTGAAGTCTCGGTGGCTTAACTACAAGGGTTTATTTTTCACTCAGGTCAACCCAACCCAAATCAGGTGGCCAAGTAATGACTCAGGATCCAGGCTCCTCAGTTTTACAGCTCTATCATCTTATACTTCTTCACTTCCAGTTACACAGATAGAAGAGAGAAAGATATGGTAGAGGCACATACACAAATATGTATGTATGTATATGTGTGTGTACATATATAGTGATGGGGTGTGTGTATACATATATTTTATATATATATTTATATATATTTAGCCAGACCTAGTCATTGGCCCCACCGAACTTCAGTACTGCAGCAGTGACTGAAAAATGTAGAGAAGTGCAGAAGAATATTTGATTTTTACTACTACTGTCACAAGTTTTTAAAATTTCAAATAACATTAAAGAAGGACACGGGATTTATCATAATGGGGCAAAAGTTAAACCAGGATGTAAGATACTATATTAGCAGAAACTATTTTTTCTTCAAAAGATTGATGAAAAAATCTGAGAGGATATGACAAGACAGATCATTGATATGAAGAGGTGTTGAAAATGAGATTAAATAGGGCTGAAAGCATGAAACGATACCCTGAGATGTCAGACAGCTCCGCTCACCACGCTCAGATTTCCTGAGGTTCTGTATTGAGACAGGCAAGTGGAGCTTTTAAAATGCCCCAGCAGAAGTAGAAAGCTGCCACAACTTATTCATTTCTCAAAGTGTAATTGATGTTGCTTACAATAAACTTCAAAGAGGTACGTGCTGATGGTTTCTAACTGCCATATAAACACAACTTCATATAAACATCAGCCTGGAACTCCTCCAACTGGTACAGACCTGGTGGATGTTCAGCAGGGCAAGCTAGCAAAGGACTATTTTTAAGCCTCCACAACTGAGGATAACTGTTCATTTTTTCTACTTATTTAGTCGAGTGCTCATTTAACGTTTGTCCTTCAGGCAGCAGTGTATGCCCTTCATGGTTTTACATGTCAGTTCAGATTTCTTAAGAAAGAGGTCTATGAATTTCGGGGAAAGAATGCTTACCAGTCATGCACACTATGCCTACCATTACACTCTGTGTATTCATTGGCCCCTTAAGTAAATGTTGGTGATCGATTTACAAATACAGTAACTGAAATCAGTGGAAGATACATTTGAAATATAATTCTAATCACATATGTACATGAGATAATTTTACAAATGTGACCTCATTCCTGTCACATGGATTAAGTTCATTAATGCCAAAATGTGAGATAAATTATTTCTATACCATATTTTCCTATAAATGGCCAAGAAAGGTTTAAGGTAAACTAATGCTTAGGCAAGCTATATTTGTCAGAAATTTATGAAGGATAATTCTTGCTCCTTCAATGTAACAATAAGAAAGAAAGGAGAAGAAAAGAAAGAAAAGGAGAAAGAAAAAAGGAAAAGAAAGCAGAAGAAAGGAAAGGAAAGGAGAAAATCTATTTGAATTATTTAGAGGACACCCTGTACTCTCTTTAGATCATATGTATTCAGTTTTGTTTCGTTGGTGTTCTTTACTGTTTTGGTTCTTTATTATTTCTGATTTTGTAATAAATGGAGGGTAAAATACAAAATTTCTTCTGGTTGCTACATAGACAGCTGTGAGATCTATAGTTTCATGCATTTAAGGATGGAATCTCTGAGTAAACAATTTTGATTGGCTCTTACTATCTTGCAAGCTCCTTCTTCATTAAACTGAATAAATCATCAGTATAATTCATCAAGAAATCCCCAGGAGAGGTTCACAAGTATAAAAAACTTTTGGGGCCGGGCGCGGTGGCTCACACCTGTTATCTAAGCACCTTGGGAGGCTGAGGCGGGCAGGTCATTTGAGGCCACGAGTGTGAGACCAGCCTGGCCAAAATGGTGAAACCCTGTCTGTACCAAAAATACCAAAATTAGCTGGGCATGGTGATGCACTCCTGTAATCTCAGCTACTTGGGAGACTGAGGCAGGAGAATTGCTGGAACCCAGTAGGCGAAGGTTGCAGTGAGCCGAGATTGCGCTACTGCAGTCCAGCCTGGGTGACAGAGCGAGACCTTGTCTCAAAAAATAAAAATAAAAAGCTTTTGACCCAAGTACTGTCAAAGAAGTAAGCCACCTGAACATATCCTTCAGTAACTTTACTTTAGTTCAGAGTGAATCTTAAATTATCATGCAAATGAAAGAGTTGATTAATCACTTCAATATCCTTATCTTAGATGCATTACTGAAACAACAACTAAATTTAACTTTCAGTCATGGGGAATTAAACAGGCATGATTTGGTAAGAGCCGGCTCCATTTTCCCCCTAGAATAAGTCAATATGGTTTATAACTGAAAATAATCTCAAGGGACTTTTGACTCTGTCATTTTCCCAAAACAAATGGTTCTGTTGCTATTGCTTCCAGAACAGCATAACATGCCACTCAGAGTCTTTACGCTGCTGAGCCACTCGTATGCGTGTGTCAGAATTAATCTGACATCCTACAAGCAGAAGGGGCTTGGGCCAGTTGCATTGATGTAGGCTATATTTTAAGCGTCTGTTTACTAGTCTGTCTCCTACATTAAATTGTGAGCAACATCAGAGGGTCTCTCATAATCATCATTGCATTTTTTTTTCAGCACAGATCTCAACACTGACAAATGTTCAATTCATTTTTTAAAAATGTGTTCATAGAATACTAAATTTTAGTAAACCAATCTAGTCAGTAGTGGTGGAATAGATACTAAGTGTGTAATTAAGTTATTTGTAGACGCTCTTCTTTCCAAATGCCTGTAACCCAATAAAAGGACCTTTCTTTTGTATTCTTGGCCTTAACTAATGTTGAAATTAGAAAAAAAAAAAATTATCTCAAATAAACCACTGCCATGAATTCTTGTTACATGAAGAAAGCTAAATCGCGATATTCTTTTCTAAGGTCTACGAAAATGTATTTAAATTATTTTCCTTAAAAAGAAGTAGAACTGATAATATATTATATACTCCAAGAATGCATTCAAAACTAAAATTCCCATTTACATTTTCAATCTCAATCTAAATTTATATTTTTGCAAGTCAGTCCTCTCCCTCTATTCTCTCTTACTCTCTTTCCTGTCACCAATTTTCCTAGATAGAAGAGGATTTCTGTTTTGAACTTTACTATTGAAGAAACTAAGTTCAGTGAGCAGAGTATTTAAAAAAAGAAATAAGAAAACAACCTGACACAACACAGGTGAGTTTAAAAACTTTTTTGCATAGCAATGGAAATAATCAAAAAATGAAAAGGTAGCCTACAGAATGGAAGCAAATATTTACAAAGCACATATTCAATAGGATGCTAGTATTCAAAATACATAAGGAACTCAAACAACTCTAAAGCAAAAAAGCAAATAACCCGATTTTAAAATAGGAAAAGGATCTGTGTAGACATTTTTCCAAAGAAGACATACAAATGGACAACAGGTATGTGAAAAAGGTGCCCAACATCATTCGTCATCAGGAAAATGCAAATCAAAACTGCAATGAGCTATCTCACACCTGTTAGGATGGCTATTACCAAAATGTTAAATGATAACAAATGTTGGCAAGAGTGTGAAGAAAAGGAAACCCTGATATACTGTTGGTGGGACTGTAAATTAGTACAGCTATTATGGAAAACAGTATTGAGTTTCTCAAGCACTAAAAATAGAACTACTATGTGATGAAGTAATCCCACTTCTGAATATATATCTAATTGACATTTCGAAGAGGTATTTGCACTCCCACGTTAATTGCAACATTACTCACAATAGCTAAGATATGGGAGCAACCTAGGTGTCTATCAATGAATAAATGACTAAAGCAAATGTGGTGTGTATATATATAATGGAATATTATTCAGTCTTAAAAAGGAATGAAATCCAGTCATTTGTGACCACATGGATGAACCTAGAGGACACTATGTTAAGTGAAATATGCCAGACATAGAAAGACAAATACTGTATGATCTCACTTACATGTGTAATTGAAAAATGTTAAACTCATAGTGAAGCAGAGAGTAGAATGGTGCTTGCCAGGGTCTGGAGGGGGAAGGCAGAATGGGGAGGTGTTGGCCAAAGGGTGCAAAGTTTTTGTCAGGATAAATTCTAGAGATCTAATGAACAGCATGTTGACTACAGTTAGTAATACTGTATTTTATACTTGAAATTCACTGAGTAAATCTTGAATGTTCTCACCACACCACCAAAAAAATTGTAATTATGTGAGGCAATGAATATGTTAATTAGCTTGATTGTGGTAATCATTTTACAATGTACATGTATATCAAAACAACATGCTGTACATCTTAAATATATTCAATTTATATTTGTCAATCATACCTCACTAAAGCTAGGGGAAGATAATACACGTTTAAACAAATTTTTATAAAAGGAAAATAATTGTCCATAAGATATTTGGCTGAAAATAGGGAAACTATTAAGAAGCTGTTGAAGTAATCTAAGCATGGAGTAAGGCAATTCTAGACTCAACTCTGGACCAGTGGTTATTAAACTCCATCACCCATAAGAATCACCTGGGGAGCTTACTAAAACACAGATAAGAAAAGATTCTAATCCGGAAGGTCTGGGATAGGACCAAACACTTGCATTTCTAATAGGCTCCCAGGTGGTACCGATGCTGTTGATCCACGGACCATGCTCCAAGAATGCATTCAAAACTAAAATTCCCATTCACATTTTCAACCTCAATTTAAATTGATATTTTTGCAAGTCAGTCCTCTCCCTCTATTCTCTCTTATTCTCTTTCCTGTCACCAATTTTCCTAGATACAAGGGGATTTCTGTTTTGAAGTTTACTATTGAAGAAACTGAGTAGCACTGCTTTAGACTACTGAGGTAAAAGCAACAAAACCAAAAACCATTTTATTTATTTATTTATTTATTTATTTATTTATTATACTTTAAGTTCTAGGGTACATGTGCATAACGTGCAGGTTTGTTACATATGTATACTTGTGCCATGTTGCTGTGCTGCACCCATCAACTCGTCAGCACCCATCAACTCGTCATTTACATCAGGTATAACTCCCAATGCAATCCCTCCCCATGATAGGCCCCGGTGTGTGATGTCCCCCTTCCCGAGTCCAAGTGATCTCATTGTTCAGTTCCCACCTATGAGTGAGAACATGCGGTGTTTGGTTTTCTGTTCTTGTGATAGTTTGCTAAGAATGATGGTTTCCAGCTGCATCCATGTCCCTACAAAGGACACAAACTCATCCTTTTTTATGGCTGCATAGTATTCCATGGTGCATATGTGCCACATTTTCTTAATCCAGTCTGTCACTGATGGACATTTGGGTTGATTTCAAGTCTTTGCTATTGTGAATAGTGCCGCAATAAACATACATGTGCATGTGTCTTTATAGCAGCATGATTTATAATCCTTTGGGTATATACCCAGTAATGGGATGGCTGGGTCATATGGTACATCTAGTTCTAGATCCTTGAGGAATCGCCACACTGCTTTCCACAATGGTTGAACTAGTTTACAATCCCACCAACAGTGTAAAAGTGTTCCTATTTCTCCACATCCACTCCAGCACCTGTTGTTTCCTGAGTTTTTAATGATTGCCATTCTAACTGGTGTGAGATAGTATCTCATTGTGGTTTTGATTTGCATTTCTCTGACAGTCAGTGATGATGAGCATTTTCTCATGTGCCTGTTGGCTGTATGAATGTCTTCTTTGGAGAAATGTCTGTTCATATCCTTTGCCCACTTTTTGATGGGGTTGTTTGTTTTTTTCTTGTAAATTTGTTTGAGTTCTTTGTAGGTTCTGGATATTAGCCCTTTGTCAGATAAGTAGATTGCAAAAATTTTCTCCCATTCTGTAGGTTGCCTGTTCACTCTGATGGTAGTTTCTAAATGGGATCTAATTAAACCAAAAACCATTTTTACTAAGAATCAAAATGACCTAACAAACCTAGGTATAAGGAAAAAGATACTAAAATTTCTAACATGATGTTTGTGGTGTTGACCTGCATGGAAATTGGAGGAAAAAAAATAAACTAGTTAAGAGAGTAAGAGAGAAGGTTTGTTTTTATAAATGCTGGATTTGAGATGACATCAGGATATCGATGTGTACATGACTTGCAGGGAGCAGGAAATGAATGGCTGTCATGGACATATAGTTAGACTTCAGATTTAAAGGTAAAGGTTTACAAGTTTCATGAATACAGTCGTCAAACTCGAGAGAGGACTCTGAGTTATGAGAATAAGTCAAAAAGCCACTCACAGAACCTCAAAGAACTGTCATGTCATGGGGGTAGGGGAATGAAAGACATCAAAAGAAAGAGAAGGACTGGTTACAGTTATTATGATAGAAGAGAAGTTAGTAGGTGAGTGAGTGTTGCCGTCAGTTAAAGAAGAGAACATTTCATTTATTAATAAGTTGTCTGTGCTGAATACGTTAAAGGGATTAAGAAGAATGAAAACCAAAGAAAGATCCAGGATCAGTAGCTCACTGTAGTCACTAACAAAGTTTCTGACAACCTCAGTAGTCACTGACAAACTTTGAAGAGCATTGTACCAACAGCATGGAGCAGAAGCCAAACTGGAAATGGTTAAGAACAAAATAGGAAAAGAAAAAGTGAGGCAGTTTGTGTGAATAAAGTAGGAAAATCACATTAAATTAAATTTTGTTTACAGAACTAAGATTCAAGAACATCTATGATATTTACACCTTCCATTTTCATTTTCTTTTTATATTTCCAAAGATTCATGCATAGGTTACAAGAGGCTGAGAAATGGTTCCTCCCAAAATGTCCATAGTCCAATCCCTGGAACCTCTCAATGTTACCTTTACAAATGTGATTAATTTAAGGATCTTGAGAAGGGGAGTGAATTCTGAATTATGCAGATATGTCCTAAATGCAATCATAGGTATCTTTATGCGGGAGGCAGAGGGAGATTTCACGCACCCAGAATGAAAAATAAATGTGAACTGAAGCAAGATGCTATGCTGCTTCCTTTGAAGATGAAGGAAGGGGCCACACACCAAGGAATGCTGCTCTAGAAGCTGTAAAAGACAAGAAAACAGATTCCCTTCTAGGTCCTCCAGAGGCAGCATGACCCTGCCAATCTTGACAGTTTCAAGTGAAACAATTTCAGAATTCTCAGCCTCAAGAACCATAGAAGAATAACTTTGTATTGCTTTCAGCCACCAGGGTTGTGGTAACTTGTCATAGCGCCACAGGATAGGTCAATATTCAATTGTAACTTCGCAATAAATTAAATTTAGTGTATTGAGTCATCTACTGTTAGGCAAAATAACACCCTAAGTGATTATGAGATACTTCTCAATTGAGGATCACAATATATTGTTACTTTCCTCATATCCAACTTGGTGAGAAATATATCTGCTGTGTTATAAGACCTTGCAGGGCATCACTATTTAAAGAATATGAAAAATTAGGTAGAAGGTAGAAGGTACAGATTTTATCCCCTAAAATTTTACCTTTTCAAAATATAGTTTGGCCAACTAGCCAAAGCAGGTTGTCCAGCTAACAACTAAGTGACAAATGTGCCAGAAAGTATAATCAAAAGATACAAAGATTAAAATCCCAATGTTTTAGTTGTTATAAAAGTCCAATAACAAATCCTAACAGGAAAAAAATGGAATAGCATGGAAATTCCAGAAAAATCAAGATTATGTGGGAACTGACAGCCTAGTCAACAAAGATAATTTGTATTCGATTGTATTACTTTTTAAAAAATGATTTACATCAAGTCAACAATGAAAAAAAACTCAATTTAAAAATGGGCAACAGAACTGAATAGACATTTCTCCAAAGGTATACTAATGGCAAATAAGTGCATGAACAGATGCTCAACCTACTAATCATTAGACAAATGCAAATCAAACCACAATGAAGTAATACCACTTCACGGCCTTTAGGATAGCCAATATTAAAAAAAAAAAAAGTCCACCAAATGGAAAGTAAGTGTTTGTGAAAATGTGGAGAAATTGGAACTCTTGTGTATTGTTGTTGAGGATGTAAAATGGTGTAGCAACTATAGAAAACAGTTTGATGGTTACCCAAAAAATTAAACATAGAATTAATATATAATCCGGCAGTTCCCTTCAGGATACAGAAATACATCATTTTATTGCACTTTGCAGATATTGAATTTTTTACAAATTGAAAATTTGTGGCAGCCCTGTATTGAGCAGGTCTATTGGTGCTATTTTTCCAACAGCATGTGTTCACTTTATGTCTTTGTGTCATATTTTGGTAATTCCCACAATATTTCAAACTTTTTTATTATTATTACATCTGTTATGGTAATCTGCAGTCATCTTTGATGTTACTGCTGTAATTGTCTTGAGGTCCCCGAAAATGTACCCATATAAGATGGCAAATTAAATCAATAAATGTTGTGTGTGTGTGTGTGTCCTGATAATTCCACTGATGGCCATTCCCCCATGTCTCTCCTACTTTCTGGCCTTCCAGTTCCCTGAGATGCAAAACTATTGAAATTAGGCCAATTAATAACCCTACAATGATCTCTAAGTGTTCATGTGAAAGGAAGAGTCACACGTCTCTCATTTGAAATAAAAAACTAGAAATGATTAAGCTTAGTGAGAAAGGCATGTCAAAAGCCACAACAGGCCAAAAGCTAGGCCTCTTGTGTCGAAGAGTTGGCCAACTTGCGAATGCAAAGGATAAGTTCTTGAAGGAAATTAAAAGTGCTACTCCAGAGAACACATACATGATTTAAAAAAATAAAACGATCTTATTGACTGGTCTAGACAGAAGATAAAACCAGTCACAACATTTCCTTAAGCCAAAGCCAAATCCAGAGCAAGGCCCTAACTCTTCAATTCTATGAAGGCAGAGAGGTGAGGAAGCTGCAACAGAAAAGATGGAACATAGCAGAGGTTGGTTCATGAGGTCTGAGGGAAGAAGCTTTCTCCATAAATAAAAGTGCAAGGTGAGGCAGCAAGTGCTCACATAGAAGTTGCAGCAAGTTATCCAGAAGATCTACCTAAAATAATTGATGAAGATGGCTACACTATACAACAGATGTTCAATGTAGGTGAAACAGCCTTACATTGGATGAAGATGCCATGTAGGACTTTCTTAGCTAGAGAGAAGTCAATGTCTAGCTTCTAAGCTTCAAAAGACTGTCTTTCATGTTGGGAGCTAATGCAGCTGGTAATTTTAAGCTGAAGTCAATGCTCATTGACCATTTTCAAAATCCTAGGGCCCTTAGAAACTATGACAAATGCTAAATCAACTCTGCCTGTGCCCTGTAAATGGCACAACAATGACGGGATATAGCACATCTTCTTACAGCCTGGTTTAATGAATATTTTAATCCCACTGTTTTATGGGGGTTTTTTTCTGTGAATATTACACTGGGATAGCCCTCTGTTGAGATCTACTACTTGGAGACAAAAAGATCCCTTTCAAAATATTGCTACTCAAAGACAAGAAATAACCAAAATCAGAGCTGAACTAAAAGAGATTGAGACATGAAAAACCATTCAAAAGATCAATGAATCCAGGAGTTGGTATTTTGAAAAATTTAATAAAATGGATACACTGCTGGCTAGATCAATAAAGAAGAGAAGAGATCCAAATATACACAATCAGAAATCACAAAGGGGATATTATCACTGACCCCACAGAAATACAAACAACCATCAGAGAATACTGTAAATACCACTATGCACACAAACTAGAAAACCTATAAGGGATGAATAACTTTCTGGACATATACACCAATCCAAGACTGACCAGGAAGAAATTGATTCCCTGAACAGACCAATAACAAGCTCCAAAATTCAATGCATAATAAATAATGTATGAACCAAAACTGCCCAGGACCAGCTGGATTCACAGCCAAATTCTACCAGAGGTACAAAGAAGACCTGTTACCATTCCTACTGAAACTACTCAAAAAAAATTGAGGAGGGACTCCTCTGCAACTCATTCTATGAGACCAGCATCATTCTTATACAAAAACCTTCCAGAAACACAGTGAAAAAAAGAAAACTTCAGGCCAATATTATTGATGAACATCGATGCAAAAATCCTCAACAAAATACTGGCAAACCAAATTCAGCAGCACATCAAAAAGCTTATTCACCACAATCAAGTAGCCTTTATTACTGAACTGCAAGTTTGGGTCAGCATACACAAATCAATAACTGTGATTCATCACATAAACAGAACTGAAGACAAAAACACATAATTATCTCAATAGATTCAGAAAAGGCTCTGAATAAAAGTCAACACCTCTTTATGTTAAAAACTCTCAGCAAACTAGGTATTGAAGGAATATACCTCAAAATAATAAGAGCCATCTATGACAAACCCACAGCCAATATCATACTGAATGGGCAAAAGTTGGAAGCATTTGCCTTGAAAACCAGCATAAGACAGGGATGCCCTCTCTCACCACTCCTATTCAGTATGGTATTAGAAGTCCTGGCCAGAGCACTCAGGCAAGAGAAATAAATAAAGGCATAAATATAGGAATTGAGGAAGTCAAACTATCCCTACTTGCAGATGACAGATTCTATATCTAGAAAATTCCATAGTCTTGGTCCAAAAGCTATTTCAGCTGCTAAACAACTTCAGCAAATTAAAATCAACATACAAAAATCACTAGTATTCCTATACACCAACAACAGTCAAACTGCAAGCCAAATCAGGAACACAATCCCATTCACAATTGCTGCAAAACAAATAAAATACCTAGGAACACAGCTAACCAGGAAGGTGAAAGATCTCTACAATGAAAATTTAAAAACATACCTCAAAGAAATCAAAGAAGACACAAATAAATGGAAACACATTCCATGCTCATGGATTAGAAGAATCAATATTGTTAAAACGGTCATACTGCCCAAAGCAATTTACAGACTCAATGCTATTCCCATCAAACTACCAGTGACATTTTTCACAGAATTAGAAGAAAACTATTTTAAAATTTACATGGAACCAAAAAGAGTCCAAATAGGTAAGGCAATCCTAAGCAAAAAGAACAAAGCTAGAGGCATCATATTACCTGACTCCAAACTATACTACAGGACTACAGTAACCAAAACAGCATGACACTGGTAAAAATAAATAAATAAATAAATAAATAATAAATCAGACACACAGAGCAATGGAACAGAATAGAGAGCCCAGAAATAAGAAATAAGATTGCACACCTACAACTATCTGATCTTCAACAAAGCTGAAAAAAACAAGCAATTGGGAATAGATTTCCTATTCAATAAATGGTGCTGGGATAACTGGCTAGCCATATGCAGAAGACTGAAATCGGACCCCTCCCTTACACCTTAGGCAAAAATTAGCTCAAGATGGATTAAATGTAAAACCCAAAACCCTGGAAGACAACCTAGGCAATACCATTCTGGACATGGGAATGAGCAAAGATTTCATGATAAAGATGCCAAAAGCAATTGTAACAAAAGCAAAATTTGACAAATGGGAGCTAATTGAACTAAAGGACTTCTGCACAGCAAAGGAAACTATCAACAGGGTAAACAGACAACCTACAGAATGGGAGAAAATATTTGCAAATGCTGCATCTGACAAAGGTCTAGTATCCAGCATCTATAAGGAACTTCAACAAATTTACAAGAAAAAACAACCCCATTAAAAAGTGGGCAAAGAACACAGACACTTTTCAAAAGATGACATACATGCAGCCAACAAGCATATGAAGAAAAGCTCAATAGCACTGATTATTAGAGAAATGCAAATCAAAACTACAATGGGATACCATCTCAGATCAGTCAGAATGGCTATTATTATTAATAAGTAGTCAAAAAACAACAGATGCTCCTGAGGCTGTGGAGAAAAGAGAATGCTTATACACTGTCGGTGGGAATGTAAGGCAGTTCAATCATTGTGGAAAGCAGAGTGGTGATTCCTCAAAGAGCTAAAAACATAACTACCATTCGACCCAGCAATTCCATCACTGGGTATATACCCAAAGGGATATAAATTGTTCTACTATAAAGGCATATGCATATGTATTTTCATTGCAGCACTATTCACAATAGCAAAGATATAGAAGCAGTATAAATGCCCATCAATGGCAGATTGGATAAGGAAAATGTAGTATATGTAACTGTGAAACACCACACAGCCATAAAAAAGAACAGGATCATGTCCTTTGCAAAAACATGGATGGAGCCACAGGCCATTATCCTTAGCAAACTAAATCAGGAAGAGAAAACCAAGTACCACACGTTCTCACTTATAAATGGGAGCTAAATGATGAAAACACATGGACTCAGAAGTAAACAACAGACACTAGAGCCTATTTGAGTGTGGAGGGTGGGTGGAGAAAGAGGAACAGAAAAAATAACTACTGGGCACGAGTCTTAGCACCTGGATGATGAAATAGTCTGTATAACAAACCCCTGTGACACAAATTTACCTACACACCAATCCTGCACACGTACCCCTGAACCTAAAATAAGTTTATATGTAAACTTTATATAATATACGATATTATATAAACTATATATTACATTATTATATTATATATTATTATATATATTACATTAGTAATATTAAACAAATATATCACATTAGTAATATTATTAAACTAATATATTATATCACATATATGTAATATATGTAATATTATATTATTACATAAAATATAATATATATCACATATATTATTATATATTACATATATAATTATGTTATATATGCAATATACATATATGTAGTATATATTATATATGTAATATATAATATAATATATAATAATCTATGTGATATATTATATATGTGATGTAATATTTTATGTAACATATATATGTATTACATATATGTGATATAATATATTAGTTTAATATTACTATGTAATATCATATATGTAATATATTACATATTAATATAATATATATGATAATTATATATTATATGTGACAATATACAATATAATATATGTAATATATAATATATATTATATATATGCTCATTGACAAAGCACCTGGTCACCCAAGAGCTCTGATGGAGATGTGCAAGGAAATTAATGTTATTTTCACACCTGCTAACACAACATCATTCTGCAATCCATGGATCAAGGAATCATTTTGACTTTCAACCCTTTTATTTAAGAAATACATTCCATAATGCTATAGCTGCTGCCATACATAGTTATTCCTGTGATGGATCTGGGAAAATTAAATTGAAAAACGTGTGGAAAGGGCTTGCCATTTTAGAAGCCATTAAGAACATCCATGAATCATGGGAGGAAGTCAAAATAACAACACTAACAAGAGTTTGGAAGAAGTGGATTCCAACACTCATGGATGGATCTGAGGGGTTCAAGACTTCAATGCTGGAAGTAACTGCAGATGTGGTGGAAATAGCAAAAGAACTAGAATTAGAAGTAGAGCCTGATAATTTAATTAAATTGCAGCAATCTTATGATAAAGCTTGAATGAATGAGAAGTTGCTTTTTATAGTTGAGCAAAGAAAGTGCTTTCTTGAGAAAGAATCTACTCCTGATGAAGATGCTATGAACATTGTTGAAATGACAACAAAGGATTTAAAATACCACATAAACTTAGTGGGTAAAGCGGCAATTTTGAGAGGATTGACTCCAATTTTGAAAGAAGCTCTACTGTGGGTAAAATGCTATCAAAGAGCACCATATGCTACAGAGATTTTTTTTGTGAAAGAGTCAATGCAGCACACTTCTGCATTGCCTTATTGTAAGAAATTGCCACACCAAACTTCAGCAACCACCAACCCGATAAGTCAGCAGCCATAAACATGAAAGCCAGACCCTCCATGAACAAAAAGATTATGACTTGCTGAAGGCTCTGATGATTAGCATGTTTGGCAAAAAAAAAAAAAAAAAGTGTTTTTAGTTAACTTATATGTACTGCTTTTTTAGACATAATGCCATTGCACACCTACTAAACTAGAGTGTAAACATAACTTTTATATGCACTGGGAAACCAAAAAAATTGTGTGACTTTATTACAATATTTGCTTTATTGTGGTGGTCTGGAACTGAACCTACAATATATCCGAATATACAGGTTTCTTGCATATACCCAAAAGCATGAAAGCAAGTACTCAATCAGATATTTGTACACCTATGTTCATAGCAGCATTATTCACCACAGTCAAAAGGTGAAACCAATTCAGATGTCTATCAACAAATGAATAGATAAATAAAATGTAATATATACATACAATGGAATATTATTGAGCCTTAAAAGGAAATAATGTTCTGATACATGCTACAACATGGATGATCATTAAAGACGTTATGCTAAGTGAAATAAGCCAAACACAGAAAGACATATATTGTATAATTCATTTATAGAAGGTACTAGAATAGTCAAATGCATAGAGACAGAAAGTTAAATAATGATTATAAGGGACTGGAATGAGAGAGAATGAAGAGTTACTGTTTATTGGGTTCAGAGTTTCAGTTCGGGATGGTGAAAACGTTCTGTTGATGGATGATGGTAATGGTTTGCACAACAATATTAATGTATTCAATGCCACTAAACTATACACTTAAGAAAGTTGTAATGGTAAGTTTTATGCTATGTTTTACCACAATGCAAAATTGACTTATGGTAATGTTAGATTTTGATCTGAACCACCAAACATCCCTAATATTGTCGTGTCAAGGGGAATCTCAGACACCATGAAGCATATGACAAGAAGGCTCCACAAATATGAGCATTTCCCCATTTTACTGGCAAACAAGTGATGGGTCTTACTCGACCAGAATTCTCCCTTCTTCCAGATAGTCTTACAGCTGTTTTAGGGGCAATGTCTAGACCTCATCTACAAGGATACCAGGGCACAACCAAGGTTCCCTAATGCCTGTTAACATGATGTTTCTCTTCCTGGTCAGGCCATATATTCCTTCTCTGGAAATTGGTAGGAAGGTACAGTATCTGTGAAGGTTATTCTGTATACTTTAGGATGCCTTCATTCCTAGTTACAAATATGTTATCTTGTATATTATGACTTGTTTGTCAGTCTGTACTTGCTCATGCCTTATCGCATGTCATGTAAAGAAATGTTCATCTATCATCTACTTACTTTCTGTAAGGGGCTCTCCTATTTGTTTGTTCATTGATTTGTTCTGCAGATTCCTTCCATTTTCATGCTCACTCTGTGACGGAGGGCCTAAGTAAGCCATATGGTGCATCAGCTTGGAGACAGATAAGAGGCAACCAGAATCCAGCTGTCAGCACTGTTGTTATTTACCCCAGTGACTATGCCTGTATTTATCATACTAGAGTTCTTCCTGCTGAGAGTCATTTTGCCTGTCTCCAACAGTGAAAGCACTTGGCAAGTGTCTGTCTTCTCTAAATCTGAGTAAAATGGAGACAATTATTCTTCCTAGGGTTTTGACAATTAAATGAGAGAAAACATGGCATACAGTTAAAATATAAAGACATTCAATACATGTTCTATGAGTATATATATGAGATATGTATCAGACACTTTTTGTGTGCAAAATTTAATCCCTTAGTAACCCTATATGAAACATTTATCCTACTTTTACTGATAAAGAATCTGAGGCTTGGGAAGGTTAAATGAAATATCCCGAGTTACACAGACTAATTTTACTCCAAGTCTGTGGAATTCCATGTTCCCAGTATCACATCATCCTTTACCAAAAAGCTAATGAACTGAGAAAGATAACACCGTTGGAAATATCTGAGATGTATTAAGACCAACAGTCTTTTAATACTATTTAAATAGGATAGCAAATTGATTTGCCTTCTACCAAGGTTATCTTAGTAATACCTAGAAAAGATTTAGAGTTTTGTGCATTCTCTTGACCTAAAATTCCAAGAATTGATTTCAATTAATAGAAACTACTTCATAAGGAAGAAATGAAAGATATCTGCAAGAATTTAGGCACAAAAATCTTCACCATAGTTGTCAGTAATTGCGAAAAATTACAAAGCACCTAAACATACTTAAGTAGGAAGTCAGTTAAATTACAAAATCTAATAGAATGTTATGCCATTATAAGTCTTAGAGATGTATTTTTGACACACACATACATAAAAACAGCATGTACAGGGTGGGCTGTGCACATACAGAAAATGACCTAGAAACATATATTCCAAAAGGTGAACAACTATCTCTAAGTCACATGAGATTATGGGTCGTCATTCTCTCTTATCCGTATTTCTGATTTTTCTAAAATAAATATATACTACTTATCTACTAAAAGCATGATTTCAGATTTTTACTAAAAGGATGAATAATAAGATATTGATTAAAGGAAAAATTGGGGAAATTATCATTATAAAAAAATAACTGACACATCAGAAATATTTAAGGGATGTTTCTGATTAATAAAACTCTAAAGAGAAATTATGAAAGGAAATTAACAAGGAAATACCACATTCTTTTGATTCGAGAGAAAATACAGAGCTCCAAATGGGATAAATGACAAGGAGCTTCCCTGATTTCTTTTTGACATCACGTATAATAGAAGAGTACATCATAACAAAGCCCTGAGCAGCACAGTAGTATAGTATAAATGAGCATTTCCAAATATATCCTATGGATAATACAAGTCCCACCAGATGAATATTAGTAATATCAGTCTATGGTCAAATAAGCTTGTAAAGTGCTTGGTTTTTAAAAAGCTAAACCAATTTCTTTATTGCAGGATTTCTCAAACCCTTTGATATGCTTCATGCACTATGAGTCACAAAAACAGATATAAGATGCATGCAACATTCACTAAATAAATGGAATTACATCATTATTTTGGCTTCTCTTTCAGAAATAATATACCAGAAGACACTCTGAAAACCTGGATTTAAGGAGCATATGAAGGGAGCCTACATAACTGAGCAGAATACTCACCAAAGGCGGGTGAAATTGAATATATGAAGTTTACATAGAGGCATTTCGAAAAATATCAGGCAAAAACTAATAGGAGAAATGAGGAGGCTGGGGTTGGTAAATATAAAGAGAAGACAGGTTCAGGGTAGGCTAAAACTGTCAGATTTTTATAAATAAGACTACAATGAGTCAATTCAGACCTTCAAAGCCTGTGCCCTTAAGTATCACTGACTGACTACTTCCTTCTCTCTAGGCTATCCTTACTGAAATATCTAATACAAACTAATATTCTTCTGTATAACAAGATATTAAAATAGGATCCCTCTCCCTGTTTTGGCTGAGACCTCAGAGAGATAGGTACCTACTATTGCCACATTCTCAAGAAGCATGCTAGACTGTGCAGGGCTTCTAAAAAAGCAGCAAAGAGCCAAGTTTGTAACACTTTCCAGCCTTCTAGAAAAGATAAGGAAGCTGTATTAGACTGTTCTCGAATTGCTACTACCTGAGACTGAGTAATTTATTTAAAAATTTTTAAAAAGGTTTAATCGGCTCACAGTTCTGTGGGCTGTACAGGCTTCTACCTCTGAGGAGGCCTCAGGAAACTTACAGTCATGGTGGAAGGCAAAGGGAAGCCATCTTCACATGGCAGACGGGAGAGAGAGTGAAGGGGAGGTGCTAACACTTTTAAACAACCAGATCTTGTAAGAGCTCTATCACGAGACAGCATTAGGAGGTGGTGCTAAACCATTAGAAACCACCCCCATGATCCAATGCCCTCCAACCAGGACTCGCCTCTAATACTGGGGGTCACAATTCAACATGAGATTTGAGTGGGGACATAGCTAAACCATATCAGAAGCCAAATGGTGAGAAAACTCCTTTAGAGAGAATTGTTGGTGGGTTATGAGCCTTGGAAAGCAGGTCCTTCTACTTTCCTCAACTTCCTCAAGAGAGAGTCTTTAGAAAGCCACTTGGAGGGCTTAATATGTATCCTTGGGTTTGCAGATACAGAGTATAATTTCCCAATAAGTTTCAGACACCTGGCTGAAAGTAAGAGGTGTTGTGTGGAGCTCCTACTTTGAAGACAGAGCAAGCACGATAGCCATATTTGGGACAGCATATATCTTGGTCAGCTCAGGCTGCTATAACAAAATATCATAACCCAAGTGGCTTAAACAACAGATATTTATTTCTCACAATTCTGTAGCTGAGAGATCCAAGATCAAGGTACTGATTGGTCAGGTTCTGGTGAGGGCCCTTTTCCTCATTTGTAAGCAGCTGTCTTCTCACAGTGTCCTCACATGGCAGAGAGAGGAAAGGGAATCAAGTTCTCTGGTGTCTCTTTTTATAAGGACACTAATCCCATCATGGGGGTCCCACTCTCATGACCTCATCTAAACCTAATCATTTCTCAAAGGTCTTGCCTCCTAATACCATTACCTTGTGGGTAAGGATTTCAACATGAATTTAGTGGGGACACATTCAGTCCCTAACAGTCTGTAATTCCAGAGTTGCTTGGGACAAGGGATGTGTTGATGCTTCTCCCGGACTAGGGATGGTCAGAGGTCAGAATCTGCCTGCCTGGGGGACTGCCTGGAGGTGTGGGAAACCCAGTGCATAAAAGCTAAAGTTGTACTGCCAGAGGTCTGAAGACTGAAGAAGGAGTTTTAAGTACCAGCTAAAAAAAATAGTTATTGAACTACAGATAGGGGGCTGCTGTAGTTTGGTGGAGAAGAGGTCCCTGAAGACCAACAAAGCCTCCCACGAGGCTCAGCTTTAAATATACACTAAGGGTAGAAGAAGCCAAGTCTTTATAAATTGGGGTCAGTCATGCAAAACCTTTCCTAGTTATTACCCATTTCTCTTTTCCCTATGGTTCAAACCTGGGATATGGTTCAGAAGCCTAGGATAGAAAGCGAGAAGGGAAGAGGAGCTGGCATGGAAAAGAGAGAGAGAAAAAGAAACCTAACCTGAACCCATCCCTCTGACAGAAGATAGAAACTGAAGTAGAAGAGAAGTTTAAGTTAGTTTTGACTGTTTCATGATTCTCAATGTTTTATTCACTTAAACTAGACTCTTTGAATAGGAAAAGAAGGCTTGATATCTGAGCATTTAGATCTTAGCCAAAGGCAAAGAAACAACTATTTTCATAGAAAAAATTTGAATGAGAGATGGGGATGAATAAAATGATTTCCAAGTATCCCTTAAATGTTTTTCTCCTTCAACATATAAGTTAAACTTACAACCCTTGAGGAGTAACTGGAAATTCATTTTTATTCCTCACTATTTTTAAAGACCAGCTACCTCTGTTTCCTTACTACCCACTTAGTCCTTGTAGCCTTGAAACTCATTGTCTATAGAAATTGCCAATACAAGTTACTGGGGAGTTCTATCAAATAAGATTTTTTAAGAAAGAATCCCATTATAATGTAAACTGTTTTAGAAAAATCAAATCCAGCCTCAGGCTAGAGAAGAATACATCATGTCATAGTTGGTTTTATCCCCAAAACACAAGAAGTTTCCTATTGGGGCATTATTAAAATAATTCATCACATCAGTTAGTCAAAGGAGGAAAAATGATGTGATTATTATAAAATTCATAAAATAATTACTGATTTTAACAAATCTTAGAAAATGAATAAGACTAATGCCTTCTTGTGATAAGGATCCTCTTAGATTGAACCTTCGACAGAATTGTGCCTGTGAGCCTGGCCAGATGTTTTGCTACTTGACTATACCACCCAACTATGACGAGGGATTCGTGTCTAGGTTACACAACCATAGAAGCTGTGATAAAAAGCTGGCAACACAATACCCCAATTGCTTCCAAGACAACTAAGTAAACACAGTGTCATCTCATGGTACAGTTGGAGAAGGGCAATGATTCTCTAACCTAGCTGCACATTAAAATCACCTGGCCGACTTTTAAAACATACTGACACAGGGAGTACGGGACTCAGCTCAGAGATTCAGACTCAATTCACCTAAAGCGAGGCCAAGGCCTTTTTGTTTTTAAGTTTCCCAGGTATATAGTACAACTGACCCTTGAACAGGGCAGGGATGGGGCACTGACTCCTCATACAGTTGAAAATCCACAGATGACTTTTGACTCTCCACATAAACTTAATTAATAGTCTACTGTTAACTGGAAGCCTTACCAATAACATAACTCAGCACATATTTGGTATGTTATATGTATTATATACTGTACCCTTGCAATAAAGTAATCTGGAGAAAAGAAAATGATAAAAAGAAAATCATAAGGAAAAGAAAATATATTTACTGTTAAGCATAAGTGGATCATCATAAAGATCTTCATCCTTGTCATCATCACACTGAGTAGGGAAGGAGGAAGAGGAGGGGTTGGTCTTGCTGTTTCAGGGATGGCAGAAGTGGAAGAAAATCCGCATATAAGTGGACCCAGGGAATTCAAACCTGTGTTGTTCAAAGGTCAACTGTATTTCATCATTAAACAAAGGGGGTGTGATTTACTCCTTGGCAGCAGCAAAGCTGTGGCGTGGGAAGTCTTTTGAAAACTAATGGTAATTTTCCCTCTCATCAAAGATACACAGTCTTGTAAATTGAACAGTCCTACTCAATAACTCAGAAAGTGAAGAAACACCTTTCTTCAGGACAGATCTGGTTTCTGGTTATGTACTTACTTCAAAAGCTCTGTTTTTAGTCCCTCTGAACTTTATTTCTTATTTTATTTTATTTTAATTTAATTTAATTTATTTTATTTTATTTTTGAGACAGAGTTTTGCTCTTGTCCCCCAGGCTGAGGTGCAATCAGCTCACTACAACCTTCGCCTCCAGGGTTCAAGCGATTCTCCTGCCTCAGCCTCCCGCCTTGTTGGGATTACGGGCACACACCACCATACCCAGCTAATTTTTTTAATTTTAGTAGAGAGGGGTTTCACCACGTTGGCCAGGGTGTTCTCAAACTCCTGACCTCAAATTATCCACCCGCCTCAACCTTCCAAAATGCAAGGATCACAGGCATGAGCCACCACGCCCAGTCCCTCTGCACTGTAAAATCCTCTTACACTTTAACATCTTCACCTTCCCATGACTTCGTAGCTAAACTTTATAATTTTAAAACTATTGCTCTCTTCAACAAAAGAAGGCAAAGGCAATGACTAATTAGTTAGAGAAACTTCAAATTTGTATTTTTGAAGGCAGGAGTAGAGGACTTGCAAGATTAGACAAGGCACATGGCACACATTCATGCTGGCATAACAAGAGCGCTTGAATTGTTTTTCCAAGTCAATGTGTTTGCCAGGTAAAAGAAAAAAGAGAAAAAAGCTGCCAGGGAGGCAGGAATATTTCAGCCTGAACTCCTAGCTGTTTCATACATAAGCACAAAAACATCTTCACACTGAGTACATAAACTCTACCAAAGCGCTCTCTCTGAAGAGAAAAACATCCTTCAACCTTGATGCTGTTTCTCTAATGACTTAGGAATGTGATCTCTAATCACCACTGAAAGCCTCACAGCAAATGCCCTGGGCTGGGTTTACATCCTACAGTGTTTTGTTCGATTTCTTAATTTTTGCAAAATTCTTTGACCTTTTACTATGTTTATTCTACTTAAACTAGATGGTTTGAACTAGCTCCTTAAGGGCCAGGATTGTCCCTTTGTATCTTTATCACATAGCAACTGGTACCAATTAGCACTCAATAATAGCTCCACAACAGTTGTTTAAAATCATCCTCACCTTCTTTACCCTAAAGCAAGATCTCACATGAATCACACCTAAATAAACAGTCCTTGGGTAAAGGGCATGTCCTCAAACTCTATTTGTTGGAAGACTCTGTCCTGTTAAGATACCCAGTTATAGGAAAACATGGAGGGGCAACCAGAAGTGGTAGACAGGGTGTTTTATTCATTTTGGGAGCATAAGAAGAAAGCTCCCTTGCTTTCTCCATTCTCCAACAATCTCCATTGCCATAAGCGGCTTCAAATGGCACCAGAAACAGCCAACACCACCAAGGTAGGAGACCAAATCCCAGAAGGAGAATAGGCTGAGTGACTGTAGCTGTCATATTGATTTGTGGCTAGATGAGCCTCCTTTGGAGGAAACCCAGAAATATTAGGGGAGAAGATCCCTTTGAAAGGTATGGAAAGTCCTACCCAGGCAACTGGAGGCAAAAACAGGAACTCTGACTTGCTACTGTCACTGTGACCCTGTTGGTACCCTCAGGCAGGTGAAATATGGTCATGTTGAGTTGTAACCGAAAGAGAATGCCAGAGAGGTACCAGCGTGCTTTCTCCTGATGCTCGTAAGCCCAAAGTCTGCCTTTTCTACCCCTCCCAGCTTCCCCAAATCCCTGCTCCAACTGCACAAACCATACATGGAGAAGCATGAGGTTTGCAGAGCCAAGACTCAAACCTTGGTTTGTGTGATGTATTCAAACCCATATACTTGCTGCCGCACCATGCTGACACAGGTCAGATGTGCGTGAAACTGAAACATAAAGTAGACTGTACCTTTTGTGGGATTTACTACTATTAAAAATAAAGTATCCAAAAATGGAAATTCAACAAAAGGAACACTGTATATTCTTTAAATGTCATACTGAAACGTCATCTGACGGGTCCACCCAAGAATTATTTAATCTTGTGGGAGATATACCTTTCTTTGAGTTGCTATATAATGTTGATTCTGTGAGGATATGTAAAAACTTGTAGATTTTTGTCCAGTAGAGATGCAAATACATTTCTGTTCAGTAGAAAAAATAACCCCAAAAGTACAACGTTACTGCCCTTTAGAACTCTGGCCAGTTATATCTCTAACTTAGCCAACTCATTGTAACATGCCATTCCCAACAAACTATATAATACAAAAGCCCTTTGAATTCATTTATCATCTGCTGTCTCCATCATTGAGTTAAATACATTTTTTACAAGAGCTCACTAAGTATTTATATGTGTCATGTTAAAATTGTTGAAAATTATACTTTGACACTGTAACATACTGCAAAGGTTTGAAATAGGAAGTTATTTTATGAAGTAGGGGGCAAGACCAAGGTAAGGTAAGGTTTCACGGATGAAAAGTCACTAATTGGGACCTGGAGGGTTGGAAAAGATTTCACCAGTAGCTGTGGGAAGAAAAGTCATTGATGGCACAACTTCAAACACATGTTTACATGGAAAGCTGACAAAGAGATTCTAGCCTGGATAAGTTAAAAACACTTACTTTAGATCCATTTCATGTAACTTTCTAAATAAAATGTCATTGAATGGGATTCACCTCTACATGAAAATAATACATTATTATTAAATAGAACTTATTCCAGGAGGTGAGGGAGGTTCAACATCTGAAAATGTATCAACATAATAAACTATATCAAGAAATTACAGGAGAAATATCACATGATATCAATAAATGCAGAAAAAAGACTCAAAATTAAACCACCATTTTTAATGAGACATTAAATAGATGAAAACTACTTAAATAAAAATTATTTCTCAAGGATCAACAGCAGATACCATTATAAATAATTTTTAAACAAAGCCATTGACATTAATTTCAAGAACTAGATAGATTATTGCTACCATCATTATTGACTTACTATTGATAGCAAATGCCACACAAGTTTTAGAAAACTTAAGTATCATGTAAAAGTCATTGGAGAAAAACAAGGTTAATCATTTTGCCAACATGAATATATTTTAAAAAACAAGAGAGAATGAATATGAATTTGTGAATAGGTACAGGATCATTTTTTAATCAATAAATTGCCCTTGTTTAGCAATAATTGAGAAATGGAAACAGGAAAGAATTTCTATTTTTAATGACAACAATAAGAAGAAAAGTGCCTAGGAGTTCATTTAATGAGAATTCTATATGAAGAAAGATCTATATGAAGAAAAGTTGAAATCCTGTTGAAATACAAAAAATAGTATAGGAAGAAATTGAAAGATGCATACTATGTTCTTGGTTAAGAACATTATAAAAGTACAGATTCTTCCAAAATTAATACATAAATCTAATGTAATTTCAATTTAAAAAACCTAACAGAGATGGTTATATTGTATTAAAGTTTTTATAGAATCTTAATTCCCTTGGGTCCTATCTTGTGTTTTAATATTTTCACAGCCTTTGTTATCTTCTAAAGGTATATAGGGGTGCATGTGCGTGTGTGTGTGCATGTGCACGAGCATGCGTATGTGTCTCACATTTCCACCAAGGGGAGGGTATGCTGTGATTTCAAGTTTTCAGTCATCTTCCTACCTCCTCTGTGTGGTAGAAGACCCCAGTGCAACAGAAAACTCTCTTCTGCACTAAAGGAGGCTGAGGAGGGATGTTTGCTCTGGTTTGATGATGGAGGGAGGTGGGAGACAGAGAGGGAAGGATGAAGAGGGAAAATAATAGTTTCAACTCTATGCTGGAGTTCATTTATTTTTACTGAAATATCTGAAGGCAATTTTACTCCTTAACGTGACGACTCCCTGTCATCTACACGAGGAATGTACATTCGCATTAATATAACTTAAACCTCATTTCTTACAAACAAGTAACCTTAGGCTAAAATAGCATGTGCCTGTCTTGAGAGCTTCCTTACATTGTACACAGTTTTCCTCCCTCAGCTGGTGATGAAGAACACCTTGCTCAAATGTCCTCTTTCTAATTCCTACTTCTCTCCCCTTGGTCCACAACTGGTTTGCAGTGAGACAGAGGTGTGGCAGCACCTCAGTTCAGATACCCTCAACAAAATCAACTAAGGAGAAAAATGAACCTTTATAGGTCAAGTTGCCTCTAAAGATGCTTAGAAAGACTAAAGCACTGGGAAGTCTGACACTGACTTTGTGCCCCACTCCAGATCATTTTGCCCATAATTCTTAGAGACTCCTTTTGCCTCTCAGTGACAACGTGCATTTTTCTTCCTTAGTAAAAATAATGTTATGTAAACAGTTTTCTCTCATCGACACATTATCCAAAAAAAGGATAGAAAATATTAATATCTCATTCAAAATTTCACTATATTGAAACTGCAATCTAAAATTTTACAGAAGATAACAATTTATTACAAATCTGTCATTGCAACTTCTTAAAATCACAAATAATAAACTCTCCTAGGCACATTTTCTTTAAATTGTAGGGTTTGGAAGGGAGGCTTGCTGTGTTTTACATAAAAGAACTCTAATAGCTTCAAGGATCCCTGTTGAAAATTAGTCTTTGTAAAATCAGCCATCTGTACAGACAGAAAGTACGCAGACAGCTTAATTTGCCTAATCGACAACTTTAAACCTTCCTTCCCAAACCCATAACACATTCCAACTCATTAAAAGTTGTATTGCTTGTGTTTGTTATCTGTGAATAGTGCCAGCTGATGCTACAAAAGATAGCAATCTGAGCAAAGCATCCTTTTTGGGAAAAATACAACAGCTGCTGTCCAGGCAACAGTATTATTTATTATGTTCAATTACTAAAGCAAAAGAAAATATAAAGTGTTTGAAATCGGCCAGCTAATAAACACCCACTATTTACTGCTTAATCACCACCAGGAAATATTTTACATCATAAACATCAGCTGATAAACAGAACATTTTTATTATTCTCACTAAACACAGAGGTGTTTCTCAGTCAATAGATACTCAATTCATACTTTAAATCCCTCTCCTCCTTCAACAAGAATCGTTCATGAGCACCTATGCATCAGGCACAAATCCTTTCTGAGGTATCCATATGGTCAACATTTAGTGAGTTCTAAATTTTCATATCCCAAAACATATGATCATTTTACATGACATCTAATTTCTTATGATGCTAATCAGTGGATATATTCTTTAAATTAATGGTGACATTTTAAATCTAATCCCATTAAGTGAATTCATTTAAAGCAAATATGAATTAGCTCCTACACCATGGACAACACAGATTTCCCTCTGGAATAACTGTCTCCTGAAGTCTTTCATTAAAACCCACCTCAAATAAAGCTCAAGGCAAGAAGAAACCCCTCAAATCGTTTTGTTATTCCAAAACCCACTTTGAAGCCCCAACGAGCGAAACGGAGTCTGAATAGTTAATTATATTCTATTAAACATGCCAATAGCTTTATCAAAATATATGTGTTTGCCGGGGTAGGAAGGCAGGTCGCTTACCTGTTTCCTGATTTTGACTTGCTCTGACAGCAAGGTTATTGGAAAGGTCAGGACACAGCGATGACTCTGTGCTGGGGGCACGTGGGTTTGGAACGGTTTCCTGCCTCTACATGAAGCATCACAGAAAGCCACTAAAATTGTTTGACTTCGGGAAATGGCTGGGGTAAGATGAGCCCAGCTGGCAAAACAGTAAAACTCACTTTACCCCACAACAGCACAGTCAAGCCAGCCTCTGCTTCTGAGCTGTTTCACTAATTTCCTTAAAATCTTCTAAACCTTATTTCATCTGTTTGAAGAAAAACCTGATTTAAGCAAAGTTCGAAATCCTTTGGAGGCACAGGTGTTCAAACTAGAAGACATAGGAATCACCTGGAGTGTCTCATCCCAGTCCTTCTGAATCAATATTTGTGGAGTTGGGGGTGGGGAGTGCACTTGTTTTTATACTTGCCTAGGTATTTCTGGAAGAGTTAATACTGTTGTAAAAACACTGATCTAGAATGCAAATGTGTGCTCCTTAATAAACAGGTATAAGAAATGACTGCCTCATTCTTTTCATTAAAAGAAATCAGATAGGCATTTAAAGTCTCTTGGAAGAAAAAGCTACCAAAAGAAAAAGAGTTGAGGTCTGTCTCTGGCTGACAGCTAGATCACTTTTCACTTTAGCCGAGACCAACTAATACCAGCATTTCTTCAAATATGATGCCATCAACTCTACTCAGTGAAATCCTAGAAGGAAGAAGAGTGAGAGAAAATGTCACAACCCGAAAACTAATTTCCACCATTTTGAGCTCTTGGTGCAGAAATAGCTTGAACAAAGAGCATGATTCGGAAGAAAAGAGTAAAAGAGTCAGTGTTCCTCATAGGCAGAGAACTGAAGTCCTTAAAATCAGACTCCAAGCTCCACAATGGGTGGGACAAAAGCAGGATGTGTCAGATGCCAGCTGTGTCCTTCATATCTCAACCCTCAGCTTGGTTCTCCCCTTTGATTGGGAGAAAGGCCCATACACCAGGAGGTCACACCAACACACTCCTTTCATAAACCAAGGGGATATGAGCTCATCCTGCAGCCTACCTTCACCTTTCCCACCTCAGTCTTCCCTTAGTTTTTGGAAAGGTGTGGTGTAAGCCAATGTCATTTTGCTGGAGCATGATTAACTGGAAATATATTGAAGTAAACATTAGCATTAACTTCACTTTTAAGAATTGTGGTGGTTAATTTTATGTGTCAACTTTAGTGGGACCTGGAGTCCAAGAATAAACTTTGTTTCTGGGTATGTCTGTGAGGGTGTTTCCAGGTGAGATTAGTGTTTTAGTGAACTCAGTAAAGGAGACTGCCCTCCCCAGTGTGAGTGGGCATCATCCAATCCATTGAGAGCCCAGGTAGAACAAAGAGGCAGAGGAAGGGGGAATTTGCTCTTATTGCCTGAATGCTTGAGCTAGGACATCAGTCCTCTGCTCTTGACTGAGATGTGCACTATTAGCACTCTGGTTCTCATAACTATTCCATCAGCTTTCCTGGGTCCCCAGCGTATAGACAGAAAACTGTAGGACTTCCCAGTCTCTATATTTGCTAAGCCAATTCCTTATAACTTTTTAAATATACATACATACATATACATCTATACATATATACATATATAGGTATACATACATATACTGTTGGTTCTATTTCCCTGGAGATCTCTAATATGCAAATCTAATCTGAACTCCAGACTAAATGTCTAACAAGCATCTTAGAGAAGATAAGATCAATCGATCAATATTTGGTCCTTTCAATGGTTTGTCCAGGAATTCCCTTGGAGACACATCAATACGGAACCTGTTTTGCCCCCTCATCACACGTTGGTAGAGCTGACATAAGTCTCTGACCAAGTCTTAAACCAAGCTTGTGTCAGGCAAGTACAAAATAAATCTGAGACTTCTGAGATCTAGCTAAGACTTCCTATGAAGAAATCAGAAACTCAAAATATTGACTACAGCTGGGACTAAACTAAAGTCAAAATACCCATGAAAAGGCTAAGCCTTGGCTTGAGCTTATCTGACCACATATGGACAAGTCTGTCACCTCGACTTGCCGGCCTCCTGGTCAATGAGAGTCAAGCCAGCAGAGTGGGAGACATCCAGGAAGGACAGCAGGAGGTATGGTAAGTGGAAGAGTCAGAAAACATCCTTGGATACAAGTGATCCACAGGAGTCAATGTAAGCAAATACCACCTAGGCAAAACTGCCCCGTAATTGCCAGAAATTATGGCGATACTTTTGGATACCCACATTTGAAGAACAAAGGGTGCAAGTGGAAAATCCCTACTGAAAGCTAACTTATGTATTTATCTAACTTATTTATATATGCTTATGTATGTATCTTATAAACGAGGCCTACCATTCACACAAGATCAACAAATGAGTCTATATATGGCAAGTGGCCTTGTCAGTTTCAGAGTGTAATTACTGTGAACACTAATTAATTTGGTTTTACCATATTTATATTGTAATGAGTGCCTGTCCCATATTTCAGATATTCCCAGGAGTGATAAAAGAAAAATTAACATGCCATAAAACTACCAAGATGATGGTACAAGATCAATGTCGTGTCCAAGGGAGAGATTACATTCATGGGTTCTTAGTTTCTGTTTTTGGTTGGGCCAGTAAAGCCCCTTCTTCATCCCTCTTTTCCACATATCACTAGAGATAGAAGCTAAAAACCATGGCTTCAGGCTGCTAAAATCCTAAAACAAAATAAAACCAAACAACCAAAACAAAATAAGTTGTGTTGGACAAGCTTGGTGTAGATGTCGAAAATGGCCCCAAATTCCCTGCAAGGAAAGGGACTCTGCCATATGACTGGCAAAATTAGTTAGACATATGGTAAGCAGTGTTAGCCCTACTGTAAACCTTGAATATAAATTCTACATTATGCTATGATTGTATGGATAGTGATATAGTTTGACTGTGTCTGCATAACATCTCAACTTGAATTGTATCTCCCAGAATTTCCACATGTTGTGGGAGGGATTTAAGGGGAGACAATTGAATCATGGGGGCCGATCTTTCCCGTGCTATTCTTGTGATAGTGAATAAGTCTCACAAGATCTGATGGGTTTATCAGGGGTTTCTGCTTTTGCTTCTTCCTCTTTTTTCTCTTGCCCCCACCATGTAAGAAGTGCCTTTTGCCTCCTGCCATGATTCTGAGGCCTCCCCAGACATGTGGAACTGTAAGTCCAATTAAACCTCTTTTTGTTCCCAGTTTCAGGTATGTCTTTATCAGCACCATGAAAATGGACTAATACAGATAGTTTTAACAGCACTACTTCTTCTCCATAGCCACCACCAACAAACACACAATAACAACAACCACAAAAATCCAGAGGATTCTCTTTCTCTCTTTGCGAGCTCTATTCTGCCTCACTTCCATCTTTAAAAAGAAGCAGAGGATCTGACTCCAGGCCTGTGTGATCCAGGGAGTCAGGGTGACAGGTTAATACATTCAAACTCTCTGCCCCTCTCCTTAGAGAATCTTACCTCGTTCCACGTCCCCATTGGGAGTTGATTTGCCTACATGTCAGGGATTAGACTGTATTGGGAACATCATAGTTGAAAGTGAAACTGAGCCCTGGCTCCCTGTGAAAGCATTCAAGAAACCAGTTTCTTGAAACTAGTATGATTCTAGCCCTAGCATATTTTCAGTTCCTGGTATTTCCATTAGGTAGAAAAAAAATAGAATCTTGAAGCCAGGCCTCTCTTTTTTCCCCTCTTTTAACAACTAAACTGCTTTATACTAGCTTTTCCAATTGTACATTTTATGAAGCAACAGGAACAAACTGCTAAATTGGTGGGAGATCACAAAAAAACCCCAGGGAACAAGCAGCCTAAGTTGTTCAGGTAGAGGATGCAGGTCCCAGATCCTAATGCACCTTCTCAATCTCCTTGGAATCTTTAAAATGCTATTTAAATGTATTATGCTGCTTTCTAAGTGTTAACCATGACAGATATAGACTCAAATTGCAGGCTGAGAAATGAGAGATTTGGAGATTTAAAATTAATAAAATCATCTCATATGTATTCTTTTTAAATAATTCAGCAAATATTTACTGAGTTCCTGCTGTATGATAGGCATTGTACTAAGAGTTGAGAGTACAACTCAACAAGGAACCAGTCTGACAGACGACGAGTTGCCCAATTAGTAAAGATTTTCTCCAGATAGCTTTATAAACAGAGTGTGCTCTTCACTCTTACTGTGGGCTTGAGCTGGGTAAGCTCACTAGTCCAGTTCCCTGCTAGCGCTGTGATTCTGAAGTGCCCACCCACCCACGTAACCACATCCATCCACTCAAGATGCCTCTGAGGCTATGGATCAGTCCCACTGACCAAATTTCCTTTCTGTTTCCACAGGTGACATCTTCAGTTTCAAATCAAACAAGGTCATCTGGTAGCACATTTCTTAGGGGGGATTAATTTGTCAGACTGCAATTTTCTTAAGGACTTGCCTCACTGTAGATAATATCTGGGAAGCATGTCACTGTCTTCAGAGGAAGAGTGCAATATAAACACCAAACTTCTGGTGTGGTTGTTTCTTCATTGTCTATATTCTCACTCTTTGAGTTTCCTTTATTAGAGTTTTTTGCTTGCAGGATCCTGCATTCTTCCTGTTGATATTTAATCTGTGTGCAGAGCTGGGCAGGGAGAGAAGGGCAGAAGTAGTGGCGCATTTTGCCATGAGACAGGAGCCCACATGCTCTGAGCTTCAGGATTTCTTCCAGTTCTATGATTTGAACAAGAGCAGACTGAATACAGGAAATTACATATAGCTAAAGCATTCTTTCATCACATCTGTTGTGCCCTTGGTGGGGGCCAATAGGATACCAATGGGGTTCTTGAGTCCAAGCCAATGGCACAATGCTTAAGGTGAGTTTAAATTCTACCCAGAGAAATGGATCAAAGCCAGGAAAGTGTCACAAAAAGACAAATACAGTATGATTCCACTCATATGAGGTACTTAGAGTAGCAAATTCATAGAGACAGAAAGTAGAATGGTTGTTGTCAGGGCCTGTGGGGAGACAGCAATATTTAATGGGTACACAGTTTCCGTTTTGCAAGATGCAAAGAGTGCTGGAAATTGGTCTCACGACAATGAGAATGTACTTAACACTGTTGAGCTGTACACTTAAAAATGATTCACATGGAAAATTTTATGTATATTTTACTACAATTTTAAGAAACAGAAAGGCCAAGTGTGCTGGTAGATTAAAACTGCCTTAGTGACATACGTTTATTGCAGCACTATCTATAACAGCAAAGACAAGGAATCGACCCAAGTGTCCATCAACGATGGATCAGATAAAGAAAATTTGGTACAGATACACCATGGAATACTATGCAGCCCTAAAGAAGTATGTCCTATTGGGTACACCTGGACACAAAGATGGGAACAATAAACACTGGGAATTTTATTTATTTTAAGTTCTGGAATACATGTGCAGGACATGCAGATTTGTTACATAAGTGGGAATTTTAAAAGCAGAGAGGGAAAGAGGGGGACAAGGGTTGAAAAACTACCCTCCAGGTACTATGTTCACTACATGGGTAGCAGGATCATTAGAAGCCCAAACCTCAGCATCACACAATATACCCATGTAACAAATCTGCACATGTACCCCCTGAATCTAAAATTTAAAAAATTAATGCTTTAATGAGGAAAAAAATGAAAAGCAAAGCCTCAAAACAGTCAGGAGCAGGGTACTCATGGGATGGGCGCAAGGGCTGCAGAGAAGAGAGAGTGCCCAGGACTGTTTTTCAAAGTCAATGTTTTATGTTCAAAATTTGCTGTTACTGGGAGCTGGCCATGCAGTGCTATCTGGTTGTCCTGGTTTGGAGTCACTAGTCACAGTGGGCATATTGATTATTGAAGGCCTCCAGTCTGCATTCGAGAGAAGAGGCATGTACCTCGGAGACACGTGGCTTCACATTTTAGGTCCTACTTCAGAACAGAGCGAAACTTTTCAAATTATGTTTAACGTGTTATTCCTTTGGACCTCACCAAATTGATCAGGAGCTTCAGAAAGTAAAGCATTTCTTCCTTGGTTAATGGCCTCCAGGAAGCAGAAAGAGAAGGAAAGGATTAAAATGACATGGCAAAAAAGAGTCAAAGAAAAATATGCAGTGTTACATTGTTCCATAAAAGTTTTACTATTTATTTAGAAATTCTTTGTGATGTTTGCAATTTTGCTTCTCAAAAATAATCTGGTCACTCCAAATTTAGACCAAAAAAGATTTTCAGGCTGGAAACCACTGTACCACCCTTTTCGGAGTGCCATAAATGTGCCTCCTGGACTTCAAGCTCAACCTTTGCAAAACTGAAGATAGACTAAACATACTTTTCCTCCTGAGTTCTCTTTCCCAGTAATGGCACCAGAATCCTCGCAGCCACCCTTGAACTTGAACTATCGGAGTCAAAGAACTTCTCCTCAACCCGCACCAATTTGGTTGCCTAAGTCCTTCAACTGTGCGTTAAGGGTACTTGCCACATTCATCTCCTCCTCTCCACTGCCTCTGCCTCTGATCGAATCCAACTCTTAACACCAATCTTTTGTTTGGCATGCTGCTAGAACTTCCTAGAGGGTCCCAGCTTTCACTCTCCTGGTTTCCACTCCAACTTTTTAATAGCCATGGAGGTTGCATGCTTATACTCCCTCCTTAAATGCCTTCAGTGGCTTTGTTTGGACGATCAAAGTCCAAAGTCCTTAGTCTCAGTTTTATGTTCCTACACAATCTTTTCCAAAACTTCTCTCTTAGTCCCATCTTCTGCTACATCCCTTTAGGTACCTATGCTTTGCCATATCCAACTACTCTCCATTCCGCATACATGCTAAGAAATTTTACACATCTGTGCTTTGATTATGCTCTTGCCTCAACCAGGATGTTTTTATCTTCCCTGTCTTTGTCACTCATTGAAATTCTACCCATGTTTTATAGTGTATCACAGACACTATCTCCTCCATGAAACTTCTAAGATTTCTCATTGGAATGAATCATTTCTTGTTCACACTGAACTGCTATTAAATGCTTAATATGATATTTTTAGCATATTGTACCAAGTCACAGGTCCTGTTTCAGAAAGCTTACAGTGAGCCATAAAGAAAACATACTGTAGTCTTTCCGCTATTCTTGCCTATATTTGTTGTTTACATTTTTATCTCCCCAACAAGATGTTAAATTTCTTTGTGTTAGAAGACATGTCTCATTAACTTCCTTTAAACCACTATTGATGAAGTAACAGTGTTTTGAATTTAATAGGTACTCAATAAAAATAAATGAATGGAATAATTCATCTTTACATGCCAATTTACTATGTCATTACATTCTAGCCTTTTAAAGCAACAGAAGATATGATTTCACCTTTGTGTTTCATTCTCACCAAGGAATTCAAAGTTACTCATTTTGACATTTTTTAAGGCCAGTAGCTAGACAACTTAATATATAATAAGTAGTAGCTTTTCTCTTTCCCAGCAACATCTAGTCAGAAGCGAGGGGAAAAAGTCTAATTCACATTAGCTACAAAATTATAAAATATTTGAAAATAAATTTACCAAGAAGGATACAGCACCAATATAAAAGCATAACTACAACACTTTATTGAAGGGCATAAAACTAGTTCTGAATAAATAGAAAGATATACCATGTCTCCGGAAAGAAATAATTAAAATAGTAAAAATATAACTTTTCAAAATTAATACATAAATTTAAATCTACCCCACTTGGCAAAAAAAAAAAAAAAAAAAAAGTTCAGTGGATTTGCCAAGTTATATAAAATCAAGCCATATATGCATCTCAAAAATGTTACACACATTCCTAAAAGTAATACTTATTTTTTAAACACCAGTGCCACTAGCCTTATGTGCCAGAATATTATATGCAATTGTATGGTATGGACATTTTCTAGGCATTTCCAAGAAAGTTTTTAAAAAATTACATTCCTCCATAATGCTCTCTAGAGAGGCTGAATGTGCAGAAATTAGCAGCAAAATCTGCAGTTAATAATGTATTCCAAATTCCTGTTTTTTAAAGGTAGGTAACTCTATAGCTTTGAAGGACAATCCACAAGATCCATCAAAGAATCCTCTGTCATTTGTATTTGCCTTAACCAATGTTTAAAAGATGGTAGAAGGAAAGATACAGGAGTATCTTTGGTGGGTATCACAGATTATTATTCAGAAATATTCACACTCGCTATCTCAGACTTGGCCATGTGAATTGTTTTTGCCAAGAGAACGTTAGCCGGTGTGACCTGGCCAAAAGCTTGCAAATTACTTGCATAACTAGCCTTGCTCCCTTTCACTTCTGCCATTTCTACGAGAAGAGCATCCGTGGGTGAGCCTAAGGGTCCAGGAAAAAGAAAGACACTTGGGAAACAACTGCTCCAGCAAGACCACCCCAATTGGGTGCAACCTAAAAAAAACTCATAGACATGTGAGCTAAATAAATGCTTACTACAGTATGCCTCTTAGATTTGGGGCCTGTTTGCAATGCAACAATATAATACAGTAAGCCCTCTCCCCCATGTCACTGTAATCTGGTAAACAACATCTTCATCTTCACTTTCAGGCTTAGTGCCACACCTAATATCTTGTGCTAGATATCTCATATTTGCTCCTTCAAATCCATGCTCCGTCTTTCGCCAGTCTGCTTTCTTCTCAGGGACACTGACCTGGATGAACTGTGTTGACAGACTCCCTTTCCTCAGGTTTCCAGTAGGGCTCAGCCAATGGGAAGCCAGAAAAAAAAAAAGAGAGAGAGAGAGAGAGATGGCTAAGAGAGTGGAAAATGAGGTCTGGTATTTATTCCGTTGACTTCCTGCTTGTGATATCACCTTAGACTTGCTGTGTCTCTTGACCAAGCATCATTTCTCTCAAGGCGACTCCTCTGATTCCTTCTGCATTCTGGTAACAGCTCCCTCTCTTGTCTATCTGGGCCTAGAGTGGTAATGGTTCTACTGCCACTAATCCCAGGTTACTGCACCAATTCCTGGGGTCCCCTATTCCCCAGAACATTCACTTTTGCAGATGGTCCCCTTGCAAATAGATCTTTCTGGAAAGGTCCTAATTTGTGTGTATCACCTCTTTCCTGTTGGAATCCTGACTGATACATGTCACCTCTGGATCTCTCACACCTTCTGCCTAGCATCACTTTTCTGATGACAACTTACCTATTTTATTCTTCCTCTCATTTAGACTTCGGCCTTATCAATCCACCCTGTCTGATTTAACATCTCTTATATTGGACATGGTCAAAGAGTCAGTCACTGATCTAACTTTAATTGAGTATTTACTAAGTGTTACTAGGCATTAGAGATACAGCAGACTCTGCCTTCAAAGACTTCATCATATAGTCGGAGAAACAGACAAATCAAATTAAAAATACAATGTGGCAAGAACAATAATAGGGATATACACAAAATGCTATAGAAGCCATAGAAGAAAGGTTATGCAACACAGGACATTCATAAAAAGTAGGAGCTATGTCAGTAATGATGAGAGAGATAAGGTAATAATGTGTGGGAACTGCAGAGGCAACTAACAGTCAGGGAAATGCAGGGTTGTGTATTTCTAGGTGTGTACATTTGACCAGATACAATTATTTGTTTTATACAGTGGTATTCCATAAATTATTTCTTTTTTATTGATACATAATATTTGTACATATTTATGGGATACATATGCTATCTTGACACATGCATACAATACCTAATGATCAAATCAGGACATTTAGGATATTCATCACCTCAAACACTGATGTCTTTGTGTTGAGAACATTTCAAAATTTTCTCTTCTAGTTATTTTGAAATGTACAATGTATTGTTATTAACTGTAGTCACCCTACTGTCCTACTGTTCTATTAAACACTAAAACTTATTCATTATATCTAACTGTATTTGTACTCATTGACCAACCTCTCTTCGTTCCCCATCTCCCCACATACCCTTCCCAGCCTCTAGTAACTATCATTTTACTCTCCCTCCATGAGATCAGCATTTGGCTTCCGCACTTGTCTTTCTGTGTCTGGCTTATTTTGGTTAACATAAAGATCTCCATTTCCCTTTGTGTTGTTGTAAATGACAGGATCTTATTCCTTTTTGTGGTTGAATAGTATTCCATTGGGTGTATGTATATATATATATATATATGTGTGTATATATGTGTGTGTATCACATTTTCTTTATCCACTCATCCACTTACAGACATGTAAGCTAATTCCATATCTTGGCTATTGTGAATAGTCCTATAATAAACATGAGGTGCAGATATCCCTTAGACATATCAATTTCCTTTCCTTTCCTTTGAATATGTATTCAGTGGGATTGCTGGGTCATATGGTAGTTCTGTTTTTAGCTTTTTGAGAAACCCCATACTGTTTTCCATATGACTGTATTAATTTACATTTCCACCAACAGTGTATAAGAATTCTCTTCTCTCTGCATCCTTGCCAGCACGTATTTTTTGTCTTTTTGATAATAGCCATTCCTACTGGAGTAAGATAATATCTCATTGTGGTTTTAATTTATATTTTCCTGATTATTAGGATTTTGAGCATTTTTTCATATACCTGTTGGCCATTTGTATATATTCTTTCGAGAAATGTCTATGGAGATATTTTGCATACTTTTTAATGGGATTTTTGTTTTGCTGTTCTTGTATATTCTAGATATTAGTCTCTTCTCAAGTAAATAGTTTGCAATATTTTCTGCCACTGAACAGGTTGTCTTTTCTCTCTGTTGATTGTTTTCTTTGCTATGCAGAAGGTTTTTAGTTTAATATAATCCAATTTGTTTGTTGACTTTTATTTTTTGTGGCCTGTGCTTTGGAGGTCTCAGCCATAAAATCTTTGCTTAGGCTAATGTCCTGGAGCATTTTCTCTCTGTTTCCTTCTAGTAGTTTTATAGTTTCGGGTCTTACATTTAAGTTTTTAATTCAAATAAATCATTCCTTTTGAACAAAAATTCAAAGACTTTGAAGCCTGAAAGCCTCTAAATCAAACAATAATTGAAAAGAAGTTGGAAAACTGGAACTGCTAAAATCTATGAACAAGAGGTAATAAAAGCAGAAGAACTAAACAATGGAACAGGAAATAATGAATATTTGTGTTGCTTGGAAATAATAGCATTAACTAAACTAGCTGTGAAACTGAAGAGTAGCTTTCAGCAACCACATACACTAGAAGGTAGAGGCAAAGGCAAAAGAAGCTCTGTTCTAAAATAAAAAAAAAAAATCAAGAATACATGTGGCTTGATAAAATATCTGCTCTAATTACACTGGACAAGATTTACTACAAAAATGTTTTCTTTGCCTGAGTTTTAAAGACTGTATTGTGCATAGAAGCATAATTAACACATGTTTTTTAAAACAACTATTCAAAAAAATCAATAAGTGGTTACTGCTCCTATAATTTTGAAATGATCAGGGAGACAGTCTACAGAAGCAGTGGATGGTTTGAGGAAAGGAGTCAAACATGTCTCTGGCCTAGGGAGAAGCAGTCCTCAGCAGAGAAGCAGAGAGTTTGCAGGAATTGACAGGACTCAGTAATTACCAACTGTCATTATCAGAGCACCTATTCTTTTGTGCTTTCTGCTATGGAATTATGCTTATTCTTATTTAGAGTTGACATTTATTAAGTCTTCTTATGGCCCAGGAATTATGCTATAAATTTTATTAATAAAAGTACTATAAAACTGATTACTAGTAAACAAAATTATTAATTTTAAAAGGTAATTATTGAACACTTGCTATGTGCCAGATATTATGCCAAGCGTTTTATATACTTATTTTCCATTTATAATTAACTATCTGGGTTTTATATTCATCCATTCAATAAGTGTTTTACTCTTTCTTCCATACACATTTATATTATGTGAACTGTTTAAAAGAACACTATGAGTTTTGTGAATGAACAAAAAAAATACATAGACCCGTGCTAGTTGGAGACACTGAAGTCCCTGTGCTCAACCTGGAGATAGAACCATGAGCAAAATAGGCAAGAGGACTGTTCTCATGAAGCTCTAATAAGGAAGACAGACAATTACAAATAAGCAAGTAAATACCTAATGTATTGGATGGTGATAAGTCAGGAAGTGAAGATAAATGAAGGAGAGTAAGGAAAGAAGATAAAGATATGGAAGTGGGTGGGGGAAGGTGGCTGGAGGGACTCTTATACAAAGTGATAGGAAAGGTCTGTATTTATGAAAAAGAGACATTTTAGCAGAGACCTGAAACAGGTAAGGATAGAATTTTTCCAAGCAAAGCTAACAAAGATAGATGCCATCATTAGACCTATTTTACAAGTGAGGAATCAGGACTGACAGTGAGGGGCACAGACGGCAATGTTCATCAGATATTCCATTTGTTCCTCTACATTTCCCTGGTCCCCTTTCAGTTACAAAGCATAATGACAAATTAACTGGAAATGGTTACAGTACAATATGTTAAGTTTGAGTAATCTGTGTTTTATTTTCAGAATCCTATGCCTTTTATTACAAAATTAACAATGTTTTGTAAACCACTCAAGCAATATAGAAGCATGCTAAGAGAAAGTAAAATTCTCCCTTAATCCAACTTTCCAAAGTTACCATAATTAATAAGCCTGTGTCCTTCCAAATACTTTGTTGTATCAGCATATTATTATATAAAAATAAGTATGTCAATTTCATAATATATCTTAAAATTAGCTGAATATCAGTGGAGTGGCAGTTGAAGTGAGATGGACATTCTGGGGTAGGAGATGTAGCAGTGCTGGTTTTGATACTGAGCATCAGCACCTGTGGTCCCTCTAATAGAGATTCAGAGTTTATAGAGCTTGGCCCTGGTGATGGTGGAACAATCTTCTCACTGAGCCTGTTTCTGGGACATAATTTTTGGGCACTGTTCTCTGCTGCTTAGCCTCCAAGCCTAGTTCTCCAATCCTTCTTGAAATTCTGGACAATGCCCAATTTCATTTGTAAATTGAAATGTTAAATTGGAAGTAGAGACTGAAAAGCACCAGAATCCAATTCTCAAAATATTCCTAAATGAGGAGCCAAACCAAATTGCAGAAATTTCCAAGCGGGTGGCTGAGAACCAACATGCTGTTTACACTTTAAAGAAATTGTTTTTCTGCTTGAATTAACTAGAGTTCATTTCTACTCATTGCAACTAAGTTACCTGACGACACGATGACCTTAATTAACCCCTGGCCAGAGTTGATGGGTCAAAAGATGGAAACCTCAACCCACCTTGACTCTCTTATTATCCAGTTCTGCATTACAACATTTAGTGGCCTAAAATGGTGATTCGTTTTCTCCCAATGTTCAGTGGGTGGCTGAACTCAACTAGGATGTGTCACTTGGGCTCTCTCAGGTACTTGCAGTCGGATATCAGTTGGGCTTGCAGTCATCTGAAGTCTCAGCTAAGCTGGATGTTTAAGATGATTCACTTATATGCCTGGAAGCTGTTACTCACTGCCCACTGGGATCTCGGTTCAGGCTATTAACAAGTGCATGCTACATGGCATCTCCCTGTGGTTTGAGCTTCTCGCAACATAGTGAGAAGTTCCAAGAGAGAGCATCTAATAACTACAATTCCAAGAACCCCAGGTGGGAAGCTGCAGGGCTTCAAAATTCACACAACATCACACCCCGTTCAAGACAGAGCCACAGAAACAGCTTAGAGATACTACAGGTCTTAGATTTAGACCTGTAGTATAAGGGCGTGTGGCCGGCAGAAAAATGGTCCTCCAAAGATGTCCATGTTCTAATCCACAGAATGTTACCTTATATGGCAGAAGGAGCTTTGCAGATGTGATTAAGTGTCTAAACCTTGAGATGGGGAGATTTTCCCTGTGCCCAATTTAATCATATGTGTACTTAAAAGTGGAGAAACCTTTCTCAGCTCCAGAGAAACAGACAGATGGCAACATGAAGACTCGGCCTGTCATTGCTAGCTTGAAGATGGAGAAAGGGATCTCCAAACCAAGAATGCAGGCAGCCTTGAGAAACTAGCAAATGCAAGTAAATGGATTCTCCCCTAAAGCTTCCAGAAAGCAATGCAGCCCTGCTGGCATATTGATGTTGGCCAAGTGCTACCTGTGCTGGACTCAGGATCTACAGAACAGTAAGAAAATTCATGTTAACCTACAAAATCTATAGCAATTAGTGATAGCAGTGATAGGAAACTAATTTACTAGACGGCATGGCTCATTGAGATATTATCTTTGAACACCAGGTACCACACCTGACCTATGAGAGCCCTTTCTTAGAAGTTCAGAATTGCAGCTAAAAAATCAACCTCTTAGGTGAAAAAGATTTAAATCCACAAAAATGTTGGTGGCGGTCTGTTTTCTACCCTGTGCTCTGTAATCGAAATACTGTATAACACCTACAACTTTTGAAGTGAATTAATGATAGCAACACTAATTGAAAATGAAAACTCTCAGACCCTTAACCTGTTATTTTATCTCCACTGCACAAAAGAGGCTTTATCCATTTACTTAAACAATCAGCCTATTTCTTCCAACAATGAGACCATTTAAATCTAGAAATAGTCATTTGCTTTAATAAGTAAGTTCCTTAGGTAAGAAAGAAATATATACGTATGCTTTGGTAGATATAAAATAAGTGTTCAAATGTAACTGACTTTAAGCAGGAACTAGACAGTGTGAAGTGGGATATCTGGAGAAGGGGGTTTAAGAGACTAAGTATTTAGGCATCTGAGTTACCCACCTGACCCAAAGGCGACCAGGCTATGACAACACACAAGATAACAAGTTGAAGAAAGAAGGAATATTCAGGAGTTTTTTGCACAAGTTTTTCTATGATTATATGTTAAGTCTGGTTATAGGATAGTAAGATAAAAATCAACTGAATTCTCAACAGTTAATTTTTTTTTAGTGTTTCTGTTATTCAAACAAACAAAAATTGAAATATGAATTTAAAGAGTGTGGGATTGTCGTGTCTCCAATCACTACTTTACTCTTCTCCTTCCTACTCAGCAGCACTTAACTTCCCCAGAAAATGCATAATGAGATGCTGAAGATTATGTTAGTGGAAAACTGCTTTTTTAACTTATTTGGAATAAACATCGTTTACCGTGAAGATTTTAAAAATTGAGCCAGAGTCTTCCTTTGATACTAATAAAATTTTGGTGAACAAAGGAAAAGCTTGTGTTTTAAATGTGCATTTCTCTATCCTTCTCATTTAGACAGGGGGCAGATATGTAAGAGTCAGGAAGATGTCAGAAAGTTACTTTAATAAAATAAGCTCAAGTTAGTTTTATAGGCAAGATTAAATTAGTGAAGCTCCTGAGTGATCCAAGAAGATAAAGGAGTTCACACTTCATAAACTCACTTGTAGTACTGTTTATTATAGTTATTACACAGTTGAACTTGTTAACTTTTTTTAATTTCAAAAGAAAAACAAATATATCCCAAGAATATCTTTATTGATTTTATGCTCTTCTAGCTTTATTTTTCTAATAATAAACGTTTTAAAGGTTGCTTTTCTACTTTAGTCCTTTAAGAAATATTATATAGAGAGATGAAAAATCTATCATCAGAGCATTTGAAAAAATAATCCCTTTTCTATGACCAACAACTTCCCCCAAAAAAGGTGTCGGCTCCTATTTCTTTCTATTTCAGTTAATTGCATAAGATAATCTCACACATCAGAACCGAAAATCTCGGAGGCAAGAAACATTGACTCCTCTCCTTTCTTTCCCCTCCCACTCCCAGAAACAGCCAATGGCTCACATTCAGTCCCCCCTCCAAGCCTTCTTTTCCATTCCCATTGTACTCCAGATTCTCAGGTCCTTGTTACCTCGTCTGAATGATCATAAAAGCCTCCCAACTAGTCTCTGCCTTTTGTCTTTACCTTCTCCAATCCATTCCTTCACACAAAGTTAGATTCCTAAAATCCAACCTTGAGGACAGAGTTTTAAATTCCTAAAACCCGTACTTGATCACTTCCTACAATGGCATCTGTTGCCCACAGAATAAACCACAAATTCTTCATAATAATACAAGCCCTCATAATTTGGGCTCAGTGTCTCCTATCTCATCCCCCATGTTACTCTCCCACTCCTCCTTCTCCCTCTCACCTTTAGCCTCATCCCAAACAATATCTGAACATACACTGCAATTTTTCTACCTTTATTTCTCTACGTAGAATACCTTTCTTCTTTACCTCAGTGTTTTCAAATTCTGTCTTCTCTATGAAGCTTTGACACTCACCCAAGTTGAAATAATGTCACCCACATCTATGTACTGAGCTACTTCATTTGTATGTCTGCTACATCCTCCATCACAGGCTGACCTGTGGTATATATGTTTGTGCACCTAAGAACAGGAATTGTACCTCACTCTCCATAACATAGAGCTTTGCTGATATTAAACTTTGTTCAGTAAACTTTGGTGGAATTGAACTCAAAAGGGCCAAGCTAGAGAGAAAAATGGAGTTGGGACAAGGGGAGGGCTAGTCTACTAAAATGAAAGGTTATCATTGCAATTTGACAAATTCTAAGTTTATTTATGCCACAAAGAGTTTACCCAATAGCTACTGCTTAGACCAAAGAAAAACTAATGTCAAACAAAAAGATTAGTGACAAAATCAATTCTATTCTTTTCACAATTTTCATTTCAAAATATTCATTCTATTATCCTGGGGATTTCCAAGCAAAACTTGAAGGACTGGCTGAAACTGAGTCATGGAGGCCACATGTGTTATCTTTAGCATATGCTGCACAGTAGTATGACCAGAATCTTCCACACACATGCTATTAGCCACAGAGAACCTAGCTGTGACCCAGTTGCAGTGGCAGGGGTGTGGTTTGAACGAGCTGGGGTCACTGTGTAATGATATTGACAGTTTCTTAACATCTCCAATAATATCATGCAGGAAATTGATTCTATTTATTAATACCCCTCTGCCAACGCCCACTGTGAACCTCCCCAATATGCTAACAGACAATACCCACACCAGCCAGAAATAAGAAATATCATGGGTTCTGCCCATGAGTGAGCTATGTCACTATGACATAGTGATGAAGAGAACAGGTTTTAGATTTAGATCCTGACTGTACCTCTTACTAGCTTGGGAAAATTATATAAACGATCTGTGTCTCAGTTTCCTCACCCTTTAAATGAATATAATAATAGTCCCTACCTTTGTTTCCCCCACTATTGTAAATATCTTATGTATATTACCAATTTACATATGTAAAATATGATTATTACTAGCAAGAGTAAGCACTCAATAAATATTTGTTTTCATTATTATTATTTTATTTACTGGAGAAACATGTAAAAGAGAATATAACTAAAATCAACAATATAAAGGAGAAAATGGCATAATTGATATTTTTATTGGTAACATCTGCACACAGAATTAAGAAGACTCCAAAAAATAAAATAAAATCAAGATCTGTTCTCATCCGATTCATCTGGCAAAAGTTCCAAATGTCTTCATTTATGAAAATTAATGTATGTCTTTTCATCTCACCCACAAGGAAAGCTCTTAAAATTTAATTGATTATGATTATTTTTACCCTTTTCTCCATCAAACTCTAGGTGGGTTAATATGAGCACCAGATGTTGGCCTGGCACATTCTCCTCCTTCCACCAACAGTCTTTTAGGGAAAAGTGAAGAGGTTAGAGGAGGAAGATAGGGGTTCACACTCAGTGGTCAATAGGGGCAAACGATGAACACCCCAGAACTAGGCAAAAAACCCCAAACTGTCACTTAACCATCACTTTCTGAATAATTATGGGTTGATTTTAGTAAACAATAAACTGAAGATGTATTTGAAATTGTATGTTTCCGGCAGCACATCATAAGCAGTGGTGATTTAAATTTGGTATAGTTGAATTTCTACTGCTCTTGAGGCTGTATCTCTATGCCCAAATGGTAAAATAATCAACAGATTCCATAAAATAGTATTATAAGAAGTCATTTGATTTCTAGCAAAAAAAAAAAAAAAAAAAACTTGGCTTTCACAGTGGTATTTGGAAGGCTGTTTTAGAATAAATTTTATTAGCCTGAAAAAGACAGTAAACGAGCATCCCAGCTGTTATTCCATGAAATAGAGCAATGAGATTGTCTTTCTTGGGTTTTTTTCCTGCTTCATTATGTATGTTTAACTACTAAGTGAGTTAAATAACTACTAGTTTAGTCATTCCCAATATTTAACTTTTAAACTACATTAACTTTAAAGAGTTCGACTAGAGGAGAAGGTGGCAGTGTTTCTAAAGGGGCAAGATAGACGAATATGTTTTGTTGATTGTCTTTCCATGTTTGACTTCCAGGACTACTTTTCCATTTCTGGAATTCATAATAAAAATGTGTATATCTTCTTAGAAAGCCATTTTTTAAAATTATTTATTTATTTTTTAAAAATTGACACATAATTGTACATATTTATGGAGTGCAGGATGATGTTTGCATACATGTGTACATTATGCAATAATCAAATGAGAGTATTTAACATATCCACTACCATATATTTATCACTTCTTTGTAAAAATGATAAATGAAAACATTCCAAATCTCCTCTTCTAGCTACTTTGAAATATACAATATTGTTAACTATAGTCCGCCTATTCTGCAACAAACACCAGAACTTATTCCTCCTGTTTAACTGTAACTTCATACCTGTTGAGCACTCTCTCTCCATCTCCCTCCACCCACCCATGAACATGCCCACTGATGTTCTAGGTGTCTCATAGTCATGTAATGGTCTCTGCAGTGAAATGAAAAATAAAGTAAACTTGTTTGGGACCATGAAATAATTCCGTGTCTTGGTATTATCTATGTGCCAAAAATTAGAGATAACTACACACTTATCAGAAAAAACACTTGAAAACCGATAGCCCCATTTTTTATGCATTTTCAGAGCTATATAACCTCTACCCAGAAAGCCATAGGAATATGAAGAGTCAAGGAAGTTATGTTTGTAATTTCATTATTACTCAAGTGGATATGAGTTATATTTCCTCCTTGTCAGTATAAGATGTCATAAGTATGGAGGTGTGTATCCGGACATAGATTTTTCTCCATGCCTCCTCTGCTGGAAAAGGCAGTTTCCTGTCCATGCAGTCTTTTGATCTCCACTTGGCTGCATAAGAATGGGTCTTGGGCCTCGAACACCTTCTTACCCAGATATAAAAAATCCTCACAGCTCAAGCTGGGCTATATCTGTCCTCTGCAGGGAGGATACAGGGTCCTTCTTTCTGCAGCACTAGAGGAGCGCATGTGGCCAATAGCCCTGTGTTGGCTGCCAGGAGGGACCTGTGGGACATGGGGGACCAGTGCCCACTACCGAAGCTGATCTCGCTCTCTTTGTATGAGGAAAGTGTGGTTCCATCTAGTACTTGGCTGTATTGCGTTTTTGTGTTTTTCTTGGTGACTCTGACACCAAGGTGCAGTGGGCAAAGGTGTTAGACTTTTACTTAATGGTGACAGGCAACCCATGCCACTTGTTTATAAAATCCTCATAGTAGGGACTTTCTCTTACTCTCTATGTTGTGTTTCGCTGTGTTAGAAGGAGCTCGATTCCAGCATCTTTGAACATGATCCACAAGAAGTTGTTTAAAAACGGTGAGAAGTGAAGGCCCATTAGTTTCCTGACTTTCTAATGCCTAATGATATGAGGCTGAGCAATTTATTTATGCTTGTCTGGGTGCTTTAATTTTTTTCAGAAGGAAGGTATTAAAAAAGATTTTGAGAGCTAATACAAGCGTAATACTCTACTTGGGAATGTTTATGAATCATCCCTCTATAAATACAAACATTATATCATAAAAGACAATACTTGCTGTGTTGCATAAAATAATAAAATGTCTTGAAATCAGTAAAATTTATTATCTGTAAATGTTTTCCTAAAAATAAGGTGCTCAGCACAACTGTAATGGTGGCCATATGATTTTGTTACTGTGAATTTTGTTAGTGAACACTTCAAAACATTCTGGGATCAGAATTTCATCACAAATGATCTCATATCCTCTCCTCTATTTCTAGAAGTGGGACACATGTGTGTGGCTGTGTTAGGGTCCATGATGCAGTACTGTCAGCACATGAGACAGTCTGAGAGTTCATAGTTTTACTAAAATGTGATTATCCTTTAGAAAAAGATGGGGAAGAGAACATAGTATTCAGTTTTACCACTGACCTTGTTAAACAGCAAAACACCTCTACATTAGAACTTTAAGTTCCCTCATGAGCTCATAAACTCCTTCTAAGATGTGGCAATTGTTCTGCGAAGCATATTATGAAACTTTCCAGGGCAAAGTAGTAAAGATATTTCAATAAGTCAACATCATTAGACATTTCTAGTTGGAAAAATAATTGAAAAAGTCAAGCCCCACATTGCCAGACTTTACACATGGACTTAAACCCTTGTGCCAATGTCAGAGCTATTTACTGAAGCTGTGGAATGAAACAATGAAACATATTCCATATTAGAGATGCAACGAATCATCTATGTGTGCCTAATCATAAAAATTCTAAATATGATGAAATGCAAATTCTAATCCAAAACACAAAAGCGCTATATTTAAAACTACCTTGTCTGATGTATGTTTTAATGTACAATCATTTCATGCAGCAATTCTCAATAAAACATAGTATTGAGTAGTAATAGATTAGACAAATAATAAAATACATATTTTCTATCCCCAAAGAATTTGCCAAGATTTTTTAAAATTTTACGCAAATTGCATTTATAATAAATTCTAAAACACTTTTAGACTAAGTGCCATATTTTGGTGGGGAAAAAAATCTTTCAGGGAAAAAAGTCTTCCAGCTTGCAATAAATCTTTTGTGAATCAATAAATGAAGGAATAAAACCTAAAACTGAAACCTAAAAAATCTGAAATTTAAAAATAAAAAAATTGAATTTTTATATTTGTTCAACTAGTTTAAAAAGCAGATGTTATAATAACTTATTAATATGTCTCATAACTTTCCTTAGTCTCCCTCTAGAAGCTGCGGAAGAGCTGAAACCAGGGAAGGCAGGGCACACGCAGAAGCAAGAGGCGGTGGAGAACCACATGCAGAAAGCCACAGTGTGGAGTCCAAGAAAGTTTCCAAAACCAAGGATGGGAAACAGATACTGTGTTCCAATCTAGAATAATTCTAGATTGCTGGAATTGCTAGAGAGTTCAGTGATGAGCAATCCTGATTCACTGTATCTGGAGGATTTTGGTTGGCAACCCAAATGAAGGGATAATGATGAGTTAGGAATTTTTGTAGTAACCCCCAATGTATTACAGTTTCCACTATTCAAACAATAGCACATTAGTCCAGAAGGGACCCTAGAATTCCTCCATGTAGTTAAACTGTTAATTTAACATGTAAATGCACCAGAACTCAGAGAGTCTGGTCAAAAGAAAGCTAAGACTAGAGCCCTGCCTCAGGAGCCTGTTCACTGCTCTTTCCATAATGACAACTGTGATTTCATGTCCATCTACACAGCAAGAAATGAAGAGTGGCTTCCACACATTACCAGTTATACATTGATGTGGTTTGACTGTGTCCCTACCCAAATCTCATCTTGAATTGTAGCTCCCATAATCTCCACATGTCATGGGAGGGACCCAGTGGGGGGTAATTGAATCATGGGGGTGGATCTTTCCTGTGCTCTTCACATGACAGGGAATAAGTCTCACAAGATCTGATGGTTTTATAAAGAGGAGTTCCCCTGCACAAGCGCTCTTTGCCTGTCACCATGTAAGATGTGACTTTGTTCCTTCTTCACTTTCTACCATGATTGTGAGGCCTCCCCAGTCATGTGGAACTGCGAGTCCATTAAACCTCTTTCCGTTACAAATTACCCAGTCTGGGGTATGTCTTTATTACAATGTGAGAATAGACTAATACATACATCTCTTCTTGTCTGTCCACAACCTATTCAGGTTCTCTGATGCCTATAAGTCTTTCTTTGTACTGTAGAGTCAGCATTTCCAAATGACCAAAGGTATTGTCATCCACATCTCCTTTTACCATCGCCTGCACTGTAATGCATCTTTTCCTTAAAAAGGAAGCACAGCAGCACAGTAAGCTGAATGGAGAACTCTAACTGCATTAAATACCACCAAGCACTGGCCAGGGTCCACCAGCCAGCCACATACCATCCCTTCCAGGACCTGCAATTTTCTGTTACCCTCTGATCACATTCATAGCGGACCTTCACCTTACCCAGTCATGGTTCTATTGCAGAAAGAAGTAAGCTACCCTAATTAAAGAAGCTCCCATAAGAGCATTGAGAATATATAAGTGTTCCTTGGTAGTATGACCACTTTATATAATTTACCACCAAAGCATACTCTACCCTGAAAAGTGTTTCATGACATCAGCAAAATGTACACCTAAAATGAATGAATCTTAAGATAAAGTTCTTTTAAGGCATATTTAAAAAAATTTACTCTAACATGCCCCAGGCCACTAATGCCAAGTTCAATATAATACTTAGAAGTTTTTCCAGATGAATTCATGCTTAAAGTCATTACAGATAATTTGAAAATTAAATGGAAATGTAATTTAATCTCATATTTGTGTTTCTCTCTCTCTCTCCCCATTCCTCTCTGACTCCTCTCTGGCACCTCTTCCTCTTGCTTCTGTGGACCAGACAACCTCAAGATTATAAAACTATTTAGTGATTACAAACACTCAATAAAAGCAGCTTTTTTAATGAAGAACTTTACCCTTAACCAGATAGCTACAGTTGAGTTAATAACAAATTAAGTTGAGTTGCAAATAATTATACATATGTTAGACACATTTAAAAAAATTTTACGACCACTTTGGGTATTGTTTAAAAAAATTATTTACTACATAAATTTTCAAAAGGATAGGTAACCAAAAAAACAAAACAAAACAAAAAAAATCACTCATAATCCCGAAATTTAGATATACATCCCAATACTCTGAAGACCTTCCTCTGTAGGTATCATACATATTGTTTAAAAGCATACTTTTAAAATTTTAACATATCATCTATTTTTTTCTGTCATTAAATATTTGTATTAGTCAGGGTTCTCCAGAGAGACAGAGCTCTTGAATTGCAGCTTCCACAATTCTCACATGTCATGGAAGGGACCCAGTGGGAGGTAATTGAATCATGGGGGCAGACCTTTCCTGTGCTCTTCTCGCGATAGTGAATAAGTCTCATGAGATCTGAAGGTTTTAAAAAGGGGAGTTCCCCCACACAAGCTCTCTTTGCCTGATGTCATGTAAGATGTGTAGATTTAGACAGATGTAGTAAGATATATAGATATAGACAGATGATATAAATACACACACACACACACACACACACACACACGAGAAGAGATTAGGGAAATTGGCTCATACGATCATGGAGGTTGGGAAGCCTCATGACAGGTCATCTGCCAGCTGGAGACCCTGAGATGTTTGTAGCATGGCTCAGTCCAAGTCCCAAAGCCTCAGACCAGAAAAGCCAAATGTCTGAGAACCCAGGGAGTTGTGAGTGTAAGTACCACAGTTCTAAGGTCAGAGAGGTCAGAGTTCTGATGTCCTTATTGGCAGGAGCTCCAGGAGAGAGAAAGGGGGAATTCACCGTTCCTCTGCCTTTTTGGTCTATCTGATCCCCCGGTAAATTGAAAGTTGCCTGTCCACATTAAGGATGGATCTTTCCCACTCAGTTCACCAACTCACATGCCCATCTTCTCTGGAAACAGCATCACAGGCACACCCAGAAGTAATGCTTTATCAGTTCTTCAGATATTCCTTAATCCAATCAGGTCGACATCTAAAGTAAACCCTCAAACATTCTTCCATAGCCTTTTTGATACTTACATGATACCTCATTACACAGATAATATTATCTTAAATCTAACATGTTTTATTATAAGAAACAACACTGCATTGAATATCCTTATATCTTTGTCACTGTATCTTTCCACGTACTTTTCATTATTTCCTTAGGAAAAGATAGTGGAAGAATGATGGTTGGATCAATGGTTATTCAAACTCTGAATGCTTCTCATATATATTGCCAAGTTACAATCCAGAAAGGTGTACCAATTTATAACCTACCCCAGCCTTCATAAATGATCCATAGCTCTGAAAACCCACTGTAAGTTTACAAATGATAAAGAAAAAATTATGAAAACATTTAGAAGGCCCTTATAAGTACTATTTCAATTAAAATATACAGAATATAATTTATGGACCTAAACTTTTTTATAAGATCGTAAGATTTATTTTTACAAAACTGGCTACTTACGTAAGGTCCCAAAAAGACAGACCTAAGACCTTTAGTAGGTTTTCTATGTTTAAAAAATAAAAAAGTTAAGCAAAGCACATATTGCATTCAGCGTTTCAAATTGAACATGTTTAGAGATTGCTATAGTTCACAGTATATCCCAGAATCAACATGAATGTATTGTGCATGCGTGTGTGTGTGTATGTTTGTGTGTGTGTTTATGTAACAGGGAGTTAGATTGTCATATTCATTCCCTTTGATTATATCCCTTGCCAGTTGGCTAAGCTTAAGAAATTCTGAACACAGCTGTTGCCAGAATTCTACCCCCACAACCTGGCTGACAGCTTTATCAACAACCCTGGAGGGAGAACAGTCTCCAGCCCGTCCTCCCATCTCTGTAGTGCCAACTGCAGCCCGAATGTTTGGGCTTCAATGGTAAACAGAAGCAGACAAGCCCCAAAGATCTAAAGTGAGCAGATATTTGTTTTGCTAGCAACAAAAACAAATAAGTAAATACATAAAAAGCAAGCTGTGACATTCAGAATGTGCACGCCCTTTTAATGCACTGAAGATTTAAGCAATTAGCAATTTAAATTTAGCAATGATACTTAATGAATATTGTATTCAAAATATCAATAATCACATTGGAAAATAAAATCACTTTCATTAAACAAATATTACCTTTCAACTGTCTAGAAGGCAAATCATAACACAAAGAATAAGACAATTAACAGAGCAATGGCTTAGGTAACATATGTCAAATCCTTCTTCACCTGCATAGATAATCAAAGCCAATTCGGACAGAACACTAGAGAAAGGCCCTGTAAAGAAAATTGATGCAAACTTATCATTATTCTTTAACTGTTCTTGTTAAATGAAGTCATACTAGTAGTTCCAAATTGCCCCACAAGTTTCTCTGTTAATCTCCCATCAATTACCCAAAAATGTTGGTTGGAGGTGACAGCAAGGGAGTTATATCAGCTAAGTCCTCCAAGGAGTTTGCTTAACAGTTGCAGGCTTGGCAGTTTCACTCCAGGGACAGGACTGTTCTAGAGTCGAGGCTGGTCCAGAAAGATGGAACTAGCTGCTCAGAGGGGCAAGCTAGAAAGTAGTAAAATGTTATTTACCTTTTGGTTATTTAATAATGAGACACTTAAAAATAGATACCCATTAGGGTAACAATGGTTTTTTAATGGAAAATAGAAAGTGTTGGCAAGGAGGTGGAGAAATTGTAATTCTTGCATATCGCTAGTGGGAGTGTAAAATGACACAGCCACTGAAACATTATAATGGCTCCTCAGAAAGTTAAACATAGAATTACCACATGATTCAGCAATTCTACTTCTGAATATATTCGCCAACTATTGAAAACAAGGACTTAGATATTTTTGTACACCGAAGTTCATAGCAACATTATTCACAGTAGCCAAAAGCCTGGAAACCCAAATGTCTATCAATAGATGAATGGATAAACAAATTGTGGTATGTATACACAATGGAATATTAATGAGCCTTTAAATGAAATGACATCATAATACATGCTACAACACGAATGAACCTTGCAAACAGTATGCTAAGTGAAATAAGCCAAACATAAAAGGACAAATTGTACGATTCCACTAAGTGAGGTACCTGGGATAGGCAAATTCATGAAGACAGAAAGGAGATTGGTGGTTACCAGTGGCTAGGAGGAAGGGAGACGGGGAGTTACTGTTTAATGAGGACAGTGTTTCTGTCTGGGATAGTGAAAACCTTCAATAGATGGATAGTGGCGATGAGTGCACAAGAATGCAAGTAAGCTTAATGCCACTGATTCGTACACTTTAAATGGCTAAATGGTAAATTTTATGTCATGTATATTTTACCACAATAAAACAATAGAAAAAATAATCCATTGAATACTTAAAGAACCTGATCAAAATTTCTGTCTTTTATTCTTCTCTATAAATTGTATGTGGACAATTTTTTACCAACAACAAAAAAGCTAAGAATAGAAATAAGTAGATCTTAGACAAACACATGTACTTGGAACCATTTTGTTTATTTGCTGTATTTTATTATTGCCTGATCTGACACAAAGGGTCAGACTCACACAAATCAATATTATAGCCAGTGTCAAGCTTTCATCATGATGTAAAAGAGTCAGGTAATCCAGTAAAAGATTCAGGTTCCAGAAAAGCAGAGAGAAGTTGGGGACATTGAGAGCAGTTCCCTAGCTCCTTTCGGTTCTTGACAGACATCAACTCTCCGGCCCAGAGTGAAAGATGAGGTCCCCGGTGGAGGTTTTGTGGTGATATCTCCTACCATAAGGGAGCATTTTATGAAACATCTCTGTGTTATAACCCAGCTTTCATGTCATTTTTTCAAGGATATCCTGCTAAGAGCATTCTACAGAAAAGACCCTTCGGCTAGCGTATTTCATTAGTGTATTTACCTGGAGTCCAGAATCACATTGACTAGGCACCTGCCTTCTTTCCCCCGTTCCACTTGGAGCATCCCCCAGATAGTCAGGGGGAAACTGAGTCACAGTTCAACTGCATTATTTTTTTCACCTTGTTATAGACTAAAAGTTTATGTCCTCCCAAAATTCATATATTGAAGCCCTATCCCCAGTATGATGAATTTGGACGTGAAGCCTTGGGAAGTAGTTTCTTCCCAAGGTTTAAATGTAGTCATGAGGGTGAGGCTCCCATGATGAGATTGGTGTCCCTATACAAATAGGGAGAGAGACCACAGTGAGTTCCGTCTCCACCATGTGGGGATACAGCAAGAAGGTGGCAACCTGAGAGCTAGTAAGGGGCCTTCACCACGCACTGAATCTGCTGGCACCTCGATCGTGGAATTCCTAGCCTCCAGAACTGTGAGAAATAAACTTCTCTGGTTTAAGTCACTCAGTCCACAGCATTTCGTTATAGCAGCCCAAGCTGACTGTTCAATGTCTAATCACTTGGATTGAATAAGTAAACAAAATATATATGCATGTACTTGTCTTTAGAAATAATCATTTAATATAGAAACCTGGGATATTTCCATGGGAGCTTTCTACTCCCCAAAGTTCACTGTCTAGACCTCCATACCAGGAACTCTCCTCCACAAATGCATCAAAATCACCTGGTAAAGGTGAGGAGGAAAAGGCAAAGCGTCCTTTGGATGGGTCCCCAAGTCCTTGTACAACTCAACAAGGTGTCAGATGTAAGGAGCTATAAGCAATGAAAACCTAATGTTGAAGGAAAATTGCTTTCACAAATTAGACTTCAGGCCAAAAGGAAATTGAGCGATGGATGCATCATTGCCTCAGGACTCTCCAAGGTCTACTCAGCTTATTTCATCTTTTATGTTCTCTGTTGCTGACCTTCCACAGCAAAGTTCTCATTCTCCACCTTTTTTTTTTTTTTTTTTTTTTTTTTTTTTTGGACTACAGGATTTAGACAGTTCTTTGTATCCCAGGTCAACTTTGCCTTTGACAAGAACATAAATTGCTCTTTGCTCCCAAATCCTTGATTTGGCCTCAGTCAATTCCACCCAGGCCCAGCTGTCAGGACCTGAGGAGGCTGCACCAGGACACGTTTCCCACAGATCCAGGAGGCAAGGCTGTGGGGAGAAAACCCCAAAATGCTAGGATTAGTGGCAGCAGCAGGAGCCACCCCAACCTGATCACCACACGGAAGACTTTGTCCTTTCACCGTCACTCACCCAGAGGACAGGGTTTCTCTCTGCCCTGTACCTGCCACCCAAAAGAGCAGTAACAGGGAGAGGCATAGGCCCTAGTACCTTTAAACTCTCCTCAAAGTTTCCCGATGGGGGTGGTGAGTCTGAACTCCACCGTCACTAGCTAGAATTCTTAGCTTAACAGTGGTGCCAGGAAGTCACGGGAATGGAACCAAAGCTGGTGCCTCAGTTGTGAGCATATGGTGTCTCTAATTAATCCCACCTGGCTTCATACGATCATCTAAGCAGAAATGCTTCTGGCGTTATTTGAACCACAGAATTCTGCTGGTAGCTACAGAACGCTTTCTTCAGAGCATGCAGCGATCGATGCAAGCAGACAGAATAATTTCTTCTTACAGATGTGCACACTGGACAGGAGACATCGTCTGAGTGAAATACTACCAGAAACATCATCCATAAGCACTTTAAAAACCCTTGTAAATAGTACCAAATGCAATTTTAAAAACTTTAGAAATTATGGCGGTTTAAATATGAATGGCATTTTACAGCTTACAAAGAATTTCCACCCATCTTCCCACTTGAAAAGAAAATAGGAAGTAACTGTCATGCAACCCCAATATAAAAACAGCATAAGAAAACATAAGCCTGGTTGTATAGGCTTCGCAGAAATTCATAATGTTAGATAATTAATACATGGGAAGAAAATGATTTGCTTTAAGTCACAGACTGTTTCCAAGAGCGTCTATGTTATGATGACAGCTGTTCTTCATAATCTTTACATTTCTGGCTCTGAAGAAAGCAAAATAATATTTTCACCTCATTTATATGCATCAGAGAAGTGCAAGGAAACATTCCAATGAAACTCACTGTGGCAAAAAATCTATTTAATTGCAGCAATATATTTGATATGGGCTCTGGACACAAGGCAAACCCCCAAAGCTGGAAATGATAACTGATGTTTTCGCCAAAGTTTGCCAGTGGCTGGTGACCATCACTTGCCTAATCGTGAGTGGCTGTCTCTTAGTGGTGGTTTCGTGTATGTGTGTGTGTGTGTGTGTGTGTGTGTGTGTGTGTGCGCGCGCGTATCCTGCCAGAATTCTCTGGGTGGTCTGTGGAATATCTAGAATTTATGGTTGGCCTTTCCCATGGACAGTTAGGCAAACACTTCAAATGCTATTTATGGCTGCTTGGATGAGGCGTGGTACCTGGTTTAGTCTCTCCAAAATCAAATAAAATGCCAAGGATGCCATTAGATCCTGGTTACTATTAGCATAACTCCTTCATGAGTAAGGGAAGAAATTGCCAACACAGACAACATATCCTTTAGATCCACAACAAGAAAGAATCATCTTTTGCCACTCCAAGAACACAAGAGGAAAGGAGAAATGTAGATTCTATCCTTGTAAGCCCGCAGATATCTTCTCTTTACTGCTGAGAGTATCATACCCTGTTCATTCTAATATATGTTAAATCACTTTGCACTGTAGTTCTCTAAATTTTGAATATCAATAAGAATTTCAAAGCAAAAAAAAAACTACCATTGAAAAGGAAATCTTTCCCCATTATAAAATGATTATTCAAATTTGATACCAAGACATCATCTCTTCAAGTTAAAAAATGTAATGCACTTGGAAGAGTAATACATAAAGTATTTGACATTATTTACACTTAGTACAAATGAAAGTTCTGAAAATTGATTTAATTTGGGAAGAAGAAAGACTCAAAATACTAATCTCCCCAATAAATAATAGGAGAATAAATAAGAAGATAAACAATTAGCTGAGATCAAGTTTCAATATCAACTTTATATTCACCTCTGTGAAGAGGATGATGTGCAGTCTCAACTTGTTTGGTGGTACGGTACGGTTCATCTGGGTTCAGGGATTTCTATTGTTCTTTTTTTTTTTTTTGAGATGGAGTTTCACTCTTATCATCCAGGCTGGAGTGCAATGGCACAATCTCAGCTCACTGCAACCAACCTTTACCTCCCAGGTACAAGCAATTCTCTTGCCTCAGTTTCCCGAGTAGCTGGGATCACAGGCATGCAACACCACACCCGGCTAATTTTTGTATTTTCAGTAGAGATGGGGTTTCGCCGTGTTGGCCAGACTAGTCTCGAACTCCTGACCTCAAGTGATCTGCCAACCTCGGCATCCCAAAGTGCTGGGATTACAGGTGTGAGCCACCATGCCCAGCCAGATTTCTGCTGTTCTTGATTGCATCTTTTAAACAATGGATTCATTCATTCATTCGTTCAACACTTATTAAAGATCCACATCTTCAATATGTAATCTTCAGATGCCAGGCACTGTTATTGATGCTGGGGATATACCCGCAAACAAAATAAGCAAACTATCTGGTTTTATGGAGCTTTTGGTGCACTATAGTCTTAATATGATTAAATAAAATACTAGGGATATACTGACATTCGAATATGTGAAGCCATCACCTTGAGTGCACTTATAACTCAATACGAACACTTAGTACACAACTGTGAATCTCACTTTGATCAGCAACTCTCCTTTCCTAGGAACTGAGGCAAGACGACAACATCTCCAGTGACAACATCAAAGACTTGAGTCCACTCCTGTGTGTGTTTTGGCCTTTTCTATTCAAGCTTACTCTGTTTTGGACTGCACTGTCATATCATCAATCTCCATTCCCCTCCTCTGGAGAGCTATTCTTCTTCACAGAAGAGCTACAACAGGCCAATAGCAGGGTCCCCCCACCAGCCACTTCTGATCTGCGCAGGTCCTCAAAGCCTTCCTCTCTTATCCCATTTCATCACATGAGTTTGTCTTGCATGTTCTTAAACATCCCTAGCAATGCGGAACTACCTTCTTGAGTCCACAATCTGATTGCTGAGTGAAAAACAATCCCTGTCCTTTTTGTCGGTGGTACTGTTACCTCCTCAGGCCACCTCCCTTTTATTCAGAGGTAGAAACTAGTTTCTGCAACATTATAAAATTATTCCTCTGGGTTAAATATACCTTCCTCAACTCATCTCCTAAAAAGCTTTCTAAAACTACCCTGGAGATTCTGATTCAACAGGTTTCAGGCAGGACCCATAGAGCTTTATCTTTTTTTTTTTTTAATACCACAGGGCATTCAGATGTTCATCTAAGTTTGACAGTATTGCCCAGAGAGCTAATCAGTCAAAATATACCTAACATATCTTACATAGTGACCTCAACTTCCCCTCACATGCATCTCCTGCTTACTTCCTCAGTTCCTCTCCAGATATGTCACCTCCTTCCCATATTTCAACCTAAACATTTGTACTTGTGACCACACTTGGTTGCATCATTCAGTATCTCTCCATCGCCATCTCTTTTATATTCCTAGGTGATCTTAGCCTAGGCACTGCTTCCATTTGGCTCTTTTCATACTTCATTTCTAATCTATCAAGATTAGATTCTTGCCAATATTGTCTAGACTAGGCTTGACTTTTCGGTCATTTAAAATAAGCACTGAGGCAAAAATAATAATAATAATAATCTAGAAATCAAAGGATTATTCTACTGCCCCTATAACTTCCATTCAAAACAATTATACAGAATACTCTAGGTTGGGCCCGGCCTGGGTCTGACTGGGGCGTGGGCACCCATGGACCATCTTGAGTTCCTGGGAAAGGGCAGTGAAAGAGGAAGAAGTTGTAAGAGAGAGTATCCAGCTAGGGAGGGTTAGAAAGTCCCCATCTCCTACCATCAATCTCAAACCAGTACTGATCAGATAAAGCCGTGGGGCAGCAAGAGGGAAGGAAGGGTGATAGCAGCAGGAGCGAAAGAAGATGGTGGGACACCTACCAGTGTGTTTGGTGGATTGTGGCACTGAGTATACAAAACTGGAACATGTTGCAAGTATAGAACAATAGTTTATTATCCCTTGATGTATTGCTTTCAAGAATTCAGCAAAAGTAGGCAATTAATCTCAAAAGTGGGTCATAAAGAAAGCCAATGTCGTAGACTTCTTCTTTGGGGATGATGTAACAGGAAAAAGCCACATATACCATGAAGTGGTGAACCCACCATGGTTTAGCTGAAGACTGTTGAAAGAAAGGTTTGGAGTAAGTCATCTTTAAACACTTAAAGCAGAACATGAAGGTCATTACTTTCTTTTGACTAAACTTCGACTGAATGCTCCAGCAAACAGAATATGCTGCCGAAATAGTATTTGAGTTCTTTGATATTCCAGGCTTATACACAGCCATGCAGGCTATTCTTGCATTAGCAGCATCCTGAGCATCAAAACAAATAAGAAAACCGACATTGACTGGTATGGGAAGAGATAGTAAAGATGGTGGCACTCCTGTCCCACCTCCAACTGAAGGATATGGGGTTGGCAACTGCCATAAGCACATTCCAATCATAGGGCAAGCATCACATATTTCATTCAGTAACTGTTCAGAGGCTGAGAAGTAGAAATTCCTTCAGAGCAATCCCTGGAAACAGTTACAGCAGTAAAGGAGTGCTATAGTCATGTCTGCCCAGATTTAGTAAAAGAATTTAACAAGTATGACACAGATAGGCCAAGTGGATTAAACAGTACACTGGAATCAGGGCAATCTCAAAGAAAGAATTTTCCATTGACGTTGGTTATGAGAGATCTTTGTGACTTGAAATCTTTTTTCACCCAGAATTTGCTAATCATGACTTCACACAACTACCTAAGAGGTAGCAGAGGAAGCAAGTCAGAATGATCAGAATAATCATTCTGGGCAGGGTGGCTCACGCCTGTAATCCCAGCACTTTGGGAGGTCAAGGCAGGCAGATCACTTGAGGTCAGGAGTTTGAGGACAACCTGGCCAATATGGTGAAACCCCACCTCTACTGAAAATACAAAAATTAAATGGGCGTGGTGATGCACACCTGTAATTCCAGATACTCGGGTCACTGAGGCATGAGAATTTCTTGAACCAGGAGGTGGAGGTTACAGTGAGCAGAGATGGTATCACTGCACTCTAGCCTGGGTGACAGAGCAAGACTCTGTTTAAAAAAAAAAGAATTATTAGAGCTGAGCTGATATCAGAGTTTTCTCTGCAAGAATATTAACCTTACTGAACTGGATATGCAAGGACTTTGAGTGTTGTTTTTATATTTTGAAGGAAAAAAGTGACCAAGATAAATTTTTTTAAGTAGCCTCATACACACACAACATGAATGTATTTAATGTCACTTAAATATATGCTTAAAATAGTTAAAATAATCAACTTTATGCAATGTATTTGCTTAACAATTTAAAAGATAAATAACTGCATTTTTTAAGTAGCCCTATGACACTTAGCAATACTCATTCATGAGACAAGGAATCCCAGTAATTATGAATTTCTACCATCCTCCCCACAAAAACAATTTGGTTTTTGTTACAAGTGCTTTTAGAACTAAGAAGTTAATATCTTAGATAAAGTCTACTCATATTCTTTTTCTTGTTAAAAAAAAAAAAAAGTAAAGGCAAGATTGTTGGACCAATTATACTTCATGTGCTAAAAAAGCAGTATTCATAACATTTCAGTATTACCACACTATTTAGCCTCCTCATGTTGAGATTTCCTTCCAGTTCACATGTCTAAGCAGGTATCTCAGACCCAGTGTGTGAGGGGCAGTCAGAGAAGCTGGTGCTGTGTGTGCAAACAATTGTCTACTTCTGAGGAAGAAGATGTTGACCTCTCTTATTAACGCTCCTATGGCAGGAATGACTGACAGTGCCAGGGCTCATATCTCTATTAGCTGATTTGGGGTGGTTTTAATGGACTTGTTTCCTCTCTGCTCTTTAATGATAAACACCAAGCTGGCAACATTTATGGGCAAATATTTTTACAATAATTCAGAAAGGATCATTAGTATTGTTCAATTGTTGCAATAACATGAAATGTATTTGAGAAAGATGTATGCAGATTTTGGTGGGACTTTCATGAAAACATTAGTTCCCAAAAGTAATTTGTTATTTCTATTTTTTTCCCAATAAAGAGGCTGAAACATTGAATAACTTTAAATGTCTAGGGCTCTCATGGTAAGTTTCAGTTCTAACAGATTTAGAGACACATCTTATGCAATCTCTGTACTCTCGGTTCTCCAGTTGCTTTTGAAAAGAATTGAAGTGCTCCTGGGTGCTGCTCTTTAGTAAGAGAGTTTTGATGGAGTCTCACCTTCTTACCTGTTCTTCTGACTCCATCAGGCAAACCATAGCGTTTATGGTCAACAGTCTATGCCCCAGAAATGTTGGGAGCAATAGGAAGATCTACAATGACTATGAGTCATTCATCCACTTTACAGCAAACCTTCATCACTGTCCTTGATTTTTTCATGTTTTTTGTTTGTAATACTGAAAAGCATAAGGAGGCCAGTAGCTGTTTCCATTAAGCAAGCAAGCACTGGCTAAGTATATGCTCTGCACCCAGCATTGTGCCAAAGGGATATAAGCTTAAAACATGGCACTATTCTCAAGAAAATTGCAACACAGTTGAAGGGCAGGACATGCACACAGAAACTTTTAGGGGAAGAAGTGGGCATCAGGAAAAATAAGGTGTGTTGTCTCCTGACTTAGTGAATTGTGTGGTTGCACACCTATGTCTCAGCCAAATTTGTTTGCTCCTGATGTTGGCCACATTGACTCCAGGTTCTCCTTGATTCTAACTCTTAGCTAATTAAAGAGAAATATTTTGTCCCTGTTGCTTTCAAAGCATCATGCTCCTCTACTGGATGCTCCCACAACCTGAGAGGTCATATACTCCATCTCCACCTACATTATACTAGGATGCAACAAACGATGATTTTTGCTAGTACAGATATAGTTCTGTACAGGTTCCACCGTGGCTGTGACTGAAGGCCATAGGAGGAACCCAGGAGGTTTAAGTTAGAGGCAAATCTAAGTAAGACACCACATGATGTATGCAAATCACCACTTACTACTAACGATGACCTACGGTTCTTAGTGATCATGGTATTTCCCCTGCCAGGTAAGAATGACCTATAGTCCTTAGTCCATGTTCATGCATCTTGACTCTTCTGGCCTTCAGATTGATTTCTCCTCAATCCTCAATGCAAATTACCCCACATGAGCTCATTTCATTATCCTTCCCAAAAAAAATGTCCATTGTTGAATGATAGCTGAGAAGTTTATATTGGAATCCCCACTATGACATAAAAATTCAGGAACTGACACAAGCAGACCACTCCATCCATTCAACCTTATTCTCTTTTACTATCTATAGTGGCTTGATAGTGTTCTGCCAAAAGATACATCCAAGTCCTAACCCCTGGCACCAGTGAATGTGGTCTTATTTGTAAACAGGGTCTTTACAGATGTCATTAAATCAAGTATCTCTGGGGAAGACCATCCTGGATTCAGGATGGGCCTTAAATTCAATGATCAATGTCCTTAAAAGAGAAATGGAAGAAGGACTAAAGACACAGAGACCCAAGGGAGAAGGCCATGTGAAGATGGGGGCAGAGATGGGAAGGATGCATCTACAAGCCAGGGAACACCAAAGAGTGCAGACAGCCACCTGAAGATGGAACCAGAAGGAACCAGCCCTGCCAACACCTTCATTACAGGACTTCTAGCCTCTGGAACTGTGAGAGAATATATTTATAGTAATTGGTTATAGCAGCCTTAGGAAACAAATACACTAGCTAACAGTCAGTTCATTGTCCCTAAAATATAACATCCTCTTTCCCACCCCCATACCTTTGCTTACCAATTCCCCCACCCAGAATGCAACATCCTTCACCTTTTCTCTCATACCTCTTAACCTTCAGTCCGCTCTCTCAAATTCTACTTATCCCAAGCAATTTTCCCCAACTGATCCTAACCACCTATATTCTTAACTGTTTATCTTGATATATATCACACACTGTTTTCCCTTACTATGTAAGGTTCTGTGTTTCCTTAAAGAAATGGAAAGTTCCATGAGTACAGATTCTGATGCTGTGCCTATACAACGTTAAACTGGTAAGCGCTTGATGAAGATATATTTAATTACTGTACATCATTTGGTAACCCAAGAAAATGGGCTTCACAGGCTGGTAAATAACAGCCGCAGCCCCACTGATGTTAACAATTAAATCTCAGGGATCTCTATACATCTATTGTAGCTCAATTACAATGGGATGAAGAAGGTCCCATGTCATTCCCCTGAAGTGCTGCTCAAGGCTGAAACTCCACCCTGAAAGCTGTAACTGTCACCCTGTCATTGTTTTTGTTAAATTAAAGGGGACCCACAGGACGTTCTCACAGCAAGACCGTATAGTGTTACAGTAATTAGTGATATTGAAGATCATTGATGTATTTTGGTCACAGAGGTCTGAGGCTGCTGACGCCAGATTGTAATTTAAAAAAAAAATTAATAGTAAAATAAAATGAATGAAAATGACTCAAGAGAAATGTTCAAATCTTGCTTTGTGATCCAAGCACGAATAAATGATTTTTCTCTGAGTGAAATGGCCTTGAGTAGATATTTTCAAATTATCTTTCCTTTTATTCTTTCTTTCATTCCATCTGGCAGCTTTAGAAAAACCTTCTTATTTTCATACTTTCTTGACTACACATTTTCAGGACTCTCAAGTAGAAAATAATGAATCAACTCCCTGTGAAAGGTACACGACCTGAGATCTTCAAGGCCAAAGCTGATCTAGAGTGAAGTTATCAACCAGCTATCAGAGACATTGTTAGGACGTAATACGCAGTGGACACTTCTCCCTCTGGCCTCTCTTGTTGATAGAATATGAGTTGTGAGATGATGAACTGGGTGGGATTGGGAGGATACTGTAGAAGACACCTTATTGAGACTTCCAAATCATCATGGAAGTTTCCGTCTCTGAGTTGGTCTCAAGCCAGGGCATTGCCTGCCTGCCATGGTGGAGTGGAATTTATGTGGTCGACAGAATTGTTTAAGATTTCCCAAGTCTGCCGGGCGCGGTGGCTCAAGCCTGTAATCCCAGCACTTTGGGAGGCCGAGACGGGCGGATCACGAGGTCAGGAGTTCGAGACCATCCTGGCTAACACGGTGAAACCCCGTCTCTACTAAAAAATACAAAAAACTAGCCGGGCGAGGTGGCGGGCGCCTGTAGTCCCGGCTACTCGGGAGGCTGAGGCAGGAGAATGGTGTAAAAACCCGGGAGGCAGAGCTTGCAGTGAGCTGAGATCCGGCCACTGCACTCCAGCCTGGGCGACACAGCGAGACTCCGTCTCAAAAAAAAAAAAAAAAAAAAGATTTCCCGAGTCAACAAGTCACTACCTCCCCTAACTTATCTCAGGATCCCAAGGAGAATGGACCCTAGGTCCTGGTAAAGGTAACTAATGATACCCTTTCACGTATCACCAAGCCTAGCTAGGCAGAGATTTCAAACCCGGGCTCCATGTGTCCTACAGAAAAGGCTTTGCACTCCATTAGCCCACTCCCACTAGCCACCCACCACACGCCACACCCCTGGAGCTAAAGAGCTGCCACAGTGATCTCACCTATTCACCAGGACAGCAGTTCTTCAAAGTACAGATTTTCCTTCTCCTCTTTATACTTGGTCAGGATGCGTTCCTAGAGAAAAATTAAACCTCAAGAGACATATTCCTTCCCTATCTTTCCCTTCTTCCCTCATTCTCTCTCCTCTCTCTCTCTCTTTCTCTCTCTCACACGCACACACACACACAAGTGCATCTGGAGAGCCAAATGTGGCTCATTCTTTCCTTTTCTGTAATGTACATGTCTTCAGTAGGTTACCAAGTATCAAAAAACTTGAAAAGCTTTCCTAATATACTGGGGAGGAAAACAAAACCAAGCACTGGTCTCTTTGTGTGTAGATGTTTGTGATATCCAAGGCCCTGTTGCTGACCCTGTGGGTTGGCACAGCACTCACACATACAGAGCAGGTGGGATAGTGACTGGCATAAGTGCTGCCTGCCACCACCTTGTTGGGTCTTCCAGGCTTCGTGGCGAGCCATCTCTCAGAGGCCGACAGTCTTTTTCTGAAATCTGGTCTGTATTGTCAACACTCTGGGTCTGCAAATAGTTTTGTACATTCCAGAAAAAGTAATTCTCAATCTGGGCTAGACATTAGACTCACCTGGAAAATTTTATTAAATAGCTGATGCCTGGGCCTCACCCTAAAGATTCTGGTTTAATTAGCCAGGAGTTGTTCTCCTGGATCAGGGGATTAAAAGTTTCCCAGGTGGCTATAATGTATGACGTAGATTAAGTGAGCCTGGGAGTGGGGGTGGTAGGAAGTGGGTCAGAGTTCAAATGGCACAGCCTTGATGTAAATTCATATTTGCAAATAGATTTGAGAGGAAAATTAGATGCTAATTCCTCTCACAGTCAGTATCGTAACCCTGCTTCTGCTCCCTATTACAACTATTTCCCTTTCAACTACAGGTTAAAACAAATATTAAAAATTTTGTCATAAACAGTATTGTTAGCTAAGCAAAGATTTCACACCAAGGCTTTACATGTCCCACAGGAAGGACTCTACAATTTACGAGCCCACTCCCACTGGCCACCCACCCCACCACCTGCCATAACCACTGGAGTTAGAAAACTGCTGCCGCGACCTCACCCACTCACCAAAACAGCAGTGCTTCCGGCTACTGACCATTCTCCTTCCACTTACTGTCTCTGTAGGAAGATGTACATGTTGGCATTGCATTAGAGAGTGAGGAGAAAAAATTTTACCGTCCTAAGTGAACTCAGAATGTGTTCATCATATCACCTCACCCTGCATTCACTCATTTTCCTCCAAACCCAAAGCAGGAAGAAGAGTTCTACCTTTCCTGTCTTGTGTAGCCATCGGCTATCTTAATTAGAAGAAAGTATAGATGATTAACTAGAAGGCATTATTCTATTAAAAAAAAAAGAAGCAAATTATTTCTCCAAAAATTACTAGTAAATAACACCCTTACGTGACATACTGTCATAACCCTGTTCAAATGAGGACAAGGCCAGTTTATCAGATTTTCCTCTGACTCATAAAATTCTCCACTCCTCCAGAGCCTACAATTTAATTACAGAGAGAAACTATAAACTACCCTACCCTGTAGAGTGCAGGAGAAAAAATTAGCCATCATCTTTATTTATGAGTATTCTAAACAAAGAAGTTGGCAAATGTGGATACAGTCGATGTCTCCCAGGCCACACCAACCAGGGGGTAAAAATAGGGTCACCATGTGTTTTAAGCAGGATTTTCTGGCTTTGTTCTCCAGCTACTCTGCCAAAACTTTAGTCCCCTCTTAGAAAACTCTCAAAGAATTCTGGGAGAGGGGTGCTGGAACTGATGCTTGTGTTTGCCATGGGTTTCTGTGCTTTTCATCTGTCCTGCTCAAGTTCCTGGAGGAGATAGTGCCTGTCTCAGAGGAATCCAAAGTTGTGAGCTACACCAGCACCACCTGCTAGAGATGACAGCACAGCTGCCCATGTTAAGAGTGCCACGGTCACACTCCAAAGGCACAGTCTTCACTCCTGGATCAGCTGCTGTTACAGAGCTGGTGATGGCTTCAGCGATCCGGAGAGGCTCTCGAAGAATGGCTGTTCCTCACCTGACCCTTTCTTGCAGTCCCCTTGCCCTGAGACTTAGGCAACTCCATGGAGTATGGGCCAGAGAACAATATGGTTGAAAGGCATCTGCTCTATTTAAAAGCATTCCTCTCCTCTGGATGTGGTCCATTCTTCCAGAATCAAGCATGTTTGCCTTCATTTTCACTTATGAAATTTTTTACTGGAGACTCTTCAAGTTCACCAATTCCTCTGGCCCCACTCCTAGTCTTCTGGATGTATTCATTCATTCAAGGACTATGCTAGACACTAAGTGAGGACACAACAATGGCCTAGAAAGACAATTTCCTCCTCATAGACCAAGGTCAATGAGCAAGTTCCCAAGTGGGTAGTTCAGCACGCTGTGTGCATGCAGAGGACAAATGCTTCCTCCTAATATTAGTGTAGTCAGGGAAAGGATCTCAGAAGAAAGAAATGACCTAGAAACTGAAACTTGATGAAGAATCAAAAGCTAAAGAAACGAGAGAGAGAGAGAGTGGGAGTTAAGGGAGGAGAGAAAATTCCAGACATAAATAACATGCACAAAGCCTCAGAGGTCAGGTAGAGCATATCAAATACCACAGATAACCCCAGAATACTCACTTTCATCAGACATTTTAACTTTCTGCACTAACTTCTTGTAACCACAAAGGGAGAAAAAATGACTGATTGAGCTTGATCTCCTCAGTTTGTCTTTGAGAAAATGTTAATTCAGTGGGGACAGGCCCTGAAGGCAAAATCAGATGAAAATAGAATTGCCAGATAAAATACAGAATGCCCAGTTAAAATAGAATTTTAGATAAATAGTGATAATTGTATGGTAAAAATATGTCTCAGATATGGCATGGGATATACTTATACTAAAAAGTATTTGCTTTTTATCTGGAATTCTAATTTAACTGGGCATATTGTATTTTTATTTGCTAAATCTGGCAGCCCAAGATCATGAATATGACCACAAACTTGGTCACTTCTCACTGGAAAATCAATTGGAAAAAGAAGAGATAAGATTACAAGAGCAGACATCAATGGTAAAAACATAAAAATGCGACTCAAAAAAAAAAAAAAAAAAGGACTACAACAGGCCAGCCAACTTTCTTGTCTGAATTCTAAATAACTGAAACCCATGGAGAATGCTCTACAATAGAAAGTAGTGGGTTCATTGCCAGAAGCACTTCATAAGAGCAGGATTACAGAGGAAGGACCCCTAAGACTGAGTCCCCAAGTCACTAGTAATCATCTGCTTGGTTAATGAACCTGATACCAATAGAAAAAAAATACCTGTAGTCATCAAACAATAGGGACAGTTACTCCTGAACCTGTGGTCACATAAAGCCAAGGTATTGACTACATCAGGTTCTTAAGAATTCTGTAGGGTGGAAGGATGTCTAAATGCTGCATGTTTGTCTCATTGTAATATAGCCCCGGGCCCTTGTCACATGGGCCAGTCTCAACATGTGGGCCTCAGAAGAAAGTGGATGAGAATCAGCACATCCACTAGAAAGAGGAAAATTCATGGCAGCAAGAAACAAACCAACAAAACAGATCAGCAGTGGAAAGAGGAAAGATTTGCTGCTTTCTTAGTCTTGATCTGAAGACCAGTAGTATTTGATAAGAAAATTAAATGGAAAGGAGGGTAGTCATAAATAAAAATGTCATAGATAAAGTTATGGGACTTCGGTGTGTTTAATGTCTCCATATGGCGGCCTTTAGGTATATGTGTGTGTGTGTCTGGTGTGTGTGCATGTGTATTTGTGTGTGTGTGTCTGGTGTGTGCGTATGTGTGTTTGTGTGTGTGTGTGTGTGTGAGAGAGAGAGAGAGAGACAGAAACAAAGAGAGAGAGGGAGAGAAAGAGAGAGACAGAGAGAAAGAATGAGAAGGAGAGACTGCTTAAGAGATGACTGTGATGGACACAAGAAAAAGATCAAAAAATAATATTTTTATTCTGTTTCAAACTTCCATAAAATTGTTGAGCTTAAGTGGAAACAAACTAAGACTGAGGACAGATGAGAACAAAACCAATAACTTTCACAGGACTGTAGTGAACACCAGATGTTGAAAGAAAAGTTTTACCAAACCAAACATCTGCTTTCTACTCTGAGAGACAAGAGTGATTAAAAAAAAAAAAAAAAAAGAGAAAAAAGGACACAAAACCAAGAAGAATTTGAGATGACCAAGTGAAAACATTCAGCTCCAGACTTCAAATCAGGAGGCACTATCAGGAACCATTGTTCATTCATTCCTCACACCCAAGTCCTCTGTCTCAGATTCCTGTGTTTCCACAAGAACCCATTGGTCTCAGTTCTTTACATTCAATTCCGTTCTGAAATTATGGTTTCAAACCATTTGAAACTGAAATGCCTAGAAATTCCCTGGGAGTTCATCCAGGCTGCTGTAATAAGACATCTTAGACTGGGCAACTTATAGACAACAGAAATTTATTGCTCACAGTTCTGGAGGCTGGGAAATCCAAGATCAAGATGCTAGCAGATTCAGTGTCTGGTGAGAGCTTGTTCCTTATAGATGGTACCTTCTTCTGTTTCCCCATATAGCTGGAGGTGCAAACAAGTTCCCTCACCTCTTTTATAAGGGCACTAATCCCATTAGTAAAGGGTGCAGCCCTCATGAACTAATCACTTCCCAGATGCCCCACCTCTTGATATTATTGCATTAGGTATCAATAATATCAATATCAATAAATGGGGATTAGGTATCAATACATGAAATTTGGGGGAATATAAACATTCAGGCTACAGTACCACCTTCCATTCCTTATCCCCTTAAATCTACCCTCCCTGCAATAAACCCAAGTGTACTCATTCCTAATTACAAGATGGAGACTGGCCTTTCTTTCCAGTAGTAAGCAGAGCAGCATTAGGCCATGCAAGTTGATCTTCCCACACAGTTCTTTACATCATACTAACAGAAAAAAATAGGTTTTGCTCATGAGGGTCATACGGAGTCAAAATATTTTACCATTAAAATGTAGGAGTTTTATGAAGACATTAAAAATGTAATGCAAAAAAAAGAAAGTTAAGCTTTGCCTGTATAAAATAATGTACAATAGAGGTAAGCTATATTAAAAATTATCTCAGATGGATGCTACAATGGAATAGCCTAATAATCCAAAGCTGCTGTGCTTTCAGATCCAATCATCTGTTGCAAAGTGAACATGACCCTTAAAACAGGTAGTTATTTTCTGTGCATTTTTTAAAAAATAGTTTTATCTTCCGCCACAAGGTAAGGACCCCCTCTCTCATCACTCCCATTCAACACAGTATTGGAAGTTCTGGCCAGGGCAATCAGGCAAGAAAAAGAAATAAATGGTATTCAAATAGGAAGAGAGGAAGTCAAATTGTCTCTGTTTGCAGATGGCATCATTGTAAATTTAGAAAACCCCATCATCTCAGCCCAAAATCTCCTTAAGTTGATAAGCAACTTCAGCAAAGTCTCAGGATACAAAATCAATGTGCAAAATACACAAGCATTCCTATACACCAATAATAGACAGAGAGTCAAATCATGAGCAAATGCCCATTCACAATTGCTACAAAGAGTATAAAATACCTAGGAATACAACTTCCAAGGGATGTGAAGGACTTTTTCAGGGAGAACTACAAACCACTGCTCAAGGAAATAAAAGAGAACACAAACAAATGGAAAAACATTCCATGCTCATGGATAGGAAGAATCAATATCATGAAAGTGGCCATACTGCCAAAGTAATTTATAGATTCAATGCTATCCCTGTCAAGCTACCATTGGCTTTCTTCACAGAATTAGAAAAAAATTCTTTAAATTTCATATGGAACCAAAAAGAGCCCGCATAGCCAAGATAATCCTAAGCAAAAAGAACAATGCTGGAGGCATCACGTTACCTAATTTCGAACTATACCACAAGACTACAGTAACCAAAACAGCATGGTTCTGGTAGCAAAACAGATATGTAGACCAATGGAACAGAACAGAGGCCTCAGAAATAACACCACACATCCACGACCATCTGATCTTTGACAAACCTGATAAAAACAAGAAGTGGGGAAAGGATTCCTTATTTAATAAATGGTGTTGGGAAAACTGGCTAGCCATATGCAGAAAACTGAAACTGGGCCCCCTTCCTTACACCTTATACAAAAATTAACTCAAGATGGATTAAAGACTTAAATGTAAGACCTAAAACCAGAAAAACCCTAGAAGAAAACCTAGGCAATACCATACAGGACATAGGCATGGGCAAAGACTTCATGACTAAAACACCAAAAGCAATGGCAATAACAGCCAAAATGACAAAATGGGATTTAATTAAACTAAAGAGCTTCTGCACAGCAAAAGAAACTATCATCAGAGTGAACAGGCAACATACAGAATGGGAGAAAATTTTTGCAATCTGTCCATCTGACAAAGGGCTAACATCCAGAATCTACAAAGAACTTAAACAAATGTACATGATAAAAACCAACTATCTCACCAAAAAGTGGGTGAAGGACATGACCAGACATTTCTCAAAAAAAGACATTTATGTAGCCAACAAATATATGAAAAAAAGCCCATCATCACTGGTCATTAGAGAAATGCAAATCAAAACCACAATGGAGATACCATCTCAAGCCAGTTGGAATGGCAATCATTAAAAAGTCAGGAAACAACAGATGCTGGAGAGGATGTGGAAAAATAGGAACACTTTTACACCATTAGTGGGAGTGTAAATTATTTCAACCATTGTGGAAGATAGTGTGGCCATTCTTCAAGGATCTAGAACCAGAAATACCATTTGACCCAGCAATCCCATTACTGGGTATATACTCAAACGATTATAAATCATTCTACTATAAAGACAAATGCACACGTATGTTTATTGCGGCATTGTTCACAACAGCAAAGATTTGGAACCAACCCAAATGCCTATCAATGACAGACTGGATAAAGAAAATGTAGCTCATATACACCATGGAATACTACGCAGCCATAAAAAGGTTGAGTTCATTTCTCATTCATAAGTGGGCGTTGAACAATGAAAACACATGGACACCCGGAGGGGAACATCACACACCGGGACCTGTCAGGGGGTGGGGTACTAGGGGAGGGATAGCATTAGGAGAAATACCTAATGATGGGTTGATGGGTGCAGCAAACCACCATGGCATGTGTATACCTATGTAACAAACCTGCACATTCTGCACATGTATCCAAGAACTTAAAGTATAAAAAGAAAGAAAGAAGGAAGGAAGGAAGGAAGGAAGGAAGGAAGGAAGGAAGGAAGGAAGGAAGGAAGGAAGGGAGGGAGGGAGGGAGGGAGGGAGGGAGGGAGGGAGGGAGGGAAGGGAAGGAAGGAAGGAAGGAAGGAAGGAAGGAAGGAAGGAAGGAAGGAAGGAAGGAAGGAAGGAAGGAAGGAGTTTTATCTTAAAAACAGTGTCAAAAATTTGGGAAGCCAAAAGCACAAGGAAAATGTACATTACCCATAATCCCACCACTGAGATTTAAGAAGTTGGTATTCAGCCTCCTAGTCTTTGCTCTACATTAACATACCATTATTACAAAAATGAGATTACCCTGTGTTTATTGTTTGGTAACAACTTTACCAATAAACAATATATAGGCAACATTGTCACATCATTAAAAACATTCTTCCAAAACACATAGGTAATTTACAAGCACTGCAAAATATTTCATTGTTCCTCTTAAGTGGAAATGCACTAAATTTAAGGACAGTTGAGAATAATAAATTGGTTTCATTTTATGAATGTACCTTAATTTATTTAACCAAATTCTCCCACCACTACTTTTCTCTCTCCCCTCAACCCTGCTATAAGCAAGAATAAATGTAACTTCCTTGTAATAAATTTTTTGCATGTCTATTTGCAAGTTATTTTCTTGAGGTAAATTCCTAGATGTGTAATTACTGGGTCAAAGAGAATTCACTATGCTTTTTAAACCAAATATTTTTTATTTTCTCCCGAAATTTTCTAGAATTGAACAAGAGCTCCAACACTGTCAGTGATGTATGAAATTTACACGTATGTCTCTTGTAGTTTACAATACCTAATTTCATTCTACCATGTAGTTGATGTCAAGCACATGTGTTTAATTTTTTTAAAAACAGAGTCATTGCAACTCTCTTATGTTGACAGCTCCAGTCATTTACAGTTTATAAAAATTATATCACAAATTTAAACCAAGTCATGGAAGCAATTTACATAATAAAGCCAAGAGGGAGCTAATTTCTGTTCAGAGCAGTGTAGAGAGCTCCTTATTCTTAAATCTAAGTCAATGAACCGCAGGTACACACAACATGGATAAATCTCACAGGCACTATGTTGAGTGGAAGAAGTCAGACACATACGTATGATTCCATTTATGTAAAGTTCAAGAATAAGCAGAACTAATGAGAGTGATAGAAGTCAAAATATCAGTTACCTCTTGGGGTCAGGGAAGATGATGTTGACTGGGAAGCAGCCCAAAGGAGTCTTCTGGGGTCCTGGAGATAATTTATCTGTTGATCTAAATGACAGTTACACAGTATAGTAAAAACTATTAACGTGTACACAAAATAATTGAACAATACACTTACAATATGTATATTTTCACTTTATGTATGTAACTATTTATGTTATACCTCTATTTTTGCAAAACCAGAAACAACCAAAGGTATGAATGTTATGTGTATTAGTTTCCTAGGGCTGCCATAACCAAGTACCACAAAATGGGTGTAAACAGAAATTTATCTGGAGAATAGAAGTCCAGAATTAAAGTGTCAGCAGGGCGCTGCTGCCTCGTGAAACCTGTAGGGGAACTCTTCTTGGCCTCGCTACACCTGCAGGTGGTCTGCCAACAGCCTTTGGCATTCTTGGCTTGTAGGTGTATCATCCCAACCCGCCATCTTCACATGGTCATATTCCTTTTTTTTTTTTCTTGAATTACAGGTCTTTTTAACTTTTATTTTAAGTTCAGGTTGTTACACAGGTAAACTTGTGTCATGGGGGTTTGTTGTGCAGATTATTTCATCACCCAGGTATTGAGCCTAGTACACATTAGTTATTTTTCCTGATCTTCTCCCTCCTTCTCTCCTCTCTTCCCTCCAATAGGCCCCAGTGTGTGTTGTTTCTCTCTATGTGTCACGTGGCCATATTCTTAAAAGGGCACCAGTCATACTGGATTAGAGGCCTACCCTATTCCCCTCTGACCTCATCTAATCACATCTGCAATAACCCCTATTTCCAAATGAGGTCACATCCTGAGTACTAGGGGTTAGGCTTTCAACGTGTATTTTGGGATGATACAATTCAATCCATATTAGTTTGCAATCTTGTTTTTAAATTTTCTCTTAAAAGTGTAAGCTCTGCAAAAGGAAACAAAAGCAAGAAAATAGTGTCCGGAAGGGTTTATATCACAGTCAGCCATGAAGGGGCTCTATTTGCAAGGAGATTCAGTAGGATTGCAGATTTGTTCTTGGTTTTCAGAACATGTATCAAGAGGAGGGAAAGACACTTTGGAAAAATTACACAACGAGAATTATCAAGAGATTGCTCACTTAGCTGAGATCCGGCCACTGCACTCCAGCCTGGGCGGCAGAGCGAGACTCCGTCTCAAAAAAAAAAAAAAAAAAAAAAAAGAGATTGCTCACTTAAGTAGCAATGCAGTGTAGTACTTCTGAGATATTAAGATATGTTATGCTCATTGTTCTCCCAGTATCCAGTGACTTGGCTACATTGGGAGATGCCTTTGACAGGGCAGAAAACAGAAGTAAAGAATGAGCCTTGCTGGATTTTGTGTTCCAGAGTGGGGACATTAGGTGTGGAGACACAATGTCTTGGGCAAAAATTTGAAGGGAGAATCCTACCTTTGTCCATTAGATGTGAGAAGGATCCTTTCAGCCTTGGGATGGAAGCAAAAAGCAAGGGAGACTGATTTCCAATTCCCAGCAGAGCCTCTTGGGGCGTTCAAATGCCAGAGCAAGAATAACTGCAGCGGAAGGGACTGTGGCAGCCTCATAGATATTTCTGTGTCCCAAGTGCGGCATTGCATCAGCAGATAGAGCTGCAGGGCTCATGAGCTACGTGGACAGCCAAGAGTCACCTGCAGAGATCTAGCAAAAATCCGTGGACCACACAGGCCCCTTACAATCCATAGGCCAAAAAAGAAAAAGTGATTCATTAAATTGATAACTAAATCTCAAACAGTTTGTCCCCATTTATAAGGCATTTCAAATAAATAAATGCACAAATAAGAAACATAAATCCCTTGTCAGATAAGACATCCCAATGTTTAGTTCAGACATTATGGTCACATATAAAAAATCTGGCAAAAGGGAAAACTGGTTCTAAGAGCACCAAGAGGGATGGAAACCAAAATCAGACTAGAGCTGAAACCTAGAACCAGGGATTTAGCTTATAGTGACTTCTTAGTGCAGATCTAAAGAAGAAGAAACAAAAAGTATTAAATGTTTGGTGTGTTGTCCAGGATACAAGAGCATGAAAGGAATGGAGATCAACAACGGCTGGTCAAGTCTTGCCCATGAAAATCAATACTGAGGAAGAAAGCAATGGATGGGATGCAAAGAGAGATGCTATGGAAGGAATTCCAGTGGGTAGCAAGGCATGCCTGTTGCTTCTCTTAAACCCATCTTCCAATATTACCTTAGCTGTGTGTGGTTCCCAGTTTTATAAAATCCACTAACAAACTACTAATGAAACCACTTTTAGAAGAACATCTATGGAGAGCAGGCATGTTTATACATAGTTATAACAACTGGTGCTGTCTTTAGCAGACAGGGCTGGCTTGTGTTCATTTGGTTTGTTCCTTGTTAAGTAGTTCTACCTGCCCATTTTAGCACCATTGAATATTTCAGCCTCACGTCTGACTTTTTAGATGACCATGACTTCTGAACCAAAATTTGGAAAGTCTGACCTGAAAAAAACATTTTTTTCTGACTTGTGAGTATATTTATATAATATTCATCATCTCATAATTGAAGATGAGTTATGTCATATTTAGTTAGAGATTTACTTATTCTATTGAAAAGTATAAAATCAGATAAAATTGGGTCTAGGCTAGAAAATCCAGGACATATGGTCATCATACGTGGAAAACTGGGATTTGCAGAGGAGGCACCAGCAGTCATCTGGAACCTGACCCTTGCTTCTGGCAGCACAAGAGTTTGCTTCAGGAAAATGGATCATCCTGTGAACACAGGGTCCAGCTCAACATCATGTGCCAAAGAAGACCTAACTGTCATCAGATGATGAAATGAGAAGGATTCCACAGGCTGGAGCAAAGTATTTACTGGGTTCCAGTTTCCTTCCACTGCATTCCTACAGTTCCTGGTCGGCTGTCAGTAGTTGCCTGCATGCGCCTGCAGCACCCTGTGCTGTCCCACGGATGTCTGAGACTTCTTTCCAACAGACCTAACCGTGAGACAGCCTTTCCTGCATGTTTGCTGATTCTGAGTTACGTCTCGTACCATGCATCTCAAATGAAATCATCAGCAGACATTTTGGCCAGAGCAAGATAGTGAATGCTTCCATTTCTAAACAGCAGGATATCAACACAGAATATAAACTTTATTTCCATTCATTGATGACTCTCCACCATGCACCTATGCATTTAATTGTTAAAATAAAAAGTATATAAGCTGATTTCTTGATTGAGGATAAAAAGTATGACCCTCATAACTTTTAGTTGATGATAAATTATGAAAAATAATTGAAATTTATTTCAATCATTTATCATTCTCCTACACAGGAGATCTGATAACATCTAATAAAATATGCTCTTTTATGGATGAAACCCTGGAGTCAGGAGCTTCTGGATAGCTGACCACATAGAGATTCTAGAGGGTAGCATGCCCAGGGAGGGCATGCAAGCTCCTTGCCCCTCCCCCCATACCTCACCCTATACATCTCTTCACCTGTATCCTTTGCAATATCCTTTATAATAAACAAATCAATGAGTTATTGTTGTTGTGGGTTTCTTACTTCCATAGTTTGGTGGGCAGGAGTGTTACAGCTCTTTTACTCCAGCCGCCCATAGTTCAGTGAGCAGGAGCCTTACAGCTCTTTCACTCCCAGAGTTTGGTGGGTTCCAAGTTCTTGTCTCACCAGGCTGACTGTTCCCTCAGGAATAACCTCCTGAGTGTCTGGACTATATACAACCATCCTCAATTTTCCAACAGTGAGCTGTGGTTCCTGCCATCAACTCAAACATGCTCTTGCTCTTCCACTCTGCAGCATTTAAAATCAAAGATACTGTCCCTAAATTACTTGCTCTCATTAATCCAGTTGGCTACAAATCCCTCTTTGGGTTTGACTAACTTTCTGGAGTAGCTCACAATGATAGCGTCAGAAGACAGAAAAATCCAAATCCCTCAAGTTGCACCCAACTTGAAGCCAGTCAGTCACTTGCCACTGGTGTGGTGTGGGGTGGTGTGGGGGTAGCCTTGAGGACTGAGCCCTCAACCTGTGGGGTCCTACACTCTCTCCAGGTAGTGTCAGAATTGAATGAGAGGATACCAGCTGGGGCTCACTGCTTGGTGTGTTGCAGAAAACCCACACACATTTAGTCATAGAATTCTTCTGTGCTGATGATTATTGTGGTGGTATGAAAGCAGAAGAAAAACGTGGTTTGAGAAGACAGTTTTTCTCTGAAACAATTTGTGTCAGTGAAGTTCAATTTGCTAGAACAACCCTCACTCATAGAAACATGTGGTTTGGGAAGAGAAAAAATGAAAGGGTGGGGAATGAGGAATCTTTGATTCCTGGGCGGCCGCGTGGTCATCCATGGTATGAAGCCGCCCCTGTGCTGAGATCAGTTACCAAAGGTAAAATTTACCAGTGGAATTTAGAGATGGATCCAACTCCCCGGGAGCTGGTTCACTGGATCCATAAGGAAATGCAAATTAATATGAAAAAAGCAAAACATTCAATCCCTTGGTTATTGTTATCTGTAATAGCTAAAATGAAATTTGAAAGGAATTCTGGGTCTGACCTTAATATTAGACCAAGCTTAGATTTCAGACAGCCTGAGCTCAGGCCACCAGCCTCAAAGCCACCCCCTAAGGGCAAAATTGTGCGGAGACAATAGAAAATATCTCCAAGACCTGTGGCTTCCAAGAAGGTAGTCAATGGGGGGAAAGGCAAAGCCAAGTAACTATTGAAACCAGAGGGTATAGTGTGAAGGAAGTGCTCCATTTTATAGACTGGTATCATCGGTTTCCTAAGGAACCTTTACTAAGTTGGATTATGACAGTAACTAATTGAGGGACAGTATCTTTGGTTTTAAATGCTGCAGAGTGCAAGAGCATGTTTGAGTTGATGCAGGACACACAGCTCACTATTGAGCTATTGAAGATGGGTATATATGGTCCAGACACACAGGAAGTTATTCCTGAGGGAACAGCCAGCCTGGAGAACTGGATAAAAGCCACTATACAGTATGTTTACCCTGAGAAGGAGGACTGAGCAACTCCCCCTTTAAATGCCAAGTGGAGCACTCTAGATGAGGCAGCTGATATGCTTTCTATACAAGCCATGCGGGGCTAACTGCATAATGAAAGAGATATTCATGCACTGGATATGCCCATTACCCAGGTCATGGTAAATGCTGTAGTTAAGAGGGCCCCTTCTATAAGGGCACCCAAAATGACTCCTGCAGAATCAAACAAGAGTTTCAAAAGCCTGATCAAATTTGCTGTCTCAGCTTCCTCTCATGGGTCTTACAGATGCTAGTAAAAATACTAGGTTAATTAGTAAGAGAATGGTGAAGGGGAGAGGGGAGAGTCAAAAGACTCAGGACAGAAATTTTTAAACAGTTATTAAAAAATAAAGTGAGGTCAGACACAGTGGCTCATGGCTATAGTAACAGCACTTTGGCCTTCGGGAGGCTGAGGTGGGAGGATTGCTTGAGTCCAGGAGTTTGAGGCCAGCCTCTGCAACATAGTAAGACCTCTTCTTTACCCCCCAAAAAAAAGTTTTAATTAAATTAATTTTTAAAATTAGCTGTGCATGCTGGCTTGTGCCTATAGTGCCAGCTACTTGGGAGACTGAAAGGGGAGGATCACTTGGGCCCAAGAGGTTGAGGCTGCAGTGAGCCATGATTGTATCACTACACTCCAGCCTGGGCAACAGAGTGAGACTCTGTCCAAAAAAAAATGAAGGCTGGGTACAGTGGCACACACCTGTAATCCCAGCACATTGGGAGGTCTAGGAGGAGGATCACTTGAGCTCAGAAGTTTGAGACCAGCCTGAGTAACATAGTGAGATCTTGTCTTTACAAAAAATCCAAAAATTAGCCAAGTGTAGTGGCACATGCCTGCAGGCCCAGCTTCCCAGGAGGCCAAGGCAGGGGAAGGATGACTTGAGCTTGGGGGACAGAGGCTGCGGTGAGTTATGATTGCGCCACTGCACTCCAGCCTGGATAACAGAGAAATACCCTGTCTAAAAAAAATAAGAAATAAAAATAAATAAGATGAAGATACACTGTTGATGGGATGAAACTAAGAAGAAAGAGGAGAGTCATGGGACTTGTCCTAACAGGATAAAAATCTTCAGATGGTTATTTTAAAATGGAATTAATAAAATAAAAATTGATGGGGTTAAAACAGAAGTCTTAATATAAAATTAGCAAAAATTGAGTGGACCAAAGGGACCCTCTGTTGGTCCCTCATTAATAATGGACCCCCAAACCATTTGCCACATTTCTCACAGTTGGAGGTATTTTAAAAGCCCAAAGGTAAAGATTACTCAAAAAAAAAAAAAAAAAAAAAAAAAAAAAAAAAAAAAAAAAAAAAACCCACCTGGAATTGCCTGGGGCGATTAGACTGGTTAATCAAGGTATTGACAAAGAAGCCAGAGTCCCTTAGACCCCTAGCTGGAGACCCAAAGCCTCTTTTTTACACAAGAGAGGGTAAAATGGTCTGGGGGTGAAGAAGAGAAGTTTCTGGAACTAGAATATGCAAATGTAAAAGTTGATAGAATTATACAAGTTGGTGTATTTGAACACACTTTGTGTGAAATGGTTGCATCTCTCTTACTTGATTATATCATGGAAATGAATACTGCATCTGACTGGGAAATGTTTTCCCTACCTAGTACCATAAAACAGAAAGCACAGAAGTCTGCCCTTCAAGCAATATAAATTGGACATGCTAAATGGGAACCAGTAAGATTCCCCAAGCCCACACAGTGCAGAGCAGAAACTAGAGTGCTATTAGGGACAAATTCTCCATTTGATAGCCTTTCATGGAGTATTTTCTAGAACATATAGCAAAGGCCTATGAGTGCCTCCCAACAGCAACCACTGAGACTTTGGACTAGAGAATTTCCACTTGAGGGGCATTTACTACCTTGCTAATGGGGTGGTAATTGAATCTACCCCGTGGCTGAAGGACATAAAATGATTTTGACACCTGAAATATCAACGCTATGTCATTGATACTAATATGTCAAAGAAATTCTCTAAGGGGAATAGCAGTGCCCAGAAGTATTCCATAATACAATGAAAATGGTTTAAACATGATTTTGCTGTTCACTGGATGGATAAGGAAATGCAAATAAGAAAAAAATCAAAGTATTCAAATCCTTGGTTATTGAATGCCATAACCAAGAGATGAAATGCAAGGGGGAAGATACTCACAGCAGGGAGCCTCTTTACCCCTAGGACCGACTCTGGAACTCGGAAGGTGCTGCTGGAATCTATCAACACTTGGACAGTACCCCATAAGCATCTCTCAACTGACCAACAAGGAGCTGCCTGGTTTACAGACAGCAGTTCCAAGTGAATGCACCACATCCTGTTTGGAAGACTGCTACTTTGATCAGAGAATGTAAAAATGAGATCCTGTCATTTGCAATACCATGGATGGAACTGGAGGTCATTATGTTAAGTGAAATAAGCCAGGCACAGAAAGACAAACATCACATGTTTTCACTTATTTGTGGGATCTGAAAATCAAAACAATTAAACCCATTGAGACAGAAAGTAGAAGAATGGCTACCAGAGGCTGGGAAGAGCAGTGGAGGGGTTGTGGGAGGAGAAGATAGTTTTGGGTAGAAAAAAATAGTTAGAATGAATTAATAAGGCCTAGTACTTGATAGCATAACAGGGCCTAGTACTTGATAGCATAATAAGGCCTAGTACGTGATAGCATAACAATAAGTAGATTGTTTGTAACACAAAGGATAAATACTTGAAGGGATGGATACCCTATTTCCCATGATGTGATTATTATTCATTGCATGCTTGCATCAAAACGTCTTGTGTACCCCATACATATATATGCCTACTATGTACCCACAAAATTATAAAGTATAAGTTATTTAAAAATTGGCCAGGCCCCAGAGGGTGTGGTACCGAGGATCTGAGGTAGGGTGAGAGATCTTTGCTTTTTTCTCTCATGCTTTTGTGTGAAGCCTGCTCTTTGTGTTGCTGTGACCCCAGTCTTTGAATTCCTCCTCTCCCCACATTCCCTCAGTTCTTCAGCTCCTTTCTATCTTCATTTGAGTCCCTAACCAGCCTGGGTTTCGTGGGTACCCATTTCACCTATATGCTTGCCACTGCCCTGGAATTCCTAGATTTGTTGACATTTTAGCACACCAAGTGTAACTTCCAATCTTTATACAAATAGAACTGGTTCTTTTGCCTTGAGGCAGTGGCCTTGCCATTCTGATATACTTTATTACTCATAGTAATATTTGCTATAGTGAGTGTCCAAAACGAGGCCAAGTTTTATCCAGATGACCTTGGTGAACTCAAGCCTGTTTTGGAGGAGGCTGGGTTCACAAAATTTACTCAGGCTTTGTTCTTCATCAGAAGATGTAAGTGATACCTCAATAATACTGCCAGATTTTGTTTGTCTGTAGAGTAAAATTTTGATGAGCAATTGTGAAAACTGTTCAGATGACATATAAAAATGTGTTTAAGTTCGTCAGATTTGGGAATTTTATTTATCAACAAATGGATTCTGTTTTTATTTCCGTTACATAGATTTGGCCATGGGTCAACGTCAATGAAAACTTTTGATTGACTATACTTATTTTGCTTAAGTCACAAGTACATCAAACAAACCTTGTTATAGAACTATGGACAGACACAATAACATGAATGAGTCTGAAAATGATGATGTTGAGTTAAAGAAGCCAGGAAAAAGATAGTACCATACTGTATACTTCCATTTATATAAGATTCTTGAAAATGCAAACTAATCTATAGACACTGAAAATAGATTGGTGGTTGCCTGGGATTTGGAGGCAAAGGGGAAAGAAAGAATTGAAAGGGCACAAGGAAGATTTTGGGGGTGATGGAAAGGTTTATCTGGATTGCATTTGTGTGATTGTATCAAAGATGTATGTATATGTCAAAATTCATTAAATCATATATATGCAGTTCCTTATGTGTCAGTTACAGCTTAATAAAATGGTAAAAATCATTAACGAGAAAAAAATAAAAATAAATAAATAAATAAAAATTGGCCAGGCATGATGTCTCACGCCTGTAATCCCAGCATTTTGAGAGGCCAAGGCAGAAGGATCATGATTGTATCAAAGATGTATGTATATGTCAAAATTCATTAAATCATATATATGCAGTTCCTTATGTGTCAGTTACAGCTTAATAAAATGGTAAAAATCATTAACGAGAAAAAAATAAAAATAAAAATAAATAAATAAATAAATAAATAAAAATTGGCCAGGCATGATGTCTCACGCCTGTAATCCCAGCATTTTGAGAGGCCAAGGCAGAAGGATCACTTGAGCCTGGGAGTTCAAGATCAGCCTAGGCAACATAGCAAGACCTCATCTCTACAAAAAAAATTTAAAAAAAATAAATTAAAAAGAAAATTTTTGGCCAGGCATGGTGGCTCATGCCTGTAATCCCAGCACTTTGGGAGATCGAGGTGGGTGGATCATGAGGTTAGGAGTTCGAGACAGGCCTGGCCAACATAGTGAAATCCTATCTCTACCTAAAAAATACAAAAATTAGCCAGGTATGGTGGCATGTACCTGTACTCCCAGCTACTCGGGAGGCTGAGGCAGGAGAATCACTTGAACCCAGGAGATGGAGGTTGCAGTGAACTGAGACAGCACCTGAGTGACAGAGGAAGACTCCATCTCAAAAAAAAAAAAAAAAGAAAGAAAGGACATTTTTTCATTGTAAAAATATTTTTTTTAAATAGAAGGTAACAACATCAGATTGGTGGATAGAATTGCATGCTGTTTTTCTAACAGTAATGAAAGAATGGAACAGTGGTAAAAGTCTCTGTGTTTAGGTTTTTACTGACTCACAGGCAGTGACCAATGACGTGACTATACACTCAGGTGGAAGGAAACCCTGATGATTAAAGGGATGCCCAAATGAGGCATGGCCCTATGGAAATTTGTGGGTGCATTAAAATAGAACAAGTCAATGCTCGTCAGAAGAACTCCCTCCAGGTTAGGAAGGTAACTGGAATCAACAAACAGATCTCCTCATGTGCTCCCATGGGCCACCTTGGTCCGTGAAATGAGTGGATTTGGGGTTACTGCAGCAGTGTGGAGATGAGCTGAATTAAAACATTGGCCAGCCGTCGTGGCTCATACCTGTAATCTCAGCACTTTGGGAGGCCAAGGCAGAACGACCACTTGAGCTCAGGAGTTTGAGACCAGCCTGGGCAACATGGCGAAACCCTCCTTTTGCACTCTCTCAGGCCTGCCAGTAAGAACTGTTCTGTTTCTCTGCAGGAGAGACAGAGACTGCCAATGGGTGTGGGGCTTATTCACTGGTAGGAAGGCCCTCAACACTGGCACATGAGACTGATGCTGGTTTTCTCTGGGGGCTACACATGGATCTTGACAGGATTAGACACTGACTTGAGAGTAGGCTTTGCTTACCCAGTAGATGAAAATACTTAGAGTGCCAGAAAAAAACCACAACAGAAGATAATGCATGGATTTGGATGGCTCACCATCATTTCTTCAGATCAAGGAACACACTCTACAGCCCATAATGTCCAACAGCGGGCAGAGAGATAGCTGCTTAGAGTAATCATTTGATGGACAAGTAGAACAGGCAATTAAGACATTGGTTGTCTAAAACAGAAGGAGCTAAAAGCAGGAAGGGCTGGCCTAAATGCCTTCATGCGTGTGTGCTCACACTCAGCATGAGTGGGACTAGAGTGTCCCTGCCAGATTTTTTCAGTTTTTCTGGTTGACCTGGGGAAGAGTAGGTGAGAGACGCTGGTATGACTATGCAATTCTTGCCAAGGGAGGAGTACACTGGTATATGGACTATATTTTTTTCTTTTTTCCCTCATATCACCTCAAAAAAAATATTTTTTTCTCTCTCCTACCTGATGCAGTAGTCCTAGGACCAAGGGCTGCAACCACAACTGCTGGAGGCAGGGATGATTCCTAAGCAAGAAATCTTCACTGTGTTTTTAAACTGTGACAGAATTCCTAAGGGCCCGGATGGGGGTAGATGGTGCCTTCACTCCATCTGGCAAAATTGGGGTTAAGAATAAATGCAGCTGTATTACCTGGTGGTAAAAATGGCACATTCGTTTGGAACCTATGTAATCCTTCTTGATATGAATGCAGATGAACTAAGGGAGAGGCACTCGCTAGACTAGTATTGCTGCAAGCAATCTAGATCAGCACAGTGGCCAAACCCAATATCCTTTCCAAAAGTGTCAAAGTTTGGGTCAAAACAAATAACGAATGGAAAACAGGAGGAATAATAGCTGAGGGTAAAGAAATGAATAAACAGTTATAAATGGAGGGAAATACAATATTACATTAACAACTCTAAAGAGTCTCAGAGCAAGAAATGACATTGCCTCGTAGCTCAGTTATTCCAGATGCCTGAAACGGAAAAGCTATGTATTTGCCAATACCACTCTTGCTTTTGGAACCTGACAAGAATAAAAGGAAGCCTGAAAATCTAAGTGGCCTCAGCCTGGAGGACATTCATACAATATAATGGACTGGACCACTTATTAATGATTGTGTATCTTTGTTTTGCTATAAGGGATTCATGGTTGAAAAACAGGGAGTGGCCTGTGGTGTCATAATATATATTGCTATTCGCCCATGGTTTCTGGCCTTGTTACAGTTTTTTGTTACAATGTTGGGTGTGTTAGGCCTCAGGGGCAGGCCTCTGGCCTTCTCCTGCCCTCTTTTCATTTGCCTCAAGGCAGGAATCTACTCTTCCCATTCTTTCTGATTGTGAGGTTTTGTTCGTTTTTCTTTTTCTTTTTTTGAGACAGAGTATCACTCTGTCATCCAGGCTGGGGTGTAGTGGCACTATCTCAGCTCACTGCAACCTCCACCTTCCAGGTTCAAGCGATTCTCCTGCCTCAGCCTCCTGAGTAGCTGGGATTACAGGTGCCTGCTACCATGCCCGACTAATTTGTGTATTTTTTGTGGATCCAGGGTTTTGCCATCTTGGCCAGGGTGGTCTCAAACTCCTGACCTCAGGTGATCTGCCCACCATGGCCTCCCAAAGTGCTGGAATTACAGGCGTGAGCCACCCCTCCCAGCCCTGAATGTGAGTCTTAAGACCCTCCCCAGAGAGGAGAGAAGGAGAATTCTTCCAAGAATTCTCTAGGGAGAAGAAATGCTGATGTCATGAAGCTTCCATAAAATCCCAGGAGAACTGGATTCTAAGAGCTTCCAGATAGATAAACACATGGAAGTTCTTGGAGGGTGCCACACCCAGAGAAGGCATGGACGCTCCTCACCCCTTTCCTCATACCTCACTCTACACATCTCTTCATCTGTATCCTTTGAAATATCCTTCATAAGAAACCATTAAACATAAATGTCAAGAAAAAAGAAAAGAATTTGAGTCACAAGGAGCTTAAGGCAATGCTTCTCAAACTTGAATGTGCATCAGAACCACTTAGGATTCCACAGAAATACAAAAGATCCTCAGAGACTGGTATGAACACCTCTATGAGCACAAACTAGAAAACCTTGAGGGAATGAAAAATTCCTGGGAACACGCAACCTTCTAAGACTGAACCAGGAAGATATGGAAACTCTGACCAGACCAATAACAAGTTACAAAATTAAATCAGTAATAAAAAAGTTACCAACCCAAAAAGCCCTGGTCAAGGCAGATTCGTAGCTGAATTCTACAAATTGTACAAAGAAGAGCTGGTACCAGTCTTACTGAAACTATTCCAAAAAATTGAGGAGGAGGCAGCCTTCCCTAACTCATTCTACAAGATCATTATCATCTTGATACCAAAATTATTAACAGTGTGGAATCTCATCAACTTATATTTTAATATTTGGTGAGAAAATGGACACAAAGCACTTGTGCTGCTTACTGAAATACTACATTGTCTTGAGGAAAAGCACCTGTGTGTTTGAGTTGTGAGTTGAAGTAGTTGCTTTGTTTCATGGAACACTATATTCATTTTCTATTGCGACTGTAACAAACTGCCACCAAGTTGGCGGCTTAAAACAAAACAAATGTATTATCTTACACTTCTGGAGGTAAGAAATCCAACATGGGTCTCACTGGGCTAAAATCAAGGTGTCAGGAGGACTGTGTTCCTTCTAGAGACTCTGGGTAGAATCAGTTTTCCTGCATTTTTCATCTTCTAAAGCCCACCTACTTTCCTTGGTTCATGGCCCCTTCCTTTATCTTCAAAGCCAGACTCACAGCGTTTTTAAATCTCCTACTGCTTTCTTTCACTCATAAGGACCCTGTTGACTGCAGTGGGCTAAACCAGGTAATTCAGGATGATCTTCCTGTCTTAAGATCTGTAACCAAATTACATCTGCAATGCCCCTTTTGCCATGTAAGCTAACATATTAACAGGTTCTAGATTAAAACAGCCATTATTCTGCTTACCACTATCATCACTATCACATGAAAGAATGAATAACAGACAAACAGTGGTTATTCAGTCCTGGGTATTTGGCATTTTCTCAAAATAAACAAAGTAAACCTGTAACTTTAGGAAAACCACTTTTTTTTTTTTTTTTTTTTTTGAGACAGGGTCTCACTCTGTCACCCAGACTGGAGTGCAGTGGTGTGATCTCAGCTCACTGCAACCTCCACCTCCTGGGCTCAAACGATCCTCCAACCTCAGCCTCACAAGTAGCTGGGACTACAGGCATGTGCCATCATGCCTGGCTAATTTTTTTTTTTCAGAGATGGGGTTTCTTCATCTTGCCCAGGCTTGTCTCAAACTCCTGGACTCAAGGGATGACTATCAAATCTATCCATGATATCATAAGGGAATCTGCTTTAAGTAGATGGAAAGTTAAGGAACAGTCCCCAAGACCACCCTCATTTCTGGCACCAATTGTAAGTTCAAGGGTTCCCAAGACCACCCTCAGATTTGGTAACTTGCTAGGACTCACAGAACCCACTGAAATCTGTCATACACATGATTATGGTTTATTACAGTGACACGATATAGATTAAAATCAGCCAAGAGAAGAGAGGCACGGGACAGACTATTTGAGTCAGGGTTGGGTGCAGTGGCCTACACCTGTAATTCCAGCACTTTGGGAGACCAAGGTGGGCAGATCACCTGAGGTCAGAGTTGAGACCACTCTGGCCAAGATGTCAAAATCCTGTCTCCACAAAAAATAAAAAAATTAGTCGGCCTCACCTCAGCCTCCCAAAGTGCTGGAATTACAGGCATGAGACTCTACATCTGGCCAGGAAAACCACTTATAGTATTTGTTACCAAAGATAAAACTCAAATTTTCAAACTAAAATTAGAATTTTGGAAAACTTGTGTCCACCACAGTGAACTTTACAGCCTCCCAATTCTTAGACTTCTAATGAGATTAGTAGTGTGATTTCTTTTAGACATTAAATAATGAAATGTGTCCACATTTGGAGGATCTGAGTAGCTAAGTAAACCAATATTTTTCAAATGACCACTGCATGATGTTACAAAATCATGCATGGGTAAGAGATTACTCAGCATGGAAGATGGACCAATGGGTTAAAATGTAATCGAGTATGAAAAGTTCATGATATGACTTTAGACTCCACATTGCAATCAACCTTTAAGAAACTACCACTTGTTAAATTTTGATGTAGTATTTCAAAAGACTACTCACAATTATCTGAAAAGGCTATAAAAATACAATTCCTTTTCCAACTGTCTATCTGTATTAGGCCAGATTTAGTTTGGATACCTCAATTTTTAAAATCATAACAAAATGAATGCAGAATAAAGTAAGAATCCAGCTACCATTTTGTAAGTCAAACATTAAAGATATTTGCAAAAATGAAAAACAATGCCACTCTTCTCTCTGACTTTGTTTGAGGAAATCTAGTTATTTTTTATTTAAAAAATTAATTATGTTAACATGGAATGGGTTTATTATTATTTTAAAGGAGTAAATAAAGTGTTTTTAATTTCTCAGTTTTAATTTCTAATGTGGTAAATATTGACAGCTATAACTCACATAAAGAAAAGCTCTTCAAAGCCTTCAACAATTTTTAAGACCGTGAAGCTGACCTGAGACCAAGTACCACTAGTCTACCCTTTGGCTACCAGAGCAGGGAACAGAACTAAAGAGGTAACAAGGAAGAGCTCAGCCACAGTAACCCTAATAATGGTATCAAGTGACCCTGAAAATGCAATCCGAATAATCTTTTCAATGCCCTCCTCCCAGGGAGAGGAGGTCCCAGCACTAAGGCAGTTGAGATGAGGTTTGGAGGAGGTAAAGAGGTATAGTCAGGACCCATCAAACCCTGGGAGAGCCCATCACATGCCCCATGAGAGCACCAGCACTTTTGACACCCACCACACAGAGAGCATCAGTTAGCTGTTCAGGGTTAGCTAAAAAAGCAAGGACAATCAATAAAGTGCAGCATTTGTCTCTTTTCCTCCCTCTTATCAAGGTTCAAACCAAATGAGAAGCTAGAGACTTAGAAGAAGAGGGAGAATTCCAGAGGAAGATCACATACTCCCACAGTGAGGGGGGCACAAGACTGAAAGAGAAGACCAAGACCTACCCCTCCCACATCAAGTCCCTGTAGCTACAAATCTGGCTGGTAATGAAAAAGACTGAAACTTTAAAACTGGAAGTTTAAATTCAATAGATCCTCACTAACCAAAGGATCTGGAAAGCTACCAAATCTATCCATGATATCATAAGGGAATCTGCTTTAAGTGGATGGAAAGTTAAGGAACAGTCCCCAAGACCACCCTCATTTCTGGCACCAATTGTAAGTTCAAGGTTCCCAAGACCACCCTCAGATTTGGTAACTTGCTAGGACTCACAGAACCCACTGACATCTGTCATACACATGATTATGGTTTATTACAGTGACATGATATAGATTAAAACCAGTCAAGAGAAGAGAGGCAAGGGACAGAGTCCAGGAAAGTTCCACTCATGCAGCTTCCAGCTGTCCTCTCCCACTAGAGTCGCAGACAGCATTAACTTGCCCAGCAACAAAATGGGACGATGCACACTGAGTACTGCCAACCATGGAAGCTCGCCCCAGCCTTGGTGTCCAGAGTCTTTATTGAGGCTCTAATGTACACATGATAACTGCTCACATAACCAGTAACACATGACCAAAAGCCCCCACCTTAATCACACTGTTAGACTATCCAGTGTGGCCCAAGGCCCCCAGGTAAACAAAGACATTTTTAGCAGCAGGACATTTCAGGGACTCAGAGAATTCCTCCCAGGAATCAGTGCAAAGGCCAGATCTCTCTTTAGGTGAGTTTTATTACATTATTTTTTATTATTATTATTATTAAGACTGAATCTCGCTCTGTCACTCAGGCTGAAGTGGCAGTGACAGCTCATAACTCGCTGTAACCTCAAACTTCTGAGCTCAAGTAATCCTCAGCCTTAGCCTGCAGAAAGTCAAATTCTTTGCTACATAGTGGAGAAGGGAGATTCAACTTAATGAAGCTAGTGGTAATGACTGGCAAAAAGTAAAACAACTTCATGTTTGCGCTTCACCCACTGACAACAACACGTAGTCTTTACCCTTCTTCCTTGTGACCTAACTTGCCTCGCTTGAACCTCGGTCGGCACTGGCCTGAGTGCCTGTGCATTAGTATAGCCTGTGCATTGATATAACCTGCAAACACACCTCCCGCCTGAGAATGGAAAACACCAACTAGTCTAGGCAGAATCAGGCAGGAGTTGGTGCAAAACCCCACGTGATAAAATTCCAACATGACACCTACTCATTTTGATTAACAAACTCTTCTTAAAATGTATCAGGAAAGTTAGGATTTTGGTATATGTCATTCAACCTTCTGTCATTAGTTTTATCTTACTATTTTTCATCCTGAAAGCTGAATTAAAACAGTTGTTTGTAGGAAATAGAAACTAAAATATCATGAATCACAGAAGTTTTCTCCAAGCAGGTGAGTCTTTGAAGCCACTTCTGTTGCTGACTTTTCTTACTTACATATATTAGTGTCCAAAGCTCCTGGAATTTCTCAAGAACTACCCAGAAAAAAAATCTTCTCAAGTGATAATCATTTAGTAGTGTCTGCCTGGATCAACACATTGAGGAAGATTCTGAAGCTTTACCTGCGGTCTGCTTGAAAACGTGTGGTAATGCATTAGTAAGGTCAGTCATGGCCACAGGAGAGGATGGTAGCATTAGTACCTTCTAGTTCTCATTCTGATCTAATATTTAACCTCAGGCCCTGACGCTGCTCTTGGGGAAGCTGGGCCACTTGCAAACCCTTAAGTTAAAATCTGTGGTTCTTCATCCTCGCCCACTCACTGGCCAATCCAGCCTTCCCATCTGTTTCTCTCCTGGTGATGTTTTACTCCTAGTGATGCAAAGACTATATACCATCCAGCAAGCACCACTGGCTCTGAGGTCAAGGATAACAATTGCTCCCTCACAGTTGTGCTTTGGGCCAGTTCCTCAGCATGCTCTGAATACCCTGACCCGGAAAGGAGAGGGCAGAAGTAGCACTTAATTTCTCCAGAGCAGTGCTGTGCAAGCATCTCCACCTCTAGTAACCCAGGAGCATCCATTCTTACCTTCAAGGTTCTGACCATATTGCCACCAGCAGCATCATCTGTGTGTTTACTATGTGCCAAACAGTGAGCTAAGTACCTTTAATGCTCACGTCAACTCTATAAGTTACATATTATCATCGGCTCCACTTTAAAGAAAAAAGAAACTAAGGGATAAAAAGATTTTAAAATTTGCCCAAAGTCAAGTGAAGTTTTATGTGGTTCACCTGAGTCCAGAGATTATACTTTAAATATTACGTTATATTGCTCATATCTTGCAAAAAATAGCCATGCACAGTTGTGTTCTGTGTTTAAAAATCATACAGATTACGTATTCTATTCTGCAATAAGTCTGGGTGTGTTTTAATTTAAAAATTATATTACGTCTCATACACTGTAGTAAAGTTGATCCTCCCACAAGAGATGACATGATTATCCTGAGGCTTGATGTTCCCCCTGGGACACAAGTACACTGTGAAAGAAACAGCACCAAGGCATTGGACTTTGCTCTACCTCATGATAAAATCTGTAAACTCAGAAAACTTATGTTATCCTCCATACATCCTTGCTACCTGTGAGACTATCAGCAATGGCCTGGGAGCTTAAAGAGAAAGAATGGCCAGAATACTCTAGGCAAAAAGAAAAGGAAGAATATTTTAGTTTAAATAATAAACATGCGAGTTGAAAACATTTGAAAATTACCCCACTTCTTTCTTTTATAGAGAAAACAGAGGACATGATCATTATTCACTAGAAGGAGCTCATTAAATATGGTCCTATATAAATGATCATGAAAGTAATTACTTTTTGAAAAGCCATAGGCTCCATGTTTTCCACAGCCCAAGACCCCAGGGCCTTTGTCCTGTCATCTTTCTTAACATCAGTGACACATGTTTTACATCTAAGTACTTAGAGGTAAAAGTTTTACTTTGTCTCAGATCCTCATAGGCATAAACTCGTAGGCTTAATAGCAACAATGCATTGTGTTGTGGGTTACATATAATAACAGGCATGAAATTACATATAGCATATGTCAGCAGTATATTCTATACTGAGGCCAAATTCCATAAGGTCAATTCTCTGGGGATAGGACTGCACTGTATCTGCCACATGATGTAACACTGAATACTTCCAGTTATGTGGTCATGTTATGTGTCATCTCCTGAGGAATGTGATATTAATCTTCACTATTTGATGAGTACCCTTCTGAAATGTATATAACTTTTTAAACTTTTATTTTAGATTCAGGGGTGCATGGGTAGGTAAACTTGTGTCAAGTGGGATTGTTGTACAGATTATTTCATCACCCAGGTATTAAGCCTAGTACCTGTTAGTTATTTTCGTTGATCCTCTTGCTACTGCCACCCTCCACCCTCCAAAAGGGCCCATGGTGTTTTGTTCTTCTCTGTGTGTCCGTGTGTTCTCGTTATTTGGCTCCCATTTATAAGTGAGAACATGTGGTATAAAACCACATTTTCTTTATCCAGTTATCATGGATGGGCATTTAGGTTGATTCCTTGCATTTGCTATGCTGAATGGTACTGCAATGAACATACTCATGTATGTGTCTTTGTAATAGAATGATTTATATTCCTTTGGGTATATAAATTAGTCCAACCATTGTGGAAGACAGTGTGGCAATTCCTCAAATGAGATTGCTGGGTCGAATGGTATTTCTGTCTTTAAGTCTTTGAGGAGTTGCCACACCGTCTTCCACAATGGTTGGACTAATTTATATTCTCACCAACAGTGTATAAGCATTCCTTTTTCTCAACAATCTCACCAGCATCTGTTATCTTTTGACTTTTTAATAATAGCCATCTGACTGGTGTGAGATGGTATCTCACTGAGGTTTTGATTTGCATTTCTTTAATGATCAGTGATGTTGAGCTTTTTTTACATGATTACTTGCCACATGCATATCTTCTTTTGAAAAGTGTCTGTCCATGTCCTTTGCCTACTTTTTATGGTGTTTTTTTTCTTGTAAATTTGTCTAAGTTCCTTATAGATGCTTTGTCAGATGTTGTATTAGTCTATTCTCACACTGCTATAAAGAACTACCCAAGACGGGGTAATTTATAAAGAAAAGAGGTTTAATTGACTCACAGTTCTACAGGCTGTATGGGAAGCATGGCTGGGGACGCCTCAGGAAACTTACGATCATGGCAGAAGGCAAAGAGGAAGGTAACACATCTTACACAGTCAAAGCAGAAGAAAGAGAGTGAAGGGGGAGATGGTACATCAAACAACCAGATCTCGTGAGAACTCTGTCACAAGATGGCACCAAGGGGATGGGGATACTGCTAAACCGTGAAACCACTCCCATGATCCAATCCCCTCCCAACCAGGCCCCACCTCCAACACTGGGGATTGCAATTCCACATAAACTATAAAAACACCAGGAGTAATTTAAAACTATAAAAAAGCAAGAGTAATTTTAAAAATCCTCATAGAATTTTCAATCTGGAAAGACTCCCAAGTTCAAAGTACACCCTGAGCCCCCAGCCCCCATTTACAGATGAGGCCACCTAGAGCTCAAAACATTGAAGAACTTGCCCGAGGACACATTAATACCAACCCGCAGGACCAGGACTGGTACAATAGCTGTTAAAGTCCTCCCAGTCTGAGACTCTTTCTGCTTTCCTATATTTCCCATAATTTAAATATTGACACAGCGTCCGGCAGGGGTTAGCATACTTTTCCCGTAAAGGACAACACAATACATAATTTAGGCTTTTCAGGCCATGTGGTTGCATATGGTCTCAATTAATTCTGCCATTGTAGCATGACAGCAGCCATAGGCAAAACATGAGCTAATGGGTATGGCTGTGTTGAAATAAAACTTCATTTGTAAAAACAGGTAGCAAACTAGATTTAGCCTGTGGACAGCAGTTTGATGATGCCTGGTCTAGAGAAAAAGAACTTTCTCAGACTTCTCAGACTTACTTTCTCAGACTTCTGATTCACTTTCTTCATGTATTACTCAAGCTATGGCATGAGTACGTGTGGAAGAACAAGGTACATTTTGACCCATCCCCGAAGCTCCTAGAAAAGTTAGAAAACCCTACGCAACCAATATCGAAAATCATTAAAATCACATACATGCACACCCCAGAGAGAGAAAGGGTGAAAGCGTAGGGAGACAGGCTAACAGGTGAACATTCTGGTAGTTAATCTGCTGCCTCTTTTTCTCACTAGCTATTTAATTAATGAGATCAAATCAAGTGGCAAAGCCTTTGTTTACTGGTATCTAGGGTACTCATTAACTACCTATAAATCTCTGCTGCTCTCTGGTGGTAGAAGACATTTCAGAGAAGTTGAATACTGTAGAATTTAGCAACTGAGTTCTCAAAATTTTGGGGGACACTAAAGAACTAAGTGAGTGAGACAGGGTATTTTCAAACTTACTAAACAAAATCATAATTGAATCCCTGAAATATTTCTATGAATGATTTTCCTTCATCACAAATCCTCATTTTTTTTTTCTATCAGGTCCAAGCATCAGTTTTTCTGACACCTGAAGCGTCCATTACTTTTCTTTCTCTAAAGCAGGAGCATCATAATTAATAAACATGGCTCAGAAGAAGCTTTAATTCTTCCAGAACTTTTGGATAAGGCACAAAAAGGTATAGCAGAGAGTCAAAGGAGAATAAGTGCTACCTGGCAGCTAGCTGACAGCAAAGGGGCTTTTAATGCAAGTGACAATTTCAACTCGTGCCTGTAGCTGAACATCAACAGATTTGACTTCCCCTAGGTGCTGTTTTTTTTTTTTTCTAGTACCTTAATCACACCAGAGAAGCTGAGAACCCCATCTTCAGTTTTCTTATCGCTGAAAACTGCTTCAGGGATGGGTTGACATTTTATACCAGGAGACTAGTCAGACCACTATTTTCATATTAGTCGGTGTATGACTCCTGGTGACTCAAGCCAAACGTGGGTGGGGAGATTCCAAAAACCAGAGATAAGGAAGAGTAGGAACAAGTGAGCTTGAATCTTTTACGGGCCCAGGGGCTGTGCCTAGCTTACCCGCTGTGGTTAATACATTCCAGCTCCTGGAACAGAGACTAATACATTGTAGGGACTAATATGCTTTTACTAAGTGAGTGAGGAAATAATTGAATGAATCATTTGTGTTTATGAGAGTGGTTTATACGCTATATAGCACCCTATAAGTAATCATTGCATTCATACTAGAAGTAGCAAAGAAGTGAATTACAAATCAAGAAATAATGGCAGGAAATAGCACATCTAATATGGAAAGAAGTTCTTTCCAAACCCACAATTTCATGTTTCCTTTCTCAGTATCACAGTATCACAAAACTCAGGGATTAGAAAGGCTTTTAACACTTTCGTTGTCCAAACTTCCACTGATGCTCTTTATTCAGAGTTCCACAATATTCCCACCAAATGGTAGTCACCCACCCTCTGCTCAAACACTTCCGGAGACAGGAAGTCAACGTCTGCAAAGACACTCTGTATTTTGGGTGGGGAAGGGAAGTTGAAGCCATAGGGTAGTGTAGAAACAGGTGATTCCAGAGTCGTGCTGTTCAATAGGTCGCCACTATCCACCTGTGACCACTGAGAACTTGATATGTGGCTAGTCCAGACTGAGGTGTGCTGTGATTTTTGAAAACTTAATACAAAAAAAGGATGTAGAATATCATTAATTTCTTATAATGATTACATTGTGAAATCATAATATCTTGTATCCACTACAATAAATATATTGTTAAAATTAACTGCACTTTTTTCTGTTTACCTTTTTAATGTGGTTACTAGAACATTTAAAAGTACATATATGGCTCACATTATATTTCTACTGGATGGCATGGGTCAAGAGAACACATTTTGTCTTTCTTTAAATTCAGCAAAACAAATACAATGTCTTCAGGAGACACTAATATGGAAACTCTGGTCTGCTCTGAGTATGAAAATCAAAATCCCTACTCAATAATTTGAATCCCATCCCCTCTTTTATGGTACTTGTGTCTGTGTCTGTTCTTGGCTGTGAAATGGATAAAATATTTTCTTCTTTTCCCTGTCTCTACAGAGAGTCAGAGACTCATGATGAGCCTCTCATAATGACAGTCTCCTGTTGTCCTGGAAACAGTGTGCAAGGAGAGCTGCCTCAGCTCAGTGAAAGGGAGGATTTTCTAACAGAGCTCTCCAGAGTGAGAATGATCAGCTTGACTCAACCCTACCCCAGTAGGTGAACTCTACATTTTATAATATCTGAAGTGTCATCACAGCTAAAAATAGGAAAGGAAGAAAATGTTCTCAGAAACTCCTGATAACAAAACAATAAATCTTAACTCATCATTATAAAAGTGTACGATTATTTTACCAAACTGCCATAGCTTACATATATAAATCACAAGGAATAATTATTGAGTTGAAAGTGCCTATGATATTTAAGACAAGTGTAATCCTTAAGTAATAGGGTGATAATTCTATTCTTAAAAATCCATTTGAGTATCATTTGACATTGTACCCGCACTTTAAAAGTCTGAGCCTTTTTAACTGGTTTGTTGAACAGGCTTGAGATGGCAGGTAAAACATAAAATTATTTCACTTTACTTATTTTACTCCATGTGATGAATGTGTGCATGACCTGTGAGGATCTCCTACTAGCTTAAGAGAGAAAGCACCCCCGCTTACACATATCCCCCACCACACACACACACACACACAAACATACACACACACACACTCTCACACACACACACACACACATACACACACACAAACATACACACACACACTCTCACACACACACACACATACACACACACAAACATACACACACACAGACACACACACACACACACACACACAAACATACACACACACACACTCTCTCACACACACACACACACACACACAAACATACACACACACTCTCACACACACAAACATACACACACACTCTCACACACACACACATACACACACACAAACATACACACACACAGACACTCACACACACACACACAAACATACACACACACACACCCCCCCACACACACTCACAGGCTAATGTCTCAACTCTAAGGATTTCCCCTCCTCCAGTATTCAGACTAAAGAGATTTGGGTTGGGGTGAGAAGAGTCTGTATTGATTTGGGCAGAGTCAGATCTGTCCCCTCTTCACAAGCCCTAGAGGGTTATCTTCTCCAAAGCTGTGTTTTCACAAGCCCTAGAGGCTTATCTGCTTCAAAGCACAACATAATTTGGCAACTGAAGTGTCCAAACTGTCAAGGCAACTGAAGTGTCCAAACTGTCAACTATGAAAAATGGTTTTAGGCAATACTTGAATTGCCATGTGACCCCAACACAGCAAATAACGTAGGAAATGTAAAAAATGCATTTTCTGACATTTACAGCTGTTGAACTTTAAGTTTAGTAACAAAGTGATTACAGGTGATTGCGACTGTCTTTAGAGGCTTTTAAGACCAGAAAAGAAGTCTTATCTATTTGAGCAAAACGTTCCTTTTGACAGCAATAAAACTGAAGAAACTCTCTAAGCTCCTTCCGACTAAAATTTAGGTTGCTAAGTTATTTCATGCAGACTTTCAAAGAGTGAGAATTTTCTTATCTTTAAGAATCTTTTCTTAAGGGTATTTCTTTCTATATTAGGGTGCAGAATTTGATTGGACTGCTGAGATAAGTGCTGTTCTATCAGTTTTAGGTCTAGGCACTCCAGGATACCTAGTTTGATTTCCTAAAGAAAGAGCAAACAATTCATTGTTTTATATGAGTGGGGAAACATAGCAGTGAGGTTTCTCTGCCAGGCACATGACCAAGTTGTCTGACCACATGTAATCACAGTAGAAGTAGAGCATTCTCCTCGTTCTGTTCTATCAGAATTTGGCCCAACATAATTGAATAATTTTTAAAAGTTTGAAATAATGTTGCTCCTTGGTTCTCCAACTTAGCAAGCATCAGAATTATGTGGAAGACATATTAAAACACATAATGTTTGACCCCATCAGCCTAGCTTCTGATGCAGCAGATCTGGGTGACATCTGAGATGTGCACTTTGGGAATGGACCCAGACAATGCTGATGCTGCTGGTCCAGGGACCCCACTTGGAGAACCACGGATCTAGATACAGATAATTATAATGAAGAAGTGCAGAGAGAAACCTGAGCAAGAGCTGTTCTTTGAGAATTCTGATTGAGGACTCCTTTCCAAAAACAGATTTAAACAACTTATTGAGATCATTCTGCAAACTATTAAACCTAAGCATAAAAATATGGTCCAGAAAAATGGGTTTTCCTTGCCTGATTAAATGAATGACTTGCTAATGTGGAGCATAACATTTGATTTAAAATATAGCCATTATGCATGGTGATCATTTCCATCAGGGAAAGCCCTAGAAAAACAAACTGTATTCCTCAAATTTCAGTGTAAAAAACAATTCTCAATCCTTTTGTAGTTTATAAACATAATGATTGGGTTTTCATATGCATGTGTGAAATGTGTTTCCCTCAAACCTTGTTACAGTGTCAGCACATTACCCTGTGCTGACATGAAAATAATAAAGTAAAATAATTATCCTTTCACTTTCAACAAAAAGTGGCTCTTTTTGTTCCCATAATATATATTTTTATGCTTAAGTACCCTTAGCTTCAAGTATCTTTATTTTTCCTTTTTAATAGCTTAGATAATCAATACCAATGCTTCAAGTAACTTTAAAAGAATAATTTTGCAATACTATCAAATACCTAGGATTTATATTTAAAATCTGGTTCACCTTGAAAATCTAATGATCTTCCAAATTATCTAAGTTTCTGCAGTGGTAGTTAGGATAGGACTTGTAACGTTTATAGGACTGGATATTCAAGTTTTTAAATCTTAACTACCACTAAAACATTATACAGGTCCCAAATGAATATTAATATGACTAATGTCATCAAATGAATCTCTAATTAAGGCTTAAGCAATCTTTCTAAAATGGTATTAGGAAGACTTTCTGAATAAGGTGAATTGAGCATGCTCCCAAAAATCCTGCAAATAAGGTATAAATTTAGTTAAAGCAAAAAAAAAAATTAGGGAGGAAAATAGACCTATGAGCTTTCTTGACAGCAAATTGAAAGTCAAGAATGTGATGTGGCTGCCACTACAAATGAACACTTTCCAGGTAAAGAGATGCCACACCCATTTTATTCAGTGGTAGGCATACCGCTTCTGAAATGCTGTATTGATTCTGCAGACATCTTAGGAGACTCATCAACAAACAGGGGAGGCTTCAGAGATGGCAAGGATGGTAAAGGGTCTGAAAAAACAGGTCTTTTGGGGAACATTTGAAAGAACTTACAGTGAATGACTAGAGAGAGTTGGATGTCGCAGGTGAGGGCCACACAGATACACGAATGATCTCTTGAAATATCTTAAGAGCTGTCAAAAAACAGAAATTTAACTTCCTCTTTTTCTCAGCAAATGGCAGAATAGAAACACATGAGTGTATCAGGAAGGTTAGGAACACAGCTTTGAAATCAGACAGCGGATTTAAGACTTGGTTCCAGCCATTGATGGGTACGTAAACTTGGCAAACTAGTTGTTCATTAGAAAAAAAGCAATATTAAAAGCACCTCTCCTTAGGTAAGGACTAAATGAGATGACAGATATGATAGACTCAGAACAATGCCTGACAAGTGTTCAGATAACCATTTGCATCAATTAATTTAATAGAGATGCCTGAAAATGCATTGAGCCACTTCTAGAAGGAAATTTAGCAAAGACAAAATTAACATCAGCCAGCGATGCTATGCTAAGAATCCCGGCATTGGGTAAAAGAACTAGGTAACCTGTAAAAACCCTCTCAACTGTGAAGCAATTCTTCACAGTTGTTAACTAGTGCTTAACTCTCCCTCCCCTGTGCTCATAGCACTTTGTTCAACCAGTATTGCAGAATTTATCACACTTTTTCATCAGTAGTTATGAGCATGTGTGTCTCCCACCTAGGTGGTAAGCTCCTCAAGGTCAGACTATGCTTCATCCATCTTTGTTCCCTATGCATCTTGCCCAGTGCCTGGCATACAGCAAGCATTCAATAAAGAGTTGTTGAGGAAAGAAGATGCTCAGGGCTCAGGGCTAATGTTGACTCCTGGCTGCTTCTCTATCTGTGTGACAATTCCTCCAGGAAAGGGCCTAGCTAATATTCAGTCCAGGAAGCTTTTGAATTCTTGTGGTTATGCTAGAAATATGACTTGGCGGGCATTACTTTTCTAGGTGAATAAACCATTCTAATTGCACAGCGCTGAGTACATTGTGAATTTATGAAGTTTGGACCAATTCCTGATCCCCAACGTGTGAAGACACCGCCTGGCCACAGGCTGTGGCTCTTTCAGTTTATGCACATACTCTCTGCCGTCCTGTTCTCCAGCTGATGAAGTGGTTCAGTCCACACTCATGGAAATCCTTACGGACACCTTCCTTTTTCCGTACTAGAAGTTCCTAAAAGTGGTAAGAGGCTTAAAATTGCACTCCAGCTATTTTACTGAAAATTAAAAAGACACCTGTTTATCTATCAGGAAACTATGCTTGCATGACTACTAACTCTGATTCTTGTAGTGCCTAACTTCTTCTCTGGATAAAACTGAGGCATCTTTCAGATCCCCAGACTTATTGACCTTTAATGTTTGCCCAAGTACTTACCAAAATATTATTGTTCTCTCGGCCAGTCAATAAATACTTGATGAGTAACTAAGAAGTACCCTAATGGCATGAGAGCTTCCAAACTTGCCTAAATTATAACCATGGAGGAGCTTATGAACTCAGAGAAAGTGGTTTAACTGACATTCAGTGGAGGAAAAATGTTTTAATACTTTATACACTGAACTAAACCTGTTCTTAAAGAACCAAGGCCGGGCGCGGTGGCTCAAGCCTGTAATCCCAGCACTTTGGGAGGCCGAGACGGGCGGATCACGAGGTCGGGAGATCGAGACCATCCTGGCTAACACGGTGAAACCCCGTCTCTACTAAAAAAATACAAAAAACTAGCCGGGCGAGGTGGCGGGCGCCTGTAGTCCCAGCTACTCGGGAGGCTGAGGCAGGAGAATGGCGTGAACCCGGGAGGCGGAGCTTGCAGTGAGCTGAGATCCGGCCACTGCACTCCAGCCTGGGCGACAGAGCGAGACTCTGTCTCAAAAAAAAAAAAAAAAAAAAAAAAAAAAGAACCAAAACTCCCCAAACTACCTAAAAACTCAGGATGGGAGATGAATAGAAGTAGCAAATGAACTGCCTGTCCTGGCAACCCACAGCATTTTGCCATGTGATTCTAAACAAACTGACAGTGGGTCTGTTCCAACACCACGTGCTCCCCTGTTCTGGAATGTAGTGAAGGGAAAGTCTGAAAGGAAAGCCAATCTTGGCAAAATCTCTTTTGTTCTCTCACATATTCCAAAGATGTGAGGCTCAGGGAGCACTCAAGTCCCCAGACCTGGGCATGACTAAACCTGGCTTTTACAAAATTCAGAACAATTTCCCTTCTGTTTCCAACAGTGAATGCAGCACTGAGAACACAGAACTACCCAAACTGCAAAAACAAGAAAGTACATGTTTTCCATCAGGACCAGCTTCTTCAGCAGTAATCGGTTATTTCTTTCTGATATTCTTAAAGCCCATTCTCTTTCTACTAGCATGTATGAAGTTTTTGATATGAAAAAAAAAAAATCTTTTCCTATGCAGCATTCATCCATAAACTTTTTAATTCTTTCTGTCATTTGTTTTCATTTTTTATGTGATTTACATCCTAACTAGTATATTGTCTACCCCCACAGGAGTTCAGATATCTATATGTAGTCCATTACCTTTGGCCAGTGATGATCAAAAGGACTTTTATATACTTTTCTGATAATTAACAAAAGAATGGCTGAGGAAATGTAAGACATAATGTAAACACCCTAGTACCTAGTGATTCTTGTTACTATTTATTACTTACTATTGTGATGTATGCAGTGAATTGTTTGTAGATTTAATGGTTTTGTACCCAGGGTTCCTCAGTGCAGTGAATTTAGGTTTGGGTTAGTTCACAATAATTTTTGCAAAACTAAGACTTTCTTAGACAATATTGTTAAGGGATTATATTGTATCCAGAGTTCATCAGTCACGGCCACTTGGCTAAACAATATTGACATTTGTAGTGACCTGAGGAAAAGCCTGAACAAACTTTACACCTCCCAGAAATTAAAAGGGAAGGACCTAACATAAATGTTACTCAAAAAGCCAGGTAAAGTGCTTTTCTCAGCAGGGTGATCGGAACACAGGAACTGCAGGATATCTGAAGATCAATTAAGAAACATCATCCCTGTTCCAACTCAACATAGTCATACCAGTGTTCAGCTTACATATGCAAGGAAGTATAAAATTGAAAAGAAAGACAACTTTCAGAGAGGTATGTTCTTTACAGTCACCGAAATGATGTCAAGAATTTTCACAGCCAGCCGCTCATCTGATAGATAGTGACCTTGAATGTGGAGAAGCAGACTGGGCCCAGCATGACACAGAATTTGTAACGGTACTCATAAATGTCCATGAGTAAAATAGAAGTCACTCCAACTGTGGTAAACCCACACTAATAAAGATAACTTTCACAATATTTTTTTCACAAAACCCTGTATATCCAAAATGTTCACATCCCCAGCCATGCTGCAAGATGATAAAGCTATTTCTGTTTACGTGGCCAAAACTGGGTGTGCAATTATATAATGTGGGTCGTCTGAATGGAGGAGCCTCCTTATAAAGGGTGTTTCCACAAGTCCCTTGAGAAGGATCAATTTCATGATAGTAGAATTAGTGCCACTCTGTAGATACTGGTGAGATAATCCAGCTACAGAAACTAATAACAAATTCCCCATGGTATTCTAGAAGGAACTCCAAATATATGAAAGAAGGAAATGGTGTCACTCCATGAGAATCAAACTTTTTCTTCAATCCATTTAATTTTTTTGAAAAGGAACAAAAAAAAAGACATTGAAGCAAAGACTGAACATCAACTGTACACTCAGAGGATCCCACTGGTTCTACTATCAACAAATAACGACGGTAAACAAGACTGAAGGCACGAGGTGTGCTCTGGCGATGTGGCCCTTAGGCAGTAGACATTCTCAATGCACCAAATCTAGATTGTTCTTCTTGGAATCTGCAAAAACTTGATCATGCCCAAGTACATCAACAGATATAGGACACTGTGCATATATATTGAACAAAAATATTTCTAATTCTGTGAACAGCATTCCTAGTTAAGGAATGCTTCACTTGCAAATTCTTATCATACCTTAAATAAATTTCATTGCTTTATAGACACTTTGCTTTCTAGGATTCCAGATCTGCTCATGATGTCATGAATAGTAATTATAACACAGCATTTGTAGTTTGTGATATAATTTTTCATAAATATTATCTCATTCAATATATGTGAGGTTGGACTTATTATTATTTTTTTAATATAGTAATGGAGTCTTACTCCATCACCAGGTTAAAGTGCAGTGGCATGACCATAACTAACTGCAATCTCAAACGTCTGGGCTCAAGCAATCCTCCTGCCTTAGCCTCCTGAGTAGCTAGAATTACCTGCATGCACCATCACACCTGGATAATTTTCTTTAAATTTTTTTTTGTAGAGACAGGGTCTCATGATGTTGCCCAGGTTTGTCTTGAAATCCTGGACTGAAGCAGTCCTTTTACCTTGGCCTCCTAAGATGTTGAGATTATAGCATGAGCCACACTTCTAGCCAGGACTTCTTATTATTCCCAATTAAAAGATTAGGACATTGAGGCTCAGAGGAGTAAATTATCTTCCCCAAGATGACACAGTCTATGAAGAAACCCAGATTTGGATTCCTATCTTCCCAGAATTTTTTTGCCTTTTTTCTCTACCATATTGTCTCTGACCAATGATGAGATGGATCGAAAAGTTTAAAAAGGAACAAGTTAGAAGCAGTCATACAATATTCCAAAACACAGGGGAAAGCAAAAGATATATAAAACCATAGCTATGCAACTTGTATTTTCCTTTCACAAAAGGCAGCTACTGCTGAGTCTTCATCACCTATAGGAAAGGCAATCCTTGGCAGGTCTTTGTCTAAAGACAATCTCCAGAATGTCAAGTAATGTTTACTTCAATTTTGAGCTAGCACATTAGCATAAATATAAATTTCTGTTTCTTACCACTGATATTTTATCTAATTATTTTGGATCTGAACTTAACCATAAAATACCAGCTGTCACAGAGCAACATGTTATTACTACTTATATATTATGTCCCATAGAAGAAAGATTTGTACTCAGATTAACAGAGAAGCTTTGGGGGTTACCATGAAAGGCAAGAATTTCCAAAATAATTCTCATATTAAGCCTTAACAGTTTGTTTTATCGTCAAGCTATTGTTAGATCTTTTTTCCAAATATAAGCCTTTTTAGTTTCTTTGGTTACTTTGGTTACTACATAGGCTGTCCCTAGAGTCTTTAACTCAGAGCCCATGACGTCCTGCTTACAGTAGAATTGCTTGCTGATGCCACTAACACTGCCATAAATGCAGCCTTTTGTGAAGATTTATGTAAGAAACACTATCCAACTCACCTTTGCAAGCTGATCAAATCACTGGTTGACTTTTTCATATCTTAAGCTGGGTGTAGATGGAGGAGTCTGGAAGAAAAACTGATGGAAAAACTTAAGTTTTTACAAATAGTGAGCATCAACCACCTAACCATAGAGGGTACCTTCCCTCAATGTCCCCAAAGTCCATTGTATCATTCATATGCCCTTGCGTCCTCGTATCTTTGCTCCCACATATTAGTGAGAACGTATGATGTTTGGTTTTACATTCCTGAGTAACTTAACTTAGAGTAACAGTCTCCAATCTCATCCAGGTTGCTACAAATGCCGTTAATTCATCCCTTTTTATGGCTGATAATCTCCTTGCTTTTTATATGAGGAACTCAAAATTCGGAGAAGTAACTTGACCAAGATTACTTAGTTATTTTGAGGTTGATCTATGGCTCCACAACTGAAAGTTAAGTCCTAACCACCCTCTTTCCTCAAATAGTGCTTTTTCCACTCTGCCTCACAGCTCTTGCCATTTGTAGTACAAATGTCAGATAGTTTCATGTTAATAAGAGTCCATATTTATCACCATGAACCCTGGACCCCATTTGAATGGAAGGGATTTATGGTCAGGAAATTTATCTGGACTGTCACTATTTTGTATCTCTTCATCACCAAGCAAAGAGCCATTATTAATGAATGGTGCAGAAGATTAAGGACATCCTAGTCTGGATGGTGAAAACACCCTGGCCATCTAAGTTTTTCAAGATGTCCCTCTATGTTTAGCAACAGGAAGTAGTTCTGTTGACATATTATAAGGCAGTTTTTCAAAAGTTGCCTTAATATCTTCTTTCAGATCTAAGCATGCTTAGCACAAATCAGAATACATTACCTGTTTTGTTTTTGTTTTTGTTTTTCCACATTAAATAAGTTGTCTTTACTTATTTTTAACACAGATTTGGAACTATGGGATCTAACCGAGGTAGCATTATATCATTAACAGAAAGTTTCTGAGTCTGTGTCATCCATCCCATTCTTTAAATTATACCAAACTACTCATGCAGCATTCAGCCAGAAGCCCATAAAAGCAAGTCACAGGCAATCCTACTTTGTAAACCTGGAATTGCCTTGTTTTGTTCCTAATCTTGTTCTTGCTCCACTCTATCCCAGTTGGTCCAGTTTCCAGTCCCTGTCTTATCATTTGCATTCTATGACTCACTTGGTCTTTACCGATTCATTTTTGTTGCTCTATCAAACTGTCTTTACTGCTCTTTAAAGTGTCAGCTCCTCCTGGCTCCAAGTGCTTCAACTCGCCTTCTCTCTTGCCATTCCTTTGGACCCCAAAATTGCACAGAGAAGGATTTAGAAATATGTCATATGAGGTCAAAGCAGCAGACAGGTCTGTGTGTGGCAATGCCATGTTTACAAGCTATGAAGTCACTATTCCCTCCCAGGGAAACTTGGCTACCATTCCTATTCAATGATGAGTTCTTAGACCAACTAAAAACTCAAGTGTCTGAAAAAGTGAAGAAAGATATCATTGTTTTCTGAACTTTACAACTGTTGAAGGTGATGGAAATACTTGATGCCTCTTTCATACTCATCTGATGGCCTAGGAACAGTTTTGAAAATGGATTCCAACATGCTTATTGAAAGAATGCTCATGCTAGTTAATTTCCCTGCTAAAGGGTTCAAAATTAGTAGTTTTATTCCTCTAAGTTTATGCAGTGATATGCTATGGTGATTTAAGGTAAAATATCCAGACTAATGTTTACAGCAAAAGAAGACTTGTTTATCCTTATCTTGTCTTCTAAAACCCAGGTCAACATTTTGAACAGTAAGACACACTAATCTGTTCACTTTTAGTCATTTATTTTTTCTTTGACATTTATTGTTAAAGAATAAATTAGTGAATAAAGAAATATATGATCAGGGTCCTAAGAAAGCATGAATCTACTGTGGGCAAGGCATGGATCTGGAGAAGTGTTTGTGCACATACACAGGTATGTGCATATGGATACACATATGCATGTTTTAGCAGCAGAAACTGATTTGCATTGATCCATTCTCTGAAATTCCCAATATCCCTGGTGTGAACAGCATGAATTTGCAAACTGGCGAGTTCACAATTAGGAGTAAATTCTGTTACCAAATAACAGAGCAAGTTAAGTAGCCCATATTTAAAGAAAGGGAAATGAAATTGGTAATCTTTGTCTTAGTAACATTATGCTACTTAGCTAATTAGACTGGAATATAAATGGCTCATGAAACTTAAAGAAAATTTTATATTCTTCAAGGCTAACCTGTTAGCCCACCATTCAACTTTCTGCCCACCCTCAAGTTTACCACCTAGCACTCTAATACAACAAAACTAAAGAAAAACTCAAGAGACACCCATGAAGAAGAAAAAACGTTTCTAAAACTGGATATATAGTACTTTCTGCCATAAAGTGAACGAATCTAAGCTTCCTTGTTTCTTTTTTTTTTTAATTTTTTATTTCCATGGGTTATTGGGGAACAGGTGGTGTTTGGTTACATGAGTAAGTTCTTTAGTGGTGATTTGTGAGATTTTGGTGCACCCATCACCCAAGCAGTATACACTTCGCTCAATTTGTAGTCTTTTATTCCCATGCCCCCTCCCACCCTTTCCCCCAAGTTCTCAAAGTTTATTTTTTCATTTTTATGCCTTTTAAGCTTCTTTGTTTCTAATTTAAAACTCCTTAATGCTCCCGGTGCCGAATGTGTAATAGGCTATACATCTAGGTTTGCGTAAGTACACCATAGGATGTTCACACAATGACAAAATTGCCTAAGAATGTACTTCACAGAATTTATCCTCGACGTTAAGCGAACACATGACTGTACTTAATTTTATTCTCTGAATCATTTCATGTATTTGTGTCCTGACTTCCCAACTAGATAATGAAAGTTATTCAGCCTTCCATGTAGATATTAAGGTAAAATATCCAGAGTAATGTTTACAGCAAAAGAAGACCTGTTTATTATTATCTTGTCTTTTAAAGCCCAGGTCAACATTTTGAACATTAAAACACACTAATCTTCTATTCACTTTTAGACATTTATTTTTTCTCTGACATTTATTATTGAAGAATAAATCACTGAATAAAGAAATATATGGTCAGGTTAATTATTTAAATAATAATTACCAGCTTCTCGTTTTGTGTAGTATTGACAAATCTTTATTCAATGGGAACTTTTATCACATAAAGCAAATAATTTTTTCTAAGCATTAAAGTATAATCATACACTGAAACAATCCCCCAAAATGTGTAACTGAAAATAAAAAGAATATCTTTAAAAATAAAAGTAAAAATTCATTGTTATAGTGACATTCCAGTACTCTGAATAAACATCACAAAACTCACTTGAGGCTGGGTGCAGTGGCTCATGCCTGTAATCCCAACACTTTGGGAGGCCAAGGTGGGTGGATCACCTGAGGTCAGGAGTTCAAGACCTGGCCAATATGGTGAAACTCCAGTCTCTACAAAAAATACAAAAATTAGCCAAGTGTGGTGGCACATGCCTGTAATCCCAGCTACTTGCAGTGGGTGGGGGAACTGAGGTAGGTTTGAGCCCAGGAGATCCAGGCTGCAGTGAGTCATGATCACACCACTGTACTCTAGCCTGAGCAACAGAGTGAGACCCTGCCTAAAACAAAACAAAACAAAACATAACCCCACTTGTACTAACTCATCCTTGATTTTAAAAATAATAAAGGAGACCCTGACCAGATTAATTTGAGCAAAGAGGTGAGTGGAAAGTCAGGCCTGAGCACACTCTCTTGCTGGCTGCTGAGAGCCCCTCCTCCATCCCAGAGAAGCAGGAGGCCTGGTCTGGCTAATGCCCATGCTGTCAGTCTGAGACCCAGCTTAGCTGACAGTATGAACAGATTGACCAAATGGAAAGAAGGCTGTTGTCAAGTGAATGTCAATAAAATATTTAAAAAAACAAAACAAGGCCGGGCGCGGTGGCTCAAGCCTGTAATCCCAGCACTTTGGGAGGCCGAGACGGGCGGATCACGAGGTCAGGAGATCGAGACCATCCTGGCTAACACAGTGAAACCCCGTCTCTGCTAAAAATACAAAAACTTAGCCGGGCGAGGTGGCAGGCGCCTGTAGTCCCAGCTACTCGGGAGGCTGAGGCAGGAGAATGGCGTAAACCCGGGAGGCGGAGCCTGCAGTGAGCTGAGATCTGGCCACTGCACTCCAGCCTGGGTGACAGAGCGAGACTCCGTCTCAAAAAATAAAAAATAAAAAAAATAAAAAAAAAAAAAACTGAAAACCTCAATGAAATCAATCTACTTCCAAAATCTTTCTTAAGGAAACATTCAGAAATGCAGAAAATATGATAATATTCCTTATAGTGTTAATTCTGACAATTGTAAAAATTTGAAATAATCTAAAACAGATCACTATATGTAAATGGCTATAGTAAGTTTTGGTAGGACCATCTCAGAACTCTCAAAGAACATGCCAAGGGGGGCCAAACCAGTCACCTAGACTAGTGAAGTTGGCTAGGGGATGTGAAATCTCCTGATTTTAAAATATTGACAACTAATTCAATCATTTTAAATATTTTAAAGTCCAAAGAAAATATGTCTATGGGCCATACTTGGCCCCCAGATCATCAGCTTGCTACATCTGATCTATGTAGTGAAATGTTTTTGAAAATTTATTAAATAATTTTAATGAAAATGCTCTTTGTAAAATATCCGGAGAAAATGTGTTACTCTAATTACTTAAAATACGTATGGGTAGAAAAAAGGACTAGCAGGAAAGACATCAAAACAATAATAGCTATATGTAGAGAGAGACTATTGATGGTTTGTTTTCTTCACACTTCTATGTAATTTCAAAATTAGTTTCAAATGAGGATTTATTATTTTATAATAACTTTTTAAAACCATCATAAAGAATGAAAAATACATTTGCTCAGCCCTTCATCGGGGTTCAGCATTAATGCTGCATTACTGATTGGGTGATGTCCTTAAGAAGGGGCAATGCAGAAAGGATAATGTCTGTTGATTTTTCCAATCAGTCATGCTAAATTTTGTGTTGAAATGACTGTGAGGTCCCACAGCTGTGAACTGCTGGAAGACAAATTTAACATCTTTAACAGATTGAGAGCACTGCTGAAGGCTGCTGTAAAAATAATGCCATGAAATATTGCATATAAAGTACTTAACACATAGATACAATCAATAAATAGTAATTTAAATAAAATATTCAGAATTAGTAGGAAGTAGTGGTGCCTCATTCTCAAATGAGAACTAAAAATGAGGGAACACATTACTTTTTTAGTCCAAAAATAGGCATTTAAGAGTGAAACCAGAAATAAACTTGTAAAATGGATAATTGACCAAAAAAATACAATTCCTGTAAACATAAAATCAATCAATCTCACTAAAAAGAGAGTAGCAACAACATTCAATGGCAGTTTGCTCTTTATGCTGATATGGTTTGGCTCCATGTCCTCACCCAAATATCATTTCTAATTGTAATCCCCACATGTCGGGGGAAAGACCTGGTGGTAGGTGACTGAATCATGAGGGTGGACTTCCCCCTTGCTTTTCTCTTGATAGTGAGTGAGTTCTCAAGAGTTCTGATTGTTTGAAAGTGTGTGGCACTTCCCCCCTTTGCTCTCTCTGTTGCTCCAACATGGTAAGATGTGTTTGCTTCCCCTTTGCCTTCCGCCATGATTGTAAGTTTTCTGAGACCTCCCAGTCATGCTTCATGGTAAGCCTGTGGAACTCTGAATCAATTAAAACTCTTTTCTTCATAAATTACCCAGTCTCCGGTAGATCTTTATAGGAGTGTGAGAATGGACTAAACAAAAAATTGGTACCAGGAGAGTGGGGCACTGATAAAAAAGATATCTGAAAATATGGAAATGACTTTGGAACTGGTTAACAGCCAGAAATTGGGACAGTTTAAAGGCCTCAGAAGAAGCCAGGAAAATGTGGGAAAGTTTGGAACTTCCTAGACAATTGTTGAATGTGTGTGACTAAAATGCTAATAGTGATATGGACAATGAAGTCCAGGTAGAGGAGGTCTCAGATAGAGATGAGGAACTTATTGGGATCTGGAGCAAAGATTATTCTTTCTATGGTTTAGCAAAGAGACTGGCGGCATTGTGTCCCTTGTCTAGGGATCTTTGGAACTTTGAATTGGAAAGAGATGATTTAGAATATCTGGTGGAAGAAAATTCTAAGCCCCAAAGCATTCAAGATGTGACCTGGCTTCTCCTAAGGGCATATAATCATATGCATTCACAGAAAGGTGGTCTGAATTTGGAACTTATGTTTAAAAGGGAAGCAGAGCATAAAAGTTTGGAAATTTTACAACCTGACCATGCAGTAAAAAAGAAAAAAAAAACTATTTTCTAGGGAGAAATTCAAGTTGGCTGCAGAAATCTGCATAAGTAAAGAGGAGCGGAATGTGTCTTTCTTTCTTTCTTTCTTTCTTTCTTTCTTTCTTTCTTTCTTTCTTTCCTTCTTTCTTTTGTTCTTTCATTCTTTCTTTCTTTCTTCCTTCCTTCCTCTTTCTTTTTCTTCTTTGTATTTTTGTTTTTTTAGGAGCTGAATGTTAGTAGCCAAGATAATGGGGAAAATGTCTCCAGGGCATTTCAGAGATCTTCATGGCAACACCTTCCAATACAGGCCCAGAGGCCTAGGAAGGAAAAACGGCTTCCTAGGCTGGACGCAGTGCCCCGCTACTCTGTGCAGCCTCAAGACATGGCACCCTGTGTCCCAGCCACTCCAGCTCCAGCCATAGTTAAAAGGGGCCAAGGTACAGCTCAGCTTGGGATGTGGCTTCAGAGGGTGCAAGCCTCAAACCTTGGTGGCTTCCTTTTGGTGTTGGGCCTGTGGGTGCACAGAAGGCAGGAATTGAGGTTTGGTGAACCTCCACCTAGATTTTAGAGGATGAATGGAAATGCCTGGATGTCCAGGCAGAAGTCTACTACAGGGAGGAGCCCTCATGGAGAATCTCTGCCAGGGCAGTTCAGAAGGGAAATGTGGGATTGGAGCTCCCACACAGAGTCCCCACTGTGGCACTGCCTAGTGGAGCTGTGAGAAGAGGGCCACCATCCTCCAGACCCCAGAACAGTAGATCCACCAACAGTGTGCACCATCTTCCTGGAAAAGCCACAGGCACTCAATACCAGTCTGTGAAACCAGCCATGGGGCCTATACCTGGCAAAGCTACAGGGTCGGAGCTGTCCAAGTCCTTGGGAGTCCACCTCTTGCATTAGCATGCCCTGGATGTGAGACATGGAGTCAAAGGTGATTATTTTGGAGCTTTAAGATTTAATGACTCCCCTGCAGGGCTTCAGACTTGCATGGGACCTGTAGCCCCTTTGTGTTGGCCAAATTCTTCCTTTTGGAATGGGAGCGTTTACCCAATGCCCTTACTCCCATTGTATCACAGAAGTAACTACTTGTTTTTTATTTTACAAGCTCATAGGCACAACAGACTTGCCTTGTCTCAGATGGGACTTTGGACATGGACTTTTGAGTTAATGAGAGAATGAGTTAGGACTTTGGGGGACTGTTGGGAAGGCATGATTGGTTTTGAAATGTAAGAAGGACATGAGATTTGGGAGGGCCCAGGAGTGGAATAAAATGGTTTGGCTCTATGCCCCCACCCAAATCTCATGTTAAATTGTAAACCCCACATTTAAGGGGCCTGGTGGGAGGTGATTAGATCATGGGGGCTGATTTCCCCCTTGCTATTCTCATGATGGTGAGTTCTCACAAGATCTGAGAGTTTAAAAATTGTGGCAGTCTCTCACTCATTCTCTCTCTCTTTCCTGCTTTGCCATGGTAAGACATGCTTGCATCTCCTTTGCCTTCTTCCATGATTGTAAGTTTCCCCGGGCTTCCCAGCCATTCATCTGTACAGCCTGTGGAACTCTGAGTCAATTAAATCTCTTTTCTTCATAAATTACCCAGTCTCAGGTAGTTCTTTGTAGCAGCATGAAAACAGACTAATACATATGCCATCAAGTAGACATTAAGCTGTGTTTACTTTTCAATACTATGCCTAGAGGTTATTACTATAAGGCAGAATTACGTGCATATACTGAATGTTTTCCATTGCATTTCAGAGACTGCATTTGGTATGGTTTTACGTAGACTAATTTACAAAAAAGAAGAATCTTTATACCAAGTCTATGTGTATGGCCTAATATAAATTTCAGAATTAAAAACCAGCTGAGTAACTAAGTGGCCAGCACAGCAGGGCTTCCCCCTGTGAAACTATCCATCCCTGGGTCATTTTCACACTACCATTCCTTGCCTTTACCTCCCAGCTCCAACTAGGCCCTTCCAATTGCCTGTAATGCAGAGCCTAGGTAGCAGCAGGACAGAAGTTCTTGCCTCTCAGCAGTCATTTAAACCTGGCAGCAGGAACAGGAAACTTCCTCATGATGAAAGCCAACCTCTACAGAGTGCCTTTTGTTCACTGATTTTTTTATCCCTTTAACTGCCACGGACTCTTCCATACCAGGCCCCAATTTAGACTTCAGTACTCCTGTGTTCGATTCCCGCATTCGGTAGCAGCTTCTGGCACCCACTGACTCGACTTCAGAAATATTCACCTTTGGCTTGCCTGCTTTGATGCTGACCTCAGCCCACCCTGACTTTGAAAACATTATCTACAGCTCAGTTACTAGTGTTTCTGAACCCTCTCCCTGCCTTCTTCTGCACCACAAACCTACCTGTGTCTCAGATTCTCACTAGCATTGTTGACTGGAAACCACACCCTGGTCCCTCCAGGTTCTCCTTGACCATGCCTCTAACACCTGATTTCTTACAAGTCAGCAATAAATGTGAATCTAAATGTAACTCATTAAAGAAAGCTTAGTCCAAATAATGGTTTTTGAAGTATACATTTATCATAACCTATTCCTCTCTTCTCTTTCTGATCCCTATTTAGCCAATATTTGTGATTCATTGTAGCCTTTACTTTTACACTGTGCACTGTTCTAGAACTGTCTGGAAAAAAGGTATTTGGAGACTTAGAAGAGTATGCTCTCTTATGTAATCAGCCCCAGAGTAATGAGTTGAAATTCTAATCATGAAGTAATCAGGTGACTTTTAATGAAGCAAATTCACCCATATCTACCTTTATGTTTTGATTAGCCAAATATGAAAATTATTTTGCATTCTCCTAACTCAGATTAAATAACAGTGAGAATAAATTGACCTCCCTGTCAGGAAGATACAAAATTTTACCATGGGTAAATGAGGGGTGATTGATGTCATATTTTTCAATAATTTCAGAATCACATAGGATACCCAAGCAAGTAGCAGACCAAAGACAAGCATATAAAAAAGAATAACAATATCCTCATAAAAATCTGTCCCTTTGGAAATGTAAATTTGATAATATTCATAAAACGAACAACTGCTTTTATTTAGCTATTCTTCTTAACAAGAGCATCTAGCTTCTGGACAAGGAGGAAAGAAGTGGTATTGTTTATCACCACTTTCTACTGGCCGTTTTAACAACAGATTGTACCTTCAGCCTCTGGTTGTAGCCACTCAGTCCAACGGGCATTGGGTTCTCATCCACTCAGCACTGTGTTGCACAACCTCAGACACAGCCTTTTGTGAAGTTATGACTTTGAAACTCAGACACTGAGTTCACATAGTAACCATGAGTACACACAGGTCACCATGGCCAGAAGAGGAGAGGATGCCAGAGCTGGAAGCCACGAGCAACTCAAAGCATGCAAAGGAACAAGACGTCACTTTAAGGGGAAAGGCAAGATAGAGACATTGCATGTGCCCATCAACACAACTCACTGCTCTGTAGCAGCTGGAATGGGAGTTAAGTTGCTAGGCCTGAGTGGGCTTGTGAGTTCTATACTATCACGGCTTAGGTTTTAACAAGTAGATTAATACTAGAAAACTGAGTCTTACATGACCACTTCTCTTTGCTAGAATTACATTTTAAAATGGCAATTTCAACCTAACAGTCCCCTTATCTTCATACTTTGAAGAGTATCATCTGCTCTGGGAATAGGCCACTAAATACTTTTTCCTGCTAAAAACTGCAACATGAATTATTGATTATTTGCCAAAAATAAAACTGCCACTAAATGACAGAAGGAAATTTAGGTGCTCATTTTATTTGTGGCATCCCAAATTCAAATAGTATTTCAAAAAGAAAATGAAAAAAATAAATTTTCCTTTAATTTAGATCATTAACCTTCCCTCATTTATAGTAAATTTTCCAGTCTTCTAGATAACAGAAGGAAACTTGAAGTGGAAACATTTTCAAGATTTTTCACTTCCTCTTTCTGCTCCTGAGGCACAGTTTTATAATCTGGAAATGAGTGCTATTATCTCCTCCTTAAATCAGTATAAAAGTTGAGAGGTTGAAAACATTATGTTTTGATTCTCATCATTTGGCAATAAAAGATGATCTCAACAGTGAATATTTTAGGTAACAATTCAGCCCAACCCTATTCTCTAAATCAAACAGTACTGGGGACAAAATTTTCTAAGACACTTAGATGGAAACATTAGGGCAACTGAATTGCAAGTTAACATGTTTATCTCTGAAGGTTGACATGTAACTTTCTCCTCTGTATTCAGAAAGTTCTGAAACAGATAGCAAGGACTTTCACTTGGTGCACTGCTGAGACATCTAAAGAGAGGGTCACTTTGAGGTACTGATGTAAATGTGTCCACAGAGAGCAGCACAGTATATCACAGGCCAGGAACAATGCCATCAGTCAGTGTGGCTCCTGCCTGGACAGCACAGAAATACTGGCAAAGCTAGTGTTTTATAACATGCTCATTAACATTATCAGATTCCTACTCTCTCCAGCATAGTTTAATAAAACTGAGAGGAATCATCTGATTTTATAGATCTTTCCAAACTATCAATTTTATATTTTCAAGTCAAAATTAAGACTGTCTTCAAAATAGAATGTCTAAACCTGTTCATTAATGGAAAGTCCATTTAAGTTTGAAGCTTTGCCATTCCAAGTTGAATTTTGACTTTGAAACATCACTGGCAAATCTGAAAGTAAAATAAGAAAAACTGAAGCAATGGAAAAATCTCCCCTGGCCCACAGTGTTGAATGGAAGGTATTTCTAATCCTCAACATGTGTTTTAGAGCTTTCTTTTATGAAGAAGAAAGATCATCCACTACTGTGTCATGGATATCATTTCATAAGGAAAATAAATTTATGTAGAAATAAAATTACCTTTACTTTTACATTTTTAAAAGAAACAGGCAACATTTTAAAATGGCAATTTCAACCTAACAGTCCCCTTATCTTCATACTTTGAAGAATATCATCTGCTCTGGGAATAGGCCACTAAATACTTTTTCCTGCTAAAAACTGCAACATGAATTATTGATTATTTGCCAAAAATAAAACTGTCACTAAATGACAGAAGGAAATTTAGGTGCTCATTTTATTTGTGGCATCCCAAATTCAAATAGTATTTCAAAAAGAAAATGTAAAAAATAAATTTTCCTTTAATTTAGATCATTAACCTTCCCTCATTTATAGTAAATATGGTACTGAGATAGCAGAAAGCATAAATTCTTTGAGGAAAAAACTATTTCTCAAAAGTTTCCTATATGATAACTTTAAAAGTAGAAAAGTGGTGTCCATGGCAAAAGAAAAAAGGCAGGGGAGGAGACATCTAAACCAATTATCACTACAAAGCAATTAGAAAATTAAATCAGGCTTGGTGCAATGGCTCACACCTGTAATCCCAACACTTTTGAAGGCCGAGGCAGGCAGATCACTTGAGCTCAGGAGTGTCTCAAGAACAGCCTAGGCAAAATGGCAAAACTCCTTCTCTACGAAAAAATACAAAGATTAGCCAGGAGTGGTGCCAGGCACCTCTAGTCTCAGCTACTTGGGAGGCTGAGGTGGGAGGATCACCTGTGCTTCAGAGGTCAAGGCTGCAGCGAGCCCTGATCATGCCACTGCACTCCAGCCTGGGTGACAGGGTGAGATCCTGTCTCAAAAACAAACAACCAACATCTGTTTTCAAATCACTATAATATAGTTTTTCCTCAAATTTTGAAGTATTTCTAATCTATTTTATTTTTCTGTACCTTCCAAGCAAGAGCAATTTAAAATCTGAATCAAAAATGGGTTTTCTTCATTCATTATAGAAAATAATTAACAACTGTTATTACACAAATCTTTTATTAAAATTTTTTACATCAGGTAGCCCCGCTGATCCAGAATATGTCCAGAGTGCCTCCCTTACATAAACCTTTGATGGTTTCATAGTAGCAGTGATAGTGACAAGAGGCAGTCAAATGCCTAGGCAGACAGGGCGGGTCCCCGGTGAAACCCCAACTTCAAGCCAAAGACAGTTTAAAGACTAGCTACAAGTCCTGGAAAAATCCACAGACTGCATTGAGAAACTGTCTTCATGTTTGGCATGCTTTCCTCTGACTGATCCCCACCCTTTGCCTATTTTACATATACCTACTCTTTCCTATTTGGTTTTCTGCACTGTTGTGCCCACCTTTGAAGGGTGTCTTTGCTTTAACCTTTTTTGCATACTCACAAACCAATCAGCATGCACTCCCCATTCTGAGTCCATAAAAAGCCCCAGAACTAGCCATACTGAGAGAGAAACCACCCAACTGTGGGAATGGGGAACCACTCCTACATCCCATCTCTGCTGAGAGCTGTTCTGTTGCTCCATAAAATTCTTCTCTGCTATCCTCACCCTTCAAATCATCAGTGTATCCTCATTCTTCCTGGACATGGGACAAGAGCTGGGGAATGACGGAACATTGGGTACAAGCTATAACGCAGGTGGGCTAAGTGGGCAGGGTGCCTCCAGTGGGAAGCCTGGTGTTGAGTAAGGCCTGAGCAGTGGGGGGGGGGGGCATCACTGGCCATGGAGGTCCCCAGTTGGCAAAGTGGCTGAGAAGAATCCTGTGTCGGTACCAATATAAGTCTTGTTGAGTATTTGCCAATTATCTAAAAATGAGCAAAACTAAACCTGTTCTCTAGGAGTGTAGAGTCAAATAGATGCTTCCAAATACCTACATCACATTAGGGGCAGTATGTCCTGGACAAACCTGGCATGAAGACTTCTCTCTTAAGGGCCTTTCCTTTGGAGCACCAGGATACCTGCCACTATGTGAGGATAGAGTTACAGAAAGAGGAAGTCAAGCAATTTTCCCCTTAGGGTAAACCCTGGGAAACTATAGGGAAATACCAAAATCAGTCACTGCTATGAAGGCACATCATCACTAACTTTCAAAAAAGATAATTACAGAAACTTGAATAAAACTGAAAGGTGTAACCAACTACTTATATCTCAGGTTTTTTTAAGAAAGGGAAGAACTGAGTCACACCTTCACCCATGTCCTGCTTTCTGATGCCTTTTTTCTGCCCTACATGATAAAGAAATAGACAAAGCATAAAGTCACTTTTTAGGAACAGTTTTTAAGATTAAATAAATGCCTTTTTATGCCTCATACTCCAAACTCTACAAGCAGAAAATAAGTTATTATTGTTCCCACAATCCCATCTATCTCTACAAACCCCTCAGTTTTTACCCCTCCCTGAGCCACAGCACCTAAATTTTTCCTACTATCCTACCACCACTCCCCAAACCATTCTACCTCTTCATCCTGCCTTCTTCCTTGAGTCTATGGTTAGGAAACTCAGAAAGGTTACTACATGTGGACATGCAATGTATGGAATGTAGCAGTCCATACATTCTATGAATTACCAAATGAGAATAAGGTAGCTATAAATGTATCAGTTTGATCTTGTGAAATATTTAGTGCTATTTTTAAATCTCCGTAAACCATCTCTTTAAAAGTGATTTTTAATCCACTCAGGGGTCCACCTAATTTATTCCTGGTATACAAGGTAACCATTTGCTTGCTGGTGATAAAACAGATACCTCCATTATTTCAAGCCAACTGAATTGCTCATCATTGTAAACTAATTCTACATCAAGTACTCTTTGGTTTTGCAAAGAATAAACGAATAAGCCACGGCCCTAACATCAAAAAACTCCGTTTAGTGGGAAGTTAATGACACGAATAAAAATTATAATACAGCTTTAGTGAATAACAGAATGGAAGCATATATGTGTACAGAAAAAGCCATGAATGAATAATTTTTGAGGCTCATTGAAAGGCCCACCTGACAAAAATATGTACACTCTTCCCCAGACCTGCCTTAGTGTGTGCAATATTGACAATGAGAGTTATTAATCTGAGACAATGAGTTGTTTCTTAAAAATCCACACATGATTTTGGTGTTACTTGGAAAAGACTGATTACTGAACACCTATTATTATATTAGCATCGATTCATTTGTTCTTACAAACAGGGGGTGCAGGGGGGACAAGATATGTAAGTTTTGGTGAGAAGATAATTTCAAGGTTAGCTCATGAAGCACAGCCCATAAGGACTAGCTCACATGGGACATTAATTCAGAGGAACTAGAAAGTGGACCAGCATTGTGAGGGCATGAGCTAAAAGTGACTAGGGCTTGTCCAGACCAGACTTCTTAAAAGCAGAGTTATTACTCACTGTTTCTCCTAAAACCAGGTCGCTTATTAATCAATCAACAGATATTTATTAGGCATATTTCCCCTACTTTTTGTTTTTATAATATGGCTTTGGAGTCAAATCAAGACCATCCTCCTATTTTCTTTTTTTTTTTCTTTATTATTATACTTTAAGTTCTAGGGTACATGTACACAATGTGCAGGTTTGTTACATATGTATACATGTGTCATGTTGGTGTGCTGCACCCATTAACTCATCACTTACATTAGGTGTATCTCCTAATGCTATCCCTCCCCCCTCCTCCCACCCCACGACAGGCCCCGGTGTGTGATGTTCCCCATCCTGTGTCCAAGTGTTCTCATTGTAAGACCACCCTCCTATTTTCTAAGACTGATTTACGATTTCTTCATGTCCTGTTGCCAGCAAGACATCATGCAAAGGTAGGAAGGAAAAAAAACTGAAAACTGAGGTTTCTGATGCCAATGCACTGGGGAATCACCTGCTTAGATAACTGGTAGCTGGTTTTCCTCCTGCCCCTCCCAGGCAAGATTGCTTTAGATCATTGCTACCATATTTATGTCTCCTCTCTTCTCTTTAGAGAGGTCACCCATTTCTCCTCTCCTTACAGACAGCTGGTGCTAGCTATGTCACCTAATCTTTCTTTAATCAGCTTCATCAGTTTTCTTTCCATTCCTACCTTAAGCAGTGACTGACGGCGGCGGAGGGGGGCGGGGGAAGATAGTTTCTAACAGTTTAAAAGAGTAAAGTTTAAGAACAGCCAAATAACGACTCATCATCATTAAATACAACATCATTTGAGGCAACACTTAGGCTCCAAATTCATCTCCAGTTCTCCTAATCTTCACTTTGCAGAGATAAATCAAAGAAAGATTTTCATTTTCACACAATGCTCACATAGTATGTGTCTTTAAATGGTCATTACAATTCAGCTGTTGCTAAGATCTACAATTTTCCTTCTAATTGACAAAAACAAATGTAGACAGGTTCTTGAAAGTGATGTTTATTACTAATGAAAATAGTACAGTTGTATACATAGGAAAAGATCCTTATTTATTCATAAAGACTTTAAAATATTTATTTCTAATTTTCCAATAAGAAGAATAGAACATTTCAATAAAATAGTACAGTTAACATGAATTTATTTGTTTCAAACTCTGGATAAAATGTCATTATAAACAAGGTGAAAAAGAAAAGTCCTTCATTATCCATACTCCATATTAAACATATATTATGGTATGTACACTATTGTTTATATATCATCACATAGTCCTGATATGTGAAAAATTATACCTGTATTCTCTGATACCACAATTATTTTTTCTATATATAATCTTAATATTTAAAGAAGTAATTAAATATGAGAAAAAACACCAGGATGAGGAATCATTTAACTTAGGCTGTAGCTATAACTGTGTGGGCTGAGGGCAATGTTTTTAGCCCTCAGTCTTACTATCCCAAGGGGAGGGGTTCAACCTGTCTCTTATTAGCTCACAGAAGTAGCGTAAGGTTTTACAAAATGCATGACTCAAGGAAATTTCCAGGCAATTCTTTACATCATGGTACTGTCCCATCTTCCCACCTTCCACCAGGATATCCTTTGTGAAATACAATGCAATGGATTTGAGGATTGTGACCGTCACATCATTTTTCTGCATTTATTACACAATTGGGAGTAGAATAAGCTAGAATCTTGACTCACTACAGCTGGATTGTAAATGAGGAAGGCTGGCCCCACCCATTCCTACTGGGAATTGTTAGAAACGTTTTAGAAAACAATAAAACAACCCGTTTGGGGTTTGTTTTTGTTTTTGTTTTTTTGCTAAAACATCTCAATTTAATAGTTATTCTACTTCATTAGCTTTTTCATTATGAAATAAATATGTTGTCTTCTCTTTCCCTTGCAAAATGAAAATTTAATTCAGGGATAGAAAGATGCCAAAGTAGCCATTGTTGAAAACAGAAATAACATAAAGCTACCAAAAAAGTCATGAAATGGAAGTCAAATTTATAAAACAAGCATACAAATGAATAATTAGTTCAGGTATCATACTTCAGCCAACCTACTTTTAGAGCCTACAAAGAATATTTGTGCAGTTTCCAACTTTTTGTTAGAGGTAATATTAAGTCAGAGTTGTTCGACCACATTACAATTTAGTGTGGAAAAAAAAGAAAAGAATAAAAAAGAGAAAGTGGGGAGGAAGAGCCAACCCATGGTGACTAGATAATGCAGAAGAAAAACACAGAAGGTGGGAATAAAATAAGGTAAAGCCTGTACTTGTTTTATTATATAAAGTAAATGGGGCCGGGCGCAGTGGCTCACTCCTGTAATCCCAGAACTTTGGGAGGCCAAGGCAGGTGGATCACCTGAGGTCAGGAGTTTGAGACCAGGCTGGCCAATATGGTGATAGTGAAACCCCATCTCTACTAAAAATATAAAAATTAGCCAGGCATGGTGGTGGGCATCTGTAAGTCCAGCTACTCAGGAAGTTGAAGCATGAGAATCGCTTGAACCCAGGAGGCAGAGGTTGCAGTGAGCTGAGATCGCCCCATTACACTCCAGCCTGGGTGACAGAGCAAGACTCCATCTCAAATAACAATAATAATAAGGTAAATGGGACTTCAGGCCACATAAATGTGAACAAATACCCTTAAACCTTTGCAATGGTGAAAATGAAGCCCTATTTATCAAATAAATTCCCCTTTATCCACAACCCATACAAAAGGATAGTGTATGTAATTCAGTTATAAAGGCTACATCTGTAAACCACCACAGTATCTTACAACCTTTTATAATAACATTTTTAAAATGGTAATTTACCATGCACTTTTACTGCTAACTGCATTTTATTGTTTTCAAATAGGGTGATAGTCTTATTGAATATTATATTGCTAGGTTAACAAGAACGTTCTAGTACTCAGAAAATTTCATTCCTCAATTGTGCAGTGTAAACGAGAGTTCAGCCTAAGACTTTTAAATGATGGCATGGCATTAAATCACCTTTGAGGAAGGTCTTTTAGAAAGAAGCCCTTTAGGGGTAGTTTTTTCCATCAAACTAATAGCTCCTTTAGTGCTTTGCTTTGTACATGAGTGGATCTTCGCTGGGGAAACTGTGTTCTTCAACCTTTCAACAGTGGTTCAGCTATAGCAAAGGTAGGACAAAAGTTGTATTCCTCAACTGAGGCCTCCTGTTCTTTCCCTGATAGTTGAGGGGTTCCTTTACTCTTCCATTTCATTGGTGTGGAGCAGACATTCATGAAGAGCTAAGTGTTTTGCTCTTGCATGAAAAGGTCATGCAAAAGGAAATCAGAAATGGTGACGTGTGTCAGAATTCCCAAATTCCCACTTCACTGCTTAGTTTGTGGAAAACAACAACCCTCCTTTGGCTCAGTTTGTGCTTCTCCTAAGTGTTCCACATGGTGACCTGCCCTAGAGGGATTTGTGTCCACCTGGAATTCTTCCAGCAAGCACACATTCAAAGAGTTGCATTCTGAGGTTAATTTGTGATAAAATATATTTTCATCTAACACATAGTATAGGAAAACAGTTTGCAATCTTAAGCAGAAAATTTTGAAAGTTTCATAAATAAAACTAAGCATTTAGTAGTGACAAATATCATTAACACTTAAAATATCTTAAAGATAATTATCAATTACTTTTCAAATGGGCCCAGTGGAAAGTGTCTAATTATCCAATATTAAGACTAGAACATTTCAATAACATAGTGGAAAGTGTACCTATACTGAACTGTTAGAGGATCCATTATGTGAGTAGAGAATGAAAGGAAATACTAGGACAAGGGTGCCACCTTGGCGCGGGCATGCATACGCATACACACACACACACACACACACACACACACACACACACACACACACACATCTTGTTATCCACACATACTTTGCAAAATACCTGGCCATCTTCCAGGTTTTCACTAGTTTTACTGTGGCATACACCGAGCCCGGATATTTAGTTTCCAGTATCCTCATTATGAGCAGAATTGGCAGTCATCAAGTTGAGGAAAAAAAAGTGAACCAAGTATTTTATCTTATGGTTAGTTTATACTGGTTATTTATATCTGGTCAGAAATAAATCAAAATGTTCAGAATTGGTTTTGGCAAACATGAAAACATCTAGTATAAAGTATCTGCATTAATAATAACCTAATGCATATGCAATTTAATAACATGATGATGATTATTTGGCCTCCTCAAAAAAACACTAGGGGGAAAGAGGAAAACTTCCATTTTCTGTCAAAATGTATATAAGGTATGGACTTCCTATCTGTTCAGTTTTTTAAATATTTTAATAGTAATAAAAGCTTTGCCCTGTTGATATAAGCAGGAGTTAATTTAGACTGGAGGTATTACACAGAGGAGAAGCAATGAAAATGAGCTAATCTATATTATGTGAGGTAGTTAAGTGCTGTTTTCCAAATTAATATACCAGGAACTGAAGGAGAGACAGGATTTGCCCAAGACATCTTTAGATCTCAGAAGCAACCAGGGAACCTCAGTCCAGCAATCAAGAAACAAAATATAATCTCAGCACTGGGATCTTGACCTGACACTCACTTCCTCCCTGCCCATGTGATTAAATTTGTCTTTAGATTAATGGGAATCTTCTAAACTTTATTTAGAAGTTTATTATTGCATTATTCCTGAAAACTAAAAAAAAAAAAAAAAGACATTAACATAGTTAACATAACAATAATGTGGTCTTGATTAATATGCTCAGGAAATGCAAAACACTGATAGAAGCATAAAAATACAACCCTAATTCTATCCTGCAGCAAAAGAGTTTGCTTTTTCTTTAGCAGTTTGATCAAAAAAAAGAAAGAAAATATTTTATTTAGATGAATGCCTGACTATAAACTACCCACTAAGACTACTTCAAAGGTTTCCCCTTCTACCCAACAATAACAAATATGCTCCAAAATATTCCCTTACTAAGCCAGACTTCTCCATGTAAGAGTCTCACCTTATTTTCCTATTGAGAAACCCGAGGCACAGTTCTTAGGAGACACCCTCAATGATTCAGAAGCAGACAGCAACGGCAGCCCTAACTCCCAAGTCCAGCTTTTTCTTGTAGAATACTTTCCAGAGTTCATGTAGTTTTCAATTTCTTTAAACACAGCTTTCAGTCTTTATCGAAATAAAAATGGTAATATCTCTTACTACATTCTGAAAACTTAAGCTGAAAAAAAAAAAAACAATGTGCCCTACATTTAAGGTTTTAATAGAAAACTCTTCTTCCAACAGTGTTCAAAATCCAGGTTAATTATATGACATAAGCGACAAGTAATCTCCATCTTCTCCAGGCTTCTAATCAGTTTCAAAACAGGAGTTTTGGTTAAAGCTCTTCCCTGCCATGAAAACACAAACAGCAATTCAGTTTAGGAAAAAAAAAAAAAAAAAAGCAAGAATGTAATAAAATGCAATTACTGTCGTAGATCACTAAGCTATACTCCTAAAATCATGAATACTTTCTATTTTTTTCTTTCTTTGAAGGAAAGTTGTTCTGTTCTGTGCTAAAAAAAATTTTTAATCCACTCTACAAAGACCATGTGATGCTCTAACTAATCCTGAATCAAATCCATTGATATTTTTTGGGCTACCTGATATATGAAAACTCTGAAACTAAGTGAAAACTGAAAATGCTATATGGATTATGTGCCTGACATCTTTCTGATGTCTTATTCCTTCTATGAACCTCCTCAGGTTACAGAGCCTGTGTGGACTTTCTTTTGTGTCACAGGGTCTTCTAGTTCAAATCTTCTTTGTTTCATAGACTGTGTGTGTGTATTTTAATGTTAGACAGTGCACCAGAAGAAACAGAAACATGTAGTCAATCTGCCTATTCCTATAAGGCTCTCCTGAATCCTTCCTTTGGATATCTTAGACTAGAAAAGACTCATTTTTAATTCAATGAACACATTCAGGCAGGTAGCTTCCAGAGGCTTCTAAAGGGCCTTAGGAAAGACAAAAATATTCCTGTTCTTTCTATTGGATACTACTGAAATGGAGTTGTGGGTCATCTGCTGGCTGAAGAGGCAGAGATGAATGGATTCTCTGGTTTAAAAGGCAGATGCCTGGTGATACTGCTCTGGCTGCATTCAGCAAGACTGGCAGCACCTCCTAGGAGCCAAGTCAGATGTTCAGAGATTTTTAGAGTTATCTCTACCATGCACATGGAATAGATTTCTAAGCATCTTTCTCAGTTTCCTTAGGTATCAGTTTGTCCCTTCTCTGAGAGAGGAACCACGAGCAAAGGAGCCACCTATCAGAGAAAAAGAATTTTGAGTAAAGGGGCAGGGGTTCCACTCAGGGCCATGGGTGTTATTCTGACCCTTCATTAATTTCTTTTATAAGCATGCATGGATTTCTCTGATTTTTCTCTTCTAAAAGCCAAGCCAGAAGATAGCTGTCTGGCCCTCCGTGAACACACACTTCCACGAAGGCAAGAGGAGGACCAAATATCAATACCAAACTGTAATCCTACCCAATACACTCAGCTAATGCCCACGATGGTGTCTCTTCAAGATAGTTTATTTTGTAACCTATGTCTAGTTATGGATTCTGGGAACAAAGAAAAAAATTACAGACATTTGCCCAAAATGCATCCTGAGAAAAGCAAATAGGAAAATTAAGATTAACTTGATAGAGGCAAGAGATACAGTTTAACGAGATTTGTAATTCAAAGCATACTGAAAAGTGTCTACAGAAATGGAATTGAGGGCATACGTTGCAATATGTGAGGACTTATGGCTACTCAAATGTTCTTCAAAGGAACTATCGATGAAAAATATTTTATGGCATCACATCAGTCAGATCACTGGTGAGATCTATGATAACAAGAGAGAAAATATGAAAAGACTATGTGTAGTCCAGGCATCTCTAGTCCAAAACAGACTTAGTTTTACAGTTTATCTGCCACTGGCTATCACTGTCATCTTGAAGGGACATGTAAGGGACAAGTAAGTCCCTTCATGTCTCCAAGATTTCATTTCCTCAAATAAGAAACACCCAATTTTACAAAGCCCTTATAAGGAATAAATGAGATAATCTGTGTGGACATGCATAAACTTCGAAGAACTCAACAAATGTTGGTTATCACCGAGACTCCTGTCACATGGACAGGAAATTCTGTGCTCACTCAGGTGTGGGCAAACTGTTCTAGGGCAAACTGTTCAGTCTGCAGGTTGGAGTAGGGGGCTGTTCCAAAAGCTTACACTTGTTGCTCTTTCACAAAAGCTGCAAACTCAGGATCATTGGCATACAGTTCCAAAACTCTCATTCTCTCTTGAATTTCCTTAAACAAAAAAGAAATAATAGGCCACACATTGCATCAGAAAAACCTCAACAGCCTTTTAAAAGGAGTTCTACTTTTCATAAGGAATTGTTACATTCTGGGCTATTCAGGAGTGTGCTATAAGAAAGAATTACACTTCCAGAGAAATGGAAGGATCTACATACACTCCTCTGGATATTACATGTCCTGCTCTAAATCAAACATATTTCTAAGGAAGAAAGGGAGGAAGGACAGAGTACCAGTTAATAGTGCAAAAAAAAAAAAAGGCCATTGGGTGGGAAATAAGGTACTGCTCAGAATTTAATACTCAGTGCATATCATACTGACTGGGAGATATGAGATAAAAACCAATCACTAAATATTTTTTACACTTTCTTAAAGTCCATATGCATGCACACATACACTCACACACACCCCCACCCGCTACCCACCCACCCCCACCCCCACCCCCACCCCCCACACACACACCAGCAGTAGCTGCAACAGCAACAGTACAGAAACATAAATGCAAAGTTTCCCACCTCTCTGGAAAGCTCACTGCTCTCATACATCTGCCTGATTTCTTCTCTGCTCAGCCCACCAATCATGTCTCCACTAGCAGAGCTGTAGAAGGGATGCTGAGGATAGGGTCCCTCATACTTCTCACATCCAGTCCTGTGACTTTTATACACAGGGTTGTACTTCACAGCATTCTCAATGGATGAGAGGCTGTCAGGCTGCCTGCTGAAGCCACTAAAAGAAAGATAAGATTGATTCAGCCTCCTGTTTGGATGCTCAACTATGTGGAAGACTATTTACCTGGGACAAGATTTCTCTTGGGGAAGAAAAATAGGTGCACTTTACACACATGGCAGGACGTAACTGTGAAAAATATCCAGATCAATCTCAAAAACTATTTGTCAGGTGTTATCATTATGATTTCCTCACATCCATGGCAAGTGCCCTGTGGACTTGCTCCATGTCGCATTCATCTTACTTGCCATAGCGCCTGGCATTCATAAATGTTGGGAACCATGTCTGCCAGTAGATGGTGCTTCATAAACTATAGCTTCATCATTCCCAGAGTTAAACACATTGAAAATCAGTGTGTAGCCACGCAGCAAATCTGACTGAAATATAAATATTAGGGTCTAGGGGAAGCAGGGCCTCAATTAAATTCAACTCAGGTCTACACATATTTACCGAGCATTGATGATGTGTGTAGGACTGTTCTACACACTGGTGATACAAATAATCTGTTATCTCTGCCCTAGATGAGGTTACAGTCTAATGAAAAGTCAGATACAATAAAAAGTATAATAACAATAATGGAGGTATGTCCCAGGTGCTCCAGGACTTAGCCAAGTTGATGGTGAGGGAAGGTAAACTAGACCTCAAGCTGCAGCTCTTACAGACTTCAGACGCACAGAAGCGAAGTACAGTGTGTGATTATGATCCTCGAATCCTTAGTCTAGCAAATGGACCAGGTTTCATTTCCCCATCGATAAAGCAACACTTAACAAAACAGAGAATGAGATTTCATTTATTGACAGACCCTTGCCTAGATTTAAAATCTGGCTTATTACCACTAGTATGAGCCAAAGAGGAGCAAGTTGTAACAGATCTGGTCCTCCCTGAAGGGAAATTCACCTCTTCTATCTCATCTCCATCTTGCTTCTCTAAATTCTTTCTGGCCATGAAATAGGCATTCTGGCCACACGCAACCATGCCTTTCCTCCAATGAGCCTTGAAGTTCATGCGTGCCTCCCTGACTTTGCTCATGCTCATTCAACCAGCTAGAAAGCATCCCCCCCCAAAAGTAGCAAATGCCTACTCTTTCTCTCCAGCAAATTACCACAGCTATCATTAAAACTTTTAAGACTCTTTCCCCAGGCAAAACTTATTTATACCTCATCTAGGCTCCTTAGCATCTTATTCTTAGTGCTACTTCTGTTTTTCTTCAATTTGGCACCCCTTTGAGGACAAGAACCATGTGTTTATTAAAATTCATAGCTCTCTTCCACCCACCCAGCTCCTTGTCCAATATTTGGCACCTGGTAAGTACTAAATAAATGTGTGAATGGAACATTGTATTCCATTAGAGAGCTCTTTTCCTTATTTACCTGAAGGGCCTCTCTCTTTCGCTCCTGTCATGGTGTGCTTGAAGAGTCCTGATGAAGAAGTAGATGATAGCAGAAAAGATGACAAGAAGTCCAACCACAGAGGCAATAGTGATGCCTATGATCACAGGCTCAGACACAAATTCCTCACAGTGCTTGCCTCGGTACCACCAGTTCTCACCCACACGGCACCTGCAACCAACAGTCACCAAGTCCGATATCTGAATCACTCTGTTCACACTGACAATTAACAGCAGAACCTTCTGAGGGACTAGGGGAAAGTGGAGAAATAAATGCTGACCATGTGAAGCTTCATAAAGAGTTGAACAGACAGGTTAAAAGATCATACAATTTAAGGCAGTGCATAAAGCCCAGCACAGACCTAGTAGGTCCTCAATGACTGTTTGAAAAAAAAACTGAATAAAAAGCTAAATAGGTTTAAGGAAAGTATTTTACTTAACATCCTTATTTATGGATAACCAAAAAACAAGCCTAGAAAGGAAAGTGACTGGCATTAGGCCATACAATTAGTCTGCTACAGAACTGGGTCTAAAATCCAGGCCTACAGACTCCCCATGTCCTTTCGGTACGCTAAAGATATCCTTCAAACCCTAAGGCCACGGGGAAAGGAAATCACTGCTTTTCTAGGTAATATTAATTTCTCTGGACATGAAGAGACTGTTTTTCTCCTTATAAACTTTATGCTTCTTCATGTAGAAGAGTCTGGATTATTTCTACTTATTTCCTGTTTCTGGCATCTATGCCAACGTTTGCTCATTTTGACCTTGCAAACGGTCCTCTATTTTGTGTTTCTCCTCCTTATTCTCAGCATCCTCTCCTCTTCAACCACGCAGTTTTGGTTGTGTGCGGTTAGAAAGTTGATTTGTTTGACTTTGTTTAAGGGGAGCAGGCAGATGACAGTCAGACTAACTGAACCTGCTCATCTTCTCATTGGTTCTACCTTTAGAAAATGGATCTCAGATGTACTTAAAGAAAAATATTTTTGTCACCACTTTGTAAACTTTAAATATTTGTTTTTCTTTATCTTTGAATGAATACTAAGTAGGAATAAGAGGTGCCCAAAACCTTTAAAAATATAATTCAAGTATAACAATAAAACTCATTTGCACATTCAGATATAGGGGAATGTGATCTTATGCCTAAACCTCATTTGAACACGTTGCCTTATTATCACCATTAAAAACTATAATACAAAGATCTCCATCTGCTCCAAGCACTCTCAGTAGGCCTTTTTTTTTTTTTTTTTTTTTTTGAGACGGAGTTTCAATCTTGTTGCCCAGGCTGGAGTGCAGTGCAGTGGCACAATCTCAGCTCACTGATACCTCTGCCTCCCAGGTTCAAGAGCTTCTTCTGCCTCAGCCTCCCAAGTAGCTGGGATTCCAGGTGCCTGCCACCACACCCAGCTAATTTTTGTATTTTTAGTAGAGATGGGGTTTCACCACGTTGGCCAGGATGGTCTCGATCTCCTGACCTCACGTGATCCACCCACCTCAGCCTCCCAAAGTGCTGGGATTACAGGCGTGAGCCACTGCATCTGGCCTGTAGGACATATTTAGACAATTTTTTTTTACAGCTCCCTAAGAGCATAAATTACCGATTTGAAATTCAGCCCTGTTAAACGACTCATCCTCACATGACAGTGAGATGGCTCCCATCTACTGCCTAGATATAACTTCTATAATGCATTCTATAATAAGTATCCTAAAATTATAGGTGCAGGCCCCTTTAGAGGAAATATCTATAGCCTCTAAAGCCAAAATCTGTAACTACAACATACCTACAAATGGCCCCGTGCCCAGGCATAATGTCACACTTTCCATCGTTCAGGCAGAAGTCAGGCTGTAGGTCACAGAGACTCTGACAGGGCCGTTCTTCCACACTCAGGTATCCAGGGAAGCATCTGCACTTTGCTTCTCCACTCCAGGGGTTGACCAGACACTCAGAAAATTCATTACAGGCCTGAAACTTGCAAGGGTTGGCTTCATCACCTAAAACATTAAACAAATAATAATGCAAGAAAATGCAAAACACAGAAATTCAGGTATACAAAGCCCCTCATCTAAAGTTCTCCCCCAAAGTATATGGGACAACCTCCTTCCAGAACCATTAAAGTATACCATCGCCACCAATACCACACACAAAAATTCTCACTCATCCTAGATTGATAAGCTTTTGTCAAATTTTTGTGCAACCCAGAGCCCAATCATAAAACCCTATGACCTATCTAAGCCTTAACATGTTTTACCTAGGGAGCATTGTAGAAGCTTTACAAATCCATGCCATGTAATTGTAGATCTAAGTTAAACACAATAGTAATTGTAGATCTAAATTAAACACAGTTTTCATGGACCATTCATTTCCACCAACCCCTACCTGCTGCAGTTGACCTCCACTCTATATACACTGCTACACGCCTTGCACAACACTGAGAACAGGAATGGGGAGAGAGAGCTCAAAAGATAACTGGCAGGAGCCTCAGGGATTGGTATAGCCCAATAAGAGCAGCCTAGGAGCAGTCAAGATTTGTGAGAATCAACGTTAGGAAAATAAGTCAGCCCTGCACCTCCTAAGGCCATTTCCAACAAAATATTTTTGCCTTCAAACTTAATTTTTCATTGATAGGGTGAGGGAAAATGACTATTTTTAAAAACTAATTAGGATAGTAATCAGTCAAAAAAGACTTAAGACATTGACCATGAATGGACCTTCCATCCTGCCACAATTCCCTCATGTTCTTCACTGGTCAATGGTAATCTGTGAATGGTAAGTGAGCAAATGGTGACACAGACATTGAAAACAGGGGAAATAGGTGGAAATGATCCATAGACTCATCTGTATTAAAAAGTATAAAGTTTAGCTAGAAAGCTATAGGGAATAAAAAGAAATAGCATAGTCTCTCGGTTTCCAAAAATAATGGAAGGATCTATATACATCATGTTTTGAAAAGCAATGATTTCCTTGCTGCTCTGGAAATTGAAGACAATTTTGCACAAGTCTCTGCCCTTGGAGTTTGGAGGATCACTGAAGTTGATCTCCTTTGGCCTCATGTGGTAACAGAGGGAATGTACTGAGTTGAATAGTGTCCCCAGAAGTTCATGTCCATCCAGAACCTCAGAATATGACCTTATTTGGAAATAGAGTATTTGTAGATGTAATCAAGTTAAGAAGAGGCCATACTAGATTAGAATGAGCCCTAATGCAATGATTGGTGTTCTTATAAGAAGAGGGAAATTTAGACACAGACAAAAACGCACAGGAAAGCAGCTATCTGTAGACAAAGGCAGAGATTAGAGTGATACACCTATAAGCTAAGGGATGCCAAGGATTGCTGGCAAACATCAGAAACCAGGAAAAGGTAAGGAAAGGGTCTTTCCTAGGTCTTTCAGAGGAAACAGGGCCTGGCCAACATTTTGATTTTGGACTTCTAGCCTCAAGAACTGTGTGAGAATAAATTCCTGTTGTTTTAAGGCACCTAGTTTGTGGTACTTTGTTACAGCAGCCCTAGGAAACTAATACAGGGGACCACTGCCAAGATGCTCACATAACAGGAAAAACATACAAATGTATTGACAGGTGGGAAATTTCTACAAGGGAACCACATGGCCAGATTTCACTGTATATTTCGTAAGTCTTCACATCTTTATCCTGGTATTCATTTTGTGACTTTGCAATCAGAAAATAATCTGATCCTTACCCATTGGTGAGGGATAGGAGTGTCTATAGGGGTGAGGAAGATGGTACTGCATAGCTCTCTTTTGTTAATGGAAGTTCAAGAGCTTCTGAGACACTGCATGTGAAAATAAGTTGGGCAAGAGTCAAGTCAATCTTGTCTCTAGCCAATCTTGAAAAAAAGTACTTTAATCTGAAGGCCTTTAACTAAAAACATAAGACTGAGTATCCCTTATCTAAAATTCTTGGAAGGAGAAGTCGTTTGGATTTCAAATTTTTTCAGATTTTGGAATATTTGCATTTACATAATGAGATATCTTGGGGAGGGAATCCAAGTCTACACAAAAAAACTCATTTATGCTTCACATATACCTTATACACATAGACCGAAGGTAATTTTTCACAACATTTTAAATAATTGTGTGCGTAAGACAAAGTTTGTATATACTGAACCACCAGAAAGCAAAGAGGTCACTGTTTCAGCCACCCATGTAGACAGTCTGTGGCTGTTCAGCATCACCATCACGCTGTGCGTGGAAAAACTGTATCACACTGCAAGGAATTGTGAGAGTCTTTTTTCCCCTGGGTCCTCTGAATAAACTGTTGTGCATCTGCGTTTTGACTTCAGCCCATCACATGAGGCCAAGTGAAGACATTTACCCTTGTAGCATCACGTCAGTGCTCAAAAAGTTTCAGACTGGAGCATTTCAGATTTCAGATTTTCATATTAGGAATGCTTAACCACTATACATGTAGTAAAATAATTCTATTAAAAATTTTTGAAACTTTGTAACCATTCTGCAGGTATATGTGTCTGAGGTGAGAAAAATAGAGTCTATATTTTCTACACATTAGGAAAAAGATATAGCCACAGGAAAAAGATAAAATATAGCTTTTTGCTTCCAGGCCAAGAAGAAAGACAAAGCCTAATATTTTAATCATGTAAATAAAAGATTGTGGTTTCAAAGTCTCTTTCCACTCCTTTGTGCTGGTGAAGAAAGGGTGCCCAGGTAGCTGACTATATGTTAGGAAAAGTGCCTCAGTGATTCTATTGGGGAAACAAAGGTAGAGTTGGAGGTAAATTTAGGATGGGAGACAGGGATCTAAATTGTGGAATTAATTACATTCTGGTTTTCTAGAAGCAGCTTAAAAGAAGGATAGATGGGTCCAGAAAAACGAGAGCAGAGGAAAGATGTGAAGATGGTCTGGAAAGACAGCTTTATGGCCTGAGCAACATCATTGCTGGCTGGGTCCTGGGAAAAAAAGTTGGTCAGTAAGAGATGCCCTTGAGAGGGTGGCAGAGGAATTTTAGGATGGCTATGCCTAACTAATATTTTTAGGCCATCTGCCGTGCTGAGATAAAGCCTTCTCCATTACCTTTATACCATCAGCAAATGCCTGATAGAATCAACTGCCTTATGTTAGAGATGCTTTGAGCAGATCAAAAACAGGACTGTGATTTGCATTAGGTTAACACCACAAGAGTTGGGACTCATGTGAGATTGAAAATTCAGCAGAGGAAACTCAGAACTGGGGAGGATTAAGAGATATTGAAGTTCCCTAACAATGCCCAGAAATATTGAGGAGTTAGGGGAACGTAGATCCTGGTTTTATACTGCACAGGGTGGGGCTAATGCCAGCTAATTGAATATTAAAAGTAAAGGCAAGCTTATAAACCTTGATGACATTGCACACAGCTGACATGTGAGTTACATACAAAACTGAAGGTGGTGGCTGCCAAGATGGCCAAATAGGAACAGCTCTAGTCCCAGAGAGATCAATGCAGAAGGTAGGTGATTTCTACAATTCCAACTGAGGTACCCAGCTCATCTCATTGGGACTGATTAGACAGTGCGTGCAGCCCACAGTGGGTGAGCCAAAGCAGGATGGTGTGGTCACCTCACCCGGAAGTGCAAGGGGTTGGGGAACTCCCTCCCCTAGCCAAGGGAAGCCATGAGGGACTGTGCCAGGAGGAACAGTGCATTCAGCCCAGATACTATGCTTTTCCCACTGTCTTCACAACCCGCAGACCAGGAAATTCCCTTGGGTGCCTATACCACCACGGCCCTGGGTTTCAAGCACAAAACTGGGTGGCCATTTGCACAGACACCAAGCTAGCTGCAGGAGTTTTTTATTTTTTATTTTTTGTTTTCATACCCCAGTGGCCAGCAAGACAGAACCATTTACTCCTCTAGAAAGGAGGCTGAAGCCAGGGAGCCAAGTGGTCTAGCTCAGCGAATCCCACCCCCATGGAGCCCAGCAAGCTAAGATCCACTGGTTTGAAATTCTTGCTGCCAGCACAGCAGCCTGAAGTCAACCTGGGGTGCTCGAGCTTGGTGCAGAGAGGGGCATCCACCATTACTGAGGCCTGAGTGGGTGGTTTTTCCCTCACAGTGTAAACAAAGCCGCCCGGAAGTTACAACTGGGCAGAGCCCACCACAGATCAGCAAAGCCTCTGTAGCCAGATTGTCTCTATAAATTTCTCCTCTATGGACAGGGCATCTCTGAAACAAAAGCAGCAGCCCCAGTCAGGGGCTTACAGATAAAACTCCCCTTTCCCTGGGACAGAGCACCTGGGGGAGGGGGCGGCTGTAGTGCAGTTTCAGCAGACTTAAACGTTCCTGCCTGCCAACTCTGAAGAGAGCAACCAATCTCCCAGCACAGCACTCAAGCTCTGCTAAGGGACAAATGCCTCCTCAAGTGGGTGTCTGACCCCCATGTCTCCTGACTGGGAGACACCTCCCAGCAGGAATTGACAAACACCTCATACAGGAGAGCTCTGGCTGGCATCTTGCGGGTACCCCTCTGGGACAAATCTTCCAGAGGAAGGAACAGGCAGCAATCTTTGCTGTTCTGCAGCCTCCGTTGGTGATACCCAGGCAAACAGTCTGGAGTGGACCTCCAGCAAGCTCCAGCAGACCTGCCGCAGAGGAACCTGACTGTTAGAAGGAAAACTAACAAACAGAAAGGAATAGCACCAACATCAACAAAAAGGACGTCCAGACACAGAAACTCCATGTGAAGGTCACCAATGTCAAAGACCAAAAGAAGATAAATCCACAAAGATGAGGAAAAACTAGCATGAAAAGGCTGAAAATTCCAAAAACCAGAATGCTTCTTCTCCCGTAAAGGATCACAACTCCTTGCCAGCAAGGGAACAAAACTGGACGGAGAATGAGTCTAATGAAGTGACAGAAGTAGGCTTCAGAAGGTGGGTAATAACAAACTGCTGCAAGCTAAAGAAGCATGTTCTAACCCAATGCAAGGAAGCTAAGAACCTTGAAAAAAGGTTAGAGGAATTGCTAACTAGAATAACCAGTGTAGAGAAGAACATAAATGACCTGATGGAGCTGAAAAACACAGCATGAGAACTTTGTGAGGCATACACAAGTATCAACAGTGGAATCAATCAAGCAGAAGAAAGGATATCAGAGATTGAAGATCAACTTCATGAGATAAAGCATGAAGACAAGGTTAGAGAAAAAACAATGAAAAGGAAAAACAAAGGCTCCGAGAAATATGGGACTATGTGAAAAGACCAAACCTACATTTGATTGGTGTACCTGAAAGTGACGGGGAGAATGGAACCAAGTTAGAAAACACTCTTCAGGATATTATCCAGGAGAGCTTCCCCAACCTAGCAAGACAGGCCAACATTAAATTCAGGAAATACAGAGAATACCGCAAAGATACTCCTCGAGAAGAGTAATCCCAAGACACATAATTGTCAGATTCACCAACATTGAAATGTAGGAAAAAATGTTAAGGGCAGTCAGAGAGAAAGGTCGGGTTACTCACAAAGGGAAACCCATCAGACTAACAGCGGATCTCTCTGCAGAAACCCTACAAGCCAGAAGAGAGTGGGGGCCAATATTCAACATTCTTAAAGAAAAGAATTTTCAACCCAGAATTTCGTATCCAGCCAAACTAAACTTCATACGCAAAGGAGAAATGAAATCCTTTACAGAGGAGCAAATGCTGACAGATTTTATTACCATCAGGCCCGCCTTACAAGAGCTCCTGAAGGAAGCACTAAATATGGAAAGGAAAAACTGGTACCAGCCACTGCAAAACATACCATATTGTAAAGAACATCGACACTATGAAGAAACTGCATTTGCTAACGGGCAAAATAACCAGCTAGCATCATACTGACAGGATGAAATTCATACATAACAATATTTACCTTAAATGTAAACAGGCTAAATGCCCCAATTAAAAGACACAGAGTGGCAAAATGGATAAAGAGACAAGACCCATCTCACGTGCAAAGACACACATAGGCTCAAAATAAAGGGATGGAGGAATATTTACCAAGCAAACACCAAACACCAAAAGCAATGGCAACAAAAGCTGAAATTGACAAATGGGATATAATTAAACTAAAGAGCTTCTGCACAGCAAAAGAAACTATCATCAGAGTGAACAGGCAATCTACAGAATGGGAAAACATTTTTGCAATCTATCCATCTGACAAAGGGCTAATATCCAGAATCTACAAGGAACTTAAACAAATGTACAAGAAAAACACAAACAACCCCATCAAAAAGTGGGCAAAGGATATGAACAGACACTTCTCAAAAGAAGACATTCATGCAGCCGACAAACATATGAAAAAAAGCTCATCATCACTGGTCATTAGAGAAATGCAAATCAAAACCACAATGAGATACCACCTCATGCCAGGTAGGATGTCGATCATTAAAAAGTCAGGAAACAACAGATGCTGGAGAGGATGTAGAGAAATAGGAATGCTTTTACACTCCCACTTTTGTTGGGAGTGTAAGTTATTTCAACCATTGTAGAAGACAGTGTGGCGATTCCTCAAGGATCTAGAAGTAGAAATACCATTTGACCCAGTGATCCCATTGCTGGGTATATACCCAAAGGATTATAAATCATTCTACTATAAAGACACATGCACACGTACGTTTATTGTGGCACTATTCACAATAGCAAAGACTTGGAACCAACCCAAATGCCCATTAATGATAGACTGCATAAAGAAAATGTGGCACATATACACCATGGAGTACTATGCAGCCATAAAAATGGATGAGTTCATGTCCTTTGCAGGGACATGGATGAAGCTGGAAACCATTATTCTCAGCAAACTAACGCAGATATAGAAAACCAAATATTGCATGTTCTTACTCAGAACTGGGAGTTGAACAATGATAACATATGGACACAGGGAGGGAAATATCACACACAGGGGCCTGTCAGGGGTGGGGTGCTAGGTAAGGGATAGCATTAGGAGATGTACCTAATGTAGATGACAGGTTGATAGGTGCAGCAAACCACCATGGCACGTGTATACCTATGTAACAAATCTGCATGTTCTATACATGCATCCCAGAACTTAAAGTATAATAATGATAAAAAAAAAAAACTGAATTAAATGTATTTATTGTAATTCTCTTTATTTTTTATTTTTTTTAGAGACAGGTTCTCACTATGTTGCCCAGGCTAGAGTGTAGTTGTGTGATCACAGTTCATTGTAATCTCAACCTCCTAGGCTCCAGCAATCTTCCCACCTCAGTCTCCCAAGTAGGTGGAACTACAGGCACATGCCACAATGCCCAGCTAATTTTTAAGTTTTTTTGTGGAGATGGAGACTCACTATGTTGCTTAGGCTAGTCTCAAACTCATGGCCTCAAGCAATCCCTCTGCCTCAGCCTCCTAAAGTATTGGGATTATGAGTGTGAGCCACAGCACCAGGCCTGTAATTCTGTTTAAAAAGAAGTAGATTGACTTTTGCAAAAGTTTTATAAATCATAACTGTTCGCATTTGTGTAGTTAGTCAAATGCTTTATATATACTACTTGTTTAATGCTTAAAATAGTCTCATAAAATACAGAGGCCAGGCAATATTACCCCCATTTAATATATGAGGAACTAGGGGTCAGGGAAGCCCATCTTGGGTCACACAAATAATAAATGGTAAAGCAGAAGCAAGAAATCATTCCTTACAAATTATAATTAATTGCCTCTTCCACTATATCACATGACAAAGAATGTGCAAATGGCCTTAGAGAACTCAATTGGCAAGAGATTTGCATATGAAGGATTCATGAAACCATTTTCTTCACTTTCAACGAGTAATGATTCTTAAGTTCACTTCGTTCCTAAAGAATAGGGCTGACTTTCAAACCAGTTTGAGATTAAAAGGCACTGGAGAAATACAAAACCAGACATTCCGTCTTACTCCTCAAAACCTCTGCCCTCTGGTATGTAGAAGGGAAGGAAGAACAAAAGTTCACATTTCAACAGTGTTCTCTGCATCCAAGGCTTCAAAATAAAAGCAATGATTCATTTCATTTATTCACAGTATTTTTGAGTACCTTCTGTGTTCAAGACACTATGCTAAGTTCTGGCTAAAATGTAGTTAATAAAACAAACACATTCTCAGTTCTTGTAAAAAGCTCATCTGGAAAAAATAGCCATTAAGCAACTATGCACATCAATTAACATTGTTACAATGATGATAACTCTCTAGAGGAAAGAACATTGTACTATTAATATAAAAACTGACAGGAAAGACTCAGTCTAGACCACAGGTAAGTCAATGAAAAAAGTCCTGAGGAAGTGACATTTGAACTGAGGCACATGGGTGAGCAGGAGTCAGTAAGAAGGCAAAAGTGGACAGTGTGTGCAAAGGCTTTAAGGCAAGAAGAAAGTTTTGTATCTGAGTAACAAAAAACAAGCTGGTTTGACTAGAACATGTTGAGCAGAGGTTAGTTACATTGGATATCGGGGAAGAAAATGGGGACAAGGCCTTGTGGCTACTGAACCAGACAGCCCTTCAAGAGTACCATGTCTGCCTTATGGAGGATGGATAGGAGGAGGAGCATGAGAGGATGTGGGGAAACTGGTCCAAAGGAGAGATCTTGGTGATTTGGATGGAGTCGTAGCAATGGAGATAGAGAAAAGAGCATGAATTTGAGATATTCTTAGAATTCAGAATCAATATAAGTTTGGTGAGTGACTAAAAGTTCCAGGTGTTAGGAACTGAGGTATCAAGGATGACTTCTCTGGCCAGGTGCGGTGGCTCACACCTGTAATCCCAGCACTTTGGGAGGCCGAGGCGGGTGGATCACCTGAGGTCAGGATTTCAAGACCAACCTAGCCAACATGGAGAAACCCTGTCTCTACTAAAAATACAAGAAATGAGCCAGGCGTGGTGGCAGGCGCCTGTAATCCAAGCTACTCGGGAGGCTGAGGCAGGAGAATTGCTTGAGCTCAGGAGGCAGAGGTTGCAATGAGCCGAGGTCATGCCATTGCACTCCAGCCTGGGCAACAAGAGTGAAACGCCACCTCAAAGAAAAGAAAAGAAAAGAAAAGAAATTTTTTCAGGTTTCCAATTTAAGTAGCTGAGTAGATAAAGCTTACATTTATGGAGAGAGATAGAGAAGCTGAGAGAAAGAGTAGATATAGCTGGAGAGTGGTGAGATATGGAAAAGAAGAACTCACTCACAGCTATCTTAAATTTGATATACACAGAATACATCCAAGTGGAGACTGTCAAGTAAGTAGATATTGATTCTGGAGGTTATGAGAGATGTTTGATCTGCGTAAAAAAATGTGGAGAGTTATTGACATTTATATAAGGCTTAAGACAATGGAAATGGATGCAAAAGCTTAAAGGGAAGAAGGATCAAACCTTGCAGGTGACAACACGAAGGCATAGCAAGAACAGATCCAGTAGGTAAATAAAAACAAAAGCCAGATGCAGTGGGTAGAAAAGGGAATGGAGGTGGAATAGTAAAGTAAAATGTTTGGAAGATGTTTTGAAAAGGGAGTGGTGTTGATGCTCTTGGGAGAAATATTTTACTAGTTATCAAGATGTGGAAGATTTGTCTGACATAGTACTCTTTTTTCCTACGAGTATTGGATTCACCTTAACGCAATGAGGAAGAAAACACACAAGAATAATCACGGGATTCTACTAAGAAACCACCATGCTAGGCAATATCATACCTGATTCCACATCAAGAGAGTATTTATCAATAGCCAAGTTCATGGTATTGTAGGCAGCGGTACAAAAATCTTCCAGAATCATGTACACCGCAGTGTTGACATTAGGAGGGACAGAATTGGCAAACTTCATTCGGCTGTTCACCACAATGCTGCCATTTCTGAAGTTGAGGATTTCTAAGTTCTGGAATCCCGTGAGATTTGACTGGAGATAAGGAACCAGCTACAACACACAAAAAGTGGTAAGTTTATTGACGGCGTTTCACATTTTGTTCAATACATACCCAAACAAAACAAAACAAAACAAAAACACAGGTAAGACCCTGCCTCACTTTTCCTAATTGTATTTTATCTACATTTAAACTGTTAATTAACAAAAGTATAAATTAGGAATGATTTGACAGTATAAACTAGAAATGCTATGCGATTTTCATAGTGATATTTAGGAATCCCATGGAATTCATACATAGTTTTAGACACTCAGAGAGTTTATTCTCTGTTTCACTGAAGGATCCCAACAGTGAAGGCGACATAGGTACCCACAAAACATTAGCTTCACAATAAAATGTGAAAAGAAATGTCAAACTTATTGTAGTCCCATAATTCATGAAAACAATCTTCCTTGTAAATTATCACATCATTCTCATGCCACTTTTGTGTTTTCCATTTCTTACATGTCTTACTGTTTTCTTTCCAACCCTAGGCCATGATACTATTTGTGAATGATAGGAAACGAATGTTCACAGCAGATCACACTTTCCCTGGCTCAGACTTTGTGTGCTAGAGGGGAGGAGGAGTGGGTCATACACGATTATTCATTAGCGCCCATGTTTCACTTTTTGTGCTTACCAATTCTAAGAATCTTTGCTCCAGGGCTTTATACTCCAAAGAGTTCTTATTAAACAGATCTTCTGAAAACATCATGTTAGTCACTCGGAGGCTGAAGAAAACCACCAAAGCTCCTGAAGTCTGGGTATAACTCAAGTCATCTCCTCCTTCTGTGGGCCAAGCCACACTAACCATCTCTGTGGAGTGAACACTTGTAGACATTTCCACATAACTACCAACCTTGCCATTTTGCTCTTGGACTAGCTCAGGCTGATAGTAATCTGTGCCTATCCGGTCCAGTTCTAATGAAATATCCTGTACACCCATAATTACTTCATCCTCTAGCAGGGTGGAGATTGTGGTTGGAGGCAATTTGGTAGACTGTGTCACAGAAGCTTTCAACCAGAGTCTGTCAGTACTCTGTGGTGTACTTGCCAATGTGTCTCTGGACAATTTCTCTAGGGAAGAAGTTCTTGTCGAAACTCTCTCTGATTCTGGCAATATAGTCCACAAAGGTTGCATATCTGGCTTTACCATTGAAACCTCGCTGTCAAACCATTCATAGTTGGATGACTCGGTAGTTTGTTCCGTATCCTCCCTTAGGATGGCATCTGCCTGATCTGATATTTCAGTAGAGGCAGAGATTGCTACAGATGTCAGTATAAGAGGTGCTTTGGTAACTGAGTAATCATCAACACCAGGTACTTCTGATATGTGCTTGGGGAGGGTTAGAGATGCAGATTCAGTTGCAGTATCTGCGAAGATGGGCACAGCAGGCCCACTAAGAGGCTCTTCCTCTGGGAAGTGTGTGGATCTATCATCATGTTCATATTTTGAGTGCTTACTAATTTGGTCTGTGGAATCCATTTTGTCAACTAAAACTAGCTTCTCGTCTTCAATCTCAGCTGGCAAAAGTGAATCATCATCTTCAAGCCATGGCTTGGACAGCGGTTCAGTGCTCTTCTCTGATGAAGTCTCACTCCATGGCCAAGTAATCAGATCTACTTTTTGCCCTGATCCTGAACCTAAACCACTGTCAAGTATTAACTCTTTTTCCATGGATGCATCTGGCAGGAAAGGGCTCACTTTTAATTGATCTTTGACTTTGGAGGTCAAGGAGTCCAAGCCAAAAGGTATAGAAGAGGTCAGATACGGTGAAGATGTTAAGGACACATCAGAGTCTTCCATGGATGGTATTGTTTCTTTTGGCACAGGTTGAGTGAATGAACTTGAAGGCAATGAATCAATAGAAAGAAAATCTTCTGACTCTTCAACATTGGCTAATCCTAAAAATAAAGTTTTCCATTAATTAATCTACAGAGTTGCCAAAATATATTCCTAGTTCTTCTAGTTCTTCTAATAAAATTAGTTTCCTATTTTTTCCCTGTGAAGTTAACAGGGGCAATTGTTGACTTTTGTTTTTCTATATCTAGCAAACAAAAGGAAGATCTGATAACATGTTTGTAATATGGGACAGTCACTCATGAATATTATCTCCTTCTCGAGGATAACAAGACCTTGACTATTGAAATAATCTTCAAACGCTTGTTTTTTTTAATTCCATGAAAATAAAGAACTGCTAGTAGTAATTTTGATTTGAAAAAATCCAGCAGTCATTTAGGAGGAAAATTCCCTGAACATTGTGCTTCTCTTTGAATTCTCATTTTCCCTGTTATGTTTATTGTCTATTATCCTTCAGATTCACCCAATATTCACAATCCTGAATTCATTATTTATATATTTGCTCATCTTCCTCTTTTCACATGTAAACTCCATTTCTAAGTCACATTTATTTTTCCTCTCCTCCACAACATCTAGATCATCTATTTCATTTTCACTTCTTTATCTCTGCTGTGGCTGCCATGATTTAGTTTCTTCCCTTCACAATACTACTACAAGCAAGAATCTTTAGACTTGGCCCCCACAACTAATTGTATTATAACCCAGTTGAATAATCTTCTTTGATACTATTTATTACTCCAATATTTAAGTAAAGTGGTTATTTAATAGTAGTAGCAGTCATTTAACTAAACTATATACCCTTCGATATGACCTTCAAAATATCCGTTAATTGATCCCCACCCCAGTTCCCCAAGTTTATTTCTTATTATTTACCTATTTGGACTCTCCATTCCAACAAATTAAATTTGATTGTTTCCTCTCACAAACAATTTTACCAAGACATTTTACCCCTAATGAATACTACTATGTTTTTTTCATAGCCATAGTCTCTTCCTCTCTCTAAAAACCCTGTCATCAGATACAAGAAGAAGTATGAAAAGCGATTAAAGTTTCTCACCATCTTCTACCAAGTGAGATCCAGAAGTCCTTTCCTCAGAAGCCACAGGCAAGCCAGTCTGAAGCACTGCCGGGGTGACAGAATGAAGAGTCAAGCTGCTAACCTCTAAAACCTCTGGGGAAGAACTGAGGCCCATCTTCGAGGGAAAGGCTAATTTGTGTGTAGACACTAAATCACCCAAAGGACTTTCTGACCAGAGTTCCCTGCCAGTGGCTGAGGGAGGACCAGAGCTGAAATCAAGTGGTGGAATACTGCTGGTGGTGGATTCATCTGCTGAGGGCCATGCAGCTTGAAAGGTATTATCCTGGGGGGAAAAAAAGGCTAAATCATATCATAGATAAAAGAAACATATAAAAAGTGATTTTAAATACCACCTATCTGTCTATATTCCCAGATTTTCTAGGGACAAGGAGGCAGTGTATTAATAGTATTGGGAGTAGGGGGAGACATGGGCTCCAGAATCAAACAGATTTATAGTCAAATTCCAATATCTAGAGAAAAACTATATCACCTCTCACCTGAAAAGGAAGGACAGATGAGGTAACATATTTTAAAGCCCTCAAACAAAATGAATTTATGAGAGAACATGTTTTTTTTTTCTTTAGATGGTTCATTTTCCTCTGTGTTTTTAGCTTAAATGACTTTAAATACATAGAAGTTACTGTTATCTGTAACTTGTTGGCAAAGATCTAAGTCCATTGCCCACAGCAGGAAAGAACAACTGGCAATTTTATTCATCGTTCTGAAAAGATAATTAGTTAATGAAGGCCCTCTAGTTTGGTCAGAAATGTCACCACAACAAAATGTAGTCTGGTTACCTCAAATGAATAGCCACTCCTGTAAAATGGTATCACACTTATGAAACATAAACAATTTCCTCTTTCTAGTGATGTTTTACTAATGTACTACTAATCTTATCTTAAAATGTAGTTCAGAAATGGAGAAGTATACAGAAACACAAACCTTGAACATGTTAATTATTTAATTTTATGAAGAACTGTCTATGTAAATGTACAATAATCAGCCAGCCACAGTGGCTCACGTCTATAATCCCAGCACTTTGGGAAGCTGAACCAGGAGGATCGCTTGAGGCTAGGAGTCCAGTCCGGGTAATATAACAAGACCCCATCTCAACAACAACAAAAAATTAGCTTAGCCAGGCATGGTGGCACACACCTGGAGTTCTAGCTACTTGGGAGGCTGAGGGAGGAGGATCACTTGATCCTGGGAATTCAAGACTACCGTGAGCTTTGATCAACCCACTGCACTACAGCCTGGGCTATAGAGCAAGACGTCGTCTCAAAAAAAAAAAAAAGTTTAACAATACTGCTAAGAGGTAAAATGGCCACGGTATTTGGCTGGAGTTTATATAATTTATTCTGGATTCTGAATAACAAAGATAGAGAAGTACAATCCACATGGAAAAAACTCATAAAATATATCCTGGATATATGAAAACTGAAAAAGGAAAAGAGAAAAGAACAATCCTTTTCAGTCCTAAGAAGGTATTTGAGGTCGGGTGTGGTGGCTCACGCCTTTAATCCCAGCACTTTGGGAGGCCAAGGCAGGTGGATCACCTGAGGTTAGGAGTTCGAGGTCAGCCATGACCAACATGGAGAAACCCCATGTCTGCTAAAAATACAAAATTAGCTGGGTGTGGTGGCACATGCCTGTAATCCCAGCTACTTGTGAGGCTGAGGCAGGAGAATCACTTGAACCTGGGAGGCAGAGGTTGCGGTGAGCCAAGATTGCACCATTGCACTCCAGCCTAGACAATGAGAGCAAAACTCCGTCTCAAAAAAAATAAATAAAAAGGTATTTGAATCACATGGAAGCTTTTGAAAAACACCAATTCCCAGGGCTGACACTCAGAAATGTTAACTTAATTGGTCTGGGAGGAGAACCTAGACATGGGTACTTGTAAAAGTTCTCTAGTAGAGGAAATGGCTGGATCATGTTCTGGGCATAATATTCCAGCCTGTGTTTCTAATATACTTCTTCAGTTGCTAAATGATTTTATTTCTTATCAACTGGAACCTTTAAGAAATTTCCCATATTTATAAGTCTATCAAAAGACTAGAATTCATGTTATACCTATGAACAAAATGAAAACTACGAATAAGAAATGCTGAATCTAACCTCCTCCCCCCACTCCAGGAGACTCCTATCAGCAATAGTAAATTTGCACTGACAGTCTCAACCCTAATATGCTTTTTGAACAAAGCACACAGTTTTAGGGTGGCTAACTAGAGTTCAGTCTATGGCCATGAAATAAAACAGAACATACTGGCCTATGAAGACAGCTAACCCAAAACAAGGTGATATGGTTTGACTGTGTCCCCACCCAAATCTCGAATTTCCACATGTTGTGGGAGGGACCTGGTGGGAGGTGATTGAATCATGGGGGCAGGTCTTTCCCATGCTGTTCTCGTGATAGTGAATAAGTCTCATGAGATATGATGGTTTTATAAAGGGGATTTTCCCTGCACAAGCTCTCGGCTCTTGTCTACCACCATGTGACATGCGCCTTTCACCTTCTGCCGTAATTGTGAGGCCTCCTGAGCCACGTGGAGCTGTAAGTCCATTAAACCTCTTTCTTTTGTAAATTGCCCAGTCTCAGGTATGTCTTTATCAGCAGTGTGAAAACAGACTATTACACAAGGCCTAATTAGTCTTTTATGCTTTGTCTTCACAGTGCCCCTTGTCTCTCTGTCAAAGAGCTGTGTGAGAAGGCTTTGAACTATACACTCTCACAGTCACAGATGGGGGACCATGAGGCAAGAAACCACCAGGCGTGTCCTACTTTGTCCCTTCCCCTAGTGACAAATGCACAGGAAAGATGGTAATAACAGAAGGTCATTGGTTCTATAGAGAGTTACCCACAGTTTCATCTACCATCTTTAAACTAAAAGCACTCTGTCAAACAATCTAATTTTCTTTTGTGGAACTCAGTTACAACATCACTTCCTGCCTTGTCCATGTGTTTTCATTGGTTCCTATTTTAAGTGGGTCACCATGCTGATTCTTCTGTATTTGTCACCACCACTTCAGATCCTTCTCTTCCTGCCCTCTGCCCTAGGAGGCTGACCCTGTGATCTGCACCACCCTTGCAAATGCTGCCTTGCATTTGTTTTCTGTTTCAGTTTGGCCAACGGGAAGCATAAGCAGATCAAAGGACAGGGGGAAGAGAGGTCAAGGTATGTCTTCCCTGCTTCCTCCAAGCCTCAATACTATGTGTCTAGCATAGTTGTGCTTCTCCCTCCACAATTACAGCTCCAGCTGTCCATGGGCTCTGGTAACAGCATTTCCTCCCCTTCCTCTGTAATCCAGTGGATGGTAGTGGTAATTGCTTCCCACTGTTGTTAGTCTCTGCATACCTCAACATTCTTTTTATGCTCCCTTAAGCCTATCCACATCTCCATTAGTAGATTCTTCTAGATGATTCTGTTACTGCTGAGACCCTGGATGAGTGATATTATGCAAAGGTGCCATCGTTTTATAATATACTTCATTTAAAAATCCATTAAAGTTTAAGTCATTTCTGTCAAAAAGTGTTAGACAATCCAAAATGAAATATAAATGCCCAGCAAATAAGGAATGAGAATCACTTAAAACAACAACATGAACCAAAAATGATATCATTCTGGCTAAATATAAATTTAGCCAGAAAATAAAAATCTGGAAAGGAAAAAGGAGAGTGATAAAAAGTATATGATGCAATGTTAGCCAACATTTTTGGCAATGTAGCTTTGGCTAAAAAAAAAAAAAAGAAAAGAAACAGAAGCAAGATATATCTAGGAATTAGACTGGAGTCTAATAACCAAATCTCCTGAATCTGTTGAAGTGAAATGTATGAAAGAAAAAGCAAAACATCTGTAAAGAAAGAGGAAGCCAGAGGCCATCATCAAATGACTAGATACAATTGCAAAACAACCTATAGAGAAAGAGAAAGATCTCAGGACACAAAATTCCCTCTTGGGGAATCTCCTAACAGAAGTGCACCTGAGGATAAGAAGACATGTTTCATGATTCAGGACAAAAAAAAGAAAAAGAAGATCTAATTGGAGAGATGACTTCTGGCATTTTTCTAGTAAACTTTAAGAGCATGCAAGTCTGGGCAACAGAGTAAAACTCTGTCTCTACAAAAAACATTAAAAAATAACTGGGTGCCTTGGTGCACTCCTATATTACATTCCTATAGTACTCTGGAGGCTGAAGCAGGAGGATCACTTGAACCCAAGGAGTTTGAGGCTTCAGTGAGCTATGATCACACCACTGCACTCCAGCCGGGGTGACAGAGCAATACACTATCTCAGAAAACACCATGCAATTACCAGGAGTAGAGTTAACCTTACATTACTCTATTCAGTAGAGGTGGCTTACAATTGCTGACCTGTGTGCAGAGTGCTCCTACATAACTTACCACCAAAGAGAATAAAGCTGGTTCATATTTCTGCCTAGAGGGTCTAAGTTATTCTGAGTCCTCACGAACAGAGATAGAGCAAGAGTTTATTTCCAGAGAAATGGAAGACAACAAATTAAAGTCCAGAAAGTGAAAGGCAAAAAAGTTAAGTAAAAACACCAGCTCTTGTCTTGCCAAAGGCTCGTGTGCTTTATGAGGCCATCCTTTGGCTTGTAAAAATCTTATGTTGGGAAGAGGGGCTGAGCATGCACATGTATGTGAACATAACAAAATTATCACATTTTACACTTAGAAGGACTCAAGAACACATGTAGTATAACCATGCCTATTAAAGAGAGGGAACTGAGGATCATAGAAGTGAAATGCTCAAGGACACACAAAAAAAGAGAAAAAAAAAACAGACTGGAAGCAGCCAAGTCTCTAGATTTCTCAGTGCCAGTGCTTTTCCCACTAACAGCTATTCATCCAGAGGTCTCTACAAGTGTATATTCCCAAGTGGTAAAAGGATTCTCAGAGGAGAAACTAGAGCAAACAGACTTGGCAGTCCATGTGCTCATCTGGGTTAACATATTCCACAGGTTTATACAACCCAGGTCAACACAGATGGAGGGAGTGTGGGCAGCCATCTCCTAATATTTATCTGCTCTATGGGATATGGAGGCTGTTTACATAGAAAAAAAGTTTCTAGCCTTCCCCTTTATTTTTCTAGGACTGAAAATTACATTTGTAGTCAGGGAAAAGAAGGCCATTTGCTCAATACCAAGTTCTGTTCTTCAATAAAGTAGTTACAATGATGATGATCATTCCATAAGAGGGAATTAACTTTATTCCTTTTAATTATATAAAACTACTTCCAGATATGTGTTAAAGTTACTCATATATTCTTGCAAATTCCAAATGTACTTTACAAAAAAACTCAAGTGAGATAGCTTAAGCCCTTCAAGCCATGCTTAAGAAATTGAGTTTTATCAGATGGCGCGCATAACCTGACACACCTTAGGAAAGCAGCTGAATCCTCAACGAAAAAGAAATCCTCAAGCAGTAATATACCGTTTCAGGGTATCTGTAAACAAAATGCCTTTTCACTTCATAAAAAATTAAAAGTGAAACAATATATAAAATCTTTTCAAAAGTCAAGTCACAGACAACATAAAATGTGAAAGTAAACAACTTGACTTTTCAAATAAAGAAGAAAGACCATCCCTTCCAAATAAGTATTCCCTAAAAACTGGCATGGCAATGAAGCTTTCTTATACATTTTGAAAAGTTAACACATACATGCCAGGAATAGCCCTTCATTAATTTTTCTATCCATAGATGTTTCCATAGTAACAAATTTAACTTATGCTTTCTTTCAGTTCAGTGTAGTATATTGACAACTGTATTATATTGGCCAGTTTCATTTCTGCTACTGCCAATTGAAAAGCTTGTTAGTCCTAAAGAAAGCACACTGTACAAGTGATTTTCCAAGTCAGGGTGCCAGAAAGGTGTCAAATTCCATTTCCCAACATTCCTAGCTCTAAAATAACATTTTTTTTTACTCTTTGAATAAAGCCTTTATTACTAATAATAAAAACAATAAAATGATTAGTAATATAATTATTTCAGCACTGTATATAAAATAATTTTTTAAAATAAAATCTAGCGGGGGAACCCACCTCACTTCTATGGTAGAGTAAAATCTTGCTAACAGTTGGCAAGGGTGTGAAGAAAGGGAGGGAAGGAATAAATTAAAAAGAAAGTAATAACTAGACATTTCTAATTAATCATTCCTTGTTTTCATGTCTTATCATCTCCCATTAACATTCTAATGTTTCCTTAAATTGTTAATGAATGCCCTACAGTAATCACTATTCAAAAAAGTAATGAGTTGGCATAAATGCAAATGAAAGCACTGCAACATAAATGAACAAGTGAGCCTACTGGTGCTTGCTATCATTAAGGGGCAGCCACAGCCGAGCTCCAGCCACTTTCTGCCACAAGGGAATATGAACTTAACAGTAGCAGATCTTCCTGGTATTCAAAAGAAGCCAGAAATCTGCATTTTTATGTAAAAATCTCCTAGTTTTAAAATATTGACTTATTTTTTTTTAATTTGGTCCCAAGCTGCACGTCTATAGTTGGATCCAGCTAGTCTCCAGTTTACATGCTCTGGCTTATATAGAAATTCTCATCTTCACAATATAATTCTAAAATATCATCACAAAGCTTCTCCTGTGGTTAGAGAATGTGATTAAAAGCGGGAGAGTCGTGGTGCTGTCATCGCTCCCTGTACCCTGGATCGACCTCTAGGACAATGTCTGCATCACCTTGTTTAGAAATCTGTCTACTACCACCAGACTAGAAATTTTTGTAGGCAGAGCCACACCTTATTTGTCTTAGTTTCACAAGCGCTTGGCACATAGAAAGCACAAAACAAACATACTTAAATGAATGAATAAGTGAAGGAATAAATACACACCAAATGAATGTACTCTCTGTAAATCTCTTCTAATCTATTTTGTCCAATATGTAACTCAGTGAAAAGATTGTTTTTAGTAATTCTACATGGTAATAATGAGTTACTCTGTAACCTAGTAGAAGAAATGGCTGCAGAGATTAATGGTTACATGAATTAAGGGCAGGCTTTCTGAATTTCCATCGCTCCATTAAAGTCGAGAAACAAGTAATTCAAATAGCTGATATGAGACAGAAAATAAATTTTCAGAGGGAAGAAAAGCAAGGAATGTCGATGAGAAGGGAGTCCCCTTACTGTTTCTATGTGATAACAAAAGATTCCTGTATTCATTGTAGACAGGTAATTCTGTAGTGGTTTGTGGTTGTAGATGTTATCATTGTTGTTTAAACTATGCTGTTTCTTTCCTACTGCATAACTCCCTACAAGTGAAGTGGCAAGTGGAGGTTTAAGGGGAAGAGGAATTCCTAATGCAGCTGGGTGGTAAGAACAAAAAGGAAAGTTCGTCCCATGCTGTTTCTATGCAAGCGGGAGTTTTCAGTCCAGGTTACAAGGAGGCCTGATTTAGAGTCCCTGTCATCCGTCAGCTAGCAGATATGCTTCTTTCTCTCCCTTCCGTACACACACTGTTCTATGTGCTTCACAGTGTAACCTTTTTTTCACTATAATCATTGAAACCAAAAATCTACGCTCTATACCTAGTACATCAATTTATCATCTTGGCTATAAAATCTATTTCTGGGTAACTCTCAGAGAACAACTCAGCGGGCACTTAATAGCTTAATTATCACCGAACAAGTAGGAACCATAAATAAGTTTTCTACCCTGTGTGGAGTTTGGCAATGCAGACTTTATTTCACCACTGCAGAAGGCTTAAATTTTCTGAACCAACACTTGGTACCTATGAGCTGACACCTATGAGTAATGGTCTAGGGATGATGCAAGAGAATAACTGAAATGAGAACAGCTTGGGAAATGTATAATGCCAAAGTAAGCAGGTGAGGGAAGAAAGAAGAGAAGCTTGAGGGCCTAGTTCTAGCATAAAATATAAAAACATACCAGAATAGATGATGGCGTTGCCTGAAGACTTGAACTTTGGGTGTTCCAAACTAGATCTTCAGTTTGGTGACGCAAAACTCCTCTCACTGAGGAAAGAACAACATTAGAGAACATTTTTAGTTGAGGCCGTACTGTATTTGAGGTGCAGGGACAACTGAAAGCCAAGTTCTTCCTCTTCATAGTTTAGATTTTAGCAGAACATACGGGACACACTTACTTAGAAAATATTTATTACTTTATTCAGATATTTTATTTATATTAGCACAATCTGCCTGAATTATAAGAATCTAACATAAAATAAAGATTCTTCCCATTATTACATTTAGGACATCCTCTATTACTTCCTTTCCTTTCTCAAGTCAGTTTTTATTCTGTTCAAGATTCCTATGAAGCGCTTATTTTTAAATTAATTTTTAAGTAAAAAACTTGTACTAAATTTCAATTCATTTGGTTTATGCTAAGAATGGTAGAAAAGTATGCAAACATAATTGCCTTTTGGGAAGAAAGTACCTTTGAAAACTGAGCTAGGACACCAAAAATCTTTATCACTGTAATGATATTAAAGAGCAACATAGAGAGTAGATTATATAATTTAATTCAACAAAAATTTAATGAATCCTTGCTAGTTACCACAGACTTTACCAAAGTTGAGGCTATAAACATTAATAAAGCCAAGTTTCTCTTCTGGAAGCATTGCATATATCAGGGAAATAAACACAAATTCTAAAACAATGTAAGGGGCATATATACAATGTATGGTGACACAGACAAAGAAGCAGCTGATTTTGCCCACAGGGGAGAGAAAATCAATAAAAGCTAAAAAGAAGGGATTGCCAGGAGAGTGATCTGGTGTATGCAACCAAAAATAGAAGTAGAGTCTCTTTATCCACCTGTTCTCACTGGCCTGACATAACAGGAATCAAGCAAAGGTCAAAAACCCTATTTGGCTTACGTATTTTCCAAAACTTTTAAAAACTATGTATACAATTATCTTATCTTCTATGAAAAATAAGCTCCACAAGATCAAGAAGTGATATGGTTTGCCTCTATGTCCCCACCCAAATCTCATGTTGAGTTGCGATCCCAAGTGCTGGAAGTGGGGCCTGGTGGAAGGTGATTGGATCATGGGGGCAGATTTCCTCTTTGCTGTTCTCGTGATAGTGAGTGAGTCCTGATGAGATCTAGTTGTTTAAAAGTGTGTGGCACTTCTCTCTCTCCCTCTCTCTCTCTCTCTCTCTGTCTCTTCCCCTGCCTCCCTTCTGCTCCACCATGGCAAGACGTGCTTGCTTGCCCTTCACCTCTTCACCTTCTGCCATGATTTTAAGTTTCCTGAGGCCTTCCGGCCATGCTTCCTGTACAGCCTGTGGAACTGTAAGTCAATTAAACCTCTTTTCTTCATAAATTACCCAGCCTCAGGTTCTTTACAGCAGTGTGAGAATGGACTAATACAAGGAGGATCATATCTTTTGAGATAATGATCAAGTTACATAGAAAGCTGCCACCATTCAGAACTCTGAAGTTGGCCTGACAATAGAAATAAACTTTAGAGACAAACTTCTGAGTAATTGAAATATACATCTAATGAAAGCCTAAGGCACTTGAATTAGTTGGTATTAGATATTGTAAAGCTTTTGTTGAACTTGCTTACAAATTCTAAGAAAGTCGTTTACCTCTTTTCAGGACACCTTTATGAAAGTAGTTCCACCCACAGGCTCCACACAAAAGGAAGACCTTGCAATACTGTTTGTGGATGTCGTTTCCTAAGCAACCTCTGTTTATTGTAGACCTTAATCTTCATGCCATTCTCCTACCACTCCAGTTACTGACCTTGGTGTTTGCACCTTCTGCTCAATGTCAGTTCTTAACCCACTTAGGTCATGATCTCCTAACTATATCTTTTCTCTGTCTGATCCCAATATCCTGATGCCTAGAATCTTCTGCCCATATGCCGTCCCTATGGTTAGCCCCAGCTAATCTCTATTAGCATTGCCAGAGGGACTTCAGCAGTTTCAGATTATAACAAGCTTCTTATCTGTTCACTGTTTTATCTAGCCCTAGTATTCCAGCAGAGATTCAACAATGACAAAGGAGTATATGAAGAAGTGAGCGCAGGATACTTACTCCAAAATATAAAGGCTCCCTAATGTTTCAGAATGAATGGTCCTATACCACCCTCCTCCACTGAAGAGAGTGCTTCTCCATCTTAAAGTCCTATGTAATTCATATAAAGCCCAGACCACTTTGTGACCCTGTCCCAGCAGAGTGTCACATTAAAAAAAAAGGTTAGTCCAGCAGCCAAAATAAGTTGAAAGCAATGTAAAGTTTTGGTCTGGAAAAAAGAAAGAAAGAAAAGAGAAGAAAAGAAAAGAAAGAAAGAGAGAGAGAAAGAAAGAGAGAGAGAGAGAAAGACAGAGGCAGAGACAAAATCTTATTTGGGAAAAAAGAGATTAAATCACATGCAGTAAAATCTTATTAAAAATTTTTTCTCTCCCTTTCCCTTTCTCACTTTCACACACACATATATACACACACATATATACACACACATATATACACAAATACACACACACACACACACACACACACACACACACACACACAACTGCCTGGAAAGACAAGACTCTTCTTTGTCTCTCTAAGAGTTCTCCTTCCCTACCTTGCCTTTTAAATCTACTATTTTCTTTGATTATTAATTTTCTGATCTTCCTGTGTAAATCCAACAAGCCTCTCTGGCTTCTCTAGTGTCTATTTTTGTTCATTTGTTACACACACACACGCACGCACACACACACACACGCACACACACACACGAACACGGCTAGGTAGTAGCTGCCTGAAAGGACAGGACAGAGGCTCTTTTCTCTTTAAAATGTGTGGCAGCTACAGAGGCTGTAAAAATGCATCATTAGTATTGCCTCACTTGTAGATTCTCCTCCTCGGCAGCTGGTATTTCTCCCATGCTGTCACTTCAGTAATGCATATTCCACTGAACATTTTAAAAGCTAAACTACCAATGAGTAAAGAAATCATGGAGAATAGAAGCAAATGCAAAGTAGCAAGTGAGTTAGCAGGATACCGTGGCCCTGATGAGTTAAGATGCTGCATACTAGTAGCCAGAATCTTAGCAAGTTTTAAGTCCAAGGTTGACTGGGCACCCTGTAGCCTCCAAATCCAGGTTAAACACCCTCTTCTTCACGATCTGTCATATCCACCTGTTCATTATGGATCATAACAGGATCTCCACAGCGATCTGAATTTAAAGTCAGTATTGGATTATCCGGGATTCCGCACGGCACCCATTATCACTTCTTCTTTGACCTAGATCTCCCATTGCCTTTCTTGAGCTCTTCCTTTTTTTCTACACTCTGATTTTTAAGCCTTTACTAGCTGACTTACCTCAGAGAGTTCATGTCTCAGTTGTCAGGGAAGCATTATAGCCTGTTTCAGTACATACTACCAAGTGCTACTTTCCTTTTTCTTATACTTTGCTCCTATTTCTCTAAACTATTTCTAACTGCCACTTTCCACACTCTGTGGCCTTTTGTCTAAAAATATTCCAGAAAGCCCCTGATTAATCTATCCAAAAGAGCTGCACGGCTAAAGCTCCATTCATATCAGGTTGACTCCTGTCTCATAAAGTCTAGAGAATGGTAAGAACCTTATATATTTTGGGAAATTAGTTTACACCAGAGCGTACTGGAAAAGAAACTATACAAGGACTTCATGATGGATATAAACTCACCATTGATAAGCTGCAGGGAATCAGGATCTGGATTCAAGGAAGAGTTCCCCAGCAAAAAATTCTGCTGCAATGTCTCAGCAATATAATCTCTGAAGTTACTGATTGTATAAACAACAGTGGGTTTATCGTCCAGTTCCACAAGGCCATGGTTTTCCACCTTGTTGGAGTGAAGGCTGATGAGGTCCCAGGTGGTATTGCTAATGGCCTCACCGTTGAAGGTAACTGCATAGTAAACATCTACGCCACTATAGATGGAAAGAGAGAACAGATTAGGTTCAGCTAAGGAAGCACAAAGAAAGGATCATTGAACCCATGAAGAAACAAATATTGGACCCAGAGGGGGAGTCTCAAAGAGCATGGATTCCATCACTTTTCTCTGAAAACCCTGGACAATCTTTTGCCATCCTCTCCTCCTTCCCAGAGAATGAGGGGTCATAGCTCTAAGAATAGGGAAAAGAATTGTAAGGAGGCCACAGAGGCAACCCTACAGAATGATCTGAGCATCTTCTTCCCCTACGTTCTCACTTCTTTCCTCTTTCAAAGGCAAGTCCTCCGTCTTCACTGTCAACCTACTTCTTCTTTTCCTATTAGCATGTCCCCCCCTGCCTTTTTAAAAACAGTCTTTCTAATTCCTCTTGACAGTGCAAAATCCTCTCACATCACTTCATTGTTGTTGTTAGATGAATTATGTACTGAAACATAGTTATCTATTGTGGTAGGAATATTATGAAAAACTTGGTACTAAAGCAAATTGATGATTATTTTCCTTTAAAATGTTGTGCTGGAGTATTTTCTAATATGACAATTCTTTCAGAAGACATACTTTGGTTTGATAACCCAGACAATTTACAGTTCTATAAAGTTTAAGACTAAATTGTAAAAACTATTATGAAGTAATTTTTTTCTTGGCCTAGTAGGAAAAAAATCTCTAAAGTTATATTTTACTACCCTCCAGGGCATTAACCAATTTTGTATGCAACTTAGTAATCTGTTCCGAATTGACTATATGAATTTCTCTTTTTCAGATACTCTAGAAACAAGCTCTCTCTCTCTCTCTCTCTTTTTAAAGCTAACTCCCTTATTAGTGAATTATGTAAAACTTCAACAAGTACTAACAAACAGCACTTGTCTGGGAATTAGGCTTTTTCACCATCAACCTTTCCACAAGCAAACAAAGAGGAGACTTCTTGGAACACAGGACAGAAAGACAGAAAATAAATAAGTATGAGTTGATGTGTTGACATTTTCTTAACTAGTCTTTTGGAGAAATAACATCAGAACATAAAATTTTAAACCAAATAAAAATACTCCTCTAGACTCCAACTCAGATTTCTCTAACTAAAAGCTAACAGTTTGTAAGTGCTGATAATGTGACAGGTATTTTACATGCTTTATCTCATTTAATTTTCATAATAACCTGATGAAAGATATTTTAGCTTCAGAATATTGTTAAGGAAACAAGCCCTTAGAGCAGTTAAAAGACTTCCTTTAGATTTCATAACATGTAATATGTGGCAGTCATAATTTCAACACAGATCTGTCCATCTCCAGCCCCTACATTCTGAACTACTATGCTACCCTCTCAGTAGCTTTAATTAAACTATTACCCAAAAAAGTAATTATGAGGACAGCTCAATACCAGTCATCACTGTGGCTTCCAGCCAGTCTCTGCAGCACATCCATCATAGGCAGTAAGTACCCAGCAAGCCACACCGAGATCCCTCCAGAGGAAAGGACAACACTACCTTCCAAGAGACAAACCACTCAAGGCAGACATGCAGTAAAAGCAATTTGCCACTTTCAGACATTCCACAGCAGCAAACTAGTCTCAAAACAAAGCATAAAAATAAAAAATGAAAAATTGAATAAAATTTAAACTAACGTGCTTCTTCCTCTGAACTTATATATCCTCACGTATTTCTTTATTTTAGCCTTCATTGCTTTGTGCAAAGATTTTGTTCACAGTGACGGTGTCTCAGTCTCTCCTTGAGTTTCTATCCCCAGTGCTCAGTTTGGTGCCTAGCACAGAGAGGTACCCAGTGCCTACTAGACGAACAGAAATATATACTTGCCTGAATGTAAAAAGAAACCTGCAGCATAATCAAGGTATTTACAGATCTAAAGGAAAGTACCAACATAATAAGGATGACATCATAGAGTATAGGAAAAAAGAAATTAGTCAGCTCATTGATGTTACTAGTTAGTGGAAAGCTTCTGACCAGTATGTTGGGAGTTCCTTGGGAAATAGATCCCTAGGTTGGAAATGGCTACAATAAGCTATCATGGCTAGATGATACTGGCTGCTGAGATCATCCAACTTTCACTTTTTGATTTCAAGCTTGTAAAAGAAACTTTTGATTATAACTCCCTACAAATTTTCCTATGAGGAAAGAATGCATGAGCCAGTCAATGCTATAATAATTGATTGGTCTGTTGGCACATATATTTCTCATTTTTAAATAGATCAATAGGCATCCTAGAGACTTCATTGTCTTTTATGGTTTGGTAAGCATGACTGGCCTCAAGAGACTTCTCCTTCCTGGGAGCTCTGGTCTGGACCTGGCCTGGCCTACGCAGCACAGATCACACACCCTGGACTGCAGGGAAAGCCATAAAGGTGACACTCCCACCTGCCATACAAGCAAGCAGCCGGGCCTCTTTGATGTTCCTGTCTTATTCTGAGTGACGTCAATACTGTTTTCTTCCCAGATATGATAGGATACCTCTTCTAATGCAGTGGTTCAGGGCTCTTAAAAGTAATAACTGAGCACTTTGACACCCTGATGCTCTAAGTAGTAAAAACATCTGCTTGTCTCTAGAACTTCCCTCAATCCTCTAAGCAATGAAAGTATTTCAATTTTGCACATCTGAGAATGTTGATTCATAGGTAATTCCCAATATTATTTATAAAGAAATCAAAACAGTAAAATATGCTAAAATATCAAATGATGGTTACAAGATAGAATCAAACAATAAGAGGGTCACCTACTGATCAGAACTCATCACACCATATTCCCCCTTGCTCTTGATGAGCCTTCAGTCATTCTGATAGACTCGCAGACCATAGGCACCTGCTCTGTTTCTGGTCTTTTCCTTCTCTCTGCAATGCCTCTTATTACCTCCCAGCCCTTATATCTTCCACATACACATGTACACACACATATAGATACCTTCTTCACCTGGCTATTTCTTTTTTACTTCAGCTTAGCTGTCATCTCCCAGGGAAACTTCTTTTTAACATGAAGACGTGATTGGTGCTCATGTTCTATCTCCCCAACAACTTTATAAGCACAATTATTTTTTGGCTCTATGTCCCCACCATCTAGCACAATGCCTGGCTCATAGTAGTTCAATATAGGCTTGTGAAAATAATGAAGAAACAAATGGTCAATTTTGTTCCCTAACGTAGGCAGATAAGACAATTGAATGTATGCCACTTAAACAACGGTACATGATATGCCTGACTTAATCTGAAGCATTTTCAGACTCTAAATATAACAGAGCAATTTTTAACCCTAAAGAACATTCATATTAGCTTCATATATTTGCATCTTCTGGTTAATAATTTTAGAGACATTGTTTCCTGGCCACAGCCCAGCTCTGTAAGGATGTGCATGCTCTTCCAAGTCTTAGAGTGATGGACCATATCGACTTCTCCAGAAAGGTGGGTTTCTTTTTGGGATTTTTGCACAACCTATTAAACTTACTTCTAGCGTAAATATGATTCTAAGATGAAAAAAAAAACTATAAGAAAAAAGGAAAAAGAGGGCGGAAGAAAGGTTATGTCAGTTAGCACTTCAGTTGGTTCTTAGGTTATGCAGAAAATCAGACAAGGAGAGTTAGGCATTTACTGGGAACCTACCATGTGCCTTGCATGACTTTTCAAATGATAGGGAAAAGATCAAGAGAAATGTTCCTGGATCAAGAAATGTATGCAAATCAGGCAGCCTGGAATAGATTACTGGTGTTACTCTTTATTGGCAAAATATTATTTGCCTCCCAATGTTTCCATTGGACATCTAAATATAATACTTCTATTATAATCTACCTTGTCTAGTACAGATAAGTTCATTAAAGAAGATAAAATGCCTCAGAGAGATGTTATAATTTGTTACCATGTTTTTGTCCTGGAAAGAGAACTCAAATAAGTGCTTGAGATACCAGAAAACCATCTATTTTGAGGGCCAAGAACATCACTGTGACCCAGAACAGACTGAGTTCTGGCATGGTAATGGAGTACAAAGATATCTCAGGATGACGGACAGAATAAAAGAAAACAGAGAGGCCAAGGAAATTCATGAGAAGCAGAATACATACTGGCAGATCAAATAGTGTCTGATTGAAGAAAGCTGTGCTGGCTCTCCATACTTAGCAACTCCAAGTTAACTAACCACCACTGGATCATCATCTTTCATCTTTTGAACTGGACTCAGGCAGCCGCTATACAGAGGAGAGTTTCTGTGTCTGACAGCTATTTCCAAAGACATCAATCATGTGGAGGTGAAATTTACCCTTTCTTATTCTCTCCCCTCAGATGCCCTGATTGGCTGTTTGATGCATATATATTTTAAAATTTAAAAATAGTGCTATCACATTTCATCGAGATCAACCAAAATAAGGATGTTTTGGAGAAACTCAGATATCTCTTCTTTAATAACTTCTTCTAGGAAGAAGATACATATTGAAAAGACCTGAAGCTAAATACATAAATTGGGTGTACCAGATAGATATATTGTTGATTCACTTCAAATACATACTACTAAATTAACTAATGAGGACATATTTCCAAAGACATCAATCATGTGGAGGTGAAGTTTACTCTTTCTTATTCTCTCCCCTCAGATGCCCTGATTGGTTGGTTGATGCATATATATTTTAAAAATTAAAAATAGTGCTATCATATTTCACCAAGGTCAACCAAAATAAGGATATTTTGGAGAAACTCAGACATCTCTTCTTTTGTAGTTTCTTCTAGGAAGTAGATACATATTGAAAAAGCCTGAAGCTAAATATATAAATTGAGTATACCAGATGGATATGTTGTTGATTCACTTCAAATGCATACTACTAAATTAACGTAATGAGTACATTTTAAAAGAGGTGCACAGCAAATAAAAAACTTCATGTGCATATAAATGCTTATGAAGAGAGAGAGAGAAATGGCATATTATATATCCTATAGACTATCTCAGTGCTATACATTCATTTATACACAGCTCAGAATATAAATACACCCAAAAGTTACAAATAAATTTTATCAGTTGGTTAATTCCTGACAATGCTGAATAATTTTGAAAACTGTACCTAGATTAGCAATTGTGGGTGACATCAGTAATATGGCTGACTAGAGACACCTGGCACTCATCCCCACACTACAAGAAAGGATCAAAGCAACCATAAAAATAAACAATGAGAGAAGAAATAAGGAACAAAGAATATACAAAACAACTAGAAAACAAACAACAAAATGACAGACGTTCTCAACTGAATTACAACCTTGAAGTTAAATAGGTTAAATTCTCCATTTAAAATATATTGACTGGCTGAAAGGATTAAAAAAAAAAAAAAAAAAAAGACAAACTATATGCTGCCTACGAGAAACTTACATGACCTATAAAGACACATAAAGATCTAAAGTGAAGGGATGGAAGCATATATCTCACACAAACAGAAACCAAAAGCAAGTGGCAGTAACCATGCTTAGAAAAAACAGACTTCAAGTCAAAAGTTGAAAAAAGAGACAAAGAAGGACATTATATAATAATAAAGGAATCCATTCAGCAAGAAAATGTAACAATTATAAATATACCTGTGCCCAAAATGGAGCACCAAGATATATAAAGCAACTATTATTAGATCTAAACAGAGAGATAGACCCCAATATAATAACAGTTGAGGACTTCAACACCCCATTATCTCCCTAGAACAAATCATCTAGAAAGAAAAATCAACAAAGGAACACCAGATTTAAACTGCACCACAGACTAAGTGGCCCTCACAGGCATTTACAGAACATTTCACTGAATAGATGCACAGCTGCAGAATACACACCGTTTTCATTAGTACATGGAATATTTTCAATGACTGACCATATGTTAAGACACAGAACAAGTCTCAAAAAAAATTTTTGATCAAAATTATATCAAGTATCTTATCTGACCACAATGGAATTATACTAGAAATCAAAACAAGAGACAAATTTAAAACTATACAAATAAAGGAAAGTTAAACAATATGCTCCTAAATGATCAATGGGTGAAGAAATTTAAAATAAAAACAAAATATTCCTTGTAACAAATGAAAATAGAAACACAACATACCAAAACCTGTGGGACACAGCAAAAGCAGTAGTAAGAGGCAAGTTTATAGCAATAAATGTCTACATCAAACAACCAAAACAATTTCAAATAAACAACTTAACAATGCATCTCAAATAACTAGAAAGGCAAAAACAAACCAAACCAAAAAATTAGTAGCAGGAAAGAAATAATAAAGATCAGAGCAGAAATAAAAGACATGGAGACCAAAATAAATATACAAAAGAGTAACAAAACAAACAGTTGGTTTTTTGAATAGATAAAAATCAGCAAACCATTAGCTAGACTAATGGTCTATAGCATTCTACCATTACTCAAAGTAACCTACAGATTCAAAAAAAGAGAGATAGAGGACCCAAACAAATAAAATCAGAAATGAAAAAGCAGACATCACATCAAATACCACAGAAATGGAAAGGATAATTACAGACCACTCTGAATAACCATATGCCAATAAATTTGAAAACCTAGTGGAAATAAATTCCTGAACACATATAACCTACCAAAATTGAACCAAAAAGAAACAGAAAACCTGAGCAGACCAACAACAAGTAACAAGATTAAATCAGTAACAAAAAGTCTACTGAAAAAGAAAAGTTCAGGACTGGATGACTTCAACACTGAATTCTACTGAACCTTTAAAGAAGAATGAATACCAATTCTTCTGAAATTATTCCACAAAATTAAAGCAGAAAAATTTAATTATTCCAAAACCAGACACGCACATGACAAAAATTGAAAACTACAAGGCAAAATCCCTGATGAACACAGATGCAAAAATCCTCAACAAAATATTAGCAAATCAAATCCAATAGCCCCTCAAAAAGATAATACACCATGACCAAGTAGGATTTAGCCCAGGAATGCAAGGATTGTTCAACATACGCAAATCAATAAGGATGAAACATCACATCAGCAAAATGAAGGATAAAAACCATATGATCATCATAATGATACAGAAAAACTATTTAATAAAATTCAGCATGCCTTCATGATTAAAACCCTCAAAAAATTAGGTAGAGGAAAAGCACCTCAATACAATAAAGTCCACATATGACAATGCCACAGCTAACATCATATTGTATGGGGAAAAGTTGGAAGCATTTCCTCTAAGAACTGGAACAAGGCAAGAATGCCCACTTTTACCACTGCTGTTCGACATAATACCAGAAGTCCTATCCAGAGCAATCAAGCAAAAGAAATAAATAAAAGGCATACAAGTTGGAAAAGAGGAAGTCAAATTATCCCTGTTTGCTGATCATGTGGTCTTACACTGAGAAAAACCCGAAGACTCCATTTAAAAAACTCCTAGATTTGATGAATGAATTTAGTAAGGTTGCAGGATACAAAATCAACTTACGAAAATCCCGTGGCATTTCTATACACAAGTAACAATTTAGCTGAGAAAAAAAAAAAAAAAAAAAAGGCAATCCCATTTACAATAGCTACAAGAAAAATAAAATATGTAAAAATAAATTTAACCAAGCAGGTAAAAGACCTGTGCAAGAAAAACTACAAAACACTGATGAAAGAAATTAAAAGGGATACAAAAAAATGGGAAAACATCCCATTCTCCTGCATCAGAAGAATTAAAATTGTTACAGTGACCATACTACTCAAAGCAATCTACAGATGTGAAGCAATCCTTATCAAAATGCCAATGACATTCTTCACAGAAATAGAAAAGAAAGTCTTAAAATTGGTATGGAACCACAAAAGACCCCAAATAGCCAAAGCAATCCTGAGAAAAAATAACAAAGCTGAAGGTATGTATCATACTACTAGACTTCAAATAAAGTACAAAGTTGTAGTCATCAAAACAGCCTGGTACTAGCAATAAAAACAGACACACAGATCAATGGAACAGCATAGAGAATCCAGAAATCAATCCATATATACAACCAATTGATTTTTGGCAAAAGTGTCAAGAACATATACTGCAGGAAGGACACTCTCTTCAATGAATGGTGCTGGGAAAACTGGATATCCATATGCAGAAGAATGAAACTAGACCCCTCAGCTCTCACTCTATACAAAAAATCCACTCAAAATGGATCAAAGACCTAAATGTCAGACTTGAAAAACTATCAAATACTAGAAGAAAACATTGGGAAAACACTTCAGGACCTTGGTCTTGAAAAAGATTTTATGAATAAGACCTCAGAGGTATAGGCAACAAAAACAAAAATAAACAAATGGAATCATATTAAACTAAAAAGCTTGTGCACAGCAAAGGAAACAATCAACAGAGTAAAAAGGTAACCTGCAGAATGAAAGAAAATATTTGCAAACTATTTATCTGACATGGGATCAATATCTAGAATACAGAAGAAACTCAAATATCTCCACAGCAAAATAATAGTCCAATTTAAAAATGTGCAAATGATCCGAATCGACATTTCTCAAAAGAAAACATAGAAATGGCCAAAAAATATATTTTAAAATGCTCAACATGTTCATCAACAGGGATATGCAAATCAAAACCAAAATGAAGTATCATCTAATGCCAGTTAGGATACCTATTATCAAAAAGACAAAAAATAGCAAATGCTAGTGAGGATCCAGAGAAAGGGGATTCTTACATACTTCTGGCGGGAAGGTAAACTTGTATAGCCACGGTAGAAAACAATATAGAAGTTCCTCAAAAAACTACAAATGGAACTACCATATGATCCAGCAATCCCACTACTGGGCATTTATTCAAAACGAAGGAAATTAGTATATCAAAGAGATATCCACACACCCATGTTTATTTATTTCAGCACTACTCACAACAGCCAAGATACGGGGTCAACCTGGCTGTCCAACAACAGATGAATGAATTAAGAAAATGTGGTATACATAAGCAACCAAGTAGTTTAGCTTCCAAACTCTTTTTTTTTTTTTTTTTTTTTTTGAGACGAGTCTTGCAGTGCCGCCCAGGCTGGAGTGCCGTGGCGCGATCTCGGCTCACTGCAAGCTCCGCCTCCTGGGTTCACGTCATTCTCCTGCCTCAGCCTCCGGAGCAAGGGGGACCACAGGCGCCCACCACGGCTCCCGGCTAATTTTTTGCATTTTTTTTTTAGTAGAGATGGGG